>NW_023336266.1:0-1491307 GCF_011075155.1 Colletotrichum scovillei | reverse complement strand
CATGGACGCCCCGGCGAGGAACTCGGCCCTCTCCACCTCAACCTTTGGCAGCAACAACAGCGCGCCATCCCTCACAAACAGCGCCGGCCCCTGGAGCAGCTCCGACGCGTCCTTGTGCGGCTCAGAGGTTGCCTCCCTATCGGGGAGTTACTTCAGCCAGCAGCCCGGCGGCACCGCGGCAGCTACCTCCTGGGCCGACGCCGTGGACGCTCCGTTCCTGATGTCGCCCTCCGAGACACCATCTCTCTCCGGCTCCGAATGGCAAGACCACCACATCAGCGAGCACCTCTCCTCAACTCCATCACGAGAGAAAAAGGCAGCTGCTAGCATGAGGTCTCCGTCCTCGGGTACTATCGGCGGCCGTAAGCCCATTGAGTGTCCCATGTGCGCCGTCCACGACGTCTACGTCGGCTTCGGCAGGAAGAGCGACTTCAAGAAGCACCTCCAAAACTTCCACAACACCGACTGCATCTGGGTCTGCCCGCAAGACAACTGCCGCATGATCTTTGACTTTGAAAAGGCCTACATCGCCCACGTCAAGCTCGACCACCACCAGGGCGAGGCGGCATACCCTCCCGCCGCGGCGGTAGCGGCAGCAGAACAGGTCAAGGTCGGCCTCTGTGCGCAGGTCGTCTTCGCCTGCGGCTTCATCGGCTGCAAAGAGGTCTACGAGGCCGCCGACGACAGCGAGGCGCCTAAGACGGCTGATGCCTACTTCGACCACCTCGCCAGTCACTTTGACAAGCGCAGCAGCACCATGAACAACACCAGCGGCAGCGGCTGCAACAACAACGGCCTCGGCGTCTCGTCGGAGTGGACATACTACCATCAGATGCAGAACCTCCTCCGTCAACGCTCCCTCAAAGACGAGTGGAAACACACTCTCTGGGACAAAGCCGCACGTAACCAACTCCGCTGGCAGCCCCGCTCCTCAGGAGACCTCAAGAAGCTCCTCGAGTGCCGCCACCTCGCCGACGTGCCGCGCATCCTCCACGCCGCATGGACGCTCGGCCAGACGTGCTTCTCCTCCCCCGAGCACCCGGCCCCCGAGTTCCCAGGCGAAGCAACGCGGCCCGTTCGGTCCCGCTGTCCTGCAGGCACTCGCGGGCGAGTTGTGAAGCTCCGCGATGTTGCAGCGCCGGGCGGCGATGGCGTGCGCGCGACGCGCAGCGCCGCGCTGACCATGTTCGCCCTACGCCGCAGCCTCTTCCCCGTCAAGCTCGCCACCGTCTCGCACCCGCCGCCGCGCTCGATTCCCGAGGAGCCGGATTCCCTGGCCTACCCGCACCCGGGCACCCCCCTCGTCATCCCCGAGCGCGACGCCTGGTCTACGGACGTCGTGCTGGGCCCGCCCGAGGATGAGCAGATCTTTGATCCCATGTTCATGCCGGGCAACAGGGCGACAACGAACATCCTGCAGCAGAACCCCATCTACCCTTGGACCGATACTACTACGTCTCAACAGCAGCAGCAAAGGCGGTCTTTCGGCGACTTTGCGCGTCACTTCACTCCCTCGCCGCAGCCTACCGAGGACCAGGACAGCAGCCTCGGCCCGTTGCTCCAGGTCCCTCAATCCGCCTCTGCCACCACCGCTGCCGCGAAACGTCCCCGCTCGTGGGGCATGAGGAGCCTCGAGAACCTGCGCCTCAAGCGTCGTGGCCGTTCGTCGCCCGTCACGTCACCCGTTGAGGAGAAGGCGGCTTTAGCTGAGTGGATCTGAGACAGGCAACACACTTGTCTCTGCACCATATGCCCCTCTTCTATCTTCTTTGTTCATACGAACCATTTTAGACCTGTATTACCTAACGCTTTACATGACATGAATGCATGGGTGGTGGCGCAGCTTCATAGACATGTTTCTTTTGCATTTTCTTTGTTGGTTTTGGGTCGGGGATCGAAAATTATAGACTACAAGATACCCCCAATGAGCCTTCTTCGCTATAGGTACTGGGTTGGATATGTCGGGGTTGCCGAAGACGCTAGGGAGGCGAGGGAAGTGGCTGCCCACTTACATTGCTTTGTCGATATCCGAAGGCGGCTCTGACTGGATGATGATTATGATGACGTCTGGGCGTTGACGGAAATACCACATAGACAATTCAAACTGGAGTTATACTCTCTTCATCCTACTGTCCCCTACTCATATCTTTACACATTGATGTTTCAAGGTAAGTAGCAGCTAGATGCACCTTCTATTCCCTCCAATGCCCAATCATGACTGCGTCGCACTTCACATTGCATGTATTCAGAAGGGAATAGAAGACACAAGGAGCGCGAAATAATCCCTATTCTCCTACTATCAACCAGCCCGTGACCGCCTTCAACTTCGTTCGGTCCACAGGAGCAGAACTATGAGGAGTTGAAGTAGGCAGACCGTACTTCGAGGTGGCTACCTGCGCCGATGGAGACACCCCTGAAGGGGAGTATGGTTCTTGGCAGGCTGCCTCAGGACACGGGTAAGGTACGTCGGGTAACATCTCGTGTGAGGACGGAACTGGCATGGAGGCACATCATACTCATCGTTGCCCATATTTCCTTCCGTCAATTCAAAGCTTGATCCGCTTAGAGAGAGAAGAGGAGGAAAGAAAGGAATAGGGAGTGAAACAACATTGAATTTTATCGCTGGGATCACAGGTAGGCAATGTAGGTAGCCTGCTTCTTCTGTGGGAGTACCTTTCCAACATGGCGGACAACAGGCTTCCATCCGATTGAATGATATTCGCCTAGAATAATCACATTTGGACACCATGTCGGACACACCCCTGCCAAATAAGTAGTGTCTGATGATTGGTGGCCGGCAAAGGCAATATCATTGGAGCCTGCCTGAGCGCCCAAGTCAAGAAGTTCCCAGCATAAGGTATTGGGGGGCTTCGGAAGAAATTATCTGCCCAATTGGGTTGGGCGTAAGACTGGCAAGCACTCGGTAGGCTGGGATGTGCGGCTGCCCTGTCATATTAATACTGCCGTATAACATGGCTGTCGCTGGGAGCCTTACCAGTTCCCCTCCTTTCTCACCTTTTGTCAATCTGCGCCTTGAAATTACAGATTCTTGATTGATTCATCATGGCCCAAGTCAGATCATGTATCGCAGTTTACCACAACCTGGTGAAATTCACCAAGTTATTTTTACAGATCCTCTTACGACCACAATCTATTTGGGAGCGGATGACTAGGGCTGTAAATACGGTGGATTTATTTTCCAGTAGCCGTTGGGGTCGTCTGGACGAGCCTGGCCGTTACATTGGAATATGGGATGATGTCGGCTCATTATCCAGCCAGACTGATATCCTGAAGCCCTTCGCCCTTCAGAAAATAGTTGAGGACGATGACGTCGATAACGCCCAGTTGAAATCACTGCTGCGCGACATCCCAAATCAGGTGGATGGAGTGGCTCGAGTATTTCTCCAGGAGGTTTTTGACGATGATATTGGCGAGAACAAGCCAGCATCCGGGGAAGGCTTCCCATACGAGTTCCCCTCCCTTCGGAGTGCTACGAGGAGCTTCTTGCCACTGATTACCAACCAACCGTATGGTCGCCAACCTCGATGGTATCTTCTGGAGTCTTTCACTATAGATGAAAGCCGGCTGGGTGATCCGGGAGACACTTGGGTCAATAGCAAGCGGTTTCTGCGCTTCCAGGTCATTGACAATCGGCTACAAGGTGGGTCTCCTTTGAAATGCGAAGCTGGCTTGGCTGGACACACAGCTGACATTTGACCAGCGTTCATCATGTGTAGAACGTTTGTGGATCTAGTCCATAGAGAAGTTGAAACAAAATCTGATTTCTACCAAGCAACAACTTCCTTCGTCACACAGCTATGCGAGCTGAACGCCATGTATCGCCCTTTCAAAGACACGTCAACCTGGGAAAAGGCTTTCAGTTTACAGTTCTGCCATGCAAATCTGCTGTTATTCGCTCGATGTCTTTTGAATTTTGAAGACGTATTCAATATTGAGCGGGGGTTGACGGACCCTGCTCGCGGCGCAAAGCTCCTTCGAGGCACCCTCGAGCGAACCACTCGCGACGATCAAGTAATCCAAAAGTTTTCGGAAGTTGCAGATATAATGCTAAGGGTTATCGAGTCATTGATTGAAATCCTTCGGGACGCCATAAGAAGCACTTCTGCATCATCCGCGCCGACATCGAGAACGTCGAATATTCCAACAATAACACCAGAGAACCCGCAATTGGCAGCTATAGAACTCGAAATCCGTTTGCATTGCGAACAAATAAGAGGCTGCTTATCAAGGCGCTCCACCGCAATGGAGCATGACCTTAGGCTATTAGAACTAAGCAGAGAGGTAGAACAAACAGATAGTGTTCAGCAGTTAAGTATACTTGCAGCAATCTTCTTACCTCTTTCCGTATCTTCAGGTGTTCTTAGTATGCAGACGCGATTCAAGGACCTAGGTGTGCTTCTTTACGACTTTTTCGGCGTAATGACTCTCCTTGGGGCGCTCGCACTTTTGTTTATCTTGCTCTCAAACGTTTACAAGTTTGTAACCGGGACTTTTATGGGTTGGATCGAGATAAAGTTGAATCAGAATGTTCTCTATAGCGGGCGCGCACCCAGGGAGAAGCGGAAGCTCTTGGCATACAAGCGATTTCGAATGGTTGGATTTGTTTCTTGGTGGCTGGGGCTTAGCCTGTTTTGCATTCTTCTTGTCGTTTCATTTCTCATTGGCATGTTTAGAGACGTTGATCTCGGTGCGAGAGTGCTTGGATATGGAATAGCTCTCATATCATTCCCTGCTGTCATAGTCGTGAGCCTTACTTTCCTTCTATCCTTGAGCCGGAGGGTGGTCCGACTACTGCGAAACGCGAGGAAAGAGGTACGAGAACTGCCTCGAGCAAAAAGACGTCGACAAGGTAGGGAAGGAGATGAAGAAAGTGCCACCCCAGTCAACCCGCCTGAACCTACAACCAAGGCGGCGGAGCTAGCAAGCGATGCTCCAAACCGCAAAATCTCAGAGGATGAGGTGGCCAACGAGTAGAAAGATGTAAAGTATGCGATAGGCTACGGGACTTTTATTAGATTGCCAGTCATGCCCATAGGTAATAATGATCTCTGGCCTGATATCCCAAGTGCAAGCCAAATACCTTGATCGTCAAACACATGTTCCTTTCTGAGAGAATGAAATATTGAAGACAGACCGTCTTACAGGGACTCGCGACAATGCTTAAGTAGGTGACTCCGTCTCAAATCGCAGCCTAGAGTCTCGCGGTTGGAAACATCTTACACCTGGCTTTACTCGTATAACACTTGATCCGCTACGAATCAGTATATCAATGAGTTTTGCTATTGGGGCAGTACTCTTTAGCTATCGGGGCAGTAACTTAATTTTGTAGGGCCTTGAGAACATCGTTTCTTCTCTAAGCCTATTGCCTAAATAGTCGTCATTGAGGTCGTTCCCTCCGACGAGAGACTGTTCCGTAATCCTGCAGCTGCAATCCCCTAGGAAGGTCATCTGGCGCTCAACTACCCATTCTTGTCACATCAATGGCACCAGTATAAAACGCTACTAAATCCCTTCGCCATCATTCTACGGGTCTCGTAGCAGCTGGTTGCTTTCGACAAGGCAGAATTGGCTTGAAGCCTGGCCGGCAGATCGAGAGGAAGAATTCGGAAAGACAAACCCTTACACAGTGACTACCAGATCCACAACTTCTGCTTCTGAAAAAAGGCTCCTAATGTGATTAAGAACTGCGGCGCTGCAGCATGCCGAAAAGGATCGGCCTGAAGGTAGTGGCGGCATCCGCAACATGGACTTGGTCTGCTGCCCCGGGATGTGCATGTATGCTGTCTGGGGGAAGGTTGCTGTGGCCTGGTCTTGTCTTATTGTGGCTTGTAGCTATCCTGGTCATTATACAATTCATGATCTATCGCTAGGATAACAAAGGACGCACGTTTCGTGCGCTTGTTTGGACCTGGAACCCCATATGATCGTGGACTGATAATCAAGCCAACACAGTTCACACATCACGCTATGAGATAAAGGCGATGCAAGATTGAGATGAGGTGCAAAAAAAACTTTTCAACATTCAACTCGTGAAGTTTGATATATGTACATTCTCTTAACAAGGTCGAGGTAAACTAACCCAACTCCGTGACGGTCGATTTTTGGTGTGAATGCCCGAAATGAAGCCCCCAGACTACGGAAAATGCTGCGATAAAGCACTTTTTAGATTTTGTTTGATTTTTTGAACTTGTTTTGTTCCGGACGAAACCTGCGATACAGTCGCCCGTAGTAGGAAAAATCCCTGATCCCAATGGAAGGACTTTTCTGCTCAAGGTGGAGATCTCGTTATGGCCAAAGAGAACCCAACAAAGCCTGGTGGTATAAGATGAGAGAGCAATATGCATGGACGCCTCCTATGTGGAAAGATTAGATAACAAGAAAGAGCTGCGAGTGCTGGCTGTTTAGCCGTGGAGACCACGCGTTCTCTCGCGCATCAGCTCGCGGCGCTTCTTATCCTTTTCTGTCAGGGAATTAGTATTTTGTTGACACAAGTCAAGAGATGGGAAATACTAACCTCCGTCCCATGTCAGGAACTCGTGGAGAGCTGAGCCAGAGGGCACCATGGGCAGGACGGGCACCTTCTTGTCGGTGACGACCTCAAGGAAGGCGGGGCCGTCGGAGTTGATGAGCCACTTGAGAGCGTCGACAACCTCATCAGGCTTGCTCACTCTGCGGTGCTGGACACCCATGGCATCGGCAAGCTTCATGAAGTCGGGGTTCTGCTGGTGGGTGTGGGCGTAACGGTCCTCGTAGAAGAGGTTCTGCCATTGCGTAACCATACCCTGCTCCTCGTTGTTCAAGACAATGACCTTGACGCCAATGTTGAACTGCGCAGCGGTGGAAAGCTCGGTGAGGGTCATGTTGAAGGAAGCGTCGCCGTCAATATCGATAACGAGAGCGTCGGGCTTGGCGACCTTGGCACCAATAGCGGCGGGGAGACCGTATCCCATGGTACCCAGGCCACCAGAGGTGACCATGGTTCTGGGGTGTCTCCAGCGGAAGTGCTGAGCGGTCCACATCTGGTGCTGACCGACACCGGTGGCGATGATGGTCGTCTCCTTGCGGTCGGCGGTCAGGTTGCTGAGCTCCTCAATGAGAGTCTGGGGCTTGATGAGGCCGGAGCGCTCAGCCTTCTCGTAGTCGGACATGGGCCACTTTGCCTTCCACTCCCTGATCTTGTCGAACCATTCCTTGCGGTCCTCCATGGTCTTGGGCTTCAGGTGGGGGATCAAAGTACGAAGATTGGTGGCGACGTCACCCTCGACAGCCTCGGTGGCCTGGACAACCTTGTTGATGTTCTTGGGCATGATCTCGAAGTGGACGATACCACCGCGGCCCTCGGCAGCGGCGGCCTTGGCGCCAGGCGCAAACTTGGCGACGTTGAGGGTGACACGGTCGTCGAAACGGGCACCGAGGGCGATGATGAGATCGGCCTGCTGGATGGCCATGTTGGCGTAGGCGGAACCGTGCATACCCAACATGTGGAGGGACTTCTCGTCAAGCTCGTCGAAGGAGCCGAGGCCGTGAAGGGTGGTGGTGACGGGGATGGAGAACTTGTCGGCAAGCTCCTTGAGGATCTCGGGGCCACCCTCAGACTGGGCAATACCCTGACCGGCGTAGATGATGGGCTTCTTGGCGATGTTGACGAGGTCGGCAACGCGCTTGATGGACTGCTCAAGCTGCTTCTGGAGCAGGGCCATGGCGGCTCTTGAGGCGGCGCTCGGGAGGGAAGGCAGGGAGGTCTCGGTAGGGATGGCTCTCCTCAGGACACCGGCGGTGACGTCCTTGGGAAGATCGACCAAGACGGGACCAGGGCGGCCGCTGGTGGCGATCTCGAAAGCTTCGTTGATACGGCGGGGGAGCTCGGCAATGTTCTTGACCATGACGTTCCACTTAGTGCAGGCACGGGAGATACCAGTGACATCGGCCTCCTGGAAAGCATCACTGCCAATGGCGGAGGTGACGACCTGACCGCAGAAGACAACCATGGGGGTACCGTCGGAGAGGGCATCCTGCATGGGGGTAATGACGTTGGTCGCGCCAGGGCCGGAGGTGACGAGGACGACACCACACTTGCCCGAGGCGCGGGCGTAGCCCTCAGCCATGTGGCCGGCGCCCTGCTCGTGCTTGGGGAGAATGAAGTCGAAGTGTTTTGAGTTGTAGATGGCGTCGAAGACGGGGAGAATGGCACCTCCCGGGTATCCAACTGTGAGTCACGGTTAGCCATATGTCTCTGTGATGCCATCATTATATACGCAGTTGAGTCACGTACAAATGTGCTTCACGCCCTGTCTCAACATCATCTCGTGGAAGATTTCTCCTCCAGTCTTGCCAATGAACCTGTGTTACACCGTAAGCTTTTCCGCCTGCTTCCAACAAGCCGACAACGGCGGTGGGTATAGTTGGCGACGAGGGACTACGTACGACTCGTCCATCTCGGGGCCGGTAGAGCGCTGGAGAGGTTGGACATGGCTCTTGTCGGCGTTGAAGGCGGGTGCGGGCGTGTCTCGAACCTCACTGCAATTGGCAAAACATAGTCGTTAGTCAAATGTTTCTGAGTCACCAGCTTCGTCTTGTCGAGTAGCTGTGCAGTTCCGCCACTCAATGGGAGAATGTGAAGAAGCTTACGGAGCGGGCGAGGTGGCAGAGGTAGCCTGGGTCCTCACGCCGGAAGGAACCTTCTTGGTGGCCTGGATGGCGGCGACGGCGGAGGAGGTGGTGAGGTTACGGGGAGCGCTCGCTCTTGAGACGGCCTTGAGGGCGCGAGCGGCGTGGCGGGTTCGGAGCATCATGATGGGCGGTGGAGTGGAGAGGAACCGGGGAGGAAGAGAGAAAACAAAGTAGAAAGAAGAGGAAGAAGAAGAGGAGTCACTCGGTGTGATGCTTCGTCAATGTCTCTGAGAAGAGAGCAGAGAGTAACAGACAGCGAGAGGGGAGCGGCTCGTCGAATTGGACGATCGCAGGGGGTATGGAGGTTGCAGAGATCGCGGAGTCAACTGGAGGAGGGAAGGAGGAGAGAAGGAGGAGGGAAGGGAAAGAAAGCCCAGTCACAAGGTTTTGGCAAATTAGAGCAGCCGACGTCAAATTCGAGATTGGGAATTGGGGGCCGGGCACAGACACAACTGGTAGTGTAAGGATAATAGACAGGCAGTAGACAGGCACGGCGCACACCGGGGTTTAACTTTGTGTAGAGTCACCGCTGTCTCTGTCTCTTTCTCTTTACTTTCGGGTAGTCTCTCTTTCTGTCTCTCTCACACACACTTTGGCAGCACCAAGAACGCAGAGAAGCAGTGGTGGAGAGGCGCGGCTGCTGTTTCGGAGCCAGGGAAAAAACCAAAAAAAATTATCGGCCGTCGAGGTGTGGGGTAGCCGGCTGATGACTGGCTGGAAGGACGCAGGACGGGCCACGACGGGGGCGAGAACGAACAAGCGTTGCCCATCGGGGGAGGGGCACGGGCCTCAGGTCCAATCTGGGGTGGCGATATCGGCCTGACCTTCCCTCCCATTGACTGCTCCTTCCCGCGCTGCTGCAGTTGCTGCATCTTTACCGCCTTCCTCCCATGTTTGCTTCCTGCCTCCGTACCTTACTGGCAAGTTCCTACCCGCAGCTATAAAGCACGGAAAGAACGATAGCAATAACGGAACTGCAGTCGACTGAACGGCCAGCCACCTCTGCTGACTCAATGGCTTTATGACTCATTCTTGATTGGCCACTTACCTTGTTCCCCACACTATCCCTCTGTTCCATTCCGGTCTCCCTCGTGCCTCCCCGAGCTTGAATGCCCCCGAATGCCAGGCCGAGGAAAGTGGGCGGAGCAAACACCCGACGTCTGCGACCGTTTCCACGCTTTCCCTGCCCCAGAAATGGTTCACCAGTCACCACCCACGCAGTTGCAGTCGTGAACCGCAAGGAGTCACACATGCGCACACTCCCACAATATCCTCCACAAATCTTGAGAAGCCACTCCCGAGGTCCCCTATCTTTTCCTATCGATCCGAACCAACACCAAACGAAAGTATCTACTCACCTTGTTCACCACCTTTTCTCTTCTCGTCTCATCAGAATATCTAGATTGTCATCCTGGCAATCTAATCCTTAGTGTTGCACTAACGTGTATCCTGCACTTCGTCTCATGTTTGGTCAACACATCCACAACCCTAACATGCCAAGGTCTACTGCACGTTGCATGCGGTCCAGTCACGGATCCGGGGTCTGCGGGCTTGCAGCTGTCAGAAAACGGCTCCAACCCCAGAGAATCGCGAGACATGGGAGCTGCCGCCACTAAAAACCGCATCACACGATGCCCGTTTGACCGAATCCGTCCAGCACGAACTGCACTTCCTCCCAAGTCAGCAATTCGTAAAAACGTGGCCGTCAACCGTCGTAGTTTTGACAGTAGCTCGTTGTGCGGAGATTGTGTAATAGCGGCCGGCCGATTGAGTTCGGATTCCGGTTCCACCTCATCCGGTCTGTCCCGGTCGCATACAAGAACAACTATCACTTTTATGCAGGGTCAGCTTGACAGCACAGTCAGCCTTTGACGAGGCATCTCAAATGAATTACTTAGTAGTGACTTGAATTTTTGTTTACTCGTTGGCTCATGCCTCATCCCATGGACCTTAATGCGCCCTTTAAACCCCGAAATCAGAATCGAACACAATAGGTATCTTGAACCATGACTGCTCTTTACGCCTCCGTCCCTGATCAACGCACGCCTATCGGTCGAGGCTTGATCATTCATCCCCCTCGCAATCCACAACCCATTCGCATCTCCGCCTTACATCCGGTTTTGGTCACCAAATGGACCGTGCGCCTCATACGCAGCAGCCGGTTGCCCATACGACATGAGAGGCTGGTTGTCCGAATCGTGAACTTGCACAGCTGGCTGTCGCTTGGCCGCCATCTTCGCGTCCATAGCCGCCTGCACCCTTGCCGCGTTGCGCTTCTTCTGCTTCCTCTCCTTGCAGCAAAGGAACGTGATCCACGCAATGGAACCCGTGATGGCCACAGCGAAGAAGAGCGCTACAGCGATGCCGCCAGGGTACACGGTGTTATCCAGCACCTTGCACGAAGGGTTGCCCGAGTTATCGTTCTTGCAGAGCAGGCCCGCAGCGCATGTTCCGTACACCACCTGTGTCGGGAAGCAACCTTCCTTGAGAGTTTTGCCTTTCTGCACGCCAGTCGAGACAACGGGACATTGCGTGGTCGACTTGGTCGTCGATGTAGAGCACGTGAGCTTGGAATAGGTTGCCGTGCCGGTGGATGTACCCGTGGCCGTCTCAGCGGTTGCCGCAGTCGCCTCTGTAGTCTGACGCGCGAAGACAGTGACATGGCGTTTGCGCAGTTCCGCAGGGGCGCTGCCGCTGTTATCACATCTGTCCAGAGTCCACTGCGACTCAATCACGGCTTCGGCAAAGTCGCAACCAGCATTGATGTAGCATCTCTCCAGATCGGTTTGTGTAAAGTCGTCCGCGACCATCTCCATGCAGTGGGCCACGGATCCAGGTTCGCCACAAGCTGCCAATCTGGCCAGCTCGAGATTTCGTGACCGAAGGCAATGCAGTCTCGCCGGCGACAGGGCCGATGCCGTAGCCACAAAGAGGAGCGCAACAAGCGCCGGGGCGGACTGGGATGAACGCATATCGCCCGGGGTTTTGTGGAGTGTTGTAAATGACTGCCGGGACGGGGGTCCGTTGAAGGTGGGATTGATAGATTCGGAGTGGGTGCTCAAGTGCCGGGCCCAGAGTATCGGGAGACGACGTGGTGCTGTGTGACGAACTGCTGTTGGGGTTTGGCAACTTCCTGATTGGGAAGATTGGTTCGGCAACCGGCAGACTCGGTTCGCAGTGCCGTGGACAAGCTACCAAGTATTGAAGGTAACTTCCGGTGTGGAAGTGAAGATGGAAGTCGGGTAGTCGGGAAGAGGCGATCGGTGTCTACCTGGAATATTCCTGCGATGGTGAGGAGCGAGTATGTAAGAGCATGAGAGGTAAGAAACAAGACGAGGTAGGAAAGCAGGATGGCCTACGCCGGATGAGCTGGGAATGAGCTTCAATAAAAAGATGTGAGGGAGCTGAACGCCTCTCGGCGCCTCGGGGTTGGGTCGAGCCTGGTGGTATCCATTTGGGCTTGTTGCTGTTGTCACCTCACCGTCCTTGTCTTGCTGCTTGTCTCTGGCTGTGAGCTGAGGGACGCCAACGACGCCAATGCCAATGCCACGAGAGCAAAATGCACCTCAGCAAGGGTGCTCCAGTGCCCGTTGGGGCCGGGATTGGTCATGTCTTGGATCTCCGCTTAGGCTCACTCTTTTCGTTGCTTACCTGCAGCTTAGCAGAACCAGGCTTGGGGGGCTCGTAAGGCTGGGCCGTTCATTCCGCAGCAGCTCTTCACGGAAGAGACGGTATTGTGTGCTCTCCTTTGGCCTCTGTAGGCCTGAGTTTGTTGGTGGTGCGACCTCATGCTCTCGCAGCACAGCCCTTGTGTTAGCTCGCCCTTTGCTAGCCCACCCGGCGAATAGGATTCAGAGTCGTGGTGGCTGACGGCGCCGGCCTCCATAATTAGCTCTGTTGGTCGCATCTGCGTCTGCACGGGCGGTTCACGATGCCTTCACGTAGATTCGCCGTCTGATCTCCTCTCGGTTCCTTGCGCAGCATGTCTCTTTTTTCTCTCGAGAAAACCTCAACTTCGCCTCGTTCGAAGTCAAGTACTCACAGGTCTGAATTCGGTCGCAAGGTCGTTCTGTCGATACAGCCGAGCCTTCCCACGCGGCTCTCGATTGTCGAGAAGCGCAATGGGCCCAGATTCCACATCCTCAAGCTAAAATAGCATATGCTGTTCCCGGCACGCGGCTTGGCCCAAATCGTCTAAGAGGAAGGGCACAGAGCAAACTCTAAGACTTGGAACCCCACGAGGCAAGGGGGAACTTGCACTGGATTTCGGAAGATAGCGCCAATAGCAAGCCACCGCACCGGGTTCGCATCTGCCTTAGCATGTAGCAGGCTGCAGTATTTTTTCATCCGGCGGGGGATTAGGGAATAGCTTCCCTGATGGCTGAAGGACAGGAAGAAGAGAAGAAATCGCTCGCTTGGTGTTAGTGCTGAGGGCTGTGGTAATTGATCCCTGCTGCGGCTCCAACTGGCCGCTGGTTGTTTGGTTTAATTTGCCCATGGCTGAGACCTGCCACCCTGTAAGCTGAGCCAACCCCTCGTCTCCGTCCCTAATCGGACCACGCCATGCACCAGCTGAGATCTAACTGATCGCTAGACGTTGGATGCTCCCCGTGGCTGAATGATTGGATTGAGCTTTACGACGGTTCAGTATATCGTTCAGTTTGCAGATACCTAGGCAGAAAGAGGCAAGCAAGGTGCTTTTCCTGGCCTCGTTCCTGCAGTCTTGTGTTTGCTCTGTTGGTGCCAGTGCCATTCCTGCGAGAGCCTGGCCGGGAAACGGCGCGGCGATGCGGTCAGACTTTGGGGATAACCCCAGACGGGCATCCACCTGAGACCAGGTCGCCGTTCTACTAGCAATAAGCAAGAAGAGAAACACCGTCAGCAGGACTTAAATCCATTACCGTAATCTTGGCCCCATTGAAGACCATGGAGAATGGAAACGTGAGATCGGGGCGGGGTGCTACTTCTATTCCGCTGACAGAGAAACTCGGCTGGAGGTGAAGTAATTGCTAAGAAGCGAAGGTCGAGGGAATCGGTAATATCAGGAACCAGAACACCCGACATTCCAATGGCGCGGATGGAATGTTTTCTGTCCCCTTGACGTCCGTTGTAGCTTTCCTCGGACCGACTTTTGCTAGGCACAAGAAAAAATTCTGAACTGACCAGACAACGGCATGTGAACGGATTAGTACCTTCGTCTTGGTATAACAGGAAGCATCATGATGGCTAGTTCCTTCTTTCCGTCCATGCAACGAAAGAACGGAAAGAACCATCTCGAACGATTCTGCCTGGGAGGAAGGAAGGCGCCTAACATCCTCTCTAGAAGTGCACAGACCCAGCTGAGGCCCAGTCCAGCCCTGTCCGTGCTTACCTTAATTCTGTGCTTACCTCATTGCAGTCCTGGTCAGCTCCACGAAGGGCAAGTGGGCTCCGTTCTGTCAGATTCCCAATCTTTTGGACTTGGATTGCTTCAAACGGTGTATTCGTACTTGATTCCAAAGGAGTAACAATCGAAGAGCTATCAAATGTGACTGAGGCAGTGCAATCATGCCTTGTGCACAGTGCAATCTTCGCAACAAAAGTGGTCAGCTTACCTAATTACTCTTTAGATGTTGGTGGAGACATGGACTTGCTAACTCTCTTCAACCTGTTCGTGCACCTCCCTAACATGGCACAGTGGCTGCTACCTTCCTTATTTGAACTCTGTAAATGGTTTTATCTTATTCGCGCGTTGAATATTCCCAGCACATTATTACTTCTGTTCTGAATCGATGGATAGTCGTGCCAAGGTATCAATGATGTGTTCAGAACGTCACCCAGCCAGGCCAGCTCTCGCAATATGCATAGCTGCTGTGCAGTAATTTCAGTATGAAGTGTGGTTGTTGATGAATCACATGCACACATCTGGCCTGGACTTGGACATAAGCCCATCTGAGCTAAACGTTATCTACCAAGTGCTCTAATATCCGAGCAAGATAAGAAACAGGGATCAGTGAGGACCTACGTACATACTGCCGGGAATTTAGAGGTTGACGTGCTTCGGTTCCAAGATCGTCCCGGCGGCGCTTTGCGTTGGACGAGCAGCAGTCCCTGAGTTCTGCGAGAAACGAAACCCCCGCCCCCACACGATTACCGACGTCATCGGTCGATGCAGCTTCTAGACCTCCAACCTTCCTGTTTTGGACGTCCACGACGCTTCTTTGCTATTAAACCATCACTTACTCCAGTCTTCATCTCCTCACTCAACCTTACTATACACGAACTTTACACACCTAAGTACACACGCTTTTAGCCTTCCAGACATCAACCAACACCCCCAGAATCTCAAAACCACAACCGCCATCATGCCTCTCGTCGTACCTGGTATCAACAACAATGACTCCGATGACAAGACTCAGCTCTGGACCAACAAGCTGGTCGGAAAGAAGCTTCACGAGGAGGAGTCTAACGAGACAGTAAGCTCACGTTCCCCTCTATGACAGACTATTCGGTTGTACTAACAGCGATGCTTTCCTAGACCTTCTGCAAGAGGGATCTCCCCGAGGAGTCCCGTGTTATCGAGCCTGGCATGATGGTCACCAAGGACTTCAGACCCAACAGACTCAACGTCCACGTCAAGGAGGACGGAACCGTTTCTCACGTCAACCACGGTTGAGCTTTCGCAACGATGGACTTCCTGCGCCTGTACTCGGAAGGACTCTGAGCATCGGCCGCAAGACCCCGCACGCGATCATGGGTTACGATAGAGCGTTTTGCATGACAGTTTAGTTACGACATTTTTGAAGAATTAAGATTTTTAATCTCCTAAACTACGAGCTGTCGGGATTTGTCCATTTTTTCTCGTCGATGAAAGTGACGTGATGGGATCACGAAGCCCCTCGCGCGTGAAGCGTCTGCCCCTCCATTAGTGCATGATTGGTCCGCCCCGCCCGCCCGACTGCGGGGCAATTTTCGTCGGCGATGCTCGCTCCTAACAACCCCACCATCAACCACCACCACAGACTGCCATAGACGCGACAGATCTCGACAACGTCCCAAATACACCAGTGATACCCCCTTCTTTTCTATAGCAGACTTCGATTCAAATACCGCCAAAATGTTCAAGAAAGAGTACGTCGCCATATGCTCATACGCCCGATGACCAAACCACAGAAAAGCCGCAGGGAAAGCTAACAAAATTACCCCGCCCTCACAGCATCACCTCCAAGCCGAAGCAGAAGCTCAAGTCTTCCGTCCAGCGCTCCCTCCGCGACTCGCTCCTCTCGAGCTACCCCCTCCTGAACCCCTACATCGAAGAAGTGATGCCCAAAAAGGCCTCCCTCGAGCAGATGAAGCTGCCCGACCGCTGCTCCCTCTTCGTCTGCGAGCAGCAGCCCCTCTTCTACCAGCAGGACAACGCCACCCTCGTCCCGCACCTCAAGCTCGTCCACCGCTTCCCGCAAGCTTTCCCGACGATTCGCATCGACCGCGGCGCCATCCGCTTCGTGCTCTCGGGCGCCACGCTCATGGCCCCCGGGCTGACGAGCGCCGGTGGACGGTTGCCTGAGCCCCGGGAGGGCGCCGAGGGCGTCGACGAGGAAGGGAGGTGGAGCCGGGAGCTGGAGAAGGGGGAGCCGGTTGTCATTATGGCGGAGGGCAAGACGGAGGCGTGCGCTGTTGGGTTCTTGGTCGCTGGTACCAAGGAGGTTAAGGATAAGGGCAAGGGGCCTGTGGTGGAGGAGGCGCATTTCCTCGGCGATGGTCTGTGGAGGCTCGGAACGGACTAAAGCTGCTTGAGGCTAGGGATCGGTATATGAACGAAGGAACGAATTTGCATATATGATATGGAGGGGACGGACCAGATGACAATGCGAAATGGGTGGAAGCATCAACAGAACCCAACAAAAGCATGCCCTTTACTTGTCAAATCTCCTGCCGAGATGATATATTCCCTTGTGCTTTTGGATCTATCGAAGGTGTAAGTTCCTTGGATAGGATCGACAGGTTTCAACCCTTCACCCTGAGTCTATCCGGTGCTCAGGATGATCGCTCAGGACTCACCGGCAGAAAGGTTTACGGAAGGATCTTGTCTAGGCCCAAGATCCTTCATCGCCAACGGAAAGGCAATTGACTTTCTCGAATTCACTTTTCAGGGCGGCATGTCCAAGCATAGGCTCTAAAAGCTAGGTTGAAGTCACATATAGAAGTACCATAAGATATCATGTCAATGTGAGAGTCTCATGTCGGTGGCCATTGGTGATGCAGACGATGAGAACTTGTAAAGCATGGAGGAATTGGGTCTAGGCTTAAGTTTCCTTCGGCGAGCTTTAAACTGCTCATTCCGATGTATGGAGGATTTCCAATATCCAAGAAAAAAATCTGGCTGTCTACAATCAATGGCAACCGGAACATCGGGGAACTTACTGATACTCCCGGTATGCAGACGATCATCGCGTTCATTGATCAGCTCATATTGTCTCCCGGTCTATTGCCATTGCAGGTCCGACTTGCTTGGATCAGTACCAATGTTACGCTTTGTGACGGCTATATAGTGAGTCACCCACATCTCTAAAGCTCAATGAGCCGTGTTTATAACGTTTATAACTCGATATGACTCCAGAAGTTCTGTACATAAGCAAACATCTGACCGAAGAAGCTCTCCGAATCCACGTCACGCCGAGCTGTAGTGGTCTGTGCATCGCCGGTATAAGAGTCACGTGGTGGAATGACATCCAAATTTTTCCCACCTTGCCCCTCATTGCCCCTCCATTACTCTGTACCTCACCTTACCCCTCAATTCCGCGCCTGATCGTGTGTCGAGCTCAATCACAAATAACGACAAATCTCAGCATCATGGCCGACGAAGCAGCACCGACGTCCAAGAAGGGCGCGAAGAAGGCCGAGGCCAAGGCCAAGAAGGAGGCCATGAAGGCTGCGCGCGCGGCAGAGCTCGCCCAGCAAGCCGCCGCTGTCACTCTCGAGGACGACCCCGCCCAGGATAACTACGGCACCAAGCCCGTCTTCAGCAAGGACGCCGAAGAAGTCGAAATCCGCGAGCTGAACGATTCTCACAATGGCAAGACGGTCATCGTGCGTGCATGGCTTCAGAACTCCCGTGTTCAGAGTGCCAAGATGGGCTTTGTCGAGCTCCGCAAGGGAGGCAACTGGAACATCCAGGGTGTTGTCATGGCCTCTGACGAGGAGCCCATTGTCAGTCGCCGCATGGTCAAGTGGATCACCAGCATCAACCCCGAGAGTTACGTGGTGGTTGAGGCCAAGGTGAAGCAGCCTCTTGAGCCCGTCAAGAGCTGCCGGGTATCTGGTCTCGAGCTCCACATCACCAAGTGCTTCGTCCTCGCACCGGCCCCCGCCATGCTTGGCATGACCATGGGAGCTGCCAGCCAGCCCATTGTCAACTTCAGCGACGAGAAGGCCCCCGCCGCCGATGCTGAAGCCGAGAAGGAGAAGGCTGCCGAAAACACGAGCACGGTGCCCTCCGCGACTATGCTTACCCATCTCGACAACATTGCCATGCACAAGCGCGCTCCCGTTCAGCAGGCCATTGCCGTACGTTTATACTCAGTACCAAGCTTTAGATGCGTTCACTGACTTGACCGGCACAGGATATTCGTATCGAAGTGAAGAAGATCTTCCGTTCATACCTCGAGAACCAGAAGTTCAAGGAATTCGAACCTCCCTGCCTCATCGGCGCTGCCTCCGAAGGTGGCGGTAACGTCTTCCGGTTCGCATACTTCGGTGAGGAGGCTTTCCTCGCCCAATCGCCCCAGTTCTACAAGCAATTCGAAATTGCAGGTGGCAGAGAGCGTGTGTTCAGCATTGGCCCCGTTTTCAGAGCCGAGAACTCCAACACCCCGAGACATATGACCGAGTTCACCGGTCTTGATGTGGAGATGGAGATCAAGCAATCTTACACCGAGGTCCTCACCGTCTTGGAAGGCGTCCTGCTGTCCATCTTCCGTGGCATCCAGGGTTAGTTGGCAACCATCCCCAAGTCCCCGATATCTACGATTCTTCCATTTGCAATTGCTAACCATGGTTTTTGTTGCTGCAGAGCGATGCGCCGACGAGATTGAGACCGTCCGCTCCGTCTACCACTCCGAGCCCCTCCTCCTTCCCGAGCCCGGCAAGGAGGTCCGCTTGACCTTCGCCGAGGCCCAGAAGCTTCTTCGCGAAGAGGGCCCCGCCGAGTTCGCCAACGTCCGCGACGATGAGGACATGAGCACTCCTCAAGAGAAGGCCCTTGGAGAGGTTGTGCGCAAGAAGTACAACACCGACTTCTACGTCATCGACAAGTTTCCCGAGACGGCGCGTCCGTTCTACGCCAAGCTTGACGATGCCGGCACCACGACTGGTGAGGGCACTCGTGTCACAAACGCCTTTGATTTCTTCATCCGTGGCCAGGAGGTTCTCTCTGGTGGTCAACGTATTAACGACCCCGCCGAGCTCGAGGAGCGCATCCGTGCCAAGGGCATCGACCCTGAGAGTGCCGGTATCAAGGAGTACCTCACGGTATTCCGACAGGTCGGTGTGCCTCCCCACGGTGGTGGTGGCATTGGTCTCGACCGTGTGGTTGCTTGGTTCTTGGCTCTGCCTAGTGTTCACCTTGCGGCGTACTACCCTCGCACGCCCAAGAGACTGCTGCCGTAAGGTGTTCCATAAGGGCTTTGAGTCTCTGTGGATCAAATGGAGTGGCGTTCTTCAATGTGGATAATGGAATGTGTCACGTTTGGCCATGTTGCGGACGTCTGGAGGCGAAAAAGTCAAGATGGCTCAAATTCTAGCGCTTGTGTCTTATGTAGAAGAATCAACAATTCTGAAGAAGCACTTTGAGGCTTTCGTCGCCCGATGTGGACGAAGCTCTAACGTGGTTGGTCCCGACGATACTGACTTCCGACAGGATTCTGCATTCTTGTCGTCTCATTATACTCCCCTCGTAAGCTTTTACCGAGTACAGCAAGTGAACTATGAAAGTGTCAGCATAATTCATATCATATTGTATGTTATTTTGTGTCTTACGTCAACGGAACAGGGCTTGCCGGCATCGCCAAAGTTGTATCCCTTGATTTCCCCGAATCTCTGCCCCACGGGGCATGATTCTCTAGCGGTGCATGAGTTGCCTTCCATCATGCCCGGGTTGTTGTATGGCCTGCACGTGGCTGCGATTGCGGGCGAGGCCATGGCGGCTACGAAGGCGAAGAGAGTCATGAGTTGCATGGTGGTTGAGTTAAAGAGATTGAGTTGTCGATTAGAGTAGGCTTTGTCGAGTTGTAGGTAGTTGATCTCAAGAACAAGCAGATTTAAGAATGATAGATGTCTAGTTGAGAGGTCCTCGCAGCCATTTATACAAACATCGACCCTATCGTTGCTCTGCACAAAATCTGCATTTCTACCCATCCTACGCTTTGAATTTTGAACTAGGGGCCACGAAACGGCGTATTCAAACCCCCTGGTGGTTTCGGGGAGAGAAGCTCGGTGATTTTCACGAGATTTGTGTATTCGAGTCATGTATTAGGACCTCCCCTTCAAACCTACTTATATTGATCATAGCCCCAGAAGCTGTGGTAGAACACTAGTCAGCGACTCAACGCATATCTTTTCTACATGAGCAAGGCGAATCCGATGGTCCGCTAGGGGCAGCCTGCGCTCTTGCGCTCTCGGGAAAATAGCTTGGCCATACATACTATGGAGGGCTCCGTCCTCATTACAACTAGATTGGTTTGGCTGATACTAGACCTAGTCACCGATTCAGCATTGTTTTTTGGCGGATTGCTTATTTCCCTGGATTCTGGGGTTCTATGATTATCTTGTCTACTGGGTCGTGTGGAATGATTTCCGACATGACTCTGGATTATCGTGGCCTGGTAACCCGCGGGAAATATTGCTGCAGAACTGCATGCATCGGCAACCAGTTTCCGAGGTCTTTGATCCTGGGGGCACCGCCTTCGCTTTCACTTTGAGAGTATAAGTATTGTTTTCATAGAATGTATTGAGTGAATGCTATCGTGATTTGAACTCACTGTTGTATTATTTACGTAATTGACTACCTGCATCGATGCCTTCTATAGCACTTACTTGAGACTAAAGACCTGGTCGACCAGCAAGGAAATTATGAGTGACCTTGTCAACGCGCAGTCAGAACTGTCCCACCGGAAGCATGCGAGACGTCAAAATAGAGCGGCTTACACAGAGAACAATCTTGGCATCGGAAACTTCCACCAGACCTGCCCTTGTATTGATGATCTCTCCCGATTGAGGCATGTGTTCCCGCCAATCAGGACGGCATATGGCATTTGGTGGATTGAGAGCTGAGACTTCTGCCAAAGTGCTGTCTTTGGGTGGAAATCCATCGTCTAGAGAGTAAAGTCCAGAGTAATTGTAAATCCATCTATGCCATCATGAGCAATGTGTCGCTTTACTTACCTAAGATAAGCTGGTGTTCATCCTTGCGACTTCTGCACTGCTGCCTAGAGTGGCTTAACCCCGCTCCATACATTGGCAAACCTACCTTAGCTACTTGTGCTTGCTTGACGGCTTGTCCTGGGTTCAAGCCTAGCAACGGGTCGGTTCTGACAGTACAGGGCATCATGGCCCTAAGCACATTTCCCTGCTTCTTGTCTCTCCCGTTTGAGATTCGGCGAGAAATCTACTGGCTCGCCACCCTGCCGCGTATCGTAAACATTGAGGAAAAGACGGTGATCGAGTTTGACGAGTTCCGGGAGATTCTCCGCACACATCCGGTCCAGCTTCAGATCCACCCTAATATCAAGTTCTTCAGCACCAACTGGGCTGCTGAGATCCGACAGCGTCTAAGAGACGGACATAGCCTCCGCCAATCGACCCTAGAGGAGCACGGCTTCACCGGTAGCAAACCGATTCCACAACCTTGGGCTCCGTCCGCTCGGTATCCAGACATACCCCTCGCATGGCTCGCCAACGATCCAAAGGTCGCGTGGGAGATCGTGAGGGAGGGCTACTTATACAGCAAGGCCCAGATACCACCTCTACTGCACACCTGCGCCGAGTCTCGCGGCGTGCTCATAAGGGGCGGCTACCGCCTGGCCTTTGCAACGCGGACAGCCGGACCACGAACGTGGTTTCACTTTGACAGGGATACTCTCTTCCTCTCACAGGCCGCCTACGAGGAAGAGGACCGTCCCGAGTTGCTGAGCGGAGGCCCGTGGGACGTGGGCCAGTTCACGGCGGCGGATCTGCGACGGGTGCGCAGGCTCGCGCTGGAGTGTTCAGCGGTTGTGCTAAACGGCGTGGATAGAGCGGTGCCATGGCAGAGCGTGCCGGCGACCGCATCGGTGGCCGTCTCTTTTTTGCTGAGGCTGTTGGGATCCATAGAAGAGCTTTGGTTTGTGGAGTGGACGCGGCGTGATGTGGAGCGTTGGAGCGTGTTTCAACCCTGTTTCCCGTCGTCGCGGTGGCATTGGGAGGTTCCGCCGGTGGTGGAGGGGAGTGCTGTTGATGTGGCGAGAAGAAGTGGTGATCTTGTGGCGGTGGATGTTGAGCTTGTTGATATGACTGGGCCGGGTCGCTTGTGTGACGGAGCGCTTGGGGGTGAGTTTCTTCGGTCCGGGTTCGGGGCGTTGCATTTTGTGAGATTTATGGAGGACTGCCGAGAATCCGGGGCCGGAGCTGGAGCCGAGTCGGACGCGGCATCTTATAGTGGGTATCTGCGACGGCTTCGAAAGGTATTTCTCGAGCATCAGATGGCTGGGATTCTTGCCAAGGAACAGCATCGCGAAGAGGTGCAGATGACGGACGATGGCATTGATACGGGGCGTTGGAAGATACCAGAGACAAAGCTCGTTCACGTCCTGCCGCGAAATATGGTCCAGTATCTCTACGAGGAGCGCCAAAATGTCGTGGCGGGGTTGAAAGCATTGCAAACGGAATGGGCTTACTTGATGGAGCAGGATGTTTGCTCGGCGGGCATTGGCGATGAAGGTCTACGCGTAAATGCTGCCGTTTCCGAAAGGCAAGCATTTGAGGACAGGCATTGGCCTCCAAATGACTGTCCGCACGAGGAATGTCAAGGAACGTGTTATTCCAGGAGCGTGGAGGATAGAATTAAGAAGTGGTGGGTGCAGCATGGGCCAAGTCTGTGACGCTCCTGGCGAGTTCACTTACCTGAATCCCATAGTACGTGTAAAAACAGGCACAAAGAATGGGAAGTGTCTGGAGTGCAACTTGATAATTGGTGCGCCCAGCGGAACTTGCTGAGCCTTTGTCACTCTAAGAAAGTCTGCGAGATGCGAGGCGCGTATGTTAAAGAGACTTCTCAGACTCTATCTTCAGGTACTGACCAAATCCACCTTCTATAGTCAACTGCACAGTCGGGGCACCAGCTTAATAACTCTAAACCCTTCTTAGAGAGGGAAGGGTAGTTTAATACTAGAGTCTATGTGGCTCCATGTCCCCGCGTCTAGGTGGTTCGTGACCCAACTGTCGAGCTCGGGACGCTTTGCATACAAAAGCTCAAACAGCCTCGCAATTCTGTTCTGCTGCAGAACCCCCATTGAGTTTCTTGGCATGCGCTGTGCGGCAGTCTGTGGGTTGAAACAGGCGAGGCGGATTTGGCTTTCCAGCTGTAAGACCCCAATCTTTCGGATCGCGGTGTTGTTCGCCATCGGGGGCAAGTCTGTTACATCACTTGAGCTCGACTTCTAGTAAATCACTTGAGAAGCTGACCAGACTCAAGTTGCGTGCACAGTGAGATGGGTAAATTGATCACAGAAGTTGCGCCGAATCACAAGTGTCATAGCGGCACTCCCAGCTGAATGTAGGACGGCAAGGCGGTCCAACGATTCAACCGCTCATCGGACGACGGCAGTGTTCCAAATTTCATGCGGCCCACCACGTTGGGGAGTCTTGTGCCTGTTCAATAGCTTCAGTTAAAGCAAAAGAGGGATTTTTGAGAGTAAAGAAGCAAAGAAGTCTAGTTCTTGAATATTCCACCAAATAGCCAAGGAGCTTGAGAAGAAACCCGAGACTAATATCCTCATCAAGCAAAGAGACTCATTGAGAAATCGGCAGACACTTGACAAAAAGCCGTTGTCGTGGAAATAACGGCGTGGCGTCCGGGGAGGTTATCTAGGTAGTCTACACATGGAGCGCAAGATGACATTTCAATGTCTGACCTGGTGGGCTAAGAGATGGCCAGGGGATCCATGACATCAGCTCCCTTCACAGGCAGGTTGACTTCGTTGGGGTAGGAGGGAGATCCCACTCTGTCTCGCACCTCAGATCGACCTTAATCTGACTTCGCCTTCTCACCTGTGCCCCCGCACCCAAGGCGCCCTCCATCTTCGACTAGAAGAGGAAAGACTGAGGTCATCCCGAGGTCTACCGTGCTTCATATTCCCAGCTAGGACCAGGTTCCGAAAACTTGTGTGCCCATGTGCCGTGTTCGCTTGCGAAATATCAACCCCAAATGCAGCACCTGGGCACGTTCCCGGAACAGCTCTTGGGGATTTGATTGGCTTCCAAGGTATTCTTGGCCGACACCCTAGATCGACAACGCATGGACTCAGGAAACGGCACTCATTTCGGAGGTCCATTTCTCGACGGAAGTACGCTACAATAGCCGTCGGCAAGGAGACAAAATAGGCATCGCCAAGCTTGGGGCGCATGTTTGCCATGACTTGAGCCGGCCCGGGTTCCGCCTTGTTTGTGGGGCTCACCAGAGCAGAGAAAGGCTGTCGATGCAACCATCTCGAAAAGCTCACCTGTTTCAGCAGCCTAGATGAGCAAAATCTGGGCTGTCATAAACCTGGCTTTGGGGTGGGAGGCTTCCCAAGACTGGGATGGCCAGACGACGTGGTAACCCCTTGGCGATATGACGACGGGGAACAGCCGTAGTCGCGTAGCTTATTCGCTTGCTTCTCCCTCCCTGGTATTATTTTAAGTCGGTTCACGCAAATGACATGGATGAGCTACTGGCTTCTGACGGCACTTGGCCGCTTTGCGGCCGTCTTTATTAGGTAGACGGAAGGCGCTGCCGCTGGTTTTCTATTCGCGAATCTTCTCACGAAGATTGTCACACTCCACCACTACAGTGTATTGACGTTTGTCGATGAAAGGTCGCAGTTGGAGCCCTGTTGGGGCTCGTCGGAGGGGACTAAAGTCGTTCACCGCGCGGATGACACTTCGGTTCCTGGCAATTACTTCCATCGTCGCCATGTACCATTTGTTGGACCTTCATTTCCGCTATCGAGAGGACATGAGAGTCAAGTATCTCCCGACAAAGTTCGGATCCCTCTCGGATTACGACGAGGCAATACTTTCAAGCACCGGATGGGAAGTCAATTCCGATACCACGAGTGCTGAACGTGGCATCTTGCTGGACAACCGGCGCCATTGGAAGAAGCTTGGAAAAGGCAGGGAGGGGGAAGCGTTCACATTCAACGACACTGTCATCAAAGTCTACAACGAGGAAACCAGTCCTTTTCGAAATTGCATTCAAGGAACAGACGCGTCTATGAGAAGATGGCCGACAGAGATCCCTGCGAGTCTGATCATGGGCGGACAAGATGACGGCTCGACATTGCTGGACGACGAGCGATACAGAGAACACTTCGTCCCTGTCCAAGACTACTTCTTAGCTGCCACGGAACCGTTAGGGGCCCCAAAGTGGCACCTTGTCTCGCCGTTTCTCAAGTCAGGCACCCTCAAACACCTGGCAAAGAAGCTGCGTACGTCTAGCGACCGACACTCATATCGTGAGCTTGATCAAATGTTTAGACCATCTTTCGAATCTCTTCTCTCAGCACTCGATAGCTTACACATGACGCACGACCTGTGTCATGACGATGTCAAGCTAGACAACATCTTCATAACATCCGAGCACGATCCAAGAAAGTGGAAATTCGGCGACCTCGGCAACGCCCGCGAGCCCGATCACCCATATCACTACACGCCGCTGTGGACTGCGGACACGCCTCAGCTTCGCGACTGTCGCGCCAACGATGCGCTGCGCCTGACGAAGGTGTACTTCCAATTCCTTCGTGCCTCGAGTGGGAACCCCGACGCGTTTGATGAAGCTTTGATCGGCGGTGTTGATACACTGAGCAGATTCTACTGGGTGGTTGCCCGCTCCCCGATGCCAGTCTCGGCGGCGCAAATTTGGCAGCTCTCGGCTGTGTACCCACCCCAATTGGTTGGTGCGAAGACGCCGTGGATGACGATGCAGCCTGCACAAGTTGGTTTCTCCCGCGGCTGGGCGCCAACGACCGAGGCCTTACTTGGTTGGAAGGGGTCCTTGAGAAGTGCCGTGAAAAAGGAGCTGAGGGTTGGAGCCAAGGAGAGCATGGGTAGACTTTTCGGGTTGACCAGATTGTTGGGAATCCCAGTCGAAGCTTGTCGGGCTGTCTGAGACCTCGAAATTGAGTTTCACTAACCGGTCAAAGAGTTGAAGTAGGCTTTGCATTGAGAAGGACGCCGGAGTCGAGAGTAGATACCCATTGTCGAAGAGAACAAAGATCGACCGAATGCACAATTCCTTTCATCCATTGAACCTGGAGCAATAAAATGATGTCTATATCGAAGGCCGCCGTGATAGAGAAACACTGTCTCAATTCAGTGCTAACGAAACACTTGTCAATTTCCGACCAACTTTTGAGAGCTGTCCTCTCAGACAAGTTGATCGGTATACCTCGTTCTTGAGGTGGTTGACCCACCCTTCTTTCTACAGCTTTGGAAAGGTCGGCCGAGATGACTGAAAGCAGTACCATATCGAACCTAGGCGAATCATCAGTAAACATAACCTCTTACTCTATTCTACATGTCCTCCTAGTGCCTAGTCCCATGAATGGATGTTGGACCTGGGGCCTGGGCCCGTGGAACCGTCCAGTGTAAGTAGACGGATGAAGAGGGCCCTTTTCCCCACTTTGCTTCCTGATTTGGGCGAGCTCGGCCGACGACGACTAAAATATTCAATGACCCACTCGGTCTCTCTCATGAAGTTGAGTTTCGCAATATTATAAAAATGAGCCTCTAATCTTCCAGGAGGACTGAAATTTGCTACCGGAAGCCATGACTTCATGGCTCTCTCATCTTAGATGAGTCACGTTGATCTTACATGACTTTCAGGTTCCATACCAAGCACAGACACGAAGGCTCAGCTTGACGACATCACAATGTCTTCCTTGGGCGGCCAAAAGAAAACACCACTGGATGCTATCGTCCAGGGCAGCACAATGCAAGCAATGCCCACGTTCTCCAACGTTGCCGACAAGCGCGCCTTCATGCTGGAGCACATGGCACATGCCTTCCACGTATTTGCGCGAAGAGGCTACAGCGAGGGAATGGCCGGGCATATTTCTCTTCGGGATCCAGAGTTCCCCGACAAATTCTGGCTTAATCCGTAAGCAGACTCTTCCAATGAATTCTCAAGATATAATTGCAAGGCTGATCTATCTTCATAGCCTCGGCGTTCACTTTGCGTTGCTAACCCCTGGCGACATGGCGTTGGTGAACGAACAGGGAGAAGTCATTGGAGGAAACAAATCGCGCCCAGTGAATGCGGCAGGGTTCCTCATTCACTCTGCAATCCACAGGGCCCGTCCTGATGTTGTTGCCGCGTGCCACTGTCACTCTAGATTCGGAAAAGCTTGGTCGGCATTTGGACGCCCCTTTGAGATGTTAAATGGAGACGCCGCTATGTTTTATGGAGATGCTCAAGCTGTGCTAACCAGCTATGGTGGCCTGGTCTTTGAAGAAAGCTTGAGTGATCCTGTGGCATCAGCATTGGGTCTAAATGGGAGAGGGTTGATCATGCAAAACCACGGCTTGCTCACCGTCGGCCAGAGTGTTGACGAGGCCGCTTATCTCTTCACACTGATGGAACGTTGTTGTGAGATACAGCTACTAGTGGAAGCGGCTGCAAAAGACGGCCTCCAGAAGCAATGCATCGATGATGCTACAGCCAAGCACACTTTCGAGACAAGTAGCGATTCGGTGAGTGAGAGTGCCCTCCTTGAAAGCCCAATGATTATTTATTGACTCTTTTGAACCAGGACTCGCTGTACTGCGAGTTCCAGCCGGAGATCCAGAACGAAATATTGTTGCGAAGACTCAAATTTGGATCAGAAAGTCCCGGAGAGTAAATGAATGGATCAAATACTAAGGAGAAGGTATGGAACATGGAAAAGAAGAGCCCGGGTTTTGAGAATATTCATTACGACAAAATGAGACACGTATTTGATGATCTCATCACTTCTCTCCAGCTTTGATCGAACTTGTCCAACACCAGCCTTGATTCCCACACGCAAGGAAGAAACTCCGATGCAGCTCTAAAATTACCAGTGCCGCTCTTTTGGGCAATCCGCGAGAGAAATTGAGTGATCTTTTGTCTCGCAGAGGTTCCTTCAGCTTCACATCCAGCGATAAAGGCAGCCCAGCACACCCCCGCTGCAGCCAAGTTGCCTCGCTCTTCAACATCTCTCTCGTAGTTGAGAAGATGTTCCAACGCTTTCTCGACAAGATGCTGAACTGAAGTTGGGTTGACATGACGAATTTCTCGATAGAAGTATATCTCCACTGCTGCATAAATTGCCTCTCTCGCATTATCGAAGGCAGCTTCTTGCTGATCTTCGACATCTTGCCTCGGATGTGGGGCATCTGTGGCGTGTCCTTCGAAAGTCCATGTGCAAAGGTCATGCTCTAGTGTTCGAATGATGTCGACGATTCCAGGAGTCTCAAGTCCGGTCGAAGCATCGCTAAGAACGTTTATCAGATGGTTTGTACGTGAAATGAGACTGACAAGAGACTCGGGTAGTCCAAAAATACCCTCAAAAGTTGTGGTCGTACACAGATTTGGTTGAGCCTCCTGAGTGTTTGGAACATTCGTGGTGTACAAATTCAAATGTCTGGGATCGTGGTTCTCCATGAAAATCCTACTTCTTAAAGATGGAAACTTGATGTCGAGATGTGCATTTGGAGCTTCATCGATACATGAATCTGGTAGCCGTAAACTAGGACTGGTGCAGTGGACGGGTGTCTTCATCTCTGGGTAAATGTGTGTTGTCTCCTCAAAGACTCGGGTATATTGAAGCATGTTGCGGAGAACTTTTGTCTCTCGGCTTTGAAGGGGTTCAACCGCACTTGGATCCTCCATAAGGCGCTCAGCTGCAAGGAGAGATTCTCTGGCTTCGTTGAACTTGCCGCTCATGACCTTGATTACGTTAGTCTCAGCACAAAGGGTAGTGGAAGTCCAAAACACACTGATATTGTGTTCATACTCATCGTCGCCATGACAAACTCGTTCAATTGCCTCGGCCACAAGTCTTCTGCACAAGGCAATCTACCGAGCGATAATTGCTCCCTAGCAGTTTGAGAAAACTCGGCGGCTGCAAGACCCCAAAAACCGGCGACCTCCTCGTTGGTATTAGAGGAGGCCTCTAGGTTGTATGCACAGACCGATAAGATTCCATACAGCAAAGATGTTTTTACGGGGTCTGTACTGCCCCAGATGCTTATTTCTGATACAGCCTGCAAGACGCTGGGCAGGTGCAGAACTTTCCAGGGTGGACAGCGGTTGCGCTTTGGAGTAAAAGAATCCAGCATATTTGATTTGTAGTGATCAAGTAAGAAGAACGTCGTTTCCGGTAGGGAGCTAGTAAAAGTACTCGGACCTGTCATAGTTAAGTCGAAATCATGTACCAAAGGGAAGGCCCCGGCGTTGACTATTGCAGCGACTCCAGGTGAAGGTACGACCGAGCCGGGAAGCAACTCCTGGAGAGGATCGTTGGCTTCGGAGTCCAAGACAAGTGACTCGCTCAACTGCTCGGTTGTATCCGACTGTAGCGTAGTGTGGCCAATGTCCTGGCTAGCGACTATAACTTCTTCCACTGTGACTCGGTAAGCTGGTGACAAACAAGGAAACCACTAGCGAGAGATGATCCATGGCTCTTAATGACTACCCCTTATGGGAAGACGCACCATGGTCGAGGAGTCTGACGTCTGAACTCATATTGAAGTCGAAGTCCTTGGGCGTATGAAGCCCATTATTTAGCTGAGTATCCTTAGGAACAATAATAGAGAAAGCCCCAATAGAGGACGTCGTGGGATTTTCTTCATTGGACATCACTTCGAGTTGATGGCAAATCATATCGACTTCGATCCCATTTCTTGTTCGTTGAATGAGCTCGGATGTGGCAATTAGTTCCTCAACTAGTTAATATTAGCTAATTTACCACGTGGTGACTATAATGACATATGCTGATAGAGATAGTTTGATGTTGAGCAATCGCATCGGCACGGTGTAGAGCCTGGATGAGAGAACATTGAAGAAACAAACATCCGACTTTACTTTATATGGATTATGAGCCAGGTATGTCTACGCACCTATGAAATAATTTTGTCTGTTTCGATGTGGAATATTCTCCTGTAGCGAGCTTATGTTCCAAGGTGAGATGTCACTTCCCACACTGGACTGATCAGGGTCTGGCCAAGTCAGCATCCTCTCAGAACTCGCCCTTTGGCACACCAAGCCTAGACGAGTGCACGCTGAGCAAGTAGGAAGACCTGCGTCACAGCGCACCTTTCGTCTCCGACATGTTGAGCATTTTGCCATTGCGTTATAGTAATCGAACAGAAATAGACCCCAAAATGACATAACATCATCGAATGTTTCGAGGACAACAGGAAGACTTTCGACATAGTGCTAGCGTAGGTAGACTAACATATTTTGGCGGGAGATTGTGGGTGACTCACATGGAAATAACTCATCGGACGTTAAATCCGAAATCATTCATTGAAAGGATAAGGTACCTTCATTCAATCCATTCAAATAAACTAGCTCAAGGAACTGATTATTCATGAACATGGGATAAGAGGGTCAGTCTTAGGGTGGTTACCTTCGGACAGCAACCAGGACTTCTTTGGTGGTTAGCTGATTGGTAGGTATGTGACGAAGGCTCCGGATATCATGAGGCTCTCCAAACTGCCACTGGCCGTTCAATATTTTGGATTGAACTACTTTTACCAAGATAGATTTAAGATTTCAAAGCTGATGAAAGCTGAGGAGCACAAGCCTTCTCCGATGAGGCGGTTCCTTTGGCCGGGGCTGCTTATCCTAAAAAAGGTGCATTTAGGGAGTTGAAAGGTATGCCACACAGCAAAATATTCCATCAAGTGCTAGAGGGCGTCGATACATACACAAATACTACTTTAAAGGGTAAGAACAAGTCGCGTATTAATCCAGATCTTTTTCCTCCTAATCGTCTGGATAGCTTCGCAGTGAAAATGACTGGAGAAAGACTAAAGACGGTTGTATTGCAGGCACTTAGCTGGTGGTTTGGTAACAATTTCACAACCCTGCCGGGTTAGCTAACTTGTAAGTATGTAATCGTACGAATGGTCTTAGACGCTTTTACGGTCCTGTGATTACACTAGAGATATCAACAAATCATCGCCCGCTGGCTACGAGTCTTTGCTGAACCAAGGTTTCACAAGTACCCATAGAGCTGCTTTACATCACCTCTACCTAGCCTTATGAAGATTATCGCTCCATGAAACTGCCCTGCCGAGGGCTGGGCTTTGCTCATTAAGCTCGGGAAAACCTTGTCACAAGGCATTCGTACCACATTTGAAAGCAGTTCGGTAGAAGCTGCCGCAGATTAGAGGTCATTTACCATTCAAGGTTTAATCAAAGCTCTTTGAATACCTTATTCTCTACTCGAGTGGCCGTTTGTAAAATGATCCGTGCTCAGAATGGGCTTGATGATCATATGGACCTCAGCGGTCAGTGACATTGTGGATCATCAAACCAAGCGCTCGTTGATTCAGGGCAATCCGCCGTTGCGCATGCAAACGGGCCAATTCTGACACATTAGAGTTGGGGTAAGGAAGATGACGATCAATTCCTCTCGGAAGCAGCTGTAAACGGAGTAGATGACATGCCGCTTAGGCTTGCGGGTAGTGAGGACCCTATCGCTGGTTGGTTCCATTCTTCACAGATTGGCAAAAATCCATTGATCGTTAGGAAACTCTCTCCGGAGCTAGTCAGCGGAAGGTCTCAATGCGTCAACGCCAATGTTGAGTGGAGGCACGATTGCTGTTGAAAGAGAGTGAGTGCACCATGCAACAACTTAGAGATTTCGCCTCCAACGGGCAGAAACCTTGGCGTCGCCGTCGTGATGAGGGTCCACGTCTGATGTTTTAGGTGCTTATCTGCACCAGAGAATACCTGCAGAAACAACTTAGTCTTGGTGTTGGACTCAATGCGGGTCTGTAGGGCTGTGACAGGTGTCGTTCATGACTCGCGTTCACGATCGTTTCAAGGTCCTTCGCAGGCATGGAAAGCCCGCCAAGGATAGCTAGCAAAGCTTTGCTGCGCTGCGCTACCCTACGGTGGAGTCTTAGGTGGCGGACCTAGCTAGATCATTGTCTTTCTTCCTCATGATGTTGAAACTCCAGCTGCGAGGAAAGAAGAGCTTTCAAGTAACTGGACGTCATGCCAGTAGAGCTGGGTCGTACGAGATAAAGTAGTTAGCTGACGGCCTGTTCTGACTGGCCAACGCGAACTTCATCGAGCGTGTCGATTGCTACCAACTCCCTACGCCGGGTCAGGGTCTGAGCTATCGACGTTCCCGGAACCGAGCTGCAGCGAGTCCAGTGAGGAGGAGGATCGCGGGCCGGGCAAGTTTTTCACTACGCTTGGAGCACCAGGTAATAATGATCCACTGGGCTCGTGAGCAGTCAAGATTGAATGTTTGGAGGCACGGGTAGAGGGAGAATTTCTACTGGAGATCAGGGGAGTTGAAGACTTGCGCAGATCATGCAATTTCTTGGGGATCGCTGGCCCGCTGCATGCTATCCGTCCCGCAACACGGACCTGATTGTCGATGGAAACTCGGAAGCGACATGGACCAAGGCCTGCAGATAGCCTAGGAAATTAGACGGCCTAGGCTTTTCTAAGTCTCTTCGTACATCTCTTCATAGGTTCCTTCGTACGCGGCTTTGTTTTCGATCGAACGGACGAAGGCTCGTATAATGCAATGCCGCCGCATCGCCAACATACTCCTCATCATCGCCTTCGACATGAAACGCTTTGGCCTCCTGAAAAGAAGCTTCAAGGATCAGGGGCCTGCTGCGCGTGGAAATGCAGGGAGAGCTTCAGAAAGAGGGGCTAGGCGAAAAGCGCCTGTCCTTGCTCAATGTGGAACCAAGATTGGTTGCTCGCTCTCCAATACCTTAGCCGACTCGCCATAGACGTCTCAAATTCTGTTCAGCCTGATTTCTCGACTTCTTTAGCGGCGCAACCGCTCATCAACCAGTACCATTTCTTACCGTTTGTGCTTACAAGCGATACAAAAGGACTTGTCTGGTCCGTAGTGACATGCCACCCTAGCTAGCTGCCCATATCGAATCGCGATCGGGGTTCGTTCTCCCGCAAGATTGAGGTGTCCAGTGGCACTAGTTTAGAGCAAAATCCGCTTCTTTTCTTACACTATAACGGTGGATAGCCTGAGTGACGTTGCGATCGGCTGCTTCTTGGCCATGAACGAGACCGAGCATCTCTCGTTGTAGCCAGGGGAAACCCAAGTCAATGGGCATTGGGAACTGGGAACCCGAAGTAACCGGAATGCCTGTCCTTGAAAGCCCCTGATTCCGCTGAACCTAAAGACGCAACATATCAGATCACTCGGGGCCAAGCACCTAGTCCAAGCCAAGGCACCCTTCGCTCCAGCCGCAGCGGAAGATATCCATGGATTTGGATAGCCGCAAGGGTGGTGTTTGAAGACGCAAGTTGGAGTGATGGTGGCTTGAATACATCATTTGCCGTTCTTTCGCCTATCATCCAAAACCGCCTCGATTCTCTCGAGCCTATCTCCTTTAGGCATCATCAGGCCGTCAAAAAGTTAGTCCACTGTCAATGGGGTCTAGTTTTTATGGTTTGCCAAAGCCGAGAAAGTTCGACCACCGGCCACCATATCAAACAACTTGTGCCTCGGGTCGCAGCCAAAGGCGAGATGAACGCTCCCAGCACACCACCTTCACCCGCTCTGCCGTCTGGTGCCGCGGTGAAGATTGCCGTTGCCCGGTCCCCTCCTTTGTCCCGCTCCAGCAAGCCGCACTGCCTCGGCGTCCGTCTGGAACACGAAATGGAACAAGCGAAGAAGGGGGTCAAAAATCAGCCACCACCTATGTAGAATTGCGAACCAACCGTGTTACCGTGTAGCCTAGCTCGATCCTCCAGCGCCATTGGGCCGTTTCCTGTCAGACCATGCCCGGCCTTAGTTAAACCTCCGTGAATTGCTGCAGGTCCCCCGGACGCTAGTCTCGGTGCAGAATCCCCCATTCCGGAAAGGCTTCAGCAACGGCCCTCTTCCTTCTCTTCCGAAAGCTCGCAAAAGCTCTGCCTGCACGCTAGACCTGCAGCCTCTCGCAGCCCGTTCATTACGGCTGGAGCGTGCAGCATCAAGGCGGGATCGAATCGCACGCACCCTGACAAGCCTGACAAGTCTGGCATAGACATTAGTCTCCACGCAATACGCACGCGAGGGAGACCAGTCGAAGCTCGCGTAAATTGTGAGGAGATTGAGATACCGTCATTTATCCAGCGATCCGATCCACGTCTCTTACCCTGGATGCGGCAGCGCGGCTTGTTGTCTGTGCTTGTGCATCATGGCCCCGTCCATCCCTCCAGCGTCGCATGCCGCCTGGGGCCCTTTGAAGGTCCCACTTCTCATCTCATCTGGTCTTCATGCCTCTGGATGGGGTTTGAAAAGAGAGTTCGCCCTCCTTCTTCCAATCTATCCCACTCGGCTTCGCTCCTAATTCTTAACCCTATTGTACATGTATGAAGGAAATACTGCCCGACCCCCCAGTTTGTGCCGCTGCCAGATCACCATCAAGGATCCACATATAACGAAGGAAGACAAGATTTTATATATCAGCCAAGACAGACATCGGTCTTCGATGAGAACAAGGATCCTGTAGGGGCCTGTCCCGCTTGAGCATAGCAGTATGGCTTCCGACCAAGTGAGGCAGAATAGCCTCATCATAACAGCATGCTTTTTCACAGCAATCTCAAGTAAGTCGATTGGTTGGAGATTGAGACAACGTGAGAACTGACATAACTGGTGTAGCCATGGTTGTGATTGCCAGAACATTTGTTCGAGCAGTTCTGATCCGAAAGCCTGGCCTCGACGATTACTCCATGATCATTGGAATGGTTTTCACTCTCGCCTACCTCGCAGAGATCTTTGTCGGAAAGGCCAACCATATTGGCTTCCCCTCCAAAGATTTGAGCCTCGACAACATGACAAATCTCCTGAAGAATACACTGGCAATTCAAGTTACGTACTATGTTTGCATATCAGCAATCAAGATATCCATCTTGTGCATGTATCTCAGGTTTGGTATGTCTTTCTATAACATTATGGTGGAGGTATCATGTGCTAACTCTGCTGGTAGCTGGCACCAGGTCGCTCAACATTCTGTGCATATGCACCATTGTATTTCATCTATTATTCTTCGTCATCTGTATTGGAGTCACTCTATCTCAGTGTCAACCACTCTATGAGATGTGGGACTTGACTGGGACTGTCGATGGGGTGTGTATTAACACCACCGCCTTTTTCTATTGTGAGTTATCAGCCATCGACCATAATCCACTGATCATCCATGCATGTCAAACTCTTTACTAACGGTGGCCAGTCACATCCGGTTTCAACATCGTAACCGACATTTGGATTCTCGTCCTCCCTATCAAAACTTTGATGGGTATTCTTCGCCCGCGGCGAGAAAAGATCGCGCTGGGCATCATTTTCGGCGTTGGCGTGTTTGCAACAATAACATCCATCGTCCGGTTACACACCATTTACACATATACCCTCGCCAAGGATCTGTTCCAGGAGAGTATCCTCATTAACATCTGGTCCATGTTGGAGATCAACATCGGAATAATATGCGCCAGTGTTCCTGCACTGAAACCCCTGTTTACTCCTCGCGCCCTACGGGAAGCCGCAAATCGGAATAAGCCCGGGGGTTATCAGTATCATAGTCATGAGAGATCAGGTTTCCATTCCAACAATTCAAAATCATCGAGAGACAGGACAGAAAACCCTTACAACTTGGATCGAGTGGGTGGGCAGGTAAACTCAAAGACGGTACTACAGAGCACATCACGCATGTCAGGTAGTGAGGATAGTATCCTTGGGGTATGAGTCACGAGTATCAAAACGACTGGGGATTCAAGGCGTTTAAGCGATATGTACTTCGGAGAAGCAACGCTTCCGTCACGTTGGGGGCGTTGGGGTGAAGATATTATGACATTATGCAACCACCGTTCAATCACTCATAGAGTAGGTTGCTACGTGCTATGGACATATCTGTTTGGGAATGAATGTTGAACAGTTGAAGATGTGTTGAACATTTAGCAATTCATCATTGATCTTTCGATGCGCAAAGAAATGAGGGTAGGCATGTCACCTCATTGACACGCTAGCTAGTGCCCTATCGGTATGACGAAATACCTAGTTCAACTGACTGTATCAAAAGGTAGGCTCTATGCCGCCTCATCTCCAGCCTTGCAAGAATATGTGTATGTGGACTTCGACTCCAGAGGGAACTAAACGCAAAACCTCTAACTAGAGAAATGACTGTGGATAACACACGATTCCTGCGGCCTTTTGGGACAAGTACCTTATCCAGGGTAAGCTACCTCGGATATGGACATGAAAGCAAGTGCGTACGTGTCCATCAAGCAGGACTGCCTCGCAAGCTCATCGACCTTAATCGTCCATCGGCGAGCATCAAGCAATTAAGATGTAGTAAAAGGCCGTCACTCATCACAATTTAAGGTACCAAGTAGGATAGTGCAGCGACTTGGACATGCAAAGAGCTGAGTTAAGCGTGAGTCGCATGATATCGATCAACCAGAAATGCGAGACGATGAAAACTACCCAACGGAAACATGTTTTCAGCTACGGAACTGCTAATTCCAAAATACAAGAAAATTTGGCAGGTTATGCGTCTTGCATTTATAAAACGAACAAAGGGACGGGATGGAAAGATATCAAATAACAATTGGAGAACATCCACAACTCGCGATTGATCAATATGATGACGAGCTAAGAGCGATAGATCAATTTCGATAATATCTGCATGATACTAAGAAGTGAATATCACGGGTTTTCAAAGCAATTACTTGAGCTGTCGGGGATTCTGAGTATTTCAGCAAGATCGGGTTCAAGAAGGCAAGTTAAAGCAGCAGTGGGTCTTATTACAACGTGAACCCACAGCCATCAACTACTTAGTTACGCCTACCTCGATAGGCCGCAGATCAAGACCACGCGGACAGATCAGACCGCGCAATTAGAACAAGCTCACTGTTACATGTAACCCTACTATCAGTCTTACCTGCTTCGGAAGGCTGGACCCCTCGTCTGTGCTGCTTTGTGATGGCGGCCTCTTGATGACCGTGGCTTGGACCCTGGTTGAGTCTGGCGTCATCATTGGTGGCTTTTGTTATGCTTATGTGCCATCGACAAACAATTTCCATCCACAGACTGATCAACCCTTCTCACATCCCGCAGCCCGAAACCGGCCATGAGGAAGCTGTGGAATGGAAATACGCAGCATAATCACTATTTTGGTTGCGAATGAGCAAGAATTATGAATTGCTCCATTGCGACCTCTAGTGCCCATTTCCTGTGTGAAATACGAATTTTGGTGAGCGTTGGATGCGGTCAGTTGAGATACCTCAAATGACCTTGATTATTATCCCTGAAAGGACAAAATCATGCCAGACGGTATGCTATGTGTAGGTATGCTGTGTCTGCTACATATTTATGCGGAGGGCGAACCCATCTTCAGGGTTGCCTTCGATCGTCGTGCCTTTTTCCACAAATGGGCAACTCTTCTTTAATGATGTACACGTGGAAACCACACACACACACACACACACACACACACACACACACACACACACAGATCAAATGGTACAAGCGATAACCTTCGTAGGATCTCGACTTAGCGCGGTATCTCCGGGTTTGTGGGGTAGACTCGGATGCGTCCCGGTGACAACCCCCTGCGTCGAGCTAAGCTTATGCCATATAAGGGTGCTCGGAAAAGGGAAGGCAAGTTATTTGCAGGCAGACCCAGATCAGACTACTTACTGATTTATCTGAAAACACGTTGATGGTTCGTTACTGGTGGAATCCTGTGCGGGAAAACCTTTTCCTTCATTCATCAAATATGAGGCTGAAGATAGCGGATGGGCTAGGAAATGCTCAGTTGGGTGGTATCTTCGATACTTGGAAGCAACCAGAGAAATTTTGACTATCGAATCATTGCTTTAACAAAACTCCAATAGCTATAAGTACAGCGTTATATCCCTAAGTGAACCAAGATCACATCAACAAGCTTCACCCCTGATCTCCAGAGCCAAGACTTCCCAACGCCCTGCTCCCGGACAACGCCAAGATGCACCAATACTACCTCCTTGCTCTCCTTCCCGCGGTCTTGGGCTGCCTTAACACCGATACGAACGCCTGTGCCAGCTACATCAAGTCCAACGCCGCCGCGTCGACCTTCTGCGCCACCTTCACCAAGAGCACCGTAACTGCCACCACCGCTCTACCCGCCTGGGCTACCAACTGCTCGCAGAAGCCGAGTCTAATCTCCGCTGAGTGTACCTGCGCCTACAGTGGTGCTGGTGGTAGCTCGCCGACTACAACGTTGAAGACTACTACTGCCGCAGGAGGCTCTACGCCCACCGGAGTCACTACCACTCTACCCAAGTCCACTGGAGCTACTTCTACCAGCAAGGCCATCACCGTCTCTGCTGGACAGTCTTATGATGGCGGCATGAAGAAGTTTGACCGCAGCCGTACGTTGTCAAGACGAGTAAAAGAATAACGGATGATTGAATACTGATTCCAGAGCAGCTAGGGTTTGCGCTGAGCAAGATGAGACAGGTGAAGCTGATGCTATGTTCGTGCTTGAGGCTGGTGCCACCCTCTCGAACGTCATTATTGGGCCCGATCAGGCAGAGGGTGTTCACTGCAAGGGAACATGGTCTGTCATTCCTCATTTCTGAAGGGAGTTTCGATGCTGATTGACTATAGCACACTGTATGAAAACCACCAGAAGAAAAGACATGGAGAACAGCAGACTGACAGTGGATAGTAACAACGTTTGGTGGGAAGACGTTTGCGAAGATGCTCTGTGAGTCTTTCTATATCAGTTGTGCAATCATTTCTTGTTGACATCTTTCACTCCAGGACCTTGAAGCAGACCAGCGGAACCTCTTACGTCAACGGCGGTGGTGCCTTCAAGGCCGCGGACAAGATCGTCCAATTCAACGGCTTTGGAACTGTCTCAATTAAGAACTTTTACGCTAATGAGTGAGTCGAAATCATCGTCTTTTGCCGTGATGCAACCTGCTAAAACGTCAATAGCTACGGAAAGGTCGTCCGAAGCTGTGGTAACTGCAGCGGTAATGGAGGTGCACGCAACATTGTCATGAACAACGTGATTGCAAAGGACGGTGGAGTCCTCTGCGGCATCAACACCAACTACGGCGATACCTGCAAGGTCACTAGCTGTTGCCAAGATGACAACAAGATCTGCGATAGGGTATGATGACTCTAAGCCTGACATCTCTTTGCATGTATAAGGAAGATTTACTTACTTTGGACTGTAGTACACTGGAAATAACAGTGGTGCCGAGCCTACTAAGATTGGCAGTGGCCCTGACGGCACTTACTGCGTCGCCACAAGCTTCACCACGGCCTGTTGATCGTCTGTAATGATGACGACCAAACGATCTGTATGAGGTGGCTTTGTTTAAGCTGTTTCTTGCTGGTTCGAAGCTGAAGGCTCGTAAGCAAGGGTGGGAGGTTTGGAAGCTTCTGGCTCGTGTAACGTTGTAGCTTGCACTGTACATAGCTGAATTATTCACTCAAACCTATGTTATCTGTAGCTTGCTTGTCGCTAAAGCAAGGAATCAAATGACTGGCCATGCGGCGAATATCTCGTTCGCCCTAGTGCACTTCAATGACTCAGTCCATCGCATGCCAACGATAAGTTGTTCGGCGACTCGATTCAGGCCGAACACAAAGTTTTCAAGATCTTCCCACGCATCAGTACTCAGATTTGCGCCAGCGAGCAGATCCGAATTGTGTTTTCTCGAGGCTTGATCGAGTCGAACAGAATCTCAATGCATCTGACATCCTTACTTAGTACTTTGTTAACGTTGGTTGACGTGTTTCCCAGAAACATCTATGGTACCTGTGCCCTAGGTGGCACACACCACTCGTGTCTATAGCTAGTAACCGGTAGAGTAATATGCACTCAATGTTGAGGTTACATGGCGTATATGGACTCTTGGCAAAACCACCTTGCGACTCTACTCCATCCCAATGTGCTCCAGTCATCTCCAGTCGGCCAACTTCTGCGTCTGGGCTTCTTATTTCAAGTCTGGGTTCATCCCTTTGAATACAGTCCAAATCGGTGGCTTCTTTATCAAAATGACGAAATGCGGAGCCTGCAAACCAAAGACCAGTGTTCTCGATCATCGCCTATGGGCTCTGCGGGCTACGAGCACTCCCAGGCGGTTAGGAAAAGGTATGGAGTTCTGCGGCAACTTTACCAAGACGGTCATCGCGGACGTTTCCGCGGTTCCGGGCTATGCTACGGGGACTTGTGCAACAAACATCATTTCAAAAGTTGGCTCAGCATGTCCTTGCTTGCCCACGACGACGAAAATCGAGCTTAGATAGCGTAGCTCAAAGTCCTCGTCCTATCTAATTATCGCCTCACCGAGATAAGTTGGCCTTGAGCAAGAGTCATCCATGCTCAACTCGACGACTCTCACTGAGAATCAAGGTACAAACAAGCTGATCTAGGGAGTTTTTTCCTGCCTTCATTCTACTTAAACACTAAACGATGGCGACAAGTATTAATACTCATCTCGACAGCAGGTCATTTTTGTCCATTGTTATCGGGGTCTTCGAATCATTGTAGCGCAAAGTTATTATCTCTTCGGAGAGGACCGGACACTAGAAGCAAGCTTTCTGCCAGGATCCACCGGTTCCAGATCCACAATGACAAAGCCGGTCCCGGCGCCCTTCCAAAAAATTGTATCCGTAATCCGAATCTTCCATTCCCGTTTCTTTCGGTTTTCGAACCAAAACCGATTGAGCAAATAACATCGGAAAACATGCGCTCCAGTCTCTCCTGCGAATTCTGCCGGTATGTCCCCCAATGGTCTCCGGCCTCGCTTCCGGCGTTCGATCGGATCCGATGTAACGGCCGCTGACCCAGTTTTTATGACCCCGCAGACGGTCCAAGATCAAGTGCGTCAACAGCGGAAGTCCGCCGTGCACCAAATGCGAGAAGTCGGGAAGATCGGACTGCGTACTTACCAGACCCCACGTCGCGCCGAATGGACGGGCGGCGAAGCGGGCGCGGCGAGCGACGGAAGAGGCTTCATCTGTATCCCATGATCAGGACATTGAGTCTCAGCGACAACTTCTCTCTGCGCCCCATTCACGGGGCCCGGCGACGCCGTCGTCGGGATTGGAGTATCGAGATGGCAGGCAGGAAATGGACCACCATCTCGAGCAAATCCCCAAAGATGTTGTCTACATCGCTCTCGAGGCCTTCTGGCGCAAGTTCCCTGAGCTTCGCGTTATCCACCCCTCATCTTTCATGAAATCATTTGGGTCGAATTGCCCTAGAGAAAGTAAGGCGTTGTTGGCCACAGTTCTTGCAATGACCAAGACCCAGAAGCCGGATTCAGATCGTCTGCGATCGCAGATCCTCTTTCCGAGCGAAAGGTATGCATCCTATGCGTGTGATGTCCTAGCAGCATGCATACTCCAGCCACCAGATGTCAAAGTCATCCAGGCTCTGCTTATTCTTACGTTGTATGAATGGGGCACGCGAGATTTCCACAAGGCCTGGATGCATTGTGGTAGGCCAACTTCCAAAGTCTTACGTCGAATGTGTCTGACATCAAACAGGAATCGCAATTCGCATGATGCAATTACTTCATAGCTCGCGAGTAGCACCCTTTCCACTTGAGATCCCACAACGCAGCGAGCAAAACAGCCTCACTCCCGCAATCGAGACAAGGACATTCTGGGCATGTTTCATCATGGACTGTATGGTGAGCTCGGGAACATATAATCCACGAGTGCTTCCCAAACAGGAGATGGCGAAGCTGAATGTACCGCGGCCGCCTACTTCTACCGAGTTTGCTTTAGGACCAGGATCATCAGCGCAAGCTGAAGGTGCGGGGGAGAACTTCACCTCGAGTGGAACCGCAACTTCGGTGTATCTTGATTTAGACCAGAGTTTTGGCGTCATGGCTGATGGGTTCGACATCTACTCTGATGTCATGGCTTTTGTTTTCAACGACGGGCGTAAAGCACCAGGCATGTGCTTGCCCGAGAATTGCCCCTGGGTTCCTACATCACCTGTGGCTTGCTGGCGTCGGAGACTCGAGGAATGGAGAACAAAGCAGCACCATCGATTACAGTATCCGGCCAACAGCGTTGCTGCATACGCTACACTAGGCTATGGTGAATCTTTCGTCTATCTAAATCTGCTTTATTACCAAAGGTTTGCCGAAGCTTCCCCCATGTGCAGGGACTTCCCTGGGCTAACACGAAATACCCGTAGTGTCGTCATGCTCCAGCGAGAATATTTTCCGTTCCTACCAACTATTGACATGACTCCTCGTGGACCCATAGATCCCCCTACACTTGAAGCTGAGGCCCCCTCGGGCTGGTGGGAACAGAGTGCAAAGGAGCTATTCGAAGCAGCAGGTCACTTGTCCAGCGTTCTTCGAGAGGCTTCAGAATGTGGCGTTGCAGTCATGACACCCTTCGCTGGGTTCTGTGCGTTCTCATCTTGCTACATCAATCTATATGGATTCATGTTCCCGAGAATTGGTGTCGGCTATGCTACCAGGGCGGAAGAGTACATGAATTGGAGTATAGAGTATCTCAATAAGTTTCGAGAAGTCTGGGACCTTGGGGACGGATGGGTGAGTCATTAAGGCCATTGGAGACGTAGTCCCGGTGGACCGTCGTGAGTTTACTTTTGACTAACGCGTAACAGCTCAAGACCATCCAGAACGGGTCATTGATGTACCAACGAGCCACATCTGATGCCCAAAAATATCGAGGACGATCTCGCTTTGACTTTAGTGTCCTACACCAGTCTGTTCATGAATTTCGGGTAGTTGATAGATCTGCTCAACATTTAGAGGAAATCAATAACGCTGAGCGGGGCGCCGTCAGCACGGGCGAGGGCAACAATGTCCCAGGCGACAAGACGAACCAGAATATCGGTGGTTTAAACCCACAAGCGTTGATAGACGCTGTTGGCAGTATGGATGATCAAGGGCTTTGGCCGAATTGGTGGTCGATGCTGGAAGATGTCGATGCTTCAGAGATGTTCACGATGGGCTAGCCGCATTGAAACAGGGCTTCGAGTGGGATCTTTTCAAGAATGGGTATTATTGAACTGACTATGTACAAAAGTCCGAAGTCGACTTGCCCTGGCAAATGCGTCACGCTCAGCATCAGCATGTCCTTGGTCATGGCCGCCTTTTAAAGAGTTTCTGCTTCAATCTCCTCCAGTGCTTCCCTAAAAACACTGCAAATCTTACGCAGCTCCTCTTCTGTTGTCGTGAACGGAGGAGCAAGTAGGACGTGATCTCCTCTCGAGCCATCCACCGTGCCAGCGCCGGGATAAAGAGCGACGCCCTTCTCAAAGGCCCGCTCTTGAACTCGTAGTCCAAATCGCAGCTTGGGATCGAAAGTCTCCTTTGTCTCCCTATCCTTGACAAATTCGACAGCCCAGAACAAACCTCTTCCCCTGATTTCACCAACTGATGTGCAGTTGATGAGTTCAATGCGCAATAGTACTTCAAGCTGCTTCCCCAACTGAGCGCAGCGGGCGACGAGGTCATCCCGCTTCACGATCCTTTGAACAGCCAGTGCCGCTGCGCAGGCAATGGGGTGGGCTTGATAAGTGTGCCCGTGGTTGAAGGCGTTGGATCCCTGTCTCAGCATGGACACGACCTTTTCGTGCATCAGAACACCGGCAATGGGGCCGTAACCTCCGCCGAGACCCTTGGCGACTGTGACGATATCGGGAACAACGCCCTCCTGCTCAAAAGCGAAGTAAGTTCCGGTGCGTCCGGTTCCGCACATGACTTCGTCGAGGATGAGTAGAGCGCCATGCTTGTCGCAAATCTGACGAGCACCAGCGATGTAGCCGACAGGGGGTGCCACGCAGCCTGCGGTAGCGCCCACCATAGTCTCAGCAACAAAGGCAATGACATTGTCTGGGCCAATCCTTTGGAACTCGTCCTCTATTTCGGCAAGTAGCCGGGCCGTGAATTCATCCTCGGTCTCATCTGCTCTCTGGTACTGGTATGGATATGCTGGTGAAACATATGAGACGTGGGGGTAGGAGAAGCCCTCGTATGGGACCTTTCTCGATGCGACTGTCGAAATCGACATGGTCGCCATGGTATTGCCGTGGTACGCTTGCTTTCTGCCAATAAAATGCTTCCTCTGCGGCTGACCATTTTCGAAATGGTACTGACGGGCCAATTTCAGCGCCGATTCGACAGCTTCACTTCCGCTGCAGACGAAGAAGGCCTTCTCGAGACCATGCGGGTTGCCATCAAGGATGAGGTCGGCAAGTTCCTCAGCTGGCTGTGTCGTATAGGCTTGCGTGTGGACGTAGCTCACTTTTCGAGCTTGGTCCGAGATAGCTTGAATGACTTCCTCGTTGCCATGGCCAATCAGGGCTACAGCAGCACCACCGCATGCATCGATGACTCTCTTGCCGTTGGCGAGATTTAGGTAGATACCGCTTGCTGATTCGACCATGGAGGGGTGTTGGATTAAAGAGCGGTGCATGAGACGACCTTCTCCACCCTTGGTTTTGGTATTCTTGACTGTGGGGAGTTCGGCGTTGGCTGTTGTGAACAGCTCGTCGTCTCTTGCAGGTGCCATGGCGGGAGATGTGGACTGTAGAACAACAACTTGAGATGAGATGAATGTGTAAGTTCTCTATGTGGTTTTTGTTCCCTGAAACAAGGTGGGAGAAAAGAGACAACCGGCACTTTAACTCTCCTAAATAGACCTTCGTTATTCGGCGCTAGTGCTGAAATCCGAGAATCATCGGGATCGACAAGCCAGCGGCTCCGTGTTCACGGAGCCCAACCGGCCCTTTCAAGGGTGGGCCCGCGTCAAAATCATCGGAGGAATTACAATAGAGAATCCACTCTGGACATCTCCATAAAACCTGCAGACGATGATAACCGCATTATCGCGTGAGAAATTCTGATATCGGTTCTGACGCAAACCCGATAGCCGAAAGCCGACTTACAACATTCGATTTTCTCACTCAGACTCGAGAATATGATAAGCTCGAAGCCGCTCAGGGAGGAGGCTGAAACTTTCAGTTCGAAGACAGTATGCTTCTGACAGCTTCTGCCGAATCCATTTGAGTTTTGCCAGGATGGACACTACCGAAAAAGGCACCTACCCCGAGCGACAAGTCGTCCAAAGCCAAGATGGGCACGATACCGACTACTCAAGCGATGACCAAGCCGCAAGTTCAACTCCCAAAGTGGAGGAGCAGACTTACGATGACCGGAAAGCTTGGGTCACGGTTGCTGCGTCGTCACTTACCATGTTTGTCTACCTCGGAGTGATCTACTCTTGGGGCATCATGCAAGTTAGGCTCGTCGAGACGACGGGTTCAAGTCTAACAACCTTGACATTTGTCGGATCAATGGCGACATCTTTCATGATTTGTTTCAGTATTGTTTCCGACAAGATCATCAGCAGGATAGGATACCGGCTGGCTGCGTTGATTGGTGGTTTCTTCATGGGTTTGGGTGAAGTTCTCGCAAGCTTTACTACGCACCATGTCGTCGCTTTGTTCTTTCTACATGGTCTCGTCTTCGGCCTTGGTGGTGGCCTTTGCATCTTTGTGAGTGCAACAAGACTCCTGCTGGGTCTGTAAATGTCCTACTGGCGCAAATCATAACAGCTAATATCATTCCTCACCAGTCTGTCTCGACTGCCCCAATGGGTCTCTTCAAGAAGCATAAAGCATTGGCCATGGGGTTTGTCTTCGGTGGAGGCAGCTTGGGCTCTGCCATCATGAGTGTTGTAGCAAACTACCTTGTCAAAGACCTGGGCGTCTCTTGGACGTTCCGCATTCTGGGTTTCATTCTATGGGGTGTTTCCATCCCTGCATCCTACTTCTTGCCAAGGAGGATGGCTTCGGAAAAGAAAGCCTCCCGTCAGCTACAGTGGTAATTAGATGGAAACAGCGACAAATTGAACATGGCTGACATGTGTTAGGTATCGCTTTAAGGAACCTCGCTTCCTTCTGCTCGTCGGCGGCACTGTGCTTTCCTGCTTCCCGCTCTTCATCCCGCCCTACTTCATTCCGATTTTCTCGAGATCAATGGGCTACACCAAGGAAATTGGGATCATTATTCTTGCCTCCTGGAACTTAGCATCTACGTTGGGCCGTGTTGTCGCTGGATGGGTTGCCGATACTCTTTTGGGACCAGTCGAAAGTCTGGCAATCTGCATGCTCTTCATGGCTCTGAGCTCTCTCATCGTCTGGCCTCTTTCATCATCAATCGGCATCTTCTCCGTCTACCTCATATTCAACGGTATCGGATGTGGTGCGTTCTTCAGTCTCACGCCTATCGCAGTTAGCGCCACATTTGGCGGAGAAAACACCCTCAGCATCATCCCCGTCGTCTGGACGACTTGGTTCTGCGGTTTCTTTTTTGTAAGTCATTCAATGCCTTGCACTACTTCGACTTTTGCTTATCAAGTTAGGGTACTCCCATTGCTTCAGGACTTTACTCCATCTCTGGTGATGTTGATGGTCTTGAGAAGTTTCGCCCTGCCGCATATTATGCCGGAGCAATGGCGTTGGCGGGGTTCGCATGTGTTTCGGGGATCAGGTTTGCGCGGAGGATGGAGAAAACTGAGAAGTCTTGATGTCAGGATTCATCAGATGACCTGGTGGGTAAATGAACAGCATTTTTCTGTCGAAAGTACACCAAATAACGGCCGATTACTAAATTAGAGGTTGACATTAGCACGTATGATACCACAGATAGATCATAGAGGGTAGATAGAGCATAGAGACTGCGCAGATGGAGGGCTACGAGTACTCAGCATCAGCATTGGCATGGGCAATTATATCCACTGATACTTCCAGCCTGGATCATCGTCATTTCCCAAAAGTCGCACGCGAAGCACAATGCGAGTCTTTGTTGACCAGACTGGCATGCCTGATCAAACCAACCAACAGACTGGATCCACGAATGCCCACGATATTTTCGTTGAAAGCCATGCAATGGGCGCCAAAATCAATCGTTCAAATCAGGCACGACGATGGCCATTCAAAAGCTCATCAGAGTCTTTGGCAATTGGGGGAGCATTTATTGGCGGGACTTCGCATATGCGATGATACTACTTAGCGATGCGGGGAACTAGCTTCATGTTACTGGTGGGTTTAATCACTGATATTGGATTACCTTACTTGGCACAATTTGACACTACGTGTAAACACCCCTCAAATTGACAACCCTTGGAAAATCTCCAAACAACCATCCATGGATTGGGATGATCACCATATGGCATTATTGAAGAGGGTTATTTCCATGAACCACGACGTCGCATTTCCTCGTACCCCGCTATGTCTGTGACTTGTGCCTCTAATGTGGAAATTCTTTTACGTCCAAGACCGAGTTTCGGGCTAAAGTAAAAGACTCCGTAGATTCTAATCCGATGTAGTGTAGGTATCTTTAAAAGACAGATGAGCTAAATGATGTTCCAGAAAGTACCTGGAGTTGATCCTCACGTGTTAAGGAAACCGTTTCCCTTGCCTTGCGACGTAAAACATCTAGCCTGTCAATATAAGCTGGGTATCGGCTCTGAACCAAATTTCACACCAGTACATGTCTCAATCGATTCACTGACACATCAAAGCTACGTCGTTACACAGCAATACTTCTTCTTCTTTTCCTGAAGCTGAAACAAAACCATGAAACTCTCATCAATAGTGGTGCTTATCCAATGCGTTGTCGCTGCCCGTGGTGCTGTCACTGAGAGACAATCCAGTGGCTGTCTCGCTTCTGCTACTGGATTTGCTTCTCTGAACGGGGGAACGACTGGCGGCGCAGGCGGAACGGAGGTGACAGTAACTACTCAAGCTGACCTCGAGAAGTATGCCAGCGCATCAGGCAAATACGTGATTAAGATCAGCGGTCGTATCACCATCAGCCCTCTCGGCAAGGAAATCAAGATTGCCAGTGATAAGACCGTCATCGGGTTGGGCACCACTGGCGAGCTTTATCAAGGTAAGCCCTTAACATGTCCTTCCTTTTATCACGTTGTATACTAAGGCGGCTCCAAAAGGTGGTTTGGGCTTGAACGGGGCCAGGAACATCATCATTCGCAACCTCAAGATAGGTCACACCAACCTCAACGATGGCGTGGAAAACGACCGTGACGGTGTTCAAGCCGATACTGTGAGCAATATCTGGATCGACCACTGCCTTTTCGAAGACGGCGGTGACGGCTTAGTCGATCTCCGGAAGGACACCACATACTTCACCGTCTCCAACAACATCTTCCGTAACCACGACAAGACTTTTGGTATTGGCTGGACCGAGAATGTCACGGCTCGTGGAACCATCAACCACAACTGGTTTGACAACACAAATCAAAGAAACCCGAGCGCCGACAATTTGGCACAAGCGCATCTCTACAACAACTATCTCTACGGCGTCACTTCATACGGGCACTACGCTCGCGGCAGCACCAACGCACGTGTCGAGAATGTCTTCTTCGAGAACACCAAGAATCCCTTGACCAAAGACTCGGGTGCCGTACTCAATGCCTCTGGTAATACGTATAAAAGCTGTACTGGCACTACGGCTGCAAACTCGGGAACCGCCTTTGACCCCAAGAGTCTCTATTCTTACACCTTGACTGCTACTGCGGATGTTCCTGCCTATGTCAAGGCGAATGCTGGTCCAAGAGCTTCCGTCTGCTCCTGAGTTGGGAGGATTACGGTCATAGTAAGATATCAAGAATCCTAAAAACATCCCCAGTGTGCCATAAGTTGCAGTCTTATCGTCTGAGTTCTCGAGATGAATCTCGTGGTGGTATCACACATACATCCCTATGAACGGCCCAATGTCTCATTTTTCTCAGTCATTGAAGCAGATCAAGTGGTCATGTACTAGGATAAAAATGGTTTAGAAGCGTTCGTGAGCCAAAGGCTTGCTTCCCCTAGCTTTTGAGACCGATCCTCGCCTACGTCTACGCCCTCCCCAATCTGTGCGCTCAAACCAGCCACTTCCCATCTCCCTTGAGCTTGGTCTTCGACTTTTCCCAGTGACCTGCGTCAAACTTCCACGCCCAAACCTCCTGATTGGCATCGTAGCTAGCTTTGTGGCGTGACTCGAACTGACCGAGGCCGGCGGCACGCATAAGTGACCTCCATGGCTGGTTGTCATCACCCGTTTCAATCCTGAACACCTCACAGCCCAATTCGGTTCGAGCATGTTCAATCAACGCCTCGAGGATCTCGAGACCGTAGCCTTTACGCCAATGTCGGTGATCAATGTTGATGCCGAAGTCCGTCATGCGCCTATCTCCCGACGAAAGTGTGGTCTTGCCGGCGAGAAATCCAGTGGGGTCCACGGTCTCGAAGGTGTTGTAACCACCGTTGCCGATCAACTCGTTGGTCTCACGGAGGATGATGACAATCCAGCCGTTTTTTCCATCTTTCGTAAATTCGACAAACTTGTCGATGCGGGTGCGAATCCTCTCTATAGTCAGGTTCTGTTCCGACTCTTGGAAAGGAAAGTTATCGGGCGTCTGGAGAAAATTGAGCAAATTCTCCGCATCTGACTGAATAGCTGTGCGTATGATCAGCCGCGGAGTTCCGATCTCGAGGACGGAACCACGTCGTGATGAGTCCCGTAGCGCCATGCTGGTATCGAATTCGTATGTTTCGATGCGACAGCTAGGAATGCAATTCGGTGCTGTGCTGAGATAATCAATTAGACTTACACAGCCTACAGTATTGATTTTTGTTGGTCACCAATACAGCGACGACGGAAAAGCGGCCGGTTGGGAGACTCAGCGCTGCTTTATATCTGTAAGATGGGGTCCAGCCGAGGGTCCAACAGATTCGGAACCAAGGAAAAGGACTTGAATCCCTGTGACATTGTTGGTTTGCACAACACAGTGGAATCCCTGCGCTCGACAGAAGAAAAAAAGACCTCAAGGAACTTCCTTTTGAGGGAATCGCAACCCCTGGCTTTCAACGACAGCCTTCGACTACATCCTGGAAGCGTTCAGGCCCCACAAGCATGATCGCCTCACACAAAGCGCGACAAGCGGCACAGCACACAAGTTTGATGTATGCAATTCAGACTATGACGCTATTCACACCCGCCTGATAACTATTGGCAATGCATCACTGCCTGGCCGCATATGACGCGCGCAGAGACGGTCGATCTGTCAAAGTGAGGCTGAAAACATAGTTAGGATACACGTATAATGCGCAGATCACATCATTCCTACCAGAAAGTGCTTACCACGGCCGCCGCCAAATCATGTTGTTGAAATAGCTAGAACGAGGACGCGGCATCGTCTAAAAGGGCGAGAGGTACCTTGGTCACCAGTCGACCACTTGACGCCTCAAGTTTTGATCAAATTCTTCACAAGACACATTACGAGCGGAGACCATTTCTCTGAGAGTTGAGCAATGCAGTTTTCTGCTGCTGATACTCGGTGTCTTGGGTGCTTGTGTCGCAAGATGACAATGTTGGTCCAAATGCTGGAAAGCGTCATAACTCTTTTTCAGATCCCATCTCATCAATGAGTACATGAGTATTGGGCAGAGGGTCGGCCAGAAGACACTATCGAGACCAGAGAGAGTTTGGAAGCATGGGAAAGTTCATTTTTTCAACATCATCTTCATAATTGCCTTAGCCATCTTTACCAGACATACTTCTATACCTTAGGCTTGCATCAACAGACATTCTACTGGGAAGAACCTGTGTGAGATCGGAACTTCATTGGGGGCATATGATTAATATGTCCTTTCCACACATTGAGAGCGACGGTCCCCTGCAATATCACATCACTAGTGGAGAAAAAGCCGAGAATATTTGACTTAGACGAAGGCTACGCCATGTTGCCATCTACTTGTCCCAATGATGTCTAGTCTTCTCTGCTTCCGAAAGACGGCGCCTACTTTGGTCTCCCTGCTTTCACATCTAGTGGTAGTTGTTTCTTTCTGTGTTACATCATCTCCATAGCCTCTATTTGTTGCGCCTATCACTGTACGAGCTTCACCCATTTGCCGAAGGCAATCAGCTGATACTTCTAATTTCACGCCTCATTAGAATCACGATGGCGCACATTAAACTATAGATGCCGACTTCTCGTATGACATATGCCATGTTGGCCACTGTTTTGACCTATTACGTCGAGCTATCATGTGCCGCCTCATGTGTCTACCCTAAATCCTCCTTTAGATACTTTTGAATCCTTTAAATATTAGAGGACGACCTTTCTCAACGTAGAGGATTTAATGACCGAAACTTCAGAGCCCAATTTTGGCACAGTTACCCCTTCTGGGAGTGAGCACGGATGTGTTGACTGGAAAGGACTGATAGATGATGATGCACGAATTACACTGAGATTTTGAAACTTGAACAATTGAACGGTGGTTCTGGGAAATATCCAGTGTTGCACAATTCATATGACAAGCTTCCTGGAGAATGAGACACGCGCCCAGGCAGTGAGGGAAAAGTCTGTTTGATGCTGCTTTCTTCTATCCCTAAGGTTAGGTCAAAAAAGACGTCTTGCTCTTTGCAAGACCGGAGCGCCGCATGCTTAGCTCCTTCTCAGCACAAGCTTTGCTTTTGCCGAGCCTGCCCTACATGTCGATTCTACTTCCATCCTTTTTGTTGACTTGGAGCATTTGACCTCTGCATAAAAAGCAACGGGGAGTAAATGTTCGGAATCAAGGAAGTTTTGTTCATGCTTAATGATACGTGTATGCATGGCGGTGACACCAGCGCGCCTGAAACAGATTCTCCTTGGTCTTAGGCTAATGCACCTTCCTGATTGTTAGAACGACAATCTCTAATGTTTGAGAGTGACATAACAGAAAACAAGTAAGCAAGTAGTAGAGTGAGTTGCACCGCACTGACTAATTTCTCTGAAAATACAAGACGAAATTGATGAGGCTTTCCTTTGTGTGTCTAACTCAATCTTTTCAATGAGTTGTACATGTTGACAAGACCCACTATGGTCGATGTGCCAATCGTGGGCTGTGTATGCTCCTCTTGCTCATTTACACCGTCACAAGCATCGAGTGGAGAGCATAACGAATTGAGGTAGGGAGCTTGAGAAGGCTCAAAGTGGGACTCAAGATGTAGCACACTGCCATCGGTTCAGTTAAGTTTGTCATCCCGGGTCATTCCTACATGAAGGTTTCCAGTTGACTCTACGCCACAGACTCCTCTCTGAGAAACGTTCAATTTAGGTTTAATGAGCCTAGAGCGCATATGGTGGGCGGGAATACTACAGCGCGGCCGGGACTAGCTTCGGAGAAACTGCATGCGGCGGGGAACGATGAGAGGGATGGTTGCATGCCGGCGGAGAATTTTAGTCCACCTATTTCCGTGCCTCCGAACCCCGCGGAAGATAGTACGAGACCATGACTTTAAAGGAGCTTCGACCGCGTGGTCAGTTTGGGAACGATTGGCGGCTATCAGTGACTGGCTTTTATGCAGCCAAGGATTTCAGCTTGAGAACTTAATTAATGATCACGCGCAGTGACGATACTTCCAGCTAGGTTCATAATACCAGGGGTCAAAGGTTTATAAAACATGGAAGTTCCAAAACCTTTGCCACATCTATTTGTTCCTGGACGTGAAAACTGCAGAGAATCATAGATTATCGCTGACAGGCTCGCGTCAACATGAAACCTTTCAACGTACTCTCAACCTTGGCGGTTCTAGTAGGCAACGCTTTTGCGGCTTCGCGAACATCGCCGCCATCCGGCGCAATCGTCGTTGCTAAATCGGGTGGCCAATACACCACGGTGAGTAGATTCAATCGAAAACAAAGCCGCCACGGTTTCTAGGCTCTCACGTGACGATCTGAAGTGGTGTCACTTCGCTGATGTATAATTACCAAAGCTTCAAGCAGCTATCAACTCCATTTCAGCCAGCTCCACCGCAACTACCACAATCTTCATCCAGCCGGGCACTTACTCTGGACAAGTTTCCATTCCCAGCCTGAGTGGAAAGCTCGTCATCTACGCATACACTACCAACGACCAAGACTACACCAAGAACCAAGTCATCTTGACCAATACTCTCTCAGCTGCGGATGCTGGAAGTAACGACTTATCCGCAACGCTGAGAGTTGCGACTAGCTACTTTAGCCTGTACAACGTCAACCTGATCAATGGCTATGGAAAGGGCTCTCAAGCTCTAGCCATCTCTGCGAACGGCCAGTACCAAGCGTACTACGGTTGCAGCTTCGTCGGCTATCAGGACACGATCTATACCAACAAGCCACACCAAGTCTACAAGAACAGCTACATTGAGGGTGCGACCGACTTCATCTTCGGTAACGATGGCAACGCTTGGTTCGAGAAGTGCACGATCGCCATCAACGGTGCCGGATACATCACTGCGAGTGGTCGCGATAGCGCCGACGCCTACTGGTACGTGATCAACAAGGCCACAATCGCAGCGAAGTCAGGTGCTGGTGTGGCCAAGGAGTCTACCGTGCTGGGCAGGCCGTGGAGGGAATACGCGCGCGTTGTCGTCCAGAACTCACAACTCAGCGATGTCGTTAAGCCTGTTGGGTGGTCTGCTTGGGGCACTAACCCCACTGCCAACGTTTACTATGCGGAATATGGCAACACTGGAACTGGTGCCAGCGGCACGCGGGTGAGCTGGGCCAAGAAGCTGTCAAGCGCGGTTTCTATTGACACAATTCTTCCGGGCTGGACTTCTTGGGTTGACACGACTTATTGGAACTCGTCTTGAAGTTTTGCTTTTCATAGCAGACGTAGCTCTTCAGGGGAAGCTCTTCTTCAAGAAACAACCCAAAAAGTCGAGACTTCTCCAATAACTCATTTTTTCATTCTTAATGAAACTGTTCATTCACGTTTGGTATATCATCATATTTAGTCCCTTAATTGACTTGTGTTTTGTGTTGGTCGATGATTACTTCGGAGCATTGACGCTGGCGATTTTGGACTTCCTAAAGCTGACGACTCGACATCGTAATCTAGTCTGGTACCGATCTGTCCTAAGGTGTTGATATTATTTATCAAACCTCCATCGTCGATATCTCGAATTTGTGATGTTAACTGATCGTTCTGTCGAGAAAGCTCGGAAACGTCAGTGCGATTGCAAGAGCTTTTAGGAATTTGAGTTGCTGATCGGAAAGGCCAAATCTTCCAATCATAAGACAAGTATGGCCGCAGGGGCGGTAAACAAGCAATGATCAAACCGACTTGCAAGTCGATAGCACTCCATAACTCTGTCAGGTCAGTGTTAGCACCATGCTCCGTGCAAGAAGGTAAGATGCTGTATTGGACATCAGATTGAAACGAGTTTCGACTCACCAATGAGTGTGAAGGAGCGGAAAGATGTTACAGACACCTGAATGCCCAGGAACCGTGCCAGGCTGACTGCTAAGTTGATGGCTCCCAGGAAGAATGTGCAGTAAACACTGATCTTAACACTTTTCTGGAGTTGCAGTCGGTACAATACTAAGAATGGCAGACAGAATACTTTGGAATGTGTGAGAAGTCCTGATGCTCGTTTATGTCATAGACACAGTGATGGGAAACTTACTCATTAGATCTGCGGCAAAGTTCAATGCCCAAGCGATTTGGAATACTTGAGCGAACACTATTGGGGAACATGCGACTGCCGGATCTTGGGACCTTGAAGAGACTTTAGTTGAAGGCAAGGTTTCCATGATCAAACGGATTAGCCTTACCAATTTCCTCGCAGAGGCCTACAAATGAGAAGTAGGGTGAGTATGTTGGTAACATACGCACAGCCACAATACACCATGGTTCCCCAGAGAATCTTGCGCCTAGTTTCCATGAAGATCGGGAAAAATCGAGCGTATAGACTCAGGAGTGTTGCCTTGCAGAGATAGAAGGCTGTGAAGAATGGAAATTGGCCACTCCATTGCAACTGCATAGAGTGGTTACTAAACTGACTTGAAACACCAAGACGCCCTTGTATCTCTCCAGAATCAAGACTCTTACTTCTCGGAAGTCAAGGACGCTTACCTTCCACACAAGTTCTAGGTCCTCGGGTGTTCCGTCATACCCCTCTAGGGTATAGGCAACGTGGGAACGTAGTACTCCCATCTTATGGAAAACAACATCGTATGAGGCAGATGCTACAGTAAAGAGCCATGCAACACAAACGAGAATGTCGCTCGTGATAAGGGGAAGGTTTTGAATGACTAATCGCAGGTATATTCGGGCGCCGATCAGAACAGCCGCGATTCCTATCAGTGTGAATTCGGTTCCCTAACTATATTAGCCTGACTAGGTTTTTGATCTGAAAGACTGCGTAGAAGCTAGGATCATGCGAGGGGGGACAACACATCATGAGTTGTGAAGTTTATGGAGGCATCGTAACGTACAATAACCGCACCTGCGGATGGCCCATTCACGTCCATGATGAAGGTATTCGCGATATCTCCAGTCCGAAAAACCAGCCGTATCAAGGTAGACCATAGGAGACAAGTGTGGGCCAAATCCCCCGAGATTCCCCACTGACGGAATCTGCGCTTTATCATGTTTAGGTGGAAATTGAACTCCAGCTCTCCAGATGGCTTTTGCTTAGCTCAACGCCTGCAAGCAGTTAGAGCGCCGCCACAAGGGGCCGGAGCACGTCCACATCGACAGCCACATCTAAGCGCGATCGAGCAGTGACCTGCCAAGAATCTGAAAACGGTGAACATGGTTACTTTGCCCGCTTCGGTTTCGCTTTTTAACGTGATTATCTGTCTAACTTTTTCATGAAGCGCCGGGCTCGGTAAGACTACTTGACCTAGGGTACGGGTTAGAAACAAGCCAGCGATGTCTAACGGACCCGAGTATTTGGACTTCATTGGGGTTACGGCCACAGTTTGAAATCGCATCGTGATCTTGGAGGCCACTTGTGATACTTTGAATCGTACTTCGGGTGCTTCCGCAGCACTGGGTATCACTCGACCCAAAAACCCTCTGAAACATCAACAGAGCCTCTTTACTTTTCGTTGGAAAGCATAGAAAATCACTGAAAACTCCCATCTTCCAATAGACAATTCGTGAGTGGTCTAGGTCAAATCAATACTGATTATATCCGAGCGATAGCCTGACGAGTGATGATTGATCTGATATGGGTAGACCTTCCGGTATCACCGATCTCGAAGTTTTACGTGATGAAACTTCCTGGGTGTGAATGAACTGAGCTCGATCCTTATGGCAGACACAAGCGCCGTATGGATTATGCGTGCGAATGAGCGACTTATTTTCCGAATGCTCGTCGTGAAGTCAAATTTGCAACAAGCATATACCCATAGTACCCTTTATCTCTTTAAGTCTGATGCCGTAGTAGAATAGGCTATATTACACTCAGAGTCAGGACTATCGCCATTCTATAATGAGTGCCACTGCAATGCAGGATACTTGGATATACTACTGTAACCTCATCACGCATCGTCTTGCCTTATCCGCGGTGGCGATATAATGGGACAGTCGACCAGACCCAGTCTTCCCCTCTCATTCTTCTCGTCTTTTCGTCTGTTGACATACTTTCCACATTAGTGTGTGGTAAGGTTGCCGCCGAGCTTCGATAGTCCTCTTCCTCCACACTTTGTTCCACCTGTCAATAATTCTCACTATGTCGGCCACCCTCTCCGCATCGAAGATCGAGAATCAAGTCGCCAAATGTCATCTCAACTATTGTGATTCATGTCACGCAAGGCAGTTCACATACTTGTGTTACTGAGTGCAACTCATTGAGATCCAAGCATGGCTGAGCTGTATGATTGACCCATGGATAACTGGTAGACTAGACCCTATGTGCATCGTCCCTGAATTGCTCTCAGCACTTTTCTTCGTGGTTTCTCACCCAAATACCTCGTTTTTCCGTGGCCCAGGCCCATAGTCTTCGATGTTCACCACGCGACGATATAATCGTCATCGTGTCTTTCAGTGTTGTGGTTTAGCTGTGCCTTGCCCCTTCATACCAGCGCTTCTCGAATCACACGCCGCGCGGCATCACACTTATTGATTGATTGGTCCCCGCAAATCAGGGTTCTATTGTGCTCTTAGAAAGTGCAGTCGGCTACTGCGAAAGGGTTTAGCAAGTTCCATTTGGTTCAGCTCAGTCGTCGGCGGCTGGCTGAATTCAGCTGAGCTGCAAGGTATGTAAGTGGGGACGGGAAGGGCCAGAACCGCGGGGCCGTGGGCGGGCCGAGAAGCTACCTATTTGAGCCACGCCTCATCCACATATGGTTGTGACGGCAGCTCTACCCCTGCAATGTTAGTGAAAAGCCATCAAATGATGGGCACGAAACCCTCTCTATCACGTTGGTCACTATTTCACTACAGGCAGCCACACGTGGTTCCTCAAGAACGCTTTTTAGATCTCTTGACGAATGAGAGTTGGCTGTGGCAGCGGAAAAGCAATGTGGAAGAATTCGGAACTACGTCTGAGTGTGATCTATGGGCTCGGTTTGAGGGAAAGCCGTGATACGCAACCGCCTCAGAAGTTCTAGACTTGCCTGATCCAGCGAGAACATCCCAAATAAGGCGACGAGCAATGTGCCTTGCATACCCGATTTAAACCAGCGCTTGGGATGAGGCCTCGGATCACATATCCCGAACTGACATTGAGGTCAGCCAGCCTCTTGGACTTTCCTGGCAGAGGGGGGGAATTTCAGCGCGGATGCCGATGGGATGGCGTATGCGTACATATGTGATGATTACACGTTGTATACATGTAATGTGCTGAGGTGTTCAGACAGCAGTAAGTCAAGTCGTTCCTTCGAGTTCCGAATTTCTGTTCACAAGGTGCGCGGGACGCCGCCAAAATGATCGTCGTGGGTTCTAACTGGCGAAGATCACGACGGCTTCTCAAACCATTCTAGGATTCTACATCCGAGGGGGAGTACGAACCACTCATGCCATTGAATGTTATTTGAATATCGCCTCAACTGAAGGTGGCATGGGTGCCAGTGAGACGAGGCAAGGGAGGAAAAGCCCATGTGTGCCTCGACTTTACCCCTGGAGAAGTGGAAGTTGTTGTTTGTATCGCGAGGAGGCTGGCTGAACCTTCCACCACCATTCTTGATCACACAGCTACTCTAGTCAGGACGCGGATGCTAAGCTGCGGCTGATAGCTGAGTGGCAATATGATCAACCGAGTCGTGCGAAATCCAAACTGCTTGCTTCATCTCAAACTACAAAAGCCTTCATCGAACCCACCCCATCCTGACAACTCTTTCCTGTCATCAACAGCTTTCAATCACTATCAGTTCGCCAAGATTCTCGCAAACAAGCATACTTTCCAACTTTTGATCTCATATTCAATCTCATTGGTCAATCGTCTTTTTGATCTTCTTTTCGCTCTCAGTAATATTTGCCCAGCAAAACCCAGGAGAAAAGTCATTCACTACAACTACGAAGCCATTCCCTACCAAGCAATGTCTTACAACGCCCCTTCCAACACTTCCACTGCCACCAGCGGCGCTCCTCGCGCTGCGGTCTGGAGCTTGAAGTCCTCCAACCCTGATCTCCCTGCCGAGTCTGCCATCTTGCCCGATGATGGCAGCAACGGCACTGAGTCCGTCTTCGACGATGACAAGCGTCGTCGCGTCGAGCCTCAGAGCTTTGCTGATGGTGGCAAGTTCCGATGTAAGCCCTTCAATGCCCTACAAACCCCTCATCTGTAATCATCTGGTATCAAGCAAAGCTGACACAAGAAATTCTAGCTGTCGTCAAGATCCAGGCTTGCTTCAACAAGGGCAACGGCAGCGTCTGGATGATGGGCTCCGGCTGGCTCATCAACCCGGACACCGTCGTCACTGCCGGCCATGTCGTCTACGACTGGGGTCACCGCCTCCAGAGCGCTACCGAAATCAAGTGCTACATTGGATACTCTGGCCGCGCCTCCATTGGCACCCCCAACGTCCAGGCCCGTTTCGGCGAGCGTATCATCACCACCGCTGAGTGGATCGAGGCTGCCGGCAACCGCAGACACGATGTCGCCTTCATCAAGGTCAACCGTCCCTTCACCGGCAACCTCAGGAACATCCCCTTCAAGGAGACTCCTTTGTTCGCCAAGAACGCCAACATTGGTGTTGTCGGATACCCCGGTGACAAGTATCTCGAGGGTCAGAACGGACAGAGTGGAGAGAAGGGCGCCCAGATGTACGAGGAGTTCGCGCCTACCGAGTATGACCTCAAGAAGAGCGAGCGCCACATGATTGAGTACCAAGTCTCGACTTTCGCCGGTAGGTTGACAAAGTGTATCCTCTGCTCCTATGGTGGTATACTGACGGATATATGACAACAGGCCAGTCTGGTGCCCCAATCTTCCAGGTTGAGAACAACTCGCTGGTCTCCATTGGCACCCACTGTTACGGTGGTGGTGGCGACGAGAGCAACTCTGGCAACTCCATCGGCGGCCCCTATGGCAACAACTACCATGCTTTCCTCGATCTCTTCAACAGCCCCCAGTTCCCCCAGGCACAGCGCCAGGGTATCAAGGTTCTCACTGCCAACGGCAATGCTCGTCCCAGCGGCAACATCAGCGCCTCCAACGGCGCGCCCAGCAACGGGCAGGTCAGGAACGGCAGCACCCCCTATTCCAACGGCTACAGCAACGGCAACGCGTACAATGGCAACGGCAACGGATACTCCAATGGCGCCTCCAACGGACACAGCAACGGCTACAACGGCTTTCGCCAGGAGACCGTGTCTTCTCCCCCGCAACCGGCCCACTACAACTCAGGCTCGGGTCTTCAGGAGAGCTCGGATGAGGAGGGCTTCTTCGATATCATCAGGTCGATTGCCAAAGTCGCCGGGCCTGTCGTCTCGACTGTCACTCCTTTCCTTGGCCCCATTGGCGGACCCATCGGTGCCATCGCTGGCGGCATCCTTTCGACTGTTGGAGGTGCCGAGAGCGCCCTCGAGGACGGCAACGCGACTGCCGCGGTCGAGACCGCGATCAGCTCGGGCGTTACTGAGCGCGCGGTGCTCGCCGAGGCGTCGCTTCAGGCCCTACTGAAGCTCGAGGATACTCCCGAGACCGCTGAGATCCTCCACACCATCAACTCCAAGTACAACGCCTTCAGACCCAAGTTGGATGCCATCGCCAAGGTCGCTCAGCCCCAGCTCACTGAGGCCGGACTTCACCTGGCTCACCGCCAGATGGCCAAAATCCAGGAACGAGGAGCCTCTGGATTCCAGGAGTCTGACATCGAGCTTCCTCGCGAGCAACTCAGGGGCCTCCAGTACAACCAGCAGGGTTCGCAAGGAGCCTTTGTTCAGGGCCTTCTAGCACCCACTCGTCCGGTCTCGGGCGAAGAGGGCTTCTTCGACTCCCTCGGCTCTGTCTTGAGCAAGGGCATCAGCTTCGCCAAGCCCTTCATCGCGAGTGCCGCGCAGGGAGCGCTCTCCGGCGTCATTGGCCGTCTTGGTGGTGGTGCAGAGTCCTCCTTCGACACCCCCGCCGTCGGCTCTCACGAGTATGCCACACTCCTCGCGTTCAAGCGTGCCGCTGCCGCAGAGGCCGCTCTGCAGACCCTCATGGCGCTTCCCAAGGAGAAGCTCGACCGGCTTCGCGTCAGCGAGCCCCAGAACGGCGAAGAAGGCTTCTTCGACGTCATCAAGGCCGGCGTCCAGAAGATTGCCCCCTCCGTGTTGGACATTGCCAAGACGGCCATGCGCAAGGTCGTCCCCGTCATCGTCGACGCTGCTTCCCAGAAGATCAAGAGCGCCGTCGGACAGGAGAGCGCCGACTCGGCTCCCCGTAACAACATCACCAGCACTACCAGTGTCATTCGGACCAAGAGGTCCGTCGCAGACTTGCTCACCGCGTCGGGTCAGTCCTACAAGGGAGCGAAGGTGAGCAACAGCCCTGATGATTCCGACCACGTGAACGCCACCCTCGAGGAGCTCCTCAAGTCCCGTGAGAGTACATGGGTGCCTTCGCTCCACAAGCGCAAGTCCTGGGACTCGAACGACGACGGCCTCTGCATGATGGACGACGAGGATCTTTGATTTGATGCGTGGATAACAATGTGCTAATTCGCTACGACTAACGACAGGTCATTCCCACGTACTGATGATGGAGGAGTTGACTACCCTTTACCGACTGTGGCAGAGGTTCCGGCTGATGATGCCAAGGGCGGAGGGGGTTGGACTTTTGCTATCGATGGCTTTTCGATTCGACTTCGCGAGTTTGGAACATCCACAGTCATGCGAGGCTGTAGTGTTCCACTCATCTTGATTGGCTTGGACATTCTTGCGCTTGTACTTGTATTTGGTCTTTGGAGCTCTTCTCTCGTTCGCAGGATTGTGTGGTGTTTGGCCTCGGACTTTGGCTACGCTTATCGTACTCAGAGCCTGTGGTTCTTCCATCTCTCAATCCAATAAAATCACTGCCCTCTTAAAATCACATTACCAATGTCGTATTGTATATTGTTGCTCCTGAGCCGTCTTTGCGGAGGATGGGATCTCGCTTTCTAGAGGATTGTGCATGTCTTCTCGGTGTCTGACATCGTTGAGGGAGCTGTGATTCGGCCACCTTCTATAAGTACCACTTCCTCAAATCGGTCACCGGAGTACTCGATGCGCTTCCATGTCTTTAAGTCGCCCTTGCTCGCGTCGATCTCCCAGACTCGTGTCCTTCTGTGGTAACGATTTTCATCATAGGAACAGTAACCCCCGAACCCGCTGCCTCCATTGTAACAGAGCCACGGGCCATGCTTGACCAATTGATCGTCGCCTTCTACCAACTGGACTCGCTGTGACTTCGGCAATAAAGCGCAGAAGTCGTTGACATGATCGTGCCCACAACCCACCGCGGACACGTCTTCTTGCACCAGGGCATCGTAAAGATGCGTGTTGATGCTCGGACCTTCGGTTGGTTCTCTCCGCCTGCCACCACTGATCGACAAATCGTCTCCTGCGTATTCGGGGAAGGGTATGTGCATGAAAGCCAAAGAAAGAAAAGGGGAGCTGCTGTCTTTCTCTGCAATGCGGGTCTTTTTTAGATGCTGTGAAGTGGTGGTGAACCAGTGGATTTGACTCTGCTGGATTGGTTCGTAATCGGGATTCTTGCCATCACTCGTGATTTGCCCATGAGAGTCGAAAAAGAAGAGTGTTGCTATTGGGACCTGATTTTCGTCGCTGGAAAAGAGTTGGAGATAGTAGTTGCCTACACCATCTACTGAGTCGGGGCCAGCCTGTGCTAGACAAAATGGGAGATTTTGCAGTATTGCCATTTGCTTTTCGCCTACGTCAACAAGTGTCAGCACAGAAAATTGAACAGAAAAAGTTCTTCGAAACTAACGTGACAACGCATGGGTGCCTTCGTCGTCGTGATTCCCAAAAACAACCGCGAAAGGAATCGATCGACTGATCAAAGGTGACACAACCTTGAATAGAGGGGATTGTGTGTCCGGGATATCGTGATGAACTTGATCTCCGCTGAGAATCACCAAGTCGGGTTTCTCGACGTCCAGAATTTCCCCGATGAACTTGATCGTGTTCGGATCAGCTTCAATACTAGGCAAAGGTCGACCATCTGCGTCAATGGCATCGTTGCAAACTCCAGGACCGGTGACCATGTGCGTGTCAGATATTTGGACAATCTTGAATTTTCCGTCTTTGTTGACACGTAATGGCGTATTCGGGTCGTCAGGTCTGGGTATTGGTGGACCAAATCGCGCTGAAAGCCTCGGTGCGGGCACGTCCGGTTGATCCTCAAGCTGGAGGGGCGCGGGTAACAGTGTCCAGCCTGGCCGTGGGTCGACAGCATCCGTTCCGAAAAGAACGTCAATACCTGTCAACGTTCTCAATTCGTGATCAGTGTAGTAGCTTCTCAGGATCCAAATGCCGCAAGGTCGTTGCTCCCAGCTGTCCTTGGCATCACTGGGAGGCTCTGTCGCGCCAACCCAAATATCCGTGATGACGCGATCGTCATTGGCGACATCGGCCTTGTCCCTTTCTTCAAGGTATAACCATGCTGTCTGGTGGCCTGCGTGAAGGTAGAGATCTTTCTCGAGTCGATTCCATGTCTGCTTTTCAAGAGGGCAGGCGGCTGGGGCGCCAGGTGAGGCACAGAATGTGACAGATAAATCTGTTATCACGGCGTTGAGTTGCTTCATTTCTGAAATGGTTGGATGACGTCAAGCTTCGACCGAAAGCCTCGCCTTTGAGCTCAGGATAAACGTGCAAAAGGAGCAAAAAGAATGCGGGGCAAGCGAGTGTCATCACGGTGAGGTGGTTGCCTGATTCTGATATCATGTGACCCAACATGCGCAACTTCCCGTCCTCGAATTGGTGAATTTCTGGAGGCTGGCGGCTATTCCATCTCTCGCGAAACGCCAACCAATAAGACTTAGACGATCATTGTGTAACTACTACCAACCTGACCAAAAGGTCCGGGCGATGTATTAGGGCTCTACCAGCACGCCCGGTCTTCCTTCGACCGGAGGTGGATCGAAATATGATGGGCGGCGCGGCGCCAAGCAATATCTTCGGGGGTTGGAAATGGAAATATCCATTTGCTCCAATCATCGATCGTGAGTGACAATGCATCTCCCATGACACTGTCCATCTCGTAAGAGTCACGAAGCAAGGCGATCATGCTGGGGGACTCTTTACCTTTCTGTCAATTCTACTTCTAACAATTTGGATATTCATAGTCACCAAGAGATCAGTAAAGGCGCCCCCATGAGCCAGTCACCAGTCAATTATATTTCCTTCTCGGTGATACCAAGCCCTAAGGTATAATGGCCAATTGCATCCCCAATTCCTGCTCACCGAAGCTTGACGGATGTTCACTGAGACCGGGTTCTACTGCGAATGATTGTCGCCAACGAATTTACGCCCTGAATTAAACCAGCCACTATGAGGGCCTTCTAGTACACCACTGAGGCAGGATGACACGTCTTGACCACACTGTTTTTGGTAGGGACTTTACTCAACTACCTTAGCAGCCACACTGGAGAGGTCAAGCCGAAGGATCTCACTCCTGGTCGCTCTGTTGGCACTCTGTGTAACTGAACACCATGGAACGACCTGTACCACGTTCTGTAACGGCCATTGTGTTTGGCCCGCTGTTCCGGCTTCAGCGTTGATAACCATTGCCGACGCTGCCACATGAAATGGGCTGACCACCCTTCACATCATAGCCTGCCTCTGGTGTAATACAAGTAAAGAGGGCTGAAAGTTGTTTCATCTCTTAGAGAAGCCGGAAGTGGTTCCAAATCCCGATTGTCCTGGCGGTATGTGCTTCATAGAAGTGCAGACCTTTCCCACTTTAGGTGTAAAGGATTCCCCTCGTAATCTTCAATAGAACGATGCGGACAACATCGCGCCAAAATGGATCCCTTGTCGATCACTACCAGCATCCTCACGATACTTCAACTGACTGGAAAAGGCTCAGGGCTAGCTTTAGGCGCGCTCAAGTCATTACGGGAAGCACCGGAAATATTCAAGCAGCTCATTACCGATGCCGAGATATTACGAGGTGAGTTGAGCTTACCCTGCAGCTTGATACGCATCAGTCCAGAGGCGCTAATCTAGACTCAGGTTTACTTCTAGATACAGAGGCCTGTCTCCGTAGCCGGCACAGAGATAGTCATGAAGACCCAATACCACCATCCATAATTCATGTCCTCAATGCCATCAAAGAGCGCGTGGCAGAGTTTGAATTGCTAGTTCAGTGGGTGGTCACAAATAATCACGTCGCTATCTTAGCTGTAGTACATGAGAACTAATGGTCTTTCTTAATGCCTTAGCACCCGACTTTCGCGTCGGCAAACCGAGGATGGAAATGTTATTACCAAGGTTAAGCGAGCAAGGATGCTGCAATCAGAGACCGATATACAGCGCATCAAGATGAACATTCGAGATTCATGCGATATTTTACGGACTCAACTCGATTTACTTCAACTAGATGACAAGTAAGTAAGCCATCGATGCAACGATTTTCGTAAGCCAAGCTGGCATGCTTATCCTGCAACAGAGAGCTCCTCAAAACAACAGTCCTTCAAATCCAGAGTGTAACAGTCGCAAGCCATAATGCCATTTGTGCCCTGCAAGAGCAACAGCAGAAAACTCAAAAAGACATTCATATCGGCTTTCGGAGTTTCAACGCTATGCAAAATAATCTCATTTGTTCCATGCAGCCGCTGATTGAGCAGGCCCAGAGCCTGAGTCCAGGACAATTATCGACGAGCGAGTCCGATTTACAAGTGGCCAACAGTGGGGTATCAGCCAACAGCCCAGCTGTTCTCATCTCTGCGAGTATAAACTCGCATCGATGCCCGCGAGGGTGCCGATGCCGATGTCACACCCGGGCAGCTGTTCGCACACCCCCATGGCTGAGAAACGTCGTTGGCCAGCTCCACTGGAGTTTCGACTCGTCGATATCAATGCGATCTTGCAACTATGCACCGTGTAGGAAGAGCCTGAGCAAACACAACATCACCTGCTACTTCCCACCCTGGCTAGTTTCGAGAGCGATAATGGCTTCTATTAACCTGGAGAACGTCTTCGATGTTGGGGCAAAGGTTTCACTCAACGTGCCGCTGGTCGTCCCGGAAGAGGACCATATTGTCTGGCCGCTCGTCATGGCCGGAAATCTCGGGCAGTTGCGAGAGTTATTATCGAAAGATCGGAATCTGATGTATGTCAGGAATCAATGGGGTCAGTCCATTATGCACGTAAGAGTCCTCTAATTGCATTCCGACGTACCTTGTGGAATACTGCGGAATCGTGCTAATTTACCATCTTGAATGCCAGGTCGCTGCTAAGATCCATCAGCCAGCCGTCTTCAACTTCCTCAAAAACGAAGGCATGGACGAGAATCTCGCAGATGAAAATCAAAAGTCCGCAGCCATCACTGTTCTTACTCGCAGAGGAAGCCAAGAATACAACCTCCCAGTTGACACGGACGATCTTGCTGATCGGCTAGGCTGGACTAATCTTCACAAAGTCGCCGCTTTGGGAACGCGACATGGCCAGGAAATAACGGAAGCCCTTCTGCGAGAATCCGAGTACTCAGATATCAACACGAAGGACATCCTCGGCCGGACTCCGCTCCACTGGCTAGCTGAGAACGGCAAATCGGACGCCATCCGGCTCATTACTCAGGACCCATGGAGCGCCGATGTCCAAGCCAGAGACCTTTGTGGATTCACAGCGCTGCACTGTGCATGCTGGGCGGACGATTTTGATAGCATCGTTGCACTGCTCGACGTAGGGATCGACGTCAATGCCCTTGATAAGCACATGCGAACACCCATGATGCACATGAGTAGTCCGGAGATACTGAAGTACTTGTTGCGCAAGGGGGCTGATGTGCACATCAGCGATGATGAAGCGGCGAATATTATGCATCATGCTTGTGTGTCTGATCAGGAAGACCTCGTCGAGATTCTACTGAGAGAAAACGGTCACTCCTTACTTACCAGGAATCATACAGGCGACACGCCGCTCGGGCAAGCCATCGCAAACAACAGCCTTGCAGTATTGAGGGTAATGGCTCCTTACCTTCAGGGCTTCCCGGTGAGTCTTCCACTTTACTATTTGAGATAAGGTAGTCCGTATGCGGTACTATCAGGGGTAACTCAAGCCATCTCGTGGGAACCCGGCGATAACCGCGATCCTGTCAAATTATCTCTTTTGCCAGGAATTGCAACCTCCAGTGCCTAATGAAAGTTTGGTGCAGCCCGAGAAACTGAGCCTCTTGAACAACAACAAGAGGAGCCTGCTCCACCTGACAGCTTTACATGGGAGCACAGAGGCGATGGACATCCTAGCATCCGCCAATCTCTGTGGCGTTAATACGGCGTTCAGAGACAAAGATGGGCACACTCCCAACGAGTGTTTCGTCAGATGTCGCGACAACCACTGCGCCGTTGCCCGCAAGCCGTTCGGATCAGAGAAGCTTGCATGGGTCTCATTGATGAACTCTGCACGAGGCCAGGAGTTGCCGGTTCGGGATCTGACGGGGCAAGACGCCGACGATGAATCGACGATAGTTGCATCTGAATACGAGTGGGGCCATAGGAAAAGATCTACGGCGAGCCATGTTTCTATTGATCCGAGTGATGGTGAGGTGTCGTCTGACGATGAGTTCATGGATGCGGAGGACGAGGTCCGGGAATAAGCGCCAAGGTTGAGATTAGATTCTTCACTCAGAGAAGTTGCGTTTAGAATGTCGATCTTCGGGACAATACCTAGGCTCGGATAAAAACTTGAAGCCAGATTACCAGGAAATCGGAGATGTGGAATCAAAGGTAATGCTCTCTCTTTCGGTCACCTCGGCAGTGAGTAGCTGGGATCAGCAATACCCACCAATACGGATACGCGCGGAGTCTCATGAGTCCCTTGCAGCCCTGCCAGTGACCCTGGCCTCGTTCAATGTCGAGTCATTAGCGCTCTCCAAAATCGCGATCGGCACTGTAGCTCGATCGCATTGATCGTAGTATGGTTTTTAGAACACGAATCATTTCAAAATTTCTATAGATTCTCTCTCGCGAACACCCGCTCGAATAGCAGATTCTGAAATCCACTAGCGATGAACTCTTCCCGGCTTCTGGAGATTGTTCATCGGCACAAGATCTGCCTCGTCGCTATCACTATAGGATACCGTAAACGTCTTCTGGAACTTGATCTGTCGGTCGTGCGCATCGTGAACGGAGTTAGATCTGTCCACGGTGACAACACCAACAGTTCGAGCCTGGCTGCGCTGGGCGGCATTCTTTGACCTGATGTCGCTCCCGTACTGCTGGTAATACTGTCGTCCCTTGCTACGAAGGGTCGAACCGGACATGGCCGGGAAGATCTTGACCAAGATCATGCGGATGGACGGCAAGCACGCACACATGATGCCTACGCAGATCTCAATCGTGCTCCACACGCTAACATCGATAAAGTCCATGGTAGCGTTGGATCCCTTTGCAAAGTCGACAAGGGATTGCAATCGGATGATGCTCACGACGGTGACACTGATGCGACGTTAGTTTTTTGTTTTTTTCCTGCACGGAAGAAACAGTTCAAGACCCAGTAACCCCAGGTCTTGGTAGTGCGCGCGAGTCAAGAAACTTACAAGGTGCCCACGATGAACATCAACGCGACTCCGACCTTCTTCTTCCAGTGCAGTCGCAAAGCCCTTAGCTGCCAAAGAGGGATTGCGAGCATCCATAGATCCAACGCGATGCTGATTGCGGCGTTGGACCAACTGATGGCGTTTGCGTTTGCGCAACTACCCTCGTGCATGCGATCCCACTTGACCCAGAAGTAGTGAATCGGCTTGCACTGGAAAACTGCAGTGATGACGAATGCGAATCCCCAGACAATGATGAAGATTGTCGTCGCCCAGAGAACGCGCTGCACCTCTCGCGCGGGAAAGATACGCATGTAGAAGAAGATGATGGCCAGCTTGACCAGCGTCACTTGCAAGAAGTACAGCCAAGCCATGATGTAGAAGTAAAACAGGACATTGGTGATTTGCTCAGGCGTCAACGTCCAAATGTCCCTTCCCAGGCCGTTCGCTGTGGTTCCATGGACTGTGATGACGGCGCTCGGCATGGCTGCGATCAACGTCGCCATCACGAACCAGTCATCCCAGCCGACGTCGAGTCCAGCGAGAAAGATCTTGTATCCGAAGCGGCTCAGAACGCAGACCGCTGCCAGGATGGCCATGACGTTGGAGAGGACGACATATTCGCCGGATCGGTTGCGCACGGGAGCGCCGCAATTTGTCAAGCTCGCATTTTTCGTGGCTGTAGTGAATTCGAGTAAGCCTTCGTGATATTCATCAACGGAAGGCAGAGAGAAGTAGGGACTTACCGAGAGCTTCTGGTATCGTGCAACTTGCCGAGACACACAGCGTGACGTTTAGTTGGAATTGTTGGTTCGTGCAAATACAAGTCTGGTTTGTGGGAGCACAGTAGCCGCCACCAAAAGCGCTAGCTATGCATTTTGTCTGTGGGAAAATGCCCAGCCGGTTAGTCACTTTCCTGCAACGGTTTTCCCAACGGCGCCCCGAGATGTCAAAATGGTCCAAGGGAGAAGAAAAGTAAACTTACTGCACATGCTGGGTAAGTGAGCTTGGTGGCAGAAATCGTTGTCTCCTGCGCCTGTACGGCGACGAGGATGCCAAGGAGCAACGCCAACGCGAGGCGGAAGAAGGATGCCATTGTTGTTCACGGGCGGGCAAGGGCAGCAGCGGTTCCGTCTTGGAGGATTCCCAGAGATCCGGAAGATCTTCTGTTCATAAATGAAATCAGACGGGCTTCTTGCATAGATTACATTCCTGGTCCTCCATGTGGCAGACCGGCCACCTCCCAGGTTTGGTTCATCGCCAAGTCGCCAACTCTTGTCGAGGAATTCCCAAGGGCGCCATAACTGACCACTAGTCCCTTAGTCTACCACTTTACCCGACTCTCCCTTCGCTTCGAGGGGACGATGATACGCTGTTCCTTTGGTCCAACACTTTCTGCGACACCAACCGATGCAGCTACTTCGGAGCTCTTGTCTACGAAGTCCTCCTTCGAGACTAGGGTACGTTAGGGAAAGCTGATACTGCCCCCCTCTTTAGCTGGAACTTTTCCGAACTAGCCGTCTGGTTTTCTGGTTGGTGGGTTCTTGGCTTCCCCCAAACGGGAACCAACCCCGTCGTTCGCGCCCCCGGCCAAGCAGCCCCTGCAGGAAAAAAAGGTGCAGCAATGCATCGAAATCACCGGCGGCACAGCAGCGGCTGACGTCTGGGTCTCGGAAATTAGTCCCGTTACTAGATCGCGGGTGAAGGAATCGTTGGAGAATATTCCTTCAGTGGCGCAATTTTTGACTCGGTATTGGATTCGGTAGCGGTGGCTTTTTTTCCCCATACCTGTTGCGGTGGCTTCTATGGTAATTGCGATGAGAAGCGCTTGAAGCCGCCGTCTTGGAGCTAGAATGCAGGAGAAGCTCGTGTTGTCGTTTTAGTCTCTGTTTAATTCAACCTTAATCATTGGGACTTCATTTAGATCTGTGGGCTCCGTGGCTTCAAGCTGGGGGAGACCAAGAACTAGTCGGCCCCCACGAACAGATTGACACTGGGCTTGTCATTGTCGGGGCCGTCTGGTGTCTCATCCGTTCTCTGTCCCTCACCCCGGTCGACTCCGGCCCCACGGTTGCGCAGAAAGAATGCGGGTGCTCATCGGATGTCACACGCCTTAATAGGAAGTTCCATCATTCTTATGAAGGGGACCCCGAAAAAGCCCTGTCTCGGCCGACATGGTTTCTTCCCGTCCGCGTACTCCAGACTGTCAGTCGGACCGGTTTGGGGCATTGCAGCCGTGAGTCTATCGATCTGGAGATTACCAACACAGTTCCAACGCAGTTGCCACATACGACTCTGGATAACGCAGTTGCAATGCTGCCAATACAATCCGTATCAAGTTCGAGAGGAGGCGGAGTCTACATCCATCTCGAAAAGCCGAGGCCCTCGTGCTTCCAGGGGTAGAGATGTTGGCATCCCGCATGATGGATGCGAGGGATATATGAGTTCCAGAACCAGTCACACTTTTCGTGGCTTGCACCTAATCTGTCACCCACCCCTCACTCTTTCTCCCTCCACCTCCTCTCCCATCTCTAGGCCTTTTGACTGCTTGCCCAACTCAAGTCATCAACATGAGGCTCTCTTATCTGGCCGTAGCCACCGCCTTGGCTACCATCACAACAGCTGCAGCAACCCCCAAGCAGCAATGTCACTGCCTGCCCGGTGACTCTTGTTGGCCCTCGGTCACCGCCTGGAACCTGCTCAACGCAACCGTTGGTGGGCGTCTGGTCGCCACCAAGCCCATTGGATCGCCCTGCCATGATCCTACGTACGATGCCGCGGCTTGTGCTGCTCTGCAGTCATCCTGGACCAACCCCTTGACACAGTAAGTCCCGTCTATTCCTCGGTTTACCCCCTCAACCAACCTGTTCCAGACGGAGTGTGTTGCTGACATGATTGTTTTAGCATTCCCTCCTCGTCATCTGTTATGCAATCTTACTTTGCCAACCAGTCCTGCGACCCTTTTACTGACAGAGCTGTTCCCTGCACCCTCGGCAACTATGTTAGCTATGCTGTCGATGTCCGCTGCACCGCAGACGTCAGCCTTGCTCTCACGTTTGCCAAGCTTAACAACCTCCGAGTCGTCGTCCGCAACACCGGTCATGAGTGAGTAGCCTGACATCAACTACAAGTCCCGCTCCAAAGTAGCTAACAAGTTCCTCTTTTTAGCTTCCTTGGACGTTCTACCGGTGCCGGAGCCCTTGCAATCTGGACCAACCACTTGAAGACCATTGACTTCTCAACATGGTCTGACAAGTACTACACTGGTCCGGCCGTTAATGTCGGTGCCGGTGTCCTCGGTTACGAGATCCTCGAGGCTGCCCATGCAAAGGGTCTTGCTGTCGTTTCTGGTGAATGCGCCACAGTCGGTCTTGCTGGCGGTTTCACTCAAGGAGGTGGTCACTCTGCCCTGTCAACTCAATTCGGTCTCGGAGCCGATCAGACCCTCGCCTTCCAAGTAGTCACCGCCGACGGTAAGACCGTCGTCGCCTCTGCGACCCAGAACACCGATCTGTACTGGGCCCTCAGCGGTGGCGGCGGTGGCACTTTCGGCGTCGTCACCGGCATGACCGTACGCGCCTACCCAGCCCAGACCGTCGGCGGTGCTGCCTTCCAGCTTCTCGCCGCAACGACCACGCCCGAGAAGTTCAACGCCGCTGTCTCCAAGTTCCACGAGCTGCTGCCCGCCATGACAGACCAGGGCGCTTTCGTTGTCTTCCTCCACAACGCCCAGTTCCTTGTCCTTCGTCCCTTGACTGTCTGGAACTCGACTGCTGCCTACGTTCGCGACGTCGTCCTTGCGCCCTTCACCAAGGCCCTCCAGGAGGAACTCGGCATCACTCTGGCCGTTGCTTACAGCGAGCTGTCTTACCGCGACCACTACGACCGCTACATGGGACCTCTTCCCCAAGGCAACCTTGAGGTGACGCGCTACCAGTTCGGTGGTCGTCTTATCCCCCGCGAAGCGATCGAGAACAACAACGCAGAATACCAAAAGGTCGTCCAGAACCTGACCGCCAACGGTGTCCTCCTTGCCGGTAGCGTCGGACACTACAACAAGCCCGCCGGTGCGCCCGAGAACTCGGTCCACCCGGCGTGGCGCAAGGCCGTTATGCAGCTCCAGCTCATTACCAACTGGGACAATGCCGCGCCGTGGGCCGACATGGAAGCTTCGCAGAAGCGTATGACGGAGGAGTTCATGCCTTGGATTACGGCTGTTACTCCGGGAAGCGCTTCGTACATGAACGAGGCTGACTTCAGGCAGCCGGATTGGCAGAATGCCTTCTTTGGCACCAACTACGCCAAGTTGCTCGCTATTAAGAAGAAGTATGATCCTGAATCGCTCTTCTACGTCCTTAAGGGCGTCGGTAGCGAGGCGTGGACTGTTGCAGCCAACGGACAGATGTGCCGGGCTTGAGTAGTATCGCTATAGTTGACATAATCATATTAATACCTACCTGCTCCATGGAACTTTTCGATGTAAACTGTCTTGCAATGCGGGACATGTCAAGTTATGGAAGAGTTCGAGGGAACCCCCTCCGTCTGGTGACTCTGAACTTGGTCCACACACTGGTGTTGGTATTCATGTAATAGGTACCTCGAGGCCATGACAACAATGTGTCTAGAGAATCGACGGACATGGATGTAGGCTGGCTCTGGATTTGACGATGTTCTCTCCAGGCATTGTACAATATGTGGCAGCGAGTCTGACCGAATGCCCCCTCCTTTGCGTCACAGAGAAGATCCAATCAGTGCTAGTCTGCGGCAGGATACCCGCTCACGTGCGTCACCCTTACTAATGTTGTCTAGTTTGCTGAGGATTCTCACATGATTGCATCAACAAGAACCACGTTCGCCAGTTCGAGGGCAAAATTCGCAATATCATAGCTAATTTGGGGCATGTTTACTCAACGGCCCAGGCATACAAGCACCCTGCCGCTCTCAGATCACCACAGTGTCCACTGAGGTCAGAGAACCATGTCTTTGACAGACGAAATCTATCCTCCACTGAGTCGCGAAACAAAATCAACTAGGCTCCTGCAATTTCAGCCCCAGCAGGAAGACGAACCCTTGCCATGCACGCTGACGACACACTCGCTTAACGACGCGCCTCCGTTTATCGCTCTCTCATACGTTTGGGGAGCGCCTGAACCAACACACGACATAACCATCAACGACGTTACGTTCCAGGTGCGAGAGAATCTATGGCACGCCCTCCAACAACTGGCAAACATCGCCAACAACGACGAAAACTGCATCTCGCAACAGAAAAAGTCCGGCACGGTATTACCAAAATACTTCTGGGTTGACGCGATTTGCATCAACCAAAATGATAACTCGGAGCGCGGTCATCAAGTCGGCTTGATGAAGGACATTTTTTCCACGGCCCACTCTGTGATTTCGTGGATAGGACAGGAAGAAGGCGAAATCGCCGCCATGCTTGAATATCTCAAGGGCCTCAAGCACACTGCCCGAAGGGAGAGGAACCACTACCTTCGCTCGCAGAAGCGGAAGTTCTCTTTTAAAGACGCAAAGTGGTTCGTGTCACGACCGTATTGGTCCCGGATATGGATTGTGCAAGAGTTTACTTTGGCTAGAGAGTTATGGGTATTATGCGGATCTGTTGCCATATCATGGACCTCCCTGCAGCAGTTTCGACCGTTTGGCATATCCGACCAGACGAATCTTGGGTTCAAGCATCTTTCAAAGTCAGAAAGCCACTACAGCATCGAGGCCCGTGTCAACAGCTGTAGAGAGTTATCAAAACTTCGACGCTCGTGGCAAACAGATCCGAAACGCCCTTCCTTTACAGACAAAGACCCCGGTTTTGGAGCGAGACCTAGATTGACTCGCCTCCTCGCCTTTTCCAAAGACTATCATTGTACGGATCCTCGAGACCGGGTTTACGGATTACTCGGGCTTACTGAAGAGGACGGCGTCCAAGACCGACTGCCAGCTGACTACAATATCACGCCATTTCAACTATATCACCGCGTGATTCACCATCTGAAGAGTCAGGGGCAGTCATTTCTCCCTCATCTTTTTCGTGACAGGCTAGCTCGGGGACTTCAGATATGCGATCATGACAGCCTTTCGACGTCTACGTTTCTTTACGAAATGGTGGCCAGCCGATGTGTGAAAAGACTCCTCACCACCGGTGCAAATATGTGGGGAGAGCAATTTCTAAAAGAAGTCTCAGACTTTCTGGACATTACGGATGAGAATGAGGATGCCCATGAATTGTTCTCGAGAATTATCCACGGAATGGGATCCTTTCCTTTGAGCGAAGACCCAACCACATGGGCAGAGTTTGTTGCAGCTTTGAAGAAAGCTTTGAGCATTAAGGGCCAGGCTTTGCAGAAGCCCCCAACAATTGCAGTCGATAGCTTTGAATGAGAATTGGTTGAGCAAAACCTCGCAAGGTCTTGGTAGAGATTTTGAAGCGTGTTTTGATATTTCAGTAAGCCTGCCGAGACACCATGGGATGTTCCAGGACCGGATTCAAACCAAGTTATGGAAGGGTCTGCGATGGACACTTTACGACTTAAAGGACCATAACAGGATGTTTGGAGTCATTACGTTATCTGAAAAGAAATAAATGCTTTGCCTCGTCCGGGCAAGTATCTGGGCATCTGTCCTCGTGATGCAATGATCAGGTGGGCTCACTTCCGAGATTGTCATCTTGCCAGATCAACCATTGTTTTTGAGCATGCTTAACCACGAGGTGATTCCCCGTCTTTAGATGACAATCCTTGATATGCCATTGCTCGTGATCCCTGACACATCTTCAGTCACGCAACATAGCTTTCATCCCTGCGTATGGGGGATTTAACGATTAGTAGCTGCTCCAACCAAAGAAGTAAAAAGTGCAACACGGCTTACGGAAGTAATCCCCAGACCACCATACAGCCCAACAGCCCATGAGCTCAAAACTCGGAACAGCCCCTTTCCCGGTTCACCTTCTTTATAGCAAACGTAGCCATCGATAATGCCACAATAGAGACCCGAAGTCAGAAGAACGGTGTCGATAGCTCTGAAGTCGCCTATGGCATAAAATGTGTAAATCAGCAGCCCAATGACTGATGTGCGTGCCGAAGACAGGCTGAAGGTAGCATGAGCGGTCGGGGACGAGGCGATTCTATCCGGAAGGCCGAAAGCTCTGATTGAACCGGCGGGGTTAAAGAGCGCGAGAAGTCCGCCAAAAGTGGTGGTCGTTGCGACAAAGAGGGGGAAGATGTGGCGGGGATTTATAGAAGCCATTGCTAAAACTTGGGTGTTGAGTCCGAAAGCGGAGTCGGGAAGCCTTGCAGTCATAAGGCAACCCCAGACATTGAGGAAAATGAGGATGACAAGTCTATTATCACTTAGAAGGTTGGAGAGGTGATCAAGTCTACCTACCTTAGGCAGCAGTGTAAGCTGACAAGGAAGCTGCTTACATACACACCTTGCGCCACAATGTTGCTGGTGTAAATACCGATTTTCAGGATGGACCTAAAAACAAGTAGACCGATACCTACAATCGCTTTTTCTACTCATTTTGACTCATTCTATCTTGAAAGTTGGGTTTGTCGAAAGCCGTGCCTTTTGATCTATGTGCTAGTAGACTTCTTGTGAGCAGTAGAACCAAACACATGCCACCCCCAATTCTCCTCAGAAACCCACCTCTTTCATGTTTTCTGGGCATTGATTATACTTGTGAATTTATCTCGAGGCTTCACAAATTTGTTTGGTTTCCTTCTACTTCAGGCTTTTGAGGTCCACGGAGCTTCGATTCTGACTCTTGAAACCCTAGTTCCTCTCTCAAAGAACGCAGAGAGCCGAGGGACAGCATCTCAGCCTCGGATCTTGGAGGAGAAACTCTTTCGATCTGCGGTAGCTGTAGTGACTGAGGATGACCTGGAAAATAACAGGGAGAGAGTCAGACTAGTCACTGTGTACGGCTGCGGCATTCCATGATATCTTCCAAAACTTCGTTTCGCTAGACGGGTGGAACATGCAGGCATAGGCTTGAAACTTTCTGGTGTGAAGGTCATTTCAGATCTGTGCTATCGCCCGAGAAGTCGTGGCAATACTGGCAGCACAGAGGTCACAAAAATAAAGACGATCGGTGCATATGCAAGATTGCTGCCTGGCGGGAACTGAAAAGTGATCGGGTGCACTTGGGTGACATAGAGTCACATGGCTAACTTGATGGATTATAGCTAGGCTAAGTATGATGAACTAGCCTTTGGCCTCGATTGCGATCACATAGAGTACGTCAGGGGAATCTTAGTAGTTGACTGTCACATGAAGTGATTTTTGATGTCCTAATTCGTATTTTTGGCTTGCTCGGGGGAATTGAGTATCATAAGACAAAGTGCGTCCTGCAAGGAAAAGTCAGACAAAATCACGGTGCCTTGAAAAGGGATTCTTACTGAACTCAATGCCTTTCCCCGACTATAAATTCGATGCTTTAGGCCAGTACTGGTGTGCTCTGGCTCTGAATCCGTTTGCTGTGCCTCCTCGCGAGTTGTATCCTCATCTGTTTCGGCGGTAAAGAAATCGGCAGTGAGGCTCTCGACTTCAACCTCTCCTGGTATCAATCCAAGTCTTGAAGATTGGTTCGAAACAAAATCCCAACTGGTAGTTTTGTTGCCACTCAGAGAGAGTGGTTCATCCTCCGTCCCTACTGGGTGCTTCGATACTCCGCATTTCAATGTGGACTGTCGCTGCCGGCTCTCCCCGATGTTTCCGTTTTCGCAATTCTCTTGTACCACTTGCCTAAGTCCTGTCTTGGCCTCGCGTTCGATGCTTGGACTTCTTCTCCGTCTTGATCGATATGAGTGTCTCGCAGGCAGCCGATGACTGTCTAGATCCGGATCAGGGTTGTGCTCGTCGTAGAATCCGAATTGCGAAAGTTCGGACCATCTGAAATACCTCAATCTCCCCACTACCCTTGGTCTCGATTTCAACCTTTTCTCCAGGGTTCGATCCAGGATTTCTGTTGATGCTGCTGTACCTCCTGTCTCCGGTGTCCTCTCAGGCTCCTTCGGCTCTGTCCGTCTGCACGTGACAAGAACGCAAACTAGGCCTTTTGGACGGAACAGCTCGTTGTTCGCCTTTTGCAGAATTTCAGTCATTGCGCTGCCTTTTGTTGTATGCTTTCTGTAGCTTGACGCCACGCCTATCGCCATTGAAAGCAGCGTGGGACGTGCTGTGGTGGAAGCCGTCATGTTAGCGAAGCCGTTGATATCCATGACAAGGTCTCTTGGTGATGCTGATTGCTCTTCTACTCGATTCAGGTCATCTATGAATCTCAGGAACTCCCTCTTCTCGATGCCGCAGTTTTGTAGGCCCGGGGGGTAAGTTGGTGTAAATTTTGGTAACATTGTTCTGGATAATCGCTGTTTGATGACGATCGGATACGCTAGTCGGGGCCGACTGAAGGTAATCGTCGGCATTTCAGGACCGGGGGTTAAATTGTTGTCAGGCAGTCTCGGGGTGGCATCTTTTAGGACATCGAGATATTGCTGCAATTCTCTGGATCGGGGTTGAAATCGCGATTCTTGTTGCTTGATGAGGTGCCTTTCGGAGATTCTTTGAATAAGAGCAAGACTTCGATTCCGATCTTCTTCGTCTGTGGTCTGTCTTTTCTCGTGTTTGCAAAGCTCGAGTGACGTAGAGCCAGTCTCTTGAGTTGAATGTGATACGCAGCCGTCCAAGAAGCTTATGGGCTGGCCGGGAACCGATCCAGATAGCGACTCGGTACCGTGTGCATATGTCGCCATCTTCTGAATGACTTCACTGCGCCCGAATCCAGCTTAACACCACTGACCTATGAGACATTCGGATCGATTTCGAATTTGCATTGTGAGTGTAAAGTCGAAAAGAAACCAGGAGATTTTCAATGTCGAATGATGTCTGGGATCCTCCGGACAGGCCGGCGGACATCTGTCTGTCTGCAACACATCCCGACCCTGGATATGCGCGCGGCACGTTGTGGGATGACAAGTGAGACACGCTACTAGTTTGAACTTTCCAGCGGTGTTCTCCGAAAGAGAAGATTACGTGCATAACCGAGTCCGGAGGTCAAGCGCGGCGAGTGCGCAGGCGGGTGCGAATGCGACGAAGGAAAAAAGGGGCCCGGGTGCACTCCTAACTCGGACTTCGGCCCTCATCAAAGGTGAAAACCGACTCCGCCTCCAACGGCTCACATAAGTTCGACCAACCAACCCGTAGACCTAAAACGAGTTCGCTATGCGACAGAGTATTGACATCCTGATTGCATCCCTCATCCCACCGGGATTGGAAGATCATCGAGAAGGGCACGGCATTCCTTTCAACGGACAGTGTCTAACTAAATACAGCCATCTTTCCGAAGCGCCTATTCTTCGGGTTGATATCGAAGTCCATGATCCATCTGATGGCTTCAAAAGCTCTTGAGCAACCGCCTCCACCAAGTTAGTCTATCCAAATCATGTTCTCCAGTCTCAATTTCCCGTGACTCATCCAGATCCCGTCGGCGACCGGACATCAGATCAATCTCGCCCACCCTCCAGAAATGCGTCTTAAACCAGAACTTGTATCCGAACCAAATGATGGGAAACAAGGGTAACAAGATGTAAGCATCGACGAATGATCCGGCATCGAATGGAGCAAGGGTGGTCCAACCCTGCACAACAGCCAGGAAGATGTTTGCCGCCAAACCGAAGTAGGCATTCCACGGATACCACAGCGAAATAAATGGCAGTGAACTCTCCGCATGGCCCTGAGCCTTCCATGCTTGTCTGAATCGGATGTGGATGAAAGAGATGGATCCCCAGACGAGGAATGTCGAGACACCGCTGAGATTGACGATATAAGAGTACGCCTTGCTGGCGCCTGTGCTGATGTTCATCATTGACAGCGCGCCGCACAGGTTGGTGAAAACGATAGCCGGAATGGGGACACCACGGCTATCAGTCCTACCCAAGATCTTGGGCGCCTTCTTATCCTGTCCCATGTACAGAAGGGTGCGGGATCCGATATAGATGGACGAGTTGCACGCTGATAAGCATGTAACAAAGATGAAGGCGTTGATCAAGTGCACGCCCCCTTCCCAGCCGGCGTTCTGGATAGCCACCGTCATGGGACTCTTTACGGCACGGGAGCCCCCGTTGACGAGCTCGTCGGCATTGGCCGGGCATGTAAGGCCGAAGAAGAAGGCAGAGCCCATGTAGATGAAGATGATGCGCCAGAACACCTGGCGAATGGCGAGTGGCACGGCGACCCGAGGATTCTTGGTTTCGGTGGCGGCGACGGCGACAGACTCGACACCGGCGTAGAATGTTGAGCAGAAGACAAAGACTTTGGCGGTACCTCGGAAGCCGTCGGTAAATGCGCCGGGGTCACGCCAATATTTAAAGCCCAGGGCTTCTTGTCCAGGGATTCCGCCAGCAGCGTACCTGGCTTCCAAATTAGCTTGTGTTGATCCGAATCGATATCATGGATTGTGACTTACACAATGGAGAAGAGAAAGTATGCGACCAAGCCAATCAGCTTCAGCAAAGCCAACCAGAATTCTGCCTCTCCAAAAGCCTCGACTCCGAGCAGTTGGAAGCCAAGAAAGAGTGTCTGAGTGCATATCAGCGGCGTTGGTCTCCAAAATGTTCATAGAAAAGCATACCCAGAAGATCAGGAAGTAACCCCACAGCGGCACTTTGTCGCTCCAAAAGACGAAAATGCTCGATAACACGTTGTACTCATTGGCCAAGACACACATCCAGATGATGTAGTAATTCCAACCCAGCGCAACACCAAAAGCCTTGTCGACAAACCGATCCGCCAACCCGGTGAACGCGCCACCGCTGGGATACAACGTCGTCAACTCGCCCAAGCTCTGCATAATGCTGAACGCAATGATACCAATGACGCCGAACCCGATGAGCAGGGCGGCGGGTCCGCCGTTGGAGAGCGCGCCTCCCGCGCCGATCAGGAGACCCGGCCCGATGATGCCCGCCAGAGCCATCATGCTGAGGTGCCGGGTCTTGAGGCCTCGCTTGACGCCGCTGTGCGGGTCAATGGCTGCGAAGTCGGCGTCCGCTGAAGTTGAATCATCTGCATAGCCTGCGCGGCCGACGCGCGCGTCTTCGATAACAGGAACGTCATCGCCGTCCTTGTCGTAAGCTCGGTATCGTGACATTGTGGCGCCGGGCTTTCTAGAAGTGTGCAATGTGAACGCGAGGGGCGGGAGGATTTGATAAGTCAATGATCCTGCCAAGATGAGACGGTATCAGTGGTCCAGTACGGTCCCAGTCGCTTATCAGTCACCCCTCTCCCGTCTGGAGAGTTGGAGATTCGCAAGTTGAGTGTCCAATGTTGTTTGAGGTTGGGAGAGATATTTCAAATTCATTAAGGAATTCGACCCGGCCCTTTGGATCGGGATTTCGAATGCATTACCGCGAAGTAATGGCCGGGCCACTGCAGTTGAGAAAATCTCGTCATATCAAAACGTGTGCAGAGTGACACCGTGGTGATGGCGGATTTGCGCCGCGGGATCGCGTCATCGCCTGTCCTTGTCTCAAAGTCTCTCTCATTGGGCCATCGAGGGGCTTCAATGGTTCGAGACCCGCTTACATGCCGTTTAGTGCGGGGGGCATCCCGACCTCTTTCACGATCTCTTCCCGTTTAGGAGATTCTATTAGACGTTGGTATTCAGTCACAATGGTGGCTGGTGACTCGTGCAAAAAGGCTAATAGATGTTGTTATAGACTTGGAATTGGTGTCAATTGAGGCATGGTCTTTGAGGGTTATTGCAGTAATGTCGCAAGGATTATCGTCCTCGAGACGATGGTCTCAACTCGAGCTCGTTGAGTACAATAACACAGCCTTCTTCGACACCATGCACAGATAAAATGAGAAATGGTGAATCGGCACAAGGAAAATAATGCAGTGTGAGCTTGTCCACCATCCGAGCATGCCTCGTCGTCCCTCACACAACCAGGTCGAAATAGAATTCAACTCACGCTAGAAGAAGGCAGCCTCATTAGCATTTGTGAACAATTATTAATGGGTCATCTACTTACCACTCGCCATCTGCAAAACAAATTGAGCAGCAGCGTCCGCATCTTCAGCATACGTTAAATGGTCGACAGTTATGAAGCCTCCACTGCAAACAGCATCATTCTCGTGGCAGATGATTTTAGTCTTGCCCTCAGCGCCCGTAATGGCGTTCGGGTTGCCAGGATCCCCAAAGGTCAGAACAGAGTTGATCTTGGCCATGGTAGCCGCCGGAAGAGTGTTTGCAGTGCTACGAACAACCAGAGCACCCTGAGAGTAGCCTGACATTACAATTTTGGTATTCGGGCACTTTGTAGCAGCTTCATTGATGAAGTTCGTCCTAAGCAGCCTAGAGTAAGCTTTCGCCTCTTGCTATCCTTGATCCATCTTCGACCCAGGAAAGATGTCTTTTGAGAAACTTACATGCTTGGGACACCCTCGGTGCCATTTTTGTTGAACCCAGCAAAGGTCGCAGGGTACTCGACACCCTGAATCGAAACGGTTTTGGTCCCACGCTGTTGGTTGAGAGCATCGAAAAATGGCGGCCCTGTAACAAGACCAACATTGCCGGGCTCAGTGGTGCCTCGGGCAAATATGACGGTGATGTCGGCGCACGCTGCATTATCCTCCAAGTCATCCTCCGTCGTGTCGATGCCGACAGAATCCGCGAGGCCCTGTTGAAGAGGGGTCAAGACCAGTCCGACTGCGTCGAGAGCTGCCGCACCCGCTGGTAGAGTGCTAATGATTCTGAGGAATTGATTCAGTGGACCAGAAGGGAATTTGGCCAGGACGTCGGGAATATCTTGTCTTTCCTCAAGATCTGAAAAGCCTAGCGCCATTCGTTTCAAGTCGGTCATCAGCTCATCGGTCTCCGATGCAGGAAGGCCATGAACTAAGGACGCAGTCTGCATGCCAAGGAAGGCGAGGACAAATGCCATTCGGCAGGCTGGAAGTGAGGGCAGCATCTTGAGGATGATTTCTCTCGGTGAAATGTTCAGGTGAACGAATGACTTGACTATAAGATACCAGATGAGATGCAGACCCTGATCTCAAAGAAAGACAGGTCGAAGGTCCAGAATATATGTTCACGGAGAGTTTACGGGCTTCTCATGGCTTCAAGGTATGGGTCGAGTTGGCAGCCCAGGGCAGCGAATGTGATTGGCTCATCGAGAGCTGAAGTTGTCGTCTACCATCACCTAGCACGTCTGTTTGCACGCTTCAGGAAGGCTTTTGCACCTTAGACTAGGGCATATACCTAATAATTGAGTCTCTATAGGGCTTTGAAGTAGGATCACCCCGCATCGATTGCCAAATGAGTTCAGGGGCAGCGTTCAATCCGGGCGCAATGTACAGCCGTTACTAGTTTTGAAAGCATGATATGTCGTATTTCAGTAATTCCTCTAGAGTTAATGCCAGAGACTAGATGAACCATTGGCGGGTTCTGACGTATGCGGTCGGATGATGCATGTCAAAAAAGCTGGAGAAGAACACCAACGTCGGTCTTTGAAACACATGGGACGACATCGAAGAGCGTCTCAAGCCGAGGCTTGCAAAGCTCCAGCCTCGAGAACAGGCACAATAGGTAACTGCCGAAGAAATGCAAGGCCACCAACTCCAGCAGTCGGGGGGTGAGGTAGCATCGAGGCCTGCACTAGTCGGGCTAGCCATGATTTTGCAGGCGCCTCATTGCAACCATCTGAACTACTCCACATTGGCAGCTGTCTGTGCCCCGTGACAGATGACGAGAAGGCCTGAATTGAAGGAGAGTAGAAAAGATCTAGCGCTTCTCAACAATGGTTGGTTGGTCTTCTGAGAAAGAAAAAATAACTTCCAATACCTCGCAGAAATGAATATGCTCAAGGTCTTGTTTTCTACCCTGCAACCTCTCGATAGCAGTAAAACAGACAGAAGTCAATTGTTCAGTGAAGAAGTTGATACTAAGATTCTACAGTCTATGGAATTACAAACGCCAGCAGATCAAAGGAAAGGGTAGTTGTAAAAATCTAACAGGTGGAAACTCTCCCCATCTCTTCGCCTCGTCAGATACATGCCTTCAGTTCCCCTCACTGGGCCTTCGCTTTTGACTCATCGATTCCGAGGCGGCCGAGAACAGCGCGAACGCTCTCCCCGTGGTACGAGTACATCCACTTGCAGCCCATGTGAGGACCGACCATCTTGATGTAAGCCCAGATGGTCATCTCCTTGATCCACTGGTGAATGAAGGAGGTGGACGTCTTGCGCAGGTCGCCGTTCTGGGTGGTGAAGTCCACAATCTTGGACACGCGGTCCTTTCGGTGGTCCTCCCAGGCTTGGATGACCTGCGGGCGGGCGTTGTCTTTGAAGAGCGGCGCCTTGATGTGAGCGAGGGTGTATGCGAGGGTTTCCGCGTCCTCAAAGGAAGTCGCACCACCTTGTCCGCCCTGTAGGGGAGTCGTCAGCGTGTCTTACATTTTTCCGGAAGTTTGTATTCACTTACAGTTGGGGGCATGCCGTGGGTTGCGTCTCCAATGAGGAGAACACGGCGGCTCGGGGAAGACCAGGATTCCTTGGCAGAAAGCAAGTAGAAACTGGAGAACTTTTCGTCAGTCATCCGTAATTATACAGCTGCAGAAGGTTGATCACTCACGGCCAGAGAGTCAACGACTCAGTCGGGGTCCGGTGGCACAGGGCGCGCACGACCTCGGGCCAGCTCGAATCAATAGGGAACCTCTCTTTAATCATCTTCGCCAAAGTCTCCTTGTCGGCGTCCAGCGCCGCCCACTCCTCACGCGGCCGCTCCTCAACCTCAAAGGTCGCAAAGTAGCTAACCTCGTCGCCGTCCGCCGACGCTGGCATGACGGCGAAGGAGCCATTGCCGCCGAAAAGCATACAGGGGTAGTGCATATCCGTGTCGACGTCGGGCAAGTCGCTGAGCTTGAAGGTGCCAGAGATACCAGCAAGGCCCTGGAATACGGGCTTGCTGCCGTTGGGGCGCACAAACGACCGCACGCGCGAGTGGATTCCATCGGCGCCGATGATGAACTCGGCCGTCACGGTCTCACCGTCCTCGAACTCCACGGTCGCCGAAGTATCTGTCTCCTCGCGAACGCCGGCGCACTTCTTCCCGTAGTGGATCGGCACCCCGAGGAGCTCGAGCTGGCGGATCAGCTCGCCGCGGAGGACGGTGCGGCGGATGCGTAGGGCCGGGTAGTTGTACTCTTCATAGCTGCCGTTGAGGACCTTGGCCAAGAGGCCGCCACGACCGTTGAGGAAGGCGACGGACTCGAAGGCGAAGCCTTGGGGGCGGAGGGTGTCGTAGACGCCAATGTGGTCGAGGACGCGGAGGGCGTTGGGTGAGAGGGCAATGTTGCCGCCTGAGACGAAGTCCTTGGGCCTGGCTTCGTAGACTGCGGAGGAGATGCCACTCTTGTGAAGGTAAAGGGCGAGGGTGAGTCCCTGGGAGAGTGGTTAGTCAAGAAACGAATAGGTATCAGATATCAAGGTCGTTAATACGGAGAGACCGCCACCAATGATAGCGACTTGAGCCATTGTGGAAGTTGAGGCTAAAGTATTTGATTAAGTAAGGAAATGGGTATCGTATATAGCGGTCCTGGTGAAAAGTCGGTCTCAAATATCGATCGCTGCGTATCCTGGATGTATCAAGAGATGTTTTGGTGCTGTCAATGTGTTCTGTGATGGACCTGAGCTCTAACTAAACTCATCTCACCCTCCAAGTCGCTTAATCTTATACAAGACCCGCGTGTTCCGTGAAATTGCACCTATCCGCTGCGATGCGGGATCGAGCCAAGCAACGTACGATCGCTTGTCCGATACGGTTGCAGCCATCTCCGTCGTCCGCGGCGGTTTTCTGTAGCTGGGGGCTAGCGGAGCCGTCAGTCGGATCGGTCTCCGGTGAGGACGGAGGATGATGGGCGGACTTGGTGTGGCGTCTCAGTGAGACGATGCTTTGTACAACTGCTGCTACTGCTGCCTGTCGTAAGCACAATTCCTGCATGTCTTTGGTGTGTATATTGGCCGTTAACTTCAGTGTGTATCCTTCGCTGCCAGCTATGTCTCGGGAATAACCCTTGTGATGGCAAATGGAGCAAAGAAGAAACGTCAGTCGAGGGGTGTGGTTGAGCACTGCGTTCATCGCTCGAGCTGACTCCAGTCCCTCTACTGGCTGGATAGATCCCAGCGCACCTAGACTTATTCCATTCTACTAGCATATTCAGAGTAACGAATAAACAGCCTTCCTTCTCATTGTTTGTTAAATTGAAAGCAGAATCACGCGTTTTTGGCGCCATCCCTGCATCCTTCGCCTGAGTTGTGCTCCGTATCCGCGCGCGTTAAGGTAAGCGCCGTCCCGTCAAGAAGCGGACGCTACACTGCACAGCCACACCCCGCGCACCAAAATGATTTGGCCTTTGATAGAGTGCCAGTTCCATACCGCACTTGAATAAGACCAAGGCCATCACAGACGACATGAAAATTTTGAGATCCTGATTTCGACTGTTTCTTTGATGATTGATGTTATTCTCGCCACGGCTCACTTTTGGAGCCACCTCAACCCTAGTAACCTACTCGTACCTGGTTAAGAGAATTGCATACAATTGATCTTGAAGAAAATTTTATTTTCGCGTAAACACCTACAATAATTTTGTCACTTTTTCGTTCTTCCGTTGAGATTCGTGTAGTTCCTCTAGTTCGTTGAACAACAAAAGAATGCATGATCCTATGCGCCGAGATCGATGGTGTCAATCTGGAGATCGTAAATTGACATCGGCTTTATGGTGCAAGTTCTTTTGGCAGAATTTACAGATACATAGTGCGAATTGCGATGTCCCAAATGTGGTAACAATAGCATCAACTGGTTGATATGCCTCATGCCTGTGTTCATGAATAATGATTCATGAATAATACTTGCGTCGTGCATAAGGACAACTACAGGGTCATTGAGAAGGATGTATCTGATAACCGAAGACTTCGATCTCATCGAACACGATTTGAGCAACGGACAAGCAGTTGAGACAAGCGTTCCTGGTAATGGCATCTTCTGCGGAGTAGCTGCTGGAATTATCATCGTAGTGTGTCCCACTCGTGCACCAGTAAGCACCTTCGGGATGGCTCGGCAACGGTCGAAATTTGGGGAATCATGAGTGGATTGTCTGGAGATAGATGTTATGAAGTATATACGAGGAAACAAGCTGCTTGGCTTTTGTGGCCTCTAGTGTTCCAGAAAGCCCTCTGCTAGCGCAACATGGCTTGATCATGGTTTCAAGGTCGGTGTGAATAGCTACGCAGTCGGTCACCGGTGTGGATTGATTCACAAGACTTGGCGAAGGATGCAATTGCCGATTGCCCAGCCTTTGCTGGACCTTTGGTCTTTGCATCTTGTCAAACATTGAGTAATCTGCACTTCGCTGTAGCGTAGACCTGACAGACCCCACTTTGCCAATTGCGGAACTATCGCCGCACTTAGATGTCGAGCTTGCGAATATCCCAACGGAGAGTCTCCGTCCTTGCGCGTTGGCTTACGTGCATTGCATCAAATATTTTCAAGGGTCCTTGGAGAAATGAGCCCACCCGCAAGGCAGCAGTTGTAACTCGCCGGCTCCCGCAACCAACGAACTAAGAGCTCCATAATAGCTCCATTAAATGTCCGATAATGATTTGCCTATGAAAGATATGTGATTCTGGTCTGGACCGAAGGATTCGCACTCCACGAGGCGCTGCCCATCGGGCGTAAAGAGATGCTTCGAGACAATAACGCCGATCTTCTTCGCAAGTTGCAACAGTAAGCGCGGCGATGAAACCCAAAGATGGTAACAGTGACAGTCGACACATCACTAGCTTACTCACGAGGCAACTGATAACGTACAAGTTCCACAAAAAGGAGAACCCTTAGAGTTTAGACATCTTTATTTCTTGTTACATCGTTTGAACGCATATGCAGGGGGGGTTATCATAAGTTTAAAAAAAGAGATCATGCCTTTGTGATGAACATGGACTGCACGTTGCAGTACGCCTTCAGACCGCCAGCGCCGTACTCGTATCCGATACCGCTCTGCTTGTGACCGCCAAATGGCGCATCGTACTGCAGCTCCAAGTGGGTGTTGATCCAGACGTTGCCGGCCTTAAGCTTTTTGGCGACGCTCTGTGCCTTCTCGACGTCCTTCGACCAGACCGAAGCGCCGAGACCCATGAGGGTGTCATTGGCGCGGTGAATAACCTCCTTCTCGTCGCTCCACTTGAGGACGGGGAAGACGGGACCTGGGATACCCCCATGTTAGCCTCGGTGGAGAACAATGTTTTTTTTTTTTTTTCATTTGCAGAAGGGAGGGGCGGCACGATTGAGGGGCAATGACGGGTTGGGCGATTGAGTTCGCCCGTGCATGATTTTCACTTTGGGTAGCGGGAGAACATGAACTCACCGAAAGGTTCCTCGACGACAATCCTCGAGTTATCGGGCGGGTTGTCAACCATTGTGGGAGTGATGAAGTAGCCCTTGCCGTTGGAAGCGGGCGCGGTGGATCCCGCGGCCACCTTGAGCTTGGTCTCCTCAATGTCCTTGAGGAGCTCCTTGACGCGCTCAAACTGCATCTGGTTTTGAACGGGGCCGAGCATTGTGCCCTCCTGCTGTCCGTCACCGACGGGTAGGTTCTTGATGGCGGTGGCAATCTCGGCGACAAGCTCGTCGTAGATGGCCTCGTGGATATAGATGCGCTTGATGGCGATACAGACCTATAGTAATTGTGTGGTGTCAGCGGCTGTATGACTTTGGCTCTTTTGATGGGACTTTTGTCAACCAGCTCCTACGTACCTGTCCAGAGTTGTACAGAGCCAGCATGGCAATCTGTGATACGTCAGCATGAATTCTCTACATCTCGTCGCAGACATTGACGTACCTTGGGCGCGACAGCCTTGACATCGACATCAGGAAGGACGATAGCAGCATCGTTTCCACCACTGTGATTTCACGAGTCAGCGACTATCTCCACACTACCATCCGGGGAGAGGCGGGACGCAAAAAAATCATCCCAAATCGTCCACTTACAGCTCCAGAGTGACTCGCTTCAGGGTCTTGCTGCAGCTCTCCATCACTCGCTTGCCGGTTGCCGTTGAACCAGTGAAGCTGACCTTGTCCACACCAGGGTGGGAGGTCAACCAGGGTCCGAGGTTATCATCACCGCTGAGGGCCTGGAAGATGCCGGGCGGGAAGAATTGCTGCGCCAGTTCGACGAGCTTGAGGTCACAGTAGGGTGTGAAAGGACTATTGTGACTCAGTGTTAGTGCCTAGCATGTGTGTGTAAGATGATAACGGGAACGGATCCGGAGCTTACGATGGCTTCAGGATGAAGGCATTGCCGGTGACGAGGGCAGGGGCAATCTTGCCACAAGCTATTGAGTCGTGTTAGTTGGAAACTTGCGCCGGGCGCATCACATTGGAGGAGGCATACCGAGGAGGATGGGGACTGGGCGTAATAAATTAGCGGATTGATCGACTAAGACTACGGGAGTGGTACGACTTACAGTTCCAGGGAACGATGCCGACGGCGACGCCCAAGGGGACGTATCTCGTGAGAACGCGGCGATCGGGGTTGTTGTCGACAACCTCTTCGGGGAAAGGAAGGTTGGTCATTCCCTTGAAGTGCTTGACGGCCTCGCCGATCTCGAACTGTGCGAAAGGAAGCTGTGCGACGCATGAGATGTCAACACGACTCGTTCCAAGATCACCACTATCCCACGCCAATGACTTACAGGCTTGCCCTGCTCCTTGGTGAGCATCAGCGCAAACTCATCAGCGTGCGCCTCGAGAGCTTCACCGAGCTTGAAGAGGGCCTGTTGGCGCTCCTCGTACGGTGTCTCGGACCAGGCATCTTGAGCCTTCTTGGCAGCCTGCACGGCTCTGTCGACGTCTTCGGGTGTTGAGAGAGGAACCTCGGGGTTGGCCTCGAGGGTAGATGGGTTCGGGCTGTTCCTCGTCTTGCTCGTCGACTCGAGCTTACCGTCGATAATGTTGTAGAACTTGGTCCAGTCCAGCTTGGACGTGCCGTTCGTGGCCATGATGGGCGACAGTGTGGAATGAGATTGTAGAAGACTGGATGAGATTTGGGGCCCTGGTCTGGGTGCGGGAAGTTACGCTGCGGTCTGGTCCGTGGTATGTGATGGGAAGAGAAAAAAGTATCAGGGTCTGATTTTGGAAACTTGACTGGCACAGATGATCGGGTGAAAAGGAAACGCAGGGCGAGAAGAAGTAGAGGGAGGGGGGGCACTGGATATGGAACATGCGAAAGCGACTACTTTTTGCCTTCTCGACCTGTTTCTTCCTCCCCCTTCTCCTGATTCTCTCTTCCGGGGGCAAGGAGGGGTCGCTTGGGTTGCTCACAATCGCATTATGAGGAACAACGAACCAGTGGAGGGGCACGAGGAGGGGGACGTGGAGAGAGAACCGGGGCACGTTACCGGGATGCCATGTCCTAGACCGAGGGTCGTCGTCTTGAACTCCGTTTTCGATGTCACGATGGCCGTTGTCGATTGACATGGACTACTCGCAGAATTGGAGCGTGGTAAGCGTGGCCCCGCGGGCAAACCGGGGTTGTATGGGGATAGTCCAGAGCTATTTCAAATTTGGGGTAGCTCACCCGGCCAAGGCTCCCACTATGGGTAGCTTTGCCTCCCTCTGCGTGGCTCTCACAGAATTACTCCTCAGTTTTCCCTGTCTCTGTATCCGTTTTGGAGCAAGAGTAGGATGTTGAAGTGGACGGCAACTGGTTCTGTTCCATTGTGTGTCTCGGTCAGGTTCTCAACTGCCACCCAAACCCGCAACCCGCCGCCCCGCGCCGCACCATTACAATCGACAACTCAGCCAAGCCAAGCCGCGACGGGGCAAGTGTTGAAACGCGGATGAGTTGATCGGCTTAATGGGCACTGGTACGTACCGTTATGTAGGGTTATGTAAGCCATTTTAGTGTACATATGAAGAGCATTAAGGCATGCGTAGTGTTTACGCATTGCCGTCTTCCGCAGTATGTTTACCGTCGCTGTCAATGCTGACACAGACTCTCTTGCTTCTCGTGCTGCGGGTTGCCCGCAGTAGTCTCTCTAAAGTGACGAAAGGGGGGAAGAAAGTTGGAGACGCAAGACAAGAGACGACTTTGAACTCGGCAACGTGCCGCTTTCAACCCCTCCTTTTGCGTTTTGCACCTGGACCCCGAACCGCACCTATTTCCCCGTAGGTAGGCAGAAGTTTGACCTGTGCTTGAACCGATCGTGTTTCTTAGCCGGGTGCATTTGGAGAAAGAGGGTCTGACTCGACCACCATCTGCGCCGTGCTGCCGCCGTTTGTCCACCTTAGCTCGCCTCGCGCTGCGTTTGAGGATTCGCCCTCCCTCCTGCAAGGTTGGTCATGCAGACAGACTCAAGGTCGAGTCAAGCTTCCCACGACTAGTGGTTGGCTGGAAACGCTCCCCCCAGGTCTTGGGTCTTCCCTCACAATCGATACATTGACCCGCCGGCTCGGCGCCGGCATGAGATGCATGTGGGGGTATTTCCGCCAGACTCTGTTACCTCGTGCCACGGCTTCGGCAATTGTTGCAGACTGTAGCAGGCGAAAAGAGAGCAAACAGAGCTTGTTCCCGATGGTCTGGCTCGCTTTTACGAAGCTAAGGCAAGCCGGCCGGCCAGCTTTCTAGTGTACAAAGTGTGTAAGGGAGGGGGGGAATGGTTCGGTCCAATTGATCCAGAAGGCTCGGGTTCGTTTCTGGTCGCCGGGTGGCCGCGTGCGCGCGCCCGCCCGGCCTCCTTGAGGAATATAACGACATGCATTCCCTCGCAAATCCCATCTGAATTCCAAAGAGTCCAAAGGCACATTGAGATTGTAGAGCAATTTTATGGCGACTATCATGGGCGGCGAAAGCAACCACAACCGCGCGGTTGTATACACGGAGCCCGGCACCACCCAAACGGAGGTCGTAGAACTACCGATCCCGGAGCCTGGCCCCGGAGAGGTTTTGGTTCGGCTGTGAGTTGACGCCCTTATTCAATATCACAAAGTTCAATTACTGATCACGCTATTTACTACTGCAGACAATACTCTGGTGTCTGTCATACCGATTACGGCTTTTGCATGAATGCATTCTCATCGGTCCCATTTCCCACACCAAAAGGTACGTCTCATCTGATTCGGACAGTCGACTCATTCAGCAAGGATCTAATCATGAAGCATCATAGGTCAAGTTGGTGGCCATGAGGGTACGTCAAAACTATACGTCGACTTTCTAGTCTTCCATTACGCCTCTGATCGAGTGGTCACTAATGTTCTCTCAGGAGTCGGCGAGGTTGTCGCCGTAGGTACAGGCGTCACATCACCTGCAATCGGTGACAGGGTGGGCATCAAATACGCGGCAGATGCATGTCTCAACTGCGGTATGGTCACGATCATCTCACACAAACTGCCTCCACTAACACGGCATCTCAGATCGGTGTCTTCAAGGCGGCGAATCATCATGCGCACAGGTTAAACTCTCTGGCTACTTCACCCCCGGCACATTCCAACAGTACTGCATATCGACGGCACGATACGTCACTCCCATCCCCGCAGGCCTCGACTCAGCAGAGGCCGCCCCTCTCATGTGCGGCGGCATCAGCGTCTACACAGCCCTCAAGCGCGCAGACGCCCGTCATGGCGACTGGGTTGTCATCGTGGGAGCCGGCGGGGGCCTCGGTCATCTCGCTATCCAGTACGCCCGCGTGATTGGGTGCCGCGTCTTGGCCATGGATATCGGCAGTAAGGAGAAATTCTGCCGCGACCTCGGGGCGACGGAATTCGTTGACTTCACGGCCTACCCCAGCGACGAGGACCTCACGGCAGCGATTAAGAAGATTACGGGCGGAGGAGCGAGAATCGTGCTCATGTGCTCGTCTAACAAGAAGGCCTACGTGCAATCTCCGAAGTGGCTCGGGTTCAGGGGCAAGCTCGTGTGCTTGGGTGTTCCCGAGAACAGCAGCCCAGCGATTGCGGACGTCGAACCCATGCTCGTGGACGAGTTGACTATTTTTGGTATGTTTGACTCCGTCATGACGTCTTTTCGACATGTGATTCGTTTATTGTGGACGCCAATGCTTACTTAGATGCTCCGCAGGTGTCAAGACTGGTAATAGACTCGAAGCCAAGGAATGCCTGGAGATCGCGGCACAGGGCAACATCAAGACTCACTTCCAACTTCGACGAATGAGAAGCTTAACGAAGGTAACTTGGTCTCTTTCTACACTTCTCGGTTGATAATGTTCATGCTGACACAACAATTCACAGATTTTCAATGAGATGGAATCTGGGGGCATTCAGGGACGTGTCGTGATTGACTTGAAGTAGACGCATACACATTATCATGACTCCTGTACATACTCTCAATTTATGATGACCATGAAACATTCACTGTGCACTTCTCATGTCACTTGTCCTCTCGCTTGAATCATAGTGGAAACCGGGAATAAAACGCGCGCGGTGTATTGGAAAGATCGTTCCGCATAGTGTTGCAAATTTGTACCCAATATTGGGAAGCTCGAGATATCTCACCCAGTCGTTAGGAATGTGGCCAATAGCGACAGGCTGCCAAATACTAACAAATCACTCAAGACAAGCTCGATAAGTGCCACGAGAGTGCCACGAGAGACAGCACAGTGCTCAAGTGCCGACTCGGCTCGCGAAGAACCGGGGTAAACTCCTGCTAACAGCAGTATATGCCGAGATAGCGGGACAGCTTAGACGAGCTAGACGATAGAGTTCAATTAAGCTGTCGGGCTGTGCTGGCAAGCTCGGCTTATGGCGTCGGCAACCCGCGTCGAGGGTCACGCGGCCCCGGACCATCTTTCGCGCCACCCCGTTTTGGTCCCGTCGGGCTAATTAACCCCATTGCGGGGAAACCGCGGGGGGAAACAAGAGGCCCATCGAGATCTTTCCCCAGACTTCCAGCCTCAGACGCCCGAGATCCATGATGGTGTCGCGGGGAAACGGGGAGACTTCTTTTTCTGACAGCTCTTCCCCAGACTCCACCGACACGCGGGCGCGGCCCCGCGCTGGGGAAGATCAGAACCCCATGGGCACAAGATTCTACCCCGGGCCTGTCGAGTCAGAAACCGTTGAAGATACTGAGTCGACTTCTCGCATGATGGCTGGCGGATAGGCACATTCTGCAACGGGCCACTGAGACCACAAGGGGTCCTTGTTCCAGACCCCCAAGCCTCTTCGTGGTGCTCCGGGCTCTGAGGCGTGGGTTAGGGGTAATCAGGCCAGATGAGTTATCAAACACATGTGAATGGTCGAGTGCTGATCGTGATTCTGCAGCGACCATCCCGAAATAGGGTGGCAGTTTTTCTGACTCGAAGCTTCGTTGATCTATTGGGTTCCTAATTGGGTTATTGGTGATTGGTCTTTTCTGACACGTCTTGTTTGCTTCCTAACGCCAAGTCGGGATGCTTTGTTGGATGGCAGCTATTGCGTTCTGACGCAGTGATTTCCTCATGCGCCTCGCTCGATTTGTCGAAGAGTTGCATTCGAATCTGTCCAGAGAGTATTTACCAAGCCTTTGAGAGCGGCCCCATCCTTATCTGCTTTCTCAAAAAAGAAACCCTCCTCCTCTACTTCATTTCTTGTGTGGTGAACAAGCCAGAAGCGGAGCCAGAAATTGGCATGACAAACACAGAAAAATGGCAATTACAAACCTCCAGATCCTTCAGGCTCATGGCCTGTTTTTCATTTTAGGCACTCAGCTCCACGTCTTCGTTTTCCGCAAAGGGGAATGGGACACAGCTACTACCAGACTCTTTAGGAACTTCACACTGGGTATTGGGTTGCTGACGGCGACCCTTTCCCGGGGAGCTCCTGAGACTTTCCAGACCAATGCGGCTGCGCTCAAGACAGCTGGGTCTCTCACGGCAGCGCTCATTGCTGGAATCTACACAAGTTTACTCGTGTACCGTGCGGCATTCCACCGGCTCAATGGCTTCAAGGGGCCGTTCCTGGCGAGGCTCTCGAATCTGTGGATCACCTCGCGAGCAGTCAAAGAGTTGCACATGTACACCGAGGTCCAACAACTCCATGAACAGTATGGTGACATTGTGAGAATTGGTGAGGGACTCTGTTAAATCTTATTCTACCGATGAAGAATGCTAATGTCAATGCCTTAAGGCCCGACCGAGTTGTCTATCAACAATCCAAAGGCCGTTCTTCCAATCCACTCGAATCGCTCACCATGCACCAAAGGCCCATGGTATGGAGTCTTGCATCCCATGTACTCGTTACAGCTCGTCCGAGACAAGCAAGAGCACGCACAGAGGCGCAAGAGTTGGGATCGAGGGTTCAGCTCGAAAGGTAATACAAGAGTTCGCCCCGAGACGTTTTGGGGCTTCGCAACTAACAATAGGTTTAGCGCTTAGAGACTACGAATTCCGGGTTGCCGACTACACCAATCAGCTTCTTGCAAGTATTGACAAGAACAAGGGAAAGCCATTCAATATTTCAGACTGGTTCAACTTTTACAGCTTCGATGTCATGGGAGACCTGGCTTTCGGCAAGTCCTTTGGCATGCTTAAGGAAGGCATCAAGCACTATTTTATGACTTCCTTGCATCAAGATATGCAGGCTATTGGCATGTTCAGCCATATGCTATGGCTCTTCCCCATCTTCAAGAACACGCCAATCTTGAATGAAAATAACAAGCGATTCTGGAAATTTGTCACATCTCAGGTGGACGAGAGAATCGCGGTATGATCTGCCGATGACCCGGGTCGAGGGATATGCATGCTAATTGTCATCAATTTTAAGAACCCCCCTGACCGCCCAGACGTCTTCTCATGGATCTTGGAGGAGTATCAATCCCTCAAAAACCCGACTTGGCAGGATACCCTCAACCTATACGGCGACGCGTATCTTATCATCGTTGCAGGAAGGTAAGTAATGTCTCGCATCCCACTTTGATATCCATGGTGCTGGGTCAACTCAGCTGACGTTGTATTTACGAATTCGTAAAGTGATACGACAGCTGCATCCCTTACTTGTCTCTTCTTCGAGCTAGCCCAAAAGCCGGATGTCTACCAGCGGCTAAGGGAGGAGATCGACGACTACTTTGCGCAGAATGCGGAGCCTGAACACTCCGCACTGTCAAAGCTCCCGTACCTGCAGGCGTGCATCGACGAGACGTTGAGGCTTCATCCTCCCGTTCCGTCGGGTGTGCAACGCATGACCCCGCCCGAAGGCATAGATATTGACGGGACGTTTATTCCGGGTGATACAATCATCCAGGTGCCTACGCACACCATGTTCAGAGGCAAGTCTCAAAAAGAAACTGTTCCATCTTCAACCGTTGTCTCGGCTGATGAACCACGACTGTCGTACAAGATGTTGCTTGCTGACTGTGGCAAAAACAAATAGACGAGCGCCTGTTCCCGCAGGCAAACGACTTCATTCCCGAGCGGTGGACCTCCCGGCCCGATCTGGCCAAAGACCCTGCCGCATTTGTTCCCTTTGGTACCGGTAAGCACTTAAAATCATGACCTCCTCCACCTTTTTGGGCCGATCGGTGCGACGTGAGAGCTGACGACAAGGATGAATCATGGCAGGCAAGTACTCGTGCGTCGGAAAGCAGCTGGGCTTGATGGAGATCCGTTACTGCGCCAGCCAAATTATTAACCGATATGATGTTGCATTCGCCCCAGGGCAGAAGGCAGAAGCGTTTATTGATGGCAAAAAGGATGGTTTTACATTGTCGCTGCCGCAGTTGGAAGTGATTTTCAAAGCGAGGGAGGCGGGAAAAGTGACAGCTTAGCAAATGAGTGAGAGGTATGTGACGATTGGAGGTAACACAAGACTGCTAAGGCTGGAATGTCTTATAAGCCATGTTTAATATGTGGGCGAGGTATCCGAGGTATCCAGTGACATATCGCAATTTGATAATCGACGTTGCAAAGCCAACAAAAACCCACTTTACGCATTGATAAATCTGGCAGTTCGGAATCGAGTTTCGATAGGGCGCAAGGCTTGGTGTGGCTACACGAGCTGAAGGGTCTGCAGGGGATGGTAAGGCTTTAGTAGGTTGCTAGAGAAAAGTAGACTAGAAGTTCCGTCCGGACACGGCATCCGCGGAATGTCGAAGTAGTGCTAATTAGCCCCCGTTGGAGCTTGGCTTGCTTAGGAAATCCTTCTCTAAGTGCTAGCACAGTTGTCGACTCTTGCGACTGAGACACTCTAAGACCAATGCGATGGAGTGGAGGGTGCGGGCCAGCATTTCCCTCCATTTCCCAACTGCTGATTTGTCGCTCTGCTGGGCTAAATTGCGTGCGGAGCTATGGCGTCCGAACTCTATCAGAGCCACGCAAAGCCACCGATGGCAGAGTTTAAGCCCAATGTCACATAGGATTCCCAGCTCAGCTAGACCAGGGCAGGCGAGACAAGGCAAGGAGAGTGAGACAGAGAGAGAGCGAGAGAGAGAGAGAGCTGCAGGACAAGCAAGTGTCACTGTACAGCACAGCAAGGGTGGCCGCATTTTACCCCACATTCTTTGGTCTTTCTTCTCAACTTCTCATCCACCCCTCTTCCCTCCTTGCTACACTACCATATTCTCAGACTGTTGTATCTGTATTCGAATGCCTGTCTAGAGGTGTGGCCGGGATGCCCGTCCAAGCCCTGTCTCTGCTGCCTCTGACTGTCTGTCTGTCTCGATACACGATTGGTTAATTAAACCTCAAGGAGTAAGCTTCCTTTTGTCTTTTCAACTCCCGGTCCCCTTTCTCCCCATTAGTATTGATGCCCGCCCGATCCACTTCTGCACATCTACCGTCAACTTTCTTCGAGACTATCCGGACCCGTGCCCGGGCTAGTAATCGATATCTCATCTTTCCGCTGACAAAACCAAGCTTTCCCATCATCCGCTTGCGAAAGATAGGGCCCAAACCAGCGGACCACGCGAGCAGAAAGCACAAACACTTGGCCCCTCAAGCGCGAACGCGCTTTTATTCTCGTTGACTCTTTCCTCTCTTTTCTGCCCACAATCTTCTTTCATAAAGGAAGAAGGAAAAGAGCTATGGCGTCCAATGGACCAGACGATGATGCCCCCACACCATCAGCAGCAACAGGAGGAGGAGCTCCGCCAGCCAAGGTCCCCTCCGAAAAGGAGCTCGCCCGCAAAATCCGGAAGCGCGAGCTTGACCGCCGGGCCCAGCGGCAGGCTCGCGAGCGCACCCGCAACCGCATCGCCGAGCTCGAGGCCCAGGTCAAGGAGCTCCGAAAGGATGACTCGACGAGGCTGTCGGCCGCCATGGAGCAGCTGGCCGCCGTCACGCGCGAGCGGGACGGCCTGTTCGACACCTTCAAGTCCATCGAGCAGACGATCCGCGACCATGTGCTGCCGAGCCGCCCAACCCCAGCGACACAGCAACGCTCGCCGCCTCCCACCGTGACAGCGTCAACATCCCTGCCGCGAGCAGGCTCAGCAGCCTCTCGGGATGCGACTATGCTTACGGAGCTCTCGGCGCCAACCTACACCGCACCCATGGGCCTGCTGCCCGAAACCCCCGCCGCCCTCGACGTCCACGGTTTCCACGGTAGTGTCAATGGCGCCGTCGTCGGCAGGGTGCCGAATGGGTTCCCGGCATCCAGCATACACGCTCCCAGCGTCCACGCACCTAGCTCCACGTCGGACAGCCAGGACTTTGTCGACGACGAGGACGACGACGGGGACGATGTCCCAGACGATCCCAATCTCATAGTGCCACCACCCGAAGCGCACTGCGACTGCGTCACTGTCCGGACCCCAGCGGGCCCAGCGTCTCCGAAGGTGAATGTGTGGCGGGCTGTTAACCAGGTCTTGGCAAAGCGGTGTCGCATATCGAAGGAAGCTCACGCGATCGAGGACTCCAACGACGAGGACATCCCCGTGCGGGTACTACTCGAGGGCTGGGATGCCGTCGCGAAGTCACGGCCATTGTCCAAGTTGTGGAGAAAGCTCCGCAGGGTCGACGAATTGTGCTTCATGACTTGCCCGCCGACAGAACGGCTGGCGATCCTTCGAACCATGCACTTGCTGCTGCAGTATCACTCCGATCCCACCCCCGAACGCTATGCTAAGCTGCCCACCTGGTACCTGAAGAGGTTTGTCAAATAACGGCCTGTATGTTGCTGTTCTTAGACGTATGCTGATCTATTGCAGACCATCACAGGCGATGCCACATTCTTATGCCATCGACTTCTTTGTCTGGTACGTCAATACACCCCTCTGGTTATTGCCATTTATGCTCGATTGCAGTTCCTAACAACCTTTTAGGCCAGGTGTTCGGGAACGGTTCGTCTTTGGACAACATCATTACTGCAACAACCAGTTCTGGGAGCTCTTCGGCCCCAACTTCCACCTCCTCTGGCCCTATGAATTCCGTGACGCGTACAAAAAGAGCGTCGTCACAGGCCAGTACCAAATTTCGCCCATGTTCGAGCAGAGGATATCGGACATCAACGCCTGGACAATGGGCATGGACTTCTTCACACGCTTTCCCGAGCTCATCGCCGACATCCCAGCATTCCACTCCGTCGCCCAGGCCCTGACGCCCGCCGTCACCTCACCGCCCCCGATCCACCATCAAGCGCTGCCTCAGCAGGCTTCCCTATCGCAGCTAAAGGAGCGCGACGAACGTCTTCTTCTCGAGCAGCAGGCCACGGCGGCAGCTGAGGAGCACCAGCAACAACAACAGCAACAGCAACAGCAGCAGCAGCAGCAGCAGCAGCAGGCCAACCAAGATGTCATGGATTGCTCTCAGGCCATGCAGGTGTACCCGGGGAGCCTCTACAGCATGGCGCCTCCCGGCTTCATGGACGAATTCATCCCTCAGGGCTATGACGCGCACGGCCCTGCTGGAACGTACGGCTCGATGCCTGGGTACTTTTGAACTGGTGATGAGCACCTGAAGGATTGCAAGATACGATCTCGCCCGTCGCCAAATTGCTCACCAACAGTTCACGCGTGAACGGTCTAGGCGACGATGAAGCGATTGCCCAATGCGGAAAGGCATGCGGCTGAAGGATGCACTGCATCGACTGAGCTAGCTGCACGTCATGTTCACTGGCTTAGCTGTCAACGTGCCATGACAGGCGTTTCAGAAACGCGACCCGCCGTTGTGTCACCCACGATGTCGGCGGCGATCCTGACCTGTCGGCAAGCAGAGTTTCTGGCTGCAGTAAGGGTCCAAGACCACGACTAATCAGCGCCAAAGATCGATCCGAGACCGATGCCCTGCGCCACGATCTCCAAGAGACGCGCCGAGCCGGCTGTTCGCGGGGAAAGGCTTGAAAAAGCGGCAATTAGACGCGAGGGGACGAGAATGCGGGTACTGTACGACGCAGCCTATCGATGAACTGATCGATGTATATCACGCCCAGCTCGGATCACAGATTGCGTGCGCTTCCGCGACTGGAGCTACTAAGGTTGCGTCTGCGTACTACTGTTGGAGCAAAATTTACGATTTATGACTCAAGGATTGGGTGCTAATCAGCACCCATCATAAACAGAATGGCAGCCATTTTGACGTTTACCATACGTTCGTCAGGGCAACATGCCGCGTGTATCAAGATGTACCATATTAAAACTGAAGCGTGTTCAATATCTTCATGCATTCATATTCCTTGACTACTTGCGATGCAGTACAATTTACTCGTTCATATCTAAACTACCTGACTTAGGAAAAGAACGTCTTTGGCCGCTCCAGAAATTCACCATCCAGAATAATGTCGACTTTCTCATTGTAAAAGCACAGCAGACCAGCGATCCCCGCGCTCTCCTGTGTGGGAAGCCTGTAATACCAGATCAAGTCGCTGTGCTCTTTGCCATCCACCACAACACTGTAATACTCAGCATCGCCCTTGTAAGGGCACTTGGTGATGAGCTTGCTTTTTCGCAAAGCTGACTGATCAACCGACGCTAAGGGCAGGTAGTATCGCGTAGGCAGCCCAGTTTCCAGCAAATGAACGGCAAAGTTGGTCTTGGCCACGGTCTTTCCGGCGACCTTGATCTCTACAGGCCGCGACGAAGGGAGAATATCAATGCGCTTGTAGGGATCCTTGGGGTGGACGTAGATGGGCGTCTCCTCCTCGAGCCACTGGTCTGGTGGTGTTGAATAGTGGTTTTTTGTCAGTTCCGAAGGTACATGACGGAGATTACGGAACTTCCGATGGTGGCTGAGACAACATACCCATACTGCCGAACTCAAGCCTTATCAGACCCTTTAGGGCACCGCTGATCTCTCCATTGTCGGAAAATCTCAACGCCCGATCGGTGGTAAAGTCGTTTTCACCGTCCCGCCCAGGAACGGTCACTTCAACGACTGCCGCCGCGGCTTGGGATGCATCGACCGTGGACTGGATGTCTTGCTTGTCTTTCCAACGGCAGTTCCGTAGTTCAGTTACGGGTACATAGTACTGCGGATATGCAACGTGTTCCCAAACATGGACTGCTTTGGTGGTATCGACGACGCATGTACTGTTTAAGATGACTCGGACTCTGCGGGCGGTAGGTTGAGTCTTGTGAGGGCCATTTGTGAGAAGATGTCTCGCGAGCTCAGGGAGGCTAAGGAGGTTTGGCGTTATTTTAGCTTGTAAGAATTATACACATGATTCGTCTGCACTTGACCTATGATCTCGAGACCCTGGTATGGTGGTTGACGGGAAAACAACGCGATGGAATGAGATGCATCACCGCCCGACATGAAGAGTGACTTACTCGGCTCGGAACTGTCCAGGTTTAGACATTTTGCCCAGTTTTCGGTTCGCTCTTCCGTTACACTAAGGTAGTTTAAATGAGCTGAGCTACGAAAAAGCAACTGCACATGAATGTTTGCTTCTGATAGAATGAAGTAGATTTGAGAATGCCATCTCGTCTTCTTTAGTGTGTATCAACCCCGCGCTTCTCCCAGTTGTGACGTCTGCCACTTTACGTCAGCATTCTCGGGCCCGCGTGGTCCGGATAAAGCGCCGCCTCGCTCCGTTACTCAAGGCCCCACATCTCCGGTGGTTCGTCTTTTGCTACTAGCAGTCTCGGGCAACTTGTTTTAAGTCACTTCATATTTCTCAATACGCGTATGTTGCTCATTCTTCTGATTTGAAATGTCTAGAAATTCGAATTTGTGAATGATGCATATATTGCGATAGACCCGACTGGTACAAGTTGAGGTCTCGGCCGTTTGAATTATCGCTGAATACCATTCTCTCAGCAAATTGACGCTGCATGTGACGAGGTGGTAATATGTCCAATCCCATCAATCATGTGAACCCCAACACGCGGCTCGTTAATCTGGTGGAATCAACAGCCTACTCTAGCCGGGCATTACCGACTTTTCCAAAAGTCTAGAACCTTCCCTCAGACTTGGTGGCTGAGACATGCAGAAGATGTGGTTGCAACGGTTGAGACGGCCAGCCTCCAGACAAGTGTGTTTCCGGGCTGACCGCTCCGAGAAGTGGGGGATTGCAGACCAGGGCCATCCGAGACCACCTCGAAGCCACCAATTTGTGTCAAAAGGAAGGGTGTTTACCACTGAGCTGGCGCCACAAGCCATTTTCAGCCTTGTTTTCGTGGTTTCATGCATCAATGTCCCCTTTGACCCCTTTCCACTAAGTCTTGGGCAAATATGACGGACCTTAACGCAACGTCGCGACCTTGCTGGCTTAGTGCAGTCTCACCGGCCGGCCGGTCGGTCTAGTGGGCCTCCGGTATCCGGGGGAAACAGTGGGTCATATGTCGGTCCCTCAACACAAGATCTTGGCCTTCGGTCGACCAAGAGATGTAGCCACACCAGTGGTGGACTCTTCTCTCGACATCCTCACACTTCATGAATTTAGAATGAAATAATCCCGAAGAGTACTGCATAAACTGGTCCAACCTCAATGGGCTCCTGATGGTTACCTAAGGAGTTCGCATCCGCGTGGGGTTGTACATAAGGCTCTCACGTTTGACAAGACTTAAAGTACTGCGATCTAAAGCGCGTCAAGCGACCTTGAGACTGAGAAGTTGTTCTTTTTCTCGAGGGCACATGTGCATGGACTCATGGAGCGCCCAAGGTTATAGTAAATTGTAAACAGTCCACAGTGGTCTTCATACTTAGTTGCTTGTTTACTGAACCCTGCAGAGGCGGCCGTCGCTTTTTTCCTCCCAGCCTTCATTTCCCACACAAGTTTTGCACCACAAAACGTTCTTCGGATCAACACTGCGCTTGATCTTGGACAATCTCGGGTAGTTTGAGCCCCAAAATGCCTGCTGCCAGTTCTTCTCAAACGGGAATCCCTGATCAAATCGTTAGCAAAACCCCTGATCTAGCTGGTTTCTCTACTCATCAGTTTGAGAAACTTACTTCATTCATGTACGATCCCCCATCGGGCGTCAGTTGGCGAAGAGGCTCGAACCTAGCGTCCAGAATCTCCCTAGCTTTCTCTCCTGCTACGGGATCCCATGGTTCGTATCCCCAGCCCTGCCAGGTGACTGCTAATTATTAGTCACTTCTCCTACATGTGCATAAGGCCATGATAAAGCCTTGAGACTTTTCTGGTTGGCTACTCACGCGCATGAACATATGCCTTCCGCCAGGCCGGATGGACAGAATTTCCCCCGCCGCGGGGCTTCGCTTCATTGACACCCTTTCCAGCAACCAGGTAGGTTCCAAGCCAGCCATCGTTGAGAAGAATAGGCTCCAGTGCACTCTTCAGTGCGTCCAGGTCAGTTGTCAGGGTCTTCTTGTCTAGGAATCGTGAGATGAGATAGACAGAGCCCCCGGCCTGACCGTCGTCAAAGTTCTCGGCATACCAGGCCGCGAATGAGTCGTACGGTTGAGTAATAGTCAGCAAGTTGACCTGTCCAGGCCACCGTTCCTGGATGGTTTTGTTGAGTGGCTGAAAGATCTCGTTAATCTTGGCCGTATCTTGGGTATCCAGAATGATTGTTTTGCCCATCAGACCGGCAACTCGCTCTGGGAGACCAGGCAGTGGAATCGGCGGCGTTGAGTTCACGGTAGCCATGAGATAACCTGATAGTCCAGAGTCCGAGAGGTAAGGCAGCTGAGAAGCGGCCCAAGTGGCGAGGTCCAGAGTGAAAGGAGCCTCAGGAACAGTGAAGGCCATGAATAAAACCATAGTGAGCTTCTTTTCAGGATGCGTCTTGACTGTGACAGAGGTGAGAACCCCATATGTCGAACCTCCTCCCTAATATTACCATGTAAGTAGATAAACAGCAAGAGATCCCGCAATCCAAGACTTACGCCTCGCATGGCCCAGAACAAGTCGGCGTTTTGATCTTCGTTGACCGTGATAAGATCGCCGCCGGGGGTAACGACCTCCATTTGCAGAACGTTGTCTGCCGCAAGACCGTAATGGGGTGCTAAGATGGAATGACCACCACCTGTCACAAAGCCACCCTGTGAAACGGTCTTACCTCCGCCGCCTACAACAGCGCGATTGTGTTGGCTCGCTGCAGCGTACACATCAACCATCTTCGCTCCAGCTGCGGCGGTGATGGCATCGCCAGGTATAACCTTTCCCGACCCAACTAGTTTGAATTGCCCCTCGTGATACTGGATCTCATTGAGATGGTGCGTCCAGATGGAAAGGGAGCCGGGCGCGATTGAGCGCCCGAGGTAGTCATGTCCACTGCTCTTGACAACAAGACGGACTTGATTCTTTCGCGCTGTGCATGGGTTTTTGTTAGTTAAACTTGTTTCTTTCTATTATGGATGATGCACTCACCAAAATCTACAGCTGTCTTGACATGCTTCGCCGTGGTTGCGTTGACCACATATGACGGATAGCCTGCTCCGCTGCAAGGGAAGCCATCGAGAGGGACACAGGTGTAGTTGGTCCAGTTGTCCCACATCACCGAGACGGGGTCCTCAGCATGGAACTCAAAGGTTCTCCAAGCCGTGAAGAGATTGGCGCACTGGTCTGCACTATAGTTCGGCTGCTCCGGGTGACAGACCCCGCCTGGCAGAAGGGGTCTGAAGAGCCGCCCATCGACTGCCTTGTTCAGGCGAGACCAATCGTTGCTCGAGGGCCATGATGTGGTGCCTGGAAAGGCCTTGCACTCTAGGGCTGCGGGAGTTGCCTGCACCATTGCAGTCGCGCAAAGCGCGAGGAAGAACTTTGAGAAAATCATGCTGCGTGTTCAGGAGTCCGCCAACCACCGGTTTTTGGAGGCATAGGTAATCAATTTGAAAAGCTCTCTACACATACTTTATCTATCTCTGACACGGCTATAGGACCTGGCCTGATGTCAATAATGACAAGAACGCCAAGGCAGAGTCATTGTATATGCGTGCCCGATCCTTCGGTGTGAAAGGGCGCAGCAAGGCGGCAAACTGCACCACATCAAATGGCTTTCTGGCTGGCCAGCCAATCACCGTAGCCCGTATTGCTCTCATCAAATCAACTAGTAAGCAATTGTGTTCGTCCAGCATGAGAGTTGTAGATGGTACGGAACAGCGAACCGAGGGGCTGATTTCAGGCTATACGCTGTGAGGCAGTAGTCAGCGTGCCCTTCTGGACCGACGGTACCGTTCCCGTTGTTTCCGCAGGATTACTCCTGAAGGATTCTAAACGTAGCCTTACGCGGGGTGCTGCAGGATTCACGCGCTAGTTCAGGTGTGTATCTTATTACTGAATGCAGTCATCCGCGGAAGAGCTGTAGGAACCAAAGACCCTTTCGGCAAGACGAGGTTCATCAATGTCCCAACTTGGACATCAGTCTTGTTTATGGGAACTTTGCGTTATGACTGACAACCAGATGGGCCCCGAACAATCTTGCCATGGGATTGCTTATTTCCCTCTGTCTTCGGAATAAATGAAATTCCCCAAATCTCGTAACACTTGGGCCGCTGCTGAGTGAGTTCTAGGAGTATGGAGGCTCAGACAAAAGATACCATGGACATTTCCATGCCGCCTCAATTGGATAGCGACGAAAAGAAGAGCAATACCCATGAAGTTGTTGTCAACAATGATTCTAAAGAGAAGACGAAAAATCTGCAGAACATGAAGGGACCGGGAAGCCAAGAAAATGATGTAAATGAGATGACGACTGTTGAGGACTCAGACGAGTCGCAGACTCAACAATATGCTACACCACGAGAGCTGGCTCTTCTATCAACAGTCTTCACCATTGCAACCTTCATGATAGCCATAGATGGCAGTATACTTGGTAAGCTTTTGCAATTCCTCGGACTCTGGAAGTCTTTAGACTTACGATGCCCTGGCCAGCGACGGCAATCCCCAAGATAACCAGCGATTTCCATCGGCTCAACGACGTGCCGTGGTACGGAAGTGCGTATCTCTTCACAGAAATGGCATTCCAGCCTACGTTTGGTCGCTTGTACACTTTGTTCAATGCCAGAGTTCTTTATCTGACCTCCGTCATCATTTGTGAGTCAAATTCGTATCTAGCTGCAGAATACGGCCTCTGATTAACTGTGGTGTTATGAAGTCGAGGCAGGCTCGATTCTCTGCGCTGCCTCGCCAAACTCTGCAGCATTGATCACGGGGAGAGTCATATCTGGTATAGGGGCCGCTGGCCTGCTTTGCGGCAGTCTGTCAGTCTACGGAAGGTCAGTTCCTTTGCGAGCTAGACCGTTCGGAATGGCCCTGGTCACGAGTATGTACGGCGTCGCAGGAGTTCTGGGACCGACTCTCGGAGGACTCATTACCGATACGCCTCGTCTCACCTGGAGATTTTGTTTTTGGTAAGTTTTGAACCGATGACTCGCTCTGACAGTGTTCTAAATTCTGAACAGGATCAATCTACGTGAGTAATGAAAGACTAGCGACCGAAGCGGATCCCCTGACAGTCTGTCTAGCATTTGGTGCCGTGACATTTGGAATCGCGTACAAGATTTTGAGAGCGAGGACACCGATACACGGTCAACTCCCGTTGCGTCAAAAGCTGAAGAAGCTCGATCTGCTTGGCGGGTTTCTTCTCATTGTCGGCCTAATCAGTTTGTTTTTTGCTCTTCAATGGGGCGGGACTAAATACCCTTGGTCTGACCCTAGGGTTTACGCCTGCCTTGTGGTGTTTGGTATTTTCATCACAGCCTTCGGGGTGTTGCAGTCGAGAAAGAAAGAAGAGTGAGTGAAAAACAACAGATAATATCCACACATCTTCGATATCAGCTGACAGGGGTCAAGAGCTACCATCCCCATGCGGATCCTCTCTCAGCGAACCGTGGCCATCAGCTGCACCTTCAACATGCTCATGTCCATGGCACATAATACTCACATGTACTATCTTGCGTTCTACTTCCAGGCAGTCCTGGGCACAAACGCGGTGACGTCGGGTGTTCGCTGCCTCGCATACGGAATACCATGCAGTATCGCCATCATCGTCACAGGGGCATGTGTCAGCTCAAAAGGCTACTACGTCCCCTTCATGTGGCTCGGATCCAGCGTCTTCATCGCCGGGTGCGTGCTCCTCCAGAGACTCGACAGAGAATCGTCGATGGGGCAGTGGATCGGCTTTCAAATCCTCAGCGGAGCGGGCATCGGGCTCGCGGAACAGGTCCCCTTCATTGCGGTACAGGTTGTCCTTCCCGACAGCGACATGCCGACAGCGTGTGCCATGGTCGTATTCCACCGCTTGTTAGGTGGTGCAGTGGGACTTAGCGTCGCTTCTAACCTCTTCTCTCAGGAGCTCTACCGTCGGCTTGCGGGAGTGCCAGGAGGTGTCAACGTCGAAGCGATACAAGATGCTGGTGCATCTGACCTAGCGAAGGCGGTTCCCGCGGCTGTTTTACCGTTCGTGCAAAAGGCGTTCAGTTATGCTATCTCTAGGGCTTTCATCTTACCCGTTGTCGTGGCGGGTACCTCCTTGATACTCAGCTTCGGCATGCAGAGACGATGGATTCCTGACGATCGGGTGAAACCAGGTCAGGAGGCCAACACTGGCGACGAAGCTGCCACTGCGCCGTTAGATCAGACAAGGGATGAGAAGACAGTGTAGATATGCATACATATCTGAGAGTATACAGCATTGACGCCAGGTTAGAAATGAAGACATTTGAGGGCTATACTTGCACTTATCGTTTGTGGTTTGAAATCGTTCTGCTGGATTCAGTGACTGGTTCTGAAGACATCATGTCAAAGTTGAAATCGTTCTGTGCCAACAATCGTAATGCAAGAGGTCTTCAGTGGGGTAGGCTTCAGCAGCTACAGGGGCTACACTGCACTGAACGTCAGGGCCCGTAGCTAGCTCCAGCATGCTCTCCTCTCAGTGTTGTTGCCCCTCCATCACTTTAGACATTCGCATCATGTTCTTGGTACTTGATGTATTTACCACAAGAAAACCAATATACTATAGATTTGAATTGACACTCAGAAGCGTACCCGGAGAATGATAAAATGGAGTAAGTACATAGTTGTTGAGGAGGATAATTCAGTCATAATAAGGTGCATCAGTCAGGCGGATATACAACTACTTTGAGTCAAATGAACAAATGAACCGCCAAAATCAGTGCGAAATCCACCTCATGCCGCGTCTATCAACGTCTTCAACACCGAAGAGGCACGTTGCAAACAGTCTGCCCACGCAATCACTTCGTCTTTCCCAGTGACCACAGAGAAATGAGCTCTAAAGACCAAATTGTTAGCTTCATTTGCAAAGCAGAGTTATTTCAGTAAAAAGGTCACTTACCCTCCATCAGTAACATAGTACGTCATCCAGAACCTCTTTGGGTTCTGCATGATGAAGCAAGACTCGGGAGATAGCCCATCGGTATTCGAGAACATCTGGTTGGGCTCGACAGTTTGCTCATAGAGCGGATTCTTGAAGAGAGCAGGCAGATCCTCGCCCTCTTCTGCGCAGAGCTCGAGGGCCCTGAGCGTCCGCTGGTAGCATCGACCCATGAACGCGTCCTTGATGATCTGATTACGAGCATTGGCAGCCGCGACCATCATGTCGAAGCGTTTGCGCGCCGGAACGCTTTCGTCGTCTGCGATGGTACAAAAGTCCGCGGTGATCGGCGTGTTGACTTGCACAATGTCAGGCCGTCCCTTGTGGTAGTGCGACATTGAGATGGCCTCCCACGATTGGGCATTGTAGCCGTAGTAGTAGTAGTTGGCGAGAAGACCCATAAGGTCATAGACGCCTTTGATGGGGAGGTGACGCTCAAGGAGAATGTCTTTTCCAAAGTCGGAGAGCACGATGTCTCTGTATCCGAACTTTGAGATGTCGTTCTCGAAACGCTGTCGCACATGTTGAATACGCGCGTCCAAAGCCGGTGTTGTCTTCAGAGTGAACTCTCTGGGCGAGGAAACAACGCCATTGGTATGGCCGTTGACCTCTCGGGGTGGCTTATAGGTCATGATGCCTTCGACAATGGCCGTTTGCATCGCGAAGAGAGTCATTGCCTAAGTACAAGTGGTCAGAAAGTTTTACTCCAAAATGGGTCAGGCATCGATGCGACCAAGCTTACATCAATCATCGTGTGCTCCACATATGTGCCAGAAGTTGCATTCTTGCACACCACGAATGCGATGGACTTGTCGACCCATCGATTGAAACCATTGAGCATCATCATGTTGTTGATTCTCTCCTCTGCATGCGCAGGCTCTGTGTCGTCAAGACAAACGAGAAAAGCTGCAGCCTCTACCATAGCTATGGTCTCTTTGTTGGCATTGTCAAGGTCAATTAAGGCTTGCCGGCTCTGTTATTGATGAATCAGTCTCACCATCACTCATAATTTGCGTGTGAATAGACTGCAGCGAACTTACCTCCGCCCATGAAGTGCGGTCGTCGGTGCCAAGGATACTTGTCCAATTGTCATCGAGGTCTTGATGAGCCAAGAGAGCATTAAAAGTCTTGGTCAATGTTTCGACGGAAACGTTATGATCTCCATCCATGAGTTCGACCTTGTAGATGTGTCCGCGATAGAGGACCGCCATGTAGTCGTTCCCAGGGAATTTAGCCATTCGATCCAGCGGAACGCCAGGCAGGCGAGCCGTGTTGAAGATGTACTGCCAAAGATCGGTACAGTTTGCCGTGAACATGTACGCCATGGGCTCCCATCGATCGGATTCGAGATCCTGCTTGGCTTGGAAGGCAATGCTTGCAATCATGGCTGCTCGCTCGGCTTGAGTATGGCCCATATTCCCGAGAGGGTGGAATGCCATGAAGTTATTGAAAGGCGCGAGCGGCATGCGTCTCTGCAGATACATGCTTTGAAGGAAGTACTTTTCCTGCCAGTTCTCGATCGCGGGATCGTGAGCCTGCTCATGCAAACGGCTATAGAACTTCCGACCAATGCTGTCCGGCTTTCTGAATTCGGCTACATCGTCTTCGATAGTCTTGAAATCTTCGGCGGAAAAGAACATTCTTGACTTCTCCAGGTAATCGTCAAACATGACGTCAAAGTCAACAAGAGGCATCTTCTGAAGCGTCTTGATTGCTCGACAACAATGGAAGTTATGGTTGGTATCTGGTGCTGCACTTTCGATGGCCAAGTCGGCGACCTTCACGGCTGTGGACGTTGCGGTCTCTTCCTTCTCCGCAACAGCCGTCTCAGTGTCTTTAGGGACAAGTTTTGACCTGAGGATGATGACCTTGGCCAGACTCAAGATGTTGACAGCGTCGAGAACCTCAGATGTCTGGAGTGTCGCCTGGAAAGTGCGAGAGAGGAAGTTCTTCAACTCGATGGCAACAAGTGAGTCGAGACCAAAACTCTCCATCGAAACATCCGGACTGATTTCTTCAACGGGCACAGCAGTGAACATGGCAAACCGCTGGCAAATGCCGTTTACCACGATGCTCTTGACTTCCTCGGGCGAAGTGGCTTGTTGGAGCAACTTTCCAACGTCAGTGGCAGCTTCCTTGGTCGGCTCTCCCTCCTTCTCCAGGTACGGAATCTGGCTGAATATGGGATTCGCAAGAGCCATCTCATCGTGTACCGCCTCCATCGACTTTCGGTCGAAGCCAAGTATCAGCTGGTGGAGATCATCCTCGTTTGCCTGAGCGCTCATAGCGTAGGTCAAAACGGCAAAGACTTCGTCAAACGACATGAGAACAGAGCCGCGTCTCATAGCGTCTTGTTGCGCAGGAGGCAGTGAGGTGATGGCCAAGGATCCGTCGACCGCACCGAGGTTCAACGCGATGTATCTGCAGCTCGATCCCTTTTTGCTTTGAGCAAATGCATCCTGGTAGGCGTTACCGACAGCGTAGTTCGACTGTCCAGATTTTCCGAGGATTGCGGTGATAGATGACAGCATAATGAAGAAGTCGAGGGAGTCGGAAGCGCCAAAGGCGTTGTCGAGGTTCTGAGTTCCCTGGACCTTGGGCTCGATCGAAGTCATGTAATCATCGTGAGACATGATTTCAAAAGGATGATCCTAGAAATGACGTGAGCTTCGTTGTGCGAGAGAACTGGGATGTATGACAGAGACTTACCCTCAAGACCATTCCTGCGTGGACGACTCCTCTCACCGGAGGAAGTTTCTCTGAACATTCGGCAGCGGCTGATTGCACTGACTCTTGATCTGTCACATCACAGCGAATGATGTGAAGCTCCGATCCGATGGCGCGCAACTCTTCCTCGAACGCAAGCTGGTCCTCTTCTTCCAAGTTGCGACGAGACAAAGTTACCACATGTCCCGCACCGTGAGTGGCTAGGAATCTGGCGATTCTTCGCCCAAGGTCTCCGAGACCTCCAGAGATGACATATGTGCCATTCCCATCTAAACGGAGAGGCTGTGGACATGCTAACGTCAACTTGACTTGCGTCTGCTCGTCGCAAACGAGAACAACCTTGCCAGTGTGCTTCCTCGACTGGATCAAACGGAAAGCGTCCTCGATATCGGTCATGGGCATAGCCGTAATGGGGGCCACAGGCTTTAGAGTGCCCTCCGCGAACAATGAGAGTACTTTATCGAGCGTTTCTCGCATCTTGGTCGGCTTGAGTCGGGCCAAGACGGTCAAGTCGACAGCAGCAAACGTGACACTGTTGTCGAAAGGAACCATGCTGATTTCGTTCTTCCGATAGATATCAGACTTGCCAATTTCGACAAAGGTTCCTAGTGGTGCAAGAACAGCAAAGGAGTCATGGAGTGATTCGCCCGACAATGAGTTCAAGACGCAGTTGACACCTTTGCCCTGGGTGAGTCGCAGAATCCCCTGCTTGAATGTCCGAAGTCTTGACGAAAAGATGTGGTCTGGCGGGATGTTGAAAGTGTCGATGAGCAGTTGACGCTTTGCGCTACTGCCCACAGTGCAGAAGATCTCGGCTCCGATGTTCTGGGCAAGTTGAATAGCTGCTTGTCCGACACCGCCAGAAGCGGCGTGGATCAGAATGGTGTCTCCACGCTCGAGGCGAGCGACCTCAATGATGCAGTGGTAGGCGGTGCAGAAGATGACAGGGATTGATGCGCCCGCGGAGTAGGGCATACTATCCGGAAGATGACAACTGAAGTTCCCATCGATCCGTGGGTGACTAGAGAAGGGCTCCGCAAAGATTCCGCAGACGCGATCGCCGACGCGGAACTTGTCCTCAATGGCAGAGCCCACCTTGCGAACAATACCGGCACATTCACCGGCCATTGTTACACCAGGTATCATCTGCCCCATCGCGATGAATACATCCTTGAAGTTGACGCCGTACGCCCTAGCCTCAAGCTCTACTTCGAATGGTTGCAGGGGCCTCGATGCCGTCTCGTCGTCGGCGAAACGGAGACTACTGAGGAGCCCCGGCGTCTCAACCTCGAGCTTGAGAGGCCTATCCGCCTGTTGGAAAGGCCCGGTTTCCATTCCTTGAGCGTATATTGCCCTCTTGACCCAGTCATCGAACTTGGCATCCGCATGAACTCGAGGAATGAGGAGCTGGCCGTTACTGAAGGTGTATTCATCCTCATCGGATCGTGAGATACTGACGGGGGTGGCGAAGGAACTTCTGATGATTTCTGAGACCTGGGACACCAGCACCTCCATTTTTGACAGAACGTCGTCTTGTACATCGACAGTAACAAAACGCATAGCCGAATTCTCTCGTCGCACGACTCTTGCGAGGCCGCTGATCATGCCCTTCGCCGGATCATGGGTTTCGGCACCGCTTTCTTGGCAGCTTAGCCACAGTACGCTCTTCGTCTTGGTGACGAGGGCGACAATTTGGGCGAATTTGTCGGCACTTGGTGCAGCAAGTATGGGGTCCATCGCATCATCGAGGACAATGTGGATAGCATCAGCGTTGACTGGCTCAAATGCCCAACCATCCACAGAGCAAGCAAACCCTAGTGCGGTCATGTGTGCCACAAATGCATCTGCAAGAGACGCAATCTGGCCTAACTGCGACTGGGAGATGATGCGAATTGAGGGGAAGTCTTCCTTCGTTGGAGACTGCTCCTCGACGGCTGAGGCAATGATCATGCTTGGTCTTGTAGCAGGGTCTCGTTGGCTAGGAGTCACCTCCTGGAAGCTGTGATGCTCCAATCGGGCATGCCAATCGACCTCTGGTAGGACAGGAGAGTCATCATGTTCACCTTCGACCGGCGATGCGCGAAGGACCAGTCTGCCTCGAGGCTTCAGAAGCGTTCGCCAGCTACTCAGGGACTCATCAGCAGAGCCATGCTCAGCCTGGGAAGCAATAACTAGGTCGTAAGATCCCTCTTGGAAACCTTGCTGTGTAAGATCCTTTGAATTGTCTAAAGTCTTGAAATCGACTCGATCAATCCATTGGCGGAGAGACGCCCTGGCTTGATCCAAGGACTCGATGTGGGATTCAGCGCTGCAATATGTATATCGGTCAAGAAGCAATCCTTCCGGACGATCAATCGCTTTGAGGAATGGCAGCGCGATGTCTACTCCAGATCCGGCGCTCAAATCCAGGATCTTCATGCGTGGCTGCTTGAAGGCCAGAAGCTGAAGATACGAGACTAGCTGGTTTGGCTCGTCTCCTTGCTGTAGTGAAGCCAGAAGGTCGACGTCAGGTTTCCATTCGAGAGCATAGCTCATCTTGCGAGAGAACGGCAGGGCGCCCTCGTCAACTGGAGCTTCGCCGATGCCCCGAAGTGCGCCACCGCGAATGTCTAATACGGGCACCAGTGGCGCACCCTCTGTGACTTCTTCGAAGACCATGATGTCGATGCTAGCAAACCGGAAGCCTTTCTGGCCCATGGTAGAGCACACGGTCCATTTGGTGCCGGGTGTACTGCTGAGTTTGCAGTTGATGATCAGATCGTCGATGCTTGTAGGCATCACGGGTCCGTTACCAACGTCTCTCCGGTACAGTGGAAGTCCAAGTTGGAAGACTGTATCGAGCGAGGCTGGGTGGATGACATGCTCTTGCTGATGCTTGCGAGGCATCATGCTCTTCACATCGGGGATCTTAATCTCTGCGATGCCTCCGCGGGAGCCAATCTGCGCTGACTCTATGCCGGCAAAAGTAGGGCCATAGACGTTGCCGTTCTCGGTGAAGTTCTTGTAAAGTTCTTCGCCGCTGATCGTGGTGTTGCAAGCATTGATGATTTCCTGAAGATGTTCGAGGCCTCTTGAATTTGCCATGGTCTCTTCGCGGTATCCCTCGACTTCATCCTCTTTGGCCGACCACTCAACCATGATGTGTCCCGCGCAGTGCTCGTGCCACACATCCTCCGGTGATAGAGCCATGATGCGAAATGTCTCCCATGTACGGTCGGTTAGACTTTTGGCGGGTCGCAACGTCAAGAGGACTTCGACATCAGATGTCAGTCCATCAGTGCGACGTTCGGGGATCATGATTGACTTGGTAAACGAGACATTTTTCAGATGAATCTGAGAAATGACACCCTGGACCTTTCTGTCGACGCTGATCTGGCGCACTGCCTCTACAGCCATAGAGAGGTATCCAGAAGCAGGAAAAATGGCGAAGCCATCGACAACGTGATCGCTAAGCCACGGAAGACTTCCCACTCCAAGAAGGTTGCGCCAAGTGGGTTCATGGTTGGTAGTTCCCGGGACACGAAGGCCGAGAAGGTCATGTGGTGGGTGCGCGCGGAAGCGATGCTCCTTGCTGAGCTTCGATTCGTAGAGGAAGCTCGTGGAGTGATCCCAAGGATACGGGTCAAGATCATCAACCAACGTAGCAGATTGATTTTCTCCCAGGGTCGCTTGTAGCGAGACCGGATACCCGAACTCGAATAGCTTGCCGGCTGTCTCAAGAAAGGTGATCGCGGCGTCACGGCCTCGAGACAGAGTAGATAGGTAACTTGACTTGAAGCCAGTCAAATTGAGCCCCTTGATAGTCTGCCTGACTGGACCTGCTAGAGCGCCGTGTGGGCCCACCTCGGTCAATAGAGTGAGGGGCGCTGGCTCGAGGTCAACGAGTTCTGTGCGGCACAGGAGCTCCAAGGCATTTCCAAAGCGAACCGGAGACACCAGGTTGTCAACCCAGTACTTAGCATCGAAACCAGATGTCTTGTGTGCAACGGCAACAGAAGAGTAGAACTTGATGGCAGGGTTCGGAGTGCGCGCTTTGATGTGAGCAATGGACTCGAGATATTCGGCTGCAACCTTCTTCATGTGATGAGAGTGGTAGGCCGTGTCCACCTTCAATTTGCGGTTGAATATGGACTCTTCGTCAAGAATCTGCTTGAGCTCGTCGATGGCAGTCTCGTCTCCAGAAATGGTTGTGCTAACAGGGGAGTTGACACATGCGACGCAGATGAGCCCTGTCTTGGTCTGCTCAATGTATTTCTTGACATCGTCTTCGCCCAAGCCGACAGCCATCATCGCGCCTCTGCTCGAGATGACACGCGCGCATGCCTGCGACATGAAGCCGCGCCTGAACGATATCTCGAGCGCAGTTGCGTGGTCCAAGGCCTCGGCAGCATAACCAGCAGCTATTTCACCGCTGCTATGGCCGAGGACAAGATTGGGGAAGACTTGGTAGCTCTTGAGGAGGTCTACCAATGCAATCTGAATCGCTGTAGTAGAGGGCTGGGAGATCTCAGCCTGACCAACTCGCGAGTTGTCGTCGTCTTTGGAGAGCTCTTCGATTAGACTCCAGTCAGCCCCAAGATCCTTCAGGATCTTTTCCGAATGGAGCATTGACTTTCTAAAGACCGGATTCTCCCTGATTAGCCCGCGACCCATGGCATGCCACTGTGCTCCCTGCCCCGTGAAGAGGAACACGGAGCGGAAGTTTGACGCTGCCTTGGTGATGCGAGGTTTCTGTTCGAGAAGGCTGATGAGCTCATCATGGCTGGCCGCTGCGACACTTGATCGAAATTGCAGCTCTGATCTGCGAGTCGACAGAGTATAAGCAAGGTTAGAAAGTGAAGAGGCGTCGTCATGGGAAGAAACCCATCCTCGCAGATTGGCCACCATGGCTTGCAAAGATGTCTCCGATCGAGCTGACAAGACGAAAAGCTTGGGAGTGGACAAGGTCCTCCCATTGGCAGTATCCGAGTCGACCTCATCGACATGGTCTTTGGTTTTGCCGTTGAGACCATTGTGTCCAATAGTCCCGTGAGTTCCGTTGGTCTCGTTTGATCCGTTTATGCCATGATCCGGAGACGTAATTTCCTGCACCTCTGTATGTCCGTTTGTGCCGTTTTCTTTCGTGGTATGCCCATTAGTGTGTCCATTTGCATGTCCATTGGTATACCCATTGATATGCCCATTGGTGCCATTGGACTTCTCTGGAGCCAGTACGCTGTCCGCTTTCTCGTAGCTGGCTGGAGCTTCCAGGATGACGTGGGCATTTGTTCCACCGTAGCCAAAGGAGTTGACAGACACACGGCGGGGACCAGTAGACTCAGGGAGTGGAACCATTTCAGTAGCAATCTTCGGGTCATGGTCAGCTATAATCTAAATAGTCAGGGGAAAGTGTTTTTTACCTTGATCTTGCGCTCTTCTAGATGTAGCGTAGGCTTCGGCTTGATGAAGTCAATGTTGGGCGGGATTGCGCCATGCTTCAAGATTAGAATGGCCTTCAGCAATCCGGCGACACCACTTGAAGCTTCAAGATGGCCAATATTTGACTTGATAGAGCCAACATATAGACCGTTCTCGCGTTGGCCTTCGGGACAGAAGACTTCCGCAATGGACGATATCTCTGCGCTATCACCTGCTCCATTGTTAGGCACCGCCTTTGCTAGATACACGTGATGGAAAGCAGAGGGAGGTGAATGTAGAGCTAGGACATAAAGTGGAAATCCCATACCAGCTTGAGTTCCCGTACCGTGAGCCTCGACGTACACAGTATCTGCTGGGTTTAGCCCAGCATTTTTGTACACGAGGCGCATAAGATTCGCCTGGGCAATGGGATTGGGTAGCGTAAGGCCGACTGTCTTGCCGTCCTGGTTCAGCCCAGAGTTCCGGACAAGGGCATGAACCCGATCACCGTCTCTGATAGCATCTTCGAGACGCTTGAGAATCAGAGTGACAACGCCTTCGCCTCTTGCGTAGCCAGCGCCGCGGCTATCAAAGACGTAGCATTTACCATCCGGATTGGTCATGCTATGTCCACCTCGTCAGCTCTTGTTCTTAATTCCTAATCACACATATCAAAGGGATGAGACATACCCGACACTGCTCATGGGGATAATCTGATCAGGGGTAAGAACAAGTTGGGTACCGGCGACGATAGCCATCCTTGATTCTCTTGCTCGGAGCCCATGACATGCCTGATGCAAGGCTACCATACTTCCTGAGCATCCAGTGTCGACTGTGCTTGATGGGCCGTTGAGATCAAAGACATAGGATATTCTGTTAGAGAGAATTGCTATTCCTGTGCCGATCATATGGGCCTTGGGCGTTCTTGCTGTGTCCTTGTAGCCCATTCGTTCAAAGCTATATGAATGCACACGTTAGACCGAATGTGCTTCCAGCCTGGGTGGATCTGTCCCCTGAGGGGCACTCTCGCTGCATCAAGTAAGAAGAACTCACTCAGTAGCATAAGCTCCGACGTGTACAGAAGTATTGGATCCCTTGATACCGGCAATGGTTTGCCCAGCATTCTCGAGAGCCTCATATGTCGTCTCCAATAAGATGCGCTGCTGTGGGTCGAGGCAGTGGGCTTCATGAGGGTGTACGTTGAAGAACCGCGCGTCAAAAGCAGTAATATCTTGATCCAAGAAGTAAAGACCCCTGAAGTTGACAGATTCTTTTGCCTCGGGGTCGGGGTGATAGAACGCATCTTTGTTCCATCTATCTTCCGGGATTTCACGCCAGCCACTTCGGCCCTCTGAAAGCATATTCCAGAGTTTAGAAGGATTATCCGAGCCACCAGGCAGACGGCATGCCATGCCAATGATGGCAATTGGACTAGGTGATGGCTCCGTCATGTTTTCAAACGGAGTAAGAACAGCCTCAAGAGGTATGCTTCAACAAGGATTTCGACGAGGAGATGGCGACAAGCGAGAGTTCGAATGATTCCTCGAGGTATTCGAGCTCCAGAATCTCAAGAATTTAATTATTTGTGCTTGGGTAAAGTGATATTTAATGCGAAATCAATATCTGCCCATCATTTGATCCTACCTACATGGAGGTATCCTCAGCGACACGGCGCACTTGGCATCTCATATTTCAGGCTGGAATATCAGGAGGCAATAGGACCATGAGCGCTAATCGGAACAAAATCTGGCAGCTCCTCTACGATGACGAATCCTACAGCCCTGAAGATAAGGCTCGTGTATCACAGAAATCGATGTTCAGGAGTCGAGGGTTGTAGCTGACAGCATACTGTCGAATCGGCAATGCGGCTTTGGACGGCTCGCTGTACCTCGCATGGCAAGTTCTGAACCAAAGTGCAAATCCGCTTTTGGAAAACTCGCGATCCTTCGCGGCCCAGGCCGTATGATAAGTCCAAGATGGGGATGCCGAACTGTTGCCTAGTGGGAGATGCATGTTTTGAAGGATTCAGGGGATCCTTCGATGTGATAGCAAGTCTTGCCGCCGTGGTTTGGTCCCGAAAATTCCGGCATCTGTCATCTTGCGCCTTTCCTGTGCTGTTGCGCCAAAGATGGCAGGATGTATGGTCCCAATAGGGTGACGGATGTATGACTTGCGTCTACACAATCTCGATATGGCGTTTATGAAGCCTTCGCCAAGTTTGTGTGCGGCTCGGCTAGCTAGACGCCGCAGCCACGCGGCACAGCACAGCTTACTTATATAAAGGTGGTAAGCTTTTCGGCACGAAGATCCGTGGGCTTCTTGGCTAGCCCCCATGGGGATGATTCGATTTAGCCAGAATACCCCGCGCCACCAATCTTACATCTCAATTATCCACCAGGCGTCTCGGGCCGACTTGCATACACCTACTACAGTCTTGGGCTAGAGGTCGGAACCAAGGGAATCTCAGCCGTTATTGTTTGTCTCACCTGTCATCCAATCGCTTATGAAACAAAGTGAAGGGTTGGCCAACAATGGGGTTGAGCCAAGAGACGTGTTGGGCCAATTTACCAATCGGCCGGTATCGCCAGTCTCCTTTCGCGGGTCTTTGAACCTTCAACTTGTCGATAGCTTTAAATACGTCCAGTCGAGGGTTCCTCCACTTTCTCTACAGGTTGAGATACCGTATCCTCAACAAGGTTTCCAAAGGTCCAACATTTCCACAAAGCTCGGTTTACAATGTCGGCCCCCGAAGGCTACATTCCAGGATTCGTCTGCACTCTGGACACATGCTCCGTTGAACAATGGGGCTTCGTCCGCTATCGACCAAGTGTCGCCGGAAATGTTCTCTTCCTGGTGATTATGGCCCTGCTCGCATGCGGTCAAATCTTTCTCGGCATAAAGCACAAAACAAGGGGCTTCATGATAGCTATCTGCCTCGGCTTGTTGACCGAGACTGTTGGATACATCGCGAGGGTCCTCTTGAATGGCAACCCTTTCAGCAGAGACTACTTCTTGTGGTATCTCATTACCCTAACGATCGGTCCCGTATTCATCGCGGCAGCCATCTACCTAACTCTTGGGCGCATCGTCGTGATCAATGGGGAAGCTATTAGCCGGATCAAGCCTCGCTCGTACACGACATTTTTCTTGGGATGCGACATTGTCAGTCTTGTTGTTCAGGCAGTCGGCGGAGGAATTGCTGCGTCTACGCCTTTAGATAACCCGCACATGGTACGCATGTACTCTTCACCCGCCTTTGTCATGGCAATAGGCCTTCGACTGCTTCTAAACTTTGTTACTAATATTTTGGTACTTTTAGATCGATGTGGGAACAAACATTCTGGTGGCTGGCCTGTCAATTCAGGTTGCTTGTCTGTTTGCGTTCACTGCCTGTAGCCTCGAATTCCTCTGGCGCGTGAAGAAGAATCCAGAGATGCGAAATCCCGAGTTTACCGATTTGGTCAACAGCAAAAGATACAAACTGTTTCTGTTTGGTATGTTCTCTGTTCGATGTCGTATTAAGCAGATCTATGAAGCTAATGATTCTTGAAGCACTATTCGGCGCAACAGCATTCTTGTTCATTCGGACTGTTTTCCGTTCTGTCGAGCTCAGCGAAGGTTTCGGCGGGAAGCTTGCCAACCAAGAGGTTGAGTTCATGATCCTCGACGGAACCATGATTATACTAGCATGCTCGTCCTTGACTATCTTCCACCCAGGTTATGGCTTTGGGAAAAGATGGAACGAGGCTAAATTCCGATTCCGTGCCTCCAAGGCAAAGGGAAGTCCACAGACCATCACCCCTGGTGGCAGCGAAAAGGCTGTGCCGGAAACGTCTGCAGAGAGGTTGTAAGCCTGTGGTTCGTTTACCATTTGCATGAAGACAACAAAGGAGAATTCCATTGAGATTCAAATATTTCATGCGGAAGTTATAGATACTTTTTGAAACGCACTGCTAAGGACTGATCACATCTCGCTGCTGGTGCATTTTCTTCATCTTACAATACATGAAGCCTCCATATCCAAAACTCACTAAGTCATGTCGGTATTCTCCTGTTGGAACAGGGTTTTCAATGATTGTCTTGCTGTTTACTCAAGCGGTATAAAGTAGTCTGCCACACGCTGTTCAGTTAGAGCCCCATTTTCAAAGTCAGACGGTATCTTTTATTCTTCCAACTGTTGCGAGTTTAGGCAAGACGTAATCCAACCATAGATCTCTCAAATAAGTAATCGCGCTTGTTCGATGTTACAGTAATGGTGTCTAATTCATGTTTCTGGCCCCTGAATCTACTTCAACTGAACATGAACGGGTTTTCCCTCGGAGACACACTTGTAGATAGCTGATACGACACCAAAATTGAACTCGAGCCTGCTCCTGGACAGAGAAACGCTGTCGCGTCCCTCGATTAAATCGACAAAGGACAATAAGGGGCGTTGATTTGCGTCCTCCCACCCGAAAGCAGGAAACTTCTCTTCCTTAGCCTCGACTTTGCCGTTGTCGTCGACATAGTGCACCAGCCTGAAGCCTTGCTCTAACTCGTCGACTTCTTCCTTATAGTCGAAAGTTGGGACCCATCTCCATGTCAGACCGCCAGCCGTGCCGTCAATGTTCAGAGCACTCTGGGCGTCTCCATGAAAACCGCTTGCTCGCTCCCAGTAGAATGGGATGGCAGTGCCGTCTTGAAGCTCTAAAGTCAGAGACGCGCCAGCATGTGTCTCGACGGAGATGACTGTGCCAGACGGATCAGCACCGGTAGTTGGCGTGGCTAGCCAGGCATGGTTGACCGTGGCAGCGACAGGACGGAGGACGTCGAAGAACATGGTAACATCGTAGACGCCCCAGTCGAATACAATGCCGCCGCCAGACTTCTCCTTTTCCAGAAACCATCTGCTCGACGGTTGATACTCGATTCCCGCGCGAGCTCTTGGCTGGCGGTTGATGAAGCGAGCATGATAGATGGACCCTATTCCACCCGTCTCGATTAAATAGCGGGCGCGATCCAAAGCTTTATTTCCGAGATATCGAAAGCTGCACTCTCCAAAGACTCGATTGGCCTCATCGCTGGCCGCTAACATCTCATTCATCTCCTTCTCGGATGTTGCCAGCGGCTTTTCGCAGAGAACATGGCGGTTGGATCGAAACGCGCGTAGTGTTGCTGCGTGGTGCAGGAATGGAGGAACGGCCACCACGACTATGTCGCGCTCTTGCCCTGGGGAACTGGCGAGCATTTTCTCTGCATCTTCATAAACAGTAGCTTTAGAAAATTTGGCGAGCAATGCTTCCCGAGCATCTTTCGAGGGGTCTGCAGCAAAAAGCTGAACATCGTCGCCCAGGCTTTCCGCCGCGACGCCATGTCGCCATGCGATTGAGCCAGCGCCGTACAGGTAAATTCGCCAGGCTTGAGGCATTTCGTTAATTCAGAGATATCGAGAACGTGTATGTTTGGCAAAGAAGAGGTTGTTCGTTGACACTATCGTGAGGTGCTTGGAAAAGGGACATTCCTCGCCAGGCCATCTAGCCTAATGATCGCGGTCGGTAGCGGAAAAGGAAAGTCGAATTATCATGCAAACCCCGCCAATCCTTCCGGCTGTATCTTCAGGGTCCATGTAGGCTGATGATTTCGACTTTACCCTTCGCGATCCTTCGCGATCCTTCCCGTTTTCCGGACGGGACGCCTCAGGCTCAGGGGCCGGAGGCGACGGGCCGCCTGCTTCAAGATGGTGGCGCGCCCCTCAGTTGTAGGATTTGACCGGATATGGAAGTTTTGCATATTTGAAGGTGCTTAGCTGATGTAAGATGCAACACTTGCCGTTCCAGTAGAAATGCAAAGGGCTCCATGTAAGGTACCACAAAGCTGTATGCGCCGTCACAATGCAGCTTCCAGCGCGCGTAGGATGAAAAGATCTTTCGTCCATTACGCCGCTTTGATCTTATTCGGGGCATGTTTGTGATTGCATCAGACGGTCCGCTTGTCCGGAGCCTGAAGTAGAGCTATCTTTCTCTGATCCTCCGGATAATGGCGGCCGCGACGCGCAATCCTTCGGAAACTTGGGGCGAGGCTCCAAGTCCTCGACAGCCGCCAGGAGAGGTGGGCCTTGCGTCTTCAACATCGAGGAAGGCACATTTGATTGACTGTATTGCTTATATGTTGTTGAATGTTGTATGACTTGTTCTTTTGGAGAGAAGACCAAAACAACCCAGCTTCGATCTGGCCGCCTGCAGTAAACCCTTCAGCCTAGCTCTTTCGGCGCCTCTCAAGATGGTCGGAGTAACAAACGGTACCAAGCTCAACCAGGTTCTCAAGGTCGGAGTCATTGGTTTGGGAGAGCTCGCGCAGGTTTGTCTTACATCCGAATTCATTTTTTTCTGCAGACACTAAAGCTTCACCAATGCAGGTGTCCCATATTCTTGTGCTAAACAGTTTGTCCACTCATTTTGAGATCACTTACATCTCCGATGTCTCTCAACAAGCCCTCGACTTCTGCACCAAAAAAGTCGCTGGCGGGTCACCTAAGACAACATTGAATGCTGAAGAGTTGATTACCTCTCCCGATACGGACGTTGTGGTCATCTGCAACGTCAACGCATTCCATCCTTCACAAGCGATTCTAGCTCTTCAGCACAACAAGTACGTATTTGTAGAGAAGCCTCTCGCACTGAACTACCGCGACCTCGATGCCATCATCGCGGCGGAGCAGACCTCTGAGGCGAAAGTCTTTGTGGGATACCAGAGACGATATGCCGAATCCTTCCTCGATGCTGTGAAGGAAGTGGGAGGGATGGAAAAGATTGATTACATTCGCGTCAGGGGTATGTTACTGTTCGATATGTTGAAGATTAGAGACCTGGCTGACGATAGATACTGCAGATATCATTGGGCAAAATAGCTCTTTCGTAGACCAGTCTGGCACATTTCCCAAGAAATACACCGACTACCCGAAGCAAGATACGGCAGAGATGAAGTCTACCGAAGAAGAGATGGTCAAGACAGCGCTCATCAATGAAATTGGGGTTGAGGCAACGCCAGAGTCAATGACGATGTTCAGGTTGTTCACAGGGTAGGTCACATCCCTAGGCAGAGCTGATCCAAAGGGAGAGTTTCCTTCTCGCTGACCCATCCCGTCTATCTGATAGACTTGGAGTACATGACTTCTCTGCTTTGCGCGAGATGGTCGGCATGCCCTCACGAGTTGTGGGTGCCTCTCTTGGGTTGCCAATCTGGAACGTGTTGTTCCAATACGAAGGCTTCCCCGTCATGTACGAGTCAGGTATCATCGACGTACCCAGGTTTGACGCTCACATCGAGATCTACTCGCGAGAGAAGATTGTGCGCGTTGACTACGATACTCCGTACGTTAAGGGGCTTCCTATTACCATGACCATCAGGGAGAAAATCGAGACTGCCAAAGGTGATGGTTACCAAGAGAAAATTGTCAGGAAAACGTATGAGGATCCCTTCACGCTTGAGTTTTTGGACTTTCACTCTTGTGTAACGAAGAAGACTATCCCGAAGACCTCGGCCGTGGATGCTCGGGAAGACTTGGACTTGATAAAGATGATCATGCAGAATGCCTACTAGTGTACCTCACTTTGAGAATTGAGTCCGATCTATCCAAGATCAAGCTTTGCAAAACAACGAACGACTCCGCGACTTCAGTATTGCTGAAGCTGCCTTAGGTATCTATGTGATCGGCTATTTGATCAGCCGGCTTCCTCTTTCCAGCAAGGTAAAAGACCCGCAGAATAACTTCGTTGGAGGTCGTATGATTAAACTACTTGAAAAATCATAAAGTCAGTATACTCAGTGGTCACAGACGCAAATTTGTAAGAAATTATCACCAGGGCCGCACGTTCCGAACTACTTATGTAACGCTATTGTTCTCGATATTTGCAGGCAGAGGTCGTAATCGTACAGAAGATTGCAGCGCCATTTACGGCTCATTCAGTTGATGCCGGTTACCCGGCCACCTCGCCGGGTCAAAGGTGTCGGTCTGGCCTTGATATTTCTCAGATTACTCATCTTAGTACATACTACAAAACCTTGAGGGTTCTGCCTCCTTTTACCGTCTCTTCCGTCTATCTAATAATCTCATCAAACGACATGCCTTTGTAATTGAAATCGGGCAAGTCTACCCAGCCATGATAAAAGACAATGAGAGATCAACAAGGCAGCCGTAGGTGAAAGGGAAAGTAAAATAGAGTGTTCTCGGTTATTATGTGGGACCTTTACGGACTCGCCGCTTACGACTGGAAGACCTCGTCTCCGCTTGCCTGTGACTTTCACGGCACATCTTTTCCGAAAACGAGGAACCAATCACTCACAACAACAGTTTCAAAGTCCTTATAGACGCAGATGATTTCTCCCTATTTTATAGCGAGCATAGTACTTGGAATTCTAAGCGCGTGATAACGTTAGTTAAGTCAGTGGCCTCCTTCCAGATATCACTCGGTACAGAATTGATTCCATATGCCCAGGACCTCAGGACATATTTGGTTAGAGTAAATTAGTATTTACTTCGACTTAGGATAACTGTCAATCTGCGTGTGACGTAAGGTGGAAGTCCCCAGAGGCCAACTGCTGTTGAGGTCAAAAAAATGAATTAGTGAAATCTCCCCCCATGACTAGATGTATGCTCCTTACGTGATTACATATATCCACGTGGACTCCTTGCGTGATCATATATGTCCGAGCTGCTCCTTTGTTGCTTGTGTCCCCCTATTTTGCCCTTACTGACCTCCTTACGGAAGGGCACTGACAATAAGAAATTATTTACATTTGTCAAATCCATTGTCTTTGACCCTTCTCGAGTGAGTTATGACTCGGTGCAACCCTAGTAAGAGGATACACATAAATTGGGTGCGGACAGAGGCGGAATGTTCGTTGGACGCCATGAGTAATGCAGTATACCCCCTCGATTAAACGGATAGTAGATCGACAGACGCCTCTCTATCTCAATTGCGCAGCACGAGTAATACGGTACTCATGTCCTGGAAAGTCCATGCGGCACATGAAGCAGTTACAGACGAACTAATAACAGCGGAGCGTCTGTGATTCTACAAGTAGTAAAGTATTTAACAGAAACCAAGAATCTCTTGCCAGCGTCTCCATACTCAGTTCCACTAAATCAGTTGCACATCATGAAGTTCACCGCCGTTCTCCTTTCCGCTAGTGCCCTGTTATTAGGCTCGGCCAATGCGTGGTGGTGTACCGACTATGGAAAACAGGCTAATCATCTGAGCTGCAAAGCGCTTTACCCGGTATGATGGCACCACTGCACATTGTGTGACTGTATGATCCTTTACTCATTTTTATCGTTTTTGACTAGGAACGAAATACCTTTTGTTGCAGTGCAGCAGAAGGAGGAGACCGACACACTTGGAGAGGAGACTGCATGTTAGCGGAGGATACCCCGTGTGGGGAAGGTGGTTTTGAGGGCTGCGTAAGTGATTTCCAAGTTTTCTGGAATGATAGAAGATGAGTGCTAATATTCCGGTTCAGTGTTTGTAGAGAATCAGCGTTGATAAACTTTCGGGAAATATTTGGCCTTTGTATGCGTGATTCTGGGTACTTTAGCTTTAGAGCCTTAAGTATGAAACGACACATGTTCAGCGAACACTTAGCAATATACTTGCACCATTACAAACCTTTAACTAAGATCAGCTTTTCATAATCGAAACTCACCAGACCTTGCCTAGGAGAGATCTAGAGGTAGATGCAAGAATTTATGTGTGTGATCTTGGAGATGAACTGGTCTTCAGCGGTACGTCATCGGCCTTTCCGTTTTGGGCTGGTCCGATCGCCGCAGTGGCGGCAGCCCCGCCAGTCGATATGTTGAGAACCGCCGCCAGGCAAATCCAAGCCCGCCAGGTCTTCACCTTCACGCCGACAGGATGCTCAAGCTCAAGTTCGTCAACACCACTAATGTTCCCGTTCAAAAGCGTAAAATAGCGTTACATGCGTGTGATACTTGTCGGAGACGAAAGGTAAGTCAATCATCTTACCCGTTCCCTGCAGGTGAAGTCGTAAGAGAGACAGACTTGGACTACGGTCCTTGCTGGGTGCCATTCGGGATGCCTGATTGGTGACCAATCGGAGTGCGGTCTCGCCGCGATACCTTCCCTTTCTGGTTGAAGAACAGAGTGTTGACGGATTTACAGAAACGATGTGTTCATCCACTAGGGGAAGGGGAGTCTCCGCCTTCGCACGGCGTTCACTGGAGGAAACGGGGCCAAACATCGGGGCCGGCCACTTCCGCCGAGGATGGTTCGCCGGATGATGTGGCCGTAACGCCAATAGATCCGTCTCTTCATCATAAGCCAACTGTAGAGGCGGACAGTGGTTCGGGTGGACAGATCGTTGGCGGTGATGATAACGATGCCGGCGACGATGATCAGACAGCCGACTCGATTCATGTTGCAAACTCGGAGCCTCCTGCCCAGAACCCGACGTTTCCAGTTGAGCAGCCTCGACGTCGTTCCGGTCATGCAGATCCTCGAGGAGGGCTCATACGACTCAACAATAACAGCACGGGAACTCCTGCTCATGGCCGAGTACCTTCGGTTGAGACAGCAGTGGTCCCCATTGAGAGCCCAGCGGTTCAAGCGAGAGATTCAACAACTCATATCTCAACTCCTGAGGACAAATCCCACCCAACAGATTCCCACTCGAACCACAATGACGACAGGTTCGTAGGCGACTTGAATCCAGAGGGTGCATTCCTAGCGGACAGTCCAGCAACAAGTCGCGGTCATGCCGAATCCAACGCCGTTGGCGTTTGGTATTCTCGCAGAAACAACGGCGGTAGCCTCACACCAGAACTTGCATCGGCAGTCTCGATAGACTATGAAGTACACCAGTTTCTCGCCGTGTTGCCGAAAAATGAGGATTATGAACACCTCGAAAGGATCTACATTCGAGATGTTCATCGAATTCTACCCGTCATGAACCTCGACATACTCCGGATGCCAACATCAACGATATCCCAGGTTCTCTGCAAACAAGCCATATGCCTAGCTGCCGGCTCAAATCCAAGCGCCAGACCCTACTTGACACTTGGGCAAGGCTCTTCGGCCGTCTTGAGCCACTCAGAATTCGCACTCCGCCTTTCCTCTGCCATCCGGAAAGCACTCAGCCTCGGCTTGGTAAAGGACCGAGTCCAAGCCGTCGCCATCATGGTGATTCTCTCCTTGTACACCCACTTCTCGCAAGATCGCCATCTATCTGCCGAGCTGGCAGCACAGGCCGTCAGCAACGCCCAGACAGTGGGACTTCACCTCCAAAACCCGCCTGCCAGGTCGGAGGATCCGGCGTATTTAACCCGGCTTTTCTGTTGTGTTTGGGCTATGGACCAGCTCAACGCGGCTTTCCACGGGCGGCCGGTGATGATACACGAAAGAGACTTGGGGCGCGATATGGTGGAGTGTATTCGAGAGCAAGACAGCTGCTTCCGACTGTTTCTCGAAATTGTGGTCTTGCTCGGGTGCATCATCGACCTGTATCGCCCGGCAGCAAAGAACACAGGTTGCGTTGTCATGGAGGACTTCCCAAGCTTTGATAGCCTCGTCGAAAAGTCAAAGGCTCTCGGAGTTGAATCTCGTCTGTTGGGTAAGTCTGGTCCAGCTTCAAGGTGTCTGTGGATGAAGCTGATTGTCTCACAGCTTCCATTGAACTTCTTTATCATGGCATTGGCATACTATCATGCCGGATTCCTGTTGGTTCAACAAGATCTGAGCACCTTTCACTGGCACTCAACCGACAAGCTCTCTCCGCTATGAAGATCACAACCATCATTGAGGACTTTGGCAACACGTTATCGCACATGACTTTCGTACCATATGCCGTGTCTCTATCACTGCGGGTCGCATATCGAGAACTACGGTCATCCAAAGTGCCAATGTTGACAGCGAGATCGCGACGACAGCTCCAGTCAACTTGCAAGACACTACGTGGCATGAGCAGCATGTTCAGGTCTGCTCAGGTCATGGTCGATTTAGCGGAACAAGTGATCCAAGAGATAGACCAAGTCTGCACAAACGCCATGAATGAGCAAAACGGGTCCGGCTCAACAATTGCGCCAAATACCCCTCGGCAGGACCAAACAGTACCACAGGACGCGCCTGCTGTAGGCATCAGCAATGTTGATGCCGGAAACTGCCCGCCAAACAGTGATACTATGCCCGTATTTGACCCTTCACTCTTCGAGGGGCCTGCAGGTTTTGATGCTTTCGAGTTCTTTGACCCCGGCGATCTCAACGCCATCGATGCCATCTTGGGAGGCGATGCTCCGCCGGGCATCGGGCCGATGGGCTCCTTTATTTAAGCTGTTTCTATTTTGAATCAGAATGGAGGTTTCTACCAGTTCTCGTGTTTGCCACACATGGCCTCGATGTGTGATGGGAAGCGACTGGTCTTTTCTAATTCCTTCTTGATCAAGGAGCTTCACGTCCCTGACGCATCAAGGACTATTTGAACGTGTATACGAGTCACTGACACCGCCAACATACGAGGCTTTATCGCCCAAATATCCATTATTCAATTGCTCGCGGACATGCGGTTCCGCAATCTCAAAGTGAGGTCTCTTGATCAGCCACAATTCATCAATTCAACTTATCCGTGTGATCTGACAGCAATTTATAAAATTCGGCTAATCTGGCTCAATAGCGTGTATCAGATTCTAGATCACTCAAGCTGTGTTTGGATAAATGGCACTTGCAGCTTCACTTTTCCCGCTATTCTCTCTTATTAACTGCCCAATGGCATTCAGATATTTAGTGCATGGGCTAGCTTCTTTGACACCGTTGTGATTCGTACGGAGACGTTTCTTCATTCCGTTTCATGGGATATTTTCGCCTATAAAATCCCACTTTCGCCTGGTCGCTGCTCTTAGCAGACTACTAAGTAGGTACCTTACTTATTGCAATGATATGAGGGACCCCGTCTGAGCAACTCTACCAGTGCTCATCATGGCGTCTTACGCCATAGTTTTGCTTGGCATCTTGGCCATGAGCAACGCCGCGCCTCAATTCACAATAGGAGATGGCTCTACGATTCTCGTCCCTGGTGGAGGAGCTACTTCACCGAACCCAGTTGGCCCCATCCTGCTTCCTCCTATTGACAGCCCGGAAGTCAAGCCTGGTAAGCGTGATGTAAGAAAAGTCCCTTTCTATGCTTGATCATGCCCATTTTGAGGTGCCCCCGTTGCCAGTGTGAAGCTCCCTAACTTTCCTACACAGCTTGACGGGCCTTTTCTCGAGCGCAAATTATCTTCGTCAGGTAAGTACTACGACCACGGTCGTTTTTGGTGCCTAAATTGATAATATGAGAATGACCTAGACACTCCTATGAGACCATCGCAAGCTTTGGCTGAGCGAACGGAAGATCTCAATACCCTCAAAGAAACATACTTCACTCTCTTGGAGCCCATTATTCATGGGACTAAACCCTCTTTCGGAACTTATATGGTCCTCCTACACATGGCGGACATCCTCGCGAGCAAGGGAGTGGAAGTAGGCACCATCACCCTGGGCGAAGCAACGACCATATTCAGCCCAACCACAAACACGAAGCGTCAAATTTTCGAGATTGGCTCTTGCAAGCTATCTGATGTCATTGGTCTCCGCGCAACTCTCACAAGTCTCCTTCTCATCTACAGCAACACCCCGCCCTTTGAGATTTGGAACCTGGAGCAAGCAATCATCGCGGCGCTCAAAGCCTGCAACGAGGATGTCATTGTCGGACCCATCATCCCGGACAAACCTGTCCCAGGCGGGCCCGTTGTGACCCAGTCCCCGGTGCCTGGGGGTCCGATCAAGCCAAGTGATTAGGCGACAGCCTCGTCAAGGGCATGATGCCAAAGTTTTGAACAGACGAGATGGAGGAATATAAGGTTGTGTGGCCGCGCACGGTGGACGTCAAGAACCTGTACCTGACAATCCGGATCCGAGAAAAGAGGATGTCCGTAGGAAAGTAAGGAAACAGTTTGGAGGTTTGATGAAGATGCTTATTCGCAGATGTCACTGCGTGCTTATTCATGGTGCAAGTGATCAGGTTTCCCGTGTTATTTCTTTCATGAACTCCTCTTCTTCGCCTTTTCCAAGAAATGCTTGATTGCCTTAAGCTCATGGTTCTGAAATCGTAATGGAAATGGTTTCATGTTTGCTGAAAGATGGCATCAATGCGGCCAGCCCTACGAAAGTCGAGAACCCGACATCGCAACTCCCTTTTTGGTCTCTTCTGACACTTCCGAAGTCCGCGACGATAGATCGAATGATGGAATGGTATGTAAATAACGATAACACAAGCCTTTTTGGTCCATCTGGTCTGCTTCGTCCAGACCTTGAGTTCATCCCCATCTCAAATCAAATAAGAAATCAATGAGACGGGTAAGAGATTCATCCCATGGTCGCCGGAAGCAGTCGCAAACGAGTATCAGTTATGATTCCCGTGCGTCGCAGAAACACCGAAGCTCCCGACAGACCTCACGAATAAGCCCTGCCTATCTCGAAGACAAATATGTCATTGTAAGAGACAGACCACGGCGGGATGTTTCGAACTAGCCTGTCCCCCAGAATCCATTCTCGCAACTCAAAAGCGTCTATCCTTGACCTCGCCGGTTCTTGCTACCGGACCCTGTTCTAGAAGAAGCGCATGATAACTCAAAAAGGACCCCCGGCAAGCTGTCAGTGTCTCAACACTGCGGAAGCTATCTCAAGTGTGGGAAGAGAAAACTCAACCTTATTCCGCGGAGTCCCCATCTTCTGTCTTTCTCTCTCCCGAGATTCTCCTGTTTCGGCCTTGTGGACTGAAGTCTCCCAAAAGCTCATCACGAGGACAGCCAGCCCTGCCCATTGTACGAGGTCGTTCCTGGACGATGACCTCAAAGTCAAAAGAAGATTCAACAGAGAACGGGAGTCCCTATCCTCGACGGTCACGTTTCACGCGAAACTTCCGACCGAACGCCGGCCATCGTGCCGAACGAGCACGGAGCAAGGCCGTAGGCCGCAAGCCTTTTGACGTCGGTATGGAGAGCCCCAGTTCCCACTAAAAAGCTTACCCGACTCCGACCGGCCGTAAAAACCTGGATGGTGGTAGAGTTGACGGACGCGGGAGGAGGTTAAGGTAAGCCACCACCGCCGCCATAGCAATTTTTCCTTCTCGGATTTCCGAAAACGATGTTTCTCATCTGCCATCTTCCCTACCTACACTCAAACCAGAAAGCCAAACTTTCAAAGTGCGCTTGCTACCACGCTGACAAAGACGCCCGCAGGCTGAGGTTCCATCATCCATGGTGTAGCCTTTTTTCCGGCCGCTGCAAACGGATGAAGCGGGTGAAGCGGGATACTATGCCACGAGGTCTGTTGCGACGCTTCGCAACGCCGCCTCTGGCTGCGCCGCGATCAGGAACCTAGATAGATCTCACGAACCGGCGCCGAGCGAACGAGTCAGTTTCCCAGCAAACAAAACGATACCATCGCCGAACCAGCGCGGCCCCATCACGATCGTTTCCTCTCCCTGCAGACTCTCGGGGCCCATGACATGTTCTCAACTTCTCTCACCTTACCTAGACGCCGCTAGTGTTAACATCACGCGTTTATCACGCCGCGAGAAAGCCAGGACGTAACGGATGCGACCACTCATCAAGGGATCGTGGCCAAAGGGGGAACAGCAACAATAACATACAACCAACATGCCTTTCATAACAAAAGTGTAAACTTTCCCGTTGCTTGCGCTCAAGACCATGCCAAGCCAAACACAATCACCCTCCCAAATCTACAAACACGCGACTTCGGCGCCTTCCGCGACGAACGCGTGCTGGCAAGAAAGCAAAAGCATCTGCCACCATCTACAACTCAATCCATCTCATAATTCCATCTCACCACCACTAACTTCGAGCAAAGAGAGAACAGAGTTTGGATGCCCTCACTCCATGACACACCATCCGTCGGATATGACCACGCCGTGACGGCGTGGTCCTAGCGAAGCGCAAGAAGGCGCACCATGATGAGACGAGTCATGGTGGCCCAAACTCTTCTCCTCGACGCGCGCACGGGAAAAAGGACCCTGCCATTCAATACATTCTGTGCCAGAGTTCACGTCGACCGTGATGGTTCCTGAAAGTCAATCACGGCCCTTGATGACAGATGACGACCTGTCGTGAACACGATTGACCACAACAGGACGCCGTGCGCTTGCAGGATCCCGCTGTTTACCAACGGTCTGGTTCTCGGCCATAATTGTGGAAATACTGCTGCTTGATGACTCAAATGAGGCTCTCAGACTCGTGGCCTCTGCGGCATCTGGCGTCATGGTATGGAGATTTGTGTGAATATCTGCGGTCCGTGCCAACGCCGCCTCTCCTTAACAGCCCGTACGACATATTGGCAGGGCATAGGGGTCCTCTTCTCAAGCCACATCCAAGCGGATGGGAACGAACATCGTCATCCTCTCCATGGTTCATGAGACCGGCCACGCACATCAAGGTCTATCCAAGTCCATCCCAAGCTTTGCCCTTCCCCTTGCGTAAAGAGAGGAGGAAAGTCTCCTAGAAGTGTGTAAGTGCACTGCTCACCTCGCGGCTTCAGACACTTGCTCCAGCCAACTGTCGCATCATTTTAAGATGGTGTGCCAGAAACGATTTGTCCGCCTCGCAAAAACACCAGACGGCACTTACAAAGCAAACTCGTGGTCGATCTTAAGCAACCACGCTGCCTACTATAGTCCCACAGTTGGCTTCTCTACTGTAACAGCTTCAGGAGCTCATGCGAGAGCCAATATGCTACCACCCATCGTGCTATACCACCTTTCGCAGGCATCGAGATACCTCTCAGGCTCCTGCAGACGTTGTTTTCTCCGTGCATTGCCCCGTGCTCCCTCGCATGATGATGGCTCCCCGTCCCCGAACCCATATTGATGACGCCCGATGCCAAAGCACCTTCATTTCTTGGCGCCGTAGGCAGTGACACACACACACACACGGAACCAAAGCTAGCGTCCCATCCCCCCGCCCATAGCAAGCAATTCTCTGTCTCGTGTGTCTATGAAGGCAGGCCCAGACCTCCGTGGCCTTCACACCTTTTGGCGACTGGTGTGTAAACCAGTACGGTAAGTTCCTGTGTGACCGCAAACGGCTCTGCCTGAGCCACATCATCAACACCATCCCTCATCTCTTCCCAGCCATTTGGGTGTGGCTCCGCCCTCTCCGGCCGCACGGAGTGGGTACCGCGGAGTGGAGAAGAAACTCCTTCGACGCCGTCTCTCGACGCGGGGGGACCGCTCGCAAGAAAGCCGCCCGCCAGCCGGCGCGGAAGCGCTTAGATCATTTGACGCCCGCTAGAGACAAACCAACTGCTCCCGGTCCCTTTTCCCAAGACGCCCAAGGTGCCAGAGAGGGCGTTCAGTCGTCGTGCCCCCCACCCCAAGAAGCCAACAGACGACCGTGCCAACCAGCCTAGTCTAGTGCGATGAGCAAGGCTTGGTAAAGACTAAGAGAGGAAGAGGCGGCACCGTGCGCCGTTCTTCGCTTAGTTGGTGTCGAGCCGGTGGTAACTTGGAAACACAGAGAAAGAGGGGACCCTGTCGGGTTATTTCTTTCGGTGATGGGGCCCTTTCCCGTGATCCACGAATCGTCTTAGCTCGGGGCACGGATACGAGACTATTGACAATGGCAAGCGACGTGGACAGCGGGCGGGCCGGCTTGGGGTGTGTGGCCCTTTCATCATGAGACTATGTTTGGAAGAGGTTAGATACTCGCCAACACGGGCCTTCTTTACCAATATGCCGTCTTCAGCGAAATATCGGTAAGGTGGCACTGATGGGAGGGGCGTTTTGTGGCAGATGATGAACTGCCGTGCTCCCCAATATCAAAAACTATCAAAACGTGTGTAGCTCTGTGGTTCAAGCCACCGCCCCGTCCACATCCACTGCCTTGAAGCTTTCTGCCCCCAGCCACGCAAGCCACGGCAGTAAGATCGTCAAGGCGGCCTTTTCAGCTTCTCATTCCCGGCCGGCTTCAACTTTTGGTCAATGCCATACGATACCTTACCCTCGGGATGCCCATCTTTGTGGCTTTCCATTGGTCAGCCCTGGAGGGGTCGCTGCGGGAATGGCTGACACCGGGCTCGGAAGCGGCTCGGGCTCTTGACCTCATGGCGCTGTTGGAAAACATCAGACGGCGGCTGTCAGAGGGGGCTGTGCATAGGCAAGTAGGGTTCAGAAACGCTCGAGGGTTTAGGTAGACGCAGAGAAGGCCTCCAGGTACGCGTATGGTGAGGCAGTCAACGTTCGAACGCTGGAGCTGGTGCTGGACATCCCTTATCGTGTGACGGCAGACGTACGTGTAAGTGTGGTTTGACCCTCATATCTTGGAGTGCCTAGGGAATTGAGGCTGGCAAACAGATCGCGATATTTTGGGATGTCACTTTTCGCTATAAGCTCCTAGAGCGAAGCCATCTTAGCCTCGTCGGTTCGTTTGCATCTCTGTGGTGCACGTTATCCACTCGGCAATCTTGTGCACCGTTCTGACCTCGCGTGTTCAAAGATCGTAGATCTCGAACTCTGCGCCTAGAGAGTGAGACATGGCAGAGACAATGGCACGATATGGCACGATAGGAAGCGCTACCGACGAACGATGGAGCCTATCCACTGATGATTTTCTCGTACCGCAATTGAGTTTTGGCCGACGCTTTCAATAGCTTGCGGTGAGTGTGGCACCTTGAACGTCGTGGGCCCCATTTTCTCTCATCCGTCGTCCATAACCTGAACTCTCAAGATCTCGATGTTGGACGGAACGGGCAAAGTGTCTCTCGTTCGCAGACATACTGCTAGAGTCAACCGCGTGCTGATGTCTTTCCGCGTGTACACTCTATGCGTCTCTCTCTGCCACGCCGAAGATCTTTGCCCGAAACAAGGCCCGTCGTCCAGTTCCTGGGAAAGGCAAAAAGCTAGTAAGCCCGCAACACCGGATGCAGAAGCCGGAAGGGATGGGCGGGACTAGGTAAACGTCGTTACCCTCTTGAGCGCCGGTGATGTCTTTGGAGATCGGGGCGGCCATGTGCGATCGGGACTTTCTATCATCGAATAGTTCCCCCTCTCCGAGCTAAGACGGCAGAGTCGCTGGTTGGGTGAGCGATCTGGGGCATTGATTGGACGGCGAGTCAGCGAACTATAGAATCGCGGAACGAAAACGACGCAATGGGCAATGCGGTCAGTGTCGAGATGGGAAAGGTGAGTGAGAGTTGGAAGTCGAGGGGGCCATTGTTCTCCTAGGGCCATAGAGTGACAATTGATGCACCAAAGATAGTACCCAGACTTGATGCGGTCCACCACATCTTGAGATCTTGTCAAGCGTCTTCCATGTCCAGTATTCGCCACTTGGAGTCTTGGAGAGAGAGGCTCTGTGCCAAGCTGATCGTTTTGTTCGGTAGCGACGGCATAAGTCCAAGTTTCTGGTAATTGTTGTGTTCAACCCCTCTCGCTCCAGCCCTCTGCCCCTCTCTTCCGTCAATAAAGTCCCCGGCCGTGAACCGCCGGCCCCGTCCGTGCGAAGCGACTCTCTACGGCGGGACTCCGGGGCCGTGACGATGGGAACCATCCAAGCATGAGTATTTGCCACCGGCTCTGACAAGGGCGGCCTTAGCTGTATCCAATCTGTTTTGAAGATCTCTCGGCGGTAAGGGATGAATAACAACCACGCGGCGATCTACACAGAATCGCGATCATGACGTTGATGGTGCTGCTTGCTACACCCTAGAGACTAAAGTGTTCCAGTTGAACACGGAGTGTTTGGAAGCGCAGCATGTTTAGCCGGACTCAGCACAGGTTGCCAATTATAGTTTGATAAGATGGATTCACTGTTAATATCGCACCATGAGTGTCTCCAGAGACCACATTCTTCGAAATCCTCTAAGTTGGCAGACCTGCGATGTCTCCCTATCCATCTATCGAACGGTGGGCGTTGCGACAAGGAACGTGCGCAAACGTGCGAGCTTGACCCTCCCATGCGGGTCTTCGACAGAGATCGAGACAGTTGACGTAGTTGATGACTGAGAGTTGCTCAACCACGCTTCCACACTTCGTAACCTCGCGCGTCCACCGCAACGCGGGCTCCAAGACATGATGATTCAAAGTATCTGCCTCCTCACCAGCCAACCTCGTTCTCGCCTAGCCACTCACGAGCTCTCTGATTATAGGCACACTGACACAACCCCCCTCCAACCCCTCACCAAGAGACAAGACGACGCCGAGAAGCAACAACTGCCGTGAGCCCTTACTTCCACCATGTCTCTCAATTTGTCTCCAAAGATTACGCCTAGTATCACGCATTGAGCATCGTACCAACGGCGCGCGGCCTTGGCAAACCAGTCCTGCGACTCTTCAGTGTGCCCACCAGTTCGGTTTCTGCGGCCGCAAAAGGGCACTCGCTCACTCACTGCCCGCTGCCTCGCCGCTGTGCCGTTCTCCGCATCTCGATCTGCAGTTGTCCATCCCATCCCTTGATCATCTGCGGCCCCCCGGTGGTCGCCTTCCAGACTTTCTAGAGGAACAAGAATATCGAACGCCCCCACCCGTTAGACGCGCCCTTCTTCGTACGTTCCTTTTGTCCATACTTGGGCAGAAACCCGTCAATATCAAACCCATCATGCGCCATGCACAGAAGCGGCCCAAGGTACTAGGTGTCATCCCAAGACTATGTGCCAAAGTGGAATAGAGCCCTTCAACTCTAGCCCCCCGGCCACGCCGCGGGAACGTTTCCGAACCACTTCAACAACTACCGGCGTAAGCTGGCGGGGGGCCTGGAAAAGCGCAATTCGCCAGCCCAGTGAGCCCACTAGATGCAAGTGCAAGGGGGAGAGGAACAAAAAAGACCGCAAAGACCAGTGAAGACTCGCCCATGATCCATCATGTTAGTGGCTCCGGCTATTCGTTGTTCGTTTTGTCTCCATCACAACGAAGAGCTCTGGCTTATCGCCACCATGAATTGCGGGGAGGAGAAAGTGACAACGCTCAGCTCAATGCAGGCAAATGTCGAGGACAGGTTCCATCCCACCCAATCACGTTTGGGAAATACAGCTTTTCTCTGGCATCTATCAAGCCACGCTGTATCCCGATAGATCTGTCGTTTCCCACATTGTCCAACTCGAGCCGGGGCCTAGACCTTTTTTCCCTCACCGCCCCCTTCGTGCCCCTGTCCGCTTGCGGCCTGCGGCTTGCAGCCAATACCCGGCATATCGGGTTCCCCATCAACTGACTTGTCAATGCTGCAAGAAACGAAAAATAGTTGCAGGGGTTGTTCGCGAGGGCCTCAAAGCAGAGGACGATATGGCCAACCCGGCCTTGTCAACCAATGTAGAAGTCTTCAACCAGTTTCTGATTATGCCAAATCTGACAGTATGCATCCATTGCATTGAAACCACCCGCATAGTGATTGCTCGATATCCAAAGAAAGACAGAATAACCCTCGCCGGTGCCCACAACGACCGCTACGAGGAACCCAAACGAGCAAACAGGAGCAGGGGCCGGATGAGAAAGCGACTCGCCAACCTATGCCCTTTCCAATGATCGACACCGCAGCAGAGCAGAATTATTGCCTTCTCCCAAACGTCCAAACCCTGTCTCCGTTGCTTTTTTATCCCACCCCATTTTCAAAACGCGGTCAAACTCTATCACAAGTCAAACGCAAAGCTTGGCCGGAGCTGTCAAAAAGATAGATTAAAAAAGGACGATAAGTTGATAACCCACAGTTTTCGTAGTCCATAAGGCACGAATAGACGGCCAAGACAATAATAGAGTTCTCAATCGTCTACCGGGGAAGAGCCCGTAGAAATAGCGACCAACCCAACCTAAGACAAAGTGTGGATGGGTGGGAACCATAGTCACAGCAAGAGAGACTTCGGACTCTTGAGATTGGTTGACAACAAGTCCAGCAGAGAGCCAACTGATGAATGCGAGCTTCTCGCTTGTCGGTTCTAGAGTGTCGCCAACGGCAGTATCAGCAGATCTTTCAGCCAGGAATGTTATCGTTCTCCATCATAGACCGAACATGACAGTGCTACACCGCATCAAACTCCACTTCCATCCAACATCACATATCAACCCCCGGCCGGGTGTTCCATTGTCGCCGTGCGCCGCGGCCGCCGTCTCCGTCTCCGTCGTTCCAATAACTCCGGTGGATGGCACCACAAACAGGCTGCGATCATCGGACGGTGGGGCCAGCATTCGCTCACTACAGTAATTGCCCCTTCAAGACTTGTCAGTCGGCATCCAATGTCCATACCGCTCATCACCTCATCATGCGAAAAGGTTTAAGAAATCACCCGCAGAGTTGAGAGCTGCCAGCATCTACCTAACCAGTCAGAACTCACCCGTGTCCACGGCATACTTGAGCTTCCCCCCAGTAAGCTAGTCTATAGAACATGCGTCTGCTTGCTGTCAAGGCCTAGCGCAAGCGGGAAGTCAAGTGATTCAAGCCACTCACGGCTCAGCGATCGTGGGTAAGGACTCTCGGGCGAAACTGGCAACCAACCCAACCACACCAAATATGTGCTAAACCAAACCCACCACCACCGACCACCGCCCACCAGAGAGTTTGCTGCCAGCTTTACTCTTGGCCAACTGATCTCTCCCTCTGTCTTTCTCTGTCTGCCGTGTTCGATTAGTGAACTTGGCCCTACCTAGTCGTCCATCGTCATAACCCATCACATTTAGCACATGGCACGCTAACTCATTCCAGTCCTTTCTTTCAAACATCCTTTTTCATCTATCCCATGATCCCGCTTGGCTATCCCTCTCGCGTGGTTTGATGCGTCTTTTGCCTATGCCTATTCAAGCCCCTTTTCGTCTTGAGAGCCCCCCACCTCGTCTCGTCCATCCGGTAAGACGCCTCCTTGTGCTCGAGGGCGCGGCGGGAAGCACGGAAGTGTAAGCCAGACGACATGTCATCCCAAAACTCCATACACTTCCAACTGTGAGAGCGAAGCACTTTGGCCCCATCCACCCACCAGGCCACACCGAGACATGCTATACTCAAGTTATAATAGCAGATTCGCCTCAGAAAGTGGCCGTGTAAAGTGCTAAACCTCGCAACCCAATAATGACCAAAAGTGAAGGAATAAAACAGAAACAAAAAGGCTGACGGCTCCCACCGAAAGCACACACTTGCATGTTTAGCAATGAAGCTAGCCACCTATACACACACTTACGGAATACCTACTCACACACATCTCTCCATATCTGCAACCTCTCACACGCTCCTCCAAACCTCTTCTAGTTGGCTGACGCTCCAGTGCCTCGGCCACCCTCATCGCAAACAGGGTTGCCTACATGCATGCCCACCACGATGGGATTCGCTATCGCGTCTTCCCATGCCATGCTGTGCTGTGCCATGCCGTGCCCATGGCCACCCCATCCATCATTCCATAAATGCAAGCCCGGTGCTTTTCTTTGCTCCACCCACACGCTTCCATGCCCAAACCACACAACGCCCGAGGCGTCCCTACCTTACAACCCTTCCTCCGCCGTGCCGCATGCGTAATAAGGTGACAACGGCGCAAACAGGCCCCATGCAAGTCCACCTCACTGTCTCCCAAGTTTCTCTCCCAGTGTGCCAATCTTCGGGGATTCCCTAACGTTGGGAAAGTTGAACGATACGACCCGGTTGGATACACTAATGAAAGGCCCCCCGCAACCTTTCTTCCTGGTGCTACTACCTCTGCATACATTGCGATCCTCCCCCTTTCAAGGCATCCAACCAACCGTATCCGTACAACTAATGTCACTACATGACATCGCGCGCGTCCTATCCCGAACCCTCCAGCCCCCAGTCACCGAGGCACGAGCCCGAATCCGACCAAGGCTCAACCTTCTTCTCTTCTTCTCCAGCCGTCAGGGGACTCTCTGCTCTGCTCAGACTTTCCACTCCCAGCAACAGCTGGTGACAATCCATGACCCATGCACCAAAGAAAATTGCCCAGGTTGGCACTGGGCAGTGGGCACCGTCACACTTTCGCTCCAAGAAAAGGAAACAATACAATAAAAATATTGGCAGGGCCACCAGGGCTATAATCGGTCTCACCCCAAACCCTCTTCGTACACTCTAAACCCAAAGAGGGCATCAACCTCCGCCCTCAAGGCTCACGGTAGGGCGGACCTGCGGTCCCAAGAACAATTAAGAAAAGAAGGAAAAAAAAGAATAACACTTACCAACACCACACTACGGCAGTGACTTATAGGCACAGGGGTCATGATTGGAGAGAACTGGGGGATAAGACAAGACTTGGAAGGGGAGGATAGAACGGACCACCTCGACGCAACTCACCCATACCACCCGCACCACCGAAAACAGGGCGAACGATGACCGTTTCCCACATCTTTCAGAGTGCTCACCGTCCAATCATGTTTGCAGCACCATCGCGGAAACCAGTGTACAGCGAAGCGGTGCGAGGCCAGCCAGCCAGCCCCCCTTTCGAGAACGGCACCAGCGCCAGAAGTGACCACCACCAGAGCCAGAACCACCGATCCATTGAATCCATCCCCCTTCGACAGCCCTGCCTTTCTTAGAGCGTGCTTACTACTGCGGGCACAGCCAGAAAGAAGAAAAGCTGGAGTGTGTGATCTTCATCCCCCCCTCTAGTGTTGGTCGGTTGGAACGTGCTCTTCCTATGGAGCGACGCAGTTGCCGTGCAGTAAGTCAGTTTGCATAGTTGCACAATCCATTCGAAAGCTGCACTTTCTCATGACTCTTTTTTCTCTGGCGAGAGCAGCAGCACCCTTCTCCATGTCCCGCCTAGCACGCTTACAGATGTGCGCACATTGTCTTCCTGCAGAGTAGATAGGCCTATCCCCCAAATGCAAGAGACGTGGAAGGGGGGAAAAAGAGGAAAAACAAGGGTTGTCAAAAAAAAATGTCAGTCCTAGAAAAGTGAACAATTCATCAGGGATACCGCCCGCTCGACACAAACTCGCCTTTTACACAGTAAAGCCGAACAAGACCATGGCTCTTCCCTGACTGCGAGGAAAAGGCTTGGGGGGGACACATCCTCAAGAAGGGGAGGGGGGTTCGCATTCCCTCTCCTCCACCTCACTGCCTCGCGCGTTTGGGCGGTCTTCAACTACAGAATACAAGGTAGACCGTAGATTACTCGAGTAGGGAATAACCATCCCTCAGAGTTGTCAGAGACTCGGAGAAGGGAGGGTTTCCCTTAACTTTTTCTTCCCTCGTAAAACTGAATGGAATTATTCGAGACGTTCTGGAAGAACCGTAACCGAAGGTGGGAAAGGAAAAGGGAAAAAAAAGAATGTCACCCTTTTCTAGGCCATTACGTAGAAAAAAGGTTAGAGAACCACAGACTGCCTCATCCCGCCGCTTCCGACCAACACCACCACCTTCGCCTTAGCTAAGCACCATTTTGGCAAGGTCAGTGTTCGCACTCTTTTCAAATGGAGTAAATCGTTCTAGACAAGGAGACATTCACAGGTACACGTGGGAAGAACTTGTTTTGGGGTGTTTGAATGTTTGTATTCATTGGTAGGCGCCAGTTTTTTCTTTCTGGTCGTTGTCCCTAGCCCGTACTCGTTTGGAGGGCTTTGTTCCCAGCTTGAGTCTCCGTTCAGCGAACATATCCGCTGGCGGTTGGGTTCTTGGCCCAGGTATTGTCTAAACCGTCTTTTCCTCAGCTTTGAGTGAACTGAATCCCTCTCTCCTGTAAGTGGCCCAAATCCATCCCCCCAAAAAAAAAGAAAAAGAAAAAAAAAAGAAGAATCTGGTATCATCCAAACGATTGCCAGGAAAGTGGCCCTATGAAGGCTCCTTTCCCCAAGCCGTTTGCGCAATAATGCGTCAGAATAGAATATTCCGCCTCCCAGTAAAAATCATGAAAAGATTTCCTGCCTCTTGGTCTGTATCCCCCTTCTGCGCCTAATATGCTTTCCATAGTTTTCGACATCAACACACCGTCACTCTTTGCTTTCCGGTTCCCAACTCCGCGCTGAAGACATAGAAAGAATAAACAATAAAAGAAAACCCCGCTCCAGCAAGTTTACAAGCGCCTTTGCGTAATAGACAAATTCAGGTCCTTTTCGCACGACTTTTGAAGATTCCATTCCGGGAAGATAAATCCAAAAGGTAATATGGTCCACGTATCTCGTAACGAATTAAGTGTCCTCATGGATGGCCCACGAGAATGAACGTTGATTAGTTGTTTTGTTTGAATTGATGTCGCCATGTTCTCCAGGATAGGTAGGATTGGGATGGTCCTGGACATGAGTTGGCGTAACGGATAATTGTTCCTAGTAGCAGCCTTGAGGATGCGAGAAGATGGGAACCTGGTGGTGGAATGGAACGTGAGGATGAATAGCAGGGGCCTGCTGAGCATACTTCAACACATCTCCCCACCAGAACTGGACGAAAGACTTGGATGGACAGCTGGGCGCTTGCAGTTGAGCCTGGACAGGAGCCGGTGTTGGTACAGCCATCTGGACACGGAAGGACTCAGGTCCAGCAAGCTGGGATGGTACGGGGCCAGTATACTGTTGAGGGATGTAGTCCTGTGTGGGGAAGTATGTTGCTCCGGTATCCTCTGGTTCGTATGTCTGGGTATGGCATGCCATAGTCTCCTGCTGTTCCTGAAGGAAGTCCTCATCAAGGTCATCGATGGTCGAGCCACTTGAGGTGAGCGAGCCCTCGTCAGAAGAACAGGTGGATCCTTCGTCTGAGGAGGAGGAAGCGGGTGAGAGGGCGTTGTCGTAGTCGTCGACAATCGTGTCCTCGCTAGTAACGTATTCGGTAGTGTGCTCATGCGGAACCTGGGTAGTCGAGAGCACAGCTGTCGACCTCGCCGGAATGGTAAACATGGAGCAAGCCTGGATTCTTGCCTTCAACTCGGCAAGAGTAATCCTCTGATCCGGGTTACGGGTGAAGATCCTCCCCAAGATGTCGTTCAGTTCATCCGACACGGGGAGAATGCTCTTCAGAGTTTCCGGGCATCGGGTGTAAGCCCTGTAAGTAGAATCCTCAAAGGATGCTTGCTTCCATGGGTTGCGTCCGCAGGTCAGGTTGACCAAGATGACTCCGAGGCTCCAGACATCATTTGGTGCGCAGAGGTAGAAAGGTCTCCGGGCGGAGTGGTCCAGGCATTCTAGAAAAAGGAAAGAAGCGACACGTTAGTGGTGATCAGGGGGTTTGATAGAAGTAGGAAAATTCCTGGGAATGGATGGCCTACCTGGACTCATGTAGAATGTTGAGCCGCATCCGTAGTCCTCTGACCGGTCGGATGAGGTTGCGAGGCCAAAGTCGGCAAGCTTGACTGTTGATCCTTGGTCCGACACGAGAATGTTCTCCGGCTTCAAGTCTCTGTGGTAGATTCCGAGGGAATGGCAGTGCTCCACGGCATCCAATACTTGCAGGAAGACTCTCTTGGCGAGGTCATCGTTCCCGACATACTGACCGCACTCGGTGATGTTGAAGAACAAGTCACCTTCCGGGCAATATTCCAAGATAACATAGATGCAGTCCGGGTCATCAACAATCTTGAGCATCGACACCACGTTGGGGTGGGCCGACGCCAGGTAGTGCAGACGAATCTCTCGGTTCTGGAAGGCAACCTGTCGACGATCCAATGGGGTTCCATCTGGGTTGAATTTGCTGAGGCACTTGACGGCGTAACGGACTCCGGTCTTGACATCCACTGCGGAATATACGACGCCATATGCGCCAGTACCAAGAATGGTTTGCAACTGCAACTTGCCCTCAAGAAACCTTCCGAGTCTCGCCTCTGGTGTTAGCGGGACATATCGTGCCTGGCAGTGAGGTGCTGTCGTGATGGGTTGTTGGATCGAACACTTTGTGTTGTCGTACACCGGCGACGCGGGAGGGGTGGGATAGCCAAATCCTGATACATGCTGCATGTTATGTGATTTTTGCGGGTCCAAATGGGAATCCTTTCTCTGGCGGTTTGTAATGGGTCTCGAAGGCGAGATCCAAAGTGGAAGAGAAGAAGAAGGAAAAAGTAGAAACGGCCTGTCCTTTGGGTTGGTATGTCCTGGGAGTCCAAAGTAAAAGTCCTGGGTTATTATCCTACGGCCTGATATGGGTTGATAGTCCTATGGTTCGTTCTGAGGAAGTAGAAAGGTCGAAAGTGCAAGACGTCGAGTCAACGAGTCAAACACGTAATTGTCGCCTGGTGCGGGATGGGTAGCGAGCTGAGGTCGATGAAGGTCGGTGTCTGTTGTGAGGCAGAGGTGGAAGGGCGACTGAGATTCCAGTTTCCCGAAGAATCGTGAAGAGATGTGAAGAGGTCGACGGGAAGGAGCGTGGTGGAAGAGTTGATGATTGAAGTCTCTAGTCAGGTCGAGCCAGTTGCACGATGGTGGGATATGGGTGGTTGATAATGACTGCCACCACCCCGATGAGGAACGAGGCGAAATGATGTTAGCGCTACGGCTACGTACCCATGTCAAAGTGCGTTGCGTGGAGCATCCACCATGGCCGGTGGCTCCAAGGACACCCCAGTCGTCTTCGATATTAGCAGAGCAGGGATGAGCGGCTTGCCATGTCTTAGCCATGGATCCACCAATGCACCGTCTATTCTTGAGTTCGACATGAGCAGCGGGCCAGTGGGTTAGAGTTGATAGAAGAGCCTGAGGCCTGAGAGCCTGGCTTGGAGCTACGCAGTAGGTCGAGGGCCAAGGGGGCGTGGAGCCAAAGGGGGGGTGGTCGTGCCGAGGCGTGGACAAGTGACCGGCAGAGTTTCTCTGCTGGAGCAGCCACCAGGATGCCACTAGCAGTCGTGATTGGCGTCTCTGCGCAATTTACGAGCAGGTATTGTCTGACGCACCAGGTAAAGTGGCCCCGTCCCAAGGGGGTGTGAAGTGTGAGTGGGTGTGAGTTGTGTCACTCCTCACTTCTCGTGTATTGATTCTTATCCACCACCCCCAGCCGTGCTCCATATACCCCTGCCACCGCTACTGGCTGAGTGTGTCAGACGAAACGGATGGTCGATGGGTGTCGAAGAAACGGGGCGTGCGTGAGTCGTCGCCTCCCAAGCACTCATGGGACGACCCTGGCGGAGGGAACACAGACTGTCCGCTGCTCTAGTGTACCCTTCCCTTCCCTTCACTTCCCTTCTCAGCTTTCTTGCTGTCAATCAGAGGCCCAGTGCCTTGTTGGTGACTGACTGCTCCGTGCTCTCGCTGTTACGGCTCGCCCTCCCTGAGCGATACTGAGTGAGCCATCGTCATAGGCCTCCTGTGACCTGTGATGTGCAGCTTCTTCTTTTCTTCTCTCTATCCAGCCTGCCCGTGTCTCGCCTGCCGCAGGGCGAACGTGCCCGTTTCCGTAGGATAATGGAGGAAAGCCTCACGCTTGAACAAAACCCCCTTGGGGGAACGTCGGAACCGGGCATGGAATCTCAATCGAACGATGATCGAATGAGACACATCTTCCTTCACCGCGACTTGGGAGTATTCGGCCTGGTCTAGCGACGTGGTATGCTATGGCTTGATGCAGAGCCCCGTACTTTTGAGCCACAGCTATCATCAATGCCGCGTGGTTCGAGGTCGAAAAAAACGCTGCTGACACCGGGTAGAGCTGGTAGCAGGGCAATCTGTGACTACCGCCAAACACCGACTGAGAGCGGGCGACTTGGGATGCCCAGTCACAACAGTGCCATCCGCGACCTAATTGGCTCACTGTCATGGTCTCGTAGCTGACGTTGGAGCCTCTGTGGCGCTTGGCAAGCTGTTTGCATGAAGTCCGGGAGTTGATGAGTGTGGGCTTCGGTGGCCGGTCAGCCTTTCTGTTGCAGATGCTGCCTCGCAGGCTGGTGACTGGATCAATGCTAAGCAGATCTGGTTTTTGCTCACAGGATGCCCGTCGCTTCCCATCCATCCTTCGCGGGAGCATTGATTGGCTTCCGGATTTTTCGCAAGCGGTCATCTTCCACCTGGTGGCCACCTTGTGGCTGCACCAACTCCGGAGTACGTACACCACACACATTCTTTCTTAGCAACAGTTGTGAAGCGTAGGTCGCTTGTAGCGCCATGATTGGTCGACAAGGACACATACAGCCAATCACCTATTGAGAAGCACTTTAGGATGCTTGCGTCAATATCATGACTGCTAGTAACACGAGCCAATGAGTAATGTTCTGCGCAAGCGACTATCAAAGTAGTTGGTGCCGAGCTAAGTCCTCTATACTATGTATGGTCGGGTCCATACGAGTGGCCGGGTAGACTGCATATTTTGCCAAACAGTGAAGACGGGGTCTTCACATTTGCGGGTGCACAGTTATGTGCTGGCTGGCTATGTCTGCTGGTCTGGCTGCTGGCAGTCCGCGGCCAACTCGATTAGGGTACCAAGTTCGTTTGACGACGGACGGATCATTGCCATGATATTTTTCTTTTCAAACTGGTTGTGGGCCGTTCTGGCCGGTCAATCCAAGCCTGTCTGAGCCTCTGAGGTCTCGTCAGACCAGAGCATGGCAGTAGAGCCGAGACTGAGAGCATGATTAGACGTGTAAGAGCGGGTTCAGGGCCCTGGGGTCGGATTCAGCGCTATAGGCTTCACAGACTCGGTACGAATACGCAGTAGGTAAAGGCTGGCGGAGTCGAGGACACGGTAGCCTCTCTGCAAATGATGAGCTGCGGAGTGTGGTGCCTCGAAATTTACGGCCAAATCTTTCCATGTCGGCCTTGGGTTCGCGTGCCCGTGGCCAGCTTGGCCGGAGACGAAGCAGCGGCAACTCCAGCATCTACGGAGCAGCAAGCGGAAGAGCAGGCCTGGACTCGGTGCGTGTGGAGACTCAGGGCGGACGATGGAGGATTCGGTTTGCCTCTGGAATGGGCTTTTGATCCTGGCCAGTGACGGCGGCCAACGTGGTCATGGGTCGCACATGGGCCTGAGATTGCGAACGACCGTTTGAATGGGCGGGCCAGGATTGAGTTCCATGAAAAGAAAGTGGATAAGCAACCTGAGCGTGCCGGGCGCTGAATGGACAAGCAGATTGATGTTGTGAGGTCTCTCTCTTTTTCTCTCTTTTTTTTTTTTTTTTTTTTTTTTTTTTCTCTGGAGTCTGCCGTACACTTGACCCTAGGCACGCCGTGACGCTGCACGCCGCAATCCAGGCTTGGTAGACGCCGCAACGCTGCGTTGGTTGGGTGCGTGTGGTGCATAGGTCTTTGCAGTCTGCAGCAATATGCTGCACGTCTGTGTGGCTCGGAGCGGTAAACGGGCAGAACGGGGAGGGACTGGCTGGAGTTGATTCGCTGTCAGGGTTGCTTGAGGTTGAAGCAGCCATGCCTGAGGCCAGGATCGTGTGTCATTTTGGCACGGCGATGCAGGCGAGCCGCGAAAGAGAGAGTGCTGATTGTTGAGAGAGGTGAGACTTGAGAGAGTCGAACGTCGACAAGACATGGGTGGTATGGCCGTGATGGTGTGGTGTCAAAAAGTATGTGGTCTGTGTGGTGCGCAGTGGCAGCGTCTCTGGAGTCTTGTCACCTTGTGCCGTTCTAGCGTAGTCCATGGGCCATGTGTGCGTGCCACTGGCCAGTCCGGGCGATTCGGGAATGGAAGAAATGCAGAGGCTGCAGGCGAGCGAGAGCAGCCTCGTAACGACTTGATGGGGCCGCTATACAGGGATCCCCAGGCGCAGGCTCCCGACGAGTGAGGCTGTCGACGACGGAGCTATGATGGATCATGATGGATCATGATGGTGAAGGGGCCACGGGGGGCCCATATAATGGTCTGCAGAGGCTGATCTCGCCAGCCCAATAGGCAATTTCGGGCGTCCAGTTGTAGCATAGCGCCCGTGGTTCACGATGCAGTGTAGCATCGTCTGTGTGTGTGAACTTGTGAAGTCGGAAGTCCCAACTCCCTCGCCAGTGTGATCATCGGTAAGTTTGCAAGCACAGCTGAGCAGAGCAACCAGCGCGCGCCTCCCGGGCTCCGGGTTTTGGTCCAGGCAGACTGGCAGAGTCTGAGTCTCGATTCCACGGGCGTCTGTCTCTTTGGTCGAACTACTCGTGCCGCCTAGCGGTAGATGGACGTTGATACGGGATTTCGCTCAGGAAGTTGGTAAAGCAGAGACTCATCATTCATGATGCGCTTCTTCATAGTGGTGTGGCAGGCTATGATGCCATCGCTACCATGGAGGCCGGTCGATTGGTGGCGAGCTTGATGTGATACCTAATGTCAGACTAGGCTTCGATGGAGCTCTGCCGTGCGGTGAAAGTGGTGATGTACAGCCTGCGATTGACAGTCCAGGAGGAACATAGTCAATCCGTAGGCCAGTTCCTAGTATCGTGAAAGTGGTTCTCTCGGTGATCACGATGGTTTGCTTGTCTATGCGGCACCGTAACCGTAAGCAGACCGAAATATCCGAAGACAGCGAAGGGTAAGAGTAACAGAAACTCTCCGAGCGCGGCTACAATGTCTGACCGCAAGCCACTGATTGTGATGGAGAGAATTGCAGCATACTATCGAGAAGCAAGACGATGTGCAGTTCTGCAAGGGGTGAGATTGAGGAAGATGACGATGGAGACAGGTAGCTACATAGGTCCTTCCTCTACTCTTCTTGGTGTTCGTTGGAGTTCCTTCCTTCCTTCCTTACCATCCCGCCCTATCAATTCTCTAACCAATCATATGCTACTCCAGACTACCCCAGCAGCCTTCTTGACCAATCAGAACACAAGGCGCCCGCTCCGGGCTGAGGTCACACTTGCAGGAAGTATTCAAGGAAACGGGAAGGTGCACAGAGGAAGAAGGAGGGACAGAAAGAAGGCGCAGGCAACTGCAAGCTGGTCACGACCTGTGGCTACCTAGTGGCTGGTGCTGGTGGCTGGTCGCCGCCCTCCAAGCTTCTCGCTGGATAATGGAGGGTACTGAGTACGTAGAGATCACGTGGTATATCCACCTCAGCCAGCCCGCCACTACGTACTGCCTCACTTTCCTGTTCCCTGTCACTCCTGCCGCAGTCCCACCGAATGCTTCCTTGCCCCTTCCCACGCATACCAATACCTGACCAGTGGCTGCCTGAATATCACTCATCCTGCCTCAGGCCACCAATCTGAGAAAAGAAACAAGCGGTCTGCAGGAACTGCATCGATCACGGAAAACGCTTACCGCAGCCGGGCTAGCGCATCTGTCAGATCTCATCGTCCAACTCCTTCACTCTCCACAACTCTTGGTCCGCCCGTCCAACTTCAAGGCTCGCAGCTCGGTCCTTGGCCCTTGTCTGTCGTCGGTCCCTGTCCATATTCGTACGAATACTGAATCTCAATCTTACCCTGGGAATATCATCCCGACTTTTCGAATCTCTGCGACGCTATCCTTCGGATACCCCACGCTCTTTCGCTCTCTGCATTACACGTATTACCGACATGGCGACGACCCCGGTATAACACCACGTTAATAATACGACGTGTTAAGAGCAGCGGTTCGCTTCTGCAACATTCCCAAACCTTGTTTGTCTCTCGCCCTTCTCATTCCCAGTCAGGGCCAACTTGGCCAACCCGGTTCCAAGCGCCAAGTGTGTCCGCTACTGCAAACGAGAAACAGTCGGGCCAAGCATCGTGGTCAGCGTCGCCATCATCAGATGGGCAAGAGCCCAGGAGCCAGCAACAGCAACCGTGCCTAAGGAGTAATGGACACCAGCTACAGCTGGCAGGCTGATATAGTGGCGGAGGGAGAGACAAATACCTACGAGTGTTCAAACACTGTGACTACCTATCGCCTATAGCGGGAAGCGGAACACACGCATACACTTATCAAAAATGAAGCTATACCGATGCTTTATAAACAAACACGAATAGAAGAATGTATCCCAGCAGCCGCCTTCTGCTACCAGACACTGCAAGACAAGCATCAGCTCGGTTTCCTTCACCGGCAACTCTTGGGAGCAATAACATCTCGGGTTATTTTCCAACCATCCGAATTCCGTCCAGCAAGTCACAATGCGAATGGCTTGAGCACGTACGCACGTCCTGCCGCTCGAGACAAGCTCGCAGGCGCTCCAGCCACAGAGTCTAGGGAGGAGTCATCGTGGAACCCACTTGATTGGCGACGCAAGCTTCAGCTCCGTCTGTCTGTGTCCCGGTGCAGGGCAAAGGACCGTCAAATGCTCCGTACACAGGGAGGTCCCAAGCGAGACTCGATTGTGAAACGGCAGTCAGCACGCAGGGCCACGCTCCCTCGTCCGCTGCTGATCCTTCAATCTAGATGAGGCAAGATGCCGCTCCGTGTTCAAGAACAAGGCTGCACCGAGCATCCGTATCCGACCTCCGCAATATCGAAGACCTAGATGCTGGTGCGCATACCCAATCTCGGCTTTTTCTGGGGGCGCCCTTCCATCTCACTCAAACAAACGTGGAGCTGGGGGTCTTCACCAGGTCAAGGAACGGAAATGATTTCATTGACAGCGATCCCCGAAACCACCACCAATTCTTCTACCATACCACCGACACCATTATTGCTTTTTCTCGGCATCGTTGGTGTCTAGCACAGTCACACTGCAGACGCCCGTCAAACACTTCTTCTCCCTGCGTCCCGTCCCCCGCAGACCAAGAGCGATCCGTACCAGAACTAATACCGGTATGGCCTCATGTCGCGCCATCACTACATCGTCCTGAGCTGACTTACTTGAGTCAGCCAGGCTGTAACAGTGCAGATGGTTTGTGGCGGTTGAAATCCACATGCCCCCTGTTGCATGGGCTTGGTGAAAGCCAACCAATCCAACGTGGCAAGGTCGTCAATCTAGGTATGCGCTCGATTTCACGCAGATTAGCGCTCATATTGTCTTGGCCCCTCGGGGTTAAGCTCGCTACCGGAGCCATGCCGTCGTCTGTGCTTTGAGACACAACAGCTTGGGGTCTACTTCTTCGTCTCTGATTCGCTCGACATTATAGACGTGGCTGCTCTCTGAGGGTTTGCATGCCGGCTTCTATCGAGTTCTCGATACTAATTACTAGCTGACTTGAACTGGCTGTTTACATCTCCACTGGACAACGGAGACTTCAGCATCCCCGCGGTTAGACTCTACCCATGGGACTTTTCGCAGGATCGTTTATTGATCTTGCTCCTCGCGATACCGCATTATCGTAGGTATTCGAGCTGAGAAGAAACGCCATGTCCATGTTGGAAGGCATCTTGGTTTCCCTCCCTGGGAACACCGGCAGTGATCGATACTCACGCACAACCAGACAGTGTGATAGCATCTAATGTCAGACCTTTAGGCGACCGCCGTTGGCGATCCATTCGGGGAATGCGTGCGTTTGACTTGCAATATCGAGTTTGAGGCATTTAGCCAGAAACGTCCTGTTGACGAGGGAATTGCATCAAGAAGCCAGCTAAACTACTGGTCTGAGTTCACCCGACACATGAGTCGGCGTGGCAAGCTCTGGCATGCTTTTGGTGATCCTCGGAACACCTAATTACTGTCCCGATGCAGGCATCCCGGAGCAGCTAGACATTTCCCATGGCGGACTGAGGGGATATTCGGAGCGTATCACTCGGCTCTCCAGCCAACCCCGAATCAACAGCGGACGCAACCGAGCCAGCATTCCTCGGCAACGTTGTTCGAATGTTCAAGAGTCGAAGGCATTCCTTGCTTGAGCAAACCCACATTCTGCGCCAAAAGACGATAGCGAGTATGGAGACGTGGCTCACGTCGTTCTCCGCTACATGCTTGATCTCCACGGCTGAGAGATCACGAGAAACACAAGCATGGCTCACGGACCTGAGACTCAGTCTACCACAGACTTGCTGCACCATCAGGTGTCACTGTCTCTGCTAGACCGGGGCGGAGGAGATCCCCCACGGTCTTGCCGTGCAGCGAACTGGCACCACTGGGTACCACGCTCCCGTACAAAATCAAACTTTGGCATGAGGCAACTCAACCACGTATTCAGCTGCACAGGCGTGGCTTGCTTTGTTAATAAGACAGGGTTCGTGGTGACCACCAAAGCCACCTCAGCAATCCGATCAGGATCCAGCCTTGTCTCTGGTTTTTTTCTCCCGGCTTGAGCTTGGACTTTTCCAGTAGTCCGATGTTTTTCGCAACACACCTCAAACATGCAAGACCAGGCCAACCTGTCACTCACGGGGGCCAATCTATTCATGCGATGCCCGGCAGCCCGGGGCTGCTTTGAAAACGTAAGCAAATCCGCTGGCATGGTTTCCAATCAGCGCGCTCGCCTGGTTATTCTCTTGTTTGACGATGCCCTTGTCGCTACCCATCCTCGCGACCTTCGGATGGATGGCACCCTGGACTTGTGTATCGTGAACTCTGGAGTTTGCCATCACCAGGCCTTGGATACAGTATTACTCCGTACACGCTACGCGCATACGAATATTCTCTGCCAAAAAAAAAAAAAAAAATGACCCGCAGCGCAACCTTGCGAAATAAGCCGATCATATACACTCCATCGGCTACGGAACTTGGGCCACGGTCAGGGCCTAGCGCTCATCAAATCATTCTGCGACTTGACTCAACAAGGATAAAACGCTGCGGGACGTTTACCACAGCTTGCAACGTATTGCCTCGTGTTAATGAGGCTCTCCTGAAGTGGTGGGCAAGGGGAGACAAACGCGGCGCTAACGGCCGCCATAAGGCGATAGACTCGAATCGCCTGACAAGGGTTGACCGAAATTCGACGGTCCGCCGGTGAGATGGAACTTTCTTTGGAAGCATGTTGCAACCTTTTGCATCATACCCGCCCCCGTCCTGAACTACATAGCAATTTTGTTCACCAAAAAGCCAAGCATGGCCAGCGAACGCAAGGGGAGAGAAGACCGTTGTTCGCTGTGCGACAGAGAAGCCTGCGCTTGCTTTTCTTCCAGTGCTCGTCGGCTTTCGGCTGGCCAAACCCGCAGCGTCAGTCAGTTGTTGCAGTGAAATCGATATCTGCCTCTGATCATTTGGCAACCGCGCAGGTCTGCCCGCTTGCTTTTGATTTGCCGAGCAGATCGCAATTTTGCGTTCAGCCGAGCCCTCGTAGGCGGACCGCAGAAGCAAAAAGTGCGGATAGTATCCACGACTGTTGAACCGTTGATGGCCGGATTGGCGCTGCAGCCAGGGGCTCCATAGTCACACCGAGGGATCCCGGCAGCTTAGTCTCGGTCGGCCGTCTCTTTTCGTATCGTCTCGGAGTCGTTCATGACAGAAACGCCGGAAGTCAAAATCTACCAGGTCAGGTGAACGCGGCTGGTTCTTCCAATAGTGTTCCTTTCCATCCCCTGCGCTAGCGAATGCGCCGGGCACGTTACTCAGCACACACGCTGCAGCTAAACTCACGGACCAGACGACACTTGAACTGGATGATTCTCACGACTCACGAGAGCAATGTCTGTCTATCCCTGCGGGATTGTGTCATGGTCGATCCGTGCTCGTGGAAGCCCGGTGCGGCGCCAAAGACGTGGAGACACGGCCTACTCACTCTCAAAAGCCGCAATCATTGAAGGCACAACTTATTTAGGGGTCTTGGGTCCAAGGTGAGACTCTGACGACGAGGCGCTGCCAAACAAACGAATTAAGGTCAAGGGATTGCACGCCATGACGGTCTAGACCTATGTAAATTGAGGCTGTCGAGGCTGACAAAGGGCGCTACCCATAAGGTACGCGTGCTTTCGATCTTTTTGGCGAACTCAACGGGCACGATCGTGACTTTGTAGCCCTTACCACCTTGGACTCGGGCAAACAAACAAGCGCGGCGTGTCGCGATGTTGATAACACAACTCGACGCACAGAGGAGCTAGCTGCAAAAGTGACTCAACCTCTAACACGGGCATATGGCTATCTGTGCTACCTTGGCACGGCCTTGCTTCGTACCGCGGCACGTCAATGATCACGATCAGGTTGAAGTCCTTTACCCTCACATCCTACTCTGTCAATGGATGCTGCAAGTCGAGGGCAGTGCGACTGTGTGAGTGGGCTTCACGGAGGCTGCACTCTATCAGGGACAACATCCAATCAACCCTTACGAGCCCACATTCACAGCTACGCACCGGCTAGCCCGGGCACCACTGATCTGGATCATGGATGGATACAGTCGAATCGACTCGGATTTCAAGAGTCAATCCATGCTTGCTACCTCCCCGAATGGTTGTACGAAGTATGCTTTGCATGGAAGCCCGGGCTTTTCTGCAGCCTGAGCGCTTTGCAGAGTTGATGGCAAGCCGCAGAGGCTGCAAGGAAACCCTATCTCGATAACAAAGGTTCTCTCGAATCAAGAATGGACCGCCGGCCAGTAAAACGAAGTGTTCCAAACGAAACAAGTTGTCAATGGCAAACCCATACCAAAATCCGGCAGCTCTCAAAGTCTTGCAGACGCGCCCCACACAGCATCCAACCCATCCACTGCGATGGGAACTTTGATACGGACCATAGCGAAATAGGGAGTATTCTGGAAAGTAACCCGCACTTTCTGCGGTTCACGATCCACGATTCAAACACACGGGCACAGCCTCGTCAACTCCACACCGCCCTCGTATAGGTGAAGCACTGCCGCACGAGAGCCAAGATGGAATGCTCCCCAGGACTGTTTGGGATGCACCAGCGTTGGATATGGGGTGGGAAGAGGATTCTCGATGACGATGTTCGCGGTGTGGGCAGCCACAGGTCAGTGATTGATCATCAACATGTCATTGGCATGGAGTAAATGTCGCATGGCCTGGTAGTCCGCATATCGATTTGCAGATCTGAAAACCCCCTAGCGTTCGACTTTCGCATTACCAAACGATCCCCTGATTATGAGGACACCTCCATCGAGATTCTCATTCTCCAACAGCGATTCCTAGCCAAACGTCGCGAAGGACTGAAGAAGGAAGGAGCATTGTGGAAAGGACGCCTTTGCCATTCGCCATGCGGTAGAGATCTTCACTGTGTTGTGCAGCTGTGATCTCATGGTCCGCATCACAGACCCGCGAGAGGGGGTCATCGAATGCCAACCAGTAATGGGGCTTTCTTGGTACCTACCTACACGATCGATGGCATAAGCGATCTGCAGCGGTCCTGGGACGGACGACCAGGCGTGCCAGTGTCTCGTCACGGCGCCTTCGGATGGCCGTCAGTACGTTATTGGATCCCGTACTGCAGATCACCACATCCCACACCACACCGCCCGTCCATCGCAGCGCGGGTGGTGGTCTCGAGCATCGAGCTACCACAAGGAGTAAACGAACGCTCAAACCGCCGCCGCCATCCACGAGAATAGTCCCAGCTCGGTATTCTCAGAGAGCATGAGGTATGTTGAGCATTAGAAAGCCAGGGAGGGACTGGACCCCTAAAAAGGGCGGCGGCGTGCGCCAGGACCGTTCAATGACCTCACCCCTTGCGTCAAGCGTAGTTCCATGGCGCGTGTGTTCTGTCATATCTCCTCTCGTCTCCCGAGGCGAGACAAGCCAAACGACGTGATGGCATTCCACTAGAAGGGCTCGAAGCTTCAGGGTCCAACAAGCCACCGACAACCAATCTAAACAACCGTCCCAACGGTGCGCCGTGGCTCAATAAGCCAAACGGCGGGCGGGCGTCAACCCCTCAGCCCTCTGCCGTCAGCTTTCAGGAGAATGTCGGTCCCCCCTTTGGTGATCGACTCGATCTGCTCAATGCGCGCGAAAGAATGCAGCACCAGCAAGCCTCGGATGGCCGATCTGCGGTACGCACATTCTTTTCTTGGATAACCAGAAATCCTGACCAACCGTGCCAACGAAGGTATGCCACTAAAAAAGTCGGTCCTACACTCCTACTACTGTGGAGGATTTCAGGGTCCATCTCGGAGGGGTCGATCAATCATGCAACGTCCGGGGTGGCATTCAATGTTCTTCTTTTTCTTTCTCTCCGCCGGGTGTCGAACCTAATTCCACCTCGACCAGTTACGTGCCAACACGGCGAGTCGAACGACGGCGATGATGATAGCATGGCCCAGGGGGTAAGCCTGTGAGGCATTCAGGGAATAGAGCAGCAAAGATGGGTGCCCGACACATGTCCAACCAACCAACGCCTGATGACGATCATTGGAAAAGTTATCGAGAGAGTTTTCTTGGCTGGTTGGTCCCAACGGTCCTTGGTTCATGGTTCATCAGCGGGCGATGACAGCCCTAGCGAAGCGGACGTCTTTGGAACGGGAGACCCTGCGATGTCGACGCCGTTGATCAGTGCCTTACGGATATACTCCGTATTCACAGGAAGGTATACGGATGCACCACTCTGCCACTCACATTACACCTCACGAATACAGGGCGGCAGGTCACAGCAGGGCTGTCAGTCCCTCAAAGGCCCCCCGTCCCCGGCTCTCCCTTTGCTCTACCCCGCCTCATTGATTGAGGCCCCCGCCATCTCCGTTCGGCACTACCGGGGGTCATCACGGGGGGGAACACGGCCGACGCCGTTACGCACCATCCAGCGTCCACGACTCCACACTACCTACCACCGTCACTAGCAAGGCCGCCATCACAACCTCCCGTCCTCTGGTACGCAGTGCGAGTACCCGACGGTCGGCCGCATCAAGCAACAACGTACATCCATGGCTTGCCGCTTCCCGGCGCCGTGCAACAACGGCATCGTGATACCCTCTCACCTCTCTGCCTTTCTTCCTCGCTCGCCTCACATACCTGTGCCCTTTGGTCCAAACCTCTTCGGTACTTGGTAAGGCAGGTCAATCCTGCTGGTGCATGGGGATACCAGCCACCGGGATCCCGCATTCTGCCTCCAAACTACGGGCTTTCCGTCGAACGGGATATGTCCTACGTGACTTTGTCCAGCAACCAAACTCAGCGAAGGCCTCTCGTCCCTCTCCGCACGTGAGGAACCTAGAAGGGATCCCGTGTTGCAGTCTCGTGCTATATTCCACTGATGCCCGTTGCGGTCGGCGGTAAGCACGTAGCCGCGGTCGCTGCAACACCTGTTGGAAGGTGCCACGCCTCGTCTTCCAAGAAGTGTATGCATTTTCTTTACCAGGATCCAACGGCCGTCATTGATGCCGTGCGACCCCGAGACGATGCTGTGCCAGAAGGATCCCAACGCCCGTTGTCGCCCCCCCAACTGCTGCTGCTGCTGCTGCTCACCTGAGATTCACCTGAAAGGTCAATTTCGAGGGTACCCGTCGACTGCTTGCATGGCAAGCGATGGCCGCGAGGTCTAGTGATTCGGGAGCGACGCATATGAGACTGTGCCTCCATCCTTTGTTTTTTCTATTTTGGCAGCACGCCTTCCACTAGGCGAGAGGATACCACTGGGTTGATGCCATGCACGTAGCTGTAAATGTAGAATTATTATCTCCATGTCATTCTGCTGCCGCCCAGCTAAAGGATGAATTCGGATGCGTTCGACGAGTGGATGGGGATAAGCCAACATGAATAGAAGGGTGTCCTACCAGCCTGGCAAGGCAGCCGGCCGCTCGTGACGTTTTTGCCGGCGTCTCGCGCGCGCGCGTATGGAGTTTGCTTTGCCTCCCGCGTTTCTCATGTTGGCTGCTCTGCCTGGATCCATGCCGTGATGCAAATGGTGACTAGCCGTAGCCTTGCGTTTTGAGACATGTGGCCTCCAGGCACGGATGGTTTCCTGTACTAAAGCTGCGGGTCGGGGCTAGGTAGCGACGGTCTTGTTTGTTTTTCCCTGCGGTGGTAACGAGCTCTGGATGAGTCAGACTGGATACAGACGTTTTTTTACGGGTTGATTCGATTGAATTCCATGCAGTCGAGGTTCTCATAGCGAGTGAATTGATGTGAGGGTGCCGACTGTGGTTTACATGGGGGCGCGAGGCTGGATGTTGAGATATCGCGCGCGGGTGGCAGGGAGCGCGTTACCCGTTTGGTGTGCAGCTTTAGTTGTGTATTTACGCAGGATCCGGCCTGGCCCCATTAGAGTCTGTCCTCTTCGTAAAAGACGAGTGATTTTGTTCTCGGGGTGGTTGGTTTGGTGTGTGATGTCGCGCGAGTTGCTGGCTACTGAATCTCAGCCTCGCGACGCCTTTTCCGTTTCGTCTCTTGATGAGACTTGGTTGTTTACCCAGTGAGATTACAAATGAGCTGGCTTGCCGTGTTACGGTTTCTCAAAACAAATGAGAAACCAAGATTGCTCGTTTTGCCAACGTTTGGAGGTTTTTTCTACGAGATTTGAAGGCAAATCAATTATTTGTGACCATAGATATAATGGTCTTTTCCGATATGTTTACTATAGTTGGACTTACAGCGATTACAGCCTCGTAATGCCCTAGTGTGAAGCATCATATCACCGACGGTATTTTCTCACTCCATCAAGTGGATTTACCCCCGTTGGAACGTTTCCAAGGTTATTGATATAATTGTCGTTGCCGCAACTCTTCACAAGCGGTACGAGGGCATCTCAGCCTCGCGTCGTGTCTGTGAGCTAGGCCAGTCTCTAGTCACGAAGATGTGCTACGCCTAGAGAAACAGAACCCTTCATTGCACTGCGGAAGGTAGTCAGAGAAGGCAAAATTTGCACTCTTGTAGTTCTTGACCCCAGGTCATCTAGATATCTATTCCTCAGAAAGTCATCTGGTGGGATCGACACCTACCGAGATATTGGGAATGCTTCCCGAAGAAATTGGAGCACATGTATGTAACATCTAGGCTCTTGAATCAAGAACAAGTAGCTACGCCATTTCTAAAGTAATCGCTGGCGAAAGAGAGAGAGAGGGAGGCGCCTCGACCTCCGTCAAGCTGGACCCTGGACCTTCCAAGGTGTTACTCCTTTACCCTCTCTGCCTACCTTCTTCACTTGACCCCGAAAGGAGGGCCATCCCATCTAACTCATTACTATAAACCCACGCGCAATGCTCCTGCTCACACTCGCTCCCACCCATCCGGGCTCAAGCTCATATCTTGGCCTCTCAAAGGAGCCCCTTCCCCCCGCCCTCCCAAGATGTACAGCTCAAGACATTGATCCACGGCCCAAAACAATATAGAGGCGAGAAAAGCATCATAGACTTGGGATCTCGAACCCCGTCGCATGATAAACAACCCTCCCGCACGGAAGAAAAAAGTTCCCATCAAAGATTCGACATGACAAGACGTGACATCTCCGTTCCGCACCGTGGGAACACTGACGGCTTATGCCCCGGATACTCAAGCTTCACAGACGGAGAGGTTGATTTGCCCAAACGCTGAAGATTAGATGAGAGCCTCTGTGCTACTCATGTCTTTGACGTCCTTCCTCTAAAAACTCGAACCCTTGACCTCCTGGACCCCTGACCCCTTTGTTCCATTGGAGCCTCTCGACCGCATATCTCGACCCCCCGCAAGCCCTTGGACCCCCGCTCCCCCATGATAGATCCGTCAACTGGCTCTCATCTTCGACCCTTCTCGTCCGTTATTGATAAAAGTTTTCATAATAGACACGTCCATTAGGGTCCAATCTCTTTAAAATGTCTCGAGCCTTGTTACGAGCACGGAAGGACTCAGGAACCGAATCATAGAAATCAGAAAAAGTCAGGAATTCAAGTATTCACCCATGTTTGCGCTGCCCCCCCCGTTCCATACTTCGCAAGGTCGGTGAGAAAGGCACAGGCTAGAAGTACGTGAACATGATGTTCGAACAGGAGGTGGAAGGGGGATTGTGCCCTCTTGACCTGTTACTACCGCAACTTGCCTTCTGTCTGAATCCATTTCCCTGCGACGAGAAGAATGCGTCGTGTTGTATACAACCGATACCATGATGGATATCACGCAATGCTGGGCACATTGTTCCTGAATATACCTGAAGCTAACACCGAGGCTTCCCCACAGCATGGCACGCTGGGGATCTGAAGTAGGCATACCAAGTCATAGCTCAACGTAGTCTCCATTTCATCTAATGCTTTTTCTTGTGTCTAAAGAGGCGCTTCGCAGTAAGAGTTGTGCCTCCCTTATCTTCGTACAAACATCTACAAGCCAGACTTCTTAGCCATGACCATTGATCAAGGCTGATCAGGGTGACCCTGGGAGCAGAGCAATGGCTTCAACCACCCCCAACACCCCTCTATTCTCGTCCTACAAACACCCCCAGCGGGCGTCTTCCCAACAAGGGACTACTCACCATGCCCCCTCACCTCTTCGCAGGCGCGGAGGCCTTCGCAGTGAAGAAGGGATGCTTCAGCGCGTCGGCGGGCTTGATCCTCTTCTCCGGGTTAAGCGTCAAGCAGTGCTCGAGCAGGTCGACAAAATGGTTCAGGTCCCTCGTCTCGGCGTCGTTCATACCCGCTGACGCGGCAAAGAGGCGGGTGCGCAGATCACGCGTTGGTTTGACGACGGGCAGGACCCTGGCGGTTGTCTGTGTGAGGATGTTGGTTAGCGACCAGCTGAACTTTTCTGCTACTATTTTCCCAACCAAAAGGGCCCATCATCGGTCCATCGACAAAATAAGGTAGTGATGCAATGGCGTAACAGGGGGCTACCGGGATAGGCTTGCTGCGGAGGGACCCTCCGGTCGGGGGAAACATTTCCTGTCAACTTTGACAAATCGACCCGACGCGTTGGACCCTTTGTGCAGGACACAAGGGGTGGCGGAGAGGCAAAAAAGCAGGGGCATGTAGGGGAAACTAGATAGGGGGCAAAGTTGAGATGATGCGGCCGTGACAAACAGTCCCTGAGACAGCTCATCCTCCGAAGATGGGAGGATTTGTTCGCGGGCCTTCCATACTGGAGGACCAGTCCACCCTAGCAAGTCATGCGAGTCCGAATAGTCCGGAGTGTTTGCTTCCAACAGTATCGTGACTGGTTCAACGTCGACAACGACCAACCTGTCAGCTGAGCGGGCATCGCGACGCGAGCGTTCCGGGGCACGCGCTCGGACTTGACTGACGGACGGCCCGCAGAGCTGTGGGAGGGTGGATGCGTGCGTACGCATGTGCAGCCGCGCCTCAGCGCTTACAGCCGCACTCCGCCTCAACTAGACCCATCTCGGGACCCCGTCGGCCAAAATAGCAACTCTGAGGGATGATTGGGTCATGGGTTCAAGTCTTGAAACGAGGCAGAATGCAGAGGCGTTGAGATATGGGGAAGAGGGGTGAAAGACAGATGCAAGCAAAACAACAACACCGAGACCACGAACCAATAACGTACCTTTCCAAGCGCCTTGTCCCGCTCCATGCTGACAAAGTTGCCCATTTCATCAAAGTGCATCGCCGAGAGTTGACCTCGTTTGTAAAGCTTTGGCGTGATCTTGCCACGGATCTCCATGATGGCCTTGAGCATCTGATTGTTGCTGTCGCCTGCGAAGAGGATTTTGCCCGTGTACAGCTCGTACAAGGTGGCACCGATGGACCACATGTCGATGGAGTAGTCGTAAGGCATTCCGAGAATGATCTCTGGTGCTCTGTAAAAGCGACTGACCAGGTACGGGGTGATCTCGTTGTGCGCCGTAGCTGCGTCAGACTTGTCGATGCCGGTTCCCAAGTCACAGATTTTGAGCACATTTCTGCTCTCGTTGACCTACGGTCGGTTAGTTGAGTTCTTTGTCCAACAGCCAACATTGGCAGTACTTACCAAGATATTGTCAGGCTTCAAATCTGCGTGGATGATACTGCATTTGCGCATGTGAGCAAGGCCAATGAAGATTTGATGGGCGTATGCTCGCGTAGCGCCCAAGTTGATACCGACATTGTTGCCGAATTTCTTGAGCACTTCGCGCAGGTTCAGACTCAGGTTCTCAAACGCCATGCACAAGTGGCCCTTGTGGTCGAAATGCCGTTCAAACTTGACAATGTGCTTGCGATTCTCTGGATCGGCGTCATTGAGCTTTTGCAGGATGGCAATCTCGGTGAAACCTCCCTTCCTCAGCGCATCATTGTTTCTCATAATCTTGACAGCGACCAGCTTCTTGTTCGTAATGTCGACGGCACGCGCAACGCCAGAAAACATACCCTTGCCCAGAGCCGACTGGACCTGATAACGGCCGTTCAGGATCTCGCCAATGCGAAGCTTGTAATAACCGTCCTTGTCGTCGCCCTCGAGAATGGCTCCGTTTGTCGGCGCAAGAGCGGGTGAGGCCTTGGACTCGTCCACCACAGCTACCTTAACAGGGTTAGGCGCGGCGTACTTTTCGTCATCAAAGTCTTCAGCAAACATGTCGAAATCGTCATCGTCGTCGTCTTCTGAAGACTTTTTCGCGGGGGCTTCCTGAGGTTGATCCTGTGGCTGCGTCTCGTTCTTTGTGTCAGGAGCTTCGCCATGAACACCCACGTTGCCGTGTCGCATTTCATCGCGCCTCTCGTCCTCCTTCATGTCGGCCGTGGGATCGTAATCTGCAGCTGAGGGGCCGTCCTCTTCCGTTGCGTCGCCACCGCCATGAGTGTTCATAAGGTCACTCTCATTCACAATGTCAATAGCGCCAGGCGAACTTCCGTCTCGGGCTGGTGAGGCAATGTCTGCAAACTTAGCACTTGTCAAACTCTGGAGGACAAGATCCTTACCTGTGCCTGGGGTACCAATCTCCGCCGTTGGAGTGCTTTCCCGAGCTGGTGATGGAATCGCCGACTTGTCAGTCGCATGCAATGCGTGAATAAGCAGTGGAGTAGCTGAACTAGACTTTGCGAGTAGCTCATCACGGCGTCGTCGCCTGCGTTCGATCTCGGCCTCCTCATCAATGACCATCGGCTCCTCGGGCTCATCGTAGCTATGATCAGGTTCCACCACCTGCGGAGCGCTATCGTCGGGCGTTAGCAGGAACCGAGTCCTCTTGGAGGGAGGAGGGGAGACGGACGCCTGGCCCCGAGAGCGAGAAGCTGCAGAAGTTTCACGGTCTGCAGAGTCTTTCACAGGTTTAGCATCTTGTCTGGAAACGCGCGAATCCATTCCTACAGCGACCCCGTTCGGCGCCGCGCCTCCGTTCCGGGCGTTTCGGTCCCTGTTGTCATCGTACTTTAAGCCGCGGAACGAATCGGTGAGACGATCGCGCCCGCCGTCTCTGGCGTAGTGATCCTCGCGACCTCCTCGCTCACCGCGCGGGGGCCGGTAGGGCGACCTGGTACGGTTACGCTGTCTCTTATCCGGGTATCGGTCCCTCTCGCGATCGCGCTCCCTGTCCCTGTCTCTGTATGCGTCTCTCTCGCGGCTGCGGTTCCTGTCGCGACCGTCGTAGCTGGTGTTCGAGCCGCGGGACGGCGGGCGGTCTAGGTCTTCGTACGACACGCGTGAGCGGCGGTAGTCATCCCTTGCGCCGTCTTCGTAATGCACGCGGAAGCGGCGGGTTTCCTGTCGTCCTCCACCAGCGTAGTCACGCTCGTCGCGGGCGCGCTTAAAGCCGCGGGGCGGCGGGGGGGAGCGGCTGCGTCTCGAAAAGTGGTGGTTCTTTCTGGCGGAACTGTCGTACTCGGGGGAGTTGGAGGCCGAGCGTCTATCTCGAGTTCTGTCTTGACGGTCAACACCGTTTCCTTCAAACTTCTTCGGCAGTGAAGTTGCCTTCAAATCCACGGCGTCATTCTCCATGATCTCGCCCTCGTCGGAACTCGACGCCATGTTTGCAATGCGATGCGACAGCAAGTGCGGTGCTCTTGAGCTCTAGTCTCGAAAGTGTGCCAACAAGCACGTTCCTTGAGTATGGTATGTTTTTTGTAGCAGTGATCCGCCAGAGGAAGGAATCCCCTAGGTCTTTTTGCGCGCAAGCAGCAGCGACGTGTCAGCAGAGATCACCAGAAGATTGATGTGCGGCAGGAATTGTTTGCGAACCGGATGACTGTGTCGACTCAGCTCATGGGGAGAAAGAAGGAAGCAAAGGCGACACTAGAAAACCAGAGGGCAATTCAAAGAGGGGGGGAAAGGAGGATCAAGTGTCGTAATGCAATGCCAAGGAAGAGCAGTGTTGTTTGTGTCGAGACGACTCGGTGCCTTCCAGCGATCAAGGGTCGACAGGTGGTGATTTTTGGTGGTGACGAGACACTGGCGCCGCGCCGGAGAAATCAATGTGGCACGGAACACAGCCGACCACACCGACGTCGAGCTTGGAATGTTCCGTGGGTGTCCCGGCTCCACCACGCTGGGTCATTTGCATATGATGTATAACTACATATTACTCTCGAAAAGGAATAAGCCACAAGATATCTCTATAGACGGGGACCCTTGACCGATTCGTCGAGGAGGGGCAATTTTCACCCCACGTCCGCCCGCCTCGCTGCGCCGCGCTTCCTCTTCTCCTTTTGACTTTACGACTGTGCAGCATTTGCGACTCCAGATTCTGCCTCTCCGCCTGACTGTCCACCGCTCTTCCTCGCCCAAAGCCGATCTCCAACCCAGTTTCTTCCTCGATAACCTCGCAAAAATGGGTGGTGCAAGCCGTGAAGGTAAGCAATCTGCCATGCCGTCGCATAGGATGGGGCAACCCAGCCTTTTCCGACTCAGTTCACGCGTTGCTGACAATGGTTTTCTCACAACAACAGGTGGCAAGGCCAAGCCTCTCAAGGCCGCGAAGAAGGCCGCGAAGGACTTGGACGAGGACGACCTCGCTTTCATGGAGAAGAAGCGCGCCGGTAGGTCTCACACATAAACTGACGGGGCAGATTCTGCATTTCCTCTTCCGTCTTCAAGTTTCTTTGCAGATGGAGACTGATGTACGATCATAGAGGAGAAGGCTCGCAAGGAGATGGCCGCCAAGGCCGGCGGAAAGGGACCTCTCAACACCGGTACCCAGGGCATCAAGAAGAGCGGCAAGAAATAAATCGACTGCTGGATGGGCGGGATTGCGAAATAACCAGAAGTCGACGACCGCGCGCGCACACAACAAGAACGGTGCCCGATTTACCAAAGGCCGGGACCACGGAGGAGCGCTTTTTCTTTTACATACCTACAACAAGCATGCAATGAAATGATATCAAAAGAGTTCTCGATTCTTGGCGAAACCGCCATGGATGATGCCGGCTACCTTCACTGTTGTTCGTCATGCTCTGAGGTCTTTTGAAGTGTCAGACTGCAATTGTGTTGACTCGAGACTCGAAAATCGGACTCAGGATCTTCGTTCTTGCAATTGCAGTGCAACACCCAAAAACTGGAACAGGCGGGGGGCTTTAAACAGTGGAAATGCGCCCGCGGGTATTCGTCGTACTTTGCTACTCGTAGCAAAGATTTGCGCTCGAGAGTCACCTCCCACAGAACCCACCGGCCCTCTCTTCTCCATCCAGTGCCCGTTTCACAGTCGATGCTCACGTCTGACTGTCCTGCAGCACATGCTGACCTTGAACTTTTGAGGCACATTTACCTTATGTAAGGCAAACGTCCAAATGTCTCACCTGATGCCCGCTCTCTTCCCGGCGGATGGTCCAATCTGACCGACGGGCCGACCGTTCAGCACATTCTTTGCCCGGCTCCAGCTGGCGGCACTTGTGATGACAACGGCCTCGGATCCGTTCGGTGCGGACCGAGAGAAAAACACATGATTTGGCGCCCATCTGCTATTGCTGCTAAGGAAAATCTTCAAGCATGTGGAAATGCAGATGCCAGCAAAAAAAGAGGAAATCCCAACAATTCCCATCCCAATTAAAATCAGGGCCCTCCCTTTTACGTAGTTACCCCTGGCCTGACCCGCCGCCGCACACCCGGCGCTAGACGTCAATCCGTCATCGCAGCAGCTGCAGTACCTTACCTCATGTGCCTTTGTTGAACGTGCGCGCCCGTGATATCTCAACGGTCTTTAAATGCTTAAGAAAGTCCAACACCACATGCTATAGTAGACATCCTTTTCTCTCTTGTTTTGCGACGCATATAGACAGAAACAATACCTAAAAATACCACCAACCTAAACAATAAACCACCAAGATGACAGCCCTAGAAACAGCCGACGACGCACCCGGCCTCAGAAACCGCCGCCGCTCCTCCTCCCATGACACCACAACCCTCCTCTCAACAGTAGAATCCTCCGCAGCCGCCCTCGAACGCAAAGTCGAAAACGCCCTCCTCGTCCTCTGGGACGACCTACCCGCCTGGCGCCGCGACAACCAATTCATCATCACGGGCTACCGCCCCGACTCCAACTCGTACCGCGCCTCCTTCCGCTCTTTGGGCTACCTGCACAACGAGTCCGTCAACATCTGGTCCCACCTCCTCGGCGCCGTCGCCTTCGTGATTACCGGCGCCGTCCTGTACGCCGTCATCGCGCCGCGCTACGAGTCGGCGAGCGATGCCGACATGATTGTCTTTGGGTGCTTCTTTGCCGGCGCCGTCGCGTGTCTAGGCATGAGTGCGACGTACCACGCCATGAGCAACCATTCGCCCGAGGTCGCCAAGTGGGGGAATAAGCTGGATTACTCGGGGATTGTGTTTCTTATCGTGGGCAGTTATGTGCCGGCCATGTATTACGGCTTTTATTGCCATCCTGCGTTGCTCAAGTTTTACCTCACAACGGTACGTCTCACTCACTCATCTCTCACTCATCTCTCACTCATCTCCCACTCACTTCTCATGATATAACCCCCCCTCAAACACCAAATCTCACTAACACAACCTCCCAAGATCTGCCTCCTAGGCCTAGGCTGCGGCGCAGTCTCCTGGATCGAATTCTTCCGCGCCCCGGAATGGCGCACCTTCCGCGCCTGCATGTTCACCGCCCTCGGCACCTCGGGCGTCGTCCCCGTCCTCCACGGCCTGACAATCTACGGCCGCCAGGAGATGGAGGACCGCATGAGCCTGAGCTGGGTCGTCCTGCACGGCCTCATGTACATCTTTGGCGCTTTTCTGTACGCCTTCCGCTGGCCGGAGCGCTCGTTCCCGCGCACGTTTGACATCTGGGGCAGCTCACACCAGATTTTTCACTTTTTCGTGGTGATGGCCGCCGTGACGCATTTGTATGGCATGGCTAAGGCTTTTGATTATCATCATACTGTTACGGGGGGCAAGTGTTTCTGATCAGAGGGTTTTATAGGTGTTGGTAGATGGTGTAATGAGGTTCATGAGTTTCGGATACATGATGTTTTCCGCTTGATAGAAGGTTGATAATAGAGGGTATCATTCATACTTTTGCCTATTTCGCCTATGTTACTCTATGTTTGGGAGGTGTCTCTCTCTAGCATTCCAATCCCAAATCAATGACCCTCACCAGGCCAGACGCCATCGCAATAGCCGCCCAGCATGAGTACTCCATGTTCGGATTCCACGCCATTGTCGTAATCCGTGTCAACGGCTCCGAAATAACGGCCCTCTCGGGATCAGCAAAGTGCCCATCAACCTCCTCCTGACCGCCTTGTACATCGGCATCGTCCTCTTCTCCAGCCTCCGCCGCCGCCGCTGCAGCGCCCTTCTTTCCCTTTGCCTTCCCCTTAGCCTTCCCCTTGGCCTTGCCCTTCTTATCCTTCTTCTTGTTGATCGCAACCTTGGTCTTCCACGTGTCCACCTTAGGATTCACATTCGGCACCGGCCGGAACCCCTGCAATATTCTCGATGCGCCGCGGCATCGGTCCGTTGTACTCCCGCCCTCGTGCCCGTTCAACACCTCCGCGTCGAGCCTCTCGCACGGGATGTGCTGGTGGTCGAGAACCTTCATCTTGTGCCCGAAATGATGCTTCGAAGCAAAGATGCGATTCGACGGGTTCGCAGCCCACACTGTTCCGTCGGTATACCCCACCAACACAAACGGATGCTGCGCGCCAACAGCAAGACACGTCGGCAGCCGATCCCCGTCCATGACTTTCCGCACCTGCGCGGCATACCACCGCGCGTGGACGAACCCGACAGAGGCGTTGAGCGGGTTCGCGGACGGCACGGCGGTGAAGAAGCCGCGTAGGTGGTCGCTCCATTGCATGAGGTTCGGCTGCGGCGTGATGGCGAAGCAGGGGAAGCTGGTCCGCTCGCACGAGGGGTCGGAGAGGTCGACGAGGGTGGTGTAGCCTGCGATCGGGGTCGATGCGACGAGGTATGGGTCCGAGGGGTACGCTGTATCGAGGTGCATTACGTACGTCGTGTGGACGTCGTGGCGGGCGAGGCAGATGCGCGGGGAGATGGACCAGAGGGTTAGGGAGCCGTCTGAGTGGCCGAGGACGATGCGATTTGTGTTGACCCAGGCGAAGCAGCTTGCTGTCACGTTGGTTTCTGAGGAGACGCCGAGGGATACGACCGAGTTTTCGAGTTTTGCTGCGCGTTTCGTTAGTGCAATGAATGCAAGAGGTAGAGGCGCACATGTTCTTACTGAATGCGTCCTCTTCTCGGTTACCAATCTCCTTGACCGAGACGACGTGAACCTGCCCGTCGCCACAAAGTAGTGCAAGTAGGCCCAAAGAGCCGTCCTCCCTGTAAGGAACCGGGCACCACTTGAGCCGCTTCACCCTACCCCAGTCTACGCACAGCGTCCTGGCAAGGCGCGCAGGGCGTGCGGCAGGTCTTGACACGCCGTCGCTGTCCTTCTGCCCGCGAAGCTCCCACAACTGCACGATGCCCTTTTTCTCATTATAAGCATCCTCGAGACCCATTTGGTGGTCCGTAGGCGGGACCACGGCGAGGGAGAGAATCTGCGATTCCCCCTCTGTTCTCGGGGCCCAGTCCATTCCGATAACCATGCCACCGACATCAAACATCCACCCAGAAGACTTCTCGTCGTCGCCGGTGTCTTTCGTCAAGACTTGTCCCATCTCGCCAAGAACGACACTATCGTACGGCGGAATCTCGACTTCTTGCTGGTTCTGATAAGGCCCGATCACGGTGACCAAGTGGCCGCCTGGGTTCAACCGATACCCTTCCGCCTCTATCGCCCCCATCTCCCTTTCGGCTTCGGCCACCCCCTTGGTGCCCTTTAGCCTCTCAAACCAGCTCTTCGCAGCGCGTTGCTGGTCTTCATTGAAACCCTCCCCAAGCCACGGACTCGGCACCGGATGCGCAGGCCCATCGGGCAATTTACTTGGCAGGACTGCATACCCAGCCCACCGATTCAGCAACCAACTGGCAACGCCAACAGCCTCTGCCTCAGGCCCGTAAAAGAAGTCCAGCACCTGGATCCGCTGGCCGCGCTTCAGCTCGCCGGTGTAGTAGCGCGTAGGCCGGCCGTCGGCGTGGTACGTGTCAAGGGCGGTCATATCCGTCGGGCGTTTCTTGATCCCGGCGGAGCTGGTGTAGGCGGGCCGCTCCTCGTCACTGTCGTTGCCTCTTCTGCGTGAACCGTCATCAATGGCTAGGTTGGATGGATCTTCTGCCTCGAAATCATCGTCGCCCCCGTCGACGTCCATTCGGTCGTCCTCATCATCGTCTTCCGGGTCCGGCGGCGGCGCCTCGAAATTTTCGTCTTCTGGGTCATCGTGGGTTTCTCCTGGCGGCTCGCCGTCCGAGCCGTAGTCTATGATGGCCACGCGCTTGGTCTTGTTGCGGGGCCTTGTGCGCACCATGACGACGGAACGAGTTTGGTGTTTCCTTTCGGGAGTGAAGTGGTTCAAGGTGAGGTGGAATGAGACGTGAAGTGAAAAAAGAAAGTGAACCAAAGAAAGGTACGAGTCTCGGAAGCCGGCGCACTGTGTTTAATGCGGAGCCGATTTCTGCAGCGGGACTTGCGGCAGGGACGGGGCGGAGAGACCCGCCAAAAACCTTGGGTCTCAGCGTCTCCGCCATGAAAAACACAGTGCCAACTGTCATCTGCTCGCCTCACCTCACCACTTAACTCATCATCACATCTGGTGATTTGCCCAATCTTTTTCATTTATCGAGTTATCCTCGGGCTATACGGACTGTTCATGAGGCGTACATAATGACAGAAATCAAGGCGATTATTGAGATACTGGCCTTCAACAAGTATTGGTGTCGTCTTTCTAGCCCAGAGTTGCCGAAACTCGATAGCAACATTGATGCAGTTCTTGACACCAGCAAGTCCTCCTACAGGGTGATCTCATCTATAGAGTTGTGATAACGTTTGAGAAACCCAAAGCGCACTGAAACTGTTCCTTTGAACGCTCAAGTGTAGAATTATCGTAAGTATACCAAATGATTTACGGCTCGGATTCACTCCAGCCATTACACGTGGTGTCCTCAAATGATGATGTGACTCGTCAATGTTTGTTCTGGGATAGGTTGAGGCGAACAAATGGGCACTGGTACCAGACTAGAACCTAGGAATACCCATGTATGCAATCAATTTCTCATATCAGGTTCCTGATCCTTCGAAGAGTCCTACAATCCTTCATGACAGGGATTCACGGCGACGTAGCTCCGCCACATTCGTACGGGGCCCGTTCTTGTTCACTCAAGAGTGCTCGGCAACCTCACTCCAGCCAAAACTCCCAAACTCATGATATCCCCTTACTGAATTATCTCTTCAGACCAGCGCATCGTCCGTCAACGCAGTGCTGGAGCCAAAAGTGGGAGTGAGATGAGTTCAGACATCACCTTGGCCACTGAGGATGAAACAGCCTTCGAATCGACGAGAACAACTCCGGCACCAACAGGCGACCTCATCCTCGTCGTCGGCCCATCTAGATATGAAATTCGCGTCTACGCTCTCATTCTCTCCAATGCCTCTCCTATATTTGCCTCAAAGATACCGAAAGCAAGCTACAGCGAGGATGCCGTGGTGTCAGATCCCCCTCGCTTTTCCCTCCCAGACGACGATCCCAAGGCCATGGAAATCATATGCCACACAATTCATGGCAACAGCCTGAATGCAGAGATGGGAAGAATCCCACCGAAGTTGATCCTGAATGTTGCCGTTATCGCGGCAAAATACGACTGTACACTCGCCCTTACGGCGGCAGCCGAGTACTGGCTCTCGCCTGAGATCATGGACACCATCGCGCAGTCTGGAGTTGTACACCCAGAGAAGAAGGATCTCCTTCTGGCGGCGTACTGGTTCAGGCACGGAAGAGCATTCGAGACGGGGTCACTGCGATTGATCACCGAAATATCGTGGAGTTTCAGCTCCCTGGCGGATGGAAAATCGGGAGAGTATGAACTCGTCGCACTGAGGATTGCTAGTGAGCTCTTCTTCACCCCTATCCTCACCTCAGATCTCGTACATGGCATTCAGGAGAAATCGTTTAACATGGAAAGCAAATAGTCGCACTGGAGCAGAAACGCAACGAAATTCGTCTATCCCTCTACACGCGAATGATGAAGCAGATTCACGCAATACCCTACTGCCAATGTAACACCCGCAAGCCAGCTCCCTGGTGGAGGCGGCTCCTCGACCGTCACGAGAATACAAATCGGGTCGAGACTGCCGCCACATCTTCAGTCCTTCGCAACGTCGACATAGATATCCTATCGAGGGGCACGCCGTACATGTCCATTAGCTCGATGACGAGACTAGCCGATGAGAAGATGTCAAAGACGTTGGAATGGAACCGCGTCGGACAATGGCACGTATCGGGCCCACCCCTGGGGCACCACAAGACGTTGATGAAGTGCACCGTGAGCCAATTCAGAAAGAGCGGGATAATGAGGGGTCTTTGCTTGGCTTGTCTGCATCCGCAAATGGCGTGCGAGGACAGCGCAGCACATTGGGAGGAGAACGACAGGAGACGAGGGTTTTGAGAGTGGCTTCAGGAGATGCGTTGACAATGCAATAATTTGAGACCGGACAAGCTGCACCTATTTCCAAAATAGGGCATGGTTGGGCGGGTTTGCATCGGGCTTCGGAGCTCCATGCATACGGACAGGGCACGATACGATGCGGGAGAGGTTGGAGCCAGATGCAAGGCGAAGTGAGGCGGGCAGAGGTTTTATGGCTGACAATCTCTGCCAACAAGTGCCGACGTCGAAGCTATCGCCTTGTCCGCCTCAAGCTGAACTCCGACAATACTCAAATCGAAAATGACCTTGCCCTGTGCCAATATCTCGCTTAGAATGCCCGCTCATTCGTCCACACTATATGTGGGAGCTCAATAGATAGTTTGTTACCGGCAGTCGATCAAACACCCGAGATATTAACTTGCAGTGGTACTTTTCAACCGGACTGACGTGCCCATGCAGGGAATATATGATGGCTGCAGTAATCAGTCAATATTGTCTACTGCGTAACGTCAACCTCAAATGGGAGTCATGTCGCAGCATCAATAGCCGCTGCATGAATTCTGCTGCTCGATGCTATGCGCCTCCCAGAGTAGAACCTAGCGAAGGGTGTAAAGGCTCTGCCATAGAATTTTACATATGTCTTGGGCTCTGACGATCTCGGGGACTCGACACTTCTTTTAATCAGCCAGGTCTCAGCCTGAGCCCGGGCCCATGTTATAACCATCTCCTTGGAAATCGATTCTACGTTCATCTGCCGAGCTTTCAGACCAAGCTCATGATTTTCCTATATTTCTATCAACATTGACTGCCAAGATGTTCGAACCCAACCCTTATACCGAGGCTTATGGCCCAGAATCTCACGATGCAGCTCATTCGACCGTCGATGAGTCCGATGACAATCCACCAGTCAGTAAACCAACTGAATACCAATCCTCGGATTCCAGGAGCAAACCAGGGGATGCAACTGATCAACTGAACGCGCCCTTGAGGCAGCTACTTTCGACAATGGCGAGTCATCCACCTCTTGTAGTCGAGGCCGACCTCAAAAAACTGCGCGAGATGATCAAAACGAATCAATTGCAAGTCAACATCCAAGATGACGACACGAAGATAGCACCGCTTCACATTGCGGCTGGATTTGGTCTCGTTGATGCCGTTGAAGAGCTGCTCAAGGCTGGCGCCAAGCTTGAGATTCAAGATTGCGAAGGCCGGACGCCTTTGATGACTGCCACGGAGAACGAGCAAGTAGAAATCATGGAACAATTTCTCACGGCTCAATCTGAGTATGACGGCGTCAAGTCTCAACTAGAGATAACAGACAACCTGGGGCGGACTCCTCTCTTGTCGGCCAGCATAAATAGCTTCCCCGAAGGTGTGAGACTATTGATCGATGCCGGTGCAGACTGCAACGCTCGAACTCTTGAGTCCAAATCAACGCCCCTGATCGCAGCTAGCAGCTGGGGCTACCGGAATGTTGTCGAGATGCTTCTCGACACCAGGAACCCCCATGGTCGCGCAGATGTCAACCTCCAAGATACTGAGGGATGTACTGCTTTACATGCAGCAATAATTAAAGAGCAGAACGAGATTGCCGAGTTACTCCTGTACGCGGAGGCGGATTTCGAAAGAAAGAATAAGAATGGACAGAATGCCTTGCATCTAGCAAGTAAAAGAGGCGACACGACTATCATCGGCCGGCTCATGCAACTGGGAGCTGCTGTAGATGAAATGGATAATAATTACGAAACACCGTTTAAGGTTACCATCAACTCTCTGCAACAGCTCCAAACTAAGTTGTCATTGGGTCAAAATGGTTCGGTTGGCTTGTCGGCGGAAGAAGCAAGCAGGGCAGAGCTGCAACGTGTCCAGCAAATTGATACGATACAGCTTCTAGTCGCGCATGGAGCTTTACCCCAAACCCGAACCTACGAAAACGAGACAGTGCTGCATCTTGCCCTAAAATGTGGCGAGCCCCTCTTTCTAAGAAAGATGTTAGAGAAGATGGATCTGGACGATCTGTTGACTCGAAATAAAGACGGCCAGACCCCACTATCCTCTGCTCTCCAACTTCAGGGCGAATGGAGGGAAATTGCGATCGGGATTTTTCTCGCATCGGACCAAGTGATGAAGGTTGTCGATAGTGACGAAGAATATCTATGGCGCAATGTTCTTGACTGGGCCGCGGACAATCAAATGTCACACCACTTTGTGCGCCTGGTCTTACAGCACAAGACTAGAATGGACACAACACTGCCATCTGAAAGTAGAGACTGGAGCGCAATCAGATGGGCAGCACACCATCAGCTTCCGGTACTACTACGACGGCTGGTTGTCAGCTCGCCTGGGGCTAATGAAGTTGAGAAGGCGCTGAAATCAGTCCTGGAATCGACCTCGAAACTGATAATGGACCCAAGCAGCAAGAAATTCATCGGCCAACTTCCTCTTGTGATCTGGCTTCTCATTACTGCTTCCAAGGGAAATGACGACCTGAAAAGAAGCGTGGGGGCAGTCTTAAGAACAATAGAAACCCGAACAACCACGCAGAAATCACGAAAGAAGGTCCCTAGAGATATTCAAAAAGCAAAGACAAACACACACCTCCACCAAGACCGAGTTGATGGCAAGGAAAAAGGAAATATGATCGTCTCAGAGCAGCAATCCGGCTCTCACGAGAAACCTTTCGACTTTGAGCAGTTAGAGACGCTGAAAATAATCCTCCGTGACCCCCCTTTCTCGCGGACACGTATTCATGAAGAGAAGGCTTCGTATCACACCTCAACACGGCTCAAGACCGAGAATTCATATCAAGACACCCTGAACAATTTTGACGCCAACATCGTGCAGTTCTTTGGGGCCAGCGGCATATCTAAAACATTTCAAGCTACGAGAAAAGTTCACGATGTCATTTACAGGACTGGCCCTGCACGGATCATGCAGGCAGAGACAGCAATACAAAACGCTGTCCACTATCGTGATGAATATTTCCACAACGTTGACTCAGACTTCACGTGGGTATATTTACCAGTGACCAACGTGAGTTTCGCTTTCGTAAAAGCTCAACTGATTCTTACTGATTGAAAAATACAATAGATGAGCTGGATGAACGTAAGTATAACGCTCAGAGATAATTTCTTGTATTCTCATGATAAGTCAGTATCTTAAGAGAAGAATAAAGCTGAATGACCTCACAGGACCTGCTGATGAGGATTTGCGATGATTCATTATATCTTGATACAAGCCAGTACTATGACATCAGGTCTTTTTTTGAAGACAGCTGGAGTGAAACACCGGACAGAACATCTAGGTCGAGGACGATGAGACCTCGAACTGTAATGAGACCGCGACCGAAACTGAGAGAGCTTAGAAAATCGTCATCCACCAATTTAGACGAGAACGAACCTGATTTTCTAGATGCGTCGGCGATTTATGTAAGAGACCAAGATTCACAGTGGTAAATCATGCTGAGATGTGGCGACAGATGCCCTATCTCTGCTTTTCGGTCAATCTAGATGGGAACCAAGATCTTTCCCCAGAAGGAGGAACAAAGAATGCGAGTTTACCACCAGACCAGTCGACTGGATCAATTGTTCACGAATCACCGACCCTTGACGAGTGGTATTACCATTTTGCAATGGACCGAAAGTCGAATGCAGAGAGACTTTATCGGAACAAGAGCCAGATCACCACCAGGTTCTTAGGAGAAAACCAGCTCCTGAGGCAAAACGAACACAACGAGGGAGAGTCCGCGAGTTCTTGCCCCTCGAGTGAGTTGGCTCTCATACGTGTCAATCAAAAATGGATTTGGACCATTGGCAATAGTGAGTTAAAGGGCTTATAGCTCTCTACGTACTTTCACTGAAAAAGACCCCTTCAGGATGGCTCATCACCGCAAATTCTTGCTCGCTTGGCGAGAACGATGGCGGGCTAGTACAAGAAATTCTTGATCAGGTTGGCAAGCAAACAGATCACGGAGGTCGCAAGCTTCAACCAAGATCAGTAGCGGGAATGAGCCAAATGATCATCGACCATTGCATCGGCTCCTATGAGAGACTTTCTGAGCTGCCAAGGCCATCAAAGACACCTTCTAAAGAGGCTGATCCGTCTGAGAATCAAATACCTATGGTTGGACGAGAATTGTCCATCAGACAAATCTACTCTCATTATTTAACCTGGATTGTACTGTGCAGCCCTTTATTAGAATGTTTTTACCAGTCTGGCATTACTAACGATGTGATAGGAGAGAAATGAAACATCACTATTTCAAGCCGTTCAGAAGCAGCGATTCAACCGCCTGCGCGATCTGATACAACGAAAGCCTAATGCCTCTGACACACAGTCGGAAATTGCTCGCAAGGCCTCGCCTCAGACCTCATACGAAAGCGATTTTGCTATCCTAGAGGCATATAGCCTGTACAGCAAAATCAAGGATGTCCGCGACGAATTGAACATTCTCAAATCAGTTGCGTACTACCAAAAACTTGTTCAATTGCAGCTGCACTTGACTGAGAGAGGCGGAGAGCGTTCTGCGGCCCATGTGTTACAGAATATTCGCGAGTTGAATTTTGTTGCGGATAGGATCCAATCGGCGGTAAGTTCAACACCAGGCCTAAGTAACTGAGACGCTACATTGCTCCCCAATTATTGACCGTGGATGAGTGAAAAGGTCAACATGACGCTTTCACTTCAACAAAGCGAAATGGCCAACGAGAACACTATCATAGTGAATTCCCAAGCGAAGCTGGCTGGAAGGCAAGCAAGTGTCCTTTTTGTGTTTACTTTTGCCACTATTGTTTTTGTAAGTCCCACTTCACAAGAAGGATGGCTTCCGTACACCGACTAGCTTGTCAAGCTTCCACTATCTTTCCTCTCGTCTCTCTTTGCCCTAGATGTCTCTAGCTTTCTCCAAACGCCTGTATGGGCTTTTGCCGTGATATGTAAGTCAGTTCGTCTTGATATAGCTTCTTGCACGTGCACTCGATAACTCACAAATCATAAAATCCAGTTTTGGTTTCTGCAGTAGTTTCTGCAATCGTAGGATTCGGTGCCTTCTATCTTGCCAATTACATAGACCCCCGAGTAGAGAGAAAAAGGACAACAGAGACCCTACCTAAGACCTAGCCTAAGTCTGGGTCCACTTCTCGGTATGAGTCGGGACATGAGCCTCACTCTCAACGTGAGATTCAGCTTGGAGCCCGGCGTGGGGGCCGCCGTAAGCCTTGGGGACATCTTTCGGATCAGAACAGCATGTGTTGATGGGAGACAGTGATTTGGCCCCTAGGTTATGTTGGCCACCTGCGACCTTCGACCTCTCTGGCTGGGGCCGTCGCCTGAGCCGATTCGCTTATAATTTCGTAGTAGTAGACATTTTCTTTAGAGTTACAGGTAAATTGGGCTAATCATGCCGAATGAGCGTGGAGAACTCCCTTTTCTACATCTGATAGTGTCAGGATCATCCGCCAACGCTGGCTGCATTGTTGGTGGCGGCACATGCAACATATCCTCACACAGTCATTCTAGACATCCGGAACGGACTGGCCTTCAGTATCAAAGGGAGAAAAGCGACCTTTACTTATTCGTGTTAGTTAGTTTGTCAAGCTTCCTCCATCTTTACTCCTGTCTTTCTTCGCCCTAGATATCTCTACAATGCCCCCAAGGCCTAAACAGGCTATTGTGCCACTATGCGAGTCTCTTGCTCATAGTTGGCCCTTTGATGAATTCAATTACTAAGACGTAAGAACACAGCTGTAGTAAGCATTAAGATTTCTATAGCAGTGGGGGTAGTTAGTCTCTACGCAGAGGATATCAGGATAAATGTCGTCGTAATGTGGATAAAGTAGGAATCAAAGTCCAGCTTAAACTACGGCGTGAGGCTCGGCATAAGGCCCGATGTGAAGCTCAGCGTGAGGCTCAGCTCCAGGCCCAGTGTATGCCCAAGAGTCGTCTTCAGGATGAGAATATCATGTACTAATTATAAGTAATTGTCTTTTAGAACCTCTGTGATAGACAAAGGTCCCGTATGCTTGATGATCGCCTTCAATCTCTCTGGCCTGCGCCCATCTTCAAAGGCAATTTCGCCCACAATCCCTTGGTACTAGGTGTTACTATGGCAATCCATACATTGGATTAATGGACTGCACGAATTCAGATTATAGCGCGACCTCCGAGTTATTGTACTATTCATATGTGACTGTGTGCGATTTCCGTCATCACACTAGTGGACGCTCTCGAGAATGCGTACACTAGCAAAGCTATCTTGACGAGGCAGCAAGCCTGGTCCCCTGGAAGGCGCACGGTATCAATGCTGAGAGAGTAGCCTAGTCGCAAGGCTTTTGTAGGATTGTTGAATGGTCTCATGGCGTAGGTACCTATCAACACCCATCTGGAGCGCGGCACGCGTGGCATGCGCGGGTGCAAAGGTAAGCCGGGAAGATCGGCCCACGAAGCTCGGTATCGGATCAAATCCTTACTCACTTTCAAGAGATCGCGAGGTGCCAAGCTGTTTTAAGAAGGAGAACAAGAATCCTGATTATTGTAATCTATCTAGAGTTCGACCTAGCGATCTGATGTCGGCCTGTTCGGATGGATATGCTACCTTTGCGAAGCCTAAACCCACCTATAAGATCCTTAGTATATAAAACCTCACTGAGCATTTTTATCAGATACGTGTATGGTAAACTATTGTCAATGTCGAAGTCCTTAACTTTTACCCACTCGCTTGCGCATCATGCCCTGCATTCGACATCTCGGACTCATCTTTGCAGGCTTCACCGCTGCACTTGTCCCATTACCTGCAGGTGGGAACCCTCGTAATAGCTATGTCATTGAATATGGCACGACGGAGAGCGTGCGGTACCTTGGCTGTGGGACATTCCATGACTGAAGGCGCTAACATATGGCAATAGTCTGAAGGTATGCCATTGACCATCGAGAATGGACTTCGAGGATACGGTTTCCACTGCTCCATCAGTAGTTTCCGCGAGTACAACTCGAACATTCTTCACGGAGCCTCTTTCTCATTGGAATGCGGCGAAGGAGTGGTCCAACTCCACCAACCATCCCTAAATACTATCGCTCTTGTCACTGATGCCCAGAATATATGGCGCCTTCCCTCCCAAGGGGGTTTAGTCGAAGACCAAAGAACGTTGAAGCAACAGCAACTCTCACCTGGTCAGCGAAAGTCTCTGGAGAAAAACGATGTTGAGCGCAGAAGCGCTGTGCTAGCCAACCTCGAAAGTACCAGTATCGCCTCGAAGTCCGCGCTGCTCCGGGCTTCGCATGAGGACACTGGCGTCTTGCGCTTACACGAAGAGAATATAACTGGCGCAAACGTCCGCGTTGCCATCATGGACGCTGCGATTGACGTGACTGCACCCGGCCTGACCGAGACGAACATCGCGTACACTACCAACTTGCGGACCGGCGCCAATAATTCAGCCGGGAGCTGCGACCCGCACGGCACCGGGAATCTCGGCATAGCCGGTGGGAAGGGCGACCCGCTATGGGGCTATACCGGTGTCGCACCGGATGCTATCTTTGAAGCCATCGCTAACTCTGACTGCGTCAACCCCATTAACGGGGACGACCAGGTGAATGACTTCCTTCACATGTACGAGAGGCATCTGGACATCATTTCCATTCCTTACAGCTACGAGTTGGAATACCCTGAAGGTAAGTGGTGCTTGTTCTGTGTTGTTCGGCAACTTTTGCCTACGGATCGACCGCGTTCACTTGCTGACTCTGGGGCTAGCCCCTTGGCCCGCTCTGATAGAGCGTATGTTCAATAACGGTACTCTCGTAACTACTGTTGCCGGCAACACCGGTCCAGGGTTATATTCGATCAGAGCCCCCACGGCCAGTCGTGGCGGCATGGCTATCGGTACCTACGACACTTCCCTCGTCCCGGTCTACACATGGCAAGGAAATTGGACAGCAGGCGGCGAGACTGGCCTAGTGTTTTATCACCCGAGTGACCCCACCGATACGCAAATGTTCGACCTGCCCGCCCAGATCAACTTGACATTGTGGTGGCCTGGCGCTGTCGACCCTGCAGCTCTTGAGGGACCCCAAGATATTGTGTCTCCTTGCCGACCTCTTCCAGCCGGCGCAAAGCCGCCCTCAGATCCGGCAACAACGATACTTCTCCAGTCTAGATACGAATGTTGGAGCGACCCCGATGACGCGTCTTTGGATATCACCGCCAAGTACGGAATACCCTATGTCATGGGTTACGCCCCCAACTACGCCGTTCACGCACTCAGCATCCCCCGCATGGGTAGCACAAACCTGACCCCTTCCGTACGCGCAGCAGTCAACATCCGTTTCGACGAAGCCTCAAGACTCACATCGCTACTCGCAAAACACGGCCGCGTCGATCTCTCCCTGACGGGCGATCCATCTTCAGCCAATATGAACCTCAGCTTCATCCCGAACAACCAGACGGGTCTCACGCCGTCGTCCTGGACAACATGGGGGCCGGCTTTGGATACACACATGGGCGTCGCCGTTCTCGGACCGTCGCAGTACGTCGCCATGCCGTTTCCTGCACGTCTCGGCGGCCTCGGCGTATGGGCCGGAACCAGCTTCTCAACCCCGTACCTGGGTGGCGTCGCTGCCCTCGTGAAGTCTGCTCATCCCGAGTGGTCGCCGCGCCAGATCCGCAATGCCATCGTGGCCACTGCACATCCTGTTGATTATAACGACGGTATTCCGAACTTCAAGGTTCATGCTATCAAAGCCCCGGTTCAGCAGCAAGGCGGTGGAAGGGTCGATGCCTGGAGTGCTGTGCGGAGCGTCACGACGGTCAACGTGACGGATCTTGCTTTCAATGACACCGACCACAGGCCACCGTTCCTAAGTTTCACCCTCGCCAACACGGGTATCGAGGAGCTCTCATATCAACTGGATCATCTACCAGCGGGGTCAGGTTACGTGATCGATCCTGCAAACCCTTACAACTTCTCCTTGCCGAATATTAGCGATGCCTACGCCAGCCTGTCAATTTCTCCCACATCTCTGACGTTGAAGGGCGGTGAATTTGCGCCTGTGGCGATATCGATCCTCTCTGAACCTGACTTGTCTGATGCCGCAGCTCGACTGTCTTTTTTCGGCGGTTACGTATCAGTCCAGTCATCAGCTTCTGAGGCGAATCTTCTGACTGTGCCTTACACTGGTTATGGAGGATCCCTGCTCAACTTACCCATCATTGATCGGACGCAGACCAAATTGATTGGAGTCAGGCTGTCGGGTTTCGCGTTCATCGATGTTGAGCCCGGAAGGATATTCAATGCCACATACAACGCCAGCGTCGGCATCAACGAGAACCCCATCACCTATCTTGACGATATATATCCCGGATTCGCCTTCCAGCAAGTTGTGAGGAGCAGGCTAGTGACGTATTCCATGGTGAATACCAAGACTGGCGAAGCGCCATTCCACAACGACACCGTCGGAACAGACGCGGAGCCAATGACTGCGGCTTGGTTCTGGGGCGGCTCCGAGAACAACAGGACATTTGTGCCGGCTGGAACATATGTCTGGGAGGTACTCGCGCTACGGATGAACGGTGACCGTGAAAACCCAACACATTTTGAATTCTGGAGGTCAGACGAATGGAGCTTGGCTTACAGTCTGAACAGTACTGGCTTGCCTTCGGTGTGATGCCTCTATCGGGCAACGGTTATACGAGCAGAGCCTCGTGGACCGACTTCTTCTCTTGACAGCAGCCTTGACTTGGAACCTTTGCTCCTTTATTCCATCTACAATATTAGAGAGGTCGAGCTCCGAGGTAAGAATGCGTATGTGGTTCTTGAGAGCCGTCTGGAGCGGGAAGACTGACGGCCGAGTGGGCTTGAAGGGACGGAGGCGAGACTGAAGTCGGCGTGGAGCTCACAGCCGCAAGGTCTCGGCATATGTAAAAGCCAAAAATGACAAAGGCCGCTTTGCTATGAACAACAGGCATCATAGTCTTCCTCAAGACAATATGCTCTCACGAACCTGACCTCGGGCATACTAAAAAGCGCCTCCCTTACGAACCCATCTTCAACATCCAGCGCGGTCGCCTTTGCAACCTGTAACTTCATCTCTGAGGCTCCCATGTCACTCGTAACTCTCACTCCGTCTTCCTCCTGATAGATCTTCTCCCCACCATCGACACTATTTGCCGGTATACCTGCCATAATAGCCCAAGCCATAACCCACCCCCTCGCAACCTCACTCGCCCACGTCCCACTCAACCTCCTCATCCACTTCTCGTCCCTCACAGCCCTACCAACCCTCTCCGTCCCGCTCCTCGCCCAGAGCTCCAGATCAAACTCCAAAAACACCGGGTTCCGCCATCCGGAGCCCAGCACGCTCTTCACACGCGCAATCTCATCCGCGTCCTCCAGATCCGTGACAACGATCGTAGTCTCAACCTCGCCTCTGCCGCTACCGCCGCCGCCGCCAAACATACGTCTCACGGCATCACGGCCATGCGTACTACACCGCACACCCAACGCATCAAACTTCAAACTCACGCGCTTCACCAGCGCCGCGCGTTCGAAGAGGCGGGCATACCACTCCGCCTCAGCGCGACCAACGAGTACATACCTCGCCCTCTGTACGAGTTCTCCAACGCCCCGCGGTTGGTCACCCTCGACGTCAACCCAGCTATCCAACTCCAGCACATCGCGATCCCCATCAAACCAATAACACCGCGTCCTCCCCCCCTTGCTTATCTCACCCCCCTCGTACGTGAGTCTCGCTAGCGCACCATGCTTCGTCGCCACGGCCCGCGACTCACGACACGCTCCGGCGATGGCGGGCGGTCGTAACAGCGGCGGTGGGGATACTGACTTATGTGACTTCGTCTTCTTCCCGTCCCGTGCGTCTAGACGCAGAACCCGTGAGGGAATGGCGACGAGGGACCAGACCCGGAGTCGTAGTTCGGGAGGCAGCTGGCGGAATTGCGGAAAGGTTGGGTGTTGAGGCGGCTGCGTATTGTGGTGGGAGAGCATCGTCTCCATTGTGGCTAGGCGCGCTTCTAATGCCGTCTGAGATTCTGCGATTCTCTCTAGCAGGTGAAGAGTTCGCTCCTGAAAGGTTCTGGATTCCATATTGTTTGAAATGAACTGTGAAATCGAAAATGGGTCTCTTGTTGTGTGAGACAAACTCTACCTGTTCAGCTGTCGACTTCACAGTTGATTAACAAAGTAGGATACGCGTGGCTCGTGAGAACTTCCACCGGCGACGTCTCTAATAAGAACATTACAGGTCATAGCCTCAAAACTTCACCGCCCGAGGCCGGAAACTGCGGGAAGTCCATCCTTTTTACACCACCTCAACCATCTGAACATCCGAACACAATTAGAACCGTATTCGCATCACTCCCCGCCTCAAAAAGTCTTGGCTTTTCCTTCCAGCGGCCGACCTGCACTTCGTCTGGTGTTGACTGTGCGGTTTGTCAGTCTGCAAAAGCATGCAAGTCTCGTAGGTAAGCATCTTGGTAAGCGTTGTAAGCAAGTCCGGTCCCCGACTGTGCATGCCAGTGCGGAGACTTGGTTCATTGAACCGACAGGGGTGTAATCGGCTAGGATGGCTCCAATTGGGCAAGTCCGTTTTCGGGGACCACACGGACGGGAATGAGGCTTGCACAGTAATACATGACAATCCTATGCTAAGGCACCTTATGCTCCGTAGGCTCATTGGCTCGGAGGATCATCATGAAGCTCTGCTTTTTATTTTGTGTGTGGTTTTACAACTTAAAGTCGGCATTGTTCTTCTCCCAGCCCCTTGGAGTCTCCTCTAGATCGGCCACCTTATCAACGAGCCTCACCTTGAGGTTCCGGTTCCGCTCCGTGCACAGTTCGTAGGTTGTGCTGAGGTTGAACAAGAGAGTGTGCGATGAGTAGCCGGATCCGACCATGTCCTCAAAAATGGCTCGTGCCTGATGTACGCCTGGTTGTCAGCCGTCTTTGTCATACTTGAGTTTTCACGAAATGTGTGTCATGAAATGAGTCCACAAGTAACAACACGAGAACGAGGGAAAAGACCCGAGAAGGAAAAGCACGTTCTGCCACTCACCTCTGTCAACTTGCCAGTGTAAAGAAGACACACCGCCATGTTGACACCAACCATCTCATCCGCAACTTCCTCCCTCAGCCCTCTCCAGGTCGCAAGCGCCGCCTCGTACTCCCCATCAGCCATCTGACAAAGCGCGCCCACAACCGTCTCAGCATGCTTTCCCTCCTCTCCAGAATCATCCCCTCGCATGACGCAGCGCCTCGCCGCGTCCGCATCCCCCAAGTGAAGCCAAAGCAGAGCCCTCGAAAGTGCCATCTTGCCGTCCCCGCGGTCCTTGAGCGTAGCCAAGTGCTGCGCCGCGCCAGCGGGGTCATCCATCTCCACCAGCGCGCCCGCGACAGCAACGCCCAAATCCTGTAGCCGCGCCTTCCAGAGTTCCCTCGCCGAGTTATCGTGCCGCGCCGTCGCCTTGCTGATCTGCTCGCGCGCCTCCCGCGCCAGGTCGTGGTAGCTCATGACGGACCTGCGCGGGTCGCTGAATCCGAGAGCCTGTAGCCGTACGTTGAGCACGCGCAGCTCCCAGGGCACCAAGTGCTCGCCCGTGGTCTCGTCAATGTAGACGCCTGCGTTCAAATCTTCCAGTGCCCTCACCTCCTGCGCCGCCACCGCCGTCGCGTCGATGAGTGTCAGGCACGCCAGCCGCGTGTACAGCAGGCTAAAGATCCTCTGGTGGTCCGACGGTGAGACCCGCGGCCGGTCCGGGCTGCCCGTGGCCGTGAGCTCCTGGACCGCGGCGATGGCAGCGGCGCGGAAGTGGCCCTTTGCCAGCAGGTCTTCGAGCGGAGCATCGGCTGGCGGCTGTTTGGACGAGTTCCTGAATGCGACCGGGACGTTGACCGGTTGGACGGTGTGGTAGATCTCGGGCCGCAGGAGGAAGCCAAAGTCCTTTGTGACAGTCGTCTTCACGGGAGGTGCTGCGGGTGAGTGAGGCAGCGCTGGCGAGCGTTGTCCTGATATCGGGCGTTGCTGCGTCGTGTCTTCTGTGGCGGCGGCTTTTGGCGACAACGGGTCATTTAGAGGAGTGCTTAACGCCTGTTAGAGGAGACGAACATGGCGAGGTGCGAAGTGAAACTCACTCGTCTAGGTCGAGCGGACCCTTAGTCGAGGACCGTGGACGAACAGCTATACGAAACGTATTAGTGAAGATTCGGTGACACTCCGTCCCTCATTCTCAGTCTCATTCATGAGCTATGGGCCATAGCTTCTGCCAGGGCCAGAGTGATGATATACACCTAGAGTGAGAAGAAAGCGGGCTCTAGAGTTGGAGGAAGTTTTAACATGGTGGTTGATGAGCTCTTACGCCTAGTCACTGATATGTTTCGTCCGTGCCCGCGATTTATTGGAGGTTGAGACATCGTATTGAAGGTTGAAGGGGGTCTCAAAAGTGTTGTTGAAGAGAACATACAGCAGCACTTTGGACCTGGATGAAGCTCAGCAGGTGTCGAAGCTAGTTGGTCTGTGCTGCGGTCGCTGAGAAGCTGGGCCTGGAGAACCCCCCTTTATGCGATTAAGGGGCACAGGTAGCCAGGAAGCAAGAACATGGCTATCTCTAATCAAGTACTTCATATGCACAACATTCTTCGTTGCAGTATTTCACCAATAATCTCACAAATCTCACATCTCATATCTGACAGCTTATGGTGGCAAAGGACTTCTATTAGCCGGCAGTGATATCTAAACCGAAAAGGCAGAGCTTTTGACCATTCCCAATATCTCAAGTTTCCATCAGATATTCGTTCTCTAACCCTTGGCAGCACCGGCCTTGATGAGCAAGATGTCTCCGTCTTCCACAACGTAGTCCTTGCCCTTCGTCATAACCTTGCCCTTGGCCTTGACCTCGGCTTCAGTGCCGAGCTCCTTGAGCGTGGTGAAGTTGTAGACGAGGACTTGAATAAAGGTCTTTTCAAAGTCAGTGTGAATGACACCGGCAGCCTGGGGCGCCTTGGTGCCGTTGCGGAGAGTCCACTGGCGGACTTCGTCCGTACCGGTGGTGAAGAAGCTGCCAAGGTTGAGGACCTTGCGCATCTGAAGAACGATCTTGGGCAGAGCGGACTCGGCACCAACGTTCTTCTGCTCCTCCTTGGACTCGGCCTCAGTCTCGTAGCGTGTCAGACGCTCCTCGAAAGAGACGGAGATGGGGATGATGGGGTCGCCTTGGGCGTGCTCCTTGACCCACTCGGCAACCTTGGGAAGGTACTTGTTCTTCTTGCGAATGAAGTCCTTCTCCGAGAGGTTGACCAAGTAGACGACGGGCTTGGCGGTAAGGAGGAACAAGGGGTTGATAACCTCGATCTGTTGGTTTTGTCAGAAACAGTTCCTTCTCATAGTGTTTTGCGATGAAATTGTATGAGGGGAGTTGTGTCAAATCAGAATGGGTTTTTTGTCTCAATATGCCATAGCATTCGAAGAGCTGGGTTTATAGTTCGGATCTTAGATCCTTTGTCATCATGTGACGATAGGCGTGAGATGAGGAAAAGAAATGCAGTTGTCAGTCTTACCTCCTTAGGGCCCCAGGTACCCTTGCGGACTTCATTGCCGTCCTTCAAGTGCTGAAGGATCTTCTCAATGGTAGCCTGCTCCTCCATGGCCTTCTTGTGCTCAAGGCCCTTGCCACCAGAGCGAGTCTTCTTCTTCTGGTTCTCGAGGGCCTTCTCGGTGAACTCGATATCCTTCAACCGCAGCTCGTCGCTGATGATGTCGAGATCACGGGTAGGGTTGACGTCACCCTCGACGTGGATAATCTCGGCATCGTCGAAGCAACGAACGACCTGGAAGATGGCATCGACGGCGCGAATGTGCGACAAGAAGGCGTTACCGAGACCGGCACCAGTGGAGGCACCTCTCGTCAGACCAGCGATATCGTACACCGTAAGGTTGGCAGGCACGCGCGACTTTGGGTTGTACTTTTCGCAAAGCCAATCATAGCGCTCATCGGGTACAATGACACGTGCCTCCTCAGGGTCGATGGTGGCGTAGGGGAAGTTGGCCGGGTTTCCCAGGTTGCACTTGGTAATGGCCTGGAAGAGGGTGGACTTTCCAACGTTTGCAAGGCCAACCTGAAGAGAAGAGAAGGGGGGTCAGCCTGATCCCGGACAGGTTCTAAGGCCAAGGCGGAAAGCGAAGGCTCAAGGCGCAGCACCCACAATTCCACTCTTCAGGTTGTTACCGGGCCTGCCCAGGAGGATCTTCTCCTCGACGACTTGCTTCTTGGGAGGCATTGTGCGTCTTGATTTTGCGTAGTGACGTGTGGTGGTGTAGAGTAGAGTGCAGTGAAGCACTTGAGCTTGGCGAAAGGCAGAGCTAGCTGCGCGGGGTAGCAAAGAGGGAGATTTAGAAGTGAAGGAAGAAGGGAGGAGGATGAAGGACGTCGTTTTGGCGACTCTTGGCTGTGTGACCAGCCCTCAATCACGCGGATTTGCCCGACGACTCAGAGAGCAGAGCGGTAGAGAGAGAAGAGAGTAGAAAGAGGAAGAGAAACCTCGGAGATTGTTTGATCGAGAAGAAAAAGCTTTCGCGACAGAGGTGTTGTGGCCGGCCTTGTTAGATGAATTTTAATGTGCCCCACCAAAAACGGGGCCCAGGTACCTGAAGGGGGTCAACTTCCCTCCCGGCGTTTCTATTCCGCCGTCGCGCCGCTACCACCTAAATCTGGAAGGCGCTGACAGCACCACCGAACAGTGGAAGCAAGGCAGGAACGATCCCAGCAACCACGCAACCAAGCTGGGAAGCTCGAAGCCCGAAGGAAGCTGGAGGAAAGCGCGGGGCTGGGAGCCACCTCTGACCTCATTCCTTGCATCCCATTGGATCGCAATTGGCCCAACCCGCTTGCAGTGAAGAGTACTTGTCCTTCCCGCATACTACCACCCAATTTCTATGGCACAACTCCAGCTGTCCATGTACTTGACCTTACGTTGCCTTGAAGCTCCCGTCAACCAGCAACCTCCAGGCTCCTTGAGGTTGTTCAATGCAGCACTTTGCCTTTCTGCTGACGCCCGCTTTCTCAGCGCCGAGCACCGCCCGAGCCAAGCCTAAGGAACCTGAGCTACGAGACCTGCCTTGAGGTTCTTTGCCGGGTGCATTGCGTTTGTTTCTGTCTCCTTCTCGTCGCGGGTTCCTTCAAACGTTTCTGTTCATTCTGCAGCCAGCCTACTTCATTGTATTTGCGTCCTTCATTCACTGAAACATCCCCCATATCTTGTTCCCTAAAAAGTATTCCTTAAGCGCATTTATTCCCCCAGACCGGCCCTCTTCCCCGTTTCGTGCCTCGTCTCATCTTCTCCAACAACGCCGCGCCCCTCCCACCCGACTCGCAGCTGCCCAGGCTCTCACGGCGTAACCTGGAATACGCCAAAAAAGCAGCAGCACCCGCAACCTACAAAAACACCTCACCCGACAAATTGCAGAAAAACATGCCTCCACGATCGAGCAATCCTAGGCAGTCTACCGCGTCGCATAGGTCGACATTGTCATTATCCAAAACCGAGGTCACAATCCATGTCTATGATCTGCTACCTGTAAGTTGCTCGGACCCACCGAACCGACAGCTTGGTTCCGTCACCGCCAGCCCAGCTAACAAAGTGACTGCAGCCAGGACGCCTATCCTCTGTTCTTTGGACATTTGGTGCTTCACTACTGCACTCGGGTGTCGTGATCAATGGCAGAGAGTATGCCTACGGCGGGCACGAGCGACGAGGTGTGACGGGAGTATACTGGACAAAGCCAAAGACGGAACCCCCCGGCGGCACTTTCAAGTCCGAGATCCTCCACGGCTTTACCTTTGCAACCCAGGCTGAGATCGACGCGATTCTGGAAGAAGCCTCGAGGGACTTCCTCGGAACCTCCTACAACCTCTTGACGAAGAATTGCAACCACTTCACTTCCTATCTCTGCAGAAAGCTTACCGGCCGTCCCGGTCCCGGCTGGCTGAACCGTGCGGCAAGCATCGGCGTCGCATTACCCTGCGTTGTCCCTAGGGACTGGATCGACCCACCCGAGTACGATACCGCCGACGGCGCACTTCTGGAAGAGGAGGAGGAGGATGATCGTGCTCACGAAGGCTCTAGGATGCTGAAGCAATCGCCGCCGAGATTCCTCACCGAGAACTCCAAGGGCCAAACAGAGGACGCCGATTGGGATAGCGAGGAGGAACGACGCCGCGGCGGCAACGGCAAGGGCAAAAAGGCCGTACGGGATACTGCGGGTCGCGACCTACCTGCTGCCGAAAGGGCTCCGGTTCGAAAGTAGAGCTCCTCGTCGTCAATGCTCTACAACTAGGTATACGGCATGTTTGGCGTTACAAAGGTCTGGCGTTTGGGTTTAGTGGGCGTACAGCACTTGATACCAGCGGGGTTGGATATCTGCATTTTCGATATGAAACCATCAGAATGCAAGGAAATTTTGCTCTTGTGATATGATACAGTTGTACATGTATTGTACAGGCGTTGTTGTGTTGCTCTTCCCCTGCGAACCCCAGACAGCGTACCTCCTCTCTCTAGACACGTCTCGGGTTCTTGCTCCTCGTTCCACCAAACTTCAATCTCGTCGAATCTGCCACCCGAATGACCTTGCTTCTCCAAAGCTTACCCTCGGGGGCCATGAGAACCTTGACTGCCGCGTCACGTCCAACACCGAACCCTCTGAGCACGATCTCGAGCTTGTTGATCTTCTTGTGCCACCCGGCGTAGTTCAACCTCTCGAGGACGTATGCTGTCAATTGGTAGGCGGCGTCGTATCCTTTCCTCTTGGACTTCTTGAAGCCGATGTTGCCGGTCGACAGGGAGATGATGGCGCCACGGTCGGGCTTCGTGACCGTCACGTGCGTGTTGTGCTTGTGGGAGTAGATGTGCATGTGGTACGGCTCCAAGAGGTCCTCCTGTTCGGGGACAAGGTCGTCGAGGCCTGAGCCGCTTGAGGCGAGACCGCCATCTAGCGACTTACCGGCAGCCTTGTTCAGGGTTTGGAGAAGCATTGTCTGGTTGTGGCTGGGCGAGCTAGTTCCCTGTGTCGGAGCCGGTGTTGAGGTTGTAGAGCGGGAGCCGTACATGGCAGCCAGAAGCTCCTGGCCTCCTTTCTTCGCATCGTCGGCGCGCTGAATCGGGGTCTGGGAGAAGGGTCGGAGGAAAGCCGGGGAGCATCGTGCTATCGGGGATGGACGGGCGGCAGTCTGGAAGATGGATCTCGCCAAGAGGCGAGTCGTCGGTGCGGAGCTCATCGCGGGAGTTGTGTCAGGCTTCCTGTCGCAATGAGGAGAGAGAGGGCGGCCTGTTCGTGACGACGATGGCCCAGCTGCAATGAAGATTTCAGAAATTTGGCAAAGCTCCCGTTCAAACGTCTGGAGACATTGCCGGTATCTGATTGGTTCCTGAGTGGCGCGCCGGGTCGTCTTCGGTTGAACAGGGGCCCAGATTTTTTCCGCGCTCCGCTGTCAACCGAGATCGCTCGCCCAGCACTGCAGCGCCAGAGCTTCTGGAACCCCCGTCGGAACCTGTCGCGAGCCAAAATTTCTTTGCAACTTTACTCGCCCCCAATCGTCATCCGCATCCCCTTTCCGCCCCTCTCCTCCCTCTCTTGTCCCTAATATCCTCCTTTGCGTTTATCGTCGAGAGGCGGTTGGCTTGGATTATACTACACACGCACACACAGTATGAACTCTCTCGTGCAATCGGCGAGGAGAAATCCTCAGAATGCGCTCGTGAGAGCTTCCGCGCGGGCGGCGGTCCAAAACCACAGCAGGACACCAGCCTTCAGCCGCTTACTTTCCACACACATCAGTGGCAACGCTGTGCTGGCCTCATCACGACACACCTTTGCACGACCCACCTCATTGCGATCACAGTTCCTCCCTGAAGATGTCCGCAGCATCTCGAGCTCGATGCAATCCAGGTCTTTCCACCTGACGGCCAGACAGCTCCAGCAGCAGACCGAGAAGCCCAAGGCAACCGAGGACGGTGCAAAGCCTGCCGAGGATACCGCGAAGCCCACCGAGGAAGCCAAGGCCAAGGACGCCGAGTCTGAGGCCAAGGAAGAGTCATCCGAGAAGAAGGAGGGCGAGAAGGCCGAGGGAGAAGAGGGTAAGGAAGGCGAGGAGAAGCAAAAGGAGAAGAAGGAGGACATGCCGCCTCCCCCGCCCCACGGTGACAAGACGCCGTGGGAGGTCTTCAGAGAGACGCTTACGGCCGAGTTCGGCAAGTCCAAGGAGTGGAACGAATCGACCAAGGCACTGTCTGGCGAGATCCAGGACTTTGCTGAGAGCGAGAGAGTCCGCAAAGCCCGCGAGGCCTACGAGAAGTCTTCTGGCGCCATCTCCTCTGCTGCGACGAGCGCCGTCAAGACCACCGCTGGCGCTATCGGAAAGGGTGCCGCCTGGACCTGGGATACCACCGCCATGAAGGGCGTCCGCAAGGTCGCCAACGTGACGGGAGACGCGCTCGACAAGGCGACGAAGCCCATCCGCGAAACCGAGGCCTACAAGAACGTCAAGGATGTCATCGATGACGGCAGCAGCTCGCGCTACGGTGGCTGGGTTGAGAAGGAGGAGCGTAGGAAGAAGCGCGAGGCTGAGGCCCTCAAGCACGGCAAGCCCGAGATCTTTGAGGAAGACCCCAAGTAAGTTCTGGAGAAGACAGATTTCCTGCAGATGTGGGACTCTCAACTGACTGTGATGAAGCGCCGGCACCAACGTCACGATCCACAAGGACGCCGCCTGGAAGGAGGCGTGGAACGAGTTCAAGGACTCAAACAAGTTCGCCCAGGGCTTCTTCAGCGCCGGCAAGGTCTACCGCGAATCCGAAAACCCCCTCATCGAGACCGCGCGACTCGTCACGGATAAGATTGGAGGATGGTTTGCCGAGAACGAGACGGCCCAAGTTATCAAGAAGTTCCGCACAATGGACCCCAGCTTCCGAACGGAACCCTTCTTGAAGGAGCTCCGCGAGTACATCCTGCCCGAGGTCCTCGACGCCTACGTCAAGGGCGACATCGAGACGCTCAAGCTCTGGCTCTCCGAGGCCCAGTACTCCGTGTACGAGGCCCTGACGAAGCAGTACCTCACCGCCGGCCTCAAGTCGGACGGCAAGATTCTCGATATCCGCCACGTCGACATTGTCCGCGCGCGTATGCTAGACCCCGGTGAAATCCCCGTCTTCGTCATCACCTGCAGGACACAGGAGGTGCACGTCTACCGCAACGCAAAGTCTGGCGAGCTCGCGGCGGGCATGGAGGATAAGGTGCAGCTGGTGACGTACGCCATTGGTATCACCCGTGTACCAGAGGATGTCAGCAACCCTGAGACGAGAGGATGGCGTCTTATTGAGATGCAGAAGAGCGGAAAGGACTACTACTAAACCACAAGCACCACCAACAACACCAACACTACTATCATAACCCACCACTCCCGACTTTTCAAGGGGACGGTACTTCTCATAAGCGAGGAAGATGTTTGGATGATGAACAACAACATACAAAAAAGCCCCCGTCTCGCAAAAATCTTCAGCCGAAAAAAGTGTTTTACTACTTGTACAAAATAGAATCCGGGGGGCATATGGGACTGGCGAACATTGGGCGCGACGTTGCCACAATGGGATGTGTGGCCGAAGGGGGAAGAAAGACAAAAAACCAACACCGCTCTTGAAGGCTGTATGTGTACGTGTAGAAGGAAAAAATGTGTCTTTCATGTAGACGAGGCGATTACCCATACTTCGCGATGTAATACCAACCGAGAACTGAGAATGTCCTCACCCCATCATTACTGTCCCCATCAAGCCGTGTCATTTGCCGTCTTGGCGGGTTCTACGTCTTCTTCTCGCCTTTTTGACTTCTTGACAGTCCCTTCCTCTACAGCTTGACTCCCTTCATCCTCTTCAGACCTCCGTCTCCTCTTCGCTTTAGCCTCGACAACTTTCCTCTTCCTCCCCTTCCTCTCCCCCTCCACCTCTTCTTCCTCCCTCAACACCGTCCTGACCTCCATTAAAATCTTACCCAGCAAATTCAGCCCCCACCTGCCTCGATCCGAACCCGGTGCCTTATCCGGCGAGAACCCGATCCCCCAGATCCGATCCATCGGACTCGCCTCCACCAGCTCCCTATCCCCCGTTGCCAGCAACTTCTTCCGCAACTCTGGCGCGGACCGAAACTTCAGTAGATTGCCCTCACGGACGATACGCTCTCTGTTCTCGTTCCACAGCGCTTCGTTGAAGTTGTGCACTTTGCGGCCGAGGGCTTTGACTTTGCGCGGGTGGTCTGCTTTGAGGATGGACAGGGCGACGGCGGGGTCGGTGAAGAGGAGGGCTTTGGCGTGCATCATGTAGTGTTCTGCTGTTTTGAATGTTATGGGCGTGGAGGAGGAGGAGGATGAGGGTGAAGATGGAGAGGGGGATTGGGTGAAGGGGTCGGAGGTCCACCATTGGGAGAGGTAGCCTTCATGCCCGGCTTCACGCCAAAAGTAGATTGGTGACGTGTCCATGGTGATTACAGATGTGGTCTTCAAAACGATTCTTTGGATTTGAGGTTTGAGTGCCTTGTGTAGTAAAAGGTAGTTTTGCATGGCTTATATGTGTTGGTTGATGTTGAAGTGAGGCTGACTTTGAAGGCAACTGTCTGCCTAACTGCGTGTTAGTGCCGCCGCCGGATGACTCAACCGAGCGTGAGCGTGAACGCCAAAACATGAAGTGAGTTTAGAAACACAAAACATCTCAAACAGCATTATACTCAATTGTGAATAGTGAACATAATAATGAAGAAGTAGATCGTTTTTCTCATGGAACTCAAAATCCACGCCTCATTTGGGCCCCTACCACGAGACAAGATAGTGAAGCCACATAGTCTTGTAAGCCGTCTCACTCAATCCGACTTATAAAGAATCCCATCAACCTGCTCATGCCGCCTCACAGCATCCTCAAAACTAGGCAAACTCTCACCCCCCGCAAAAGCCTCATAAACAGCCCCAACACACCTCGCCGGCACAGGCAAGTCAGCCTGCCACCCCTCCTCCCACGCCCACGGCACACTCTCCACCTCGCCGCTCTCAAAGTCGTGGACCTCAATCTTGACCCCGTCCACGTCCGCAAAGGCCTGCAGCGCGACGCTGTTCTGCGACGTGAGCCGGATCTCGCCCTTTTCGCCGTTGACGGTCCACGAGAGCTGCGGCTCGCCGGCGAAGGGCTGGCCCCGTCGGAACCGCGCGAGGAACGTGGCGCCTTGGGAGGAGACGAGGTTTGAGGGTGGGAGGGTAGCCATTGCGACGAGGAGATCGGGGACGTTGCTCGAGACCGTCTCGATGATTTGCTTCGTCGACGGGTCGCGGATCTTGACGTCGGGGCGTTGGATTTGCGTGTGCGAATGCTGGATTGTTGCCTCGCCCAGGACATGCTGGATCTGGTCAAACACTGAACGCTCACGTTAGCAATTGGTAAGATTTCATGGTAAGGGCGCAGAACTCACAGTGACCAAAACCGATGGTGACCACATTCCCTCCAACCTCGCGCTGGGTGAAGTACTTCAATCCAGCCGGCAAAACATTCCGGTCCAGCGAACCACCCGCCGCCCTCACCTCGCTACTCAACACCTTCCCAATCCTCCCCTCCTCCAAAATCTCCTTCACCTTCAACAGCGGCGGCGCAAACCGTCCCTGGACGCCAACCATCGTCCTCGCCCCGCTCCTCCGCGCAGCCTCCGCCAGCTCGCCCGCGCGCTTCGCGTCCTGCGCGAGAGGCCACTCCACATACACGCTCTTGCCCGCCTCGACGCTGGACAGAGCCGTGTCGTAGTGCTGATCGACGCGCGTCGAGACGACGACGAGGTCCACGTCCGGGTCCGCGGCAAGGTCGGCGGGGCTGCCGTAGGCTTTGGTGGAGGAGGGGAGGTTGTAGGCTTTCACTGCGCGCTGGGCGGCTTCGACGCTCGAGTTGCAGAGGGCTGTGATTGTGTACTTTGCCCGGCCGCGCGGGGAGAGGAGGTAGGGGAGGTGGGCGCTCGAGGCCCAGGCTGTTGTTGCGGTTGAGGAGAGGCCGATGATGCCGATTCTGATGGGAGCCATTGTGAGGGTTTGCCTGATGGTGCTGGTGGTGATTACGGTTGGATGAAAACTTGTCGATTGAGGCCTTGTAGCGAGATTAGATGGCTCGGGCTGTGAGTTTATAGTGAACTGACGGTATGGAGGTGAGGTGGGTGAGACTGAAGATGATGTGATGGCCGATTTGTAAGCTGGCGCATCGCGGTGTAAGTCGATTGGAAGAGGGGTTGCAGCCACCTTGGTAATCAACCTCTCCCTCGCTTTGATCTCGAAATCTTAATGAAACCAACGTTGATCTACACTAAGTGAGCTTAAGGTCTCCGCGGAGAGAAATCTATCGTCCATGATTTGTCACGCTTGGAGGGACCCGAGCGGATGTGAATCTAAGTCAACAGATTTGCAACTCGTTTCTGCGAGTCTCTGGGAGTATGTCTATCCTGATTGGATGATGCATTAAGTTTCGCGGTCGAATCTCTTCATAATGAACAGAGTAAATGGCATGAAATGTGCCAGAATAAATCCGTCAATCCCGATTTCCTCATTACTAATATCAACTATCCAAGCTCATGTTTCCACAGAGTTGACTGCAATGAGGCCGGCAACGTCATAACCAACACTCAATAACACCGGAAATACTATCACCGTATAACTTCCTGCCTTAGCTCCCAACACCATTCTTATACAGTCCGCATGACACCTCAATCGTAATAAGAAACCAATACGTCAATAACACAATCAAACCAAACACACAAACATCGTAGCCACCAAAACAAACATACCAAGCCTCACGGTCGTAACACCAGACCCTGCGCTTCCGCTTTTAGCAACGTGCAAGTAGAAAGGATACCCAGATGTCCCATTCGTCCCGTTTGTCCCCATCGTCATGTTCCTCTTGTTCGTTTCACGACTACGACAGGACATGAACCTAGACAGCGCCGTGTCCTCGTCGGCATAGGTCGCGGGAAGCTCGCACCACTTGTAGCAGCCCTCGGCGAGTTGAAGGGGATTCGGGCCGCAGCAGGCCGCCATGGACGCGTCCGATGTGTTGTAGCCTGGCGTCACGACATATGTGAGGTTTTCTGGGATAGGGAAATGGGTGGGTTGTGTTATGAGGTAGGGATCTGGACATGTTGCGGTGGCCATTGCGGCAGCAGGTCGTTTTGTTTCGAGAGCTTAAGAGTTATGGTTGACGATGATGGCAATGGAGGAGGATTGGGGTTCTAGTTAATGATAACGCTTGGTAATGTCTTTGTTGGTCGGACCCGTTCGTGGGAGAGACGAGCCTTGCAAAGATATCGTGATCTCGTCGTCGGATGTTTTCGTATGAAATTTGAGACCCCAGATCACCTACATCCAAAGGATATTGCGACCAATATAGATGAGATCGGACACTCCAATATTCACCTATCAGTCGCGCTCTCAACGGCCGCTTAATATCAACTTGGCAGACGCCCGACTGCAGTCTTGCCAAGCCCTACGGCGCAGCACAGCTGATTCTAGACCTATGCCCCGACGTCATGCAGCACTTGACGAGATATTTAACCGGTCCCAACGAGCCATCGTCACCAGGGGGTAAGAGCGAAGAATCTGGGGTAGGTTCCTGAGTTTAAGGATAAACGCACAGAGGCGTAAAAGTTCCTGGTTTATTGGCGATTTTTGATGTTGGCGATGGCAGCGCGTACCAGTGACGTCGATGGCCGAGCATGCATCGTGATGCTTGTTTTAACCGCCTTTTCATACAGGCTCGTCTGCACCTTTGAATTAGACAATCCGGTACTACCTTGATCAGCTTGACAGTACCTTTGAGCGCAAAGTTGTTGGTGCTCAAATCGAGTCCCGCCGCGAATATGGTAAGATGTCGCTACTACTACAGCTATTTACTATGCTTTTGACAGCCATCTAAAGCTTCGTGATGACTTCAAACTATGTGATCACTCCCCCCAAAGCATGGTATATTCAGATTCTCCGCGGCGCGTTAGTTGAAACAGAGGCGGCTCAAGATTACCCTTAATCCAAAGGAGAATGCCAATATATCTTCATTCGCCTCGACGCTGCAACCGTGGATGACTGACCGACCATCCACCATTTCACGCATCGCCATCCCCAAACAACCCCTCAAGATCCCTCAAACTCTTCACCGTCACCATCCCGACCTCCCAAGACGTCTCCCCCCTCTCATCAAAAAGCACACTCACAATCCCCTCCCCCAAAGCAGGCTCGACATCCCTCACCACACTATCCCCAACAAACACAATCTCCCCCGCCCCGATCCCAAGATGCCGCAGCACCTCTCCAAACAATCCCTCCGTCTTAGCCACACCGAAGAAATTCGTCGTCGCCAGAAAATCAATATACCCTTCAATCCCCAGCGCCCTCACAGTCCTCTCCTGCGCATCCTGCGGACCCTCGGTAATAACGACAACCTTCTTCCCCATACCCTTCAACTTCTTAAGTAACGCCTCCGCGCCGTCCTTCAACTGAAGCGATTCATTCAAGGTCCGCTCATAAACATCCAACAAACCCTCCAAGAATGCCGCATCATCGCTGGGTAGACCAAACCGATCCAGCACCGAGGAGAAGCGTTCCCGTCGGTACTCAAACGACGTCTTGCCGTCTGAAAACGCGGCCGCCGTCTTGGCGCGGAGAACGTGGCCGTACGCCTCCTTCAACTCCTCAACGGGAGTCCCGTGTTTCCGAGAGATGGCTTCCAGCGTCTTCGTCGTGGCCGCCGAAGAGGCGCGGCGGAATTCGTGGAGTGTGTCGTCGAGGTCGAAGCCGAACCAGGGTTTCTCTACCAAGTTGGCTTTGACTTGTGAGCTAATGCTGGATCCGTCCATTTTTTGAGATTTGTTGGACGACGTTGAAGGCAAATAAGCGCGTGTAGTTGGTTGCGGGTTAGTACGCAAGTTACAAGAAGCCATATTTTCACCGGAGCCATGACGGCTGAACCCCCGGAAACCGGCGGAGCCCGCGATCGGCCCGGAATGCCGTGATTTGACTCAGCCAATTCGTCCCCCACGCATGGCCGAATCACGTATCAAAGTCTATGGGGTGGACCATGTTGATTTGCAAATATCTTTAATTACCAAAGGAGTTCTGTGCCCCAAAGCGTCTTATCCAGCGTGCTGTCCTCCGGCAGCAAGCGCGGCATGTAAAAGACTAGTAGTAATGTACAACAACCGGGAATAATTACCTCCTCTCACAATATCTCGTCGTCTCCAAGGCTCTCGTCCGCGTCACCGATATCATACCCCATTTCTTTCGCGTCCTGAGCCCGCTCGCTGGCCACGCGCGTGGCGTGCCATGCGTCCCACTTGGCCTTGTCGCTGGCTGACTCGACGATTGTCCGCTTCGCAAGTCCCTTCTTGCGAAGACGACGGCGGAGTTGCCGCTTGTCGTAAAAGTCGAGCGTGTTGATATCAATAGTCGTGATATCGGTCCCCGTCACAAAATCCAACGCATCCGCCCAAAGGTCTGATGCCTCCTCGGAGTATTGGTTTGCGAGTTGCCGGCCCAAGCCACCAGTGGCCCACTCGTCGAGCTTCACAGGAAGAGCAACACCCCACGTGGGATCCGTCGGTGACCAGACGCAGGGTGTCGAAGAACATGAGGTTGGTCTACAGTAAGCCTCACACATCGCAGACTCGGCAGCGTACCAAAGCGAGACGAGGAGGAGCACTAGCCCGAGGAACGTAAGGCGGAAGGGGTTGCGACGGTAGAGGCTTGGCACGGGGAGGTGAAGGTACGACACCTCCTTGATGGGAGTCTGGCTCTTGCAGTCTGGGCAATCGCGGGCGTGATCCGGGTTGTGGCGATGATGCGACCCCTTGGCTTGCGGCTGCTTCTCCAACATCTTCCCAAGTGTAGCAGCATCATCATGTTTGCCGCCCTCGGCATGAGACACCTGCCCTTCCAAGCGCTCGATGCCCTGCTTGGCACTACGTATGTTGAAGAGCCCGTCTTTCAATGTCTTGCTCATCCTGTCGTACTGCTCCAGCTCGTGGTTCCGCTGGCTCTTGGTAATGTTCGGCTTGGCTGCGACTTCCTCTTTCTTGACCGCAATGTCATCAAGCATCGACTCAATATCCAGGTCGGGATCGTTCTGGAGCTTCTGCATGTTAAACAGCTCCTCAAAATCGTCCAAAGTGGAGTCTTCAATCTGATGAATGCGTTGAAGTTCCTTGATATCGTCTTTGACTGTTGGCGGCTTGACTGAGTTGGTCAGAGGTTTGCGCGGCCGAGAGGTTGACCTGTTCCGACGTCGCAGGCTAGTAGTGGTGCTCGTTCCGGTCGTCTCCTTCTGATCACTCGTTTCGGAGCCAGACTCGGAGGCCTTGAAGAATGTGCCTGCTCTTGAAGTTGGCCGTGATCCTCTTCTGCTCTGCGGTCTATCGAAAGTCGCATTCGACGAAGGGTCCGGCCTCTTCAATGGGGGTAGGGTATTCTCCTCGATACGCTCAACCTTTAGCGTCGCAGGCGTCTCGACGTAAGCTCCAGTAACCCTAGGTGTAGGGAGAGATAGCGGGTCGACTTTCTTCGGCCTGGGAGTCTCGCCGGCGAGGTCCTTATCCTCATCCTCGGTAGTAGGCTCCGCAGAAGGTGCTCTCGATCCACGCTCAGACTGGTTGTCCGCAGGCGCGAAAAGGTTCCTCTCTTGTTCGATGCGGTCGGTAGGATCACCATCCGACAAGGCCACGCTCTTACGGTTGTCCTTGGCTGAGTCGGTTGACCGCTGACGACGTTCTCGGCGCCTTGCAGCGAAGTCCACGCGAAATTGCGGCCTCCCTACCTCCGGCGCTTTCAGCTCGTCCGTGGAACTGGACTTGGAGTCATCTGTTCCTTTCGTCTCGGCAGAAGCTGGCTCGGATACCTTGATAGTTTCTCTGCGGTTTCGTCGTGGTGGACTTGCCTTCGGTTCGGATTCAGGGGCAGACCGTCTAGCCTCGCTTCTGCGCCGCTGTGTCTCGGCTCTCTGCAAAGTCTCCTTGGATGTTTCTTTCTCGAGCCTTTCCATCTCAAGCTTCAACTTTTCACGCTTCTCCTCCTCCAGCTTCTCTTTCTCAAGTCTTTCCTTTTCGAGCTTTTCTTTTTCGAGCGTCTCCTTTTCGAGTCTCTCTTTCTCGAGCTTCTCCTTCGCGAGCTTCTCCTTCTCGAGCCTGTCCGTCTCGATCTTCTCCCTCTCAAGCCTTTCTCTCTCGGACCTCTCGCTCGCTCGTCTCTCCTTCTCCAATCTCTCTACCTCCTGATTCGCCTTTTCCACCCTTTCCTTCTCGAGGTCTTCGATGCTAGGCCACTTTTTCTCATCTGTAGCTGCGGGCAGGTTATTGGATTCAGGAGCAGGGCTGCTACTTGAAGCTCTGGCGAGCCTCTGCAGCAAGTCTCTTGAGTCCGTTCGCGTATGCGCACCTAGTGGCCTCGCAGACTTGGGACTTGCCCGCTCGTTTCGGTTCGCCGGCGACTCAGACAGTGATTTGTTTCGTTCCCGCATAGGTGAGTTGCGATAGATTGTGACAGGCGTGTTGGCGATATGCTCGCCGTCCTCTATGGGCCACGCTGACTCCCCAGCCGCTTCTCGGACAGGCGTCGACTCTCTCGCAAAGTCCTCGCTTCGCCGAGCTTCCGGCGACATGGACCTTGACATCATTGAGTTCTGTTCCCTAATCTCCTCCAATCGGCTAGTGGCGACGGCCTTCTTAGACAATGACTCGGCTTCTCGGGCTCGTATCTCGTCAAGTTTGGTGTTCTTTGGCGGGACTTGTGTATCGACTTCTTCACGGTCTGATAAATCATCGGGTGTCGGGTAGTAGGAGCGTCGGGGTAGTTTGGCTAGCTGCTCCTCAGCCTCGGCTTCTCTCTCGCGAATCTCCTCCAGCCTTGTATTATTCCTAGCTCTTGGTAGGGCCTTTCGCGACTCGGCAAGCTCTTCCTTGGCTTTCTCTTCCCGTTGACGAATCTCGTCGATCCTAGTATTCGAGCGCCCAGCCCGAGGAGAAACCCCTAGTGATGACTCCCGCCTGAAATTTCCATTCAGTCCCAATAACTGCTGCTCATCGGCATAAGCACTGCCGTATGAGGATCGTCGATCGGAGACTTCGCTAAAGCCAGCGCCATCGGTTCTTATCCGTGGACTGTCTGAAATCTGTAAGTCTCCCGCCGTGAAATCCGCGTCGAGCTGCCACGCGTAACTCTTATCCGGGGATCGGTAATCCGGGTTCGTAGAAGCCGGGCGAGAGGTTGGTGGAGTGGGCTCCTGAGGCAGACGGGAAGTCTCTACAGAGGGCAACGGCGTGTCGGCTGCAATGTCATCGTCTGGTTTCGGCCTGGCGGATCGCTTAATACCCTTCTCATCCTGCTCCAGGAGCTCCTTAATGTGTCCTTCAGGAACATGGCTCTTTGCGAATGCTCCGGGACGCGGGCTGGCGCTCAAACTGCCGTAGCTTGTCCTCCGACCCAAGCCTGAGCCTCCGTTCAAGCTGCCGTTACTTGTCCGCCGGTTGGCACTCTGAGAGCCGTTAAGGCTGCTGTTGCTTGTCCTCCGCGCCAGGGTGTGTCCTGTCTCGGCAATCTTTGGTCCCACTCTGGTCTTCCCAAAGAAATGTTCCTGATCCCGAGACGCGCTCGGCGACTCTGCCATCTCCCGTTCGTATTGACTCAGTCGACGATCGAAGCTTCCAGAGCTAGAGAGACTGTTCGAGCCGGGACTACCGCCGTACCGTCCCACGTAGCTGTCTCGCAACGAGTCACTCGACATCCTCGAAAGGGGTCTGGGCCGGCTATAGTCGACCGCATCTTTTCCAAGGGATCGCCGCGATTTTGACTCGTCCGAGACCTGTCGATTGGTATAGGGGCGTGGGGCAGGGCTCGGTGATGCGTCGATGGCTGCGGGGGTAGCTCGCCGCGCCTTCTCGAGGGTCTGGACACGGTTCTCATCCGCCAGCTTCCAGGCCTCGGCGACGGAGACTCCGGAGCCTTTGGCGAAAATGCCAATTGTGGATTTGGGTCTGGGGATGCGAGAGCCGGGCGACACGATCTCGATGGAGTGGTTCGAATTGAGGGAGGGGGTCTGCGAAAGGGAGCTCGAAGGTCGGGGGATCGCGGCGCGAGAGGGGGGTCGGCCGGTCGCACTGGTTTGGGCGTTTGTTGGCGAGTATCCGAATCGGTTGCTTCCTGCCGTAGCTGGGGAGGGATTCTGAGGCTCGAGGCTTTCTCGGGAGGGTTTGGAGAATAGTGGTTTACGGCCTTCCTCGTCGATAGTTAATTGCGTAGAAGCGCGACGATCCGCTCGAGCGCCGAGGCCGAAGGACGGCGATCGATTGTATTCCATGGCGATTTGGGGTTGTGGCCACGTTCGTAGTTAGTAGTGGCGACAGTAGTGTTGGCGATGGTATGTTGTCAAGCTGCGCGCAGCTGCATTTTCTTGCGATGCGATTTGGCGATTAGTCGCGTCATAACAGTACGAGAACGCAGTAGAAACAGCGACACGAGCTTTTCAAAGCTATGAGGCCGAGATGATCAACCTAGCCGTGTTTATTCGCATTGTCGTCAGGGGAAAGGTGGTCGCGCAATGGGGAAAGACAATATTTTGGGTCGGCGAACGAGCAGGTGGTGAACCGCGTCTTCCTAGGGAAATTGACCGGGGGCCACCCCTGGTGCTTCTTTCCCATTTGGATCAACCCCCCACACTGCCCCTCCTAATCTCGGGGCGGAAAAACAGATAGGAAATGACTAATCGGGAGCTTCCGGTCCCAAATGGTCCAAGCTCCAAGGTTGCGCCGGTCTGGACCCTGAAAGGCCGATCCCCGTTCTAGAAACGGTGCGCCGTCAAGCGGCTCTCAAAGACGTTTAACGGTATCCCGTAACCACGTTTCTGGGTCTTGTTTCCCAGGATAACAAACGACCTTTGTTCACATGTCTGGCGTGCCTGGCTAATCTTCTTTGGCATCGTGTTCACTATCCGAAGGCCTCCACAGCTCATTCAACTTTCATATCCTAAGCGAAGATTATACCGGTACGAGTCGTCATGCCCAACCCCTGTCCAATGGCCCATTCAATCAACGGGCAACTCAGGGAGCTATGCCCCTTCAGGATGGGAACCCCTGGGCGCTCAGGAACACCTGCAGGGACCAGGAACTCGACGCAACAAAGCGGAGGACTCCAGTATATCCCGTCATCTCCAGGCTCCAGCTCATCCGAGCAGTCATCACGAGCATAAGTCTTACAAGGCCATGGTTCATCGCTAGCAACCACGACTCACGACTTACCAGCCTAGAGACTTTCTGAGTGCCATTGACGAGAACTGCCATCTGCCCTCCATACACCAGCTCCAACTAGCAGCAAGTTATGACCCCCCAAACAGAAGTAATCCGGCCATGCGGCAACATGTATGCTACATTCAAACTTACTTTCCCGACACCACCCTCGCACGAGCAAAACTGACATGAACACAGGGAAAAGTACTCAACAGCCCGGCACTCCCTCGGCCTCTACCGCTGCGTCGCCGTCACCGGCCGCTACGCACTCCCATCGGGAATCTCAACCCTCTCCCAAGCCAAGCAACTTCTCCAAGACGCCGTCGCACAGGTCATCGCAGAGCAACCCTTCATGCAAGTCGGCATCGCCGACGAAGACAAACAAACGTCCTCGTTCGTGCGCGTGCCACAAATTAACTTGTCAAACCATATTCAGTGGTTCCCTCCGTCCCACTCCGGCTCCGGCTCCGATTCCATCTCCAACCCTGACACCACCGGCGGGCCGGGACCGGACGCAACCCTCTGCAAACACCTCTCCCACCAACACGACCAGCTCTGGCCCGAGACAACCCAACGTCCACCATGGAAAATCTCCATCATCCCAATCCAACCCTCCCAACACTCACAAAACTCACCACCAGCAGAGATCGAAGTACTCTACTTCTTCCACCACGCAATAAGCGACGGCACAAGCGGCTCAATCTTCCACAAACGCCTCCTCCACGCCCTAAACAACCCCTCCCCTTCCACCACCCACAATCTCCAATCCAACAACATCCTCACCCTCCCAACCCCTCCAACGCTCACCCTCCCCCAAGAACACCTCGTCAACGGCCGCATCTCCTGGCCCTACTTCCTCCGCGAACTATGGTCCGCCTTCGGTCCCGCCTGGCTCAAACCCAAACCTGCCGCGTCTCCATGGACGGGCGAAGCCATACGTCTCTCCACGCCCTTCCACACAAACGTCCGCATAATCACCATCCCCGCCACAACAGTCTCCAACCTTCTCGCAGCATGCCGCGCGCAAGACCTGACTCTGACACCCCTCATCCACGCCCTCGTCGCAGCCTCCCTCGCGCACCATCTCCCCTCAAAGACAGCACCCTCTTTTGAACCGTCATCCGCAATCAGCATGCGCCGCTTCGCACAAGATCCAAGCCTCGACATCGATAACAAAATGTGCGTCCTGGTGACCTCGACGAATCATCCCATCTCAGAGTCTCTCACCACCGCACTACGCGACTCTTCCTCCTCCTCGGCGGGTCCAACCCTCGAAACCGCAATCTGGACCGTCGCATCCTCCATCAAAACCGACCTCCAAACTCGCCTAACAAGCCTCCCCAACGACGACATCACAGCAATGCTCCGCTACGTAAGCAACTTCCACGACTTCTTTCGGACAAAGGACGGCAAGCCGAGGGGGAATAGTTGGGAGGTGAGTAATCTGGGCGCCATCAACGGCAACAGCAGCAGCAACAGCAACAGTCATGCCGAGGTTGGGAGCGGGAACGGTTGGAAATTAACCCGCGCCGTCTTCTCCCAATCCGCCGGTACCGTCGCCCAAGCCTTCTGCGTCAACGTCGCCGGCATCGCGGGCGGCGAGACGACCATCACCTTGACGTGGAACGAGGCCATTACCGAGACGGAGGTTGTCGAGGGGTTGGTTGGTGATTTGGAGGTGTGGACGCGGAAGCTTGCTCGGGGCGAGGCATTGTAACGGGGAGGGAGTCGGAGGAAGTTGGCAGATTACGCGAGGGGCTGGTAACCCCTGGAAGATTATAACGTCGAGATGAAATGTGCTCATATAGGAACCAGAGTAATGATAATAGAAATGAAAGGTGTTAGGATCAATATATGGTACGGCTATACTACCCGCGGCAGATGAGATTATCTCAATACCTTAGCCGGAGTGTGACATTCATTGACGAAATCGAACGGCCTTGAACAAAAAATGCGGAGGGGTTACTCATTAAATCTATAATCTGTTTCCCACCAGCATCGCGCCAGGGGGAAATAGTGCTCGAGGGAGACCGGCGTTATGTACCAACGTCCCACGCAATTCCTCAGTCTATGTCTCGTCTCTTTGATCATTACCATTTTGATGAATAAGGAAAAAAGTACAAACAGGGCCCGGTCGAGATGACGGGATGACCCCATTGCTCACAGCCCGCGGTCCACCCATGGGAGAGCCTCTCTTCGACTCACCCCTCTCTCAAATCAACGCCGAGAATGCAATGCCATCACATGGAGACCAGATCCCGGACCGCGAGGCAACCCTTCGCTCTACCATCGCTCACAACACAAAAAGAAAATTGAAAACCAATCATGACACCTTCTCAATCAACTACCATTGGTCGTTTTGGCGCCGCCTTGCTGACCCACGGAAGTAGTCGTATTGGGTCGGATCCGGGTCGGGCGTCTCGGCGTCAGCCTGAGGGAGTCCACTATACCCCCTCGGTCCGCCGCCCAGAGCACCAACACTCGGTCCACCCGTGGGTGCGCTCATTGGCATACCCGCGGCATTTCTCACGAGCGCCGTGTCGCTGCCGTTGCTGTTGATGGTGTACAGGGGGCTACGGGACCGCTCGCCCATGGTCGCTTGTTGAGCGAAGCCAGCTTGGGGCGGTCCCATGGTAGGGGACTGACGGCCGCTTCCCGTTGGCGACATGTACCCGGCAGGCGGAGTAGGCCTAGAACCGGACATGTCGCGGCGCTGACCTGTCATGCCGCCCTGCAAAGCAGCGTTCGTGGGCGTTCCGGGGCGAGAGCCGAAATCGGACATTGATCCAGGGGTGCCGGGGCGCATGATATCAGGATCCCGTCCAAAGATGTCGCCTTGGCCATGCTCCTCTGCGAATTCCGCCCTGTTCTTGTAGAATTCGAAGTCCAGGTTGGACTCGGAAACGAACTCGAAACCGGGGATACCGGCTGACTTGCCAGGCTTGCCAGACTTCATGGGATCCAACGCGTACATGTCCGAGTATCCAGAAACACTCATCATGTCGCCAGTGTTGACATCTCTTCCGTCCGAAAGGCGACCCTTATACACGACATGCAAGTAAGGCTGGGCCTTCTGGTGCACCATCGGAGTGATGAGAGGTTTGTACAAGGCCGGGTGGCCGAAACGCGAAGCCAGGCGCTCACTGCGAAGGCGGGTTTCCTTCATCACGCCGGCCTCGGGGTGCTTGGCAACGTTGGTGGTCGAGAGGTAATGGATCTTGTCGTCGTACAATCGGGAGCAGACGACCTTGAATATGATCAAGCAAATGGGCAGAGGGATAATGGCAAAGGCCTGGCTGTGGTAGGCCCAGTCGGCTCGCGCCCATGAGCTGAGGAAGAAGACACAGTTTGATAGGAAGACGGCGAAGAGCATGCGGTTGAATAGCACGCGCCAGAACATGCCTCCAGACTCAGTCTTGGTGACGAAGATGTAGAGCAAGAGGTACTTCTTGAGCCAGTAGTCGATTCCGTAGTACAACGCGGCGGCAGGAAGAACCAAGGGCTGGATGCCAGAGAAACCCAGGGCAACTGTCGCGTAGTAGAGGAAGTAGTTGTAGTAAGAGGCGTACTCAAAGGTGGGAGGTGCCGTAAGCTCAATGAGCTCTCTGGGCGTCGGGCTCGAGAACTTGCGCACGAAGAAGCTGTAGACGAGTTTCCAAAGCTGGGCGAGATCGATGGCAGCACCAAGGTTGCGCTGGAGGAGCCAAGTGACCCAGAAGGGACTGACTGAGCAAAGCGCCGTGAAGATGGTGGTTGCCAAGTTCTGATCGATAATGGCCTGCCAGGCGTCGACGCTCTTTTCGCTGGTTTCACTCACGATGGCCGACACAAGCGACCAGACGGTGCTGAAGAGCGAGAAAACGATCAAGTTGTTGAACACGAAGAAGGCGTACAACTTGGCCAAAACGTGCCTCTCACGACCCGTCTTGGTCTGGTCTCCAGCTTTCATCGAGAGCCGACGGAAGATCATGGGCAGGACGAGGTAGACCAACGACATCAAACCGGGAGATGCGATACCTTGGACAATGGACCACCATTCGGGATTGGTTTGAAGTTCCGTCTGGAACGCCGGCCAGACCTTGCCGAGGTTGTTGAGGTCGATGAGGAAGATGGCGATCATGGCGTTGGGAGCGATCCAGACAATGGTAAGCAACGCGATCCAGAGGTTGTTCACAATACGCTTCGTCCGACGAATCGAGGGTGTCAGGACCAGGTTATCCCAAAGAATATCGTTCGGGCGCGGGGCCATGGTGATTGTTGCGCCGTGCGGGTGCTTCTTGCGGCTGGCGTAGGCAATGTTGTGCGCCTCAGCAATATCTGCGTAACTGGCAAAGCCATAGGGCATGGTGCTTCGCTTGTCGACACTCTGTCGAACCTCCTTGATCAAGAGTTCGAGCTCCTTGATGCGCTGTGTCAGGTATTCGATAGCGTCGACCTTCTGTCCCTTGGGATACGTCGCGAAAGACGGGTCCTTCTTGGAGGGCTTGCACATCGGCCTGGCAGCCGGGAGTTGATCGGGCTTCTTCATATACTTCGCCAGTACCACCTCCAACTTGCGAACGGTATGATCATGCTGCTCGATCAGCTTGGGGAGTTCCCTGACGTTACGGGCGATGGCGGTGCGAGAAAAGGATGAGGCCGGCACAACTTCGTCGATGATGGTCGCAATGCCTTCGTCGGAGCATTTGGCTTTGGGGATATCGTACATCTGCTAGAGTCAGTTTGGGGCTCCCAGTGGTACGTCATCCGAATATCAATCTTACCATGAGGGTCCGGGCGTGCAAACTGTTTTGGTACTCCTCGCTCTCGAAATACTTGCGTCGGAGGCGCAAGACCTTGCGATAGTTCCACCACAAGAAGCCCATAACAACAAAGGTGATGATGTACGCAACTGCGACTTGTGCCCAGTACGCATTGCCCCATACCGCAATGGGAGTAATCAAGTCGATCCAGGATCTATCCTTGGTCGAACTGCTCTCTGCAGTGCTGAGGTAGGTGGGGATCAGGATTCCGAGGCCAAACACGGAGATGGTCGCGAAGATGTATAAGCACATGCGAACGAAGCGGAGGAAGACAGTGGCGTCCATGCCGACATGGTGCACCAGCTCATCCTCGGTCGTATTCCATAGCGGCGGGATCCAGGACCAGATCTTCTTGCCGATGGGCGGCGGAGCATGTTTCTCGTCTGCATGCTTCAACTTGGGCGCATAAACGGACTGGTTGTACGGTCGAAGAAAGGAGAAGGTGACGGCGATACCGACAGTGACACCAAGTGAGGTGCCCAGAGCAGCCCAGACTGAGTTCTTGGCGAGCTATATGGCAGTCAGCATCCAGCGCGAATTGTCAAAAGCTCAGTAGTGATGGAGGGTTGACAGACCTGAGAACTGAAAGGGTTCTTCAGCAGGTCCAACAGCTCTTTTCCGGCGTCGGTGCTCATCTTGAAGGTTGAGGCCCCTTGGGGCGAGGGGGGCGAGTCGCGTCTCTAGTTGGCCTCGGCGAGGAAGAGGGCAGCGAGAGATCTAGTTGTTGATGTTATCTTGACACCAAGTCTTCGAAAAATGGTGGTTGAGGGAGAAGCTCGGTCGGCTTGTCGGTCGGGTGATTTGGATTCAAGGGCGATGGCACAGGAGCTTGTTCAACGGGGGCTTCTACTGGCTGTTCGTCGCAAAGAATTGGTTTCGGGTTGGGCCTTCGTGTAATGTTACCGGGCGCACAAAGACCGCTGGAAAGTGAGCAAAGAGGCCTGGTAGTAGGTGATGACGTGGTTTGCTGCAGCGAGAGTCGGGGAGAGAAGAGATCGTCAAAAGGGCCCTTGGAAAGGAGCAGCTGGTTCCCACGCACGCGAGCAACGGGAGGGTTAAATTGGGACAATTAGTGGAGCCACAGATGTCGTCGAAGCGGCGCGAAGAGAGGGAGACGATGGGGAGATTGGAACGACTGGCGGAGGGTCGGCGGGATCGCGGGATTGGGGGGAGGAGGAGGAGGGAAGAGTTGGGAAAAGCGAGGGGAAGTCGGCCTTGAAGCGAGCGTATGTAGGACGAAGTTTAGGTTACGGCACGACACGGAGGGATGGTGAAGAAGGACTGCTATGTACAGTAGGAGTAGGGGACGGATGGGACGAAGGAGGGATGGGAAAGGTGGAGAGGCATGGAGGAGAACAGTGAGAAGGAACGACCACTGGAGAGGAAGCTTGTTGAGCCTGGAGGATTGCGTATGTCACTCCTGGAACATCCCAGTCGGGTGGGTGCGCCGATATCCGGGTCTATCGCTGGAGGAGTGCGGTTGGCAGCTCAGAAAAAACTCGTTCACATACATACAGCGCAGTGTTACTCCGTACCTTACTCCATACTTGCAGCCAAAACCACAGCATAAAAAAACATGATAAAAAAATGCATACGTAAAAAAACACGGCCAAGGGGATTGGTTCGCCTCAGGTCTTAGCAATTCTTGCGCTAATAGGGTCTCGAGGCTTGGGATCCACTTGACCCGACCCACCATTACCAAGTTGAGGGATGCGGTACGTATCCTTTTGCTGTACCTGCTGCTCAAGTCATTCGCTCTTCCACTTGACATAGTGGCTGTTTGCTTCCTGTCTGCTCACCTCACGTTGGATGGGATTCTGGAGTTGTAAAGTAAGTCTACTGTTGAATGTCAGATTGCCGTATTCTAAAATACTTCTCACGATGGCAATTCTCCACGTTCGATGCATGTCTTTACATGTCAGCATCTGCAGGAACATGCAACGCTCAGTTGGAATGAACATGTAGTGAGGTAAGGTACCTTTCCAGCCTCGGTACGTTCACAAACCGGTACCTCCAGCCAGGTATTGTTCCTCAGTCTCGCGGACGGAATCGCAAAGAAGACGGAGCATCAGACGACCTCATTGGGCAGAATGCCCTAAAAACTGCCATCCAAAATTCTCTCCCTCTGCCAGAGCTCGGGACACCCACCACCACGAAGTCCCCCGTCCACAGCACCCGCGAGATGCCGTGCCGCCGCTTGGCTTCAATGGAAGAGCCCAGAGCAGCATGGGCCCCCCAGAAGCACGGGAACGCTTTGCATAGGTACCGCGTAGTAGCGCTGTAGCGCATCGGCAGGGCCGCCGCTCGCTCGCTGTGGCTGTGGCTATTTTTGACACCTCGAATGTGTGTCCCACTCACCCACATCACACGCCCTGTGGCCCTGCACCCTTTTTGTGCAGTGGCAGACGATCCCCAAGGAATGCTAGACTCTTCGCGGCAAGAAGGGAATGGATTGGTGGTCGATGAATACGAGGCCCATTCAACAAAGTCCTTTCATACCTTTCATACGGACACCATTCTTCAGATTATGCAGGTCGGGATATCACGTATCCGGCCGATTAAGGACTCTTGCTCCCATCGGCGTCCTCTACACGGCCGGAATGTTGAAGCAGTACGAAGTACTGGAAGATCTGCACCTGGAAGAATCCAAGTACATATTGAGCAAAAGGGTCTTGGCTCGCGTGTTGCGTTCTATGTACCTAGTGTAGGTGTGTCTGGTCCCGCGCTAGAGGCGAGAAATGCCATCATTCCACATGGAAGAAAAGTTTGATGCCGCAGTTTATCCCGAAACAGTTCTAGACGTTTACTACACTGCACCAAGTTCGTTCCGTTTCTTCCTCCGTTCCCAGCATCATGATTCCTCTTGATGAATTTTTGTATTCTCATCATGACCCTCGTCTTTACAACGACACGTCGACATATCCCGTGCTCAAGCATACGGATACACCTTGCGCCCCCCCGTGTCAGGTTAAGTGAAAAGGGGGAACAAAGTGTCCGCGCAGGACCCAAGCCGAAAGGGAAGTCGTTTCCAACCTTTTACTGCGTACAAGTTTATAGTGGTCCTTGCGGAGTACACACTATGCAGTGAGGAGGGTTCACATGACAGGCAAGACCCCGGCAGCGACTCGTCGGCAGGGCTGTGCATTGAGGGGAGGTCCTTTTAGGGGGCTCTGGGAAGTTGGGGAGGTTTGGTCATTTGTGGAGAGACGGGACAGAAGATGGGGGTTCTGATGAAGATGAATTATCTTAGGTTCTCATACAGCAACTTCACTAGGCGCGGTGATTACTACGTAAGCGTCATGGAATCGACCGGTGAGTAAGGTAAGCGAGGAGCATACACCATGCAATACCAGGAACTACTCTCATAGATGGACAGACTCCAGAATAGTGATGAACTCCCTCAATCGGAGCATTTCTTTCCATGCTGCTCAGCCACCCTGCTCCTCGGGGGATGATGCATGACATGAGAAATAAGCATTCCTTATTCTTTCTGCTTCAACCCTTCCACCCTATCAGTCTAATCCACACACACCTTTCACAACATCTGGGTGTTCTGTTCCTGAATACGATGACACCTTATCTCGTACCATCGCTACTTCCCGACTGAAGACTCTCAATTTCATAAGCATAGACACTACGGATACATAGGCAAACCAAATTCCGTCAAGGCTTGACAGTCAAGCTGAAGTGAGGTAAGCCGTCCAGTCCGATCCCCCTCCATCGCCAAGACCACCAATGTTCCCCCTCCCGCAACTCCCGCCGCCTTTTCCAGAACAATGCAAAAGGAAGCTAAGCTACCTTAAGCCACCGTCCCTCTGCCCGCTCACGAAAACGGAAGAAGTCCAGATCCCATCTACGTCGTTCCCAACCGGCCCGTTTTTTTGTTGCACAAAAAACCTACCTATACAGCAAGACCCAGATCGATCCCCTACGTCACAGGGCTTCATCGCCCCCCAAAGCGACGGCGGCCTCTACCTATGCCATTTGCAAAACTTTCCGTGCGCTTTCCCACCGCCGCCACGACGCCGTACCGTTTGAACTGTAAAACATGTTGAGAGACCTAACCGTCCGCCTCACACATCTACACAGACAAAGACGCAAGGTACAAACGCGACGCCACCGCGATCTTTCCATAAATCAGCGCTGTTTGCCTCGAAACCGCTTAGCGTTCATGTCCATGCTCCCCCATTGTTTACTTGTTTTCCCCATTTGGATTACCGCAAGTAAACATACGCACACGCACACCTGGGTCTGAGGCTGAATCTCTCGGCAAGGCGCACATTCCTCACGGTTTTGGTCCCCTGTTCTTGTTGGCTCAGATGGACGTGATGTTTCTCCTAATTATTCATGTTTTTCTGACTGCGCAAGAAAGACGTTTGTCGTCACACACACGCGTCCCCAATCCTCGGTTTGTAAGAGACACGCCAAGTACGCCCAGCTCTCATTCCCCATTCATCCATCTCGCCATCTCCCGAAAGCTTCTCAAACATCCTTCATTCCGGCACAGCCCGTTCCTGAAATATGTGAACCCTCAAAAGGGCTGAAGGACGCGGATAGAACGTCGTCCCAACCCAGAGGTAACATACAACAACAGCGCATGTGCTTGCAGCTTCTCCTCCTCTGTTACGCCCCCCTAAACCCGCACCCACGTAAGTCGACGACGAATTGATCGACAAACCCTTGACTTTCGGGGTGACGCGGTGTGTGGAGAAATCCACTGCTTCCGTCACGGTCTGGACCGCTTCGAAAGGAGCCCTTTTCCTCGCCCCAAGTCGAAACCCCCGCGTATCCTGTAGACGTCATCCCGCCTCTTTGCTCCATTGATCCCTCAAAAACATGATCAGAAGCTATTCCGTATCTGTGAATCTGGACAGCGTTTGAGCATCCAAAGACTTTGGCGCAGATTCCACAAATTTCTTCCGACTCGGAGCACTGCTGCTGGCAGTCCGATGTGCAGGCGATCGAGATGTACAATACCTACCCTAATGTGCCTATGCGTGAGTGCGTGAGGTACTTTTTGTAGATATCACGACTTCCCTCTAAGCTGGAGATACGCGTCGAGGACGTGGCGACAATCATATCAGCTGAACTCACAGCGGCGTTCAGAGAGGGTTGATACATCATTCAAGGCCCCGTCACCTTGAACCATCGACATTTAAGTGCCAAGTCAAATCATCGAGTTATCAGAGCCCATAATATCTTGATTCAAAGGTCCTACCCAGCCATGAGATAACTTCTTGCCTTCGCCTCTGAGCCTCAAGGCACGTTCTACTCGACAAGTAGGGGTTCGATGGGCTCGCTCACTATTGAAATAGTAAGACGTCCGACTCGACACTGCACCCTCGTCACTTGATTTCACATGTCTGCTGTTGACCTGTTGATTGTCACTTGGCATTCTTGACGACCATCAAAGCGAGGACACGAAAGCAAGTAAACAAAAGTTCTTGTCAAATGCCATGATTGCCTCACGATTCTCGACTGCCCGTGTTTCTGAGTCGAATCATCCCTCAACCTTGCTCTCCCATCATAAGTTGCATAAAAAAACTACGACGAGACTGGTAAGCTGCATGTGCAAGCGTCCTAGTATATACAGTATCCTAATTTCCTCCCACTCAGTGTCGATACGACTACGACCTGAGCTACAATGACAAAAAGAAAGAAGCAGAAACAAAAACCCGCGCCCCCTTTTTGCCTACCCATCATAAATCCGCGGGGTGAAAAGAGAGACGCCCGCCCGGCTGGTCCAAACCCAAGCTTCGACCATTATGGTCTCGTTGTTGCTAGAGTAGTCTGTAGGACTCTTTGACATTCAAGGAAATCCGAGGCGATACGGGTACGTGCCTCAGAAGCATTCGACTCACTGCGTGGCCTGCTTTAGACGGGTCCTTGAGAGCGAGTCTTGCGCTCAGTTCGACCGGGAGAGTGCAGAACCTTTTTAACCTTACTGGCGACCTTGTGGCCGAAAGATTCCTTCTCCTTCTTGGGACTCTCCTTGACTGGCTTCGCAGCACCATTTGAAGGGGGTCGTCCAGGGCCTCTCTTGGCCTTCTTCTCTGCGGGCTTTTCCTCCGGAGCAGCCTCGACAGCTTCGACACCATTAGTGCCGTTGGTGCCATTGGTGCCGTTGGTCTCGGTTAGCTCGTCCGCTTTGCGCTTGTTGCTCGTCTTGGCCTGCGGCGCGGCCTCGCGCTCTCCAGTGCCGGTGGGCTCGGCGTCGTTAAGGGCACCGGTCATCTCGACATCCTTGGTGGCAGCGCCATTGGCGGCTTCGGGCTTCTCGATGATTGGTTCCTTGACTGCCTCTTCCTCAACCGCGGGTGCCTTGAGTATCTGTTGCGGGATAGGCTCTTCGACGGATTCCTTGACGGGCTCGGCGATGGGTACAGAGGTTGCAGCCGTCTTCTCCGCAGGCTGTTCAGCGGGGATGACCTTGGCCTCCTCGGTTCCCGTCGTCGCAACGGGGCCGTCTTTGTCGGGGATTTCCTCGACGGAAGCCGGCTTGGGCGCATCGGCGTTAGCTTCAGCCGCAGCTGGTGCAGTTGGCGCATCGGCCGGTGGGGCCAAAGCAGGAGGGTCCGCAAGTTTGGCGGGCTCGGCAGGCTCAGCAGCTGATATCTCTCCGACTGGTGCGACCTCGTCCTTCTTCTCTTCGACTGGCTTCGTCTCCGAAGCTACAGTCTCTGTGGGCTTCTCATCCGCGGCGGTGGTGGCGGTGGTGGTTGCGACAGTCTCGGGAGCTGTACAAGGGGAAGAATGTCAGCGCAAGAAGGTCCGAGCGTGAGTATAGGCGCGGCGATGGGGGAGATGCGATGCGCCGGTACACCGCGAGATGATGAGCCGACACAGGGCGCATACGATGGCACCGCCGTACTGAGGCGACGCGACAACGATGGGAGCTTCACGACACCTCTTGCTCACCTTTGTCGATGCCAGCTGCGGCTGGGACAGCTCCAGGAACGGGATTGGGGTCCATTGCGATGACGTAACGGGTATCCGGTGGGCGCACAGTGCGCGATCAGAGATGTAGCAGTCGGTGGTGTGAAAGGGCTCAATGGCCGAATTCGAGAATCGATGTGAGTAGTAGATGATGGAAATGGCTGTGGTGATGCCGATTGGAGATGAGATAGCTGAAGAATAGTGGGTGAAGTTTGTGGCAGGAGGAAAGACGAAAGGAAGAGAGGGAAGAAGAGAAGAGGTGAGGTTGGCGTCGGAGCATGGGACTCGGCAGAGCTCCTGCTCCTCACCGGCTGGGCCTTGCTGCAACCACACAGCAAGTCATCGCACGGAAGAAACATGGGGTTGGGAGGCAGGAGACACTGGGGGTGGGAGGGAACGCTTCTGGTTCCACGGGGGACGGGACGAATCAGCAACGGAAAGGGCGGGCTCGGAACACGCCATTGCTATTGCCTCAGCCATTGCGGACACAGCTTCCGTGCTGTGAGAGAGAAAGTGTGTGAGTGTGAGTGTGTGTGTGCGCTGTGCTGACCCTTAGCTCTACCTCTACCTCTACCTATGGACAACAGGGAGCGGACCTCGAGCGACGAGAGTGAAGCTGTGAGCTTGCAAGGAGAAGGCCGGGAAAGCAAGGTTCCCCTCGCGGCACATTGGGTGGAGAGAAACCTTGGACCGTCAAGTCAATCTGACGTGACTGAGAGCTCCACGGACGCCGATGGCCAAACCTGGCGATCTTGGTATGTTACAGGGCTGGCGAGGAGGAGCTAAGACCCGGTTAAGATCCGGTTAATCCGAAAGAGGCCTAGTCGATGGACAAAGCTGGCAAGCTGAGTGTTTTGGGTCGAGTCTGCTGAGGCGAGCAGACGCCGATGAGAGCAGCTGGAGTTTGTTTAACGGTCTTCCATGTGTGCTGCCATTGCTACCGTTCAACGGCATCTCATGAGTGGTTTCTCGGATGATTTGAATGCCATCTTCAAGCACGACAGAGGCACAGAGCGCTTCGGCGTTGTGAAGACGGTGTTGCAGGTCCGTCTCAACGTCTTGCAACGCCGAGAATGGGAAGATGGTCAGTCAAACCAGCTAGACCGTATACTCACCCCAGAGACACACTGTACAGAGGAAGCGCAAGCTCACCTCACTCTGCAATTCCCGATGGGATGCGATCGATTCCTGGCTGGCGGGTGACGCTTGCCAGGGCAGAACTGCAGCGTCGCGGTGGTGCAGCAAGGCGGATGCGGGGAAGGACCAATGGCTGGCCGTGAGAGCAGCGCATCATCTCCACCCTTAGCCAACCGATATTACGTCAGCCAATCAACACCTCGCAAGGAAAGAACCACGTCTGAGCTTTCTGGACAGCTGCACGCCATCTCTGATCGATGATTTTACCCCGGAAAGCTCTTTGGTCCAGCAGGACGGGACCAGCTAGAAATAAGGGTAGACGGAGGTTTTGCAGATATTTTCCTGTTATTATTAAGAAATTCGTCGTGCCTGTAGATGTTTGCGATTCCTTCTTTGATTGATTCAACCGATTGGCAAAACTTGTGTCTTCCATCCTCTGTGAAAGCCTCCACTCCTGACCGCAATGCAATACCAACTTGCGAAGGTATTCACTCATCAGCAAATCCAGGCAGCTTTCACCTTGGCTGATGGAAAGAGTTCAGAGGTTCTTTCAAATCGCAGCATAGATCAAAAGTTCTCTAGGAGCTGCAACAGACACTTTTCAAAGTGCATAGGAGACAATCAAATTTAAATGCCATCTTCTCCATCATGGGCGGCTTTCATATGGATGGCCGCCTCATAAGTACCTGGCAAGTGGGTGACAAAATCGATTTCCGCTCGACACATTCGACATGCAGTTCCATCGCTATTATCACTAACACCGCTATTATTACTAGCATTAATATCTATTATATAGAGTGTATTTCTCTACGTATATACTTAAGAAGGACCTTAATATAGAAAGGGATAGTAATTATGATATGAGTAGTGAAAGGGGTACTTATCAAGATGAAGAGCAGGAAATCGATTTTGTCACCCACTTGCTTGGTAAGGAAGGTACCTAGGTATGCATGCCTTGGTTAGTTCCTTCCATGCAAAGGTAGCACTGTGGAAGAGATTTGAAGCTTTAGTCCAATTCGGGCAAGAAGCTTGGGCAATAAATTGTCCAGCAAGCTGTCGAAATATAACGCAAAAGAGAATCGCCCAGATTTACTCAATTTTTGTGCTTTGTTTTCTCTTTTGTTAATGAAAGTGCTTCCTTTGGTGGGTGCAAGAATTGACGGTTTTGTTGGCAATTAAGAAATGTAAAGGCAACCTGAAGCTGATGTGCAGTGGTGCCAGGTGGTGATGTCTGGTGCTCCAGTGTCCCGCCCTGTGGTTCCCCCCTAGATTTCAGGGGCTAAATGGGGCTTAGTCATCCACCACTCAAGGTGCCAAATGGCATTCCACCCCCAAAGGACAGACAGCATCCATCGCCGTGAAGCTTCAAACGCGCAGCCAACTTCAACACGCTCCTTTCCGCCAAGCCAAGTTCGACTTTTTGTGTCTCTATTCTCTTCGATATCCCCCCTTTCTTAAATACAGAAACCTTTTCCCGATCACAACAATGGCTACCAACAAGTACTCGGTCATCCTGCCGACCTACAATGAGCGTCGCAACCTGCCCATCGTCGCCTGGTTGCTGAACCGCACCTTCACCCAGCAGTAAGTGCGATCCCTCCCTCCAACCCCGATTTATATCGTCTCCATAGACAATCATGCTTGGAAATACATATACTAACGACCATCCATCCCAACAGCAAGCTCGAATGGGAACTCATCATCGTCGACGACGGCTCCCCCGACGGCACCCAAGAAGTCGCCAACCAGCTCGTCAAAGCCTACGCCCCGCACGTCATCCTCAAAACCCGCACCGGCAAGCTGGGCCTGGGCACCGCCTACGTCCACGGCCTGCAGTTCGTCACCGGCAACTTCGTCATCATCATGGACGCCGACTTCTCCCACCACCCCAAGTTCATCCCCCAGATGGTCGCCCGCCAAAAGGAGGGCAACTACGACATCGTCACGGGCACCCGCTACGCCGGCAACGGCGGCGTCTACGGCTGGGATCTCAAGCGCAAGTTCGTCTCCCGCGGCGCCAACCTCTTCGCCGATACCGTCCTGCGCCCCGGCGTCAGCGACCTGACGGGCAGCTTCCGCCTCTACAAGAAGAGCGTGCTCGACAAGGTCATCTCGAGCACCGAGAGCAAGGGATACACGTTCCAGATGGAGATGATGGTGCGCGCCAAGGCTATGGGTTGCTCTGTCGCTGAGGTGCCCATTACCTTTGTCGACCGCGTCTACGGAGACAGCAAGCTTGGTGGTGACGAGATTGTCGAGTACGCCAAGGGTGTGTTATCGCTGTGGGCCAAGGTTTAAGGGAGACGTCTCCTTTGAAAGTGGAAGAATGAACATGGGAAAGGGAACGGGAGAAGAAAATTAGAAGTGATACGATACCGAGAGTTTTTGTTTGCTGCTGGACACATTTGGCATGAATTGGGCGTTGGGGGACGACGGGAATCCAAAGTACCGATACCTAATTATGAACAAGTCGCATGAAATCTACAATTTGTGCATTAATGTGAAGGGGGTCGCCATATGCCCAAAAATTGCTAACTACATCCACTCCAAACACAGTTTTTTACATGTTCCGGCCACCAGTCACCATGATCGTCTGGCCGCTCACATAGCTAAACAGCGGACTAACAACAGCAAGCACCGCAGAAGCCGCCTCAGTAGGCGAGCCAGGCCTCCGTAGCGGAATATCAGCATGCGCATCCTGCTCAGCCGCCCCAGCCGCTTTCTGCGCCTGCGGGATCCCCAGCGCAATCTTTTCACCATCCGGCCCGGTAATAAACGCACCCTTCTCCTTGGCATCCGTCAACCGCGTCTTAATGAACCCAAACGCAACGGTATTCGCCCTAACACCAAACGCAGGCCCCCACTCCTTGGCAATCGTCTTGGTCAAGCCCGTGACGCCGGCTTTCGCCATGGCGTAGTTGGCCTGGCCCGCGTTGCCGTGGACGCCCGAGGTGGAGCTGATGTTGACGACGCAGCGGTTCTCGCCGTCCTTGACGCGGAAGTAGGGCGCCGCGGCGCGGACGAGGCGGAAGGGGGCCGTGGAGTGCAGCGCGATGATGGTGTCCCACTGCTTGTCCGTCATCTTGTGGATGACGCCGTCCCAGGTGTAGCCGGCGTTGTTGACGATGTGGTGGATCTTGCCGCCGCCGAACTCTGCTGCTTTGGCGACGAGGGTGGTGATGTAGTCTGCTGAGAGCATGTCGCCGGGCACACTGATGGCTTGGCCGCCTGCGGCGGTGATGCTGTCTGCGACTTGCTGTGCCTTTTCTGTTTGGAGGTGTCAGTTATGAGAGATTGGTCAGCTAGATTGTGGAAGTCATACTGCCGTCAATGTCGGAGACGACAACCTTTGCGCCCTCGTTGGCAAAGAGGCGCGCTGCTTCGGCGCCGATTCCCTGTCCGCTGCCGGTGATGATGGCGACTTGGCCGGCGAGCATACCCTTGGGGTAGTTCAGGTGAGATGCGATTTGTGCTACGCGGTCCGACATGTTGGCGATGATCTCAAAGTAGTTGGCTTGTCTTCAATTGATTGATGTGGTGTAGAAGCTAGTCAAGCTCAAGTGACGATATGTTGCTACGCAGTATATGATTCCAAAGGCAAGGGTGAGATTTGAGGGACAGCTCTATAAGGCTCGAAGTGTCATTGGAGCTCCAAGGTGAAAACCCCTGGGCTGCCGAGGTTCCCCGCGGTTCTCATTCCCGGCCCTAGACGAGGTGACGAGGTACCGGTAGTGGGGTAAGAGCCATCGGGCCCGGGCGATGGACTTGCTGGACGCGTTAGATGACAGAGCTCCAACGAGTCAAACTACGAGACCAATGGGCTGCAATGAAGTCGACTTCTCGTGGTCTGAATGTGTGAGTATATCATTGGAGTGTCAGAACAGGTACAGCATGAACATCAAAAAGAGCACTTTGAATCCTCGCATCAATTCGTGGAAGTGACGTTCTAGTGGTACCTCGAGCCTTGGCGCCCCAGTTTGGGGATTAGATAAGATAAGGGGGAAGGTGGGATGTCTCCGTCTCTGTTTTGACGACATGCCTTCTGCGACAGGCCGTGTCAACACCCCGCCGTGCCAAGCTTCGAAGTCCACCAGCCAACAGCCATGTCAACCAGCGGAGGTCGAGGAGGCCGAGGAGGAGGCGGAGGTTACGCGGGCGGGGGAGGAGATTGGAGAGGAGGTGGTAACAGAGGGTTTCGTGGCGGGAGAGGTGGAGGGAGAGGAGGAGGCATAGTAAGAGGCGGCGGCGGCGGCGGTGCTGCTGGTGGTCCCGGCAGAGGAGGGCGTTCACATTCAGGGCCATGGGGAAGACTCAAGCCCGTCGACTTGGATCCTCTTGACAGCTACGGTCTTCCTTCAAAGGGTGACACAAGGTATGGCCAGCAACTATCAGCTCCGTTCTTCACGATCCTCTGCTAACCAACGCGCCTCCCCAGACTCCTAAACTTCAAGACGCAAGAACAATACTACACAAAGATCGTCGAACGCTACATGACATTCTGCTCCGACGCCGGCGAGCGCGACGAACTCCTCCGCCGCTTCGCCTCCCTCGACATCGCAGACTACCCCTCCGTCTCCCCCGCCGCCTCCCCCAGACTCCTCGACGACCCCTCCAGCACAAAGGCTCTATCAGACGTAATGATGGCCCTCCGCAAGCTCCGCGAGGGCATCGTGGCCTCGAAACGCGTGGACGACTTCGCGATCCAGGCATACCTCTTCAATATCCGCCTCTCGGTCCTCGTCAAGCACCCGGAATCCTATCACCCGGCCATCCTCCACGTTCTGCGCACGATCCACCCGGCGCGTAACCTGACCAGCGTGGAGCTGCAGGAGGTGTTGTCGTATCTCGTCCTCGACGCGGCGTGTCGAAGGGCGGATCTGGCGGAGGCGTATGCGATTCGGCATAGGTATAAGCTGCGCGATGCAAAGGTGGATGCCGTGCTAGCGGCCCTGGCGCACGATAATTATGTTGCGTTTCGGAGGGTGCAGGGGAGCGTGGACGGGCACCGGGCCAAGTTGCTCGAGTTTGCTGAGGCGGATGTGCGGACACATGTGTTGAAGTGCTTTGGGAGGACGTATTTGGGCGTTGATAGGGAGTGGTTGGAGAAGTGTTCTGGTCAGGACTGGGAGTCGTTGACGAGGGATCACGGTGTTGGGTGGGAGCTTGATGGGGCGAAGGTTGTCATTAGAAAGGTTAGAGCGAAGTGAGGGGGAGTATTGTTGGGATGGTAGATATGGTGCATTTGATACCCCTGAATTCAACAAGAGCGTTATGAAATTTGGTGTGCCTTATGGCTTCTAGCTATTTGGTATGACAGCTCGGTCTTTAACTGAGGCTATACCCATAACCTCGAATCCTTGTTTGTTCCGTACAATTATCGAGAGAGTCTCTACTGTCAGGTAGTATATCTGAGCGAACATGTGGACAAAGATCGGTCAGATTATGGCGTTCATCACCAATGGAATCAATTGGCATAAGAATGATAACTCAGACCTTATGTCTCGTATTCACTTCGATCTCACTTCGTCAAATTTTGCCAAGACGACTAAATCACTTCTGTTTTCCCTCGAATCCCCACTCATGAAGTTTGAAACCTCCGACGACGGTGTTGCGTTCTATTTCTCCCGACTGTACGATATCTGACAGCCCATCAACCATACTCGCGTCCTCCGTTTCCTTCAACCTTGAATCACGGCGTCTAATGAGGTGGGCAGTGGCCCAAAACCAGATAACAAACAGCATTCCACCAATCCACATTGATATCGAAAAGGCATTTTGATTCTCGAGCGTTTTGAGAATGTCGTTCAGTGAAAGCATATATCCTAAGATAGCAACAGGGCTAACCGAGAAGGTTAGCAGTATACTAGATCATTTTCAACAGGAAATGACTGACTTGAGAACCCGGGAAATGGCATCAAGGATATGGTCAGAGAAAGTGTAGACCGGAAGTGTTTTTTCGAAATCGCTTGGTGGTCCCTTTTCAATATCGGGATTTGTCTCGGAAAATTCCATAGTGCTGGTGGGGTATGATAGAAGACTTGATCTGTGAGAGAGAGTATCTCTGAGTATATACCCTTCTGCTTCTGAGAGTACATGTAGTTTAGGTTTGGCAAAGGTTGTCAACGGATGAATGTTCGAGAGTCTACACACCTGATAGAGACGACACCTGATGTAACCCATTGAGCTCAAGGAAAAGTCTGCCGACCCATCAAGGGGTCTGGTAAACCGCCTACTGCGTCAGCGTGACTGCCGCCGCCAGGCTGTGCTTCCACCAACTTTAAACCTGGAAGTTGACGACAGGGTGTCCGGCTCCACTTGGACATGACTGTGGTGCCTCGATCTCAACAGCAAGTAGTAGAGGACATGCTCAGAAAACAAGGCTCTGCTTCCGCTTTGCAGTGTTCCAGCTTTGGAGGCATTTGGTGAACTACTTGGCTTGTAATTTCACCACTTCGGGCGTACATCACTAGCAGAAGCTGAGACAATGAAACGGATCGCCTAGGCATCTTGAGCAGGATTTCTTTAGGACCGAATCTAACGCCCATCATTCGAGAGAAACTCCCGTCAAGGGACTTATCCCTTTTTTATGAGTTCTATTCAGTCAACCGCTTGAAAGCGTCCATACATGCATGCGATTTTGTAAGTATTAACAATAATTATGGATTGATCCGATACTACCTCGTTCCTATGCGTTCGCTTTTGAACATTTTGAAGGTATACCCTAATTACAGAAAAACTAAAAATTGGTGCAACGACACCATTTGCCAGGTGATGTGATAAACGCATGAATATGAGAAACGTGCCACTTGCAAGGTGATAAATCTTCCCGGATTATCCGCAGCTTACGGTAATAGAGACCATACCTGAGCCTTCTTCTTCCACATTCCAGGCAATTTTCCGAAGGACGACGGCTTCCTATAAATTTGGTCCATAATGGACGCAACATACCTAGCCTGCGTCAAGCTGAACTCAGCGAGCAATTCAGGATGAGCCTCTAGATTTTGATGATTGCTGACAGGAACTTCTCCAAAAAACCAGATTTTCGGATCAATGCGATTCCGAATAGACGCAATATACTTATCCTGCTCTAAGCTGAGCTTAGCGAGGAATTCAGGGTGAGACTCTAACGTCTTATGATGGTCGACAAGAAAATCCCAATCGCATTGCTTACAGAAAGCCGAGATAATGTTATCTCGGAACCTGGCCTGGTACTGGTGGTTGACGTCAAGCATCTCAAAGGCCTCCAAGATACGGTCTATTGTTGCATCTTCCGCGTCGACGGTGCACATTTGGCGCGGGGTAAAAGAAATACAGCCTCGGAGAGCGTAGCCTACTTGCTTTAGGAGTTCCACGTTTTGTAAAAAGTCAATAAGCTGGTAGAGCTCGATGGGATACGCCCAATCGGCGACGAGTGGGTAGTCTCTCGACAGGATGACCACCTCACGCCCCTTTTGCAATTGACGATGTGCGAGATCGAGGTACAAGACCATTAGATCAGGATCGACATCGAGCAGGCGGATGGTGAAATTCCTCGATTCTTGGCAATCATTTCCTAGGCAGGCTCTGAAGAAGTCAGACTTCTTGGTGATGAGAGATTTCTGGACGACAAAGGATTTGTTCTCCGCACACTCGATTATGATACGGACTTGATCGTCATCATCTCCACTGCTATAAATAAGACAGTTAGAAATAGAAAAGTATGATCAAAGGCATCAGAGCACAATACCTAATGGGAAAGAGTACCTCTCCATCTCGATCCGTCATGGCTTCAGGCTCGTTATGCATCGTATAAGCTGCGTCAAAAAGGACAGAAGTAAGTAAAGATGGAAATGGTGTTTCTTGTGTTGAGTACTACTCTTTATTTGGTAATTGAGGTGTTTGTTTTGGAGATAGGTTAACTCAGAAAGATGAGAGATCGAAGGCATAAGAGAGGAAGGGGGTAACAGAGAAAGAGCCCGGATTCTTATCTTCCATTCAGGCAGCCATCCAGGTTGAACTTCATCTTGCAGTCTGGTCACAGAATTTGTGTTTTCGCACTTGTGACTCGTATGGAATCCGGTCTCTTCGATAACAAGGTACTTGCGCTACTCACAGAGAGAAGGAAAGATAATGTAGAAGCACAATACTTAGCTGCTAATTTTCCGTGATGCTGGTCAAATGGACCAATTCTCCCATCCAACCAGTTGACTGGAGAGATTTCATAACTACTAGTAAGAACGGTCTCCGGCTTGTTTAATAGAGTCGGAGAGCGCTGCGGCGCTCCTGTTACTTAGCCATCAATGTGTGTAGCGCTATTAGATGTGGCGGGTATATAGAGAGGGGGGTTAAAGGGTAGAGGTAATAAGTACAACTTAATAAGTACGTAAAATATAGTATGTTGGTAATATAGTTACTTATTAGTAGGTGTTATATAACAATAGAAGAGGGAAGACGTAAGAACTACTTCAGTATTCTACTTTATAAGGAAGAGATTATATAGTTACTAAAGAAAAGCATCTTTAATTAAGAATATCTCGGGGTCAGTAGTAAAGTAGGTAGGTAGCTTGATGAAGAATGAGTAGGTCTATGTAAGGTCATATCCAATCAAAGTCGCCACGCAGCCTTGTTGAACCGGCTAGTCTGGCAGGCGGGCATAGAGCAGGGCGATGGAAGGCCTCGGCCTATAGTTGCATACGGTTGCACGTATCTCGACGCGGTCCGACGGCGGATAATACACTTTGAAAAAAAAAAAAAAAAGCTTTTTTTCTATTTTTATTTTTTTACCAAATCTACTACAGTCCTTCGTGTTACTCTGATAGGCTATTTGACAGGACCATCGCACACGATGCTACGGAATGAAGGAGGACAACGACGGGGCAGCCCTCACCCCTCACCCTCCTCTTTCCCTCGCTCTCAACTATCTTGTCCTTACTCTGGACGCCGGTCTGCTTCTCTCTCCCGGAACCGCCTAGCCTAGATTTGCTGTTAGTTGTGCCCCTTGAACCGAAAGGCTCTCTGCCTTACATTGCTTCCACCCCTTGATATCCTGCTTCGTCGTGCATCCCGAGGCAGTGTTAGGCAACGTCACCGGCGGCCCGTTGCCTAAGCTGGGAAACGACTTCTTCGGAGGACATGTGCACTCGCCTATCAGCGGCGTGCATATGTTGTAGCATTCGTCGTCCGGCCCCACGTAGATGCACTTGATCAGTCCTGCCGGGCACTTTCGCGCCGAGGCCATCGCTGCTAGGCCGGCCAGCAGGCTGACCGTCATCTTCCACGAGCTGACCATGTTGAAGTCTGCGGTTGGTTGGTGTGGTTGTTGAGGGCGGAGATGTATAGTACGGTTGTTTGTTTGGCGAGAGTAGGAAAGTAAGGGTTGCCGGAAACTATACGGCGTGTCTTGACTGTTGTGCTCAAGATCTACCCACCCTCGAGAGCGCGCTTCCTTCTTTTATAACCGGTCAAGAACCGTTGCTGCCTCCATGAGTTCCGCCGCAACGCTTGGTTCACCGTCGGCCTCTTTGATAAACTAAGCTATCGCCATCCCCGGCCTCGTCCATCCCACGGCAGCCGAAATGCGGTGAGAACTGTGTTTAATTATCATCAGCCCATATCCGTAGACTTTTGTTCTTTGCAGTCCCCCGGCGCAGCTTTAGCCTAGAACAGACTTCCTCCGCGGTCTTACTTTGACGGAACCTAGTTATCTAAGTGTACCGCAACTAGCCAACGATCTTGAAGCCAAGGTCTGGCCTATACGTTACCGCCTATTTCGTCTAGATAGCCGCTCAAGACGTGCGATTTTCTACTTATAGTCCTCGTGTTACTGGGTGCTGCGACTAGGGGCCTATTGGTCTTCTATGACCCAGGCCGGTCCGCGGTTTCCCCTAGGCTTCTATGCAGGCTAAGTCGCCGGTTAGACTTCTTGGACTATACCCTCCGCTTCTATGATATACTTCGTTTACGCCCAATAGCCGAAGGCTATGTCCAGCCTCACCGCGGAAGGCTTCTCGCTGCCCGTCCGATTGCCCCTGCGTACGCCCTCCTCTGCGCGTGGACGATGCGCGTGGACGACTTCGCTCGCAATGCTCAATGTGCAGCCCCCGTGGGCCGCGGCGTCCGCATCTTGGAACGACAGAACACCGTATCCGTGCCGTTGGAGAGAAGAAGAGATATAAAGGGGGGGTTCGACGCTCCCAAGGTGCCTTCTGATTCCCTCATCGCTTAGGCCTCATCTACTCTGCCTTATTCCTCCTGCCTTTACTCTCCTGCCGGTGTTTGCTTCATACGCCTTGCTCTTTAACCACTCCCCCGATCTCTTACTACGCCACTATGCTGCCCGCCACATTCGTCGCCCTCGCCGCTGCTCTCGCCCCGGTCCTCGCAGGGCCCGTCGCCGAGCCCGAAGGCGCCCTAAAGCAGCTCGAGGCCCGCAAGGTCTGTGGCGCGGGATACCTCGCCTGCCACTACAGGTTCGGCTTCGGCGACAAGGACCAGCCGAGTACACCTGCATGTCGCCGTCGTGCAACATTCTGCAGGATTGCAGCTGCCAGAAAACTGCATCCTTCAATCAGAAGGCCGCCTTCCTCTTTGATAGCGGCTGCCGTTCGAAGGCTGCCGCCGGAAACCATCCCACCTGTAAGGTTATCGGATAGGGCATGGCGAGACGAGGGCTCGCCCGTCCCGCTCGGCCGTTGGGAGGTGTGTTGTTGGTTTTGCTGTCGTCCTGCGCCGCGATGGCGGGGCCGGCAGGCTTAATTCATCTCTTCGGCACCGGACGGCGAGACGATCGTGCGTGGGGTTTATGGAGGGGTTGGATCCATGATAGTGCGTGGGTCCTTGGTAGAGACGAAGTTCGTTCCACTCCCGGCTACCAGGGGCGGGCCGCGACCGGTCGTTTCCGTTGCCCCTCGGCCGGTCCAAGATCTACCGAGACCAAAGCGTCTATCTGCTATCTGCCCTTTCCCCTGTCCTTCGCTCTTGTTCGGCACATAGACGTGGAATCTCCCAGCTTGTACTCTAGCTTGACTATCAATAACTTTCCACTCTCGTTGCGGAATCGTGGCTGCGCGCTCTTACTCGTGATATTGTTGTTGTTGTGTTGGATTAGCCGTGGAGGCCCCGCCTCCGGCTACTGGTGTTCGGCCCTTGTCCGTACGCCCATGCAATCTAATTATCCCCCGATGCTGCGTGATGAGCACGGCGGCGTCTGCTCTTCCCCCGGGCAATATGTTCCTGGTTTGGAACCGAAGAAGATGACGTCGACGTCGGAATCATAGCCCAGTAGTGACATTCTCATCGTTATATGTATCGTTATTACAGCTATTAGCACTACATTCATGGTAGATACTAACTTACTCTACGTACTAGGCCTCCGGTCTAGACATATCATATTATAACAAAATTTGTCTAAACTTAACGCTATCGTCCTTAATTTCAATATCATTATTACGGCCTCAACAGTTGTGTCCTGACTGGCGTGTTTATATAGTACAGGCGGCTAGTATTTATATGCAAAATTGGTGTCAAGCCTCCAGAGTGAGTAAGGTAATAAGTAGACCATCTAATGTGTTCTTCCAACCTTGGCAGTGGAAGTGTTGCGTTTAGGCATTAGTCGTCGTTGGCAACTCGATTGACAGTAGTCGTGCAACTAACTATCCCAATGAATAACCGCAAATTCTCTCCCGGATGGAAACTGAGCTTCGTAAAAGCACAGAATAGTTGAGTGAACAAACTGCTAATCGCAATTCGGGCAATCCGAACGCGAGCATTGTGTTGATAGTAGAACAAAGGGTCTTGTCCCAGTTTATTCTTAGCAGATAAAAAGTGGGACCCCTTTTCTGACTCTGCAGCCACAGCTTCCGGTGATGCACGGAGTCCCTACACAGCCCGAGCCAATCAGCAGCCCAGCTTACTAACCGGGCATTTCTCGAACATTCCCCTCCGACCTCACCGAATACCTAGCAGAAGCCGGCGACAACCTCGCCTATCCTATTCATTCTAGTGTCGCCCTCCGCCGCGAGGAACCACTATCATTATCAGCATTACTAAGTGCTAGACCCATCCGGAGACTATTGCGCAATTCGTCGTACTCAAAACATCCACCAGAAGAAAACATGAGCGCGTTGACATCTGCCACGGCGTTCTCGCCATCGCTGGAGGCCGTCAGGTTGGCTGCCAGCATGTACAATGCGGCTCGCGAAGGCAACAAAGCTGTCATTGAGGAAGGTATCCTCGATGGATTGCCGCCAAACTTGACCAATGAGAAGGGAGATACATTGGTGCGTAGCGATGCTCACCTCAGCGGCTGTTTCTGGACGGGGGGTGGCCGTCTTCAGCGTCCAAACCGGAGACCTTGACGATGGGTTTTGAGTAAGCTTACGGCTAACATCTTATTCAGTTGATGTTGGCTGCGTACTACGGTCATGCGGACGTGGTCAAGCTCCTGATCCAGCATGGAGCTGACCCCAACAGACTGAATGACAAGCGTCAAAGTCCCATCGCGGGCGCTGTCTTTAAGGGCCTGGATGCGGTAATTGAGGTAAGCAGATGAGGCACACCACGAGAAGGAAGGAACTCCCATTCATGGTGCTAACGCTAACTCTGGCAGGTCCTCCTGGAGGGTGGTGCTGATCCAGAATATGGCAAGCCATCAGCGATCCAGTGCCTCACAATGTTCAACCAAGAGGGTAAGTGGAAGGACAAGTTCGAGAACGCACCAGGAAGAGGAAAGGCAAAGGCAGTGCCTCAGGATCAGGCCGAGGAGAGAGCTCCTGAGAAGTTCAAGGCATGAGCGATACTACGAAACTTCGGTGCCTACAAGCAAGGGCACGACAATGTTTCCAACTTTAACGAAGACCACAAGTTATGAGAGACCATTTTACAGTTCATTCGTTTATCTGAGCTGCTGTGATACTCTTGAGCAGATTGTTTGTTCATCCCCAACGTCCATGATGAGGTCATTCTTTGAGATCCGACGATACCAAAGACTCAAAAACCATTCCGCTGGGGATCTCCTTCCACTGCTTGCTCTCGTCCAGAAGCGCCTGACTCGCCTCCCACTCCCTTCGGATGACCTGGACATGAGCATCACTCCTTGGCGTAATCTTTGCAGGGAACGGCTTCGGTTGGACCAGGAACCCGTCAGTGAGGTCATCCGCGTTTGGTGTAATCTCATTTCCCTCAGTATCAACTGCTTTCTCAAGGTTGAAAGCCCACAATAGCCTCGAAATACTCAGGAACAGCGATCGATCAGCGATATGCGTTCCCTGGCAGAGCCTTCGACCAGCACCAAAGACATAGTGATCGCGCTTCGACGCGTCGCCATTCATCGCCGACTCAAACGAGTTCTGTTTGTCGCCTTCATAACGAGAAGGATCAAAAGCGCGGGGATTCTCGAACCGGTTCTCGTCCATGTTGATGGCCCATACATTCAGCATGACGCCTGCGCCCTTGGGAATTTTGTAGCCCATGTACTCGTCGTCCTGTATGACGGCGTGCGGCAGGCCGAGGATCGCAGTCGGCATCCATCGCAGAGATTCCTTTACACATGCCCGTATGTAGGGCATCGAGTCCCAGTCATCCATGTTCGGGAGTCTCTTGGTACCGCAATTTCGATCCAGCTCGTCCTGGGCTTGCCTCTGTACCGATGGATGTAGAACCATGGCTTGGACGAAGCCAGTCAGCGTGGATGCGGTGGTGTCCGAACCAGCCTCAAGCGCGGATCCAGAGATGTAGCCGGCCAGGGCGTCGGAGAAATTGAGAGTCTTTTGGCTTTCGACGATGCCCACGCAGAAACAGGGCTGAGCCTCGATCAGTATCCTATACGCGATCTGGAATATGGGGCAATGCTCACCTTTGCTGTGCCCTTAAGAACACGCTCTTTTGCATCCATCCAGTGACCAACGTACAGAGCCCTCTCTTCCTTATGCAGCGCCTCTGCATATCTTTTGCCAGGCGACATGAACCCGAGGTTCCTCAGAGGTGGGTACACATCCAGCATAGCAGCCGCAGAAGAACCCACGACCTCGCTCCACTTCTCGACGCAGTGGTACAGCCTCTTCAGCTTCTCGTCATGTATGCTCGTCGTACGGAATCCAAATACCATCTGCGTCGTCAGCGAGGTCGTGAAGCGACGGATGTGAGCGACAAAGGAGTCGGGCTCTTCCAGGAACCCGGATAGCATCTGTTTGCTCTCGAGATCTTGGTATGGTACGTAGCCCTTGGCGGCGTTGATGTGTAGGACTTGGTGGAAAATCTTTCGGATCATGCGCCAGGTTTCGCCGTATTGCTTTTGTTCCGTTAGTCCTAAGATCAGAAATCCGTCGTACATAGCAAGCGCTGAGCAACTGACCATCATGACGACGCGGAGATTGCCGCTGACTACATTTCCGAGGTAGAGATCGGTGCGAGAGGAGTAGATGTTGCTGCGTTTGTCCAAAAGATCCTTGACTGCTCGGTCGGACGAGAGCACAATCATGACCTTGGTGCCGAGAATGAGCGAGTAAACTGGGCTACCCAGGACACCAAAGTTAGTCTATGGATACTCGTACTTCTCAGCCATGTAGGCGAGCGCTCCGTTGAACATACCCATACTCTTTAGCCCATTTCTTGAACTGGTGATGCGATTGCGTCGTTGGAATCTGGTGCAAATTTCCGATCAGTGGTAACGTAGGAGGCCCTGGAGGATAGTTCTTGGGCCGTCGGCCGACATTTCGCAACTTGAAGATGGCAAAGGTTACAATCGCCAGCGGGATCAGAAAGAAGAATGCCATGATTCAAGTTCGGGCGTGCAAGATCCCCGTGACCGGTCAGCGTTGCGAAGTGGAAAGAGCGATAGGAAAAACCTGAAGTAGAGGAAGACCGAGTGCGCGACAGTAAGTTCCAATTTCAATTGCCAGCCATCATCTGCTCTGCTGACTTCTCTGCGGGGAGTCGACGGCAGCTCACATATCATCATCTCGGCTTAGTCGTGCCAAGTGTGCACCCCTCATCGCAAATTCATCCACGTATGCCGAACGGACCACCCAAGCAGCCAGTGCTGCGTTCTACGTAGGTCAGCGGACCCAGAAGCATGAGAAAGTTCCACCTCCTTTTGTTGGTACCGTGTTGTATCAGACTGCGACCTGGCTCTCCATAGAGAATACGAAAGAGTAAGCTGCAGGAGAGCCTGTTGGCTTCACATGCAAGCAGCCAATGATTTACGTGTGATATTCCAGCTAAGGAAATGCAATGTGACGGTCCGACGTATCAATGCCAGGGCTCTTTCAAGCGCCTGCTCCAACGCCAATCGTTAGCGAGAAGAGTAATTGACGGCAAGTACGCAAAATTATGTACTGATATCCCGGGCAGTCAGTAAGTTGATATGTGGACCATTGTACGAGTTGCATATTCGTCATAATCATGCTGCATCAAATCCTGCAGGTAATTTTGGAGGTTCATTGTAGTCAGAAGATGTTGCCGAGCCTTTTTCGTCTTTGAAGCGCTTTGTAGCCCTATGAATCTGGAAGTTGTGTAGATCCAACATTCTCTTAGATGAACACCACAATGATGTGTGCGCGTAAGATTATGAGGCGATAGGGGGATGCAATCCAAATAAGAGAGCTGTCGGTGGTAACCCTCTATGCTCCTCGTCCTCAAGCTCACACGAAAGCTCTGGTTGGCTTGACAATGTCAATAAAATGAATTGCCGTCATTACTGTTGAATTTGGCAACGAGGGGGCTAAAGATTTGAAAAGCTCAGTGAGTGCATGCTCTGAAGCTGCAAATACGGAAGGAGTGGCTGGTCAGCATTTATTTAGGTGCCTAGTTACCACCATCATTTCGTGTAGTTCTGATTGTTTCGGCCAAGCTCAGCTCAGAGAACAATACAACAGCCCAGGCACAGAAGAGTCTGGGCCTTTTCCTGCTTCCATCCTTCTTGTATCATTCAATGCTCGATCAACGAGCTGCAGTCCGATTCTCAATGATCTGCTTGATGCAAATCATCTTCAACATCATCTTCATCATCTTCTTCTTCATCCTCATCATCCTCATCCTCATAGCCTCCATTTGCAACAAACCAAACATCATCGTCAAGGTCCCCAGGGAAGGAATAGCCATCAAGATCCATACCATCACAGTTGGCAAGCCAATCGCGGTATTCCTCCTCATCCATGTGGCGGATAAATTTTCTCAGCTTCCGGTTCTCCAATTTGACACGCTTGACCTTCACGCCGAGGGACTTGTTCTGCTCCAAGAGAGTAGACACAAGTTGAGTCGCGGCCATCAGCACGGCCTCCAGAAAAGCCTCACTCTCGGGGGACGTATGGATAAGAGCGCAGGTCTTATCAATACCGATCTGACGACAGCAAATCTCCGCAATTTGAGACTGGAGATTGGCCTCATCGGGAATGCTGGGATCCAAGGTGTCATATGCGGTCTTGTATGTGTTAAACAACCATTTGATACCCTCTGGCGATGACTTGTTGACCTTGGCGACTGTTCCCTTCTGCATGTCCTCTAGAATCGACTGGCTCAGTTTGACACGCATAGACTTGTTCATGAAACGATCGGAAAGTCGGTACATTTCGATCATGGGAATGATGTCGTCCATAGCTTCGTTGTCCCACTCGCTGCTGACTAGGAAATGCTCGACGTCGATTGGATCGCACGTATCTGTTACATCGACGATTTGAAGGTAAGTGTCGAGAAGCTCTGGTTCAATGTCGTCGAATTCGATGACGGAAGTTCTGCCTTCGACGAAGGTGGAGTTGTTGAGGCATGCTCTGAAGTATTCAGAGTCCTCGACCAGCTTATGCTTGTTAAATTTGAAGACCTTTTTGCCACATTTGAGGGAGACATGCTCATTAAAATCGCTAGGAGAACAACGGGTTAATGAACGACATATAATATGCATATATGGGGGCCGTAACACTGAAGAGTCGAGCTTACAAAAGCAGTAGCCGTAAGGCAAAGCTCAAATCGTCCTCGGCAGGCTGTGGGGTGCCTGCAGCGGTGTGAAAAGCACCAGAGTCGGCCATGCTTTTGGAGAAATCGGAGAAAGTTGACTGTGGTCGGTGGAGAATGAGAAGAGAGACTCAAGAGTGGGAGGAGGAGGTTTTGAATTTATGAAAACTCTAGAAAATAGGAAATAAAGGACGTTTAGAAAAAGAATCTGGACTGGGAAGGAGGGAGCCTAGGTCGTTTGGGAAGGAAGGCACGGAAAACAAAGGCAGGCAGGTACCGGGAGTGCAGGCACCAGAAGGCACCTTCAGTCGGGTGAAAATCGGACAATGAATCACTCAGATCTACCTTATGTATGACATTACTCGTTTGGGATCTTTGATTGTCACATAACACAGCAGATGCTCTTGTATGTAATGCGGACAAACAGATTGTAAGATACACTTTGTTCTGGAGCAACTGCATTTTGGACAATAATACGAGGCTGCTCCCGTCACTGTTCTTCTGCGCCATTCCCAGCTGTAGCCTGCCTTATTTTCTGTTTCTTATGACCCGTACTGACGCCTGTGCCCCCATTCTCCCAAGTGGTCAGATCAACTTGAGGCATACTCGTTCATCGTCCAAAAATTGTTGTCGACTAGTCCCCACCTTCCGTCATCAAGAGGGTCTTCGTCTCCAAATTCAAGCCCGGGAGGATTGAAGTGTGAGAATTCGTCTGATGAACTTGACAGCACGGCAAGTCGCGCCCTCTCGTTGATATCTTTGCAAGCACTGTGGATCCTCTTGAGTCTTCCGTCGTCTGTAGCCTTTATGAGACGCTCGAGTAGGAGCAAGGCCGATTCGACGTTGCTTTGATCCGTCAGTCGACACGGGTTATCTGGACAGGCCAGGTTGTTGACGGTGATGAACATGATACTTGTGAGGTAGCCGCACGACACTAGCCTGCAACAAAATCGTTAGCAACAATTGTGAGGATTGAAGAAGGAAACCCCAAATACCAAGTCAGAGCCGAGTCATTCTCGGGTGTTGCAGCATAGAGATGCATGCAAGTCCGCGCCTCAGTAACCAGCCTGTCCCAGCAATTTGGAAGCCGTGCTGCTAGGTCGGACCGCACTGCCGGAGTACTCCCCTTGTTACAGCTGAGCAACCCTTGAAGCCACTCGAGGTGGTGCGAGTCTGTGTAGTGTGTTGTTGCAATTAGCTGCAGGTGGGTGTAGTGAAGTAGGCAAATGTATCGAAGGTACTCAGCGGCCACGGTTGCTGCTGCCAGCTCTGGCTGGAATTCCATAGGTATTGAATTTTGCCAATTTTCCAGCATCTCACGGATGCGAAGCATGTTCTGACTCTTTTGTTGGTCTGGAAGCTTGAGAGCCCGAACGGAGAAACACATGTGATACAGCTTTCCCTGGATGTAGGCGAGCTGAACAGTACTGCGGAAGTAATTGAACTTTTGGCCAGAGAAACCCATGATCATACCTACATCATCCGGAGGATGTAGAGATGGAATGTCTATGTCGATCTCTGACTCTTGATGCATAGGCGGCTGCGTCAATCTCATTGCTAGGTCGCGGTCGAGTATGAAGGCGATCCAAAAGACTCGACTCCTCTGGAGAGTCTCAGCCGGCTCGAATTCCTGCGCCGTAGACTTTGTATGAAGTCTAAGGCTCTGGCAAAGCCTAATTGCAGTTGCAATTAGTATGGACGCCGGGCCCTGGTCCGCTGAGCCGTGGAATACGAGTACCAGTCCAAGTAAAGTCTGCAAGACCAGCATACTTGGATCATTGATGACCAATTTGTTCAAGACGGATCGAACATTGTCGATATATCGCTGCATATTCTGCGTCTCTTCGTAACTGGAAGCGTAGGAGTGCCGGTGTGCCAGGGCTAAGACAACGTTGATGGCGGCCCAGACGTCTGATTTACGGTGCGCCGGATACGCGTACCAACTTCGCAGCATCTTAACGAAGCTTTCTCGCTCAAATAGAGGGAGCACCTGATTCGAGTTCTGAAAGTAGTCTTCTATCGAAGGCAGAATCTGACGCAAGGGCGGGAGTGTTTTGCTGGATTCGCGACCCGAGATGCTTGAGCCTGGGTTGGTAGAGGAGCCGGGTGATTCGTTTAGTGTTGAATCAGTATTTGTCGCCCAGATATGTTGCTCCTCTTCAGAGATACTTGCAGCTGAATCGGGCACCGAAGATGCCAGCAAGAATTCTGGGTTGGATGCCTTGGGCGAGGGTTGTTTTTGGGCCTCCAGTTGCGCCAGTCTGGCTTCCAGCATCTCGATCTTCTTGGCTCTATTTTGAATAATCCGTCAGTTGACCAAATTTCTCTGCGGAGAGTTTAGAAGTGAAGACATACTGATTCGACTTCACGGCAGTCGCCCTCGTCGGGCCAGTGTAAGTGCACTCTGAGTTGTATAACTTGCAACCGGAACATCGTGGCTCTTTTGCATCACATTTAATCTTCTTATGATAGCACAGATCGCAGGCCTGTACGGTTCAACTCCATTGTCAGTTTCTTTGAAGGTTGCATTCACCCGGCTAGGTAGGCGTTAGGAGTTGGAGCCACTCACCTTTCTCCTCCTGACTCTTTTGGGCTTGGATGTCTCCATCGTTTCTGTTAGTTGCTAGAAGGCGTATCTATGCCCTTGTCCAGGCTCTGTCATTCGATCCGGTATAAGATGGAGTACTCTGATGTTTCAGTAACGACAGTCACGCTGTGACGAGCTCTTCGTGACTTCTTGGATGGGGCCAAGTAGTCAAGTAGATTATGGCCGTGGCTTGAAGGCGGGACTCGGGAAGTTGTCTGATGAGACCCCGCTTACAAATGGATGGGCTAATCCCAATAGGGTTAAAGGTCAACGAACAGGATCCTCTGCAAGAAGTACTCCAGGCACCTGAATAACAATCTTATAAGTTCTTCCTTAAAGCTGCCTGCTGCAATGCCAAAACATTCTAAACCTTGCGGATTTGGATAGGCGCCCAAAAATAAGATCAAAATTGAAAAGCCAAAGGACACAAAAGCAAAAGACGACGTTGGCCTGATTCGAACAGACGCTCCCGAAGGAACAAGATTTCTAGTCTTGCGCATTAGACCACTCTGCCACAACGCCAATTGGACAATCTTTGAAAGGTGGAGATGCTAACATTTCTATGGATTGTAATTTATATTGTTTTCGTATTGGAGGACAGACGCTATGTCGTTTGCGCGGCTCCGAACATCGTCTGTTTGGAGTTGGGATGAACATCTCTGAAATATAACTCAAACCTTTACACGTTACCTTTCCTTCGAAACTCTATTCAGCGCATGCATGTACGTACTCTTTGTCTTGATTAACAATTGCCAATGAGAGATACAGAGTGCCGCACCGTAACTCTCAGTATGACGTCGGTATCTAAATCGATTCGCTTGGAGAATTCTCAATTTCGGGGAATGATGAACATCAATGCGGATCAATATGTAGCTGGCTTCTCTCCTCGCCTACATAACTTTGAAGCTCATTGTCATCTCGAAACCCACGTCAACTCGCATTTCATATCAATCCGCCTCCCACGTCAGCTCGCAGACGACGTCATCTCGCAGCAGACAACATACACATACGATAATATCATGAGTTGAGTCAGGGTTATATAAAGCAACACTTTTCCGTGTGCGCATGTAAACTTGTCTTTGAATAATTAGACTCAATTGCCTTTCTCCGTTCTCTCGAGATCACGAGATTACAGGTACAGCAATATGCTGCCCTGTTACGTTTTTATCCGAGCATCTTCCTGTACTATGAGACCTTCACGGAACATGCGTCATCCTATAATCTTAGTCCTACTTGCGAGCCTTACGAAGGTTTACGCCCAGACAGGCAGCAACAACGGTAGTGCTGACGACCACGATAACCTGGGGTGTTCGATAAATGTACCAGGATTCTTTCACCGAGGCAATTGTCATCTTCTTTGTCGTCCTACAACATGGATCAATATCTTGGTATTCTACTTAGGCAACTATGGTGCCCATGCAGTGACCATTACCACGCAACCGGGCCAGAGTATCTACGATACTTTATTGGCTATTGCACACGCCATTGTCTTCCCAGGAACGGGTACATTAAGGGGCTTGCGAAAGATCAGAAGCTTTGCTAGATTTGGAGCTACCCCTCTGGAAGTAGCGGCTCGAGCACACGCCATTTACACAGTCATTCCAAGTCAGAAAGAGGAAGGGCCAACTGTGGCTCCCGCACAGAAGCTGAGAAATGGCCCTGATGATAGGGCTGGGACGCAAAGTTCGAATGAGAAATGCCATACCCAACCAAAACAACAGGCGAGCGACATTGGAAACTGGGAAGACAAAAGCAGCCGTATGTCTTACGGCTTCAAAAGCCACCTTTTTGACGGAACAAAGTTGCCGGTGCTAACATTTGGCTTGCAGAGCTCCCTCCATTCTTTGCACAAAGTATTCATGGTCGCTGTTGTTTGCCGAAAGGATACGAACTGGTGCCTGTACTTGCAGGTGCGAGGTTCATCGGAGATCATGACGACGAGAATATTGCAAAGAAACGACCTCGGGCCAGTTTTATAACGTCATATTTTCGGCAAGATCAGTCGCAACACATAATTGTGTCTGCTAGCCCCAACTTCATTAAGGCCATTGCTTCTCTAGTGCAGCTCCTGTTCGCAATTGCAACGCTTTATCAAACACGTGGTGACCAGGTCGAACGATATGGCTACGCTGCTTTTGGATTCACCGTCATCCCATATGCTTGGATGTCCGTCATCAATCTTGTGGGCAACATCATGTGTCCACAGTATGAGAACATATTTGTTGTCGAGTCTACTGGCTTGGATGAACTGCGGTCGAGATTGAGGGCAACAGGCACTCCGGAACAACAACAGCATTTCGAGGTCGTGGGCACAGTCGGCCGCCTGTCAGGAGACTCATACGACAACCTTCTAATGCAGATGCACAGGGAAGAAACTCGAAGCACAGGCCTATCTACTGCACTATCCCGACTTTTCCCACTGTTTCGATTGGGTTTTTTTCAATCTTTGGTCAACACCGTTGTACATCCACTCAATATGGAAGCGATGTATGTAACTTTGGTTGCAATGTCTGCGCCACTCACTATCATAGGTCTCCTTTCTCGCTTCCGAACTGGTCAGAGCGCTTTGTATCAGCGTGTGTGGATTATGATGTGGCTTGTGTTTGGATCCTGCACTGGCCCAAGTTTCGTAGGTGTTTTTGAGACGATGGGACCACAGCTACTAATCCGCAACGGAAAAAATGCACATAAAGTACGTGTTTTCTTCGGAGTAGAGGTATTACTCTGTATGTCTTATGCCTCCGTTGCGGTGGGAGGGTTGGTGGTAGTTGCTCAAGCGATGAAAGATTTTGGGACTTGCGTAAAGATTGATTAAAGGAAATTATGACATTCGGCAGTCAGAACAAATATCGTTTCATTCAATTCAATCATCATTCATACTTCATCGTGTATAGAAGAGACTTGGATAGCTAGTTTGGTTCGTACTCTTCTTATTTCATATTCCCATACAAATTACAAGGAACCTAGGGTTTTTCTTCTCTTTTCTTTTCTTCTTTTTTCTTTTGAGAAGGGTTTGCAAAGTCTTCTTAAAGCTATCCATTTTGTTCATAGAATCACGTTCCGAACATCTTTGCATTTCTGCAGTACCACTATCTTACTGCCAAAAGCGAGCATTGGGGCTGATATAATTACGCTTTCCCGCAATGAGCGCTTTCCGCCGCAATACCGGACGCAATCAACGATTTTATGATCAGGATTGCCAAATTCTGACGGCCGCAAATGACTGGTCGCAATGAGCATGTCGCGACTGTGAATATGACAAATGATATGAGCGCCCAAGTCAGCAGCTGGTAGTGGTGCACAGTCAATACAGTCGGGCTTTTGTCGTTTCAATAGGGCTACAGGCACATCCGTTAGGTTTACTTGACGTCACTTACTTGAATCTAAGGCAAAGTCTCGCTAAGTAAGCCTGCACATCATGCAAGTCGTAGAGTTGCACTTCTACAGAGACACTTCGAATCAAACTCCTGGCGAATGGGACAGTCGGGGAGTGGAAGGCCCTTGTTCGTCAGTTACCATCCTTTCCACCCACGAGACACGTTATCCATGCAAGCCGACCGTCGCCCAGGAGGGGCAAGTCGCGCCTTATTGGGCGGACTGCGCATTGTCAACTCTCTTGGCTCCACGGCCTCGTTGAAGCTATGTGAGTCCCCATTGTACAACTCAGTAGTAGCATCCCGATCTCGAACTTGATAGCCCTTCGGAGTTTTGCGAACGTCTTTATAAATCATTGGGGTTTCGAGACTTCTTCTGCATAGGTGGTATTTGTTCTGAAGTTGGTGAGGCTGAGCCCGTGATATTGCCGGCTGCTGGTAGAAGCTCTTTTCCCGGGGAGTGGCAAGTACTTCAGGCCACCAAGATTTCTGCCGCACCTCAACCTCTTCCGCCTTGTGCGCCGCTGTCTCCAAAGCAGCTTCAAATTTCTTCTTGCCTTTCTTCAGCTTTTCTTTCAGCTTTTGTTTGATACTTGCGATCTCCGGAACATCATCGTCAGACGTGCGTCTTTTCCACACTGAAAACTTGCGGAGACGAAAGCTCTTGGCCCTGACTATGGGTTGTCTCGACTTGTCGTATTGCGCGCGCAGAAGAGGGTCACTGGGAACTTTGTAAGCCGTTGTGATATGCGTTTGATAGACTGAAAAGTGTCCATGTCGGGTTAACATTCTGTTTGAATCTTGGTCTCTGGACGAACTGGCCAGGTTCGCACTCCGAGGTCTTCCCGCTCTGTCATATGCTTCATGCTGACTACACTGACGAGCTATTTCCACCAGGCCATGAAATGCGTATTCAATGTGTTCTTGTGTCGCGTCATTCCCGACGCCGAGAATAACGTAATGGTCGGTGGGCATTGGTGAATCCATCGTTTTGATACAAGTAAAACCTTGAACTACAAGCACTTACAAGCAACCAATGGGAATGTTCATGATACATTAATACCACCAACGACCACGGAAATCATTGGGAGAGTCCTGACAGAAGGTTATGAGGTGAACAGAATCGAGCTAGGCTCGGCATACAATGAAAGTTGACCAGAATGTCGTCCTAAACCATAAGTACAATGATGAAGACGTCTATCAATAACATTTTGGCGTTGAACTCTGGTGAAAGAGAGTACGCCCACCTCATAACGCCCACCTCGCCGAACAATCGAGGCTCGGAGGAGTAGCTAACTGAAGTTCGGCAAAGGTTTCATTGTCCTTTGTGCCCCCTCTAGACGTTCAAGTCCTTGTCACCCTACAAAAGAACAAAAGGAAACAATGCATAGATCAGGACAGGAGGTAACACTCGCAAAAGGACAGTTTTCGTAGCACAACCTGGTTTCGATCCAGGGACCTCTGGGTTATGAGCCCAGCGCTCTACCCCTGAGCTATTGTGCTTGTTCTAGTTGTTAAAAGATGTAGCTCATTTTGAATTTAACAATGTTGTGGGAAGGGTGGATGAAAGTGTGACCCACTCGAGGGCCGCAAATTTTGCTGGCCCATCAGCTAGTGTGGCGGACAACTTTGGCCTCAGCGGCCTCAGAGGAACAGTCATGCCACAACTTCAACTACCTTAATCAGGCAAAGCTTTCTGACTCTTGTGGAGGACCTGTATGGATAGACGGATCTCTCGAAAGCCAAAAGCTAGTGAAAATGGAGATAAGAAGACCGACCCAAGCGTTCGGGCCTCCGAGAAGTCTGGCCCACCGGAGATGGGTCCGGCAAAGTGGCCGAATCGGCATCGCGTGGGCGCGCGTCTGGACAAAAGGAACAGAACCACGTTTCTCCCCAGGTTGTTTATAGAATTTTACATAATTATCGACCAGTCTTTATCTATCTACCGGACCATCTCTTGTCGACTTAAGGTGGGCTTTGCGGGGTGAGGATCCCCGACGTTATCTTGGTGCGGATACTGGGCTTGGTTTTGGAGAAAAGGCCGATCACATTTCCCGAAGCCATCGGGAAAACGCCACGACTACGGAGGATGACCGACGTCACCCGATGCAGTCAGCATCCGGTCAATAGTCGGAGGACTGTCTTCTGGATGCGGGTGTTTATATCCGCCTCATAGGCAATGCCATACCGACTCTTATCGCAAACAAGCTCATCCGAATTCACCTGGGGCTGTAACGCAACACGATCAACTAATTTAAATCTCTTCGTAACTGAGCCTCAGAATTAGTCAGTCAAGATGATAACTCCTGTAAGTGGGCTTCAAAGCAACATTGTCATCGTAGGTATCTGTAACTAACAATCTTCAGAGATGGAAACGGCTTGTGCGATTCATCGCGGAAGATGATTGGAGGGAATACATCGGCGAACCAGTCGACGAGACTGTCGACGGTATGAACTCTTCTTCCTGGTCAAGTTAAATCATATTCTAACACTCTCAAAAGTTGGAGCTGCGCTGGCCGCATCCCTCCCTGTACTGGTGCGGGTTTTCACTGGAATCTCAGCCCTGGACGCCTCAGCAGAGCCAACATCAAGGATCCTCAACGTCCAGAAACTTCTTCCGCCCCTGACACGCAAAGAAATCGGCACGATCCGCTGCATTGGTCTCAACTACCGCAAGCATGCCAAAGAGATGAACCTCGAACTTCCAGAACATCCAACTCTCTTCTTCAAACCCGCAAGCTGCCTCAACGCGTCAAACGCACCACTCCTCATCCCTCATCAGGCAACAGATATTCAAGCGGACTACGAAGCTGAGCTAGCGGTCATCATCGGCCGTGACGCGAGGAATGTCAGCGTGGAGGATGCCATGGACTACGTGCTCGGTTACACGTGCTCCAACGACGTCACGGCGCGAAAGCATCAGTTCGCTGGTGCTCAATGGGGTTTCGGAAAGGGATTCGACGGCTTTGCTCCGATGGGCCCGTGTATCGTCAGCGCGAGCAGCCTCCCAGACCCTTCAGTCATTGAGCTGAAGACGATCCTCAACGGCGAGGTGATGCAAGAGGGTAGAGGGGACGACATGATATTTTCCATTGCCGAGATCGTGGCGTATTTGTCTCAAGGCACGACGCTGGAGGCCGGGACTGTGATCATGACGGGGACTCCTCACGGGATCGGTGTGAGTAGAACTCCGCCTGTTTTCTTGGCTCCTGGGGATGACCTTCGCATCGTGATGAGCCACGGCCTAGGCAGTTTGGTTAATAAGGTGGAATACGAGGAGAACCCCCAGAAGAAAATGAATGGGGCAAATGGAATTAAAGCGGTGAACGGTGTGAATGGAGTGAAAGAAGTCAAGGTCAATGGACTCCATTAAGCTGAGGAAGCACTCATAGACCACTGCAGAATGAACACACATATTTATCCGTTAGACCTGCCAACTTGGACTCTTTCTTACATCGATATTTCCATCTTACTGGGATCGCTAGTCAACTTGAGGGGCATTGTGACGTATCTTGCTCAGTCCCGAACTCCGAGAGCCATGCCGCTTAGGTAAGTAGGTATACAGAGATTGTTGTAAAACCCTCCGTCCTGCACGACTTAGAGTTTCCAAGTCCCCGGAATTACCACTTAGGTAGTTCTCCACTGACAATGCGGATATGCATAGCCGTAATGCACATGCCTTGCGGGACAACTCCGACATCCGGGGCTCCTAAGCCCTACAAGGCCAAGAGTCGGCTCAGACGGGCCTCTATGCTGTCCGACGAGATGAGGTTCACTACAGATACCGCAAATTGGTCTTTACGGAAATTGAAGTTCCGTACGCTTAAAGGCGATGAATTGTGCAACGAGTTGTGATGATGTTGCCATCTTAATCTGACTGCATTGGATGCTCAACGAATAGGAAATAGTTGTGTGTCGATCATTTCTCCGATAGAGAAGCTTTCGGCTCGTTAGCTTCAACTTTGGCAGAAATGGAATACGAGTATCTGAGGTTGGCGAGTCGCGCCCTTGAAAATCGGCCCAAGACTCAATTTAATTATGCTACGTAACCGCGAAATCTTGCCCTGGCTATCCTGGTAGGAAATTGTATCCGTATGGAAAGCTTAAAGGAGCTTTGCTAGCTACGAGTAAGGTATGGACAAAGACAGGTCGGTTTATTGTGCAAGTAATACTTACTGCACTGACTCGTAACTAACCGAAACCGACACCGATACTCGGACAGAGCGCGTTGTGGACTGCAAAACAAAGTCAAAGTAATTAAATACAGCATCAGCTTTTGAATGAGATTAATTGTCGTTAGCCTCCGGGGCAAGAAGAATTATGCCCGCCGCAACGACCGGGGAAGGCAATGCCGGACGCCGGATGGCAATAATGCCGTATTCTAAAAGATCAGAAGTACAAATACCGAGCTAGAATCAGTAATCATGGCAGATGAAATTCCTCATCAACAGTCAATCAACCAGCCAAACACTCAATCTTTCAACCAACAAATCAATCAACCATCCAGTTCTCTCAGCAACTAAACAGCCTAGTCGCCATCATGCAGTTCTCTACCATCACCCAGCTGATCCTCCTCGCCACCGCTCCCCTGGCTATGGCCAGCGTTGCCGCTGAGCGCACTAGCAGCAACAGCGTATTTGACGTCCGTATGGAGTGCATTAAGAGCAACTGCGGTGGTGTTGGAGCCGCTTGCGCCGGTGCCTGGGTAAGTCACACTGCTAATCGCCAACCGAAATGTTCACTGTTCATGAAAGCCACTTCGAGGCCAGGAGTGGTCTTGTAGATGAATCGGTCCGTTTGAGACAAGTTACTAACTGTATCGACAGTGCTGCGTCCGCTACAACAAGGATGGCTGCAAGTGCATTGCGCCGGGCGACATTTCCGAGGTAAGTCTACATAAACGTTTTTCCAATGGAAACCTTCACATACTAATTAACTACCCCAGAACGGAGACAAGTGCCCCGCTGCGTAAGGAAATTGGGAAAAGTTACTGTATTCATGACAGCAGCAAAAGCGAGTGTAGATACCGAAGTATTTAGAAAGTAAAACCAATCATATTTATGAAACTTCAATATTCTCCTGCTATCGTTCATATTTCGGGCGAACGTTCTAGCAACCCGACTTGAGCGGTCGTAGAAGATTAGGTGTCTCAACTGGATTTCGTAAAAGTCTGCTCGCGCCCTTCCGAATTAAGACCGGAAAGCTAGGCTTCATCTGTTATTTCATTTTACTTAGTCTCAACAGCGGATACTTTATACTCACTGGTAAAAACATTTGAGATGATGCTATGTTTTATCCAGTACTGGAAATGCCTGTCTATAGTTTTTGCACTGGCTTAAATGTAGACCTAAATCCGCGACTTCCTCATATTTTTCAAATTGCCACTCTATAACTCATGCTAAGATCACATGCTTGCATGATCATGCATAAGAGTGTTGATAACATGCTCCCATTGCGATAGGTCTCCGCTCTCGGGAAGAAAGAATCCAGGATCATCCCACGTCATCTGCGCGCTTGTCGTGCTGTAAGGAAGTCCCAGACCAGCCATCAGAGGATCAAAGTCGGGACTTTCAACTGGCAACTGAGGTTGTGTCTCCATTACTGGCGGTTGGCCAACGGGCTGAGAGAAGCGCCTGCTAGGTGAAGCTGAAGCCAGAGCTAGCGGTACTAGGGTGTTGGCTGGTGGCGGGTGAGATTGCCTTGCCTTTTTGACACAGAGCTCAACTATTTTGACTTCAGCGAGGGCAAACTCATTGAGCCAGACGTCATTTCTCTGCATCTCGCAGTATGCAGATAAGTCCTCGAGGATGGCCTGAGAACGTCGAGAGTGAGGGTCGCGGACAGCTATGATGCCCAGGACAAGAGCACTATTGAAGAGGTTATGTGGTCCCAGACTCCACTTCAAGCGGTCGTTCAGAGGTTGATTGAACATTCTGAGACCCATGTCAAGGTCTGCGCAGGCGGAAGCTATACATACGTCGTGACTATGTCTGTACCGATTTGTGATGGATTGGCGGAGAAGGAACGGTCGATGTAGTGTGACTCTTGCGAAATGGTACATGCTGTGCAGATGTAATCTCTGCCAGGGGAGGAAAGGGAGACGGTCGTCTTTGGAGATGTCCGGGTCCTCCAACTCGAAATACGGTGGTAGCCTGCCTCTCCAGGTATCGATCTCTTTGTCAAGCGTGAGAACCGTCTCATATGAAACTGTGAATAGACCGAAACATCGCTCTTGAATCTTGCCTACGACCACGGCGAGTTCGTGAGCGAGCCGGCTGAAGACGCTCGCGGTTGGCTCAGAAAGGGGTGCTTCTGGGACTGAGGCAGCCTCCTCGTCATCTAGGTCGTCTAGCCAGACATTGGAAGCCTGTTGAACAAGACACTGTTGATCAACAATAGCAAACGGCCGGCCGAGAGCTAGTGCTATGGTTTTATCGAGCATGTAGAGATTACTCCATAGTCGTCGCCTGGTCTCTGTTTCTTTCCTGGGAAGCCTCCACCGTTCACCGTCGATATGCATGCCCTGCGCTTGAGCCATCCGCATAGCAAAACTCGTTGTGAGCCACGATTCCGGTACACGACGGGTGTAAATGAGATACCGAGTGACCAGAACACCAGCTCGCACGAGATCCGTTGACTCGCCATAGAAAGTTGGGGCAATCACAATGGCTCTCCGAGCAGCCCAGTAGAACCGCTGTGATGTGTCATAGACCTCACGCTGAACCTCCCTGTTCCGCGGCCTTGGGCAGTCCAACAACACCCCATAGGCCAAGACAATGAACAGCAAGGCCAGCCAGCGAAGATCAATCGTGGCAAAGTCATCAAAGCCGAACTTGCGAGACCAAAAGTTTTCGTACTTGGCTTTGAAGGAGGTTGGCTGGACCGCGTCAATTGCCCAGTTGAGCTCCTTGAGAAAGCATTCCGTCAGCCTGTCGACTGTGGACTTCTTGCGCGGTAGCAGCCCGAGGAGATCCCAAATCTGAGAGAAGGGGCCATTCTCTTCTCTAAATGAATGAGTTGATCCCGCCTGGGGCTTTGAGCTGAGACCACTTGATAGCTCTGGAGCCGGCGCTTGAATGATTTTTGCGGCGGCTTGAGGGCCGAAATACGAAGAGCCGAAGAAGGATGGCGCATCGCGGCTTTTGAAGAGATTGCCGACGAGGTTTTCTGAGGACTGATCTTGGCCGCTACTCTCGCCTTGCCGCCCTCCGCCACGACTCGAAGATCTTGATGGAAAGGTCCTGGAACCCGAGGAGCTATCAGGTTGCTCAGCATCTCGTGCAGGGATCGCGTTCGTGGAAGGAGGTGAGACTGGGGTCGCCAAGTTGGCGCTTGGCGAAGTCATGAGAGGATCGCGGTGGCCTTGAGACACTCTCGGGCCATCGTCTTCGACTAAGTGACTATAGGAGCACGACGAACCGACTCCTCGCCTTTCACAATTGAAACATGGTCGCGAACCATTGCACTGACGAGGTGAAGTTAGTGAGATGATAGAATTTGGTTTAGAGTCTGAGGAAGCCCTGCAAGCCGTCGTCAAACTGAGTTCAGCATTGGCGCCGTCAATTATGTTTGCAGCAAGACAACTCAAAATGAAGTCTCAGCGTAATGGTGCTTCATGTAGGCTGTCGGGAAATGAAGAGATGGCTTCGATGAGACCATCGTATCGTGCCAAAATGAAAATGAGTTTGCAAGCTCACTCACTCTCTGCTTTCGCCGATGACACGACTCGCACGCAACCGCATGCCTACCTCGCTTCCTTTTGCGAATAATCGGACTTTTCGGATTAGTCGTCCTGGGCGTTGGGGTATCCATTGAGAAGATGCTCGGACTGTCTGCCGAAGTATTGTCGCGTGCTTGCGAGATCGGGAAATAGGCCCCTTTTGTACGGACCAGAGGGCGATGTCGGGGTATTCAAGTCGCCAAAGAGACTTGGCTATCAGTCTCTCCACACTTTGCCGAAAGGAAAGGCTCGGCGCTTCTAGGCTATTTGCGGACTAAGAGATAAGAATCCTACATTCCCCGGCTTTGCCCCCGCTAGACCACAAGGATGGTCTTTGGATGCGACGATAAGCTTGCCAATTTCCCGATGCCTAGCCATGTGCGTCGGTCAAAAGCCGACTTTGCTTGATAGGCGAATGCAGTGACCTCACCGTGCCTTTGTGATGCATCTTTTGCATAAGGTAGATATATGCCCTTTGATGGATACCATGTCTAGTCATATGGACATGTCGTCAGCTCTATACAGAGTCGCAACATATTTTCATCAATTCGCTTGATCAACTTAGACCTTCAACAACGCTTCAACAACCGCCGGCCATAGAACAATGTCTTCGGAAAAGATGCCAATGGACGCCAAAGATGGTGATATCGAGCCCCATTCGGCAGCCGCGAGCTCCGACCTTACGATCGACCCGGCTGCGGAAAAGCGCCTTCTAAGAAAATTGGACGCATGGCTCTCGCCAATGATGATCATTGCTTTCTTAGTCGCTTACCTTGATCGCAGCAACATCGGTACGCAACCCTCGACTCACAGGTCTACTCTAATCAAACAAATCTAATTGGGTCTGGATCTAGGCAACGCGGCAATTGCAGGCATGACAGAGGACTTGAGCCTCACGGGCAACAAGCTGAATGTCGCTGTCACTGTGTTCTATGGTAGGATGACACACCCTGTCCTCCGCGCGAATAACACTGGCTAACACGGACTTCAGTGACTTACATCACCTTCGAGATCCCGGCATCCCTGATTCTCAAGAGAGCCCGGCCGAGTCGACTTATCCCATTCTTCATCCTATCCTGGAGTGCAACAGTCATCGGTTCGGCCTTTGTCACGAATTATGCCGGTCTTCTCGCAACTCGTCTCCTCATTGGCGTCTTTGAGAGTGGTCTTTTTCCGTGCCTGACGCTCTACCTCAGCACATACTACAAGCGCGAGGAACAAGCTCGCAGAATCTCATACCTTTTTGTCGCGGCTGCGTTGTCTGGTGCCTTTGGCGGTCTTCTGGCCTACGGGCTTACGAGCTTGCACGGTGCGAGCGGCTTGGCCGGATGGAGATGGCTTTTCCTCATTGAAGGTGTCATCTCTGTGGCGGTTGGCTTGGCTTTCATTCTTCTGCTTCCTGACAGCTTCGAGTCAGCAAGGTGGCTTACTGAAGAAGACAAGGCGTTGATGCGCATCCGTGCTGAGCAGTCCAGAGTCTACCAGGGTGAGTCGGAGACGTTCGACAAACAAGAAGTCAAACTCGCATTCAAAGATCCCAAGGTTTGGCTGTCAGCTGGCTGCCAATTCTGCGCAAACACCTGCTCTTTCGGCTTCGGAACTTTCTTGCCAGTCATCATCCGCGGGTTTGGATACAGCAGCATCAAGACCCAGCTCCTGACTGTGCCGGTCTACATCTGGGCGTCGGCAGTCTACCTCACCATTGCTTACATCTCGGACAAGATCAACAAGCGTGCTATGTTCATGGTTCCTATGGCTTTGATCACCGCCACAGGCTACGCTCTGATGCTTGGTGTAAACATGAAGTCAACTTCGGTCCTCTACTTTGCGACTTTCGTCACGGCAACGGGTATCTACTGTGTTGTCGGCCTCAACGTCACGTGGATTTCGAATAGCAACGCTGGATACTTCAAGCGTGCCACAGCGATTGGCCTACAACAAACCATCGGAAACAGCGCTGGTATCATGGCTGGACAGATCTACCGCATCACTACTTCGGACGGAAGATACACGATTGGTCATGCGGTCTCTATTTGCACCATTACGATTGCGTCGGTTGGCTACTTTACCATGTGGACTCTGCTGAACAGAATCAACAAGAAGAGGGAGAATATGAGTATCGATGAGAGGTCACGAGAGATTGACCAAGGAAAGAAGGGCGACAGGCATCCCGACTTCCGATACACGCTTTGAGTCATTGGGAACTTTCTCCAGTAGCCAAAAGTCTCATCATGATACTTCCTTATCCCCTTACATAGCTAAATACATGTCTGCATATTTGTAAGCACCTTAGAGTACGTTCTTCTGCTGCGGAAAAAGAGCTTGCGTCTCATTCTGCTGCCCTAAATGTGATGCAGCAGCTTGTCCAGCAATATGTAAAGCTAAATTCTGTCAAATTTGACATTATCTCAATGCAAAAACATTAAATGGAGTATTTAATGAACAGCACCCAGGCGATGATTATCAGCGAGCAGACCAGACTAATGCCTACTGCCGTGTATACCTTAGATGGCTTACGTCCAACGCAGTCCTCAAGCTTGCCCTCTTTCTCAAGTCCCATCCGCTTCTTGTTATTGATGCTAAGAATCCCCGAAAGATACCTAGGCATGGATATTAGTAAACCAGACGAGTGCATATCATGTTTCAGCAACCTCAACTTACTTTCGGTCCAAGATCCCATAGAACAGGCCGAGACAGAACTCCAGACCCTTGACAGCCACAAAGAAGGCAATGACACGCTCATATGTGCCCCCAGGGGTTATGTCTTGCAGTCTTCCGGCAATCATGTCCACGATGACGCTTCCAGCATTGTTGAAGACCTTCCAGATTCCGAAGACGAGTCCAAGTTCAAGCTGGTCAGGGACGATGAGGGGAATCGACGCCAAGAAGGGAAGAGCGTTCATTGTCGAAGCCACAGATGCGATGACCATGGAGCCAAGAGCGTTCGTCTGGGTGTATCCAATGAGGCAATAAACCAGAATCCAAATGGCAGACGTGACACTGACAAACACCATTCTGTGACCGAAGAAGTCAAAGTATGAGCCGATCAATGGTGCGCAGATGACAGGGATGACCTGTTGCACTGCGGATGTGTATCCGGCAAGCTGAGCGGTGGAACCTCGAGTCTCAGTAATGATGTCGGCATTGAGACCGTTGAACCCGCCTACCACACCAGCTTGGAGAATTTGGGTGCAGGCAACGAGCCAGAAGAAGCGAGGGACGCGGAGGAGGGAGCTCCAGTCAGGAAGAGCTCGCAATGTGCGGGTACTCTTGCTGGTGTTGGTAGTCGCAACTTCGGTGTTACCAGCCTGCAGACGTTCACGGCGAGTGATCTCCCTGGCTCTCTGCTGGCCTGTGGGCATACGAGTCCAGGCTGGACGTATCCAGACCCACCAGACGTAGAAGATGTTTTGCAGAAGGTTGGCGAAACAAACGATGGCGGGGATCCAGAGCGCCCAGCCCCAGAATGAAGTAGCGTCTCGCATCGGGACCGCGGTGGCTTTCGCAATGAGGACGATGAGTTTTCCTGAATTCAGACCAAACATCAGTATATGTGTCTCTGAAGCATCATGTCGGCACATGTAATAGCAGACACGTACCGATCGACAGATCTAAGCCGTACACCAAACCGAGTCCCTTGTGCTGGAACCAATGGGCCAAGATCTTCAACCGTCGTTAGCCAGGTTCTTGATTGAAGTTTGACAACGTCATAGTACTCAAGCAAAACTGACCTTAGATGTGCATGTCTCGATAACAGTGCTGCCGAAACCCATGATTACTCGGCCAGCGACTACTAGAGCAAATGAATCCTGGTTGGAGCCAGCCGCCGATATCACCGCGCCGATGAAAATTGCTACTGAGCACGCCAAAGAACCCCTATTGATACCATGTTAGCAAAAAGAGGTCTTTTGCTGTTTGTTTTCTTCTAACAGAATGAAAACTTTGACAAGAGTTTACCATTCGACGCCATAGTGGTCGAGCCCGTAACCCCCAAGAATCGGAAGAACGGTGTTCACGAGCGATGTGGCCGAGGAAATAGCTCCGTACTAGAAAGAGTCAGTATGTGTCTTTCTATGCAAGACCTTGACTTCCAAATCTTACCTGAGAGTTGTTGATATCCAAATTCTTGATCAAAGTGCTCTTGAGAGGGCCAAGGGTGTTCTCGGAGAGCCCCAGGAGAGGGCAACACCACAGACGAGAGCGGTAGCCTTCCACGTCCATGGGAAGTCTCTGATTGATTCAGCATCATCGGAAGGATAAGTTGTAGCGTCTGCGATGCCCTTCTCGTCGGTCTCGGACCGCGTTGGGGAGGCGTTGTCATCGCCATTCGCAACGGGCAGAGGCCGCTCGACTGGATCCTTAGAGATCATTGCGAATTGCAGCAACAAATGGCTTCAAATGGCTTAGGAGAGAACGGGGAAAAGACAAGAGAATTGAGCAGGCAAAAGCCAAAAGTTTACCGCCGAGGAGGCGCAAAAGGATCAGGTTTTATCAATCTTTGTTCGTACATCAGATAAACCGCCAAGACCGTGGCTCGGCGTCAGTTTGGCCCCACACACCTTGAAATCCTAGCAAAGTGCACTAATGCAAGCGCCCCAACGCGACCCATTTATGATGGGCATACAAGTGGGCGCATCTTGGGTGGCATTGCGCCGGCTGACAGCAGGGGCTTTGGGTTTCCTGGGACGAATGCCTCATTTACCCCTCGTGAGATTTGCCCTGTCACTCTTTTGGCAAGTAGTAGCGTCTTATATCGAAGTGAAAGAAGCTTGCCATTTATCGCTCATGATGTGAAATCTAGCTTGAAATCTCTAGTTCCCGTTCTAAAAGTCTTCTGAGTGTACGTCTATTCGAAGGCCTCGCCTCTTCCGCCAAGTTTCGGCCGAATCCCTCACAGCTTCCATCAACGATTCTGGGCCGCAAGTGGCTATCAAAACTCTTTGGCGACTCTCAACAAACTGTACGGCATCACTGATAACCGATTTTATATCCATTCTTCTAGAATGGAGGTTATAAGCCTGCTCGTCTTCATGGCCGTTTGTTCGGGCAAGCAGACTACTTGTATCGTCGGAGCTCGATACGGCTCCATAACCAGGGGTTCTATTTCCAGACAGTAACTGACTTTCGACATCGTGAGCAATATCGTATGGCGGGGCTATTGAGCTTGATGTCGCCTCTTCGTTTGTGACAAAGAGTGATACTCTGACAGCCGGTCCCATCTTCATGAGGTTGCTGAGATGCTCGGAGAACCACTTGAGATGATCTATCGCCACGTTAGAGAAACGCACCAAAAAAGAAGTACTAGTATGCAATACAACTCACCTGTGCGTCTGACAGTCCACACAAACTCGACAGACTGAAGCTTAGGTCTTTCAGACTGTCCAAGGATCCGATTCATGAGGCCAAACGTGAAGGCCGCTCCACTCCCACCAGCGATAAAGATTAATTTGTCGTAGCTATCCATGTTGGGACATACCCCGTACGGCCCATCGACCGATGCCCACGCCGTAGAACGAGGATGGGATGTGACAGCTTTGGTAAATCCCTGGTGGGATTTCATCACAAGCTCCAAGCCAGAAGGGCCATTGTTGACGATTGTGAAAGGATGATTCTCATAGATATGAACCCGTGGGATCCAGAGGAAGATGTGAGTCCCTGGTGAGGCAGTTTGGAGACCTGGCTTTTTGAGAAGCAGGCGTGTTCCTCCATCCGGGAGCGGATAGAAGGCGACAGAGTTGTTGATGAGATTGTAAAGCATCCTGGAGGCTCTGATGGTACGATCTAGTAGCCAAAGTCCGAATGCAAAACTCATCAAAGCTGGTATTCTCTTTGCCCAGTTTGGTCGATGCAGCCCCGTCAAGATGACGGCGGCCGCGAAGCCAGCAATGTGACTAATGTAGAAGAGTTCGTAGTTCCTGTGTCTCAGGATGCCGAGGAACAGCACGATCATTCCGATCGCGGCGCCGATACCAGCCAAGTCTTCGGGTTTCAGCAAGCTAGCCAGCTTGCCATAGCGATGGAAGTGTATCGTGTAGAAGATGGCGTGCAGAGCTAGCAACAGAACGGCAGTATATCCCACGATGCGATGTAGGATGTTGAGCTGTGCATGTGATACTCCCACCATTGGAGTCAAGGGTGTATTTTTCATTCCGAAAAAGATGCACAGCGTCATGTTTGCGGCACACATCCTGCAACAATTTAGTCGATGCGAAAAGACTTGAAAAATGTGAGAAAGAGTTACCATCCAAATCTAGACGCCCAATGATTCAGTAGGTGCCTCATGACAATGTTGGTCGAGCATAAAGTGACGTTGACGACGATGTAGATCCCAACCATCGCGATGAACCCGAAAGAGGGCCTTCCAAACCATCCCCAATCCACACGTCTCTCCAACTTTCTAAGAGCCTCATTAGCATCCAAGTGTTGGGCCGACAAGGCATGTTCCCACATACCGGAAGAAGTCAACGCATGCCCGGCGCCCGGGACCCTTTAGCCCCTGAGCTGGTTTAGAACATGGGTTCTTGTTGGAAGCCTCGCGCAGCCAATAGGCTACGAAGGTCAAAAACACGAGACCAAAAAGAAACGCGACGTAGAAATGCAAAGTATCCTCGTTAGCTTTCTGCTTCGGGCTCTTGAATGCTTGCACCATCTTGTTGGTGAGGATGGTTGAGGAAATGGATGTGGTGAGACCGAGATAGAACGAACGCGCAGGCACATCGAGTCACGAAACGGGAGATGTGCGCTGATTGATAAGATGAACATGGGGAAGATTGATAAGATTGATAAGATCATCCACCAAAGAGATTTTCGGAGGGCCCACACGCAGTATGCCACGCGGTCGCTTGAGAGACAAATGTTTTGACACGTGAGCTGGCCAGCTGGCCATTCTATGTAAGACAGCTTGGGAAGTCCCAGTCTGAACACTGACAGCTGACAAAATCCCATCTCTAAGCTGAGTTACCCCAAAGCTGCAGGGTAGTTAACATTGAGCGTTCTCTCACGGTGAGAAAAGCCTCGATGGTGGAAACCCAGACGACAGGGGTGCAAAATGCTGCAGATTTCTCACGGTGAGCGAACACCTCTATGGCAGGTGAAGTGGAGAACAACGCAACGAAGGGAAGTCAGATCGACTACCGGCATCGGACTCGGTGAGCTTGTGGCGTTAGCCTGCTCAACTTGTTGGAGAAAGTGTGCTAATTAATGAGACAATGATCATCTGTTTAGGTCCGAGGGTGAGATCACAGCTCAGGATTCAGGACTGTGGATATTGAAGAACATTCTTGGCTGATTCGAACTACACGGCCGGGTATTGATGATGATACTTAACTGTATTGTAGGACCGTTGTCACTCTCAAGAAACCAAGATGCTTCCAAGCAACCCTAGCGAGACGGTCTTATTCACGATTCTGGTCCGCGACACTGCGAAACCTTTTCCTCGTGTCTCGAATGAGAAATCCAAGCGAGGTACTTTGAGTACTTAGTGTTTGATAATTTGAAACAGAAACTGACTAGCTGAGTCTTGGAACGAGGCATAGATCATGATTGAGGCGCACCTAATATCACAAATGTTCAACAACTTCGAACAAAATGGTGGGAAGATTTTGCAACGGGGAATAAGTTGGGGAGCGTGCGACCAGATAACTACATTATTGATCATTCAAAATAGTCAGTACACGATGTAGGAAGTTCTCAGATTGAAGGTTTCAAAAGTCTCGAAGTGGAATTTCTATTCACCCGTCCATCGTATTCTCAGCATTTAGTGCTCCGAAGCAGCATCTCCGAGCCATGCTTCCGGTGCTCGGCGGACTCACGGGATCCGCCATGATCTGATAAGCTGATAAAGAACTAAATGAATCGCGGTCTAACTGTCTCTGTCAGTAAATGTGGGCAGAGGTCAAGGGTTAGTTGATTGATAACTCCTAGTGCGGGTCGGTTCTCCGCAAATCCGACCAAAGCCGAGATGCACGAGTGGAGCTCAAATTCTGCATGAAAGGGGGGGTGCCATTGCCTCTCTCGCACAAGTCGCCATCGAATGCTCCGAGTCGCCGCGCGATGGATAACTCTATATGTCTCTGTAGCTCGATTCGGCTTCTATCCAAGCAATATGACGAAGAGCGAGCTAGAGAGTTGATCCCTGCCCTCAACAGCCACCTCGAGGACGTCCGCCGACTCCTGGCAAAGTCAAAGGCACTGTCCCGGGACGTGCAGTATCAGATCACGCCACGCAACCAGCGGACGAACAAGGCCCTGTCCGTGGATTCCATTGACCTCGCGCCCGTCAAGCAGATTTATGAGGTCTTCAGCGAGAATGTCGATGGCTTCTGGGTAGCCTCTGACGATCGTGTCAATGCCGACCTGCGTCGCCGGTTGGCTTGTATAGTAATATTCCTGAGATCCAAGTTGGATCCTGAAGCCTCAGTTCCACCACATATCGCCAAGCCATTTCACGGACAGACAAACTATGCGGATATTCGCAATTCTGGAAGAAAGTATATTCAAATCGCCCGAAAATTGGGTGGTCTGGGATCGATTCTCTGGCTTCCTTTAGACATTCCGCCCTCCACGTAAGACTCAAGAGTGTGCACTGCCCATGTAGTTATCAGCAAAACTGACATATGCCGGGAAGTTATGAGCGATACCTAAACATAGATGATGAGGAAGTCTTCAATCATTTAATATCTCTCGCTCCGCAAGTCACGGATCATGCGGACGTAGTACAACGTCTCATTCTAAGTCAGCTACGTGGTGAGCTGCCTCATGTCTTCCCTCCCTGGGCTTATACTTATCCACGGTCGCAGATCCATCTTTGAAGGCATCTTATTATAATCTTTTTGTCGACTATTCAGAACTGATACCGGCAGCGGATCAGCTATTGCTCTTACTCCAAGCGTTCGGCGCAGTCGAAATCCCTGAGGTCCTTCTGAAGGGTGTGCGAAGACCGCAGCGCCGTTGGAATGCCGACGGAGAAATAGATGCTGTCGATGCTGACAAGTTTGGGCTTTCAAACGAGCTTGTCAAACTCATTTCCGACGATGTTGAGTATTCATGTGCCATAGAGAGCCCTAATATCATCAAACGCAGGTTGGATAACGACACCCTGGCTTTGTCGCTATGTCCCGAATTTTCTGTTTTTCTGTCCCGCGTCTTACGGCCAAGGACTGTAGAAGAGCTAGGGACAGTCGCTCTGAAGGTGCTTTGCTTTGTTTGTCCACCATGTTACGAGGGCAATACGGACTGGTATGGCCTAATTCTGACCGATGACACCTGACATGGGGACTTCCCTGCTGACATCTGATCATCCAGGTCTGAACCACTCAAATTGGCTGCCTGGCCTATCGTTGAGAAGACGACTAGAGCGTACAAAGTCCCAACGCCACTTAGAACACAAGTCCTCGAGGCTATTCTTTTCTTCTGCGAAAGGGATTCGGTTGCCATGCGCCATGTTGCTGTGGACAGGGCTAGATCATTGTTGCGAAAGTCTATGCCTTACTATCTTCACGCTACCGTCGTGCTCTTCCGCAGCGTTCTTTACCGCAATGATGGAGAATTCACAAAGTCAGAGGCCCATATACGCGACTTTGTATGGCGTGGCCCGCGACCCGTTACCCGGCGGGACCACTCACTCCATGGACGGCTTCACATATCTCAGATGGAGAACAAGATCAAGTGCACTGACGATGACGTCTCCCTGCTCATCTACGAATGGAAGGCAGAATTACCGCTGTCAACTCTGGATACCGAGGTGACATTTCGACTCCAGAGCACAGCAGCGCGTTTCTTCCAATCCATCGGGAATTTTGCCGCCGCCAGGGCTTCCCTCGAACAGACTCTCTCCCTTGACATGACCAAACCGCTGCGGGGAAACACACGCCGACTATTGGTGAGCAGACTTGCAGACATGTATTGCGAGATGGAAGAATACTCCAAAGCGGCCGAGATTCTCCGGCCAGAGCTGAGTAGCTCGAACAAGCCCGAACTTTCACGTAGGGCCTATCCGCGTCTACTACTTTCATCGGCAGAGTTCAATATCGGACTCGGAAACTTCGACGCAGCAGAATTACTACTCAGAGAGCTCGAGACACAACATGCCACTCCAATTGGTATAGACACGCTCTTTGATCAGCAGCTACACATGCGCGCTGTCCTCGCTGTAGCTCGGATAGCCCACTTCAGGTCAGATAAGAACGTCGCCGTAACACGATGGAGATACGCCCTGTCAGAGATTCAGCGTATGCACGCCCTCAAAGCCGAAGCTGGCTTCACGGCGGCGACGATACATTTGTCCTTAGCTCACGCGCAGCTTGCCGCCGGCGATGCAGTTGGCGCCTCGGCATCTTGGGCTGCGGGATTGGAGATACTCAAGACTGAGACGTGCGAGTTTTGGCTTCCCATTGTACCGACCGTTTGGCTTAAGAAGGTCACGCGTGAGGTCTATGAAGCTCAGGGCTGGACGTTTCGTATGATGCTACCAGGTGCCAAACCTGATGCTACAACACCGTGATTTTTCAACATGACAAAAACTCGATTTGAAGCGTTTGGAATGGCCAAGTTGGATTTGAAGATTCCTTGTTGCGCGGCGTTATGGTAGACAACTTCTAGAAACCTGCTTCCGACTCGGTACAGCCCTGCTTAGTTGTGTACTTGAGGGGGAAGAATGAATCGCCTTCACGAACAGAATGAGGTCAATGTAACGACAGCCTTTTCATCTGGCAGCTGTTGTTCAGTCTTTGTTGTCATTTACCTAGGCTTACGTGGCCTACCTTGGCACATCAATGAATCAGCTTTGATATGTTGACGGCAACCAGATACATCAATAAGATGCATGATCGTCCATATTCAGCATAAAACATGCCCATACCCAGACAATTGATTTATTATACTGGAAGGAATAATCATGGTGATGAAAAGAAACCTTTGATCGCTATCTTCAACAGTCTGTATGGCCTTAGGGATTCTGGCTACTCTGGCTGGATGCTGCCATCACCTATTGCCCATAGGGTATGACCTCCACGATTTCCTCGAAATATTAATCTCTCCTTAGAATGGCTGTTTCCAGTCCACCTTGAATAGAGCATGGTGTGAACCGACAGGCTTGAGGACCTTTCCTACAGTGTTCGCATGCAGGTGAACGTGACACAGATTCTATTTCACATCCAGAACCGTTAGCAAACGCGTACTTCCAAGTTCAAGTTTGGCAATGATGGATCTGGAACAGAACGGGAGACTTACAAACGCATTAGTCCAACCGATGCCCATGCAATTCGGAACTCCGTTGCACTCAGACTTCAAACAGTCCCACGGCGTGCGGTAAACAGCGGTCGAGATTACCTTCTGCCTCGTGTTCGTTGTGGCCACACCGCACCTTCGCTCATACTCGACGCCTTCGATGGAGAATCTATCCGCGCATTGCCTACTGCCACACATGGCTTGCCATGACGTGGTCTTGCACTCAGCTTCCTGGGAAGACCCTTGCTGGTTGCTCTGACCCTGGCCCTGTTGAATTTGGCATTGTTGTAGTTGCTTTTCGATGGCAGACTTCGAGGCATCACACTGCGTTTTAGCATCGGTGAGCTCTCGAGACTTTTCTGCATCGCATTGCGTTCTAGCATCGGTAAGCTCTCGAGACCTTTCGGCATCACATTGCGCCTTGGCAACGGTAAGCTCTCGTGCCTTATCGGCCTCGCACAGCGTTTTCTCCCGTGCAAGCGTGGCCGCCTTCGTCTCAAGTGCCGTCTTTTCCTGATTGCAACTCTCTTCCGCCGTCCGGACATCATCTTTACAGCCAGTCTGAAGCTTTTGTTTCTCGCTGTCGCATTGAGATGCCATCTGGCTCTGGATGGCGTCTTTTTCTTTCTCGCATTCGGCTGCATTCTGGCGGCCACTCCCGCCTGATGTGCTCCCTTCAAAAGCATCATCCGTCTTCACGAGTAGAATGATGGATTGGACACCAGGACCGTAGCGCTTGTAGGTGGGGTCTTTAGTTATGTAGCAAGCCCCCGAAGACCAGGCTCCTGCGACGCATTGCGGATCCTGTGCGCATACTTCTGCGCAATGCGCAGGCGTAAGTGACTTGTCCGCGTGCTTGACAGCGCCAGATGGCCAGGAACCGCAAGTGTATTCGAAAGTGCTAACGCTGATACCGCCTTTTCCGGAAGAATTCTGCGTTGGGCAGCACGACTTGTAGCTTGGGGACGAAAGACAACTGCCGTCGTCGCTGATGAGAGGTGCCTGGTCTGCTGCCAAGACCCCGATGATGCTTGGAGCAAGGATGAGTGTGACCAAAGATAGGTGCATAGTAACGGAACATATAACAGAAGTGGTTGGGATTAAGTAGGGTCTTGTCGACCTTAGTAAGTTAAGCCGAAGACAATAAAACGGATTTGTGAGTGCGTGTGAAGAGGTCTCCAAAGGGTCTGTACAAGCGGTCGAATTTATTCTTTTGGAAACAATATCAAACGTGCTTATTCACAGCGACACTCGTGAGTCACCTAATGAACATAAAGTTCTTTACGATCTAAAGACACAGCAATATCCATTCGGAGAGATAGATCGGCTTCTCACGTGCCAAGTTCGTGTTCGAAGAAACCAACTAAATGGGCGCATCACCATGTATTACACTACATTGGAAATTGCTTTTTGTCTTACCAATTTCTTAGACCAACTTCAGTGATAATCGAGGTATCAAACCTCTGATTGGTTATCATTGAGAATAATAGACTGATCGTTTGGCAGGCCGCCACAGCAATGGAATTATGAATGCAGCCAATACAGTTAGTCTTACTGGATCCATGACAGGCTCCTCATCGAGACGGATTCTCAAACGCCATGATAGTTTGCGTTGAGTTATGATCGCCATCCCAGCATAACTTTAATTCCGAAATGTCCGACTGTCCGACCAGCTGGCACATCTGAAGCCTACATGATAGAACGGAAGCTTTAGCTTCATGCGTGAGTTACAAAATCATTATTCGAGAAACTTGAATCCACATCCGGAAGTTGATAGAGCATTGATATCGTTAAACGCACCCAAGATGATGTCACTGAAAGATTGAGGGTTTTGAGTCTGTCGTTTCCGGAATTCCACTGAGAGCTCCTGCGAACTATGGCTCTTGAGCGAGTAAGGCTCTCCCCGTCGTCCGTACAAGCTAATTCGCTGAAAGGTGGCCTTGCTGTCTCAGAGATGACTTGTCGGGGACCTAAGAGCTGTCTGAGGTGGGCAGTGATTCGTGAGGCATGCGGTTAGTTCAAATCGATAGCCGGGCAACTGGATCGTCCCGTTCCTTAACGTTGTCTCAAAGTACCCCGCAGCTTGGTTCCAAACCGGCGATATCATACGCTCCCAGAAAGGATCTACTATCTACGCGGCTGCTTGAGAGACATTCCATCGGCGAATCTCCCGAGATCTTTGAACCAAATCCATGGCTTGGAACAACGTCGAACAGAAGCAACTGCCAATGAGAATGCTGGATGTCTGCCACGCTCTGCAAACATTGTTAGATCTTAGACGTTGCGAAATGGTAAACCAAACTAGACCAAGTTCATCATGTAATGTTTGGCCCAAAGAGCTTGAAATACGGCCGTAGGCACTGTTGGGACCTGCTCGAAGAGTCAAGTCTCGGTAGATCCCTTATCGACATAGCTGATCTACCCGACAAAAGTGTCTTGCCCGCACAACCACTGCCATAGCGGACAAGCCAGTTTTTTCATAGCAATTTTGACCATTTTCTCAACGAATCGTGTTTGACGGAAGGAACTCCGACTTTTATCGTCTTCTCGGAAGCGACGCTGAAGATCGACATGGCAAGGCTATTGAACCCACCCGATTAGCAAGTTATCCCATTGGATTAGCGATGTTGAAGCCCAGTCGTGTTTGATACCGAATGCATTTGATCATGTTCCACAAAAGCAAATTCTTTCACAACCTCCATGCAGTAAGATTGTGGCTTATTGGTCTTAGACTCTAAGGGCCTTCGATTTCCAGCTTAGCATAGAGGAGACTTAGAGGAGTTGTTTCTTGCCTTTACACTGCGTCTCTCTAGCTCCAAACATCTTATTCAACTGGGCGTTGGTCTCGAAAAGGGGTCAACTCTTGGAAATCACGTTCACGACAGCCCTTCTCAGCAGTAGAAAACCACGTAACGTTTGCGGACAATAGGCAGGCCAAGATGAGAAAGATTGCGGATCATGACGTACATTTTGCAAGAGGCATGCGCCGGTTTACTCCTCAACTTTTGTAAAGGAAGTTGAGAACATAGCTATGCGGGCGGCTTGCTGGTCCTGACAGATACAATCCCCCGCCTTTCTTGAAGCTCTCGATATCGTCTCATTCCACGACATGTATAAAAAGAGTGTCACGCAATCAACACCACTCTTTGACTATCCTTCACAAGCATCTATCAAGCTCCAGTGTTGAACCTTCTCAAATTCTATTACAATGGTCACTTTCCAAGCGGGCCTCGTTTCTTTTCTCTTTGCCCTCCAGGCAGTAGCTGACCAAATACCACTTGGGTCGGCAGTCCGCAACAAATGGACTTTGGACGCAATCAAGCCTCACACCGACCCAGAGTCCGGCCGCGTCAAGTGTTGCCCGGAAGGGACCTTATTCGATGGCAACTCTTGCGTCCTTGGCGTTCCAAGATGCCCAGACGGCACAAAACTGAGAGGTAGCCACTGCATCTCTATCACTGGCCCCGTCTGCCGGGATGGTGAGACCTTCAATGGGCTTGTTTGCATCACGAGCACTCCACCATCTTGCCCTTCCCCGTCGATCCTGAAAGACAAAGCTTGTGTTTTGGAAATTCCACCAAAATGTCCTTCTGGCACAGAGTTGACCGGCAAAATCTGCATCTCGACCAAGTTGCCCATCTGCGGCAATGGCGATCGGTTTAACGGCAAAGGTTGCGTCAGTTCCACCCCACCAGTATGTCCTGACGGCACGAATCTTTCCGATGGAGTATGCATCAGTATCGTACCACCCAGTTGTCCCGCCGGCAGTGAATACGACGAGGTCAACAACGTTTGCAGCCATCGTGAGCCTCCTCAATGTCCAGTGGGCACTTTCTCCAAAGGAGGCAACTGCATCACTGATGGTGGCCCCGAATGCCCAATCGGAACAAGGTTCAGCGTTAAGAGAAACACCTGCATCATGAAGACACCGCCATCGTGTCCCCCTGGCGATACCCTAGAAGACACGAAATGTGTTTCCCAAGACAAACCTGCCTGCTCACCTGGGACGGAGTTGTCTGCCGACCAGGCTTCAGGCACTTCACGGTGTTGCCCACCTCCCCTAAGGTGGGACGGAGACATCTGCTCATACAAAGTCCCTCCTGAAGGATGCCCGCCAGGAACGAAACAGGTCGGCAACAGATGCACGGCTATCACGGTCTTTCCCCCATCATGTCCTCCCGGATTCAAGCTGGACTGCGCCCGATGCATCTCTATAACACCGCCGGGATGTCCTCCTGGCTCAGCTCGCGATGGAACCACTTGTATCTCCGTAGAGCCACCCATCTGCCCTGATGGCACGACACTATCCAACGGGAACTGCGTCCACAAGGGCGAAGCTGTCTGCCCCGAGGAAACTCACGTCCAGGGTGACGAGTGTATCAGCATTCAGCCACCCTCTTGCCCCTCTGGAACCACCTTTAATGGAAGAGACTGCGCTGTCAGTGGACGGCCAGAATGTGAAGACGGCAGCCACTTCGACGGTGCTGACTGTACCCGAGTAGGGGGTCCCCCTCCAAGCTGCCCTGAAAACACCATCTACGACGGTTCACGCTGCGTATCAATCACTCCGCCTACATGTCCCAAGGGGTCGTCTCTGAGCGACGGAGCATGTGTCACCGGGCAAAGCCCGGTCTGCCCCGAGGATACGACGCTTGTTGGCGGCGAGTGTATCAGAGGCCCGCCTACCTGTCCAAAAGGCCTCATCTTGAAAGGTACCACCTGCGTCACCATCGACCCGCCGGATTGCCCGCCCAGTCACCAGTGGCGTGGCGGACGATGCCAGGATACCGAGGAGAAGGCCTGCCCTCCTGGATACATCCTCAGTGGGGAGGAGTGTATTTCCGATGAGACACCAGAGTGTGACTTGGGCACTCATTTCAACGGAACCGTCTGCGTCGGTGACACTCCGAGCTGTGAGCCTGGAACAGAGTTTGACGGAGAGCGGTGTGCGGCCACCGTGGAACCTAGTTGCCCTCCGGGCACTCACTTCAACGGCAAGATTTGCGAATCTGAGCAGGAACCTGTCTGTCCCACCAACACTACATGGGATGCTGATTCCAAGGAATGCGTGGGTCAGACCTTGCCGCAATGTCCCGAAGGCCAGAGATTCAACGGGGAGCATTGCACTTTGTCATCGGGAGACTGCATGGAGTTTGAGTACTGCCCTCCGGGAATCAATCGTGGTTTTCTCACACCTGATTGTGGGAGCTCTTATCCCAGGTGCCAGTAGTTTGGCAATGCAGCTTTGAGCACGATGGGTTGGTGTACCTTAATAACCTGAGGACTCATGGGGAGAAAGTTATATCGCTTGGCAGAAGTCTCGAGTGAAGAGAAGTCATAGCCAAATACAAACGTCTGTTTTCTTATACCTTACGTTAGGTTTGCATAACAAAATAATATTCATAACAGGTACTTCATGTGTCACATCCTGAACTCATCCATCGTTGAATGCACAGATTGTGCCAATCATGAGCTTTCATGGTCGTGGGTTGCTTCTTGTGGAAGGTTCGAAATAAAAGCTCCAGCAAAGCTGGGTAAAGTACACTGTGTTGATACAAAGATTGTGGGACTTCACTTGATATTACCTACCGTCAGGTCGTTTATTGAGTTTGGCCAAACTTCATCTTTACGGTAGATGAGTTTTCACCAGCTTAATAAGTCCGTTTCTATTGAGGAAACTAGTGTGAAGAAAAAGTAGGCGATATTCCCAAACATATGAGGCTACGAGGAATAAGAGTGAGCAGATACCAAGTATAAAGCTACAAGATATTTTAAGGCACCAGGAACTTGATATAAGTACACGTTGAAAGGGCTGCGTATTTGCAGTGTTCTGTCATAGAGCTGAAATATTGTATGGCAAATTAACTTTGACCAAGGTGACTCACACTGCCAAAACATTCTCTCGCAAATGCCTCAAGATACCTCTCGAGACCGGCATAGTCTTGATCAAACGATCAGGACTTCGCCAGATGCTAGTGAGGTCGAATCAACCGTTCCTACGGACTAGACTCGTCCTTGTTTCACGGACGCTGCGTCCATAACGGCATTCAATTTTCTTCTTTCATTTATATGTTTCAGAATAAAGGTCGCAACTGCCGCTGGAACTGTTGAGACTCATCATTTGTGTTCAGAGCTCTCCCAATCAAACAATCCACAATGGGCTGATATTGCTTTTCTTTGAGGAACAAGGATTGAACATACAATGACATTGAAGCTTTCATTGTCCAATTCAACACAGTGCTTTCATGTTGATCTTGACTCTAATTCAAGCTGAATTCCCTCCTATTATGGTTTCTATCATACTTTCAGTTCTCGAAATGAGCCAATCTAAGTTGATTTTCCAACGGAATGAACAACAAGTTACAAAAGATAATACATCTGTTTTCGAACATCTACAGGCCTTAGCCGGAGGGATTCCGAGGACATGTCTCCTTAAACCTCAGTGAACACATGCTTCGACTTCATATTTCACTCATCGAATCATTTCTTCATAAACTCACGAGATCAACCACGGGCCCCAAGAAGACAAACTTACCAAGGTAGACCAGTGGCTAAGCAAGTTACCTCGCCACAGTGATAGCTTCCTGATTTTGAAGAACGGCGCCAAAGCATCTGTTAGGAAAGCTACGAGCCCTGCGAGAGCAACCTATCTCCGAGAAAGGGCAGGACCTGTATATCCGCTGAATTAAACTTCAACTTTACCCAGCTTCGCATAACGCGAAAGGTATCTCCATTCCCAGTCGCACAGTAGCCGGAGACACCTTCTTCAGACTATAGTTAAAGGTGGCCATTTTTGAGGGCAACAGCTCGTCTTTTCCTCTCAATAGGTACCTTTACTCGCAGTCCACGTTAGCTTCACCCAATTCTCTGCGACGTTAAGATTTCTCTCACGAGCCTCGTGAGCTTTGGTATACACCTGCTCCTTCTGTCTCAAACAGCTCACTTACACTTATACCAACAACACTTCCCCATACTCGTCACCAATATTCATAATGGGTAGCAGTACCGTTCTCGATACCTTTGAGCTCGGTCCCTTGGACCAAATCGCCCCACGAATCTACGTGCGATCGATCTTCGTCTTTGACCAGGATGAGAAGTACACCGAGGAGACAATTGCCCATCTCAAGCTTCGCTTCGGGACTGCTCTTGCCCGCTGGCCCTTCTTGTCAGGTCACATTGGCCCAGCCAGCAACAGTCGTCGACCCAATGAATTGGAGCTCACCTACGATCTGCTTTATCCCCAGATCAACATGGATCAGCGGCCAGACATCTTTGCATATAGCTCAGTTGAGCAACTCGGAGGTCTCGACTACCAAAGTCTTAAGAAGCGTGGAATGCCTCCTTCATTCATGGACAAGGATATCCTGTCTCTCTCTCCCAACCACCCAAAGCCGGGTGAATCCTGCCCTCCTGTTACATTAAAGATTACAGAGCTTTCTGGAGGCGGCCTCTTTGTTTGCTTTTCTACTCATCACGCCATCTTTGACGGCGGCTTCATCAAGGCGTTTCTTGAGTATTTTGGCCAGGGCCATGATGAATACCCTGAGCTTGCCTTTCTTGACGAGGCAATTGAACGCCCGCTCATGTCCCCTTATATCTCCACCAATATCTCAAAGGCCATGTTCCCAGAGTACGACTTCACCCCCAACGACACCTTCACCAGCACCCACAGCATTTCAGAGAAGGCCCCCAAAGCAGTCTGCGTACTCTTCAGCATCCCGAATGAGACACTCTCCGAAGTCCATAGCGAAGCCCTCGCCCATCTACGTAGAAAGCACGGTGAGAAAGCCTTTGTCTCAAAGGCAGACACCCTCTCCGCCATGATCTGGGTCCACGTCACCAGATCCCGCTTCGCCCACCTCTCGGAGCAGGACCACACCTCCTTCACCACCGCCGCAGATGCCCGCCCCCGTCTATTCCCTCCCTTCTCCCCCGGGGCATGGGGCAACGTATACACACAGACCACCACTGGCCAGATACCGGTAGGGGAGTTAATCCAAACCTCTAGCTCCGGCACCCTCCCCTGCGACGCCGTGCCCGCCATCCTCGACGCCTCCTGGCGTGTTCGCCAGGCCGTCAGCAAGGCGAGCACGCCAGGCTACATCCCCGCCCGGATCGCGCTCGCCGCCTCCCTTCCTGACCCCACGATGGAAGGCAAAGCTTTTACGAAGGCCCTCCAGCCCGGCCACGCTGGGCTTGGCTGCAGCGTCTGGACGCACATGGGCGCGGATGTGGACTTTGGCATCCCGGGTACGGGGGGGAGGGCTGACTACGTGCGCAAGACGTGGTCTGCCAACGACGGCAGCATGAATATCATGCAGCGTCGTGGGATTACCAAGGGCGATGCCCCTTGGGAGGTCCTGCTTGCTCTGAGGGAGGATGACATGGAGAGGATCTGTGGGCCGAATGAGCTCGGTCGCTGGGCGTCTACGTGGTGCGCCTAGGTATAAGTGCTGTGGAGATTTCCAGTCCAGGGAAGGACGAGGGTAAAAACGAACGAGAATGAAGAGCAGTGTTTTTCTTGTTGTTTCGGGCGAGGATGCCTCCAACGATAAGCTGAATCGCGGTGCTGATAATTGCGGCAAGGATTGAGCTGATTGTGTTGCTTTGGCGGAAGCATTACCTGGGCTTACAACATCGACGAAAGAAGAGCGTTCAAGGTACCCCGGGACAGGCTGCGTAACATGCGCCACGTATTGGACTGTCATTTGGCGTTTTTGGGTTGCTTGATGAGGAAAATAAAGATACCAGTCAAGTCATGATTTTAGGATTTGAGGAGGACAGAACTATACATTCGACCTTTCTATACGAAATGGGACGCTAAGTCGTATGCTTCCAGGTACTTAGGCAAGAGGACTTGGCTCTCATACTATACAATGGAAGATATCGTTGACATAATGACGTTCCATCCTACCGTACTATAATTGCGATGGCTTATACTCTATGACCAGTTCCAATAGCCTGATATCCTTGATTCCAAGCAAGGTCGATGTGGAAGGTGAAAGATTATCCACAACGGCACTGAACACCCGTTGAGCCTAGCTTCTAAGTACTGTCAAGGAAAGCTTCGGCAGAAAGATCTAATGAGCCAGCCTGCTTCAGTCTTAGATGTGAAGCGGAACAAGGTCATTACTAAATGATTTTCCTGGACCGTATCGAGACTCTTGTCGTTGACAGTGGGGTGATCCGCCGGATTGGCGCATCCAATCAATGCAGCGCTGAATCCTCGATACTCTGATAGGTCGGAATGGTGGAGTGACTATCTTCATCGACTCTTCAGCCACCGCCCTTCTAACATGCGTTTTACCTCAGAATGCTCAATATTCACAAGTCAATAGAGCCTCGGCTAATTGTATTTCCAAGTTCTTAGCTCCTTGCTATAGTAACTGCTCTGCATAAGTTAGTATGTCGCATCCTTGAGAAATGCCAGGACCGATACTTCATGCCATGCACTGGTTGCCATAGCTGCCACATAAAAACCCACTTTCTTCTAGAAAAATTCGACTGCAGGAATTTTTTTTCTTGCTCGCCCGCTTCTTCCAATCGGCAGCGCCAACGAGGTGGAGCATCACTTCATATCAACCTTTAGGATTCATGCGGATTGGACTTTGACGTCTGAACCAGTCTCCGAGTTCCCGTGGTCTGATCGGGGTCTCCGGGAGAATGATCGGAGCGAACAAGCCGGATCGGGGCAAGCCGAGTCGTGACGCCATTTGACTTATCGGGTGCGGTGTGGCCGTGCTTGTGCTAGGTTGCCATTCCCCCCCGGTGAGAGGGAGGGAAGAGAGTTATGAACTGATGACTGATGGTTGGCGAGGGGGGGATGGTTCCCGCATTCCCCGGCCTGCGCTGCCCGGTTGACTTTTTGATTTCGTCAGTGGCCGTCACCCCACCTTGGGAAGCAATGACCGTCTGTCAAAGTTAATATCATGACCGGGGCGCTTCCGCGGGGAGGAAGCTTGAGCTGCCTTATCTAGACCTCTTCTCTCCCACACTCAAACTCATATCCATATTCACAACTTCGCAACCTCACACTTCACCTCACTCTACCCATCTCCATCTCATCAGCAGACAGCCTGAACCTCAACCCAAACCCATAGTGCACCACGAACTACAAACATCACTCACAATGACCCAACAACCACCCACCGAAATGCGCCGCTGGCAAATCCCCGCCCCAGGCGCCTTCATCAAAGACCTCGCCCTGACAACCGTCCCAACCCCGTCCGCCACGACTCTCAAACCAACCCAAGTCCTCGTCCAGGTCGTCGCGGCGGGCATCAACCCAGCAGACTACAAGCTCCCGGACCTAGGCCTCGTCGCAAAAGCAATGGTCTCCTTCCCCCGCTGCCCAGGCATGGACTTCTCCGGCCGCGCCGTCGCCGTCGGCTCCGAAATCACCGACATCGCCCCGGGCGACCTCGTCGTCGGCCGCGTCGATCCCCTGGGAACCCACGGCTCCCTGAGCGAGTACCTCGTCGCCGAGCGCGACGGCGTAGCCGCCTTCCCCCACGGATCCGGGGCCGCGGAGAGTTTGGAGCAGGCCGGCGCGGTAGGCACGGCGGGCCTGACGGCGTACCAGACCATCGCGCCGTACGTCAAGGCGGGCGACCACGTCTTCATCAACGGCGGCTCGGGCGGCACGGGGACGTTTGGTATCCAGATCGCCAAGGCGCTCGGCTGCACCGTCACGGTCTCGTGCTCCACCGGCAAAGCGTCCCTCTGCAAATCCCTCGGCGCCGACGAGATCATCGACTACAAGACCTCGGACGTCGTCTCGACCCTCCGCGCCAAAGGCAAGGTCTTCGCCGTCGTCGTCGACAATGTCGGAAACTCGCCGCCGAACCTGTACAAGGCGTCTGACGATTTCCTGCTCGAGGGGGGCCACTTCAAGTTCGTCGGCGGTGCGGTGTCGTTTGCGCAGGTGAGCAGCCTCGTGCCGAGCATGTTTCTGCCGGGGTTCCTCGGCGGCGCGAAGCACAAGTTTGAGGCGTTCATGACGAAGAACGTGCACGCGGACCTGGCGCAGATTGCGGCGTGGATGGCGGAGGGTAAGGTCAAGACTGTGGTTGATTCGACGTACGAGTTTGAGGATGCTGCCAAGGCGTATGAGAAGCTCAAGGAGGGGTCGGCGGCTGGTAAGATTGTGGTCAAGGTCGCGAGGAAGGCTTGAGGGGTTCTGGACTGAGGAAGGGGAATTTGTATCTCTGGAATAAGGTAGATAAAGAGGAGGACTGAAGGGTAAACAGGAAAATTGTGCAATCCTTCCATACGGCTGGTATGGAAGAGGTGGCCGGGTTGGTTGCTTCTCTTCTGTGGCGTTCTCGTGGAGTTTCTGTACAGTCACGCAAAGCAAGGTTTATATCAGTTATTGAGTTATGGGACAGAATCGATGTTATTCAACAAGATGATGAATCGATTGAGTTTCTCGACTAGTAAGCACTAATGTATGCACTCCATCTTCACTTCGATCCGGCCTATTGCACGGTGATTGGGCACGAGCCAGTAAGCCAGCCAGTCGGTTCATCTCATCCCTCATGTAAGACTTGGCATCAGGGAGCTCCCGTGTCGAAACGGCGCATGCGTTGTTTCCGCATAGGCAGGCGGCCGGAAGTTGAACTCAGGAGAAGCTATTTATCACTAAAGCGGCAACTTGAAGAGATGTAATACATGTGATGGGTTGAAATGATTGTTCATTTGCGGGTATCTCATAAGCTATATTCTAAAAAAGAGGCGGTCTGTCGCCAGCAGCCATCAGCCTTGCTACATCCAGTCGTAGGTTGATTACGACACTTCTCATGGATATTTGGCCGGCAATTGCAGAAATTGGTGTGGTCCCCAATCCGGACTTAATCTGTCCACCTGATTGTATCGAGCCATTCTTAATAGAGCCAGCAGCGTCGATTCTTCGGCGACCGACGATGGCGCGGCTCTGGATTTTGTCAGGCAGGCCCTGTGTGAGAAGAGATTGTCAGATCAACGACAACTTGGCATGTGGCGTGATCCGGTCTCCCTACCAAGACGACGGCGGCAGGAGTGATGCCGAGTGTGCTGGTAGATGTGTTGGTGTGAGCTTGAAAGACAAAGCCTCTCATATGGCTCACACATTCAGTGGCCCGGGCTGCTGCCACGGGTTGGTCGAAGAGTTATCGTGCAACAGGCGCAGGACCGTATCGGCACTTTCAGCCCGGCCGATCTTTGTGAGATGGGTGACAATATCCATGGCCATTGTCCTCAGTCTTCTAGGTAGACGGCCGTCGCCTTCCAGGGTGCCCCGATCCTCCAAAAACCAACGGAGCACAGCCAAGGCCCCCGTGTGATCTGGGTTAGTAGGATGATGGAGGTCCAAATGTGCGCGGTCGAGTCTGATAGTTTTGATCAGGGGCCGTTGGTAGGTAGCGGTCCTGGCGAAGGACTCGTATAGCGGCGCGGAGGGTAGTGGTCGCTTCCACGCATCGACTGTGGCTTCCCAGGAAAGATGGCGGAAAGGTTGCCAGAGAATCTGAGGAAGTTGAGAATTCGCCTTCCAAGTGGTTTCCGCTCTTAGCATTGTTGAAAATGCCGTGTCTAGGCTGCGGTCCTCCAATCTAGACTTTGCCCGCACCAGGTTGGCGACTAAGAATCCCACAATCTGGCTGGAGCCATCTGCAGGTCCTTCGCCGCGAACCAGTCGGTCCGCCCACGTCCACGCAACCTCCTCCAGCCCCTCTGCAACCATGAACGTGAGGAGCTCACGGCTCAGGCCGACGTCGGCGAGAAATTCCAGGTTCCGTTCCTGGCCAGATGACCTCAACCACTGAACTACCCGCAAACCAGCTGCAGATGCCGCCATTGAGTCCTCCACTGACAGGGTACTGGATTGGAGAATCTGCAGTCGTTTCGCCTTCAGACAGCCTTGTGCCGCACGATTTGTCATCATACCTCGCGATACTGCCTCATCGAACACGTCCATCGGATCTCTAGGACTGGAACTTGCGGAGGGGACATTGCCTAGTTGAGCGCCAATCTTGAATAGCGGGTTGGAGAGAATGGAGCGAAGATGTTGGTCGGTCGGGCGAGACGGGGAGTGTGTTGACGAAGTAGCCTTGGCCGCGGCCAAGTCGGTAGTCTCGGGGGCGAAGCCATGCTCTTTGTCGAGATTTTTGCGGAAGGAAGTCTTCAAGACATTGAGAAGCTTCTTGGACTGCTTCGACGAGAGGGGTAGCGGCTGGTGAATCGAGGGAATGGCATTTTTGATAGAGCTCAGAGGCTTTGTGGCGAACATTGTGAAAGTCGTAGGATTCGAGGTATCGAGATAGCAGGGTCGGCGCAGACGGCCTTTCGTGAAGTTGTTGCAAAATTAGGCAGTGGTCGATGGTGTTCGCCGGAAGTGCGGAAGTACGGAGTGGGTGTCTCTCCGCGCGGAGTTGGCGGTCCCAGAGAAGGATGATGTGCTGGGGGTGCTTGGAATGTCTGGTGGAAGTACGAAGTGGTAAGGCAGGTCAGATACGCATCATCGTGGTGCCATGGAGTCAGGTTGCCTGCCGAGCCGGGCCTCCGTCATGCCACTGACGGGTCATGTGACATGGATAATGCGGAGATGGCCTCCTTGACACCTGAGGCAGGATGAAGAGAGGCCCTGGACCTCCACTCCACACCAAAGCTCAGGGCAGAGATCCGGTACGTACTGAGAGCGTGGGCAAAATGCGGGCTCTCGGCTGGCTGTCTGAGTGGCCAGGAGACTTGATGGAGAAGTTGTTTCCTCTCTGGCGAGGGCAAGTTCTGTGTAGTTTGTACGCTTGAAAAGATCTAGAGTCTTTGATTCAGGCATTGGCAGCGGATAGCTTGCTTGGCCGCCCACGGTCAGCCACTGTCGCCCGAGATCTCGCTTGTTGCAATTACTTGACTAGTTATCCATACATCGAAAGTCACACCAATCACCTTCCATTCAAGCTTCAGCTCGCCATTGAACATGGGTGGCTCTGAGTGACGAATACAGCCTCGTGACCGAGAACATATGACACAAGTGTCGACCAGGGTATCTTTCTCCTCAATACATGGGGGAAAGCTTGACGGAACTTGTTGCGGGAGGCAATACCTAGCAATAACGCGACAATGCCATCGTGTTTCGGCAGGTATCTGAACACAACGACGTGATGTGAAGCTGAAGGATATAACAGTAGAATCCGAAGAAGGCACTGACGCACAGAGGATCTCGGCCGAGGCCGATGGGCAGAGCAAACAACTAGGATTACTGTTTCGTGCGGCGAATTGAGTTGAACGGAAATGACGATGCTTTTTTCTAGAAACAGCTACTTGGAGCTCCCCGACTTGCAACATTCCTGGCCTCGGCTGTGGCACTGCCAGGTTTTGCTTTGTTACCTAGTTGTCACTGAACAGCGCTCCTTGAACAAAATCAGCAACCTGGCCAGGCGCCTCCATTGATTGCTTTCATTGTTTACACTACAAATTGCTGCATTTGTTCAACGTTCATGTACGGGAAACTCTTGGGACCTCGTGGCCAATCCAAGTGAGCTGAGCTGGAGCAAAGCTATCCCTTCAATCCGAGGTCCAAGACTCGACGTGACTGCTTTACTTTCTTACCTCATCTTCTCCCTCCACAAATGGGAAAAGATACATGAAGACTTGAGCAGGTAAGGCAGCAGCAGCCAAGGAGAAGGTCCCTAAGTCAGGTACCTACCGGCAGGAGCGTGGAGATACCTACCTACTCAGCTTAGGTACTCTGCTCGAAGATGGCGAAGCTGCTGCAAACGTGTCCATATACTCGAAGGCTCACGTGTTCTCTGCGTTCAAGTAGGTATCGGTACGCAGCCTCAGCTCGACAATAGAGGCAGTGGATCTGCAATGCCCCGCTAGAGTCGCGACGCGCTAACCATTTGCGGACGGAAGGGGGCGTCATTCGCTGCAGCCGGTCGCTCAGGCCAAAAACCTTAGCCTGACTGGATCAGAAATGGGGGCAACGCAACGCAGCAAGCAACACCAGCAAGAAGGAAGCAACGCAAGAAAAAAAGAGAAGAAGCACCAAAATTCGTGGAGGTATTGTGGGTACGTACTCCCAGATCTCACCTGCAACACCAGCAAGAAGGAAGCAACGCAAGAAAAAAAGAGAAGAAGCACCAAAATTCGTGGAGGTATTGTGGGTACGTACTCCCAGATCTCACCTGCCTCCCACCTCTCCTCTCCTCCCGTGCTCCCCCAACTCTCGTCCCCTGGCCCAGCCCAGACAGGGCAGCTTGAAAGCTGACGGGAAACCTTGGTACTTACCTTAAGGTACCTTACCTTACTTCACCTTGGGGTTACCTAAGCTGGCAAGGTATCTTACCCTACAGCGACCGTGCTCCAACTGGGCTTTGCTGCTGATGCTGCCAACTGTGACTAGACCAGCTGCCACAGCGAATCTGACGGGACCCCAGCTGCCAGACACTCGCTACCTAGGTACCTATCTACGTATCCGTACCTCAGGTACCTGAGCAGGTACCTTGCCTAAAGGTCGGCTGCTCCTGCGTTTCCAGGTTGTGTGCTGCTCTGCTGGGCGCCTGGGCAAAAAACCTCCCTTTGAACTTTTCCCCCAGTGCCCCAGTGCAATTGCGTCTGCCTCTGCACAAACATTCCACCTCCATCCACCATCCACACCTCGTCTTTCTCCCACCAACATCCACCACCACCCAAACCTCACTTGTCTCGTCTCGTCAGCCACGATCACGACGACGTCGTCTCTCCCACCTTGCGGCACCCTTTTCTTTTCCTACCTATTTTTTTTCTTCCTCTTCATCGGCAAGAGTTACGCAACTGAAGAAACCCCCACCAAAGCTGTCGTGTCGATACGGGACAGTGAATAATTGATTCCCTCCAATTTTCCCATCGTGGAAAACCCCTCCCCTCATACAAACAAACCCAGCAATGTCTGAGGTACAGACTCGGCCTGCCGCCTCGCGCGGCAGAGGCTCTGCACGCGGTGGAAGAGGTGGTTTCGCCAGCCGAGGTGGTCGCACCTCGGGCAGAACCAATGGCGACAAGTTTGACTCCAACGCCGACGATGCGTTTGAGGACCAAGGCGAGCTCGGCGAGCTGAAGAAACAATACGGATCCAAGGCGCCCCTCATCAAGGAGCTCTTCCCCGATTGGTCTGAGCAGGATATTCTCTATGCTCTTCAAGAGACGGATGGTGATGAGAACCTCACCGTCACCCGCATTGCTGAAGGTATGTGAGCGCACGGCTCCTGCCTCGTCAGGCTGCCAGCCAAACTCTCTCCCGCGCGACGAATCAACAATCCATCAATTCCCTTCCCTCTTTCCCCTCAACCGCTGCTCAAACGCATCGCTTGTGTGCTCTCAGCTAATCAAAGATTCTTGCTTCTAGGCACCATCTCCCAATGGGGCGAAGTCACGAAGAAGGCTCCCCGCTCCAAGGCCAAGGACTCCACGACCGCAGCCTCGAACATCGACTCATCCAACGCTAGACCCACTCGTGGCGGACGCAACGTCTCTGAGGCTGGTCGCGGTCGCGGAAGAACTGCTGAGAGAGGAGGTCGCGGTGGCCGGGGCAGGGCCTCAAACACAGTAGCTACTAATGGCTCTCGCCATAACAAGGAGAATGCTCAACCGCTCTCTGTTCCTACCGAGGAGTCGAACGCATGGGATACCCCGAAGCTAGACGTTAAGGACGCACCCGCCGAGGACCCCTGGGCACCCAAGGAGACGACCGAGAAGCCTGCAGCTCCCGCTCCTACTCCTGCGGCCGCCGCCGCTTCCACCGACGCGCCCAAGCCTGCCGCTGCCGCTCCCAAGACGTGGGCTAGCATGCTCCGTCAATCCACCGTGCCCAAGGTTGCCCCGAAGCCGCCCAAGGAGGAGCCCGCGCCCAAACCTGCCGAACCCATCGAACCTCTCCCTCCTGCCGTCCCTGCCGTCGAACCTACACCCGAACCTGAGCCCGAACCCGAGGCACAGCCTGAGCCTGCTGCCCCCGTCGAACTCCCTGTAGAACCCGCCCATGAAGAACCAGCTCCTGCAGAAGTACCAACCGTCATCGAACCTGAAGTGGTTTTGCCGCCTTCCAAGGACCAACTTACTGAGACGAATCTTGAACAGGTAGTCGACGAATCGCATCCTCCCGCGACTGCTACCGTCGCAAGCACCGCCGCCGATTCCTGGGATCCTCGCCACAACGCCGCCAGCGCCACCGCGACACCTCTGTCTGCCTCCCAGCAGCAGCACCAGCCCATCCGCCCTGCTGTTCCCACTACTAACAGCGGCTTCGCCGCTTCCGCCATCAAGGCCACCACCGAGAGAGGATCCCGCACCCCGAGCTACCAGCGTCGCGTTCTTGATCAGGAGGAGGCCGTCCGCATGCCTGGCAACCGTGAGGTTGACCGCGCTGCCGTCCAGTTCGGTGCTTTCAGCTTGAACGAGGATGATGACATTGACGGTGATCGCGAAGAGCCCGAGACCCGGACTCAGCCTCCCGCTGATTCTCCCGTCGCTCACCCCCGAACCTCTCTTCCTCCCGCTCCTCAGCAGGCTCCCGTTCCCGAAGCCATCGGTACTCAGAAGCCTGCTCCTGGCCTGCCTCCTCCTGCTGCTGCTGCCACTCCTACCGGTACACTTGCTTCAACTAGCAATGTCACCGACTTTGCTAATGCCCCCTTCTCAGGACCCGCAAGCGCTGCTCCCCAGGCTCCCGCCGGTCAGGGTATGTCCCCCTCCATGCCAGAGTCACGTATTCTTACCTGTTTACAAAAACTGACAAATGTTTTAGTCCCTCAACCTGCCGCTGCCGCCGCCCAGCCTTACTCCCGCTTCGGCCAGGCTGGCCCCCAGGAGCCCTCGTCCTTCCCCCAAAAGTCGATCGATCCTTTCACTCAGTCGAACAACCCCGCTGCCTCGCAGACTCAGTTCGACAGCTTCTCCAACCAGCAATCGCAACAGAGCCAGCAACCCGGTGGAGCCTTCAGCTCTGCTCCCAGCGACTACTCCTCCTACTACACGGCGGACCAACAAAACCGTCCCCCTTACAACTACTACAGCCAGCCCTACGGCCAGCAGGGAGCTCAGGGTCACCAGGACAACCTGTCTTCCCAGCAGAGATCTTTCGGTGGTTACAATGCTTCGCAGGCTGATAACTTGAGCCAGTACCCCCAGAGCGGCGGTCTGCAGAACCAGTCCCGTTACGGAGGTGTCACGAACGACGCCCAGAACAGCGGACACAGCACCCCGAACCCCACCGCCCAGAGCCAGCAGGCCGCCAGCCAGGCCTCGCAGCCTCAGTCTCACGGCCAACAAAGCTACCCCTACAACAACCACCCCTACTACAACAACGCTTACTACTCGAGCTACATGGGCTACGGAAACCACTACGGTCAGCAGGGAGGATATGGCGGTGCTCCGTACGGCGGCAACAAGGGATATGGCGGCCACCCCGGATACGGCATGTCGCCCCAGGGCCCCTACGACCACGCCTCGTCCCCTGCTGCTGGCTTCGGCCAGTCATCTCTGCACCGTGCCGATAGCGCTCTGAGCTCAGGACTTGGAGGTGACTTTGGAGGCCGCGCTGGTTCCGCCCAGTCTGGCAACCAGCCCGGCCTGGCCGGCAGTGGCTTCGGCGGTGTTCAGGACACCTTTGGCCGTGGCTCCTCTTCGTTCCAGAGCCCTGCTGGACAAGGATTTAACAGCACTGCCCAGTCGAACGCTGCTTCTGCCAACGATGATCTGAAGCCTTTCGGTGAGAGCAAGCCCGGTGCCGGTCCCTCGCCTTCTCTCGGCGGCGCTCGCCCCGGCTCGGCCACGAACACCCCTTCGGGTCAGACTGGTCTCCCCCCGCCCCAGTCCGCCTCTCAGATGGGTGGCTACGGCGGTTACCCCAGTCATCTCCAGGGCCACAACCTGCACGGAAACAGTGCCTACGGCATGGGAGGCGCTTCCGGCGGTCAGCACGGCAGCGCTCCGTTCGGATCCTACGGCCAGCAGGGCGCTTACGGCAGTGGATACTACGGTAGCGGCGGCCAGCAACAGCAGCGCGGCGGTTGGGGCGGAAACTACCACTAGGAAGGTAGTGGTCGTCGGCCATCTCACCCACGTCATTACGGTGGAATGAGAGGTGGCTAAGGCCTCGGTGCCCCCGAACACGTCGTTAACTGTTTACAAGACTCTCTCTCTCTTTGGGCCTGCAGATGGTTATAAGCTGCAGGTGGCAAGGATAATTCATGCGGTCTCTTTCTACGGGGAAACTTTCTTCTCTCTACTCATTACCCAAGTGTATGGTCTTCGAGCGTGTACGATCTATCAACAAAAAAAGAATCAGGGAGGGGAAACACTTTCGGATGGTCACCGGCCGCAACGGAACTGTGTTTTTTGTTTTCTTTTTCGCGATGGGAAGGTCTCATCAGGCTTTTCTAAGAATGATAGCCGGCGGCGTGGTGGTATGCGGCCTTGAAAATTCGATTGAAATGACAGATGGAACGGATCCGGCGGGAGGGTTGGTCGTTGGTCGTTGCCCGATGGAGGGCCAAATACTGAGATTGAACTCCTTGGAAAGGGAGCACGATAGCCAATGAAGACACATGGCATATGACATTTTTGTCTTGCAAGATACTGCGTTCAACTGATGATGTGACGTGTGATGTGCTCTTCCTCTCAGTAACGCTCCGGTAGAATCTAGGATCTAGTCTAGAAATGTTTCTTGGGCCTCGTCCGACTTTTGTACTATGGCCTTGCTACGAGTCCTTCAGGCCTTGAAATCTCTGCCATTTGGGGTGTTGTTTATCGGCAACCTCAAGCATGTGGATGTGGATGTGAATGCGATAGTCATCCTATTGAAATGCGTAGATGTCGCCTCACACCGATTATGAAGAGTATGATCTCTTGTAGGAAATAGATACAGAGACAATTGAGATATTGAATATGTAATAATGTAGCTTAGGAGAAACCTTTCAAAAACTTCCCTACGCAACTCTCCCGGTGGACGCATCCACACCTATAGCGCGGGGTGCTCTTGGCGTAGCTGGCGGCCTCTGATCTTGGCGGAATGAGATTACGTCTGTCGGTTGGGGTCATGCGCCATTTACAACGACACTGGCCCCCGTGGTGTCTCAACTTGCCTGTTTCCTCCCTCATCTCGATTTCTACTTTACGCTTTGTCGTCGCTACCTTCTTTACTGCATCGACTGGCGTGTTCTACGTCCGAATATACATTCACCGCCGTCTGAAAGCCCTCTATAGCCGCTGCCATGTGGAAGCCAAAGCTTAATTTCATCTCCCTTCACTGTATGTCGCGCCCTTGCCCTCGACGAATGCGAGCGCGCTTTTCTCGTGGCTTTGCGATTTGTTTTGCCGCATCAGAAGTCGACTTTGTCGGCGTCAGTAGTTGAATCAAACTGACTGGAATTTGTTTCAATGTTCAGATGTGTGGATTTTATTCTGTAGCCTACTGTCATGGGTGATTCTATTTCCGTACGGCAACTTGGCCGCCGTGGACGCCTTCTTCTTCGGCTGCAGTTCGTCGACAGAGTCTGGACTGAACACGTACGTGAGAGCATGGCCTTCTTCTTGTTTCGAGTCGCAATAGGAAGTTAACAGTTTGATGATGTTGCAGCATTGATGTGAAGGACTTGAAGACTTATCAGCAGGTGTACATTTACGTGATTCCTATGATCACCAACTTGATGTTTGTCAACATTGTCGTGGTCGTAGCGCGTCTGTATTGGTTCCGGCAGCGTCTTCGAAATATTGGTAAAGTTGCAAAGCGTATTACTCATGCTTGTCCGAGTTAACAGGGCCCTGAAGCTCCTAGTTCACTCAGAAGATATGGCGGCGAAGACGTAGAGGCCAACACAGAGTCGGAACGAAAGCTCGGTGAAGAGAGTGAGAAGCCATTGCAGCACGAAGCAGCTCCATTACCAGAGCATTCCTTCCAGGCATCTGGAAACGAGGACGCATCCCATGAGATGGACGAACAGCCCAAAACTACATCTAGGCCGACTAACATCACCTTCGACGACCACCTGCCAGTACCTAGGCCTCTTGTTCGTGCAGATACCACTGTGCTTCACGTACCTGGGCCCATAGATCGCATCAATGGTGTGTGCCGTTCTTTCTTCAGCCTTCGCTAGCTAAGTCCCCCTTTTCTAGGCCAGCCGATCACTGAGATATCTGTTGGACGCGGTGAGACTGATGGTAGGCACTTGTGACTCGCTTTCCAGCAGACTAGGGTGTGTGTAGTTGAGCTGACATGGCAAAAAGACACTGACGCCATCCGACCTGTTCGAAGGGCATCGACTGGCCTATCGAGACGGAGATCGCACCACGCTAATGGTCCTGCAATGCGTGCGGCCCTCTCCATCGAGAAGGTTGCTTCTTCGATGCTGGTCTTGGGACAGACAAGACACACCGATACCGAATCACGTCGCTCTGGCACGTTCAGCCGCTCCCGCACCATAGACCTTCCCAGACTATCTCAACAGGTTACCGTCGGTCGCAACTCCCAATTCTTCAACCTCACCGAACAAGACCGCGAGACCCTTGGCGGCATCGAGTACCGGAGCCTGAAGCTCCTGCTCAAGATCATATCTAGTACACGCCTGCATAACTCCCCTTGTCCCCGGAAACAGATTTGGCTTATCCAGCGGTAGTCTTCTTCGCCGGGCTCCATCTCTTCGGAGTCGTCTGCCTCGTGTCATGGATCCACAACGCACCGTCAAAGTACAAGGACGTCCTGGCTCAGAGCGCGCAGGACCGGACCTGGTGGGCCATCTACTCGGCGCAGACCATGGTCGACAACCTGGGCTTCACGCTCACGCCGGACTCGATGGCGAGCTTCAGGGACGCGACCTGGCCTATGCTCGTCATGACGTTCCTTGCTTTTGCGGGAAACACCTGCTACCCCGTCTTCCTCCGCCTCGCCATCTGGGTCATGTCAAAAGTCGTCCCCCGGAATTCGGCCACCAGGGAGCATCTCCAGTTCCTGCTGGACCACCCGAGACGGTGCTACACGCTCTTATTCCCCAGAAAGCCGACCTGGATCCTCTTCGGGATAGTTTTCGCCCTCAACTTCATCGATGTCCTGCTGATCATCGTCCTGGACCTCGACAATGCGGCCGTCAACGACCTACCCATGGGCCCGCGCATCTTATCCGCGCTCTTCCAGGCTGCTTCCGCGCGTCACACTGGTACCGCCACGCTGAACCTCTCCCTCGTCAACCCGGCTGTGCAATTCAGTCTCTTGTCCATGATGTACATTGCCATCTACCCGATTGCCATCAGCATCCGTGCTTCCAACACATACGAGGAGAAGGCGCTGGGCATCTACAGCGACGACAGCCAGCTCGACGAGAGTAACGGCGCATCATACATCATGTCTCACGTCCGCAACCAACTCAGCTTTGACCTGTGGTACATCTTTCTGGGAACTTTTTGCATCTGCATCGCAGAGTCGGAACGGATCATGGATCTTAACGAGCCAGTTCGTTCTTCCCACTCCCTATGCCAATCAATCTTACCTCAATCACTGACATGTATTCTTGACTTAGGCCTTCTCCGTGTTCCCAGTCTTCTTCGAAGTCGTCAGCGCATAGCAAGTATCCCGACCCCCAACGATCCCACGTCTTTTATCGCTCACTAAACTACAGCGGCAACGTCGGGCTGTCCCTGGGACACCCGTCGGTCATGACCTCCCTCAGCGGCGAGTTCACAACGTTCAGCAAGCTCGTCATCTGCGCCATGATGATCCGCGGCCGCCACCGCGGGCTGCCGTACTCGCTCGACCGCGCCATCATGCTTCCCAGCGAGGAGGGTTCCTCGCAGTTCGAGATGGTCAGACGCGCGGCGGCGGAGCGGGAAGAGAGATATCTCATGAACGACAGGTGCCAGAAGTTGCTTTACACCAAGACTAACCATACCCTGTGAAACCAGCGCAAGTGATCAGCCGTCCACTGGCAATGGACTTTTTTTTTCAATCCTGTTAGGAAGATGAAGTATCAGGTTTGATTCCTTCTCGTTTCTAGAAGAGACGCGACAGGGGACTAGATTGGTATGAGGTGGATTCCCCTCACCTTTATTGCGCCCTTTTACTAGACTAGATTGCGATACCTAGGTACTTGTTCAATATGCTACGAACTCCTCCTAAATTTGCGTTTCTGTGTGTCAATTCTGCCTGGCCAGGAAAGCCTGCAACGTCTTCAAGGCAAAGGAAACTAATAGTCTGGGTCCCACATATGCTGAAGCTATGGATAGGGAGCTACATATTTTCTTTGAGTTTTTTCAAGATGTAACTGCCAGCATTTAGGCCTTGCCTTCAACGATGGTTGCTCTCATATGGCCACTATCCTCCGAGTCTTCTTCTGCTGATACGCGTCCACTGCTTGTTTCCTTCCGATCTTGCCTAGACACGAAAAACCAGGCCGCGGAAACAGCCAACAGCGTTCCGCAGAGCAGACCAATGGAGCAGGAGTAGCTGACTCTGTACGTGGGCCCGAATCTCGACTGGTATATCTGGGGACCCTATTCAAAGTTCGTCAGAAGGCACGAGCAACGAGCGAGATATCGACATGGGATTGCACTTACTACAATGCCCATGAGCTGACATGATGCCTGAAGGATGGATTTGGATTAGCATCGCTTTGGAATCTGGTAGGCGGGAGCTTTGACTTTCTCACATTGGTCACACCGATGGCGAGGCCTGCGCTCGTGGTTCCTTTTGCCGCTCTAATACGTTCTACAGTAGGGTTTTTGTCAGCTGCTTTAGGCCCAAGTCACCTTTGATAGTGTTTGGTTTGCACCACGTACCCGGCCATATTATAGCAAAGAAACTTTGAGACGCGGCGGTCGCGATCATGACAAAAATGTATCTGGCACAGAGTCAGCCCTGAAATCATTGTGCAGGGGGGGTGAGGTCTTTACTTGGCAATGGGATGCTTGACCGTGATGAGAAGCACGTAGCAAACGATCTGGGCAGCTTCCAGGCCCAGGCCAGCGACCCAGGGACTAAGTCGCTTCGTGTGTACAAAAAAGGCGAGCGTCAACAGTATCACGAAGACCAAGGTAAAGGGGGGCTATTTAAAGATTAGTGTTTCTTCAACACGCTCCACGAGGACAACATGAAAGACCTTGAAACTTACCATGGTCATTACTTGTGAAATAGCAGTGTTCGAAATGCCGAGTTCGTAAATGACAGTCGGCAGAACAAAGGATATTCCCCATCCGCCGATGCCGTGGGTAATCCAAATCATCAAGAATGGCATGAACGTCGGATCGCGGAAAAGATCTTTGACCTGTCGAAGATTGATGGTTTTGGACTTCATGCTGGGTGCTTGCTCTGGAAGATCGGATAGGATTGCTTCTCTTTCGGAGTCCGTGAGGAAGGTGACGGTCTCGGGGTCTGAAGTTGGTTTTGTATGAGTACTCCTCAGAAACAAGCCGGACGTAGCTACAGTAGCAGTGTGTCAAAATGATATAGGACTCACAGTTTGGTAGGAAGAAGAATGTGTAGATGCCGCAAAAGATGGCGGGAATTCCTTCTAGAATGAAGAGCTTCGTTGAGTTAGTCAATGACACTTGCGGTGACCTTCTGAGAAAAGGCGACTTACCCATCTCCAACCGGATAGACCACCGACGCCATTCATAAACGAAATTGCGTATGCTATCAATCAGTCTCAGCAATTTTTATCAGTTGAGTACGGCCAGTTCTCCACTGCTCACCTAGAAGACCGCTGATAGTCCCAGAGAACATCCCGCAGGCGTAAAAGAAGCCCTAGAAAAGCATGAGTTGTTGCATCTTTTCGTGCACTCAGCCAGAGCTTCTGAACTCACAATTCTTAGCGGAAGTCTATTAGTAGGATACCAGAAACTGAGATGATACAAAACACCGGGGTAAAACCCCGCCTCAGCAAGCCCCAAGAAGAACCGACAGGCCAGAATACCAGCATGATTCTGAGTTGCGCCCTGGCACATTGATACAATCCCCTTTCATCAGCGTCAGCAAACCACGCAGCCACTGCACAGAGCTCAACTGGTATCCCAACATACTTACCCAAGTAATCATAATCCGGCTCATCCACACCGAAGGTGAGAACCTCTTCAACGCGAGCGTGGCCAGGGGCTCGAAGAACATGTACGGATAATAAAAGATGCTCAGCGCCCACGCCCACTCTGAGCTAGAGAGATTGCCGAGCTGCTTCTTGATGCCGGTGCCTTGTTCTAGGTTGATGATGGCTGCGTTGCTGATGTTGCTGACGTGGATTCGCATGATGAGGTAGACGAAGGAGTACCATAGCAGGAGCCTCTTGTCGACTTTGCGATGGGCTGTTTTGAGGAGGAGCTTTTCTTCAGAGGCAGAGAGGGCCCTGCTCTCAGGGCTCTGTTGGGTTCCCATGCTCGATTCGAGGTTCGCCGCGGGGGCTCGAGTCTACGAGGGTGATCGAGCACAGCTTGTAGGGAAGAGATATGGCTTCGGATGCAACACAAGATGTTTACTAGCTGAAGTCTTTGATCCGAGTATCTAAGATGTATGGTCTTTCACATCTCGCAATGTTTGATTCAACTTGATGCCGATCACGGAAGATACAGAGCCAAGATATGTCTGCATGAAGCACGCCTTACTGCGGGGCCATGTGCACGGCAAGTTCGCCCATGTAACGTCCTGCAATTGACGACTGAGGGCATTTTCATTGGTTGTTGTCTTGTCTTGGTCGAATCCTTCAGTATCTGGCGGGACGTGGTGCCTGGATTTATCCTTACAACGTCACAATACCACACGTTGAGGTGGACTTAAGTTACGAAGACCGTCGTTGCGGTGAACTGGCTAGAACTCCGAAGAGAACAACAATATTGAGTAAGACTCGACTCCCCGAAAATAACCTTGGAGGAATTGACAGGCATATGAGAGGGAGACGAAAATTTCCAGATCTTGGCTCAAGACAATTGCGATTCTACGGACGCTACGTGGTCTTTGAGACCTGACATCCCCTAGTTGAGAGGGAAGCATGTTTCGATTCTTGTCAATCAACCATACCAGACAATGAAAATGAAAAGTCTCGGAAACATACCGAAGATAACACCAACCTACAGCGGCAGTTATGCTTGGAGAGGAACACCTTAGCCGGTGATTGGACACATGCTGCCAGTACCACCATCAGGATGCGGCTCGTCATCCCAGTCGAGATGGCGTGCTCGAATTCCGGCGATCTCACTCCGACACGGCACAACGGGGGTGGCGCGGGGCGCGCGGGGGCAAGACATAAACGGCTCGACATCGGATGGAGGGGTATTTATGGAAAGACAATTATGACCTCACAGAAATTGACTTCCAACCTGCGTACTGGAACCAAGAGTCGCCTCAACTCGAGATACAGCTACGATCCATCAATCAAGATGCCTTCAGCCATATCTCCGGAGCCAGTCTCCCTGCCAAAATGGCAGCGTCCGGCAAAGACACAACACGAACTGCCCTGGGCAGATATCGCTGTGATTGACATTAGCAAGTTCGACCAGCCAGGCGGGAAGAAGCAGTTGGCCGAAGAACTTCGACAAGCTGTAGGTACATTCAAGTCTTGAATCTGGGCAGAGATCTGATATGTGCATTAGGTTCATGAAACTGGCTTCTTCAGTCTCATCAACACAGGCTTCACACCTGAGGAAGTGCATCGCCAGTATGACATTGGCCAAGGTTTCTTCAATCTTGATGCCGAAGATAAGGCCAGGCCGGGCAACACGTGCGACTTTTCCAAGGGGAACTACTTTGGATATAGATCAGTGAGTCTTGCAACGTCTGAAGATGTTGCTCTGTAAGGAACGAAAACTCATCAGGGCATCAGGCGCATGATAAGAAGATGCAAGGAACGGATGTGCTTAACAACGTCGAGTCGGTTAACATCGCCAAATTCATCCCAAAGTACAAAGATGAGCCATTCCACCCCTTCTTTGAGCCATTTAGACAAGAAATCGAAGAGTTCTCAAGAGTGCGTATACCATCTACACAGGCTTCTGTTTGATTATCGAATTGGCTTCTTACTCTCCGAGTCTCACTCACGTAATCTGACACACTTCAATAGCGCTCTCTCGACCTAGCAAGCAAAGTCTTCACCCTCTTCTCCATCATCCTCGAACTCCCAGAAGACTACTTCTCCTCCCGCCACGCCTACGCCTCCCCGAGCGAAGACCACCTCCGCTACATGGGCTACCACCCCCGCCCCCTCGCCGACGACCTCAAAGTCGGCAACACCTGGTCGCGCGCCCACACCGACTTTGGCTCCCTCACCCTCCTATGGAGCCAGGACGTCGCGGGCCTCCAGATCAAGACCTCTTCTCCGTCAGCTCCCAATGGCGCGGGCGAGTGGCGCTATGTCCCGCCCGTGGACGGCGGCATCGTCTGCAACGTTGGGGATACGCTGGATTTCTGGTCCGCGGGGTACTTGAAGTCGACGACGCACCGCGTTGTGAGGCCGCCTGAGGACCAGGCTCATTTGTTTCGACAGGGTCTGTTTTACTTTGTGAGGCCTGGTGATGATGTTGATATCAAGCCTGCGCCGTCGCCGCTGTTGAAGAGGCTTGGGCTCGTTAGGGAGCATGCGGAGGAGGCTGCGCCGGTGAGAGGATTGCAGTATGTGAGGGAGCGGGTCAGGGATTATCATGATCACAATGATTACGCGGACATGAAGGGCAAGAAGTTTCGGGTCGGCAATCTTGAGATTGAGGATGAGGCGGAGTGAACATACATGAGCGGGAACATGTGAATGAAGTCGAAAATTGTACAATGTCTATTCAGGTATCTTTGGTATCGCTATCGCGAAAAAAAAATCAAAATGCTTTTGGTGAGATATGTTTGCATATCCATTATTTACTGGTCGTACTCGCCGGCATACAGGATGTCGGTGGGCTGACCGTTGGCGACATCCCAGATGGAACGCTCCTCCAGGTCCAACTCTCTCCTCAGAGCAGTGACATTAACACCAGTCTCCTTGGCCTGGTCCTCCTTTGCGAGCTTGACGTGCAAGAAGACAGCAGTTCTCTTGCCCGTGTACAGCGCATGAGGGACGTTGGTGCTGTTATCCGAGTTTGCATCGCCAATGGCGTAGATGCCAGCCACGTTGGTCGCGTATCCCTTGCTCACATCAGCAGCCAGACGGCCGCCCCAGAGCTGCACGCCAGCCTCTGCGCCGATGGTGCTGCGCTGCTCGTCGGGGTAGCTGAGGAAGAACGCGGCACGCTCGACGGGCTCGCCCTCGCTGAAGCTGACGGAGAAGAGATCCTCCTCGGGTGCGGTGGGGAGGGAGGGGTCGTGGGGCGGGTTGCCGCCGTCCTTGAGGCGGGTGATGGCCGTGATGGTGCGGTTGTCGATGGTGACGTTGTGGAGGTCGAGGTACTCCTGGAACTTGGGGTTCTTGGCCTCCGTCTCGGCGCGGGCGGCGGGGGTGTCGGTGCCGTTGGCAAAGGCGATGATGTCCGTGTTGAGGGTGAGGATCTCGCGGACGAGGGAGGGGAGGTCGTCGAAGGTTGAGGCGAGGAGGCCGAGGGCTTGGTCTGCGTGCTCGTGGCCGTCGCACCAGGGGCACTAGAGTGAGCATGTTAGAATCGAAGTTTGGTGTGAGATAATGGACGGATGTTGGGGGTGACATACCCAGTAGATGCCCTTGCCCCAGTTCTCCCACAGACCCGGAGTCTCGGGGAGGTCGTCTTGCAGACCGGTGGCCAAGATGATCTTGCGCGCGCGGACCGACTTGGTGGAGTTGTCGGCGTAGGTGGCGGAGACGACGAAGCCGGTGGCATCGCTGCCTCCGATCTTGGTGACGGTGCCGTTGGTCAAGGTGACAGTGTCATAGTGGGAGATTTGCTGGCGAGCGGCGTAGCGGTACCATGCGGGAGTGACGCCTGTTTCGTGTTAGAAACCATCCACAAGAATACGAAAGCTATCTGAACGAGAATCACTCACCATCGAAGCCGAGAACATCGTGCATGTGTCTGGTAGGCGCGTTGCGGTACTCGCCAGAGTCGATGAGGAGGGTGTTACGGCGCACACGGCCGAGGGCGCTCGCGGCACTGAGACCAGACGGGCCACCGCCGACGATGATGGCATCGTAGACCTGGGTGTCGTTGATAGGCAGGGCCGCAACGAGGCTCGATGCTGCCGAGAGCACGAGGGAGCTGAGAGTGAACTTCATGACGGGCTAAACAGAACGAGAGTGGAGGGAGAGAAAGCCTATGAACGAGAGCTAGGCTTTTTGGTATTATCGGCGGGTTCGAGCGAGAACTGTAGTGACGAGACTGTCAAGAAAGCTTTGACGAAGGAAGAGGGTTCCCCGCCGCTCATTATAAACAAACATGAACCCCATCCACCCTCCGCTTCTTCGCGGGGTGGGAATGATTGAGAATTCCGTGCCACAGCAGCTGAATGATGCGATGTTCGCGAGACAGCTGGAATGAGGCCTAGCGGCTGTCGATCCTCGTCGAAAACCCAGAGACAGAGAGAGAGAGACGCCTTACACCGCACCGGCATGCCCGTCTGGTGTGGGGGAGATGCCCGGCCCGCGACATTAGCGTCAAGTAGAGTGAGTGGTGTGTGTGGGCACTGCGCGGTAGAGAAAGTCGTGACGATGTTTGCCCAATCAAGCACCGTCGACTTTGACGAATGTGGTAGTTCGTGCAGGAGAACCCGAACGCCCGCGTCGAGGCTCGAGGTACAGAGTCGTATCGATCTCGGTCGGCCGAGAGTGGGACTTCCTCTCTCGCCGTGGGCCGTGGACGGATGGGAATAATGGGGACTGGGCAGCCTGGGCTACGCTTTAGAGTTCATCCCTATGGCACATCGGTATTACCGGGGGTTGCTTTGTTTAGGGTTATCTGGGCTTATTTGGCTGTAATAGGGAACAGGGTCGAGTCAAGACCCTGGGGATACGCGATGACGTGACGGACGTCGTTGTAACCTTTTAAAGGGGAATGGCCATGCCCTTCGATGTCGCGATAAGGACCTTGTCGGATGTTCAGGTGGCTGCGAGTCAAGAGATTGAAAATATGACAGGTCTGTTGAGAGCAGCTTGACCTGAGGAGTCGTCGCCGGTGAAGAAAAAGAGTCCAGACAGGCCGTGGATTCAACAAAAAAACAATCAAGCAAAAAAATATCTTTTGATCACGCAAACCAGTGGGCAGAAATAGCATCAAAAGATCAAGGTTTGATAGGGAAATGAGCCCACTGAGAAATTGAGAAATCGACGAGTCAATGGACTGCCCATCCCTCTCCACAGGCTTTCTCCATTGTCAAAGATGCTTTGGGGTTTAGCGCGGGCTCCATCGCAAACTTTGAATTCAACATCTCGACCGTGTACTTGATTGTACGGTGCTTTCTCCAGTATCTCAAAGTAACAAGCTCTTAGCTAATTCCCTCACCCGTAGGGCCCCGAATGGACGAATAAACAAGCGTCAAAGGACCGAATGCCGCTATGCCGTGAGCTAGAAGACATCCGGAATGCATCCTCATTTGCTCCGTACCGTGGTTCAATCTGTGGAGAGACACGACTCAAGGCCCGTGGACGAGAGTGATACTTTTACAAAGTCGATCAGCTGGCTCCCGATTCTGCTGTGTTTGGTACGAGTTACGACATGAAGTTCACCCAAGCCGGCCCGTCCCTCTCTGTACTACCTAAGCTAATGTGTGTTTCTGTCATACTATTGAGAAATCTTGTTCGACAGCTCACGATGTCTCGGTCGATCGCAATCCTCTCCGCCAATGGTCGTTGTTTTTGTCTCAGATTAGGCCATGCGTTCACTGGCATTCTGTAAGTCTGCATCCGTTTTAGCTCTGAACCCCCCATCAACTCAATTCGAAAAAGTGGCAGCGAAGCACGTTCCACAGACCCAAGACATACGACACGGGCATGGCGGCACTTCCAAAAAGTCAATTGAGAAACATGGGACGACGATCGTTGCGTTTTGTTTCTGGGGAGAGGCGGTCAAGAAGACGACGCTGCCTGCCGACGGCCGACGGCCGAGGGACATACCTTGCTACCTTGATGGAGACGAGCTATGTCAAAGTTTTCCAAGTCTTTGAATGAGAGAGGTTTAGCATGAAAAAATCGTGTACATAGTAGGAAGGGTATCTAGCTTGAGCGATTGAGGGTTCGATCCTCTCCCCTTGATCGTGTGTGTGTATATATATACAGAAAAAGGTCGTGTATCCTCGTACATCCTCGTGTATCTCGTGTTTTTCCTATCCTAGCTCCCCGCTCCAGATGTTTTCGTGAACCATTCGTGTATTATTCATTACCTCAGTCGGTACTGTTGACGACCCGCAAAGCACGCCTAGGCCCCATGACAACCGAGAAGAAACTTGGCTCCTGCCCATCAAGCAACTGCTCGGTGCTGGAAACACTCTCATTGTCCGTATTGTCGCGTCGACTGGAGCTCGTGCGCGGATCGTTCCCACTCGGCCCGCTCTTGAACGTCCTCGCGTCCTCACTCTTCCTCTTGAACCCGCTGCCAGCACCGCTACCGCTCGCCGTGCCGCCAGATCCAGATCCCGGCGTAGGATCATCCGTCATCCACTTTGGTTCGAGGCCCGTGCCAACCCATGAGAAGGACTCGTCGCTGACCATGCTCGCGTCTCGACGGTGTCCACGCTCTCTCCTCTCCTCGTCGCGATTTCCAGCACCAAAGAAGCCTGCCGCACCGAAGTGCATGGAGCTTGCGCCGGAGTACCGGTTCACCTGAGATAGATGCTGCTTGTACGCCGCGACCTGGCGTCGGTAGAGCCACGCGCAGAAGCCGAGATACAAGGCCAGCGCGCCTAGGATACCGGCGATAACGCCTGCAGCGATGAGGCCAGGGTTCGTCCCGCCTCCGTGGTCCTTGGTTGTCGGCGCCTGTCCCGCGGATGTGCTCGTGGGTCCCACGCCCGTGACTGTAGCTGTCGCGCCACCCTGCGTCACAGTGAAAACGGGCGGCGTGCCCGTCTTGAACGGACCACCCGTAGCTGGACCGGCAGCAGGTGTGGTTGCGGTAGCCCCGCCTTCGGAGCTGCCACCGATGACGCTCTGGACTTTGTCGGGGACTTTGTAGCCGTAGGACCCAGCCAGAACGGAGTTCTCGGAGCTGAAGTCTGCTGCGTGGGCTCCGGCTTTGAAGCCCGTGTTCCATTTGAGGTTGCTCGCGTCGAAGACAAAGACACCGGGAGATTCACACCCGGCGTCGGGGCCGAGATAACCGCCGGCGACGATGATTTGGCCGTCGCGCATGGTGCAAGTGTGGCCGGCGCGAGGGGCGGGGACGCCGTCGGTTGCGTCGACTTTGATCCAGGCGAAGGCGGGGATGGAGAGGATATACATGTCGTTGTACTGTGTCTGGTTGCCCTGCATGAATGTGTCAGTCTATTTCCAGTTTTCGAGAGAACGAGTATTGGCCTACAAAAGGCTGCAAGTTTTGTCCGCCGAAGAAGTAGATCTGGAAGCTCGAGGCATCTGGTGCGCTCGCAATGGCGGCGCATGGGTTGACGCGGACGGAGGGCCGGTCACCTGTCGTCCTCTGATGATACCACTCAGACGTAGCGATATCGTAGACATCGAGTGTGCCCAGGTCGTCGACAAATGTCTTGTCAGATCCTCCCGCCATGCCGATCAAGACTCCCCTCGCGCCCCACCCGGGCACAAAAACCAAGACACCGTCAGCTCGTTCCGGGAACGCATCCGTTTCCTGTAGCCCGCCCTCAGTCACGTTACGAAACACTCCGCCATCGGCAGCGCCAGCAGCACGAAGGGCGTCTACACCAGTGTTCAGGTATCCGGGGTGTGTAAACTCTAGCAGGCTCTTGAGATACACCCTCGGAGTCTGGGTCGACCAACCCTCGGTGGTCAGCCAGTCGAGGTGGCCGCCAAAATACCAACTCAAACCGAGCTCAGGTACCGACAAGCCCGCGCCTTCGGCGGAACGTTGAACGGGAGTATTGGCGGCAGTCGAATAGTTGCCAGCTGACGTGCGCGGGTCCTTGAACTCGAGCCAGGAGCTGTCCTTGACAGAGTATCGCCAGATCGACATGGGAGCAACGGTGGCGTACGTGCCTTCAGCGCCGTCGTTATCAGCAAATTGGCCGCCGTAGAGGTAGAGATAGTCGTAGTCGTGCCACAAGTAGCCGTTGGCGACTGCTGGAGGCCCACTAGGTATTGCCATGCCCTTGAGAGAGGGCGATTTCGTGTCCCATGATTTCGTTAGGTCAAGAGTGAGAAAGTCGTTATCTGCGAGGAATTGTCAGATCAATTTCCTAGTCTCAGCCACAGGTTTCGCAAGTCATACTCCAGGTGTTGACGGTTTGCGAAGACTCCGTCTTGGATTGACCTCCATACATATAAAGAGTGCCGTTGAGTAAAGCCGCTGACCACTGTTAGCAGAGCTACCCATGCTACGGTCCCCGAAACTCACCCTGCTGTGCCCATCTAAGACAGACATCCGTTGATGTCGTTGCTCGTGGACGCACGACACCCGCGATTGCACCACTCTCAATCTTCTGGCGGCCATTGTTATAGCTGAATGCCGGGATGATGACCGCGATGAGTAGTGCAATCATGCCAATGCGCTGCAGACTTGAGATTGTAGGTGGTGGTGCGCTAGAGACCGTCTTGATCCTCGGCCGTCGATAACCCTGAGAAAGCTTGTTGTACCAAGACACCTTTACAGCCTGACTTGAGCTCTGTTGTCTAGAGTCGTTCGCTGCTTCGCGCTGTTCCGTCGCAGAACGCCTGCTGTCCCCATCTCCGTCGTCCTCTGCGTCGTCTTCCTCATCGTTCGATGTACCGTCGCGTTTCGCTTCCTCCAGCCCAGGTACATCTCCGAACACCTTCTCGCTAGACATCGATTCCTGTCGGCCACAAGACTGTTGGAAAGTCTCCACAACGGGCGAGCCGCAGTCGTCGCTAAAGTCGTCGTCCAGTCCCACCTCTTTGAAGACCGATTTCCTGCCCTTTTTGATGTTGCTGACCATTGGATACGCCTTGGGTCGAAGCCCTGAACCTTCTCTTAGACGGTCGGAAGTATTGTGGGAATTGAATCTAGGCCGGACGTTGGTATCGCTATGGGCCCGATGGTCGAGAGGGGGACGGGAGAGATTTACGAAAGACATCGTGAGAGAAAAGAGGCGTGGCAACTGGCAAAGGCCGTTCCGTCAGGGATGCCAGATAGTGACGGGGAGGCTCTGATGCGTGGACGGCGGTTGGATGGTTCGAGGCACACTATGATGTCGCCACCTGCAGTTGGGTGGTAGGGGTTGTCACATCGCCCGCAAGGACAGGAGCGGGATGGCAGGGCTTGTGAGGTCAGTCCTTGCGCAGGCAGAGGGATTGAGGTATTGGAGAGATAGAGGATTATTATTATTGGGGCAATGGATGACTGAAACGACAGATTTGAAGGGTGAAGGCTACGATTTGAGGTTGAGAATATGGAGCTCTTGGCTCGTGACGTGACGTGACAACGAGCCCGTGAGAGGGTTGATAGAAGGATTGAGGAATAAGTTTTGACAAGAACAAGAACAAGAATAAGAATTAGCATCAGAATCAAAATCCAGGGGAAAAAACTAGACTTAGTGGTACCCCATCTCGGTCTAGAAGTTGGATCCCTGGCTGAGGCGACTTTTGGCCTGGCCCTGAATCCAAGAAATCGAAAACGCGGGGGTGAGCTTTCATCCTCTGCCACAAGTAGGTAGCGCCCAAAGTAGTACCGCACATTCAACCGGTCGATGGAACATTGTGAACGATGGTCGCCGCACTAATTAGCAAACAGCTGTCAGGCCCAAAGTATGGAGACAAGAGAGAGAGGGTTGTGTGTGGCCGTGATGAGGCGTGGAGCTGCCCAGTAGCTCCAGTCTGTGTGCTGATGGTCGTGGACCAACAGGAAGCCATCAACGAAAACGCCACACTATCATACCGTTTCCATCAGAGACCCCTCGCCTCCCGATGGTGGTAAGAGCCGTCTTTGACAAGCGAAGAGGGGGGCGGATCATGGCTAGCACCGGCGCAAGTTCAACGGGGAGAAGAGCGTGTGAGAAAGCAGGCGAGCCAAAACTTGGAAGGGCTTGGCAGGCCAGTCGGTGCTGGATCCAATCCAGGAACCAACCGCGTTGGCGCGCTGGCGGCGATTGGGTGCCCACTTGGGTGCGGTTGGCGGCGATGACTTCACCAGTCATCATCGGCAGGCCATGTTTGCGACCTAGACGCTGTATGAATGCGACGCTGGGCGCCCTCTTCTAGCATCCAGAAAGGGGACTGAGAGTCGGTTCCATCGAGATTCCAAGACGGGAACCAGTGAAACAGCAGGGGACCGAAGCCCTGCACGACGGCTTCCGGCCTGGATTGAAGGATGATTTGCTGGTTGGCGAGTGTCGCGTGTCTTGTCTGGTTTGATGGAAGTTCATGAGAATCAATCAGCGGATAGCACACCACACACCGATACACCTTTGAAAGCAGCCATACCTCGGGGAGGATATGATAGACTATTGAATGAAGGTGAGCTTAGCGATCTGAAGGTAAAGTTTAGTGAGATAGAAGTCCGGGAGGCCCACAGCCACAGGTGGAGGAGCAGCGGGAGGGAGCGGAGACCGGAACAAATGCGGTCCCCAGCGCCGAGCTTGACGTCATTCAGGAAGATCCTTGTCCCTTTTCTCCGTCCCGGCTCAAGTACGTACTTCCATCATCAGCTCATATTCTCAGTTCTATCCGTACTCTATTGGCTTGTTTATCTCTTACTATTATTGTGCTTCACATGCTGCCAGAGACTCCAAGTTAAGTAACGTATCAACGGGCCAACTTTGCCGTCCAGTGGCTGAGCAGGACGGGCATGGAGAACAGTTGTTACGAGAGATGCCGCTTGCAGCTGTGGCAAGCGCAGCAAACTGATCACCTAACGGTTCCCGCCAAATCCCAACATCTGTGGCTGTTTTCGTTTAAGGACTGAATCTATTTTCGTCAATCCTAGCCATGTGACATTCTTTGTGCCCCCAACATGTTGCTGATCGACGGTGTCAGCTCAGAGTTAGAGACGGAAGTATCACCGGGGTCGAGATATCCAAGACATCGACTTGGGAATACGAAAATGTTGAGCAGACTTAGGAATTCCCCATTAAATTCACTTTCCCATCCTATCGATACCTTGATACCGCAGCTCCTCATCAGTGCATTACTATCTCCAAGTCTAACAACTGAAAGGTTCTCCAACCGCACCAGACTCATATGCCTCCACGATGCCCTTCACAGTGACATACGTCCCAGCAACACAGATGAAGCCACCAGCAGCGAACGTCAGGACCGCCAGCATGGTTTGGAACCACTTCCGCGCCCACTGCCTCCATCCATCATAGTCGTGATAGTTATCATGCAGCCAAAACGCACCCGCGATACCATACGTATACCATGCTGCAAACAAGCTCGCCGCGATACCAATAAGGTAGTTGAAAATCGGAACACCCACCGCAAGCACAAACGCCGCGCCGTTCATGAGCACAACCAAAACAGCCCACGTCCCCCACCCGACAGCCGTATGACTGTGCAAGTGATGGCTCTTTCTGAAAATCCGCACAAATATCAACTTCGCCGCCGTGTGCGCGTACAGAGAACCCGCAAGCAAGAAGTTGGGTATCGCGATCCCGTACGCCGCCTTGGCCCACTTCGGCTCCAGGCTGCTGAACGCCGGCGAAGCGACCTCGCTGCCGAGGTAGACGTAGCCCACCACGGCGAAGACGGCGTAAAACGTCGTCGCGAAGCCTTGGAGGGTATACGCCGCCTTCATCGCCTCCTGCGGCCGCCGCATCTCCGACATGAGGATGAAGAACATGAAATGACCGGCGTACGCGAAAACGGGATTCGTGATGGCGATGAAGGCTGTGTAAAAGTCGGAGGACACGGCCACGTCTACTTGTCGGCCCGGGGCCGGGTGCACGCCCGCGCCGATCATGCCCACGATGCCGGCGACGAGGATCGAGATTACTGAAGGGATGCAGACCCAGGAGAGCTGGTCCATTGTCCGCGGGAAGCTGAAGAGCAGGGTCGGGACGGCAAAGATGCCGGTGTAGAGCATCAGACATAGCTTGTTGTCGCTCAGCGTCGCAAGCGCGATTTGACCCGCAAGGAGCTGTCCACCTGTCGCGAAAACGGCGAAGACGACGGTTCCGAAGGCGAGGAGTTCTCGGCCAGGCCGTCCAAAGAGGATCTGGCCGGCGTCGCCCATGGAGTGGACTTCTGGATGCCGCAGTTTGAACTGGACTAAGAGCCAGGATGTGTATGTTGCAAATATGCCGAGAAAGGCGATGAGAATCACTCCAGGGACTATCCCGACGACCGCCAAGGATGATGGCAGAGACAGCATGCCATTGCTCACGATTTCGGCTATCATGAGCACCGCGACAAGCTTCCATGACATGGTTTTATACTTGATCTGCAGTTTGCGGTCAGTCTGATATAATTCCACGATGAACACGAAGAGCTGATTCTTATCACTTCACGAACCTGGTGATTTTCTTCATGGCCAAAAGGGTCGAGGTCGTCGTACACCACTGGTCGGCTGGTGTCATTGTGATGTCCAAAATCTCCTTCGCGCCTATCGTATGTGTCCTGATATTGCTTCATTTTGACACGATGTAGAACATAAATCTATGTTCAATGACAATCAAGCGGCTAGCTGTGTTCATAAAGAACCACAGTATCGGTACTTCAACGATGGCTTGTTGATAACCGTTGCGCCTCAATGACACCGCGGGGTAATACGAGGTGTCGCTTGTGCAGATAAGCCGCATAGAGTTAGCTCTTATCAGAATTGTTGCCTCTATGCACATTGCTTATCTTACGATGTCACTCTGTTGTTCTGGCCGCGAAGATAGGCCTAGTTCCATAACAGAAGGTCGCGTATCTTAGAACCGTATCCCACGCGTCATGGACTTTTTTTTCTCACCAATAATGATTGGCACAGAAAGCAGCATTTCATCAACACCAAAGGACTTGATGTCAATCGAATCATATTGAGGGATGAGTTTTGGGCAGTTACTGCCAGAGTCTCATCGATAATCTATAAAGGAATAACATTGTGCTTCAGCTGAAAAAGCAGTGATGGGTGTTGAAAGACCGTAACTGTGGGTTCATAGCCCGTCGCAAGCTGTGATGATTCCGTCTTCGCAATAATGCTGAAAATTGACTTCGACTTTTACATTTTGAAGATTTACTTGAGTTTGATGGATCCTGCCTCACCTTCATCAAGCTGTTAGTAAATAAGACGGGTCACGATATCATGCTGAGCAGTGAAAAAGACAACGAGAGCCTTTTACAACCAAGCAAAGTAAATGTTGAGTCCCTGAATTCAAGTCAAAGAGATTGTATACCTGGAATCAAGAAGTGTGCTAGTTCCCACGTGGCATTGCCGAATTTACTTCAAAGCCTGATTCGATGCAGATCTGAAAGCGTAACTCTTACTGGCCAGTGTTTCGTTCCTGCATAGGTTAAGTGCCCCTTGAATGAGATCAACTCTGGGCTAGGTCTCTTATCGAGTTAAGGTAATGCTGCAATGCTTTGTGAACATTTTCAGAAGTAGGCAGCAAATACCAACGTAGCAATCACATTGTTCATCCGTCAGCTAACCCCCCTGACGATCAATGCCGATCGATAACTCGCATGTAGACCCGTGAGACCCTATCTTATGTTGTGGTATCCGCCGTAGGAGAGGGTCGACGTGATGCTGTTGCGGATTACGAACACCTTAGAATCCCGGATGGCTGTCAAGCCATCTCATTACATATATTTTTCAAAGTTACGACCCTGGTAGAAGGGAGTCTTCATGGCGATGATTTCCTCAATTTAGACTACCAAAATCGTTCAAGTGGAAGAAACTTTAGAGTTGGTGACAGTTTCATTATGAGACAAGTTGGTCCCCCTCAAGGCCACAAGGTGGCTCATGAGCTTGAATCGTGTTTGATCTTTCGTGAAGTCCTCATCCTAGTAATCCGAAACTTTCAGATCGCGAATTGACTTATGCATCTTGCATCCACGTTTCGGGTAGCTACATGTGTTCAGACGAAGCACACTGATCAGACGGACTAGTCGAGATTGAGGAAATGAGGCGGGCTGCATCTGTTCGCAGAACTTGCTGCAGGTTTCCGTCACCTCTCGCACGGGTCTGACGGTACATGTAGGTTTAGGTCATCTTCAAGTGCTTGTGTAAAAAACGATTTGTTGATATCTTACTATATTCTGCTCTATGTGACGTGAGATGTAGGCTCGACTGAAGCCGCAGGCAAGAGATATGTCGCCCACGATTGAGTCCGATACAGTGACTGCACCGACACAAATGTCTCGAGCTGAATAATAATGAAGCTTGCGCGAACCCGACGAGGAAGTTACTGCTAGCTGTACAAAATGGCGATTGCTCTCAAGGCTGACTTTGTACGAGTACAGTTTTGGGATCAAGATTGCTTGCGTGATCTCCACTGCAATTTGGTGTCCAATAATCTCCTCAACGTGACCACACATGTTCATCCGTACTGCATCTGCATCGACGGTCAAAAATGACATGAATTTCTGGTTGAGTGACGGCTGAGAAACGTGCGGGGATATGAGGTTGCAGCGGTGGATGGAGTGAAGATGCATCGCGCAAGGGCATGGTTCCATCACTTCATTTGCGAGAGTTTGCGAGTATCATGCATCTCGGTCGACTTTTCACTGAAGCTCACCGTAGGGGCAGAACGGTCATGCCGGCTATTCCACCGGCACCCGAGACACACCACAAGACATGCATCTCACGTGTAAACCACAAGTACGCCGCCGATGGCGATGATCAGTTCCAGTTTCCATGAGACCATTGGATCGCTTGAAGCAAAGAAAGAGGTCACCTGGATGGTTTCTCCTGTCGAGGTAGGTCCCAAGCCATCTGGACCCAGACCGATAGAGGGAAAGTGGGAAAATAAGACATTTGCCGTCGATCTCGAGCAGCCATCCCCGCATGCACGGTCCGGGGATTAAACAAGGTTCAGCCCCTCCCGCGACGAGGAGAGAAAGGAGAGCCAGTCGGATATGCCCACTGAATCTACCGCTCCCCGCATCAGCGAGAAAGTGGAGGAAAGACAAGAATCTTGGCTGGTGTCGTGCCTGTTGAGGTGCAGATGTCCGATGACTTAGGGTAGCAGTTCCAGTCGAGATGGATAGATGAGGAGAAGAGGGACATGGTCTTTTGACCACCGGTGATCTGGCAAGCGGTGACAGTTGGCCATGACAAAAACCGGACGACTTTTGGCGTTTCTTCTAGTCGAAAGGACCTGTCGATCACTCCTTCGTCCCAAGAACTAAGCTAGCATGATGCTCCAGATTTCTTCTCATCTAGCAGCTGCGCCTCATCAGGATGGGATCTTTTAGGTTAAGGTGGGAGAAGCGTAATGCCCGGGCAGGGTTTACAAACTTTCCATGGTCACACAATATCCGCACCGCTTCTCCTTTTCCGCATCCTCTTTTTTTTAAACGTCGTCGGCCTCAGATGTCAGCCTAACACTAGGGGAAGCTTACGGCCCTTTCTGCTGGACATTCGAGAACAGACAAGATCGACCGTTGAGAGGTCTTGTGGCCAGCCATTTCCCCCTCTCCAGATGACCGCATCATGCAGCTATTTTGTGCCACCCATCGAACGACTCCACGTGCTGCCCAATAGACACAACCACACAGCTCACATCGTGCAAAGACTAGAAGCTTTTTTTGGGCATGTTTTCGAATAGCTCCTGTTACTCTTACTCACATGCCATCGGACGATCCAACCAACCAACGCGACGTAGTAGCACTAGGGCGAATCCCGCATGTTCTTCCCCTCATGGCCAAGCAGGCCAAGACATGGGAAACTAAACATTTTGTCGCGAACGCCGATTTCTCCAGTGCGGGGGAGCTAGGTCGTCTAGCTCACCGGCGCGCAACATTGCATTGTCTCCTTTTCTGAATGGCACGTCACCGCGAAGTGCCCAACCCCGAAGCGCAGGCTGCAAGGAACTTTCGAAAAGCTTGCGGTAGTTCCACCTTCCCGCCGCCAAGTCAGGTCCAAAACCAGACCACTTGACTCAATGCCGAGATGTCCGGGAGTGGTGGAGAATCTGATGTGCGTGCTTTGCCTTGCTTGACAAGCTGTGCGCCGCCGCAGGTCTTAATACGAAGCTTATAAGTCAGTCGAATGTCAACGCTCGTCCCAAGAGCGAAGAAAGTTTAAATCTTACTTTCCCAGGCAGGATAGAAGTATAACAGGAGTAGTACCCCCTGAATGCTTTGACCCCTCTTGTTCGCGTCTTATCCTTCGTTCTTTGCATCTTCTTCGAAGCTTCGTCGATAGCTTCCAGTCGGCTAGCCCTTTCCCCCCTTAGGTCTAGGAAGTTCTCTCACTCCTCCTCGGCTCGCGACTCCAGGCTTTCTTCCACGATGCGTTTCACGCGCTCATTCCTGTCGTCTACGGCGGCAGTGCTATCATTCGCCGTCGTAGCCAACGCGCAAAACGCGACGACAACTGCCGGAGGCTCGGCGCCAACGGCCGGGACCGCGGAACCATACCAGCTACAGACCCCGCCTCTCGACACAGACTGGACAGCCAAGGTCGGAACGAAGCCATGGCCGGAACATCCGCGCCCACAGCTTCGCAGAGAGAATTGGCTCAATTTGAACGGCCTATGGACCTACAGGGCCGCCAGCAGTGACGACGACGTCAATCACCCGCCTACCAGCTCCGTGCTTGATCGCGAGATCCTCATTCCGTCGTGCATTGAGAGCGGATTGTCCGGAATTCAGGAGCTCGGCGTCACTCACTTCTGGCTGGCGACAACGTTCCAGGTGCCCAGCGGCTGGGGAAACCAATCGGTGATCCTCAACTTTGAAGCCGTTGACTACGAGGCGACGGTGTTCATCAACGGTCAGAAGGTCGGTTTCCACCGTGGAGGATACTTCCGCTACACGGTTGATGCGACACCTTACCTCAATGCTGGAGGAGACAACACTTTGTGAGTGTTTCAGTCCATCTTTTGATTCAATCGCTCTCCAAACTAACTCTGGGGCTTCCAGGCTGGTGTTTGTCTTTGATCCCACCGACTCGGATGGGTACGTCATCCCAATTGGCAAGCAGACGAGGACTCCTTCGCACATCTTCTACCGGTCATGTTCTGGTATTTGGCAGACGGTTTGGCTGGAAAGCACGCCGTCGACCTACATCACCAAGCTGGATCTCTCGGCTGACCACAACGGAAATGGTAAGAGACGCAGAGCTTCGTTATCAGAATGAGTGAGTGTCATTGCTAACCTCTCACAGTGAACGCGCTTGTCCACAGCTCCTCCAACACCTCCTCGGAGGTTTCCATTGCGATTCTCGACACAGACGGTAACACCGTAGGAACAGGCACCGGCAACTCGGGAACAGCCTTCAACTTCACCGTGCCATCCCCGAATGCTTGGTCCCCGACAAACCCCAACCTGTACAACATCACCTTGAAGATGGGTAGCGATGAGGTCTTCAGCTACACTGGCTTCCGCACCATCTCGCATGGTATCGTGGACGGCGTCAACCGCCCGCTGCTGAACGGAGAGTTCATCTTCATGTTTGGAACCCTCGACCAGGGCTACTGGCCTGATGGACTTCACACTCCACCAAGTGTAGAGGCAATGACATATGACCTGAAAGTTCTCAAAAACATCGGAATGAACATGGTTCGCAAGCACGTATGTCTAACATCTGTCCTATGCAGCTTCTCTTCAAGGTCAGAGACTAACAATCCGTAGATCAAGGTGGAGCCGGATCTGTTTTACCACGCCTGCGACACCCTCGGTCTGCTTGTCATCCAGGATATGCCAAGTCTGACGGCCAACTCGGCTCGTCTACCCAACGCAGACCAACAAGCCGAGTTTGAGCGTCAGCTTCAGCTCATGATCGAGGAGCACAAGAGCTACACCAGCATTGTGACTTGGACCATCTACAACGAAGGCTGGGGCCAACTTAGAACACCACCCTACCCGGAGGCTAAACTTGTTGACGTTGTTCGCGCGATTGACCCGACGAGGCTCATCAACGCAAACAGCGGCTGGTTCGACCACGGCTCTGGTGACTACGCTGACAACCACCACTACGCTAACCCTCAATGCGGCACACCTTTCTACTCTCTCGCCTCGCCTCCCTACGATAACAGACGCATCGGATTCCAGGGCGAGTTTGGTGGCATCGGACACAACGTCTCTATTGAGCAGTAAGTCTAACGTGAAGCTTGAGTTCGATCAGGTGAAACTAACACTCCATAGTCTCTGGAACGTTCAGCAGGCAATCGACTCGATCAATGCCACTTACGAAATCAACGAAAACCTCGAAGCATACAACTACCGCGGACGCGTCCTGCTGAGAGAGTTCCGCGAGCAGGTCGAGATGTACGCCTGCAGCGGCGGCGTCTGGACACAGACTACCGATGTCGAGGGTGAAGTCAACGGTCTCGTCACCTACGATCGCCGCGTTCTCCGACCCGACCTCGCGCAATGGCAGGTCGACATCAAGGCTCTCTTTGACGCTGCCAAGGCCCGAAGCGGTCCCGTCAATGGTACAATGTAAGCAGTGACGGCTACACATTGGTTTTTCCTTTCACTTCTCTTCTTTCACGCACAAATTATTTGCAACAAAGTTTTTGGGAGATCTAGTAATGCTAAGCGTGGGATACCATAATGAATAGTCCGATCAGGGACGAGGGTCAAATAAGATTCGTTCAATCTGATTCCTGAACCGTATAATGACCGACGATACCGCCGTTTCATTTTGAGTTCGTTTGTACAACAGTGAAGCGCCGTGTCACATTGCCTTGGACGTAAAGGGCGATCTCGATAATCATAAGCAGGAACTTGTGCTGGTAAGCTGTCCATCGGGACAAAGACGCTGGCGTCACATACGGGCGAGAATAGCATACGCCCAGTGCTATCGCCGTGAGGAGTTGCCGTCGCGTTGACATGTAAAAGCCGGAAGACGAAGTAGATTCTGCTGGGCGGATTTCATCGTTCGTAGTACTATGGCACATTGCATTTGAGGCCGGTGTTTTAGACTGCATATAGAATAGGCCGGTCGGGCATCGGCAAAGTTTGAATGATCATGATGTTAATGTCAGTTGACCTATCATATTGCCGCGGTTTTTGTTCTTGTCAACCTTTCGGACCTTGAAGATTTACCTACCAAATCCTGGGTTGACGCATATCTCTAGTTTAAATCGCTGGCCGTCTCGTAGTCCCCATACAAACGCCTCAGTGCTGCTGGCTGCGGTTGAAAGCCATCGCAGTGGATTCGCTGCATATAAAGTAGCTGTAGCCTTCGAATGTAGCCTGAAATACGCTAAAGTCTTTGTGCTACTGGGCGATGGATCCGTTGTGGAGGCTGTCATACCGCCTAGAACTTTGCCAATGAACACACCGATCTGTCGTCTTCTGACTTGGTGCACAGTCCTCGAAGAGGTGTTTGAAGCTGTATCGGTGAAGCTAATTGAGAAGAAAGCAATTCCCGCTTCGCCGAGACAATTTGTAGAAGAAGAGAGCTTTGCTTTTAGAGAGTTCCAAGCGGAATTATCAGTTTGATTGTGTGTTCATCTTGTTCGCCCCACGGACGCCTTAGCACGAAGGTTAATAAACGACCGCAGCTCACTTCATCAGCACATTTGTGGGGGCGAAATAAAACCGAGTCGTGATACACTTAAATACGAAAACTCAAAGGCGCCGCGAGCCGGTGACTTGTCGAAACTCAGTAGAAATTAGGTAGGCAGACGGAATCCAGACTGGCCGGTTGGCAAACATATAAGTTCTTAGGCGGTCCCATGTTACCATTGCCGGGGAGTATCGTGACTTCACTCGCTTGATCGTCTCGACACACTCTTTTTTCACGATGGCTCCTCTTTCGCTCTTTTTCTCGTCGCTCCTTTTCTCCGTTGCGCTTGGTGCGCCCGCCGCCTCCAGTGGCTCAAACCTGGGGAGAGATCTTTCTCTCGTTCAATCTTTCAAGCACAAGATCACCGTCGACCCGTCAGGAGTCACCAAGAACTGGACCGGAAACAACGTGTGCAACTTCGACGGCTTCAGCTGCGCTAAGAACCCCAACACCGGAAATAACGCCCTGTCAGGGATCGATCTCAACGGATTCGGACTTGAGGGCAAGGACCTGGTCCTCGATGGCTTCCTTGACAAGCTGACCGACCTCACCTTCTTCCACGCCAACAGCAACGGCTTCACGGGATCGCTTCCCAAGGACCTTTCAGCTCTCAAGTGGCTGTGGGAAATTGACGTTAGCAACAACAAGCTTTCCGGTCCTTTCCCGACTGGCGTCTTCGACCTCGACTTGACCTTCCTCGATCTGCGTTTCAACGAATTCTCCGGCCCCATCCCGAAGGAGGCTTTCAACCTCGACCTCGATGTCCTTTTCTTGAACGACAACAAGTTCTCGGGTAGCATTCCTAGCAACGTTGGCTCTTCCCCTGTCATTTACTTGACGTTGGCCAACAACAAGCTCAACGGATCCATCCCTAAGAGCATTGGAAACATGAAGAATGTCCAGGAGATTCTCCTCCTTGGCAACCAATTGTCTGGATCGCTTCCTAGAGATTATAACATCAAGAACCTTACGGTCTTTGACGCTAGCGATAACAAGTTGTCCGGATCAGTTCCCGAGGGACTGTGCAAGCTCGACACTCTGGGAGTCTTGAACCTCACCAGCAACAACTTCAGCGGAACCCTGGGACCGGCCTGCACTGCTCTGCTGAAGAATCACGTTCTTGATGTCACCAACAACTGCATTCAGGGTGTCAAGGGCCAGAAGCCCGCCAGCCAGTGCAACCACTAAGGAAATCTGGGAGAGGGATCTGTGGTTTACGGCATGAACGCACGTAACGAGCTCATAGAAGGTTCTACTCTATCATTAGCCACAGATAATATTATTACATAATGCCCCTACAAATTCTCAGCTCCAACGACAGGAGTATGACAATGACAGATGACAGACGACCAAAAGAATTCACGTATCTGTCTCTGTGTGATTAGTTGAAACATAAAGCAACCCGCTCTCAAGGCTCATATGTACTACCGCGAGCTAAGGATCACGATTCCCCATATTCCCCGCGCTGCACAACCCGGAGCCGAGTGCTGCTGCCGAGATGCAAACTATCATCGGCCCCGCCAACCGGCGTCGGCCCCGCTACCCCACGATTTCCGATCCCCGCAATGTTCACTTTGTTCTGGGGTTGTCTCAGATCGCATTTGTCATTAGAGTCGGAAACTTCGGTGATATTATTGAAGTCAGAGAGCAATAGCGAGACTATATGAGCTACACTTGAGGTGTATACTGAATACAAGTTGTCATTGATCCTATAGACATTCATCCCGCAATCCCATAGACTCTTCCCACTCTCCAACAACTACAATCTCTTATCATTGATCGATAACTAAACAAGACCTAAAAGACATGGCTGGTGTTGAACTTCTCAAGACCGAACTGGCAAAGACCCATAGACTGGGAAAGTTCATCAAAGGTGAGATCTTAGTTACCGTCCAGATCCACTCGGAACGATACATGCCGTGTTTCCCTGAAGTACTTGCTAATATCACCCACAGCTTGGGACCCGCAGGTAATGGGCGTCAAGGATGCCAATCCTCGTATCGTCAAAGATGATCACATCGTCTCAGACATGGATGTTGCCATCCCAGTCAGAGACGGTACAATCCTGCGAGGCAACATTTACCGGCCTCGCCATCTTGAAGGCACGAAGCTTCCCGTGATCTTCAACTACAGTGTGTACAGTAAAGACGGCGCCACCGACATTGCAGTTTTCCCACCAAGTGCAGGCTTCGACAAAGCCCGTATCACCAAAGACTACGAGTTCGAAGCGGCGGATCCGGGATGGTGGTGCCCTCGCGGGTACATCGTTGCCAGCATAGACGCCAGGGGTTGTTTTCAGTCGGATGGCGACAAGAGCTACTACTCGCGAGATGTCGGAATCGATGGTAAGTACCTATCTTCATATCTCCTAACATTATCGTTGGGGGAGGATTCAATCCTAAGCTGAATTATCCCCGCAGGATACGATCTTGTTGAATGGCTTGCAGAGCAGAGTTGGTCAAATGGCAAGATTGCCTTGTATGGAGCCAGTGGCTATGCAATGGTTCTTTGGCTTGTAGCAGCTGAACAACCTCCATCCCTTGCGGTATGTGTTCCTTTCCCTGATTCGGATCAATTTGAATTGCTAACGACCAAATGATAAAAGGCCATCATTCCAATCGACGGCATGACTGACATGTATCGCGAAATGGCTTTGAAGGGCGGAATTCCCGAAACCCAGTTTAGTGCCGTGTGAGTCTTCTTCCTCAGTCGGAATATCCTTGAACTAGACCTTTCAGGAAGCGGAGCTAACTGAAAATGGTTGAAGCTATCCGTACTTCTTCAACTGGGGAAAGAATCTTGTCGAGGATACGACGGATGGGGCCAAGACGCACCCATACTTCGATGAGTACTGGCAAAGCAAGATTCCAGCTCTCTCTCAGATTACAGCCCCGGCATACATCATTTGCGGATGGGGCGATCATGCTATTCACACACGTGGGACACTCAACGCTTGGGAGAAGATTGCTTCTGAGGACAAGTATCTCGAGATCCATCAGTACCAAAAGTCAGTCTTTCTCCACTGTCACCGCCAAAAGTAGCATCTCTAACCTTTGTGTGATGAATGATAGATGGGAGTGGTCGGTTACTGAGGAGTCGTTGGCCCGTCAGAAGGCTTTCCTCGATCATTATCTGCTCGGGCTATCGACAGAAATTCAGTACTGGCCCAAAGTTCGTTACACCATGAGGGAACGCTACTACACTGGAGAATGGCGATACAGCGACGCATTCCCAATTCCAGAAACACAGTATACGCAGTACTTCCCAACACCAAGCCTTGGCTTGAGCAAGGTTGCTCAGCGCGCAGAGAGCCATACATCATACGATGCCATCGAGGGTGAGGTTGCCTTTGAGCTTCCTCTTCGAAACTCCCTTGAGTTTGCAGGCCATTCCAAGCTCAAACTCTGGGTTGAAGTGACTGATGGTGGCGAGAACCTGGATCTTTTCATAACTCTGCGAAAGAAGGATAAAGATGGAAAGGATGTCTACTTCCCATGGATCACAGTCGTCGATACCGGCCCCATTGGTTTCGGTTGGCTTCGAGCCTCCCGGCGCGAATTGGATGAGACAGCCTCGACCCCATGGAAGCCAGTTCATCTCCATCGAAGAGATCTGGAGCCTCTCAAAGCAGGAGATGTAGTGCCTGTGGAGATCGAGATCCAGCCGACAAGTTGTCGATTCCGGGCGGGAGAGCGACTTAGCCTCGTAGTCTCTGGACACGACTACGGCAAATACCCGCCAGGTGCTCCTATTCCCAGGCATAATTCTACAATCAACAAAGGACGCCATGTCATCCATTTCGGCGGAAAATACGACTCACATCTGTTGTTGCCCGTTATCCCACCGGTTAAAGAAGCGTATAGCCAAAAGAGGCCTCTTGTCAAGATGACAATTGCCTGCAGACGGATCCCTGGTTGGGCGGAAGACAAGTTTCTTGAGGAATACACAAGCGTCCATGCTGCAATGACGAAGCATATCTCCGACGTGGTTCCCATCCTCCGGAACTATACTCAGGCTGTCGCACTCCCTCATCTCAGTGTCCCAAGCGTACCCAATGGAGGTCTGGAGCCGTGGGATGCTGTGACGACCCTCGGGTGGACGTCACTGAAAGGTCTCTGGGGCTCATTCCAAGCTCCCGAGTACAAAGCTTCTGCTGGTAAACACGAATTCGCAGACACTTCAGCACAGACTGGCATTCTCAGTCAAGGTTTCGCGGAGAGTGTGTTTGACCCCATCCTCTTTGAGCAGCGTGGAACCAAAGCAGCATTACTACTGGTCTTCCTAGCAAAGTCCCAAGACGCAACCTACACCGAAAACGACCTTACTAGTCGAGCAGCGTCCATCACAGAACTCGGAGCTGGTACAACTTTGATGAGATATGTCCTCAACCGAGAAGTCACCCCCGAGGATACTGCCAGTTTCTTCGCCGGAACGCCTTTTGCCACTTCCGACTGGCACACGATGGCTGCTTTCGAGCAGTACTGGTTCCCGGACCGAGCCTCCGCGGCAAAATTCCTAGGCGAGAAGAGCAAGCTAGAAAGCCTTTTCAAGAAGTTGCCAAAGTCTTTTGACGCAGAGAAGTCTTTTGCGGTGATCGGAGATGAGAATATTGTGGTGAAGAAGGATTTGGAGTTCTAGCTTTACTGTAAATATTTCAAGGCACCGTGAGAACTGCAACATGAGTGATCTACGAATTGACTTCAGAATTATAAATGGTGATATTTGATTGTCTTTGAATAGTATTACACTTTCAATCCAATTGCCTGGTAATGCCGGAGGTCCCTGATAGCGACAAAGATTTCTTAACAATAGGGTAGCAAATGGAAACCCCAAGCAAGAGAGATTATCATCGTATTCCACGATTCGATCTCCATTGCGCCCTCATGACCATGCTTACAGCTAAACCCAGAGACCAGCCCGACTTCCGAGTCAAAATCCGCACACTCTCTTGGACCAAGCGATCGGATGCACGTTCATTATTCAGATCTCCAATGCCCGCCACGTATAGTCGGAAGTCATTGTCCTCTGAAAGCCATTGAACCAAGGCCCCTTGATGATTTGTTCTATCAAGACGAAGAGTTCTGAGAGAGCTCGTCTGATGCCTGTTGAAAAGAGTGTGAATCCACATGGAGAGTGTGGCGTACAGCAAGGCATTATTCTCATGGTGACCACCAGTTGGATGATTTCGAATATACGAGAACAATTTGGCGGCATGATAAACAATCGCACGCGCCTTTCCCTTATTCTGGCGGAGCCATAGAGAAAGTCTCCGGTCTGCAGCTTCTCTAACTTGAGGGCTAACACCCCAGCCAGAAAATGCAGTGAGCACGCGTAGAGGCATATGGAGAAGGAGACTGAAAGCGTGATTGTGCTGAAGTGTGATCCTTTCAATTTTGTCGGTCGGCGGCTGTATGTCTTCGTCGCCACGCAAGACTTCAAGGTGGTGAATAGCGTCTTGATTGTTTGCGGAGTCTCGATACACGGCAAAAGTAAGGAACAGCCTATTCAAGCTACTCAAGCCTTTCGGTACCTTCCCATCACACCGGAAGTGAACAAGGTGCTCTCGAAGAAGGCTGTCATTGGCTAAGTCTTGCCAGTTAGTAAGCATCTTGCTCACCATTTGCGGCGTACGGGGCATTGCTCACCTGGTGATCTGGAGGCTTGATCTGCCCATATTTCTGCAGAATCTGTTGCCCAAAGTCCTTCGTCAGACGGCAGTGGAAGTAGTAGGAGATCCGTAGGTATAGTCGGAGGCAAGTCAAAGAACAAGCCCAGCTGACCGTCCAATAGCTTGATATTCATTGCGGTGTCAGCGTTTGAGCGGTTACAGGATGGAAACGGGATTCGGAGAATTACCCATGAGAGATGTACAAGTCTTCTTTTACTTTCCGCGCAAATCCATCTTTTCCAATTGGCTGGCAGGGGTACAATATCTTCAGAGAGTGATTGAGTTTCACTGAAGTAGCCTGCTCGTCGGCAAAGTGTCGCGAGTAAAGACATGTTTCTTTGGGCGTGTTCGGCGAAAGACATGCTTCCAGAAAACATCAAACCTATTTGACTCAGTAGTACAGCTTGTGTCAAGCACAACTCTGAAGCCGCATCCGGCTCAGGATCAAGGTCCAACTGTACGGGTTATTAGTATGAACTGCCTTCTATACACCCACAGGCTTCGACCTGAACTTACACAAAGGTTGATCGAGCGCCGCAGGAACTCTTGCAAGAGGAAGACATCACTTAGTGTGCCAAATTTCGAAAACCCGCACCCTGTCGCCGCAACGGCGAGAAGGAGTATCCAATGAACACGCTCTGGGTCGAAAGTTCTTTGATGGAGCAAAGGCCAGATAGGGTGGTAGTGCTCGAAGTGAGATTGGATGTATACGCCAATGGCCTCTTGAGACGGAAATGACTTATCCGTGAATGCTTTGCAGTAATCTGTGTCCGCATTCAGCTTTTCAAACTGTGTTTGGAGAATCGAGTAAGCCTGCGGGCTTAAGCGCGGAACATGGTCGTAGGCTTCGAGATCCCAGTCCTCCTCATGTCCATCAACACCTTCAGGATGGAAAGAAGAACCTGCAACTCGACCGAGATCTTCGAGGCCATGGGTAACGAAGTGCTTTTTTCGACGGGTTTGGTTCTCTTCAATCTCTGTGGAGTCGCCGTAATCTCGACTGAAAGCCGATGAACGCCGAAAAGCATTCGCGAAAGTAGAAGAAAGTTGGGAGTGATTGGTAAAAATTGCCCTTGGGGTATCTTCTGATAAAAGAGAAGCCGGCGTAGGTTCTTGTATAGCTGTTTCTGACACCGGGTCATCTACTGGTTCTGCATGAACAGAGCAATCTCGGGCTTCTTCACGTCTTTCGTTCGATGCATGTTCCGAGATAAGCTGAGTCCGCAAGCCATTTCCATCTGCCATAGAAGCGATCCTGGTATTTTCTTGTGTTGCGAACTCATTGTTCAGGAAATCATCCCAGCTCAGCCATGCATTAGCTGTCGAAAATGGAAAGCACCATTGGCTTGGTGTGCAAAATAGCGGATCCAACTCCAACTGGAGGCCATCTTGGTTCCAGAGAGCAGCTTGGAAATTGTCTCTGGTATCTGGGGCTGGGTCTTGAGACAGCTGTTCTTGCGAGTTTCCCACTTGAGACTCTGGCAACTACAAACTAGCGTAAGTTTGACCGCAGACTACTGTTCCCCTGATCCACAAAAGGGGTTTCATGGAGGAAGTAATAAGGCGGGAGTAACTTACACCCTCTCTTCTATCGATTGTTGCAATCTGACGAGGAACACCTGATGGACTGAACCCATCAAAGACTTCCCCAGTATCAGATGCTGGTGCCCCAAAATCCTGGACGGAATCAGGGTTACGCCGGTCGTCAGTTGCATAAAGGCAAGAACGATTTCTGGACTTGCATCTGGCGCAGGGGTTGGCACCATCACAACGCTGTTTCGAGCGCGCGCAATTTTGGCAAGCTTTAGGAACGCAATGTCGGCGGGTTTTTCTCGGAGTATCGGAGCCTGTGGGTGGAGAGTCAACGTCTACATGACCCTGCATGTGGCGCTGAAGAGAGTCTCTGCCGGGGTTGAAGATCAGCCACTTGATTCGCGTAGGGTCTCCTTAACGAGGCAATTGTACACCTAGCAACCTGAAGGCATACGAGATGGATGTCGCTCGGAACATCTTACCTTCGGGCAAAGCTAGCGGTGCATGTCGGACACGCAAAAGGGCGGACGCCGAGGTGACGAAGAACGTGGCGATTGAGATGCTCCGTACGGCGGAACTCGGTTTGACAGATGTCACATTTCAGAGCCATGGTCTCGCTTCAACCCCATCGGAAGCAGGGGAAGTAGAACGCAAACGTCTTCTGTTACCACTCTGAGTTCCCGACCTGTTATGGAGTTGCCACCGGTGGTTGCTGAGGCAGGCTGGTGTCGTCGGAGGTTGCGGGGTAGTGGCCATAAAGAACTCGAGGGTTTTTCGGAGGCTGCGGGGGACTCTCGTAGCTCTATATACCCCTCTCGGAATAGAGAATCGCGGGGACAGAGTTTGTGGGGGCGGCATCTAGCACGGATGCACAAGACGGCCCGAGTCAACTACCGGCGTGTCAGCTCACGATTTGGCCGAATGAAAAGATCGGCTTCTACGAACTGTCCGTCACCGATTTGCGGTGTAGCGATAGAGACTCATACCAGCGATTCGTGTTGCAGTCGCCAATCCATAGAGGATGCACCCTCGTCACACCTATCGAAGCGTCGACCCTCACGTCACTACTAAGGAAAAGGTCGTCCTTTGGCTCTACGCCACCTGGACTGAAAGACAACTCAGGTACAGATTGATCAAGCGCTCCCTAGTCCTTTACGAGGTATTCGTATGTCAAAATTGGTGGAGAAATGTGTAAAGCACCTTAAGATTGCAACAACTAGGGTGCCAACGTAAAGCATTGGCCCCGGTCCTCCAGGGTGCCGGGAGTAATCTGGTGTAAATGTACTGACTATAAAGGCGACCCATGATGCCATACGCTCTCTTACACACTTCATGCTATACTCTTCTATCCTACTTCAGTTCGTTCCTCTGTCACCTGACTTCAACGCGAGTCGAATCTTAGGATACTATCAGTACCATTAGCCGATAGCTCCCCCTCACTTGGAAGACTTACCTACCGCGCTTCTTTTTCACCATGGCCACCGATTTCTCCAAAGTGGGAAGGTTCACCTCTTCGCCAGCCATGACTGAATGGGATATCATTGTCGTGGGATCCGGCCATAATGGCTTGACCGCAGCCGCATATCTCGCGGTAGCTGGAAAGAAGGTCCTTGTCCTCGAAAAGGCTTCTTACCCTGGAGGTGGGGTGGCCAGCCTCCAGATGGCCGAGCCAGGATATATCAGCGAACGTCACAGCGCCATTCATCAAATGATCCTCGCAAACCCCATGATCACTCACGATGAACTTGGTTTGCAGTCTCGGTACGGCCTCGTTTACAAGCAGCTAGACCCATGCTATGCCATAGTCATGGAAGACAAGGTCCTGCCCATCTACAGAGAGCGCCACAGGACCGTCGATGCCATTCGAGAGTTTTCGTCGGAAGACGCCGATGCTTACAACGTCTTTGTGGACAAATGTCGACAAATCACCGAGCTTCTGATGCCCTCTATGTTCGAACCTCCCCGCGACATGTCGGCGGATATTGCTAGCAGCCCGTCAGCCGAGGAAATTGCCATGGCATCAACCAGTTCCTCCTTGGAGATCATTCAGAGATACTTCAAGAGCGAGGTTCTCCAAGTTGCGCTACTGAGATTTGTAACTGAGATCCAGCTCGCTCACCCAAAAACGACCGGAACAGGCTTGATGGCCTACCTGGCCTTTGGACTTCTCGACATCTATGGCCTTTGCGTCCCCGAGGGCTCCGGATCTGTGTGGACGGAATCTGTCATTCGCTGTCTCAGAGACCATGGTGGCGATGTCAAGTTGGACACGGAGGTCATCAAGGTCATCACCGAAGGTGGACGTGCCGTTGGAGCCAGAACTCGTTTTGGGGAGTTGAGGGCGAAAGAGGCCGTCATCGGTCAAATCCACCCCCACAATCTTGGGCATCTTGTCGATGGAATCGACCCGTCAATCATATCAGCCGCCTCAAACACTCGCACCTCTGACTTCAGTCTACTCGTCGTTCATGCCGCTCTCGAACGCCCGCTCAAGTTCAAAGCCGGGCCAATCGCCGACAAGGCTGTCATGAACACTTGCTGCCCTGGCAACCTCAAAGACCTTATCCAGAGCTACGACGAAATGAATCAAGGAATTCTCCCAGAGAATATCATGATCGGAGCCTCTTGTATCAGCTCAGGTGACGAGACTCGCTGCCCGCCAGGCAAGTCGCTGCTGCACTGTGTTGTCATGTGCAAGTCAGAACCTGCTGACGGCGGCTGGGCCGCGTGGGATCGCATCAAGGACGACTGGGTGCAGAGAGTCTTCTCTTATTTCTCCAAGTACCTAGAGAACTTTACTCCCGACATCGTTCGCTCCTATCATGTTGTTGCGCCTCCGGACCATCAGTCCGACAGCGCAAGTTTCCAACGCGGCGATATTGCCGGTCTTTCCATGGCGGCGGACCAGATGGGGATCAACCGACCTACCCCTGCCCTCGCTCAGTACCGTGTGCCTGGAATCAAGGGTCTGTACCTTGCCGGACCTTTCATGCACCCAGGTGGAGGTGTCTGGGGTGGTGGTCGTCCGGTAGCTAAGAGGGTGCTCGAGGATCTTGGAATCGACTTCGATAAGAAATTTGTGCACGGCAGCTCGCGTCTGTGAAGGTGCTCAGGTCAAGTAGAATGGGATGCAGCGCTTTGAGGAGGATCTGCGGGCACTTGCATGATGGGAAGGATGTGGAGGGTGGCGACGCATCGAAATGATTAAGTCGATAGGCTATAGTTCAATGTCAACTATCTATATCATTCCTCAAATAGAGCCCACCCATGAAATTATCAATGTCCTTTCTGTGGTCTGAGACGAGTCGTGGATATCGAGCGCATTTTATTATCTCTACCGCTCCTAATAATAGCCCCGAACTCCGCGTCTTCTTGACATATGATCGCTCAAGGCAAGACGTAGCCGCCGTCAATGAGTACGTCGCTACCAGTCATGTAAGTAGAAGCATCGCTCGCTAGATACAGGTACAGGCCCTTGATCTCCTTAGTGTGGCCTTGTCTGCCCAGAGCTGCCATGCGGTATGCTTCTTGCAAGGCATCTGGGCCAGCACCCATCTTGGTGTCGAAGAAGCCTGGAGATACAATGTTGACACGGGCAAACTCTCTCCACTCACGGGCTAGGGACTTTCCAAAGTGCGTGACGTACGCCTTGGTGGCGTTGTAGACGGGTTGGTCAACAGGGACGTTTACGATGTGACCGCTCATGCTCGAAGTGATGATGAGATTACCGAAGCCTTGGCTCTTGAAGACTTCACCAGCATACTTGGAGCAGTACACAATTCCGTCCACTAAGAAAGATGTCAGCGCAATAATTCCTGACTTTGATTTCTTTGGCTAACTTACCATTTACCGACATCTGTTTCCTGTATTCGTCCAGGGTTTGCTCCAGAATGGGCTTTGAAATGGCCATGCCTGCCGTGAAATTAGCCACAACTCGGCGCGAACTAAAGCGTGTGCTGAGCGCGGCATCACTCACCAGCATTGGCAACAAACACATCAATCTTGCCAAAGTCCTTCAATACCTTCGCAATAGTCTCTTGAACCTGGTTGGAATCAGACACTAGATGGATGTTAGCCTTCATATTTCTACTACCAATCAACCATCCGGTAAACCAACCATCCACTTTGTAAGCCGAGGTCTTGACGCTGTGTGTGCTTGCTAGATCTTGTGCCTTTTGAATTGCAGCGTCATTTCTGTGACGTCATTAGTCATCGAACAGCTCCAAAGACAAGGCAGGATGCTAGAGAGGCCTTTTCTTACGAATTGTACCACAAGGCAACATTGCCGCCGGCCTCTGCCATGGCCTCGGAAACAGCATAGCCAATACCATCAGCAGCACCAGTGACCACGATGACTTTGCCCGTCACTTTCAATTGGTCTAGGACGTTGGATGGTGTGTTGGGGAACGGGCGGGGGAAGCCCTCCCGGGACTTTGCGCAATCTTCAGTGGACATCGACATCTTGGCAGTATTGTTTGCTGGTTTGAAGGACTTGGAAATAACAATAAGGTTGAATTAGAAACCAGTAATACGTATGAGTAGTGAAGCTGCGATCTTTATTCGAAAGGAACAAAACCACAGATCTCCGCATCGGTGCGCTGTCGTCCGAAGGCGGGGACATTTGGTGGGGGTTCTTCGGTCCACTGACACTGGATCATTGGAGCGGGTGTGAGCCGTCGGCCGGTCGAATCCCGGCCGGAGTCTTTATCGCAGCATTTCGAATATTCTGGAGATGCGTCAGAAACACCAATAGGCTATTCTGAGATCCAGCAAATGGCTGAAGCCTACAGGAAACTGACCCTGGGATCTGTCGACCATGTTCAGTCATCGACATTAACTTCCACTTATTGACAGCAGCTTCGGTGCTCTGCCTGGAATATCGAACCGCTCTCTGATTGGCTCTACTTCTTGCGAAGATCTGCGTAGGATGCATCACACATTCCGCTTTCAAGGCTGCTATGACTGGCTATTGAGACTCAATGGGATTTCCCGATCTGAAAGTCAACTTCACATCAATGCAGTAGAAGCATCTACCGCCTGTTGAGCTGTGTTGACGACCGTTTCATTGCCAACTCGCAATATCAAGGATGTTACTTGTTGACATAACTGGCTTCCCATGGCTTAATGCAGAACACCCAGCCTCAGAGTAGACCACAAATCACGAACGAACCTATGCGAGTAAAAACCTTGTTCATCTGTTTGCTAGCTCTCCACCTTACTCGTCCCCATCCCCGGCAGCCTCGAATCCGACCTCAAACATCCCTCCATAGTTCAGATGAAACTCTTTGCGAGGAAACCTTTATGACAAAACGGCTAACACCACTGTTCATGAGGGAGGAAGGCATGTTTTTGTAGAACAACTGAAGTAAAAGATATATGGCCTTGAGGCTGCTGTTCCCACATCATGGTCAAGAACCAAAACCCTCCGTCCTATCTAGTTCGCCTCATAGAGTGAATCGAGTCACCAATAGCAGATAAGATGGAGTTAATCTTTCACTTACAGCGCGCTCTGACACTAGCGCTTGTCCTTGTCCTCAGTGGTGTTCACTGTTTACCACAGCAGACAGGTGGAGAGTCTCCTGCCGACAGAGCGAACAAGATACCTCAAGGTATTATGCCCGCAAAGGATGGTTCGATTATCCTTGATACTACAGAGACAATCAAGTAAGTGAAGCTTGAAAAAGGTCTGTCGTGCATTTTCAACGGAGCAATCGCTAAATTTTGAGCTAGCAACTTGAAAATCCGCTTCCGCATCAGTGGTCCAGCTGGGGAATTTACAACTGCAAGCAAGGTACCCGGAGGCGGCAAGACAACAGGGGCGAAGGGCAACCTCGGGCTTCACGTCCTGCTACACGGTGACAGCGGCTCGTCTTTCTTCGAAATGCCAAATCAAGGCGTAAAAAACAATTTGGCGGGTGTCACAGTACTTTCTCCGGACAGAAACCTCCACTGGGGAGGGGGTTCTGGGTTCAACCGCACAGACGGCGTGGCGCACGCTCAAGCAGTGAACGATCTCGTCTTCCAGACCCTGCCAAAGTACATGGCCTTCAATTCCTCTAATGTCTTCTTCTCTGGGATTTCAGGCGGATCTCTCCTGCTTTCTGGATACTTCATGCCGGCGCATATGGGTAACTTCGCCGGGAATGGGGTGATGCTCGGCTGCGGTGCCATGGAACCCCGCGTCGAAGTATCGCAGTCCTCTCGCGACGCTCTTATGAAAACTCGGCTTCACTATCAAAGCACCCAGAAGGAGCTTCAGCACCTGCAAGGATCAATCTCCGCTACCATGAAGGCGTACGAAAAGACTGTCAAGGACAAGGGAATGAAGACAGAAGCAATCAACAAGCTTCAGACAGCCAACAACAAGCCAGTCGGAGGCCATTGTCAATTTGATGAGAAGGGATTTGATTCCGGAATCCAGCTCATTGCTGATAATTATGCTGCGATTATGCAAGGTGGAAACGGCGAAGTGCCGGGTATTGGAAATGTGCTCAAGGGTGTTTCCGGCCAAGAATTGAAGTTTTCGGATGGCGGTGCTCCTTGAACAAGCCGAGCCAGTTCTATTGAACCGAGACGATGATGTTTCTATCTGGCGAGCTCCCAGGTCTCTGATCAATATCTTCATGTTCACTACAAAACCGATCACTATTAAAGGAACCTGGGTTTCAATGTTTCATACGCCTACAGCGCAATCCGACGCAACTGCAAAGTCCTTGTTGGATGTGCCCAAGAAAGCAAAGAGATTGCGACCACTCGGGCTTCTTTTATGTTTCGGTTTATGATCTTGATAATCTAGCGGAACTTACTGGATCGTAATCTTGGAAGGCAAAGTCAGGTTGAATCCAAAGGAATTCAGTCGATAGCGAATCGACATTTGTTGCTCCAGTCCATCGAGCTTATCAGTTGGCCCATCTCGCCACGAAGCTAACCACTGGTGTTGGCCCAAGTGATGCAGGATCTCCCACTTTTTCATGAAATTGCGTCCTGCTACTTCCCAGTCCCACAAACAGTCTCTCGTAGAGTGTGACCACGCTATCTCTCTTGTTTGAGAGCCCAGCCTTTCATCTATGTAACTGGAAGGGTGTGACTGCTCATGTTCCTGCTCCATGTGCGGAAATAATTTCAAGGTGCAGGTAATGGCCCCCATATTCCCAATGATGTTGCTACGTTGAGGTAGCATCTTGTTTTCGAACCTATCCCATGCGTTCAGCCAGCCTTGTTGCATCTCCACAGATGACCGAATTCCAAAACAATGCTCGTCCTCGAATTCAGTAGAATGGGCCATGGCAAATAAGAGGTCACTCGTTATGTCCGCCCACTCTTGAAAGCCCTTTAGTAGCTCTTCATCCGAAAGTGAGACTTTCTCCGCATCGACAGCTTTGTTGACGCGGTGCCTCGTCTTAGGTAACAACGACCACAGGAGGGTTAAGAGGGACTCCGAGGATCTCAGCATACAACCTTTGTAAACGAAGGCCTGTCGAGGCCTACCGTCTTGCCAGGTTCCAAGCGTGATATGCTCTGCCCCAGTTATACTACGAAATAGTAGCTGAACCCCCCGTTCATCTTCAAGGTAAGGTTTCAGTTTGGCTTCGAGTTGCTTCCATATCTCCCAAAGACGCATTTCTGAATCGGTCTTATGACGGGCGATATATGTGACGAGCTTCAACAAGAGAGGCTCTGCTGGCAACTCCAACATCCGCTGCACAAAGTCTCCTCCGACAATGGAGCGGCAACCTTCAATGAGATACCTCTTATGTTCTTCCAGTTGTGCCTGCTCGCTTAGGCTGAAAGGCTTGAAGCTCATGTTTTTTGCCACTTCACCTGTGTCGAGGTCTTCAAATTGTAGATCACAGGCACACAGAAGACGGTAAGCTGAAGAGGCACAGGTTGACCGTAGCACTGCATACCCGTGGATGCCGTGAAGCCAGACAATATTGTCATTTTGTTGTATGAGGTGGGAGACGTCAATTTCATTGGTATCTCGGTATATGCGTGATGGTTTTGGGAGAATGAGTGTAACTTTCATTTCCGGACCGTTTTTGAATCCAGGTCGAACGAACGAATGCCGATATCGACCGTCCTCAGTGAAGAAACTCCGAAGATTGCAAATTTTGATTGCCGTGACCTCTAAGTATCCGCTTCGCGACATGATATGAATATCGAAGGGAGAGGGCAATTGCAAGGAGAGAGTTCCCATGTTCAACACGACGTTATCGAACCTGGACCTCTCACTCCCCTCAATTTTTCCGGACTTTACGAGCCTCTCGTAAAGGTTTCCACCACTGCCCCGTTCACGAAACGGTACCTGTATGTCTGGAATCCAGGAGGGCAGAGTGCTCCGCCTAGCTCGGTTTGCACCTGCAAAGAGAAGAACGGCCAAGCCGAGGCCACATTTCTGCGTCAAATATGCCGCAATACCAATGCTGACCTCTTCCACGGTAAGCTTGTAGTCGGGGTAGATTGGCCACGTATTCCATCGCGAGGCTAAGCCTAGCAGAGCGAATACTTTGTCCCGGGGATCCTTGCATAAACAGTCGCTAGTGTCTATCATGAGGCCGAGAAGATTTCGTAGAGGACAGAGTGTAGCTTTGTCCCGTGTGATAATCCAGGAATTGTGAACAAAAGGGGTCAATATTCCCGAGAAAGGCCAAGGAGTTGACCTTGAGCCACAGTAAAGCGTCAGCTTTCTGCTCAGAACAACCTCCTGAACAACCCACAGCCTCCGAAAGTACTGTCGACTAAAAAGCATCTGGATAGGTCCTTCGCATTCTGCACAAGCTTTTCTCTCTTCCCCGTTGTGACCACAGTTGCGATGAGACATTGAGTTGAATATAGCCGTGAGGGCTCTATCGCTGTCATCAGTAGCTGAGCCAAGGTATGCCAAAACCCCAATAGCCGTGGCGTATATCTGTGGCATGAGAGCGACTTGAGCATTTCGCTCTTCCTTATCGTCCTGATTGATACATAGAGAATCAACCCAAAGAGTCCGAGAGCTACCGCCAACCAGTCGAACGCTACGGAGAGCATTTTCGCAGTTCCGAGTAATGGGGATGATATCCCAGTATGGTCCAATGAACATTGGTCTGCGCCTAACAGAGTCTCCAGAAGAATCGGCCCAAGTGTATGAAAGGGCCTCATATCTTGCCCTCTTGGATTCCAACAGCACATTTTGAAAATTTCCATGCAGGAGGCTACTGTTTTCTCCTGAGTCGAGCTCCAACATTCGTATTTCCTGCTTGGATTCCAACAGCACATTTTGAAAATTTCCATGCAGGAGGCTACTGTTTTCTCCTGAGTCGAGCTCCAACATTCGTATTTCCTGGCTGCTCCACAGCATCGGGTAACATCTTGAAGGGCGATACAACTCGTCAGCGATCAAGATTTTTCTTCGCTTCGCCCGTGACTCTTCTGCCGTCGGAAACTCTTTCGAAGGCGGGTCTGGTCTCTTCGAAGGAGAATTTGTTATTAGAGGGTTTGACCTTCCTCCGAGAGGAAAGGTGGAGCTTGAGCTCGAGCTAGCAAAGGTGCTCGACGGGATTTCTGGTCTAGAGTCGGTGTAGTCAACGCAAGAAGGCCACCGAAGGTTGTACTCGGAGTTATTTTGAAGGACAGGAGCTTGTGTTGATCTGAGAGAAGTGTCAAACTGGACATCGTCAATCGATGCTACTCCGTAGCAAAATCGACAACATGGAAGGCCGCCGCAGACCACAACATCAGGTCGGGAGCAGCCGCGTTCGTGCCATCTAGACATCGCGATACGAAGTGAATTCGGCAACTAAAGAAGTATGGTGTACTCGGAAAAGAAACGATCATCTTCGTATTGTCTGGAAAATCGATAAAGGCCACGCTGTCAGCTCCGGAGCCTGATCACCCAAGTGAATCAATCAGGTGATCCAAGTACTATGCATGTATACATGCACCTAATGTGGCTTCGCAATGGTTCTGCTGGAATTGGATCGCCGTCGATGCCATTCGTCCAGCTTTATGGTGCTTTAAATGATTGAATTACTAAAGCACTGAGTGTCATAGGCAAGTAAGGTCGAAATCTGACAGTCAGCGGCTTACTAGTAAGCCCGCATGGCACCAGACACAAAGCCCCGATTTCAGCCATACAGCCTCATTATAGACTGCATGTGCTGTTTCACACCTTTGAGCAAGTTCATCCCAGCGAGGCTTGATTGGAAAAGACTGATCCAGAGCCGTTTCTGAGAGAGATCCTTTGCTTGCATATCATTGCAGCGCTGAGCGTATCAAGGACTGGACACAGGTATGCCCCGCGCTCAATCAACTTTGACCCTTATGCGCGTGGTCTTAATAGTTAACAAGTCACTGTAGCAGAAGTGAGTAAAGCAGTCATTAAAAATCCTTATTGACTCATATGTCTTGTTCAACTTTCGCGGGATGCATTACACGATGGGGTCAACTATTCTGTCTTCCGCATATTTCATGCGTGGAAGCGTCTAATAGCGCGAGCAGTCTGGTTACCCTTGGAACCCTCAGTATCAAGAACAGCAACGCTAAGCTCAGGGAGGCTGAAAGTGAAGACACCATCGGCGTTGGCAACGACAGTAGTAGTGTTGCTAGCGACAGTAGTCTCACCACCGTTGAGGGGATCGTTATGCGCAAACGGATCGCCGCTGGGGTTGGTCAGAACAGTCAAGGAGGCAGTAGTACCAGCAGTGACACCCTCAAACGCGAGGTTGATATCAACATCAGCGCTGTCGGTAGTGTTGTACACGGCACCCTTCCAGATCAAGCTACCCTTGGCCTCGTTCTTGCCGGCGACCCAGTATGCGGGGCCGAAGTCGCCAACGGTAGGGAGAGTGTGCGACAGCGGGTGCGCAGCGAAGAGCTCCCAGACGAACCAACTGGTTGAGCGCGTAGTCAGCGCCGAGTCAGCTGCGAACTGGACGATGGTAACGGCCCATTGCCAGCGGTTCATGTTGCGGAGGACGGGAGCGTAGAAAGTTCCCGGGATGCGGTCGGCGTTACGCTCGTAGCCGATGAGAGAGACAGCCTCGCCGACGGTGCCGATCCACCAGGGGAAGGGCATTAGGTCGCCGTCCCAGCCGGTGCCGCCGTTGGGGTGCGTAGCAGCGACCTCGCCGACGATGTGTCCAATGTCGTTATCGAAGCGGTCAAACTCGTCGACAAGGGCGTCGGGGGTGCGGTAAGGGTGGTAATCACCGATGCCGGGAGCAGGAATCTCGAAGCCATCGCCGTCGGTGGTGGCGCCGGAGGAGATAACGGTGATGTCGGGGTACTTGGCCTTGATAGCCTCCATGAACATGGGGAAGCGGTACTCCTTGTACGAGGTCCAGCCGCCAGGGTATCCGGCGAGCCAATCCTCGTTGCCAATCTCGACGTACTCGAGCGTGAAAGGCTCAGGGTGGCCCAGCTCGGCGCGACGGGCACCCCACTTGGAGTCGACGGGTCCACGGATGAACTCAATCTGGTCGAGTGCATCGTCGATGAAGGGCTGGAGGTCTTCCTTTGCGGTCACGTCGCCGTTGAGGGCGAGGCCGGCCCAGACGCCGATGACGACGTCCAGACCCATGTCCAAGGCCCACTCGAGGTACTCGACGAGACCGAGACCGTGGGTTTGCTGGTAGCCCCAGACGCCCTGGAAACCGGGGCGGTTCTTGAGGGGGCCGAGGGTGTCCTTCCAGTCCCAGTAGGTGCCGTTGTTCAAGCCCTCCAGCATGTTGCCACCGGGGAAGCGAAGTAAGCTCTGTTTACAAGTCAGAGGTGTGTTCTTGATGTAACTTGAAGGGGTCAGGAGAAGTTCTTACGGGGTGAAGTCCGGCCAGAGCCTCGGCGATATCAACACGAAGACCGTTCTTGCGGCCCTTGTAGGTGGGAGGGAAGAGGCTGATCAGGTTGAAGTCCAGCGAGCCGTCGGCAGCGCCCTAAACGCGAGTCGTCAGTATATGTGGCTCAGTTTGGAGATATGCAAGAGCTCCGTACCGCAGGATCAAAGGTAATGGCAAACGTGTTGTTGCTGTTGGGAGCATCCTTCTCAGGAGTAAGCTCAACCTCGTGCTCAACCCACTCGTCGGCCGAGGCCTTGGACTCAATCTCGACAGAGCCAAATACATCCTCGTTGAGAGCGGACTTGAGGCTGGCGGTGAAGACGCCGTCGTACGAGCCCTTGACCCAGAAAGAGCCAGTGTACTTCTGCACCTTGACGTCCATACCCCAGTAGCCGTCGTTCTCGAGACCGATGACGCCGGAGCCGTTGCCCCCGGCGACGTTGACAGAGACGGGGAGGGCGCTGGAGAGGGGCTCGGTGAGGTTCTTGAGGGTGAGCTTGGCGCCGTTGATAGCGTGCCAGGCGTCGAGGGAGACGGGGAATCTGGGGCTGAATTGGAAGGCTCGGTTGCGGATCAGCTCCGCGTAGATGCCACCATCACCAGAGTTGTTGATGTCCTTGAGATTGCAGATGTCAGTTGGAAGACCTTCAGGGAAGAGGCGGCATTGGTTCACAAACCTCATGGAGGAATCCGTACTGGTGGCCACTGGTAGCATTGCCACCGGATGCCTTGATGGAGACATCGACAGCAGCAGCCGAAACGGCGTAAGTAGCGGCCAGAATGGCCGACTTGAGCGACACCATGTTTGCTTCCCTATTGCTTGAGATTGAGGTTGCAATGACGCGAGGGTGTCAAACTGAAGGCAACATTAAGTCGGCCACGAAGGGGCGTCCTCTTTATAAGGAACCTCAAGCTCCACGGCTACACGATGAGCTGATCCCCACGGGACTCAATGGACCGGGGAAAATGTTGCCATACTTGGGTAGCATCGCATGCGAACCGGGTGGAGGAAGAACATGTGCTCATTTCGCCCGGATGGACAGGGCCTTTGGGAACGATCGTCTCGCAATGAACCGGTGTTCCTGATGTGCCTGACCACCCCGCATTCTGCTCAGATAAGGTGGTACCCGGCGTGAACGTCTCTTCGCCCAGACGGCAGAACCCACATCGTGAGCGTCGCTTGTCGGTGGCTTCAGGACCGAGGACGAGCAGTCTTGGCAAGATTTCGCCCCGCGGACTCTACGGATACCAGGGGGGCTTCTTTGCTCCAGCTCGGTTGATATTTCGCGTCTTCATCTGCGAGCATTGGAAGAGCAAGGGTCTATGGTCCGGAGCAGAAGCAACAGCAGCTTGGATTGGGTGTTTGCGCGCAAGTTGTGAAGAGTACCGTTACATCGGCCGCGCACCGGTTGATGTCTGAAGCTTCGCGCGCGAACGCGAAAGTAGGACAACGTTATTTAACCCCCCTTGCAAGCTTCCCCTCCTCCGCTCCTGTGGGGAAACACCTGGAGGACAAGGAGAACAAGGAGCCCAGGGCAGAACTTTTGACTTCCTGAGATGAAAAGAATGAGGGGAAGTTGGAGAAAGAGGGAGCGGTCCGCGGCCTCGTCTGGGATATCCCCCGGATCCACCCTCGTCATCTACCGGTTTCCGAGCGTGGCGATGGCGTACTCTCATTCGAGCGCATCAACAACAATATCGGGGCTCTCTTTTTTACCGCCAAAGAGAGTGTGTCTGCCCCATGTGTGCGAGCACATTGTGCCTGGCGCTAGATGAGAGCATGGCATGCATCATGACTTGATCATAGTGTATTCGGGTTTTGTGATTTCCTGATGCCGGTGGGGCAGCAAGTCATCGACAGTTCAACAGTCATCAAGTCCTTCCCATTACCTTAGCCTTACATACCGTATGCTAACACCCCGCAATAAAGCCTGGGCTCTTGAGATTGGGTTGGACCGCTTCGATGCAAGATGTAGCATCATCTCTGGGCATTCACCTGGTAGCTCATCCGCCGTTTCTTTTGACTTGCCACGAGCCTCCGCATGTGTGAAATGGCAGGTAGGGGTTTCACTCTTTCAATCTCATTGCGTGAGCATTCGCTTGTCTGGCATCTATGGTCAACTCTGCTTCCTTCTCCATTCTCAAGTCGGCCTTAAAACTCTCTTTCGCATACGATGAGACCGGGTTTTAGCCTACAGCAAAAGAGCTTACCTTGATTAGCATCCTTGGACGAAGCCAGAGACACGGCTTTGCTAGCATCACCCGCTTGCGCAGGAACATGGAGAAATGCAGTGGGTCAGCTAACAGGATACGCCCAAGCTCAGTCCCAGTGGACGTTGATTCAGGCCCCTCATCAAGCACAGCCGACAATATCATCGTGTAAACTAAGGAAAGCCGGTTGCGGAAAGCTTATCCATGAAGTCCCATAGCGAAGTGAAGCTAATCATTATCAAAATGCGAGTTTATGTTGAGTCGCTATCATAACAAGAGGGTGTTTTCACCGGCACCAAGGTGCCATCCCAAATTTTGTCTATGTCCACTTCAGAGATCCTCTCACGAGGTTCGCACAAGTGCTCCTCGTACGTGAGTATAGGACCCATGCATTTTCGATAAGCGTCCAAGTCCACGACCGACCACACACTCGAAATCTTCCCATCTTCGAGCTGATAGATAACAAACTCCTCGAAGAAGACGCCTTCGCCATTAGGCTTCGCGCCTCCCCATTCCTTGACGGGAGTCCCCGTGAACTCGATTCTCGCCGCGATCTGCTGCGTCTCTTCAACCGCGATGACGGTGGCGGCACAGAATTCGAGGTCCTCAATCGCATCTTGGCTCTCGCTGATCAGAGGTATGTACTCGGCGATCGAGAGCTTGCGACCATTGTGCGAAAGCTCCGGCTGGCAAAATTGGTCAAAGTCCCGCTCCATTGTCTTTTCATTGATACAGTCAATGTATCTGTTATAGAATTCCTTCAGCTTCCACGCCGTCATAGGGGCCACTGCCGAGGCTTTTGGTGGAGGTAGCGAAGCAGGGACCGTTGAATATTGGCGATTGGACATTGCGTCCACGTCCCGTAACGACCGCCAACCTTCAACACCGTCATCCCTCATGAAACAAGCATGGACGATTTCCTGGAACTCAAAGACCTCGTTGGAGTCCTTGAGCGTCGTTCTGTTGATGAGACGGGCGAAGAAGTCGATATCGTTGCTGAGCAAGAGCATATCGATCTTCACCACATTGGTGCTATTTGGTCCAAAGGGTTGATTGAGGCGCTTTACGAAATTTGTTTTCCAGTCACCACCTTTTGAGCCAAAAGGCATACGTGCCGTGTCGATGAGCCATCCCAGACCGGTCAAGTCTTTGCCGTCGTTGCATATTGCGATGACATCACGGAAAGTTTTCTCGCGCATTTCCTTTTCCGTCAGCCATGGCCCATAATACTGATCCGATTCTGGATCCTCCATTTCTGGGGGGCAAAAAAAACAAGGCCTGCGAAGCTGAAGGTTGTGTTTTGGTATCGTGTTGAGGAGAAGATAGTTCTTATCTCATGAGATCGACAACGCGCCCTTTGACAAACATGGTGATTACCTAAGGAGCGGCTTTCTTACTTCACTGCGGGGTTGATGCCGAAAATGACGGAACGAACTTCCGTCGGCGGTGCTCGGATGAGTGTCGACATCAACCCGGGGAAAGCTCTTGATTGCCCCTTCGCCTATCCCTTGACAGCCGGCTCTTGTCTTACAACTTCAGATTCTTGTCGCTGCTTTGCGGTGGAAGAGTCATATGGCCCATTTCACGATTTCTCAGATTTGGCATGGCTTGCTACAGGCGGTTAACAACTGGATGAACATACGTCATGGATTGAAAACGAAATCCTGGTATTCTAGCATATAGGGTATGCAATGATAAAGGGTATATGTTGAATGCAAAGTCAGTTCTCTCCCAATCTCATCCGTCATCAAGATTAAGAACCCTCAGTGCCCTCAATGTGAGTATACCAAGTCCACAACGCAGTCGCGACAGTAACAATCTCCCACCTCTCTCCCAACATCCCCGTCAATCCCGAGCCAGCAAACGAGAACTTTAGCCCCTTTGTCAGACTCTTGTAATTCGTCGCCAGAATAGCAACAATCTCGTGTCCATCGCTCGTGTATCCAGCCTCCCTCTCCCGCCTACTCCCCCCGGCCCCCTCGGCAACTTCATTCAACCTAACCAACTTCCACCCGTACGTGCCTCCGTGAGCAAGCTCAGAGACCTCCCCGCCCCGACTGCCCCTCCACTGGAACCTCTCCGTCTTCGCCTCCGTCCCCGTCTCTTTTCCCCCAACGGTCATCGAAAACACCCGCGCGGAACTCTGGTCCAAGCCCCACGGGACCCCGGTAATCTCCGTCTCAAACCCGGTCGTCTCGCCGCGTTCTTCCCGGGGCGGGATAACGATCGTCGCAGGCGTTTGAGCCTTGGCAGCCCACCACTTGCCAATCGTCGCGAGGACGGGGTGCTTGTCCGTAGGACCATCGTGAAGGATGATTTCTCGTCTCTTGGTGCGCCAGCCCGCGTGCGGTGAGGCGGCGAAGAGCCTCTCCTCATTGGAGGGGCCGAGGATGAAGGTTCGTGTGAAGGCCCATTGGAAGTAGCAGTTTATCGTGGGCGGAAACTTGTGTGTTGCAGCTGTGAGAGTTGTGGAGGATGAGGGCCCGGCTTCTGCGTTGAGGTTGTCTGATGGGTTGCCATATTCTGGTAAGTCATCTTGGGCGGCGCTCGGCACGGCTTCTTCATAGGATGGAGGAGGTGCTCCCAGGCTAGCATCTTCGGCGGAAGAGCTCACCGGTTCCTTTTGCTTTTCCGAAGGGTAAGACATTGTTTGATCTAGAACTTTGAAATGGGTTCTATAGAGGGAAACTCAATATGATCATCGATGTGCAGACCAGAATGTCTTTGTAGCCATATCTTCGTCGTAGGCAACGAGCACAGCGTGGAGAAACTGGGATACCAAAGTCCCAAATAGCGGATCCTCTGCTCAATTGCATCACCAAACGTGGCTGTGGACATGAGAAGCCTATCATGATCATCATCGACAGCTCCGTAAGCGGCGCTTGTCATTGCTAAGCCACAAATATACGGATCCACGCGGCATGGGCAGCGCCGAAGAACCGGGTCGGGTCTGCCGATAATAAAGCGGGGCCGATGATTGTAGAGTTCCGGGAACGTAATAAACTGCCGAGAACTGTCGCAAAGGATGGTTGATGTTCATAAAACCGGCCACTTTTCGTCGTGAACCCGGTCGTGGCCGATTTCAGTCTCGTTTTGTTGCAGCCTGACATGCAATCATCAATTAGATGCAGGGTATTGGCTTGGCAGTTGAGCCGTGCCGCCGATTTGCGCCCCCTGGTCTTTGAACAGTTTCGAGGCCCCTAAAATACCTCGAACACCATCCAGGGCCTGACGGATAGCCTGGTGATCTGGCTGTGGTTCTTACTCAGAACATCCCGGTTGACAGCTCAAACATCCAGGACATGGCTTTGGGAGTCGACTACTCCATCACTGTAGTATCCATCAGCCTTCCTACTCGAAGGAGACTGAGTAATTGGATTGACGGAGTTCCCTCGTCCACAATCTTCTTTGGACATGAACTGCCCACATTCCGCCCACACAACGAAGATCTCCCGCGCCGCTCCAAGCCCATCATCCAGGCACAGACTCACAGTCGCATCCAACTCGGCCTAATCTTGTCCTGCCTGTGTGGCATTCGACTGGTTCTCATTGGAGTTCTCAACGAATGACCTCTCCCCAGAGAGGCCCCAGACACCCCGGTTCGTCTACAACACACGCGCGATGCACCCTCTTGGCTCTAGTCCAGGCACAAGAACATGACGCTAAAAGCTGACCAGCGTGGCAGCGCAGCCAAACACCCCAACGAACGCGCCGCCATTCCCTCTTTGACCATCTCTCAGCCCTTCCAGTTTAATTGCACCTGTCCACGCCGCGTCCTAAGCTTCCTTTCATCACCCTTTCACCACGTCTTCGCACGATCCTGCAAAGTCGCAAAGAGTCGAACGCCACCCCCGGATTGGCTGCATTGTGATCTCTCAGCTCCTTCAAGCCTAATTTCGACCGGGGAAAGAGCTGAGAAGCTTAGAGAGTTGTCAAGACTCAAACGGCGTGTTTGATTGTTCGAAAAACGGTACCAGGGTCGCGTTGAACGACGCCACGAAATGGTCCGCCAGCAAAGGGCCCGCGATCCTATTGCCATGCTGCATTGCGACCCTGTCCCGTTGCTTCAACCCAGGGGTCCAGGCCCGCGTCGCCGCCTCGATGCGGGATGCGGGATTGCGAATTGGGAAGGTTGAAAGGAGGAAGAAGATCTAGCTAGTTACCCTTCAAAATGTCAACTGCATCCTGTCCCACGCTCGGAGGTTTCTGTCAGACCTTCTTTTGTTTCTTTCATCTATTGATCCCTTGATTTCACAAACATTCCCGTCCTGGTAACGACGATTGTGTGTTTCGTTTGCCAGTTGTGCCGGGCATGCAGCAGATGATTCTAATCGCGCCGCCATTGCCTCTTATCTGAACAATCACCCTTCAGATTCTCGGTCTTTAATCTTGTACTTGAAGATCCGAATTTCAGTTCCTCTCAAGCAAGTACGCGAGCCGTTCCCGACGATGAGGCCCTCTACAAACGCCCTGTGGGCTACCGTCGCATTGGTGGTATCAGGCATATCCACAGTATCAGCCCAGAGTTTAGAAGAAGTACTCAGCAAGCAAGCGAATCTGACAACGTTCCGCGAACTGGTCAAGGTAAGAGAAGAGAATAACAACTCTTGGCTACACGCTCAGATCTCCAACGCACCTGCATCCGCGGGCCCAGGTCCGAGACATGTGTCTCTTGCGCGTTGCATGCACAACAAGCAGCTAACGATCGGACCTCGGTGCCTTGGCGAGCTTGCGATGTGGACTCCATACTTGGTTGAACCTCATTCTATATTAAGTGTCATTGTAACTGACGACTTTCGCTGCAGGACCACGCAGACATCTTCTCGAAGCTGCCCAAATCCGGCGTCACGGTAAGGTTCACCCTATTTTCGCTCTCATGTCCCATTTCAGACCAGTCAAGGAAAAGACACTTGATGCAATCTATCCGTCTGGAACATCGCACTTCGGCAACAATCCAGCGCATAGACGTCAAAAAACCCTGACTGTAATGCGGAACGTAGTGACTGACCATGTTACCAACGCCAGATCCTCGTCCCCAGCGACGCAGCATACCTCAAAGGCCAAGGCTGGGACTCAAACAAGGACGCCATCGCCATCGCCCTTCAATACGGCATCCTCGATTCCAAAGTCACCTTCAACGCCTTCTCACCAGGCGACTCGAGCATCATTTCCACCCTTCTCACCGACGTACGCTACTCTAACGTAACGGGCGGCCAGACCGTCCTCGTCACAAAACAGCCAAATAACGATGTGGTCATCACATCGGGCGTCGCATCTCGCACCACGGTCCTCGAGACCGATGTCCCCTTTGACGGCGGGCTGGTCCAGGTCATCGACAGCCTCATGGTCACGCCCGCGCGCCTCGAGACCACCGCCCGCGACGCCTACCAGGACTTGACGGCGTTTCTCGGCGCGCTATACACGGCCGACCTCGTCGCTGAATTCGCTGAGACGCCCAATGTTACTATCTTCGCGCCGAGGAACGCTGCCTTCCAGCAGGTTGCGGGAACGCTTTCGGGTATGAGCAAAGATGCGCTGCGCCGCGTGTTGCAGTACCACTTGGTACCCTCACGGGTGGTGCAGGCGTCTTCTCTAAAGAACGGGACCGAGTTTGCGACCGCTGCTGTCGGGAACAAGAGCCTGGACATTACCTTGTTCAACAACGACATCTTTGTCAACTCGGCGCGGCTCATCCAGACAAACATCCTGATCGCCAACGGCGTAGTGCAGATGATCGATGCAGTTCTCAACGTCGACGCCCCCAACGCCGCCCCGAACGTGACGGCCGTTTCGCAGTCGCCGGTCTTCACGGTCACAGGGACGGTGGAGACGGGCACCACGGCGCCTACGCCGTTCGTTTCTGCGTTGCCTTGTACGGCGAGCTGTCCCGTCACCGGCGGCGGAAGCGGCAGCGGGGCGGGAGGGACGGCCACGGGAGGGGTAGCGTCACCCAGCTCAAGCACCGGAGGCGTCACCGCGGCGCGGTGCACTGGTCCAGGCCTAGTGGGCTTTGCCGCTGCGGGGGCTGGATTGAGTTTGGCCATGGGGGTATTGGGAATGGAGGCCTTGGGTGTCATCGTCTGAGGCGGATTGGCTATGGAAGAAGAGTGAGGCATGATGGCTGCATTGCATAGATGGACAGGGAAGGGATAAGGTACGGCCGACGTCAAAACGGACGGTAAGATAGTTCGGGCGAGGGGGGGTCGGCAGGAGGAGCAGAGAGGAGGAGGAGGGAGTTTACTCGCGTGTTTTACCGTCCGTGGAAGAGACGGCTGGGGCGGTGTTTGGACTTTGGGACTCTGGACAGAGTAGCGGATGCTGAGATACCCGTGCTTGATTTGAGTGAGGGAGCGAGCGGTCGAGCGGCTCGCCAAGCTTGTTTGCTTATTACTTGGCTGTTTACCTTTCTCACTAACGAGTTGCTTATCGTTTTCGTACCTAGACATGAGGTATCGAATTGGCTTTTGATTATCCGCCTTATACGGTTTCCGTACCATCGCGGGGTTATAGAATTTGCGTGAAAACAGTGAAGCTTCGATCGACAAACATCCCGCTTGGCATAGTTGATCGGTTCCCCGGTTGTGACCTTATCATACGATGCACCTAGAGTTTCGCCAGTTTACCCTTTTTCAATGAAGCTTCGGTTGGGGTGGGAGGGGGCTTGTTGATCAACAAAAAGGAGTCAAGTGAATAAGGCTTCTTCCGCTGTGGCGGGGTAGAAGCGTTCCAGACGAAGCGGAAAATGGTAAAACCATCGTGACCAAATTCGGACTCATGGGGCATGGCCTTTCGTTGATTGTAATGTGTAAGGACTGCCCGCTTCAGCTTGACTTAGAGCTCTTATCCGTGCGCGCTGCTACGGCTTCTTCACAGGCTTCTGCGCAGAAGAAGAGAATCCATGGTGTAAGTGGGTGGACGATGGACCGGACGGGCCATTTCAAATGAGGTTTGGCCGCGGGGGATGATCCCCTGACTCTGTTTTGATCCACGGAGCAAAGGTGAGTTTAAAGGTGTTTAGGGCTGTTTACTGGCTTGGAGGACCCGTGGGGTTTGACCCGAGCTAGTGCCGGGCGTCACCGAGACAGATGGGTCCATGGTTCAGGAGAAAAGCACGCGAGTCGGGTTCCTTGCCTGTATGCAACACAAGATCTGGCTCTGCCCAGAGTCAGTGGTTTGGTGGGTGGTGTGGTGGTGGGGGTTGAGCGTTACTGGTGCGGAATGCGTTTCCTCCGGCGGGATCTGCTACAGCAGGGTAGGGCTGCCAAGAATATCGCCAAGGGTGAGGCGACGAGAAGCTTAACGGACGGCGGGGGATGGAAGCGGCCGGGCTGATACGGATGTGATGTGAGTATCTCAGGACAAGGACAATGAGGCTCTGGCGAGATGAAGGAGGGTGGGATGAGGGGGGAAAACACGGGAAGAATGGAAGAGACGGAGGAAAGGCACGGAAAAGAGGCCACAGCACAGAACACAGTTGATCTGCTCAGTCTTTAAGCCTCAGACGCCCAGCCCGGTAGACAGCCGGCGCGAGTATCACTCATCGATATCTTGTATCGTGTGTGTTGTCGAGGATGGCCTGTCTTTGAACTTCAGACAGAGACTGAATTCTCCCAATTTGCACCGAAACATCAACCCAATCAACCGCCAAGCAACAGAATGAGGCCCTTTTCTTACCCTCTGAAATGTCGCCGCACTCTGCCTGTCTAGGCTCAGGAGGGGCCTGCCCTAAGCCTCTTCTGTATTTACCTTGGTGCACAGATCTGGCCTATTCCCAAGTAGTAAGAGGGTCGTAGAGGGGGGTGCCCTTGCATGATGTCCGAGTTTAAATCTTGCAGCGTCCGCCCCCCCAGGATGCGCGGGTGCTTATCTGAAGATGTGAGGGTTGTCGTGTTTCATGATGGCTTCATGATTTGGGAGCACAAACTTGGGACGTGTGTGGGCATGGGGGTAACAGCGCGCCGCAAGAGACACAGAACGCCCGCCGCCAAGGCAATAACGAGAGCGAGTGAGCGGGACCCGGCCTATTTCGCGAGTAACCTCTCGACCACGGAAACTGGCCCCCGAAGGCGAAGTAGGGAAGAGGACAATGCAACTCTTAAAACCCCATATGCTCGTCGATCCCGCCGGCCGTGGATGTTCTTGAGTCTCTTTTCTCAGGCTTCGGCGAATTGCTTCCAGCCCCATCATTTCCCTTCCTTTCAGTGCCCGTCTCGGTCTCGAGACTTTGAGCTGGCCTCGCCGATAGCTGTGCTATCTGTTTCTTTTCTATTCTTTGAAGAGGTGTGACAGTTCGAAGTAAACGAGGAAGTTTGCAAAGAGAAGAGAACGAGAAACAAAAGAGACCTCGTGAGCAGACGACAAAGATGAGATTCACTTGGTGGACTTTGGCCTCGGCCGCCGTTGTGTTGGCGGCGCCGGCTCCCCAGGCCCCGGGACAAACGCCAACTCCCACGAGCAGCGGAACGCCGACAACGCCCAGCGCTCCCAACGGAACGGTTCCTAGCGGCAATGCTCAAGCATGTGCTCAGATTCAGCCCAAGGTCCAGCAATTCCTTATGGCAAGCCCGAAAGGTACGTTGTTGGAAGAGCATGCTAGCTACCTATGTTGGGGAGGAAGAGGCAACGATTACGGCGGGGAACGCTAGAGATTCCCCAAGATCCTCTACAAAAGTGTTGGACGTCATGGTGTAAAGCAAACACAATAGCAAACCCGCTAACAAAGTTTACCCCAATCAACAGCAACACCCCAAGTCCCAGCTCAGTTGGCCTTTGACTGCCTCCAGACGGTGCCGAACAAGAAGGGCCCGGCCAAGGACCTCATCAAGAGTTTGAAGGCCTACGTCCAATGGCAATCCACACTGTCATGGCTCAAGAACCCGCCGGCGTCGTACATGCTACCGCCTACCGATATCGAGGGCGGCCTGGACGAGATTGAGAAGAAGGCAGAGGCCGGCTCATACAAGAGCGAATATGAGTTCCAGCTTGCCATTTTCCAGCTGATTGCTTCGGCTCACGACGGTCACTTTGCCTTCCGCGGTGATGTGTTCAAGGGCTTCAGCTTCCGCAACAACCTTGCTGCCGATATTGTGTCGGTCTCGCGTGATGGTATTGAAGTGCCTAAGCTGTACCATCTTGGTAAGTCCTAACGTTAGCTCTTCAATCATTATGATCAAGCACTGATTTTCCACAACAGCCCAGCTTGATGGCAACTCCACCGCCCCCGCCATCGTCAGGATCAACGGCAGAGATGCCGCCACCATGATCGCAGACCTGAACCTGAAGTTCAGCGGTTACCAGGACCCCGACTCTCAATGGAACGCCAACTTCAAGTCGTACGCGTCAAAAGAGAGCTTCATCGTCGTCGCCGCCTCCCTCGCTTTCCAGGGCCCCAAGGTGACAATCACCTACGACAACGGCGAGGAGCGCTCCGAGGACAGCTTCGCCCTCATCCGCACCGGCGCAAACTTCACTGGCGTCAACAGCGGCGAGGACTACTACAACAAGTTCTGCAACCCCGACTCGCCCGCCAAGCCTCAGCCGTCGCAGCCTGGCATGAAGCCTAACCAGACGATGCCGACCCCGCCAAAGACTTCAGGCCCGCCGCCCCCTCCTAAGCCGACAATTGAGGGATATCCCTTCCCGATTGTCCGTGATAGCGGTGCCAACACCACGTCCGGTTACTTCCTCAATGGAACGGGATACGATGATGTTGCCGTGCTTGCTGTCTCGTCTTTCGCTCCTCCCGACTCTATTGACGCTACTGAGTACTTGACCAACTTCCAAAGCACCGTCGCCACGTTCTTGAAGAAGAGCAAGGACGCCGGGAAGAAGCGTCTCGTCATTGATGTCGCTGCCAACGGTGGTGGTTTCGTCGTTGCTGGTTACGAGCTCTTCGCTCAGGTTTGTCACCCTCTCCCCCTACCACTTTTCCCTTGCTAACCTATATGATAGCTGTTCCCTGAGGTCAACCGCTTCCAGGCCAACAACTTGCGTCTGTCCGAAGGTCTCACTACTCTTGCTCGTCTCTCCGCCGCCATCCCTGCCAACTTCACGCCTACCACGCCCGAGGAAAAGGACGCCCTTGAAGCTCTAGGCGGCAGCTCCATCGTCAGCAACCTGCTTCCTGGAGGCGTCTACACACCCGACGAAGCCGCCTTCACGACCGTCGACCAGATCTTGGCACCGGTCTCGCTCAACGGTGACACCTTCACTGCGTACCAGCAGGCACCACTCAACCAGACCGACCCCACCTTCAACCTCACCGGCGTCGGCAGCAAAGCCAACCCGCCCCCTCGCGTCTTCGACCCTGAGAACGTGGTCCTCTTCACTGATGGTACCTGCGGCTCAACCTGCACGATCTTCTCCTATCTCATGATCCTCCAAATGGGCATCAAGACCACCGTCATCGGTGGCCGTCCCCAATCTGGTATCATGCAGTCCATCGCCGGTGTCGAAGGCGCCCAGGTCTTCGCCTTCAACGACATGACCACCGACGCCAAGGCCATCATCGCCCTCACCCCCAAGGACAAGAAGGAAGAAATCATGAACGGCGAGCTCGGCGAGCTGGCAAAGGGCTACGCCATCAAGCGCGCGACCACGCCCAAGAGCGCCGGTGCCATCAACGCAAAGAACGCTTACAGTATGTCTGACGCCAGGACGCCGCTGCAATTCCTTTGGGAGCCGGCCAACTGCCGCATCTTCTACAGCCGCGAAATGCTCTTCAAGCCCGATAACGCGTGGAAGCGCGTCGTCGACGCCACATGGAGCAACCCCACGCAATTCTGCGTTGCGGGCTCCCAAGTGCCTGTCACGAAGAATGCTACGATGGATCCCCTGTTCAGACAGAGCCAGAACAACACCGGCTTGCCTGGTGCCGGCAAGAGTGCCGCAGCTGAGGGCATCTCCGGTGCTGGACTCAGACTCGCGGTTCTCATCGCGACGTTCACGGTGGTGATTTTGGCAATGTAGAATTCTTCACGTCTTCTTTCATATTTCAATCATCGAATGGCGATGGCATTCGAATGGCTCAGAGACCTGACAACAGGATCGTTTCAACGGCTGAACTCTCCTCCCTCAATTCTATGACACTTCCATGACAGAGTTCGGGGGTCATTGTTTGGGATCATAGCAACGGGATTATCCGACATGATGTTGGGTAACCGCATGTTCGGCACCAGGATCCCTGAATTGTCGTAGAGTTGAGACGAGAGGGGGGAAGGTAGAGCCTGCTTCAATAAGCGCTGGGCCTTTCTGCTTCTGGAAATGATTTAGTAAAGTCTATTTGGAGTTTGGTTGGGCAGCGGCGCATGGATTGACCACATAGACTCACATCTTCCGGGATTGGAGGGGGACGATGGCATCGGGGTCGTCAAACAGAAGAAAACTCTTCTTTTCAGTCAACAGCTACCTCATCCCGTCTCTTTACGTGAATGACTGATGCAGTCCAACGTTGAATACATAGTCTTAGTCTCGAATAATAGCCATTAAATGTACACACTCCAAGTTGTTGCCCAAAACCTATTGGCCGACGAGTCCTAAGTCACAACGAATTCCATGACACGAATACACGATACCAGGATAACGATGCTAATAATCGCTGCATACTTCTGATCAAAAACTTCCTCAACCATACTGACCAAATGGCAGATTACGGGGATACGGGTCACGGCACAACATGCCGGGGAAACAATTGTCGGATTTACATGGTATGTTCGACCAGCAGTGATCGGCTCATAAAGTTGTGATGTGCAGTTGCCGCCAAAGTTTCCACGGAGTCCGGGACTCGAACTTTTCCCAGAAATCGGGGCAAGGTTTCTTCCCCCAAAACCTTCATGAGAGACGAAGCACGTGTTCCAGGTCACACCGGGTCTACATTCCGTGGAAGCTTTCTGGCCATGAGACCTTGAGGTTTCATCACATGCACCTCGTACCTGATAGGCTACGGGTTCTTGCTTATTATCAAGCTTAAGTAACCACGATTGGACTACGAATTTGTCATGAACTCATGTGTTTGGCCATATTAACAGCAGTCGTCAGGGTTCCTTGTCACGCTTTTCCGTTGCTAGCCATAGCCGATGCTTCAGCCTCACTCTGGTCTTGCGGGCGATATGGCGCGCCCTGATCATACTGTAATTACGAGGGTTCAGTGTGTTTACTCATATCCAATTTAACATTACATCTGGAACATTAGGCTGAGCCATTGCCAATCATCAAACCTATAACCCATCCGAAAACAACGAAGACAAAAGAAACGCAACGATTAACCAGCTATCTTTAGTATCTCGTCACTCCAGTCCTCCAAAGATCCAGCTCACAAAGAAGACGTAAACGCGGCAAGACTCAAAGCCCACGCACATCCGTACATCAGGAAGCGGATCTTATGCAGCCGATCCCACTTCTCAATCAGCCACCCGACCTTTTTCCTGTCCAGCTCCGATAGAGCCACCTTGTCGTCCAGGGCGATGAGGCTGTTGTTGGTGGGCATGATAACGACGAGCGTGTACGGCAGGATGCATATACTGCACAGCGCCGACATGACGGCAAGCCTTCGGGATACGGGCGATTCACCCAGTGCGAAGGCGGCCAGATGAAGTGTCGCTGTCACGCCGGTGCCGCCGATGATGTATCTCTGGTGCAAGGCGTTAGTACTCATCACTTCTCTCATGACGGCGAAGATTCATCTCATTCATTCATGATGGTCGCTGATGATGAGGAAGGGGTTCACTCACAGAGGCTTCGTCAAAGAAGAGTCTCCATACTTTGATCTTCTGCTTCGAACTCAGAGTGCACGCGCCAAGTTGATCTCTGATGATAGGAAGAGGCCCGGTGAGAGACAGCCCGATGTTTCCAAAGAAGAGAGATGATGTGACGAGGAGTCCGGTGCCGAGGGCGTACGTTGCTGGCGACGCCTTGCCAAAAGCTGCGAGATAAGCTGATATGGACATCTTGCCTCCGTACCGGACTGTAGTCTAGTATGCAATAGGGTCGACTGCTCGAGTTTGATATCCTGGGGAAGCTCTACTCGAGTCGTGTTCGCTCGCCGATGGGATGTTGTTTGTTGTTTGAGTGCACAGACTATGAGATCATTACGAGTTGAAGTGAAAGGGAGGCTCTGTGATTGTATTCATTCTTCTCCTCTCCTTCCTCGGATTCCCCCCTTGGGAGCCGGTAGCTCAATCCCTTGGGGGCGGGAATGGCGCTTATCCCGACGTGGGCTAGACGCTGACAGTGTCTTGCAGCCTCAACACAAGTTTGGGCGCACCGCCTAGACGGGCTGGACCTTCTCACTAACTGCGTACGGTCTTAGTCGAGCGCCACAGTGCCTTAGTATGCCAGCTTGGACCATGAGCGTTGGGGAGAAGATTGTCCAAGATGTCCGGAGTGAACGTTTCAGATCAAATAAAATGGTCTTTAAAGACGTGAGCCTTGACTGTGGTGATGAGTCCCGGGCTGTTAAGCTTCAACACCGCATGCTTGGCATCGTGGGTCGTCGACGAGGCGACGTTGCTAACAGGCTCATCAACTTCTGCGCGACTTCAATGGAGGCTTAAGGTACGTCTCTACTTTACTCACCTACAGACTCGACCCCGTATGATTAGGCAGGCGTTGACGACCTTGCACGTTTCCAAGGCCCAAAAGACCGAACACAGTCTTGATCCCCGGTATCCAAGATGTAAGCTTCCCAAACTTCATGTTGCAAGACTTCCCACCTTAAAATCCAGGATGTCTTTGTCAACATTTTTCGATGTACATCAGCAGGCGACATCTGCATCATTCGCTGGGTCGCAAGATAATGCCGAAGCTAGCATGAGAAAGCCTAGGGGCGCATGAAGGTATCAAAACTCGACAATCCCATGATCTAATGATAGAGAAGAAAGGGCGCAGCTCTATTTTATGCCCACATATACTACAGACTCGATCTAGTTATGTTACAAAATACTAAGGCCATACAACCTCGGAGCTGAGTCCTACTTTCGCCTGATTTCATCAGCATGTTCTCAGACATTTGATTTACGTCGAAGGCGCTCTAAACACTTTCCCTCAATCCCGGTGATTCGAAGTTCTGTCATCTAAGTAGTCCAGTTCCCACAACGGAATGCTTTCCTCGTTGCCGATCTTCTTATACCCCTCCTTCCGCGCCCTAGCCCACTTCAAAGAGCGTTTGATCCCAAGGACAATGCACACCAACAACCCAATGAAGGCGATGCCAGAAGCCCAGGCTCTCCATCCCCTAAAACAGCATGGATACAGCGACATGTATATGCCAACTCCCCACTGCAAAAGATTCTTTCTTTCAGGGTGGTCGGGAAAGAGTCGCTTCCTTACAAGCTGCTTCGTAGTCGGGCCCGTCGGGCCGGAGACGTAACGCTTCAGACCAAAGTAGGGTACGATCTTCTGACGTGGATGGTCGTCGGGGTATTGGAAGTCTCCCCATATACCGGAATAGTACAAGAAGGATGTGAGATTGGTAGAAGCTTCCGCCCCGGGTGGAAATATGCTCGTTAAGAGTGATGTTTCGGGGTCGAATTTATAGTAATATGCCGAAGATACAGGGTCCCAGATTTGGCCTGCGTCACAGTAGTCTAACAAGACTGAGTCGTGAACGTGATCGCTGGTCGAATGCTGTCATTACACAATGTCGGTAGATGGGACAGTATGGTGTATTACTCACCCAGGAGATGCCCAATTCGCGTGAGAACCCCATGCGCTGTAAACGATAGGCTAAGACAACATTAGACGCGTGGTTGAACTCGAACAAAAAATCGGAGGCGTTTCATACCCGACCATTTTCCACTGATAGGGCCTTATCATCCCACTTGTAGGCAGAGCCCGAAGAATGTTGACTGTAATAGATACCGGTAGGTTTCCCGTCGTGAAATCGAATCATGTTATGCTCCCTGTCCAACAAAAGGTCAGTGAACACAATCTCGTAGGTACGGATCTGAACATGGAGCTGACCAGTCACCAACATGATCACCAAAGTGCATCCCATGCTCAGTGTCTTCTATCAATCCATTCATAGGTGGTAGAACCTGAGTGATGTTTGCCCCTTGATCGTACGAGTAGAAGTAGAAGTAAAAGGCATCCAGATCTCCTGAGCCCCTATCGACGGTGATCACAACACAAGAGGTGGCATTGTGTAGCTTCCCCGACTCATCTGGCGTCTCTCCAAAGAGCCAGGTAGGAAGGCTGGTGATGTCGCCGTTTGCAGTCAGCGAAACTGGGCCGTTATTCCAGTAGTCGTTTAGCATAGCCAAATTATCGAGATCGAGTTGTGGCAGTCCTCTGATGGGCTCCATGTGCACCATCGGCGTGGTATGGCGGACATGTTCGAGTATATCTGCCGGGCGGAATGGGTCGTCTGAGTGTAGCCATATCAGTGGCGCTAGTATGATGCTAGGTCAGTATCGACATGATACCTTGTTTTGCCAGGTGCAATCTCTGGAAATTTTTCGAGACAAGTGAGGGTAGTTGAGATATTCTCTTACCGTGTTTCAGTATGAAGTCTGGTACTGCTCTTCCGACATCGCGAGATGTGAATGAGAAGCCGTACTCATTGGCATCTTCTGGGATGGATGATGCAATGAGAAGAGAAACGCTTGATAGTAAAGCCAAGATACTTCGCCAGGGACATGTAAAACGCCATGGGCGTGCCATGTCTACGGCAGACCTTATGCGCCTTGGGGTTCTGGCCGCACAGAACTTCCAAGTCGACCTTGGATGTGGAAAGAGTGTCCGGGTGTGTACTGACGGCGTAAAACACTCGGTCGTCGCTCAACAGCTACCGTTGTAGATAATGAGAGACTCCAGAGGAAACTTTGCAAATCCAGGGACGAGGTGCTCCTTTCCGTCTGAGAGAAAACAAAGACCAAATGGTCGAATTTTCCGAAAATTCTTCGTCCCGTAGAGCAGCTTACTGATTAGGCAGCCTGATGCTGTGTAACCGCACGCATGAAAATATCGATTAGGACTCCCTGAAAAGCGCATATTGAAGCACTGTGAACAATGCTCAGCTGCAACCTACCGTACGGTAACTGATTGGTTCAAGGAGTCAAGCGTAAGGATGTTGGACAGTTGGTTCGAGTCTGTACAACACTTGGCAGACCTGATGCGCGCGTTGGCGCCGCAGCTTATTGGTCAGGTTTGTTCATCTCAGTGACAGACATCTGTTCAAGCGCTATTCACTTCTGGCCTTTGTTGAAGTAAAGCGCGGATATCTGTTAGGGAAAACAAGTACTTCTGGAAGAAAGGAAGAAAAGGGGGGTCAAGTCAACGGTCAAATCATAAATGTGTAGTTGCGTGAAACGAGACCAATGCGCCGCGACGAGAAACGAAGTGTATTCCTTTGTTGGAATTGTCTGCTGGACGCAGTCGCATCCACCTCACACCGGTTTCCCAGTTCAGAGCATGATTGGTAGCCTGCTTCTCACACCCACCTAAATATTCATGTAGCGACCAAGCCTTGGTGTGTTTGAGTGGCTCCCTCTTCTCGTCCTTCGCCCCCTATTGACTTGGCGGGAAAATGTCATCGCACAGTCCTATCTTACATTTCTGCGATTCGACAGCCAAGCGGTGTCACAGCAGACAATATTCCTCAGCCGCTTTGCTGTCCTACACATCCTCACTGGTATTTATCGGCCCTCCTTTCTCTGGAGCCAAACTATGGGCAAAATTCACACTGTGACACACAACCAAAGCCATCGCCGCCATCTCGGTTCCGCTTATCCGGCACAGTTCTTGGTATTGGATAGCCTCATCCCAGCGGTTGTTGCACTGAAGATCACTCCGTTTTAGATCCGGGCTTCGACGGATGTCCTCCATGTTGCGCTCGCTCAACAGTGGGAATGGAACCGAACATCGAAGGCCACGCCAAGACGACTTCTTCCTTCTTGCCGTCTCTGCAATAGCGTAGCCAGACGCCGTAAGTCACGTTTATATAGCATGCAATACCGGTGAATAGGTGCCTAAGCCGCCTGTTAGCTTCTTTATGGCACCGATGTTAGTTAAAACTCACCACCATCCATGGCCCTCGAGGAGAACGCCCCAGGGGAGTCCGAGTTCTCGTCTCCAATGTCGAAGGTGCGAACAGAAAATGTTGTCAAGGTTCCAAGCCAGAAATCCAATGGCTATGGAAACAAGACCGCAAGTGATCAATGTCCACATCTTCTTGAGGAGTTGCGTGTCGAGAAGCTCAGCCTTGCTCTGAGGTGTAGACTTGGGCCGGAGTATCTTCTCCATGATGTACATGCTTCGAAACACAACAGTGGCTGTGAGTATTCCGAACATGACTTGATGGAAGACGGGATCTCCGAGGTAGTGGTAGTACACTGTGATGAAAATGGCCAAGCCAGTGATGAAGGTGCCCAGAAGAGCCTGGCCAAACAAGGATTTTCCGTGAGAAAATACCGCATAGAAGAGGATACATGTGGTGTAAATCATTGACAGCTCATCAAACAGCTGCATCCAGTCTTACTCGAGGGTCAGTACTGTAGCACAGCATGGTCAAGGATTTGAGAGGCAACGAACACTTCAATGAGGTATGGTAGACCACGCTTGCGATACCGATGGTCATGTACCCGACATATGCCACCAGAAATACCCGAGGATGGTTATTCCTAATGCAGCTGGAAATTCCAACTAACGCCAGATAGACGAATATCGCGTTTGTGAAAGTGTTGACAAACTCGGCCACGTACGGTGTGACATAGTAGTCCTGGAAAGAAAGGTCAGAATCAGTAATGTTCGAGCAGATGGTAGAAGTTAGGTAGATCTTCTCGGTATATTGCGCAATAAGCCTACCTCTTCGCACCAGTTGATGGTTGCTGTGACAGGATTCCAAAACCCGTCCCTGGAGGGTGGGTAGGGTATGGATGGCAACGGAGAACGCATTCCGGCTGGAACGAAGAGACCACGGTGACAAAAGTAAGCTGAACACCGTAGATGTTGCTGTGAGACTTGGATCACCTTCTCCGAGGCCTACGTATGAGCACGGCTGCGGCTCAAAGCTGCCCTTTAAGCACGCTATTCTTCAGAAGTTGTCGGTGTCAAATCGTCTCTGTTGAAAGATTGCACGCCTTGGATATAGAAATTTCATAAACATCCCGGTGACTTGTATCGAATTGTGCGAAAGGCGAAGTGAAGGCTGCTGAGGGATTATTGGAAAGTCGCGAATGAGTGAAAAGTCTAAGTGTGTCTGGCTGGTTCCTTAAAAAGCGCGAGCCTGAAGCCACAGTATGGATATCCGGCAAGTTGCAGGGTAGCCGTTCGTACCGAGACCGAGCTGAGTAATCCATTGGATGTTAATCCGTAAAGGTCTCGGCAGGTGGAGTGGATGCTTGCCCCAGCTGAATTAAGACAGATTTATCTGCCCAAATGGTCCCGGAAACCCTCCCTTCGGAATGCACAACTTAATCCCAACGGAAGCTAGACAGCAGGGTCTCGGTCATAATTCTATGCAGAAACGCACTTGCGGTACCAATTGACATGCATATGTTCAATCAAGATGAGCTCTTACGATTTTACTCCACCGAGTACAGGACGAGTCAGTTTCGACTCTGCGTTTACATAATTACTTGGTCAACATATCTAACGACCCAGCCCTTGAGCTTGGGACTTTTTGCTACAAATAATGCAGAGTCCTAATCCTAGTCTCGCTCTCTCGCACACCATTTCAGAAGCTTACTACCGCCCTCGATGAGTTTTATCGGTTCTGATCACTCCAGTAATCAGTCGGGCTGAATGAGGCTTCGGTTGTGTAGCCTTCGCAACTCCGGGTACATGTCTTGGTACCACTGGATGATGGTGAAATGAGCATGCTCACTGGGAGGAATACATACGATAACACCACTTGACTCTCGATTGTGAAGTCGCTTGCCTCCCAAGGCTGCTTACTTGTCGGAAGAATGCCGCTTTCTAACCCACCTCCTGGGTGCTTCCTGGAAAAGAAGGTGGCTCGAAGGATGTCATTCCTGTCCAGCTCTGTGTCCGGCGTTCTGTGTATGATCCAACAAGAGGTTGTTGCAAACCGGATTATTTCAGCCTGTCTAATATTGATGTTGTTAGGTTTCTCTTCCGAGGCCCAAGGCTGCAGTATCTTACGTGATAAGTAGAAGCCCCGGTATGTCCTAGCTTTCATGAGTTTCGAAGCATTTCTTCTGTTGCTATCAATTTCATGCCATAATTGTACAAGTTCTAGTCAGATATTTCACAATTCCTAGTATCCGGCTCCATCGCAATTGCTGCATTACTTCTCTCGATGTTGAAGATGTCTCGATTCTTTCTTTCCTTCGTTTTTGTTACCCTTCTCAACTGGCCATGCCTCGCAGTATACGTTGCCAAAGACCAATTCAAAAACTGGTATCCTGAGTTCGGGCCTACCTTCGAAGCTATCATGGAGGGCAACTGCTCCGCCGAGTATGAGAGATACTTGACAATTCCGAGAGAAAATGCCACCATCGACTGGTTTACGGGAGGCGGCAACACGAACAGGCTCGCTCAGCCCGTAGCAAACTGCATTCTGGGCAACACGTCTGAGTACATCATGAGCAACATGGCAGCTGCCGCAGTCGTCCTCGGCCTTATGCCAACGATACTTGCCACAGTCGGTAACAGCGTGGAAGAGACCTCGACGCTCTGCGTTATTGGCCAAAGACCACTCATCGCCTTGCTCGTCGCTGCTGGATCGCCTGCCATCCATCCCGTCCGATCGTTCGAGTACATGAACCCGATGAAGTTGGTCAAGCCCCGGCACTACCGTTTACGCACCGAAAGATCATCCGTACCTCTGAGGACGATCGCTCTCGCTATCGAATTCCTTGCTGCCATTGCGGCCATCATCAACACGTATACACTGTGCAATCAGCTGGGCGTGATGGTTGTCAGTATGCTCGCCCCCCAGCTGACTTATTTGGAGTTCCTGTGGAGTATCATCGGTATCAGTTCCCACGTCTCCGCAGCTGCTAGCTTGTGGGCTCGAACACGGATCACCGAGGGTACTCGACGTGGGTACATCGGGGAAGTACTTTCGCGACAATTCAAACCTCTAGATAAGGAAGATTGGACTCGAGCAGTCATTGATGAGGATGAAACGTATTTATCAATGGCCTTGTCGTATTTAACGTCTCTACTAGGTACATGTCATCTTATTTACGGAAGTATGTTGTTCTCCAGTCTTGTTTTCATTTCCGCAACGGATAGTCTGAAGATCATGGCTCGCTACATGGCATCGGCGATGGTTAGCAGGTTCATCCTCATGTACGAGCTCTTCTGGCTACGAGACATCCTTGGCGAAAGGAAGGAGTTGTTTGTGAAAGCTGACTCCATTAAATTGAGTCAATCAACAGAGGTTATGGAACGCGGTGGCAAGATCTATCACAGAAGCACAGCTGATTCTGGGATTTTCGAGACTTGAAGATAGCTAAGGTACCTGAGGTAGATGTTTTCTTTATACAGTCAGTTAGTACTTTATAAAGTGGATGGTGAAATTTCGTGACGGAGGACATGCTGCATGCACCATTGAAACATCATTTGAAGGCCTGACCCGATCCCTGAAGCAGTTGCGATCACATCGTTCTCACAAAGCTTTACGTGTTAGTTACTGACTAGCCTTCCCATGAATCGTCATTCCTCTCTTTCAGGACTCAGCAGACTATTCTCTTTGAAACCCTTTGCCATGTGTGCGTGTAAACTTTTTGTAGTCATTGTCTCAAGATTCTTTCTTTCTAAGCTCTTCACAGATTTTAATGCTTGTTGAGATACAACTCGGAAGTTACATCCGAGTCTTCTAAGACTTCCCAGAGTTCACTCTGGTCCGATAACGAGGTGTCGGCAGCTTCATTGTGAGTGCGATTGTCACTCCCGGCTTGATTATTTGCCTGATCGGGTGGCCCACCATTGTTCAGTTTGGTTTCTGTACCTGGTCCAGAGGGGCGCTGTCGTCCCCGGTTGAATTTCGAGCCAGGAGCTGGTATCTTAGTAGGCGGAGGAGAAGGAGGAGGAGGAGGAGGAGGAGGTGGTGGTGGTGGTGGTGGTGGTGGTGGTGTTGGCTGATGATGAGGGAACTGATTCTGTGCGTAGGGAGTTCCAAAAGTCGTCTGATATTGACCGAAAGAGCCATGTTGCGCTCCTCCTGTCCACCCAGATCTGTCGTTTGAGGTTACATAAGGAGCGTTTGCGGGAACACCTATGTAACCTGGATCCCCGGTTCTCATCGCTTGGAATGGATCTATGCCTGCTGCATACGTGTTTCCGTGCGCCGGTCCGTATCCCATGTGTGGATATTGGGCGCCGGCATAGTTTGCTCCTCCAGATGGTCCAGGTGGCATATTTTGCCATGGCCCGCCCGGAGGCTCCGAGATGTTTCCATTTGTCCAATTGTGGCCTGTAGCCTTCCGCGCCGATGGACTTTCAATGGGAATTTGAGTGTGACTTTGGGGCACATAGCCCTGGAACGATGAGTTCAAAGCATCCATCGCTCTTTCGAGATAGGAGTCCTTCTCTTCTTGTCTAGATGTCAACGCTCTAAGGATCATATACTCTGCGTAAGGCTTCAATCCTTGAGACGAAGCTTTGGCAGATAGGAGAATCTGTCTCTGAAGGCCAGCGCGGTCTTCGGTGGTCCTTAAAGCTTCAGGTATATAGCGATACAGGCGAGTTCCGAGATGTCTCTGGTTTGTTCCTGCCGAGCGCCACAAATCATCCAGACTCTGGAGCAGAGTTCTGGGCTCTGGGCTTTGGTAAATCAACAGCTGTAGACAAGTCGCCTGCATCCAAACATCCCCTAGCTCTTCTGCCACGCCAAGCACCGTTCGAAGGACCTCATCGTGTCCAATCGTAGTAGCTGGGTCAGGACTCCACCTTGGGGCTTCGTCTTCGTCTGGTGCATACGAAATCATACACAGTTTTGGAAGATCAGACAGATTTGGAGCGATTCGGTGTCCAGGAAAGTTGTGGAGACATTGCTTGAGTGCAAAGAAGCCGGTGATGCGTGGGTCGCTGTACTGCTCGAGTAAGACTTTTGATATGATCCACCGAAGATATGGTCGAGACTTTGAGTTGGTTGGATTGAGTTCAAGAACTTCCAGTGCCTTCTTCTGGGAAAATTCAAATATCGTGTTGACCAGTCCAACATTCTCTGAGTGGCACATCGAATCCAAAACTATAGTTGTGAATATTTCCAGTAGAGCAAATGAGGTCTCTTCGTTTGTCTCGGCCACATTCCAATCCTCTTCGACAGCTTTGATTAGCTTTATCAAACGGTCTTTACCGTCACCAAGATCGCAACGAAGTAAAGCTTCCAATACTTGGCAAGCGGGTTCTCGCGATCCCCGTAGGAGTACTTGAAGCAAGTCTCCAAACTCCCAAATTCTGCCTTCTGCCCTTAAGTGTAAGTATACTTCGGCAATCTCATTGGTGTGGAACTTCGCGACATTCTCCTTCGGGGAAAGTCCGCCAGCTAGGATCTGAATCTTCTTGGTGTCAGCTGACATGATTATCTGGCCTTCCGTTGACGAATTGACGTTTTTAAATACTTGCCTCTGTAGAGTCTAACTTGGGCCAGTGTTCCCATACTGTCTTCATACAACTTTCCCAGTCTGGCGGTTGCCTGTTTGCCGCCTGAGACAACATACTGACTCCCCCAACGAAATCAGCCTTTGATAGTAGCATATAAGTATGAGCCTGAACAACTCCACATTGAGGTCTCGGGACGAAGGTTTCCCCAATTTGTGAGAGTTTATGGAAATCTGGCATTGCAGAAAGACCCTCGCAATAGTGGTCCAGAACGTATGCATTTTCGATGAAACCCAAGAGCTTGTAGGTGAAGAATTTCTGGGCAGCTTTGAAACGCCCGAGCCTCACAAGTCTTGAATAGTCTTCCAGCTCCTCTTCCAGGTCAATAGTCGCAACAAGCTCAGTATGAATCGTGATATCCTGAGGGTTCTGGGGATCGACATTAACCTTGGGTTGATTTTCAGCCTTGTTCTGTCGTGGTAAAAGATCGTTCATAGCCTCTGAGATGCCATAAGATTCGAACGGGGTTTCAGCCTTAGGTTGTTGAGGTAAATGATAAGATGTAGACATCGGGGGGTTGAATGAGGCTTCGCCCATATCATGTCTACCTCGTCCTTCATATTTAGGCTCCGGGAACGATTGATGTCGCCAGGATCTCTGTCTATGGAGACTGCGACGCTGTCTACCAGCACGAGTGTGTTGGTGAGTAGAAGGTCTCGGCACTTTGTATGATGGGCTGGCTCGAGGCCATTTTGCAGAGTTAGGAGGTCTAGGGGGTATAACAAAATCCCTCGAGTCTCCGTCATAACTGGAGTCCAATGACGAGTCAGTGAGAGAGCCCGAACTCAACTCATCCGGTCGGCCGCTTTGAGCTCTCCGACTATCCTTATCGCCCGCACTCGCACTTTCCATGTTCGATTGCCATTCCCGAACTCGCTCTTCACTCGTTCGTTCCTCTTTCATTCGTTCCTTCCCTTTGGAAGTGGCAGGAGCTTCGTCATTAACTGGCGCGGATGCTGTGGGAGGAGATGGTTCCCTTTGGTGTTGCTTTAGGTATTCTGCTTTTGCTTCAGCATGGTACTCCCGCATCTACTCATCCTGCGGCACTTGTGGTGCTGCTGGTACAAAATGTAGCATACCGGTGTGGAATGCAATTTTATGTTGGAGGGCCTTGGTTGCATCGCTTTCCGTATTTCTTTCAAGAAATGACAGATCCGGTCGCTGCCTTGGCACTTTGGTTTCGTAAAATGCCGTTCTTCTGTTACCCGTCTCAGCTCTCCCCAGAGGATTTGCGGATGTTGAAGGCCCTCCTCTTTCGAAAATGTCGTACTCTGGACGAGAAAACATGGCTCATAGAAAGGTAAGGAGGTATCGCCTGGATGTTCTCTGAAGCCGTTTACCAACAGTCGCGATGAAGGAAATACCCAAGAGATGCAGTAGGCTGAAGAACAAGAGTGAGGGGCAAATGGCGGACCAAAGGGACATGGAGTTGGATCGATGTCTGCACCAACTGCGCCTTGCCGTAAGCTTGCATGGGCTGACCTGCAGCTAATTACCCAGCCACCGCGGATAGCTACCAGGTAACGATAAGAGGCCAATGGAACCAGATTGACGTGCTTCAACATGCTTCCCCCAAGACAACTGAGACGAATCTCGCTGGTTCCTAGGGCAGGCGCCTGCAGACATGCGCACCAAGCGCAGACGCGACCATCCATCATGCATGCACGACATTGAGGGGTTCCTAAAATGTTCATTTCTTGATAGCCTGCAGGAGGCAGCCCCCAGCCTGATTTTGCTAATTTCATGCGGACCTGTCCTTCAACAAATAATCAGGCTGCTTACTCCTCGTTCATCGTGGTCAGGACGGATTGATTTCTCAGTAAACCATGGCCGCCCCCGTGAGTACAGTTTTTGCGCACCAACCTGCTGTAGAGCAACAGGCTCTTCGCCCAGAACTCCGCATCCGCCGATACGGCCGCAAAGACTATAAACTTTTCGATCAAGACACAGCTCGTGGATCTCATCTCTGCGTGGGATCCGGCGCCATTGGCAAAGTCCAAGTCGAGTGCAAATACCATTGGAAAAAGGCACAATGGGGCGTCCTCGGTTCCAACAGGAATCCTGCCGGTATCGTTTACCTCGACATCTCAATTAGGCAGCCGCCGGGACATACTTTGCGCGACGCCAGAGTCCTCATTACGCTGGCCGAGCAAGACCCTTATGGAGCTGAAGCTAGAGGAAGATGGTCTCAGAAGCACGTTCGAACGTCGCTAGACTCTGACTACGCGGTTCAGGTGACAGAACACTTTGGACCTCAGTCTCTCGTAGGTCCTCAAACGGTCACATCAGAGCTGAAGCAAAAGGCTTTTGAGCCCACTCTCGGGGCGGGAGGTTTCTTCGAAATAGGAGGGATGGGTACTCGTCGCAGCGTTGCCAGACGAATCATCGACAGCTGGACCTTCAAAGGCATGGTAAAGAGAGCAAAGCATGGAGAGGGTTTCAGGTCCCTGGAATGGGAGCTCAAAGAAAACGAAACAGATTGCAATCCGTTCCGACAGCACATCTTTCATACTGGCTTCGCATTCGAGCACAGTGGTCGGCCGGTCACCATGTGCGTCGAAGTCGAGGGACGTCTCAAGAGCAGGATGCGCCAGGGGAAACACAAGTTTTCGAAATTTTGCTCAAGGTCGAGCGACACCGATAATACGACGACAACTCGGATCGACTTATCGTCAGCGAAGTCCGTCTTCAAGAAACAACTCGATGGCGTCGCACATGGTCTCAACATGGCCATGCAGAAAGAGAACTACGAAACCGTCCCAGTTGAGATGCCAGCACCGATGTCGGCAACATTTGAGCAGATATCTCAACCGGCCGAGATACCTAGTCAAGAATTCGATGTAGTGAAAGATGCGGCGGTGGATATCTTGAATCAATATTCCCAACAGCAGCTTACCTCGGCGGGGATCAATCGCCAACGATCACCAGCAGAGAGCGGGAGCGTTTTTTCCAGCGACGATACCCTCGTTAACGACATCAGCGACCAAAACTCCGTGGACACTCTTCCCCAGTCAGTTGGCTTGGGTACTTCTCAGAACTCTTTGAAGGTGTCGGAGGTTGTAGCACTGGCCCTCTTCAAGTGGCTCTTCATGTTACTGAAACTCGTGGGGTCAAATCAGTATTCGCAGCTGGCGGCCATGCCGATATCCAACAAAGGGACGGAAGCACCACAGAAATACACAGGCGACCCGAATAATCGCCAGAAATGGGACGTTGAGGTTGAGGAACAATTGGCAAAAGTCCAACCCAAGGCCAGGCCACCACGTGCGGCGTTTGTCAGCGATGAGCTCCCCTAGAGAAGAGTTTCTTACAAAGTTCTGTTCAACAGGAGTTCGTCCGATTAGCATATTCGAGCAAAGCATGGCGAAAGTGTACGATGACTCAATAGCAGTGAATGTAGTTAGTTTACATATACATACTCACATTCATTCGTTGCTAATTTATCACCTTGTATTTGATCACGCAGCTTTGCCTCACTTGCCTAATGGATGTGCAGTGGGGCTCAGAACAACCGGACCCGGGGCACTGCCGCCCGCTTGGACGCATCACCAGTCTGCACTGGACTCAGAACCGCAAGGAAGGTAAAGAGACAGAGAGATTGGCAAAAGTTGAGTTTAGAACCGAATTGTTTATAACCTCAAAAGATTTGGCGCGTCAAGGACAGGATTCGAACCTGCGCGACCGAAGCCACTGCCTAATCTGGAATCAAAGTATGATAGCAGGGCAGCCCATTAACCACTCTGGCACCTTGACTAGTGACTGATTGTTGAGATTCGCAAGCGGTCAGCGGTTGATAATGCGCGCGACGACCCCGCTTCACCCCGCTGCACACATCCACAGCTGCGGAGCCGCGTACACCACCTGGTCAACGGTTCGTGAGGGCTGGTGGAGTTGTGACTGACAGTGGAATTGGCGAGATGCCGGTCAGTGATGGCCAAGGTGTGTGCATTGAGGCAGGGTCCATCCGATCGTGGATCATGTTGTGTCAAAGGGAGGCAAAGTTCGTTGAGTTGTGCTTCACGGATACATCACATTTCCGACGGCACGCAACACTTTTGAAGGCGATAAAAGCTATCTAGTGTATTGATGCCAAAGTGCCAAGTTGGCTTGGTGAAGCTACCTATTCATACCGATCTTGACCGAACCCAAAACTCCGAGCTGCCCATGTGATATCATCCTGAACCCATCTGAAATCCCAAATTTTCCTAAGCTCCTACAGTATGACTGAACACCTTGGCAGCCAACTGGGTAAGCAGCCTCGCGCGGTCTGCCTGGGGGAGGTCCTGCATCATGTTAGTACAAATCCACCTCGCAAGACAATCTGGATAGAGAGGCTGACGGGATCTACCCGGTAGATATCTCCAGATTCGCACTGACCTGGAAAACGGCATAGACACTCTTGCCCTTCGCATCTCGAACAGAGCCAAGCCTGTTTCCAGCGACAGCACCCGCCAGCGCGCCAGGCATGTTTCCGACGATGAAGCCCAGCGCGCCACCACTAAGACCGCCTACCATGCTCCAGAACGAGCTCGTCGGGCGGTTGGTACCCTCCTCGGCCATGCCCTCCTCGCGCAACATCTCCTCGAATACATCGCCGAACTGTGCGTTGTCTGCCTGTGCGCGCTGACCCTCGTTCTGTTGACCTTGCTTCCCGCCGGTGAAGAAGTTCCATGCCCACGAGTAGGCGTTCTGCGGATTGGGGCCGGCCTGCGGGGGTACTTCCTCTGGGTCGGATTCGTCGTCAGAGAAGTCACCGTACGTTGTACCGGCGGATGCGCCAAAGATCTTTCGCTGGGCGTCGTATTCTCGGCGTCTTTGCGTGTCGGACAAGGTGTAGTATGCGTCGTTGACGAGTTGGAACTTGCGAGTGCGCGTTGCTCGCTCGGGCGAGTCGGCGGGGACCCTGTCTGGGTGTGTCTTCAAGGCGGCTCTGAAAAGTAAAGGTCAATTTGAGAGAACTTGGACTCAGTATCTTGGATCACTTACTTCTTGTATGCATCGCGAACTTGCTGGGTCGTAGCCGCCTCCGAGATCTCAAGAATCTTGTCTTTAGGCGCAATGTTAGCCGCAGCTTGAAAGCTATAGTGGGGTATTGGAGGGAAGCTTACAGTAGTTTGGAGGGGCGCCAGTGTTCGCCATCTTGATGATCGGTAGAACTAGAGGTGCAAGAGGCTTGTTCTAGATGGTATAATAGCGATAAAACCTCAAGGTAAGGGAGAAGGAGAGGGCTGCAGGCTTGATGTGATCGGGTGAAAGATTGCGCTTGAGGTATCGCCTCCCCGAGGAACCAGGCGTGACTGACATCAACGTCATTGTGGCGCATGAAACCAAAGGGTGAACGTGGCTTGATCAGCTTGCGGGGCATTGCCTCCGGGGATCCCCCCACTTGTCTTTTTTGGATGTGGTCTGTGCTGTTCTGCTGAGGTAAGGTACGCACAGGCCATTCCAAGGTAGGTAGCAAGCACGTGCCCAGCTGCCCCTCCTCCTTCGATATCTTCCGCTGCGTCTTCTCAGGTTTCATCTACATAGGTACTTTACCTTGCCTTCAAAAGATTGGTGATACCTATGGCTTGTCAGATCCCATCTCACCGCGTCTGTCCCACGATCTGCAGATCTCTAGATCGTGGAATATGACAAGTGCCAATATCGCATCAGTAGCAGCGCCAAAGTCTTGGACTCGCCGCAATGGCTGAAATCCTCCAGCCGCATTTAGTGCAGACCTTCTCATCCCAAGTATCGACCCATCTGCCCGGATGAAGGATTTAGGTATCATTTTGCTTCCACGCCAGGAACGGTAACACTAGGTTACTTTGAGGCTCTGCCACCGAGGAACGCCATCGTCTGGTCTCGCGTGCTCTTACGAGGCGTGGCAAGCTGCAAATGATCACGCCGCATTCGTTTTCGAAAACGGTCTTCGTCGAAGGTTTTCGTTCGTCCCACTGGATCCTGGGAGAGAATACCTATCGACCCAACGAATCGCTGCACATTCCATAACCCCTGTGAAGCACATTTCGCGCAAGTTCTAGCCTTCGACGCTAGGTTCATGCTAAAAGGCTATTCTGAGGAAGTCAAAATGCAGGTCTGCCGAGAGTCGGCCGTTGCTTAACAGTCATGCGAAGACTCTTGGCGCTGCCAACATAATTGCCAAGTGGTATTCTTCCCACGGTTCGCGGTATGAGATACCTCCGTGGCCTGGTCGACGACTTTCATCTCTTGTATTCCGGTATTGGAGGTGAACAGCGGTTATGCTGTCCTTCATTGCAGTTGATAGAGTACCAGCTAGCCTCCAGAAACAAATCGCGCCGTTCTTTTGACCACCGCGCTAACCAACTTGTCGGCTTTTGGGACACACGTGCGTCCGCATGGCATTACGAAACCAGCTTGGGGTAGTCAGGACCGAAGCTCACTCGCAGCCACATATCAGCCCAATATTCCAGCTGTCCGTTCTGGGCAGGCCAAGCTACCAGTCGAGCCAATCCATCTGGCAGTCTCAAACTGCGAGCGATACTTGTGCAAAAACGCTCAAAGATGATCGACGTCGTGCCACTCAACTTGAGAGAGCAAGCTAAGCTAAGATACGCGGGGGGATACGGGACGGGGAGTCAGGATCGGCATCCCGCGGCTGGAATGTCACTTCGGAGGTTACTCTGCGAAAGTCCCCGATCCTTGGCGAGCGGCACTTTTGTGCTGCCTTTCTCCGCAATGCTTACCTTCGCCGCATGCACATCTGAACATCCGCCGAGTCGACTTCGTCACCACATAGAGTTCCGATGTGTCAACGAACTGGGGTTGGCTTGACTTTGGCAAATGGCAGTCTTGGCAGGAAACAAGGCAGCCTCGCCTGCAGGCTGCGATGCTCCGGTACGTCTAAGGATCGGTTAGGAAGGTGCAACTAGCTGGACTCTGCCTTGGCTAGAGGCAGTGAGGATCGTGAGACAGGTGAAAAGGGCAGGTACTTGGTCTATTGGGGTAACCCTCGGGCTGCGTGAAGCGAACTGGATCAACGCCTCGCTGCCTTTCTTCTTCTGCGACATCGACGACACCACACCACCGCCGCCCTCTAGTCACCGCTTTTGGCATCTTTATACTGTATTCTATGGTTCTCGATGCCCGACATCGTCTAGACCAAAAAAGGTTTGCAGGAAAAGTATATTCTTCTCTCCTTGCAAGCCATTATATATAGGGACCAGCTCATCCCCAAACCCACACTGGATGAACCGGCTCCAACCGATCCTCGCTAGCTTTCTCCTCTCTCTTTAACTTGGGTGTCAGCTTGTCGGTGAAAGGCGCTTCTGGTTCCAGTATCAAGCGTCTCAGCTTCCTTGTCCGGCTAGCCAGGTCGCTTCTTCATCCCAAGGTCTGTCTATCAAGTACTTCAACTGCCCAAGAGGCTTTTCGCTGACTTGTGATGCTAGCTCTGTAAGGACGTTTCGAAATACTGCTCGACAGTCGACAGCATGGCCCCCTTCACTGCGGCCGCGGATGGCAGCAGCCTTTGCACCACACCGATCTGTCTCGAGATCGCCTCAAACATTCTGATGAGTCTCGCGCCGAACCATACCGACATCGATCCGTGCACAGACTTTGACAAATGTGCGTCGCAGGACTCCAATTGCCTTTTGTTTCCCCCACTCGCATTGCCTCCAGCTCTAGTTTCCCCGCGCCCAAGCTTCGGATCCTTGTCTCACATCTTTTTCCGTTGCTTTCCTACTCGACACTGTTGCGGATTCTGCACGTTGCATGACTCTGGTTGGCTAATACACTTTCTTGGCAGATGCGTGCTCTGGGTGGAAAGCAACCCATGCGCCTGGGGCTGGCCAAGGAAAGGCCTCATCGCTGGGTATTGTCGGGAGTGATGTCTCGGTAGTGCTGAAGAACATCGTGGAAGGCACCTACCCCAGTGGACCAGACGCTGGATTTATCACGGCATCACTGTCTCAAGAGCAAATAGGCGTGGATCGGGACAACTTTCAGCTGATCGTGGAGACATACAATGCTTGCCTCAATGACACCGCCGTCAAGGCTGCAGGCTTGGGCCCTCTCATCAATCTCGTCAACCGTGTCGCGGAGGCTTTTCCTGTGGCCAATACTACAGAGGACAAGGAACGCAAGGTCTCGAAGAACGATGCCAAGAATATGGGCAAGACGTTGCTGTTCTTTGGTCAACTTGGCATTTCTACGTTCGAATCAGTCACTGTTGACTTTGATGACCAGAATACGGTATGTTGATCCGAGACCTGGGAGCCCACCACTATGGATGCATACTAATTTTAAAGCAGAACAAAACACTCATATCCGTCGTCCCCGGAGGCACGCCATTGCTCACAGGCTCTGTAGCCAGAAATAACGATACCGTTGCGGAGTATGAGCGCATTATGGCAGCACTTCTTCAGGCAGTCCACCCGGCGAAACTCGATGTTATGAATGCTCAGAGACTCGCTCTAGCCGTCACTAAGTTTGAGAAAGACGCGGTCGCTTTGCAGGCTACCGATGACAGCAAAGCAAGCCCAACTGTGAGTGATTTCCTGACCTTTAAGTCTGACCGAGGAACTGAGAGCCACCAAAGTCGCCAGCAAGGAAGTTCAAGTTGGAAGAGGTCACAAGCGTGGCCCCAGAACTTGGTCACGATTTCGTCATCAACAACTTGATTCCCGCGGACTATACGCCGGATCAACTTGTGTTTTCCCCGGCCTACTTTGGCAACCTATCTCAGCTTCTCGCCAACACCTCTGTCGAAACGGTCCAAGGATTTTTCATCTGGAAAACAGTATCCACCTTCTCCAACTTCGTCGAGACAGATGCCACGGAAAGATTGAACGACTTGAAATCAAAGCTTCGCGCTACAGATCCGGAGTTGGTTGGCAAGCCACCGAGATGGCAGCAATGCGTCGGTCATGTGGATGAGGGTGTCCCATGGAGTGGCTTGCCTGCCGGGCTCGGCTGGATTCTGAGCCGATTCTACCTCGATAAGGCGTACTCGAACGAAGCTCGTGATCTGGCTATCAACATGATGGGCACGATCCAGCAGGCATTTATCTCGCGCCTCGGGGAGAAGGACTGGTTAACATCCGAGGTCAAGAAAGAGGCTGAAGTGAAGGTCAATGCCATTTCGAAAAAGATTGGGTATCCCGACGTGTCTCCGGACACCACAAATCCACGCAAGCTTGCAGACTATTATAATGGGCTCAAGGTTACCGACTCCTACTTCGACAATGCCCTTGCGTTTGCCACTTTCTCTAGCAAGTCGCTGTGGGCTCTGCTTGGCAAGCCTGCTGATAAGAACATTTGGCTGCAAACCCCATCGACAACAAATGCTTACTACTCTACAACCTTCAACGACATTGTGATCAATGCTGGTATCCAGCAAAAGCCTCTCTATAATGTTGCCTATCCATCATATGTCAATTATGGCGCACTTGGCACCGTTCTTGGTCATGAGCTTACCCATGGCTTCGACAACAGCGGCCACAACTACGCTGCCAACGGGTCTCTCACAAACTGGTGGGATGAGCAGAGCCTCAAGGCGTTCAGTAATCGTACCAAATGCTTCGCCAATCAGTATCAGCAGTTCACGGTCATTGCGCCTAATGGTACGAATGTTCCCGTTCGAGGTAACTTCACGCTCGGTGAAAACATAGCCGATGCCGGAGGTGTGGCGACAAGCTATGCAGCGTGGAAGAAACTACAGGCAGACAAGAAGTCTCAAGATTTTGACTTACCTGGCCTGCAGAGTTTCTCGCATGACCAGATTTTCTTCTTGAAATGGGCACAAAACTGGTGCGACGTGTCGTCTTCGAAGGTGTACGACGTCTACCTGCTTGGAGCCGACGTGCACTCTCCAGGATTCGCTCGCATCAAAGGGCCCTTGGATAACTCGAAGGACTTCCGCAGCGTTTTTAACTGCCCCCAAAGACAGCCTACATGTGAGCTTTGGTAGATGTCCCGCGGGATCTTGAGACGCCGATAGCCTCGGTTTCCTGAGAGAGAGGAGTATCGCCGGCGATTGATGATGCCCGGCTATACTGTTGGGGATTTGGCCCTACTCGCTACCCAAGCCTTGATGCATCATAGATTAAATCAAGAATCATTAACCTCTCACAATCCATATGTCAACGACCTCTCATGATGCAATTCCCGCCCATCTCACATTTCTTCTTAGGTGCCAAATACGGACATCCGTCACCGAAAGGAATCGCGCCACCGAGAGTGAGACTCCACCTCAATTCATACGGGGCACTTGGCATGTGCAGGAAAGGAGACTTGAATCGGTGAGACTTGATTGTTTTAGCAAGTCTCATGCTGCGATGCATTTCCAATATGACAGTCGAAGACTCAACGTGGGCTAAATTTGTTGGATATCATCACCGAACCGGATACCAGGCACAAGATAGAGCTCGTCCCAGAACTGCCCCGATCTCGTCCGGATCGGCACCGGCTGTGACGGAGAGAAGCCCCTATTACTCCAGTCCTCGGGGCATATCCGAACAGATGCTACTCTATCATTGCCCGTGGATCACCCTGTCGATCGTCGAGCTCCAACGCGGTCAGCAATACACACCAGAAACTTACATTCGCCAAGACGAAGAAGAAATGTCGATAAGTACCTGTCCCCTTTAATTGACAGCCGTGCCACACTGTGGCGGTGTGTGGTCCCTCCCACCCCACTTGCAATTTCGTGCAGGAGAGGGTCCCAGAACATGGTAAAAATAGGGTACTCATCGATCTCATCGCAGCTCTCTCCATCGACTTCGATGCTGAGTCCATGTTCGCATCGCGTTGAGAGGATCTATGATGTCGACTGACGAGCTACCAGTGGAGCTATGGGCGCTCGTCAGCAGCTACCTTTCTCAGTCCGATAGGGCACGCCTGGTACGGGTCAATCACAGATTCCACGACATCCTCAATCGCAAACTGTATCTCCAGAGTATACGGGACGACGCGTCGGACTGCGTCACTCACGCCTTGAAGACTGGAAATCTCGACACTCTGAAACGCGCTCATCTCTTCGGCGCGGACATTGCCAAGGCGTATCCCGTGGCACCACTACCATGGGGTCCCATGGGCGACGAAAGTCTGGAGAGAATGACGACCTGGGGCACTCCGCTGCACCAGGCTGCTGCAGGAGGCCGCTATGAGATGGTCAAGTGGCTTCTAGGTCAGAACGTCGATGTCGATGGCCCCGGGAGAAGCCTATGCAATTGCATGCCAATCATGCCATTCGGGAGGAGGGCTAGGGGCCGGCCCTTCCCCTCCATCTGTCGCCCTGCCCGCACATCCTTACATGTGGCTCTATGCCAGCGACACAACTCCGTCGCTCGCCTCCTGCTTTCCGCCGGAGCATCTCTGACAACTCAGTTGCAGGGTGAGTACGCCATGAGAAAGTCCCCTTTCTGGGATTCAGAAGCGGGCGCGGAAACATGCCCATTCGTTCCACCACCCGCCAGAGAGGTGGGGCTCTGGTTAGCAGATGCCCTGAAAAGTTCGAGGCCGCATAACGCCCTGCACGATGCGGCTCGTGCTGGGAACTTGGAGGTGATGACCGATCTCGTCAAGAACCGGGGCCTCTCGGTGGACAGTCCTGACAACAGAGACGCCACGCCGATTCAATACGTCTGCGAGTATCGTCCCTCAGAGCGCAATGTACACACGGAGAGAGACGTTGTGTCACATTTGCTCAGCCTCGGGGCCGATGTGGAGATATTTTTCCAACATGGATACTCATTCATGACGCAGGCACTCGAATTTGCCATCGCTCAGGGTCATATCGAGGCTGCTAAGCAGCTTATGACGGTGGAAGACAGCCTTTGGACCGCTCCTGCAGACAACGGCCCCAAAATCTCACTGTTAAAGCTGTTGTTACCAGCGATGATTGATACAACCGAGCGCGACTGTAAATCGGTTCTCGACTCGTTCGCTCAAGTCGTCGCGGACTTCATCCGGGAGACCCAACGGACGCATCGGCCGGAATATGCCCCGCTTGTAGGAGAACTTCAGTCGATTTTTCTCTTTGTTTGCGAGGTCTCCTGTGGCGTCGATCGCGACTGTACGGATATTCTTCGCCCTTTCATGGACGTATTGGATTTCGGAGACAAAGTGACTTTGGAGCGGAATTCCCGCTTCTTGAAGTTCATCAGATGGAGCTTTGCGGAGCGGAACGGCTTATGGCGCGAAACTTGTCCCTTTATCATGCCTCCCGAGAAAGAGAAGGACCGTGTATCGGGCTCTTCTCTCGGCATACTTGCACTCTGTGTCACGATTGATGCGATGGACTGGGACTATCAGGGGCGAGCCCTGACGACCCTAAACTGGCTGATGACCCGGGGCGCGAATCCAATCGGCATGCGAGACACCGATCCGAACCCGTCTCTCACCCCCTTCGTCTACCTGATGAAGAAGATCACGGTGGGCCATCCGCGAGAATCGGAGCCGCTGACCTCGGTGTTGGGCTCCATCGGCCCCTTTGTCCGTCTTCTGGTGCAAAAGGGAGCGTGGATCCCGTGCGGGGAGGATGATATCGGAGGAGTCATTCGAGTATACAAGGCGTGGGAGATGTGTGTCCGCGACTTACATAAGAGGCCGGAAACCGCGCCAGAGTGGGCTTTCGCGATTCGCGATGCGTTTGATGACTGGTCTGACAGGCCCAAGGTTGAGGAGGTGCTGAGGCAGCACGGGCTTATCAACGAAGATGATTGTGTCGATTATGAGGAGAGTGAAGTGTGGGATGAGGAAACCGAAGAGGAGACCGAAGAGGAGGCCCTTTACAGTGGCATGGAGGAGGATGAAGTGGAGAATACCAGAGGAGCACAAGGTTGAACATGGATTTGAGTCTCCGCTTGAGCTTGAGACCGGAGTCGAGGGACTGGAGGATGGCGAGCTTGACGCATTGTCGGGTTCGGGGTAAGAAGATGGAGACTACGACCAGGATGAAGGGGAGGTCGAAGGAAGGGTGTGGGGGAGATTGGAGAGGAGGTTATTGAGATTGAGGTTTTCATGAATGTAGGCCTCGAGGCTCCCGGGGCGCTATGGGCGCGGATCTCAGCTTGAAGGAGGATGTGGCAACGAGCACCTCATCTCAACGGCGTGAGTAAAGGCAGAAGTGAGATGTACGAATAAGTTGTAGACGATACCCAGGTATACAGGGCCCTGTAAGTTGAGTTCCTCGAAAATGAAATGAGATGTAATTTATAGTGGAAGAGAGCAAACATGATCATTATCTTCTACTTTTCACACAAACGCATACACGAGAAAGTCTCCAAATACGCTCAAAATGATTTGAGTTCTCATTCAATAGTAGCTAGCAGGTTCGTATCAGACCTGTCATAAAATCTCCCAAGCCCGCTGAAATGCTGTGAATCCCTCGCTCGATCATGACGCTGTACCCTGAACTTGATCCCTGATAAATGCCCAAAATATTACACCCTCTGTCAGGGCATGCCTCGCATCAGCCCGATATCCTCATCGAAACGACCAGCTCAGATGAGACAAAAGCCATCGAAATACTAATCCCATCCCATCTCAGAATGCAGATGCCTCCTCCATCTCCCTAGTATACAACACCCCCTCAACCTCAGGCGTCCACTTCATCGCCCTCCTCACCTTCCCAAGCGCCGTCCTCAACTCCCCCCACGTCCAAAACTCATCCATCAACCCATGCGCCTCGGCATACAAACTCGGCAAGCGGTACTCATCCTCCGCAGGACCCAATAACCTCACGATCCCGCCGTTACCGACTTCTTCCTCCGGCTGCGGAAGCGGCTTGAACTCGATAAAGACGGACAACCTCATCATATCGGTAAAACACCGCGAACAAGCCCGCAACGCCTCCGCGATACGCCGCTCGTCGAGGAGAACAGACCAGTGGATCCCCACATTCTCGATCCCCGGCTTCGTGGTCCAGAGTGAGTCCCACGCGCCGAGCCGCGTGCGGTAGACGAGCGGTGGGAGGTAGATGATATCCGAGGAGGGCACGAATTCCAGGGCTGGTGGCTGCGACGGGCGGGAATCCTTTTGGACGTCGTACGGGTGCGGGAAGGGCCGGAGGAGGGCGCGGGTGGCTTTTCGCGATTCTGCGTTTGTGATGAGGGCCGCGGCACGGGGGTGGCGGTACTCGCGGGGCGGCTTGATGAGGTGGGTGTCTTCTCGGTATTCGAAGACGCGGGGTTGCGAGCTGAAGGTTTCCCAGATGAGGAGGCGGAGTTCCAGGGGGAGTGTCATGAAGGGATGACAGCTTTGCGGGGGTGGGGGATGTGGCGAGGTCATTGTCGGTTGTGAAGATGTGAGGATGGCGGTTGTGGATGACATTATGAGGTTGCTTCCGCAGCGGACATGTGTGGTGTGTAGCTCAAGCTATCCGGCCACTGTACCCGTATCGGTTTGCGCTTTCTTGATTACTGGCCTCCTTCACTCGCGTGAGATAGATCTCTACGATTTGAAAGATGAATGGTGACTTGATAGCAATGTGTTGTCTGACGTATGTAATCGCAAAGTTGAGATAAGATGAGATGAGGTGAGATGGGACGGAAGGGAAGATGACAGGACGTCAGCCTTTTCAGCTCTCCGGACATCGGGCGGCTGAAGTATGTTGGCCGCCCCGTCAACCGATCAAACGCGGAATGCCTATGTTGACGGCCCTAGCGGCGGGAACGTGGTCTCACTTTGGCAGCCATTAGCCATTCGTTCCTCGGCTTTTGTTGGGGGGAAAAAAGTCTCTCGTGGTGAAATAGATTACTTGTAACCTGGGATGGAGGGATCGCCTGTCATGACGTCGGATGGTTTTTTTGGGCCTAAATGAACCGGCGTGGAACTAGGTGGTGAAAACCTCTCTTACCGCCTGGTGCCATGCACATCCGGGAAAAACGGGTTGAACCCTGTGTGTTTGTCCTGCATCATGAAACTTTGAGCGACGGGCATGATTTCTTATCCGCATGTTATTCCCAGGGTTTTTCAGAGCGTAACGTGCGAATGTACCGTTGCGACTAGAGAATATGTCGTAGTCAAAAGACAAGAGTGACTAAGTGAGCTGCAGTGCTCATCCGGAAGATCCGGTATGCAAGGCGGCACTTGACTCCGACGCCGGGAAAGCTTGAATAAACGAAAAGAAAGAAAAAAGACCCCTTCGTCAACGTTGCGTGATCGGGCCTGGATTCTCTCGCGACAATCAAGGCTTGTTCTCCACCGGTGCCCGCTCATCCCTTGAGTCGGTCGCAGTCCGTGACTAGTGTCCGGCGGCGTGACCGAAGGGATGCCCCATGCAGCATTGTGCCGTCACTCACCTAAGGTAAGGTACTTCCAAAGTTCCAATACGGCCTATCTGACGGGGGATTATCTCGTTGATTGCAGCAATCAAACTTACCCAGTAGCTCCTGGCATATTTACGCCTTCGCCTTTACTCATCGGTGAGGGAAATTTGGAGGCGTTTTCCTTATCTCTTTCGAGCCAGGGTTCAGTTGAGTTCACTGGCGCGAAAAACGTCGGGAAAAATACACGAAAGCTTGGGCGGGTGGGGGCCAGTGGCCGCCGCGGCGGTGCGGTGCCGAGTCATCGGCGGTGTGGGTATTTTCCGCCGGGTGGGTCACGAACGGCGTACAAGACCGGGCATGGTCGGCGCACGAAAGCTTGGAAGGCATCGCCACCGCCTCTTCTTCCTACGGCGACTGCGAGATGGTGAATTCAGGCTGTGACCGCTCAGCAGAATTCCAGGGCCTTGATAGGGCGAAGGAACGTGCTGTCTCTCGCGCACCAAGAAGGTTTCTAGTCTTCACTTCTTCCCAACACGAAGAACCTGTCATGCTACGCATCTAGCCTCTTTTCAGTTGCACGGACTAAGGTACTTTCAAGCACAATGTATGGGGCTCCAGTCTTACCTTATGAGAAAGGAGAATGCAGTTTCAGCGGAAGACTAAGTGGCCCGTAGAAGTGGGGTCCGGAAGATCGGGACGGCTCGGTGGAGTCAATCTTCCGGAAGAAGGCCGGGGCCGAACTTCAACAGCAAGCCGGAGAGTCTCTTAGGAAACACTTTTCAAAGAGCCTTTTCTGCTTCGCATAATTTTCTCGCATCGAAATCTAGAGATTGTTTGCAAGGTGTGGTCATGGAGAAGGAGAAAGGTTGAGCTATCTCCATGCTCCTTCCAGGTTCTCGTTGGTGGTTACCCTGATGATTTGCACTGAAGTATATAGTTCCTATATTTTGATTCTGCCTTACCTTCGTGTCCCAGAACTTTCTGAAAGAGTTTTTTACCATCTTCAATAAGGCACCCTACAAAAATCCACGAATTGATCGCATTGATCGTCCTCTCATACCACCAATCACAGCATACACCCCCTACTTAAGACCACCATGTCGTCAACTACACCGCGCGCGGAATTTCCTGCCGAAATCTGGCTGCAAATCTGCAGCTACCTAGACAGCTGCACCGTCGCCGCGCTCGCGCAAGTCAGCATCAAGCTCCACATGAATCTTCAGGAAGAAGTATACCTCGCAGCGATACGCGACAGCAATACCGACATCATCACCAGGAGCGCCGCGACAGGGAACCTGGCCACTCTCCAGCGCATAGCGTCCCACGGCGCCGACATGAACAAGGTCTATTCATTCGATGCTCCTCAGTGCCTCGAAGACTGGGTAGAAATAGAATATCGGAATAGCTGGAAACACCGAGAGGTTCCAAGCGATGACTGTATCAAGGTCGCGCTGTCGAAAGCATGCTTCGCGACGCCCTTGCACTTCGCCGTAAAGGGCGGGCACTACGATACCGTCCGGTGGCTTCTGGACCAACACTCTGTCGATACGGAAATGCCGGCGAGGTTTCTGTGCCAGTGTATTCCCCCAGGCACCTTTCAGATTCCCAGTTGTCACCTAATGGGGCAAGCTGTACAGGCCTGGACGCCCCTACACATTGCTATTTGCAACCACAAAAACTCCGTCGCGCGCCTGCTGCTCTCCCGCGGCGCTTCATCTCGGATCGTAAGCGTGGGCCATACTTCGCCAAAGTATCCTCGTTTCAACCAGACCTTCGCCAGCGTCTATAGGGGGTTGGATCCGACAAAGTCTAGAGTTCCAGCGGTGGTAGTTTCCGCACTCCAATCCGCCGCCTTCTCCGGCAATGGGCCCATCATCAAAGAGCTCGTGGAGCGTATGGGCGTGGATGTTGACGAAGTCGTGGTGGAAAGTGGTGCGACGCCGTTGTATTACGCAATAACGGCGCATAACGATCTCTCGGTGGCCCTCCTACGACGTCTCGGGGCGAACCCAGAGCGTTCCTTCACGCTGGACAGGCTTGGTGTTCACTATGGTAACGCCTTCGAATATGCTCTGGCCATGGAAAAGACCGATCCGACACTGAGCGATTTTGAATTATTCTCATATAAAGTGGTAACTGACATCTTCAAACTCTCATCAAACGTGGCAAAGTCAGACGCGGCACGTTATCTCTTTTCAGAGCCGGGAGGCGCCTGGTACTGTCCTTCAGGAACCGGAGGGAACATCGTCTCCAGGCTGAGACAATTACTCTCAACGGCGAGGTCCGAATATTGGGGTCAGGAGTATGACACCCCTCTGGCACAGGGCCTGGACAAGATGATGCCGGATATCTTGCGGGAAACCATCGCGCAACACGAACCACACTTTGCGCCTCTTGATCAAGAGATCCTCGACTGTTTCTTGATTGCATGCCAATGCAATTTTCCAGCGCTAGATACCTCCACTCTTGCACGCTTCTTATATACGTCAAAAATTCATCTGCAAAAGGTTGTCGAACTTCATGTAGGGTCTAAAGAAATAGAATACGCCTACGACACTGACCTCTTCGACACTCAATCCTCGGTTCATTCAGACATGGACATAAAGGGTGATAGTTCCAAGGTCACGACTTGCACTATTGGAATGCTTGCGCTGCATGCGACGGTCGCCGCTTTCGAACATAGGGCCTTTGTCAGAGACGAAGACAGCAATGAAGCCCTAGTTCGTAACGCCAAATGGCTAATCACACAAGGAGCTTCTCCAACTGTAACACCTGGTATAGATCTGATATGGAGCCCGCTTCCTCACTTCTTCAACACCATCACGCAGACTTGGCCCTGGGACTGTGTGACCGATGCTTTTCACGGTGGAAGTTTGGCTGAGGCATTAGCCGACATGATCAAAGTCCTTGGGGAGGGTGGTGGATGGTTTCCCTTGGGGGAGGATAATGACGAGGCCATGTTCAGCACTGTACGGGCCTGCCATACTGCACTTGGGGTTGTGTTGCCAACGTGGTCATCAAGAGAACATAGGAAAGAAATTATTGCAGAGGCTCGCAATGTGATTGAGAGCTGTATGCCGCCCAAAGTGTTTGAGGCTTGGAAGAGCTTGGATCAATAAGAGAGTTCTTGGAGCACTGGGCAGAGACGTCGTGATAGTTGTTTTCTACGTATATGCCCGATAATACAGAAAAGGTGGTGAATAGTTGATTATCACCTTCCTTTTCTTTCCTCCATGACATCCTAGGCCGTTGGATTCTAGTATCCATTGAAGACTGTCCCAATATTCAATTGCATCAGACATACCCTGCTCATCAAGGTCTCTTCCCCTCCCCCTCCCATCAAAATTCGATCATCGCCTTAGTTGCGTTTCGCAGTTGAAACCCGGACGTTGATTTTCAGACCATCTAAAGTCTAGCGTCGGCCCCGGAAGCTCTAGCCACGCTTCCCCTAGTCCACCAAAGCCTACTAACCTAGCTTCAACTCATTCGAGACCGCACCCGCGCCCGGACGTTAAACGGGCAAAACGCCTCTCCCATACGCCTAGTGACCTCTTCTTCGTTCCACGCCGGCGCCGGATGTAGTGTCGCAAACGTACTTTCGGAGCCGGCTGGGTGTTTCTGACACTTCAGATCATCGCCCAGTTCGTCCAATGGCATCAAGACGTCTCCATCTGACGTTGGCCGCCACCGGAGCAGTTCATCGCACCGTCGCCAGTGCTAAATCCACACAATTCAGATAGAGGGTGCCCCTGAAACTAATGTAGAGCAGCTGGTCAAATCAGATCTTCAAATGGGCCCCCATTAACACTGGTATCGAATCATCCGCCTCTGACAAACATCATGGCAACCACACCACCCATCGACGATCAGTCAGAACGCTATCTTGTAGTAATCTCGCGAATAGCCCCCGCAAGACCGATGATGGACTCCAATCCGCGCTATCCTACCTCACCTCGAGAGAGAGCCGGAAAATCGGTTCCGATCTTGTCAACGTCTGAGCGCCGACTTGTGAAGGCAACGCTGCAGCCGTGGCAGTGTCGAGAGCATGTCAAAAAAGCACGCCAGCCACCTTCTCGGACGCCTGAACGCCAACTTGCATCTCGGATTCGGGTTTGTTGCTGGGCGATTTGACGAGACTCTGCCGAGACATTGAAGAAAAAGAAATGTCAATAACGAGAGAAACCGGAATAGATACTATACGCGGTTTGAACCAGACATGTTCAACATCAGGTCCAATGCCACCGTCCACCACTCTTCAAACGGTCAAACCACATCAGAACCCCGATCTACACCAGGCGTTACCACCATTCACTTCCGTCATTGTTAATCCAGAACCTGCATTAGCCCTCCCACCCACGATTCACTACCGGTACGAACCACTGCAACCCATCCTTCGGCTTCCACCCGCTATCAAAACACCGAGAAACAAAGACAGAATCCTACCTTACGCACTTAATGCAAGGCACGCCGCGGACAAAATATCAAAAATACACCGCAGACGGCGCAGACGATCATTTCTTTCCCTTGTGCCCCCCCTCCCCTCCTACTGCAGGTCGCGCCGCGCGCCGCAGCCAAGAAGTGGTCGTACCCTCAAATTAGCCCTGCAAAGATGCATCCCAAGCCTGCATGGTATGTATGCCCAGCCCTCAATCTAGTTCAAACCCCCAACATACGCATGGGCGCGCCCGCGAGCCGCGAGCCGTAAGCCGCGAAAAAAAGAGTAACACTCATGCTCCGTAGTTCCGTACCAAACGCCGTTCACGACTGGTTCACTACCAAAAGTCATCCGCGCGGGCGTGGCGGCGGGGGAGACCAGAAGAAAAATGAAAGCCACATTCGCAAAAAGGTAACCCAGAGAATCGAGACATGGCACCGGCACACGTCCACGCTGCTCGTGCCGTCCTGCCGCCGTCGCATCCACCCAAGAGACGCAAGAACTCTTTGCGCCCTTCTCAGTTGCGCGGGGAATCAAAGGTTACAACTTCGCCCCCCTCATGTCTCTTCTCCCCCGCTGGAGTCAGGTAAAAGCCTGGCAGGAAGCCAATTACTAAACCCGAGAAAACCTGCCGTTTCCTGGTAGTTGCCAAGGATGTAAAAAAGAATGAGGGTAACCGGCCAAACGTTCGCAATCGCCCTCCCACCACCCGGAGAGCTCGAAAGCTTTCTCTCCCAATCCACTGCAACCCTATCGAAACGGGGTTCAGCGGGTGGGCAGGGGAGGTATGTAGGCAATATGGGTGGTGGGCAAAGTTCACAAGAACCAGGGATGCCATGCCGTGCAGTATCCCGTACAGTACGTCCGTACGTAGCCGCGTCGCCCCCCAGAAAAGCCGCATCGAATCATGAACTGTGCCTCCCGGCACAGAGTTTGCGGCTCTCTGTCAGACTGTCGTCAGAACTACAGCTGACATCATGTCAAGCCCCTTCAGACTTTCAGAGTTGGCCCAATGATCCCTCCAACTAGGTGTCTTCCATCAGAACTGTGAATAGTGCCTAGGTAGATAGTCAAGGGCGGGGTTACGCAGAAATGAAAGGATCAAGAGGGAAAAAATAACACCCTGACGCAACGACAATCAAAATCCCCATCGGCGCCAAGTTTACCAACGCTCTCAACGGCCACGACTCCATCCCCAAACACACGCCAGCGTACCATCGTCACAACCGAACAAGCCACCTTTCCCCTCTAACCACATGGCGAACGGAGACCTCCTCAATGCCTGACCATGCTCTGCCGTCGCGGCGTTGCCATTTTCGCCTCCCAGAGGACCCTCCCTCCTCCCCATCGCCATTGGAGTATCCATACTGACAGAAAAGCCTGGCCCAGACAAAGATCCAAAAATGACCCGGATCCTCTGTCCCCTCCTCTCTCTCCCCACCCCCACCCAACCAGCGCTGCGGGAAGTTTTGAAACCAGGGGTTCCCCGGCCTCCCAAGCAGTGTCTCCGTACTGCAAATCGCCCGCTGCCAGATGGAATGATGATGCCGGGAAAGATGGGACCTGTCAGTGGCCCTACCGGAACCAAAAGAATGGGCGAATTGGCCAGGCCTCCCATGAGCAATTACTATATGCGCCACCGCTGACGGGCTCCAGCTCAGCCCCCAAAAATAAAGACCCGACTCATGAGCTTTGCTCGTCTGTCCATGTCAGCCGAAGAGGGGGAAAATAGCTTTGAGGCATGAAGAAAAAGAGTTCATTAAGACAAAAGATCGGATTGCCGTGGAAAAAAAGAAAGGAAAAACGAGTCGCGCCGGTAAAGCCGAAGACTGCGTACGCTCGGATTCGTCATGCGGTCATGGGAATATGGCCTCGGCCCAGAGCAGGGACCCGCGAGTGTGGCTGGGGAGAAAACCGGATTGAGGTATCATGAGTTTTTATTTTCATTATGGATCGAGTCCACTTGCTACGTAAGAGTCCAGGATGGACTAGTTCAGAACCCATCCTCTCCATGCCATGCCTCTGTGAAGTCGCTTCCAACGCTCGATGCTTATGCATAGCACCTGAACTATCTGGACGTGACTGAAAATGTCCTTTTTCGAGCTAAATGACGAAGTCCATGTCACGAATAAGGGACGACGCTCTCCATGTGGTATCATATCAAAAGACGAATCGCAAAAACGTGTAAATCCAGCCAAAGAAGAATGTGTCAAGGAATGACGGGTCGTAATCATCTAATATCCGTTGCACTGATCGCGTTTGGTATAAATCAGAAAACGGTCGTGTCGGCGTGTTTAAAGTGTGGCGCTCGCGTTGGCGTTAATTAAGGCGTGGCGTCCTCATCGACCAAGGTTTGTAGGGTCATGGGATCTCGGAGGCGTCGAGCCTTGTGAATGGCGACGAGGTAATCGACGAGGCCTTCAGCATCTGCGCGCAATGCGTCCAGCTCCTCCTTGGTACATCCGGTTGTTTGTGAGTCCTTGCTCGGATAGCGGTAGGCGGCGAAGACAATGCCGCGATCGTTCTGGGCCATGTCTTGCGGACCCGGGCTCCGGGGACTCGAGTTGGCGGAGCCTCTTCGACCTGTGGCCGTGTGGAAGGCGTGGCCGTAACCCCGTGCAATCTCGCCCGCCTGCGCGTCGTCGCTGCGGTATTCCATCCAGCCCTCCTGCTTCAAGATTCTGGACTGAACTGTGGCCGAAATGCGGAAAGGGCTAGTCAAGTTCGACAAACCGTAGGCGGCGAGCAGACGCCCAGTCATACCGGGAGTTGTGTCCACCGTTGGTCCATCCATGGTCCCAAGAAGAGAGTTTCTCATGCTTGAGGGCCTTGATGAGAAATCCATAGAAGAGCGGAACGTGGGCGACGACGACTCGGACGCTCCTTCGGGCCACAAGTTGACGATGTATACAAGGTCAAACTTGTGCTTGGCCGCGATCTGAGCAACCTGCAGCGCTCCCTCTTTGGCGACGTCGTCAGCATGGATAGAAGATGTCCGTCGCTTAGAACCGACCGATGATAACGTAGAGGCCGGAGTCGGCGGGGAGGGTGGTAGCCGCAGAGGTGCGGGCATAATCGGGGTTTCCGGGGCATCCTCCAACTCTGGCTCTTCCAAGATGTCTTCGTCGGAGAGGTTGTAGAAATCCATGACATCTCCACCTTTGAGGATCTGGCTTGATGAAGTGATGGATCTGTGAGGTCTGGACTGGCCCTGGGGCCGACGCAAGGCAGCTGCCTTTTCCTCTCTTCGACGTCTTGTCGCTGCAGCAGCCGCCTTCCTCTTGGCCAAGCTCAACTCTGCAGAGTCCCGAGATCTTATGTCGTTGATGGGCCTCATTTCTGGAGATGCGGCAGGTGTTGGCAGGTCTCTACTGAGTGAAGAAGAAGGCCGGCCCTGAGATCCCTTTATGCTTGAGTCGTCCTCGTGGTCCGAGGTAGGTGGGGTGTCGGCTCTGGGAGGGATGATGACAGAGCTGTGGCGGTGCTCGAGAGAAACTTTATGCGTTGTGGGGAGGGTTCTCGGAGAGAAAGTGGCACTAAAAGGCGAAGCCGGGGATGGGGATGTGGGAGGAAAAGGAAAATCGAATCCACGCAGACTTGCCACCGGCTTACTTTCCCTGCGGTGATTGAGCGACATGGAGCGGGCTGGAAGAGTAAGAGTTGTCGTGCTTGCGCTGCTGAGGTGAGAAATATGTATTGAGATACGCTCGGACTGGTTTTCCGGGAGGCTCTGGGCACGTCTCTCATTTTGCGATGCTACAATGCGCTCCTCTCTAGCCTTCATGCGGGAGACTCGCGGGCGGATGAAGGAAGGCTGAGGGAAACTGTGGTCTAAACTTGCAGTCCTGGGACCCGATGACTCCATGGTTGGCGTTGATGGGCCGCTTTGGATGGAGAAGTCTTTTTTCCGGGAGAAGAGCTTCTCCAACCGGTCGAAGCTGGTAGGCATGGTGAAAGAGGCCGAGTAATGGCTACTTGCGCGTGTTTGTCTGATCTCCAGAAAGTTTTGTGAGTTCTTTGCGCTCGGATGTGAGGTTGGCAGGAAGGCCACTTTGAAAGACAGGAATTCAAACATACCAGATATGAGACGTGGTTATAAGTATTATGAGTCAAGTCGACCGCGAGAGGCGGATGGTATGACGAGGAGAAGAACGTTTTAGAGATTAATTCTGTGAGAGGGATGTGTGTGGTCGTCGAGACACTGAGGTGTAAGGGAAGGAGCGAGGTAGAGAGTAAAAGTGGGAAGAAGAGGCCTCGGCCACAATGTTGAGAGCTGACCAAAGTGAGGTCACAGTGAGACAGAAAGTTCGGGGGCCACGAAAGTAGGCAGGAACACCCGGGCAGAAGTAATTGTAGACCAGGAGAGGCCAACAATTGGAGTGAATCGAGTCTCACCGGATCGGCTGAGTGAATCCAGAACACCCTAAGGTGACGCGAGAGTTGAACCGGTAATAAGGCGAAGGGTCAGACACAGGAATGAAGTGGTCCCTCGTCTGCGCGACGTCGGCTGAACGAACTCGAGAGCAATGAGCCGAAGAATGGGCCACACAGAGACCCTGACTGAGAATGTCGAAAAGAGATTGGCTGGAGGCGGTACTTGTACGATCAAGATTGTACGACTCTTCGGTGAGACAGGTCGTCAAGGTGAGATGAGTCGTGATATATAAATGGCGGGCATCTGGTTTTTTTTCCTGGGCTTCTAGGTCGTCGTCGACTGAACGAAATGGTTGGGTGGGAATGGGGGGGCGTTTTGTAGAATTGTGCTGCCAGAAGGAAAAGGCGAGACACGATATGAGAATAAGAAAGGTGGAAAAGTGGAAAGAGGTAGTAGGTACCGCAGCCTTCGGTATCAGTCGGATGAAGCTGTAGGCAAGGGGTAAAGGTAAGGAAGGTAGCTCAGCCTAGATGTTGAAGCTGGAGCCAATGGCAAATGTGACTGTGAGGTGAGGGTGAATACGATAGGACCGAGCAGGGAATTAAGTTATTAGGATGCTTATGATGGAAAATGAAAAGTCGACCGAAGATCAGCACAAGACCGAGGGTGAAGTACGGTAAGGTACTGAAGGCTAAGTAGGGACACGGGCATGAAGAGAGGGACCGGAGAAGTGAAGGCTTTAAGATATGACCGTCGAGGCTGGTTGAAACGCGGCGACGGGACGGGCCAAAAGACTGAGGTACTTTTTGAGGGTCGAATACTTCTCGAGGCGAGTGTGAGAGGGTGAAGGTGAGGGGACTCGGGAGGGTGAGGGTGCGCTCAGATGTAGAGGTAACGTCGGGGTCAGAGATTCGGGTCGAGGGCCAGATCCAGGTCCATGTCCATGTCGAGCTGCAGCAACGCCGGGGAAGGCAAGTGTGGCTGCTGTCTAAGGTCCTGTGTGGTCTCTGACACTGTCGAGGACCAGTGTCTCTGACGTGAGGTATCCGTATGGAGGAGAGTAGACGGGAGGTTCTAGCGGGCGTGGGAGCAGGAGTGGACGAGGTGGCCAGTAGGAGTGGGTGAAGGCGAGGGAACGAGAGGACGAGGGCGTATTGTCCCGCTGTATTAGTGCGAAGAAAGGCGAGGACAGTGAGCGAAGTTCGAGATGGATGTCTTAGATTTTTGTGGACGAGACACGAAAAGTGCAAAGAGTGAGAGTGAGAGTGAGACGAGAGACTGAGAGTCTGAGAGACGGCGAGGAGACGGGTAGGGAAGAAGCTAGACGGCTGGATGAAGCTAAAAAGATACGTACCGAGGAGTTCACCTCAAGCCGGTGCCACATGCGTAGCCATCCCTGGAAAGGCGCAGACCGGGGGTGAGTCCGCGGGCGGGAGAGGCAATTGGAAAGTGGGATGGTGGGGTGGGGCGCACCTTCTGGCTTCGCGCTTTCTGGAGCAAGGGCAGGAGCTCTCTCAGTCGCAACTGCTCAGTCAAAATTTCTTCCTTCTTTCCCTCCCGACCAGTATGGATGTGGGTGGACATGGCAAGAAAGAAACAGGGGTGGTTTCTCATGGCTCAGCAGGGATCGTGCAGGGTTCTCAGACGTTGTGACTGGATATGTTTCTTGAGGGGGTTCATTTGGGGCCTAGCTACGGCTCTGACACAATTCGAGGGAAAGAACAGCCCGAGGTCGACCTGAAGCTACGGATTCTCAGAGGGCAAGAGCAAGCAAGCTACAACACTAAGGTAATAACTACGGTAACAAACCCGGAGGACCGATCGTGAGAGGCAGCGCAAAGCAGGAGAGCACCTAAGATAAGGTGCATATCTTGACTGCCCTACCTTACCTTAATTCTTACTTTACCCCATGCTCAGGACCAAAGAGCCAATTGACGCCCAAAGGGCATTGTCAAAAGGGAAGAGAAGCGCATGAGCCGATGCAAGGGCAGAAGCACCCAGCTCTGCATGGCCCTCTTTTTGCCGGTTTTTTTCCCTTGCTGTGCTTGTATCCGTCAAATGCTCAAGGTATCTTTCCCAGCGGATCCTCCTGCCACTGCACCTACCTGCACCTGCACATTGAAGGTAAACATCGTATGTACTTTTTACTCGGTTCCTACCTTACCTGAGGTGGGTGCCTACCTGGTATGAGAAATGAGGCAGACGGCAAGGACGATGGAAGAGGACCAAGAGGGAAAGAGCACCAGTGCACGGAACAAGGGTCCTTCGTTCCTTCCCTCCTGCATCTGCAAGTGACGAACCTTTTTTCCTTCGAGGTTCAGTGCCCGAGTGCTGAGGTAATTAACACTGGAAGCAAGGTATCTTTCAGTGCTTTCCTATCGCCATCTCGAGTCCGTGACAGTCATCTTCTGTTCCCGTCATTTTCTCGACATTTCTATCATATTCGCCCAGACCTACTGGCTTCTTGCCGCTGCACGCTCTATGCCCTTTTCGCTGCCTCTTTGATCATTTTGTTTCGTTTCGTTTCTTATTCCACTACCGGGCCAATATGATCGATTCCCCCCCAACGACCTTCCGATCCTTCATCGCGCATCGTCACCCTATCTTCGTCACCTAAACACGAAAACAGGATAAACCAACCTCAGTACCAGCTCCTCAGTGGTCCCCCAATTTCCCTTTGGCTCTCGAGCCGTCGTCCATGCTCGACTTCTCGAGAGCCAATCACTTCCGCCGCTTCGAGGCTGAATTCGGACCCTCTTCCGTTAGTCACCAGAGTCTTTCTGTGTAACACAGTGACCTTCCTTGTCAGTATCGAGCAGGTTTGCTTGTCATCTGTCGGCGGGGGAGAGCGACATCCACCAGCCACTCCTGCCATCTATCAAACCCATCACGGCCGTTACGTCTTGTATCTCGTCGCAAACAGCCTAGACGCCACCCGCCAGAGGTCGATCCCGACAAGATGCGAGACGCATGACATGAGATAGCCTCAACTCAAAGAAAAACCTCACGAGTCTCTGGTACTGATACCTACGTCGCATCATAGCTCTGTTCTACCATGTCGCCATGTATTGGGCACCGAATAAGCCTTTTCTTAAACGATTACGCACTTCATTCGCCGTGAAGCAACGCCATGCACGACATCTGGCGAGCCTTTCAGACACGTTGAGAGTTGCACCCCCGGATTCAGGCATACTTCGGGCAGCTTGACCCAGTCACGAATTGTGCCAGTCCGCACCTAGTTTGATATGATGCCGCTGTGATCGGCCTCCTCATCCCGGCTCTCTCCACCATCACGGAAGCTTGGACTTAACGCCGTCAAATATTGACAGCAGCACCCTGTGCAACCTTTCTCGCTTGCATGCAACCGGGCTCGAGCGTCGTCTTCAACACTGGCTGTCACTTTTTCCACTGCCTCGTGCCTGTTGATCCCGCAGACACGACTCGCACTGTCGTCAGAGCGCAAAGTCGTGGCAGATAATTGGCGCATTGCATGGCCAGGGCAACACGACGAACGATTTCGAGGCCGACCTGGCAGCCGCGCTACTTCTGTTACCTGTAACCCTCTGAGGGCATCACCGAAAAGATCGCCGCCGCTAATGCGAACACACAAAACTTGTCAACATCAGATGAGTGTCCTCATTGCAGCCACAATGACCGCAGGGTGCTGCATCGAGCCAATAAACCAGCACTATGAGGGTGCAAGCAGGCCAGTTGAAGGAAGCTTTGCATCCTCTTACACAATGCCCTACTTCCAGGCTTTCCCGTATCATTACAAAGTACGGATATCAAGGCCGAGTGGACGATTCTTTGTTGTCTCCAACTTGGCAACACCAAGTTGACCCAGAGAAAATCCACCGGGATGCCACCCTGGCATCGGAAGCGTCCCATTTCTGTCAACGTCCCAACACGCAATTTACCCTCCGGCGCTGCTTTTCCCCGACTGGATTTCAAGAATTGGGCCCTCGGCAGCGTCTCCATATCAAATCTTCCCTCAGCTCCGCTTCCTAGCTGGGACGTTGTCATAAACCTTCATTGCTGAATGCAGTCACGAAGCTTCCTCCTAGTTGACAGCCCAGCCACCAATGGCTTGAATTTCTTGACGAGACGAGACTACGGCCGCGAAACGTCCCGGCCCAGGGTCCAGACTTCAGATCCAAGAGCTTGATCGGCTTGAATGAAAAAAAACCGCCCCTTTCTCTAGTCAGAGATCCTTGCCCAGAGGAGTCCCTGGATTTTTAGTCCTATGTCGGAACGGGCACAGCCAACCGCTCTTGTCACAGAAATCTCTCAGTTTTTTGCTTTTAAACGTCTATTCGACTAGGCTGGAAGCCACCCCGCTCGCAGATCGGCCCGTGACACCAGCGACCTTGAGCCACGAAGCCATATTCATGTTGCGAATGCGGGTCTAGGGAGGACTTCCAAACGCAAGGGGCAGACCAGCTTGACCAGCGTCTTGCGCAAGGGGGGTTCGTCAACAGTAATGGGAAAAAACGCCTAGAACAGGTGTCGCTAAGCAACTTCTGCTCGCAAAGCCCGATTGGAAGACTCTTCAAGAACTGGAAACTCTTCGGCTGACCGGGATGCCGCAGCTTGATGCCAATGCCCGAGCTCGTCTTCAACAGGGACGTACCTACCTTTGTCGGAGCCGCTCTTCGGTCGCGGCTCGACAGCCCGTGCCTACCGCAACCTCATGTGACACAAACGACGTCGTGTCCTTCCTCTAGGATACGATGCAGAGCTGACAGATGCTGGCAAGCTGGGTCGTCGCCTCACTCCTACCGTCATACCCGCTTTCGAGACTCAAGTCAGTTTAAAATGGAAGCGGTCTAGTCACATTGGTGGTCCCAGGTCATCGTCGACCACACGATGGGCAGTTCTTTTGGCATAACTTCACCCAATCCTGGCTCTGACCTCTCATCAATGGACGATTTTCCGATGGATTTTCATCAGCAGCTTTACCATTTCCGGGATTCTCATTCGATCACAGGGCAGACCCGCTCCAGTACGGGAACATCGTACTGATGACTGAGACAAACCCTCCGGACGCCGCACTCACGCTTCCGGATGCAAGTCGACGGTCGCCAAAGCATCTTAGGTAGTCCGACCTGAGAGGGGCAAGCTCATCCAATTGACCGTCGTCAGTGGGAAGACACCAGAAATCATGAGGGCTGGTGATTGGCCATGGCGGCGTCAGCCAATACACAAGTACTAGTAATGGCGGTGCCGTCAAGCGAAGATACGCCACAGTCTCGATTGTTTGCTTTTCCGACTTCGGTGTGGACACCGCCTCTGCCACCTCCCTCACAGGTCAAGTGATTTAGCCAGTTCGTGAGCCACCCAATGGCGCCGATTTTGGGTGAGCCCTTCGTAAGCTGTCGACAAGAGGCAAAGCAGGTGTAAAAGTGCTGCAAATTACTTCAGGAAAGAGACCCATGGCACACTTTACACAGCGGCTAACAACATGATGTTCTCTGAGGTATCGCGTGGCGAAAGTCACCGCGGCTGTTCTGTTGTGCATCCGATAAAGATGAGGTTTCCAATACCTACCTACTGCTAGACTTGAGACCTGCATAGTAGGTGTTGCGCGAGGCAACCAGCATCTAGAGGAAAAAGCAATGACTCCGAGGCATGATAACTTGACCGTCGTGTCATGCAACTTTTCGGGCGTGGGCATTACTTACTTTTGTCCGCGACTCGCGAGTTCAAGTCGATATTTCCTGTCCACTGTATCCGTAATGTCGCTGCCAATCACTTGAAACGCGTACTGGCCCTGTCAATATTCTTCTCAATGACAGAAAAAGGAGTAAGGACTTCGTAGTAGTCAACGACAGCAACCCAGCTTGGCGGAGGTCGCCAGCCCAGTCTTGCAGCTGTTCATCGCCTTTCCTCCCGTTCAAGGTACTCAAAGAGTGCTTGCTCCTGGACCTGATGCGACGTTGGTCCCAAAGCAGTTGGCATTGCGCTCTACATAATCAGATCATCTGCCGTCAATTATTGCATATGGTTCACGGATGGATCGACAGGTTTACAAGACTGCGATACGGCTAAGCATCAATGTCATATCACCAAATACAACTGTCTATCCAGGCAAGCCAGGCTCCATGAGCTTCTATCCCGCGTGACAGGCATTACAAATTCTTCAGCTCGTCTCCTCTTCGGCTTACACAAAATACCACCACGATTTCGGTCGTCCAAGGTTTTTCGGGTCCTTGCGGGCGGCCGTAACATATAGTAGTCGTACTGTGTGTCCAGAGCACATTGGCTGTTCTCGTATCACGGAGGATGAGCCTAGTAGGTTCTTCCCACACTTTCGCTAACCCGATCTCTTGTCATATCTTGCCGAGTTAACTATGAACGGCTAGATTTCCCCATTCAATCGCAGATGTCGCCAGTCGTGGTAAGTGCATCATCGGGCCATCAGACAGCCACACCCTCCCGAGCCAGCCACACGATCTCATCGCCAATCACTACCGAAGGCACATCACCGTTCTCGGCACCTTTCGACACTCTGTGACGCACGGGTAGCAGCGATCTCGGGCCATCGCTTTTGATTTGAAATGGCAATATCGGAAGCAACCCACCTCCAACCCTGAAAGCCACGAGCTTTGCTGCGGCCACCCGCTCTCGTCGATTGTCTATCGGCCAAGCCCCCAGAAGAGAGACATTAAACGTGTTTCTCCTAAGCTTATTAGCAGGAAAACGATTCCTCGCAAAAGCAAAAACCATAGCAGGATGTGTATGTACCTACCAGCCTTCGAGTCAGAAAGTCGCCTCTCCGTGCTGGATGACGACGAAGGCTTATGTCGGTGGCGGCAGGCCTCCATCACCACGCAGAGCTGGCGATGCAAGGGGTGCAGCAAGCTCTCGCCTACATCACAACGTGGGATCACGACCGGGGTCCGGGGACGTTCCGGTCCAGATACCCTCATGCTCGAGGAGATGTTGCTCCAGAATTGAACACCGGCGAGACCGGCTTCCCCGTCGTGCAGCTTCCGGGAATGCATGGCGGCGCGGCCCCTCCCAATGGTGTCCATCTGCTTGCAGACATTTGCAGCAGCAAGACCTACACACCGTCGGTGCAGGTACGCTGCGGCCGATGTGGCCGGGGATACTGGGCGTCTGCTTCCGACTGTGGTAGGTAGTCGGCCCTGGAGTCTGGGCCCTCTCGCTGTCGACTTAGTGCTCTTCCCGTCGAAGCCTTTCCGGAATCTTCCATCGCCTGGCGGAGGTTCACGGACGTACGTCTCTTGGAGCACGACGGCCGTACTAACAAGCCACAGGCTATTCCCGTCGCCTAGTCGAAAAGCAACCTGACTAATATCTCGATTCTTGACGGACGGGAGTCCCCATCCGGCATATAAACAATCAAAGGTAGCCAAGATCTCGAGATCTAGAACGTCAAGTCGAGCCTACGAGGTTGCTGCCGGAAAAAAAGGTAATCTCCATTCTTGGTATCACAGAGGTAGACGTGCTCCAAGCGGATCTCGTATCCACGTTCTCTCACTCGTGGAACCGACAAGCCGGGACGGCTAGCATTGGCTCGTAAGCAACGACCTCGAGAAGCTTCGACACGCGAACACGCGACGTGTGACACCAACTGAACAGAAAAATGTCTTCATCTCCACGCGGGTTCCAGCCCCAGACAAACGCAAAACCATTGATCCATCGCTTTCCTCTTCCACATGGGGGGAGTGCGTAGTCGACAACCGAAGCGACCCAAGCTGAGACAAAAAATGGAAAAGTTTGTGCAGTGGCAACCGTTCCAACGGGCGCGTGCTCTGGGATGGAGTGAGTAGGTCAGTAAGAGAGACAATGTAATCTTGCGCGAATGCTGTGACAGGGAGGCAGGTGAGAGAAAGTTGTGGAAATGAGAGTGACAACGTTTCAATATACCCCCGGTGCCCCCGGCGCCGTGGCCGTTGATAGCGAGTTACGCAGGGAGAGAAAGCTTTAGATGACGGGATATATGCAAAGGGATGATATATCCGATTTAAATCCTGGAAACCACGTTTGAACGGTTGGACCTCCTTGTCTTGCCATACAGAAGAAGATCGTTTTGTTTTTCCTTTCCCTTTCCCACGTTTTATTGTTGAACTTGCATGAACTATCGAGCGTTGTGCTGTGCTCGGCGGGGACTCGGGAAGGGAGTGGAAGGGATGGGGAAGAAGGAGTCGTCTGTCTCTCATATCTTTAAGCGATACGGACCATGGATTTCACCATTTGCTAGTATGGTCTTGCTTGATAACCGACGTTTCGTTTCGTCGTGGGAAGCTATTTGTTCAGGCGTGCCAGGTAGAGCATTCTGGTGTCTGACTGACGCCCGAGGCGAGCGGACTCTTGGCCATTACGCTGGCGGTTGACTCACGTATCTTGACGGCGTGTTTCGACTTTGTACTTAGCATACGTTTAGAACTTGTGACGAGATATAAAGACCATGTTGGTGTCTTGATGTTAGTGCTGTGTGAGTATCGTTCCAGAAGTAGCGGGAGTACACCGTGGGTCCATACTCGATAACAGAGCTTCCGTCAACCATGTGAATCGAGGATATATCTACTATGGATGGTAGTCATCTTGGAGATGTCGAGATGAGGAGATATGTTAAAGGCTGACTTCCTAGGTAGACATACTCTGCCCTCGGTGATGTTGCTCCTACATTGCTTTTGTACGGTCGAATAGGTATGATGAAGTGAGTCTGGCTGATTTGCTTTGATTCTTCTGACCTTTTTATGGAAGGATTAGAAGTGAAATGATCTTTACTTCTCTTCTCTCCGCGAAGCTCCCTTCTTCCTTCCAGTGGCCAAGCTTTACGTCGACGAATACAAGTCATCTTTCACTCTCAATTCCATGACAGCGGAGTCAGCGCAGAATAGGTCAGTCACACTGACGTGGGAAACGAATCAAACTCCCTGCCATGGATCCTTGGGACCTCAACGAGGAAAGACAAGCTAAGAACAGTAGCATAGTCGTCGAGCTCTATTGTTCCTGGGGGATTCTGTTGTTAGGTTCGAGTGTGGCAATACCATACCAATCTTAAGGAGCCTCATTCTAGTGGTAGACAGGATCTCCAATGTCTTTGGGATAAGCCAAAATGAGGTTGTTAACATGAGTGTATCTAACAACGACTCGATATAACGTGCGAAACACTCGGCACATCTTCATTTCTCCATTACTTGCTCTCATACTGCCTGTCAACGTCTTGTTCTTGGGTGTTTCATGCGGAACCTGACCAGTCGAACTTGTTACTCATCTCTAAGTGGCCCGAGGAAATATCTAGACCAGCTATGAGATATGTCTCTTTTCATTAGTGTCTCGGAAATGATCATTGAAGACTTTCTGATGCTATCTAGCTACCATTGCGCACCCCCAGTTCGAAGAACTACTCAGCGCCCTCGATTACTTCGGACCAAGCACTTGAGTAAACGACTACAAGGCGGTTCACAATGTGAAAGTTTGGTCCTAAACTTCTCGTTTGAATCTTCTTCTGTCTGTCTAACTCATCTGTCGATTCGCGTCCAGCATGTAGACTATAGCTTTTCGAGAAAGATCCGTTTCCTTCCATATCTTTGGTCTCATCTCACACCAGCCGAACGCTGGCGTCTCATACTATCCACCCAGATACTTGCTAACCGCGGCAGAAATACCAAGCCCAATGGCATTGTAAAAGTGGTAAAGACTGGTATCTGTTCGTCACAAGGTCCTAGACATTGATAAGAACCTTCTCCCCAAGACTCTTGCACGAAACCTTGTGGATCTTCCGATGGGCCCTCTGGCAGTCCTTTGGGAACATCAGCTTTAGTTTTCCAACAAACCCATGGAGAACTTACGATGCCGCAGTACCAGGCGGCTTGGCAATGGCCGCATTTCTTCAAGTTGATTCCATGGTCTGCGCGAATCCTGCCGCAATGGAAGCAGCTAAGCCCAAGTTGTCAGCTGATGCCTCGTACGGACAATCTGGCTAGACTTGCCTTGGCTCGTGGAAGTCTCGAGGCGTTCCCGGCTGGTAGTTGTCAAGTGCAGCAAGGAACTGCGCCTTTCCGGGATCACGGAAGCCAAAGTCCACAATCGGCATGGCAAAGCGATACTGGCAGGGTATCTTGGGAACGAGGTCACGTAGATGCTGAAAGTCGTCGGCCTTGATCTTGGCTCCAGCACGCATCATCAAAGCGCCGACCACGATGGTCCGATACTGACCTTGATACTCGTGCTCGAGGGCTCGATACTTCTTGAAGAGCTCGTCACCGACTCCAGAGTCAAGCCGTCCTCGGATTTCTGTGACGAGACCGCGTAGGACTTGTGCGTGTTCCTCTGTTTTATAGAACTCTCTCGCTTCCATAGGAGCCAGCATGTCGGACTGATTGATCATGAGAGGGAGATTGAGCTGCTCAGGACCATCGCCGAAAGTTTCTCTGATTGCGGCGGCGATGTCAAGATCCTCGTCGCCCTCGAAAAGACCTGGCGTGTCACTAATTAGCAGAGTACAACAAAGGGAAGGGCAGGGCATCATACGGAATCCCCAACGACCCATGTTGCTGATGTGAAGGTCTTTTAGGAAGGACCTGTGTACCGACGGTTTGAGATCGTGAAGGCGAGTAGACCGTTGTATGTAATGATTCAGGTACGAGAAGGTGCTCGAAGACAAGAAATGATGAGGTGGTAGCGGAGGGGAATAGAGTGAAGATGGAAACAGAGTGAAGATGGAAAAGTCTGGGACGACGTGGGAGAGTTGAAGTAGGCAGGTAGGGAGGTACCTCATGTAGACGACGGGATCATGCACCTGCCGTTTGCAAGGAAGGCAAGGGCAACGACCGCTCTTTCACCAAACATCTAGCTAGGAAGGGACAAATGTTACTCTGAAGTAATCGCATGAAGTAAGCATCAACACGTAGAGAAGACCAAAAAGAGTTCACCCCCCCGGTGCTGAACTGGGGGCTACATCTCTTGGTGCTCATGCTGGGAAATTTTGGGTGCTTATGCTGGGATTCGAACTCGGTACTCGTGTGCGCTGAGCCTGTCGTCGAGTAGGCTGGTTGGTGTAGAATTTAATTGTTGACCATTAACCACTCCACCACCCAGCCAGTTTGACCTGACCCGTCGACCTAGACGGGCGCCTGCTGGCTGGTGACAGGAATGGACTTGGGAGGGTATATATGGGCTTCCTGGGTATTCAGGTGGAAGGCACAGTCAATATTCACCCGCTACTTCCAACCCGGACTACCTACCTTACCTTGCCTACCTTACCTTATCCGAACTTAGATAGACGCACTCTCATGGCCCTCTCGCAAAGGTTGCGTCAGGGGCAATATCTCGTAGCATGTGTAGGAATGAGAATGCAAATTATTGGGCTTTAAGGCTTGTTGAGAGCAAATATAGTCTTGTTTACGTTCCAGTATCCCATTGATCATGTGCGGTGTTTGATCTCTGTACACGGATCTGCATGTATTTGAGGATATGCCATCAAACAAACGGATGCTCCGAGAAGGGAAACCCATCTGCAGTGTGCCGATGAACATACCGTGCCCGTAAGGTAGATTGCGATCCCGCTTTTAAGTGCCCCCGAATTTCCATCGATTTCTTCTAAGTCTGTTCGGATATGCTTAACGCCACCCCCGACAGTTGTGCCAGATGGGAGGTGTTGATAGGCTGTTTATGTTCAGCCAGCAATTGACTAAGTATCTAACCGTCCGAGAAGCACACAGATCATCAAGACGCCATTCTGCAATCAGGAATCACATCAAAATCAACATGAAGAACCAAGTTAGCGGTTGGGGGGATGGTAATGAGGTGGTACGTTGTGGTGAATATTGTGCTGCCTAGGTATTGATATCACAGCAATCGCCGGTTACCTATGCTCCTCCTCGAAAAGACTTGAAGAACTGTCGAATGAATCCATGCTGCCCATTTCTTTCCGCAAATCCAACGAGTATAGGTTGGCAAGTTGACCTATGACTTGTTCAGGGGTAGAGAGGAGGCCGATTAACAACGTGCCTGTTCTGCCCGATTTCTTTTTTGTTCGTAATCTTGACATTCATCCCCAAACGCCAATGGTATCCGTGAACCATCCTCCAACTACAAAGCATGCGAGGTATCGATATCTTTATCCGTAGTCTATCTTCGCGGGGGAGGGTTGAAGCCCGGGGCTCCGCCAGGAGGGCCGGGGTTGAAACCAGGAGGAGGGAAGGGGGCGTTTTGAGGGAAGCCCGGGGGCGGGAAGGCACCGGGGAAGCCCGGGGGAGGAGCTGTAAAGCGTGAGAAGCGCATTCGCGGGTCAGAGGGGTATGTGTACTCACCACCACGTCCACCGAAAGGCGGGGCACCGGGGAAGCCAGGGAATCCGGGAGGAGCACCACCTCCAACACCAGCAGCAGGGCCCTATGTCAAAAGTCAGCGTCCGAAGCTCATGAACGGAGATTGGTGAGGTACTAACGGCCAGTGACGGGGGAGCCGGGGCGGCGCCGCGGCCGGCGGGACGCGCAACACCAGGACCAGCGGTGAGACCGGCCGAAATTCCGCCAGGCGCGCTCTTTCCGAGTCGTGCACTGGGGTCTGCGGGCGGCTCTGATTCGACTGAAAGGGAGACAATGTGTGCGCCGCGCACAATCGTCAAGCCGAGGGTTCGCTTCTCCTCCTTCTCGATCGTTTGGCCGGAGCTGGAGCTAGCGCCAGGGGCGGCAGGCTTGTTCTGTCTAATCTTGACGCGTCTGAACTCTTCGGTATCGGCGAGGACGAGGTTCATGTGCTGTACATCATGTCAGCATGGCTGTAGAGACGCGATTGAGGGTAGACTTGGGTTGCGCACCTTGTCAAATGCAAGCATCTGTCCGGTCATCTGGCGGCCATCGTTTAAGGTAACCCTCATGCGGTAGTTGATCTATTAAGTCGCGTCAGTCAGTTCTCTGTGCAGTCGTCGAAGTCGATCGTCGGGTCAATCTCGAGGAAAAGTACGTACGTAACCGGCCTAGAGATGAATTACTTCGTGTCAGCCTGTATTGTCAACCTTGAAACTTTGAGAGAAAGATCAGGAATTGCTCACCATCTTGCCCTGTTTGTTCGACATCTTGACTGATGCCTGTGTGAGTAGCTACTTTCGTAGCTGCTCTAAGTCTTCAAAAAATTGATGCTATGCTTGTTGCGAAGCCTGAGAGACTTCAAGGCGACGTTTGATGCTTGCGATAGGCAGAGCTTCAGCAGTCAGAGGATATGGAGACAAATTTCGGGAGGCTGAGGGAACCTTGGAAGGCTGAGGCCAAACGACGGGACCCTCCATGCTCTGCATCGGTACGTAGCTTGATGTGGCTTATGGAATGGAAGCATCCACTCAGGCTTCTGTGGCTCATCATTGTGGCTGAAGACGTGGGCAAGCGCGCCGCTTCCAAGTGGGTCGTCACCCACCTTCCTTGCAAGGGCTCGCAAACCCCCCAAAACACAAAGTCTTTTTTTGCCAATTGGCGCCGAACTTTTTCCCACTTTGACAATCGACAATCGACACCAAACGCCCAGCCAGCCGTACCGCAGTACTAACCGCCAAAATGTCGTCCGAGAAGGCCCAGAACCCCATGCGCGAGCTTCACATCCAGAAGCTCGTCCTCAACATCTCCGTCGGCGAGTCTGGTGACAGACTGACCCGTGCCGCCAAGGTTTTGGAGCAGCTGTCCGGTCAAACCCCCGTCTACAGTACGGCATCACCAAAAATTCCCACGACAAGAAACGATGGACTAACAGTACCCGACAGGCAAGGCCCGCTACACCGTCCGTACCTTCGGTATCCGCCGTAACGAAAAGATTGCTGTCCACGTCACCGTCCGTGGCCCCAAGGTACGACAATTTTGGCGAGATTCGAAACTGCGCAGGAAGGATGGTGAGCTGACTTGATGATGACAGGCTGAGGAGATTCTCGAGCGTGGCCTCAAGGTCAAGGAGTACGAGCTCCGCAAGCGCAACTTCTCCGAGACCGGCAACTTCGGATTCGGTATCTCTGAGCACATTGATCTCGGTATCAAGTACGACCCCTCCATCGGTATCTACGGCATGGACTTCTACGTCTGCATGACCCGCAAGGGCGAGCGCGTCGGCACCCGCCGCCGCTGCAAGGGCCGCATCGGCTCTGGCCACCGCATCAAGCGTGACGAGACCGTCAAGTGGTTCAAGTCTCGCTTCGATGGCATTGTCCGATAAATGCTTTCATTTCCTGCGACGAACGAAAAAAGACACTGGGACGGCTTGGGTTAACGGTTGGCGAAAAATGGGAAACTGGCTTACAAGGCATGTACTTTCCAGCAGTTGTTCATACAACATGCTTGACTTGAGCAAAAATTCAGTCAAGCCGCGGCCTCAGAGACCGACCGGCGTCATGCCGGCTTACAACACAAGTTCCTTCTTACCGTGATGCTGCTCATGATTCTGTTTGGTGACGATGGCCCTCGATATGGGAGCGGCCTAGGCGTTGGTGGTTTAGCTAGTCTATTTTAGTCCAAATAAGCTACAATACTGTACTCACGGCTCAAGTCTCCCATCGCGTGAAGTGGTAAGCCGATTTTCCTTGCCAAGATTTGGCCTCGCCTCTTGTGGCTGCACGTGACCAATGTCGCATTGAGATTCGATTTTGGCCTCAAGGCTCAACGGCGGGTAAGACTAAGAGGCTGACGGCAGAAATGCGACTCGGATTTCACATTGCTCCGAGGCGGTCAGGCTCGGTGTTCCCGGCCGGACGGAGACACCAAAGTCCCACAGCTTCAGTACGCCTTCCGGCTATGTGCACTGTGTCCTGTGCCTCTGGTCTCTCAATGAGTGCGTGGAAGTCGGAGAGGTTGGCATTCCTCGAGAGAGTGGAATGGCACGGTGGAGAGCTCTGCACCCAAAATGCCGGGGAAGGGGGGGACAACACCGGGAAGCTACCTGGACTAAGAGAACAGCGCATGCATGCAGATTTGAGAATAGGTAAGGTCAAGGGATAATTGAAGCTATCATGATACCTAGAGAAATACCGGGGCGCGATGAATGAAAAGTCCCGGTATCGCAATGGATGGTGACAGCTATTGTATCGCAAACTCAATGGGTGCGGCAGAAAGCCAGACTGGCACCAATTTTTATTTTTTATTTTTTTTCTCAGTCGGGCCCAGTCCCCCTTCCTTTCGGTTGAGATTAGATCGTCCTTCCCAGCGCGTTAAAGACCTGTCAATGCCAGAGCGTCTTTTCCCCCTGTCTTATGTAAGTCAGGCATTTCACGGGGTTACGGGGCCACGACGGGCACGTATGCGGTGGTCGGAAATTGTTAGGGAGATCTCGGGTTGGACTGAGGCAAAACTCGACGACCCACCGTGATTGGCCGGCCAGCACAGCTTCGGCTCCACTGCTTCCTCACTCTCTTTTCCCTCCACTGGGCTTCTTCCAAAAAAGACTCGATTTGCACTCCTTCAAAGGCACCTTCATCAACCCCAATCTCCCCTCCACTCAATTGCATCTATTGCAATTGATTCTCCTTCGATCTAGACAGTGTCCAAGATCTTCTAATATGTTCCGCAACGCCCTCCGCCAGTCGACGCGCGCCGTCGGCGCCGTCTCTGCTGCCGGCAGAGTCGCCGCCGTAAGTCCACACCTTCCGTCAACCTCCCCATTCCCGAGCCGACGTCAATTCCATCCAAAAACATCAGCAATCGATTCCGCGATATCCAATTAGGTCCCTCCGAGCTTTTTTGACCTCGCGGGAGTCGCGTTGCTGGCGTGGAAGAGCTTTTCATCGAGCTCCCTTGGGGGATGCGTTGCTGTTTTGGGGCGGGAGCCGCCCATAACATTTTCGGCCGTTCGGCTAACCTGTTTTTTCACCCTCAGGCCCGAAATGCCGCACCCGCCGTCTTCAACATGCAGACTCGCACATACGCCGAGGCCAAGGCTTCCCCGACCGAGGTTTCTTCCATCCTCGAGCAGAGAATTCGTGGTGTCCAGGAGGAGGCTGGTCTCGCCGAGACCGGCCGCGTCCTGTCCGTCGGGTACGTTTAAGCGGAATCTCTCGGCATCGCGAGCCACCATCAGAAAAGCTTCAATGCATCATCGGACTGCACGAGGAGCTCGCATGTCAACTCATCGGCACCAAGAAAAAGTTTTTTGCTAACGGCGAGGGAACAACAGTGATGGTATCGCCCGTGTTCACGGCATGGCCAACGTCCAGGCTGAGGAGCTTGTCGAGTACGTTAAGCGCCCTTTACTCACTTCGGGGATGCATCGCGTCTAACTCTTTCACCTATAGGTTCGCCTCCGGCGTCAAGGGCATGTGCATGAACCTCGAGGCCGGCCAGGTCGGTGTTGTGCTTTTCGGTTCTGACCGTTTGGTCAAGGAGGGCGAGACTGTCAAGCGTACCGGAGAGATTGTAGGTTCAACTTGCTTACTCGACCACGGTCAATGTTTATTAACAACACTCTAGGTCGATGTTCCCGTCGGTCCCGAGCTTCTCGGCCGTGTCATCGACGCTCTCGGTAACCCCATTGACGGCAAGGGCCCCCTTAACGCCAAGGAGAAGCGCCGTGCTCAGCTCAAGGCTCCCGGCATTCTGCCTCGCAAGTCCGTCAACCAGCCGGTCCAGACTGGTCTTAAGTCCATCGACGCCATGGTTCCCATTGGCCGTGGTCAGCGTGAGTTGATCATTGGTGACCGTCAGACCGGAAAGACTGCCGTCGCCCTCGACGCCATCCTTAACCAGAAGCGTTGGAACAACTCCAACGACGAGACCAAGAAGCTTTACTGCGTCTACGTCGCCGTCGGTCAGAAGCGTTCCACCGTCGCCCAGCTCGTCAAGACCCTTGAGGAGAACGACGCCATGAAGTACTCCATCGTCGTCGCTGCCACCGCCTCCGAGGCCGCTCCCCTTCAGTACATCGCTCCCTTCACCGGTGGTAAGTAAACACTCATGCAGTTTAGTCAAGATTTCAGAAGACATGAGACTAACATATCCCTCCAGCCTCCGTCGCTGAGTGGTTCCGTGACAACGGCAAGCACTCCCTCATCATCTACGACGATCTGTCCAAGCAGGCCGTTGCCTACCGTCAGATGTCCCTGCTGCTTCGTCGTCCCCCCGGACGTGAGGCCTACCCCGGTGACGTTTTCTACCTCCACTCTCGTCTTCTCGAGCGTGCCGCCAAGATGAACGACAAGCTTGGTGGTGGTTCCATGACTGCCCTTCCCGTCATTGAGACCCAGGGTGGTGATGTCTCCGCCTACATTCCCACCAACGTCATTTCCATTACCGACGGCCAGATCTTCTTGGAGTCCGAGCTCTTCTACAAGGGTATCCGTCCCGCCATTAACGTCGGTCTTTCCGTCTCTCGTGTCGGTTCCGCCGCCCAGCTTAAGGCCATGAAGCAAGTCGCTGGTTCCCTGAAGCTTTTCTTGGCTCAGTACCGTGAGGTCGCTGCCTTCGCCCAGTTCGGTTCCGATTTGGATGCCTCCACCAAGCAGACCCTCAGCAGAGGTGAACGCGTAAGTTGACAAAGCACCGGTACCTCCTTTCGTGACAAGTACTAACTAATACCTCTAAAGTTGACCGAGCTCCTCAAGCAGAAGCAGTACTCCCCCATGGCCGTCAACGAGATGGTTCCCCTCATCTTCGCTGGTGTCAACGGTCACCTTGACAACGTCCCCGTCGCCAAGATCCTCCAGTGGGAGGCTGACTTCCTGTCCCACCTCCGCACCAACGAGTCCGACCTGATTGCCACCATCGACAAGGAGGGTGCTCTCAGCAAGGACCTTGAGGCCCGCCTCAAGGACGTCATCACCACCTTCACCAAGAGCTTCCTGGGCTAAATTTTTAAGTCTCACCTGACATAATAAATGGTCCGACTGGGAGCGCTCGGGGTTGATGTAGCTGTCTATACCGAAGTTTTTGTTTGCCTAGAGGCGTGAGGAAATCTCGAGGGTTTTGCGCCGGTCCGAGGGAAGCACCAGGGGACGCGATATTTGGGGAAGGATCTCCAGTCGAACCACTTGTAAAATAGAGCTCAAGACTCAATTAACGCCCTCGATTCCTTTTGTCCTTTCATGAACTTGTTCCCAGTAATTTGTTTCGCCGTGATATGTTGTTTTCTGGGAGTTCGTACAGCAAAGCAGACGAGGCTCGGCTGCGAATCGTGAAATTTCAGTGCCTTTACTGTACTAACGGCGAGCTACCGCGTCGTTGACGTAGTCAGCTGCCGCTCACAAATCATCTTGCCGGACTCTCAGTAGGACTTGGAACGCGAGGAGGACGGCGGGCCGTTAAGAGCGCGCCGGATTCTGAGGACGGCCTCGGCCGCCTAGCGGGTCAACTCACAAAAAGTACGGGATGTCGGCAGGTGACATCATCTGGCTGTCAGAGCTCCCAACGTCAACTTAAGTTATTGCCCCTCGCACAACTACCCAAGTTCAACCGTACTCTGTGAATAATACAACCTCATAATGTCATCTGACCCTAGTACTCCGGACATGTCTGCGGCAACGAAAGATGTTCTCAGCCGGGTGCAGCGGATGATTCCGCCCATGTTGGAGAAGTTCCACAAAGGTGAATGATTCCATGGCCTCAAGTTCCAATGCGATTGTAGAAAAGTTGAAGCGGTTTCTCTTGCTTACACGTTGGTATCAGGACAATTGGGCCGCGTCGCTGTTCTCGGTGGCAGTGTCGATTACACGGGCGCGCCGTACTTTTCAGCCATGGCGAGTGCCAGGCTAGGATGCGATATGGTAAGTTCAGTCTTGTCCCAAACCAATCTCTCATGCCTTCCCCAGCTTCATCAGGGCAACGCGGGATACCTCATGATATACTGAGATGAGAACGGAAACCACAGTCCCACGTAATCTGCACTCCCGGCGCGGCTTCAGTGATTAAGACATACTCGCCAAACCTGATGGTCCACCCCCTCATGCGCCAGACCCCATCAGACGCGGCGGACGCCGCAGTAACGGACTCTGACAAGATCTCGGGTCCCATCATCGACATGCTTGCCCGCCTACACGTGCTCGTCATCGGGCCCGGACTCGGCCGCGACCCGCTGATGCAGGAGACCGTCGCGCGCGTCATCCGCGCCGCCCGCGAGCGCTCGATCCCGCTGGTCCTCGACGCCGACGCGCTGCTCGTCGTGCAAAAGGATCCCGGGCTGGTGAAGGGTTACGAGCTGGCTGTGTTGACCCCCAACGTCGTCGAGTTCTCGCGGCTGTGTAAGGCGCTGGAGGTCGATGAGGGGAAGGTGAAGACTGAGACCAGCGGCGATGGAGAGGAGAAGGAGACGGCCAAGGTCGAGGCACTGGCGAGGGCGTTGGAGGGGGTGACTATTGTGCAGAAGGGGGCCAAGGACTTCATTTCGAATGGGAGGGATACGTTGGTCGTTGATCTGCAGGGCGGGTTGAAGAGGAGCGGTGGACAGGGCGATACGCTTACGGGGTCGATAGCGACGTTTTTGGGATGGAGGCATGCGTATCTTGAGGGTTTGTGGGATAAGGGTGGTGAGGCAATCAAGGAGGATGAGTTGGTTAGGCTTGCTGCTTTTGGAGGGAGCGCTATCACGAGGGTAAGTCGGGTTATTGTTTGCTGAGATGATGGATGAATGAGTGGCTGACTGATTGCTTATAGGAATGTTCGAGACGTGCTTTCCTGAAGAAGGGCCGCAGCTTGCAGGCGAGCGACTTGACTGATGAGGTCCACGGTGCCTTCATGACGCTGTTTGGTGAGGTGGATGGCAACGCCGGCGCCACCAAGCTGTGATGGAAGAGGATGTCTACGGAATCATATAGTCGTAGTACTGTAGACGAAGATAATGCCATGCAGTAAACAATATCGATCGTCAGCTTCCTTCTTTGAACAGCTGCTCCAGATATCGCCATGTGCTCGACCCCCACAAGTTGTTGAGTCAAATGGAAGCTGCCTGAGCAATCAGATCTGTGGGAAGGAAGGCATCGAAGGGGTCAAGGAGGGAAAAAAGCAAAAGCTCGGGTGCGCAGTCCGTAAATCGAACTGGGCCCCTACGAAATCCTCCATCCGTTGACTTCTCGAGATTTCATACCAAGTTCTTTACTAACGGACCAGGGCGTTATACCGCTCGACCATGAGGATCGATTGGGCTTGGTTGACGAATGACGACCTCGATCTGAATATGAGGCAAGCTGCCTGCCTAGGTTTGACGCGAGGAGTGCTGGGGAGGGAAGGAGCGAAGATGGGATGAGGCTGTCGATTTGTGTGGGCCTTCTAGAAATCTGGCAGCCATTCCTGATGGCGAGCGGAGGCTGCGAGACCGATTTCCTCGGTGTGTAAGGTATCCTTAGAACACTAGATAGAGATAAGGAGATGATCTTCTGCTAACAATAGAAATAAAGGTTTATATAGCTTCTGAGCTGTAACACCAGACAAAGTCGCTAAGTTCTTTCTATATATCTTTCTTTCTTACTCTACTCATCTTTCTACTAGGAATTCTCCGGTATTAAGACTTTAGACAATAAAAGCAATGATATATAACGTAGTCTTTGGTCTCGTAGTCTTTGGTCTCGAAGTCTTATCAAGGCAAGGGAGCATGAACCCAAGCCCCCTATCCCAAGAACATACTCGAGAAAGACTATCACGCTCGCAAGCTGACATTCAACCTCTCCTGTCAATTATCGAGTATTACCACGTGATGCCGCGAACAGCGCTCAAAGGCATGATTCAACGCCGGATTCATTCACGGTATACCAGACCTATTTATGAGTGGAATCCTCTCCTACTAGTCACATCTGAGGAACCCACTAGAATGGCTAATCTTAACCGCATTCCTGCGACCGTCATGGCAAGAGCATGATGCTTTGACAGCATCCTCTGGGGAGGAAGAATTTCAGCACTGCTCCTCAGCTAGGTTTGCTTTGTATTCACAGGACGAACAGGTGCGGACGCAAACGGGACAATCTCAAGTGCTGACATGGTGGTTCCATTCTGCCAAAGAGAAAGTGACATGGATGGAAAGTGACGGAAAACATTTTTCCGTTCATCTTTCCTAGGATAAACATGTGCTGACAACTTCGACTTCACATGGGGATAGCGTGCGTTTACGAAATCGTATTTATTGACAATGACCTTCACACCAGGTGCCCTAGGTCTGAAATCGATGAGCGGATTTTAAGACTTTACTTGCTAATAACTCGTGTCGTACAAAAACGCTTGTCACGGCCTCCAAGGCTGGGGTTGACACACACTCACTTGCTGGGGATTGGTAGGATGGCCAGGCCAAAGCCATAGCTTGTTGGCAGAGTAATGCAATGTTCGCTCAGGTGACCTTATTTCCCACTTTATTCAAAGCAGCTTCACTTCCGTTCTGATTCTTTGTTCATAACTGCAAGTCATTCTTGTCGACGTATTCGTCTGGCAATGAGACGAAGCGGATGGAACCTCGAGCCTCCAGATCTTTGACTTCCAACTTCCAGCCTCAACTTCAAGCACACATCTGTGAGAGAGATTGCGCATGGTGCCATGCCATAGGACATTAAATACCAATGTATTATGCCCCAAAAGCTTGACTCCGCTACGGATCAGCGCCAGAAAGTCTCTTGAGGTTGCAGTGTTCTGAAATACCACCGCTGAAGTGCAGAGATTCTCTTTATAGACCTGACGTAGAAGATAATAAGTAAAGTGAGGTTTCTCTTCTTTCTTCCAAGTTGATAAAGGAAAGGAGAAGGTTCAGGTTGATCTGACAATCCTTGATAAACCGGGCCTTGAAAGTGACAGGCCAACAGATAACGGCCCATTGATCATGCCCTATGGTATATTAGATATCAGAGAGCAGTATGAATGTCCCATCCGAAATCATAATCTGAACGTTTGGCCCCCATGTAGAATCATCTTCAGGTCTATCGAGATCAGAAAGCGCAGGCAGATGAACCCTAATGGGGAAACCTAGCTAAATACTTCACAATATGCCTGATACCGTGATAACACAAGCAAGCTAGCCCTGGTCAATGAGCATTTACTACCATGTGCTCAATCCAGCTGGACCTCACAAACCCGGCAGAGAAACATCTCCTTAGAAACTTACCTTTACTCTCAATTTAAATGATCTATCAAGATGGGCACCTTTCCATCTTCCAATCTTACTCGGAACCAAATCCGGGCACGCGCCGATACAATCCCGAGCCACATCTACCAAACCCAAACCTCCCCGGCTACGAACCCGACGGCATCCCATCCTTAACAACGGCAGCATGAACAAAGAAGCAAAGAGTGACTAAAGCAAAACAGAAACGAAGTCAACCCCGAAACCCCAGACCTACCCCGAGCCATCTCATCCGAACCCCCTTCTTCACTCATGTGTCAACCCGCAAACGAACATCCCGGACTCCACACGAAGTATCCCCGAGAGACACCATCCCGCTTCTTCCCCGCGTTTTCGTTTTACCCCGGCAAGCCCCGGGTGTTCCTCCACCTCATCCGTGGTTTAGTCTGGACTGAATGTTATTGTGTAGGAAAATGTGCGCACATACATCTCGTAAAGAAGCTATACCCTGAAACTGAAGCGGTGCAGAACCGATGCATGTTGGCAGAAAGGAGGACGGGGGCATGCGGCATCCGCACCAATCCATCAGCCTTACCCGCTCCCCTCAATCTACAATACAACATGGGGAAGACTCTCATAGAACCGACTCCATAAGCGCCTCGTGTGCAAGCTCTAGAAAACTAGACGAGAGACGGATACCGCGTCAAAATGGGGGCTCAAATTTTATGATCCATGGCCTACCTACACTTCATACTCACCAACGACAGATCTATCATGTCCCTCAGCATAGGTACCTGATCCAAATCTTTAACCAAAATGAATGGACTAAAGCCAACGATTCCCCATGATCTGTTAGGTATGCGGTGTAGATACAGGATTACAGAAAATAGGCTGATAATGGCGTGTTTTTTTGTTTCCATCCGCGGCTTCATCCGCTCCAATGCGAGATGTTCGGTTCAGTCCGCAGAGATCCGTCCAAACATCGATCCATCCACCACTCCGGCAGTCCTGATCTAGTTTCCTTGGCCGTCCTTGAACCATCTCTTCCGGATAAGACCGTTCCAGCTACCCTGATGGCGGTAGCAGAAAAAAGAAGTGGACGGAAGAGGGATGAGTTATCCTCTTTCTTGTTTTTCAAATCAATTTGATCATTCACTTTACTCTTCTTTGTGTTAACCACCCAAAGGTCAAAAATCGGCATTGGAAGCAGCACCCCTTGAGGCTCTATCATCTCTCATATACGCAATATGGACAACTCGAGAAATGCGCAGCATTGTTATACCCCAGAATCATCAAGTCTTTTCTGTCCGTAAGTTGACCATGCACAATGGCTTTCACCAACCTCATCCTCATCCTTCTCGAGGTTCGCACTTTACCTTCAAATATGAGGTAAGCAACCTTAGTCATCACATCCCATCTCCCTCCTCCAAACGAACCTGCAAAATTCCATCCAATCATGACCCTTTCTTTTCTACCATTTCCGTGTAATGCCCACCTTTTATTCCCGGGAAGCATGGGAAGCCACAGCACCTTCAGCACTGTAATAGCAGCAACAAACCAGTAGAAAGGCGCCCGTTGCGAGTCCCCGTCCCGTCCGATTAAGGTGCGCGGGAGTGTGCCAGACAGTGTGCCAGCGTAGAGTGCACGTCCAGTCCGCGCCCGCGAAATTTCGGAGCGCCGCAGCAGCAGCAGCAGTGTCTGTCTGTAGAGGGAGGAAGGAGCTTTGGTCATCGCCCTCTGCCTCTCAACAATTTCGCGATCCAAACCTGGAAAACTATCCGCCGCCGCCTCTTCCACTCTCCGATCAACCTCTTGCCAATTGCCCCGTCACGATAATCCCTTTCCAAACCACAAACACCAGATTCAAAATGGCTGCTATTGTCAAGGCGATCAACGCGAAGATCAGGTCCAACCCTGTGTCGGACTATGTCTGCTCTACCCGTACGTTCTTGCCCGCGCTCGAATTTTTTTTTCCCTCTCTCGCGGCTCCGTTGTCCGGAGTTAGCGGGGATTATCCCACACAGCAAATGGGAAAAGGGAGCTTGCTTGAAGCTATCACCAGCTATCGCATGGCATCCTCGAGTCCCGGACAATCATTGATGAAGCTTGTTTGATCGAAATCGCCGCGATTGGCGTGCCGGACCGCCCCCCTCCATACCCCCGGCGCTTACGGACTACGATACTCCGGTGCCGGCCGCTCGCGATAGCTTCAAGATGGACTCTGGGTAGCAAGCTAACCCGTCACGCACCGCAGACTTCTGGGGCCCCGTCTCCAACTTTGGTATCCCTCTGGCCGCTGTCATGGACACCCAAAAGTCCCCCGACCTGTACGTCGAATCCTTCCTTCTCTCCCCGCCACCCGCTTCCTCGGACAAGATAAGATGCTGATACACCATCCCCTTTTTGTAGGATTTCCGGTCAGATGACGGGTGCTCTCTGCATCTACTCTGCCACCTTCATGCGCTACTCCCTCGCCGTCTCGCCCAAGAACTACCTCCTCTTCATGTGCCACTTCATCAACGAGGGCGCCCAGCTTACCCAGGGATACCGTTACATGCAGTACAACTACTGGGGAGGAAAGGAGGCTTCCGCAACCAAGGACGCGTTCGAGACTGTCCAGAAGAAGGCTGATGCCATCGAGGCCAAGGTCGAGACCAAGGTCAAGGAGGCTATTGGCAAATAAATGCGTACCCTCACTCGAGGGAGAGGGAGAAGCTTGGAAAGGGGGCGATATGAGGCGGCAAACACTTGCTGGCTGGGTGCGGAAAGGCCCTCGCAAACATAATGACGACGCAGAGGGGAGGTTCGAGTCTGATGTGAAAAGAGCGCCGAGAGCTTGTCAAGAGCCCACGGCTGTGGTGAGGCCTTGACAGGAGGGAATCCCCGTCGACAGCACAGCACAGCATAGCGTGGCATAATGTGGCAATGCCCAGCCGCGGCGGACGGTGGCTGGCGGTTCTGTACCATCACATTGCATTGTTGTTTTGCTTTTCGGAAACGGACCCTGATTCCCCGGGGAAACACTCGGGGACGAGCCTCTTCATTGCGGCCCGCAAAGTCGTAGAATAGAACAGCGAACTGTTTCTGGAACCCGGCAAGTGTGGCAGCTCTGAATCGTGAAAAGTCAAAGTGATATTCTTGGCAGCAAAGGGTCAAGGACTGCAAGCCAAGCAAGCAGCCTGGACTAAGGTACTACCACATGGACCTGAATAAGGTGGATAGCAGTAATGGCGAGCCGCAGACGAATGAAAATGGGCACGGAGGCTGCCGTCGTCTTGACGGTGCTTTGACTGTGGGCCAGCGGTTCTCGGGGCCTTGACCCGAACTCTCAAAGCTCTCACAACAAAAAAGAAATGGTCCCGTTGTCTTCTTCTTCCGCGCATCAAGGATCCAAATCAACCGCTCTTCTGGGCCTCAGTTGACGGCCCTGACGGACGGAGCGGAGCGGAGCCCTCCTATTTCGGGCGAATCGCGCATGGTTTCAAGGGCCGGGGCCGGAGACAGCACAGGGTGAGCTAAATTCGATGAGTCAAAAAATAGGGTGTCGTCTCATCTCCTCTGGACCAAAAAGCCGCGAGAGTCGTGGATACTGCATACGGGCACCACCATGGCATGGTGGCATGGTGACATGGTGGCCCTCTCCGAAACTGCGAGAGCACCGACATGATGACCCCCACTCCCCTCCCTCGCTGCTGGCACTTGGAGTCTTGGACAGGCCGCAGATCTCGCCGGACGGCCGGCCGAGTGCAGATCCATCTTCGCTCTTGGGACCGCGCATGTGCTGGAGTCCGGCGTTATTAATCGTGGGGTGCAGGGCGGGTACGCAGACGGCGTATGCCTCAAATAACCTGTGATATCCGGACGTGGAAGAGTCACACAGAGGCCGATCACGCAAGCTGGCAGACCCTTTCCTCCTAAAGAAGGAAAGGGGGGGCCAGCCAGGTGAAATAAATGTCGCAGCATGTCATGAAGCCATCGCTAATTGCTATTACCATCGACATCCACGCGCCGGTTTGGTGGCGGACTGAAGATACGCCGTGACGAGACGTGCGCAGTTTCTTTCACCAAGAAGCTTGTATGCCCAAATGCCGGACCAGCCGAGGTCGGAGTATCCAGATCTGGGTTGAGAGTCATCCTCATCTCATGGTGGGCTTGTTTTCAATTTTTGATGTCAAATTTTCTCGCTCCTTCGCGCTTTGCGGCCTTGCCAACGCCGCTTGGATGCTTGCGCGATCTGGAGGGGACAAAAAGAGGAAACGGAAAGAAAAAATAGCCTTGTTGCAGATGGGGGGCCAAGAGTCTTGGATCGTAGGTTACCCAGTAGTCCGGGCTTAGCTGCGTAGGATAATCTGGCCGAGTCGCCCTTGAACTTGCAGCGCAAGTGAGATCCAGCATGGCACCTTGGCGGTGTGATGAGTCGAGAATCAGATGGCTGATGCGAAGAGTTGCATCTGTACTGATTCACTGTTTCCAACCTCCCTTCGTCGTGTCGTTTTCAAAGACGTTGTAGAGTCGACCCGAACGTGGTCTAGGAGTCTAGGACAGCCCAGATAGGTCATGTAACCAATGATGCGAGATTGGAGTTGGTAGTGGGAGAGATCTGACTAGTGGACCGGGAATAACGCTCAAGTATTTTATGGAGATGCGTGGTTTTGTCAAGATTGAGAAGAACCTGGAGGGTCTGAGGGGGTGGTGCGCTTCCATACTCCCCGTGTAGCCTCGTGCGTATTGCTGCTGGCCTGTTGCACATGTGGTGATGTCCATCCCCCTAATTGAAGAAGAGAAAGTGTGGGCGGAGGTTGGTCGGCGGGTAGGTGGGATAACCAGGCCGGTCCAAGGTCGGCGTGGCCTGCCTTGTCGTCGTTTCTGGGCACGCAGCCGTGACCCGTCAAGCCGCCGCCATGTCCCTCGGGGCAAGAAACCGAGGTCGACGATATCTTCGGTCTCCTTTGCTCTCTCGTTACCGTAGGCTGTAGGCGGTACCTAGCACACGCCTCGGGAACAATGATAAAGGGGCACGAGTACAGCATGACGCGCCGGACGGATGAACCCTGTGAAAGTCACCCCGCATTCTGCAATGGATTGGACCGCGGGGCAGAAAGGGCGAAAAAGGTCAGGGACGAGTTGACGAGCAGGTGAAAGATTATCCATCAAAGGCTGATATCGCGTCGAGTTGTCCCGAAGCAAAAAGAGAGTAGCCGGTAGTTGTGGTGATTTGGTGGCAGTGGTGCTGGTGTCAAGAGGCGGACGCCCGAAGGACACGGCGCAAAGCCGTGTTATCCTCGGCTTCGGCAGTCAAGAGGCCCGTAAGACCCATGTAGTTATTCTCGTGAAGCCGTGAAGTGCTCGTGGCATCGCGAAGTTCGCCGACTGTTTTGCTTTTCTCTCGGGAGTTGACGAGTTGATGTGACATGGTAGACGGCAACTTGGGGTAAGGTAACTTACAAGGTACCTGAGGGTGGAAGGGAAGCCGAGAGCACTGAGGAAGGAAAGAGTGAGGTGCAGTGCTGTCGGCCTGCCTGCCGCTAGTTGCTCATGGTAATTGCGGTATTGCCTTGTGACAGGCGCCACCACCCGTACCTACCTTCAAAAAAGATGAAAAAGACAGGCGCGAAGGACAAGGTACATTTTACTCCTCGGGGTACTTTCCATACTGATGTTCATTGAATTGGCAGGTCCAGCTGTTAATTTGCATTTGTTTGCACAGGATACTGCCTGTGCCAATTGGTCTTGCCTCCTTAGCCTTCTGAATGAGCACTTTGGTCTGTATTGTCTGACATTGTCCGTCTGCTGTTTCCCATGTTGCCCATTTCCAGACAGCATGCACTTGTCATGCTGGCAATGTCACTAACCCCGTCCTGGAGTTGTCACTTCGAGAAACCGTTAGTCAACCGGAATAGAGCTGTTTTGTATCGGCAGGCTCTGGTTGGTCAATTCCTTCTGGTCTAGCGGTGATTTGCGACCCCGCCAATTTTCTTTACTTTTAGAATATTTATTTATTTTCTGTTACTGCTGGCTGCATTCTTCAGGTCCAGGCCTTGTGTTCGAGGGTCTTGATAGACGCCTCTCGTGGGGTTCCTCTGGTTTGCCATGTTCACTATGTGGCTGTCCCATATTCTAAAGATAACAGTGTTTCTTTGGGGGTCGTTTCTGTTGAAGGCAGATCTCTTGGCTATCCTCACCAATCGTCTCAGGAGCTGCGGTCAAGGCGCCGGCGGGCTGGAGACGACCTAATAAACGGAGACGGAGGCTGGAGCCGGTGGAAACAGATCTCGGTCAGGGATGGGCGGGGATTGGGGGTCTTGCTGCTATTCTCAGGGCAGGCGTCCTTCTTTTCAGACTTTCACGGCGTTTCTCTCGCGGGGGCATTGCAGAGCCAAGAGGTATCAGCATCTCAGGTTGGTCTCTCATGGACGTTTCCTACGCAAAATGGATACTGAATACGGGTACCTGTCGCACCTTGATCCTTGGCAGGTTGTCGGGCCTTTCTATCAACTTTCCTCTTCAAGATGGAGTTATCAAGTTGAAGGCATTTGGAAATGGAACTTGAGTGACATTGCTCTGCATCCGTCTCAACCTAATGCCAAGGACGGCAGCAAAGCGAGGCGGTGGACTGCAGACATCCCAAGTGCGAGGATCAGCCATGCCATGCCGCCATTGTCGTCAGTCAGGTGGGACGTGGGAGATGAACATCGAGAAGCCGAATGCCGGGGAGACATTCCATTGCATGTTATGGCATGTCATTTTCGGTCGAGTCATCGGCTTGGTGGTTGATTGGCATATCGTGTACCTAATAGCGTTCGGGGGGTGACTTTCTTCGGTCTCTTCTTTCCCCCTCTGGACTCTCTGGAGGCTCCTTCTTTTTTTTTCTCTTGTCCTTCTTGCCGCGACAAAGCGGCTGTTTGAGTAGTGCAGCTTACATCGCAGAGTGGCCTAAGCTCCTGTCCTAGACAGGGCAGCTACCACAATCGAGGAGTGTCAGTGGACGAGGGGGCAGGAAGGGAAGGGGGGGAAACTACCTGCCTGGGTATCTACCTAGGTATCTAGGTATGGATGTACCTTGTACCTCGGTACCTTGGTACATGTTCCGCGGTCTCACCCCTCCCCCTCTTCTTCCCCTCCATCCATCCATCCATCCCACCACCATCCTCTGCTTCGTCTGAGCCAAATCTTCACCGTCCCAGCGGCGTCTGCAACGCGTCCTTCTTGCATCTCTGGCTGTGAATTGCATCCATGGATGTACACCGGTACAGACGACCCTCAAGAAATGCTTTACTTTGGCGCTAGCAACTGGAGACAAGGTCCCCTCCTTCATGACACCGAGGGGTGGACATGTCCCTCGCTCTCCGTCTCTTGTCTTGTCATGTCACTCAATCCCAGCTCCAGCCGCCAGCCTCCAGTCTCCCAGTTACAGCATCGTCGTCGCGGGTTCCCTGCCGTTGAGCAAGTCACTCCGGCCATCTGCAACACCAAGATTGGCTTGGTCTGAACTGTGACTGAGGGTGGACGGTGGACATGGGCGGATGGATCTGGCCTGGCCTGGTCTGGTCTATCTCTGTCTGCCATTATTCGGTCTAAGCTGGGGTGTACCTACTAATCACAGATCATGGCCCGTTACGCACTCTGGACGAAAGAATGTTTGCCAGGGCCTGTCTACCATGAGACTGTGACTACTGCTACACCTCAGCCTAGACGAAGTATCTACTTACAGCCGAAGCACAACAGAGTTGTGAAGACGGGGGGAACCAGCCCATCCATTGATACATGTATCGAGCGAGCCCTGACACAGCTACTTACAAGCTCCCAGCTTTCGAATTACAATAAATCCCCTCGTCCCTCAAGCTTCCAGTTCATCCCGTCCTTCCTCTCTTCCTCTTCTCGTCCTCCGTGCTTCCAACCTCTTTTGCTGGCTCTCTACCATACTTGCTGTAGTTGCTGTCAGCTGCTTTGCTTCGTTGTTTGTGCTACTCCATAAGATACCACTCAACAACCATCCGTACCTACTCGCATCCACCACCGTCATACCCCCCCACCACCGACACCCACTTTCTGTCCCTCTCGGTCGGACGGGTGTTAATAGAGTAGAGCTGTGCTCGCCTGTCATCGAAGCTCCTCCCTACTCTCTCTCTCCCCGGTAGAGAAGACAACAAGCAGCAGCTACCCCCCAGAGCTACCCCTCGGCTCTTAATCTTCACCTCTCGTGTCGAATCGATACCCCCTCGGCTCAACTTCCGCAGCCCACACACCACCACAAACCACAAACCAGCTGTCACAGCAGAACAAGCAACAACCACAGTTGCGCGCTTCAAACTTCGGTCTTCGGCTCATCAGTCCCCCCTGGCCTTGTACCCGCGCCGCCGCATCCTGCTGCGCCTGATCTGCACCTGAGGAGAAAAAAAAGCCAGGCGGCAGAAGTCCAAACCCAGCGGCACGTCCGAACCGGCCCTGGACCCAGACCTAGACCGGCTTAAAGCTTGGGAGACCTGGGAGATAACCCCACCAACCCAAACCAAAGTTACCCAGACCAAACCACCCCGCCAACCGACACCCCGACGCAATTGTCTCGCAACTGAGACCTCAACAGCTTCCCCTGCTCCTCGGTCCATTCAAATACGGGCCGTCGTAGCTTCTGAATCCGTTCGGTCTTCTCCTCCTTCTTCCTGTCCCCTCTCCTCACACACACACAACCGCCCAGTATGGCTCAAACACAGGTCACCTTCAACGATGTCTTCGAGGACGGCGACGTTGAGGAGGTCCAGAAGGACCCCCAGACCATCCACCACATCCGCGCCAACTCGAGCATCATGCACCTGAAGAAGATCTTGGGTGAGTCGCAGCCTTCTCGGGAGGCCATTGGACTCTCTCCTCCTGGCCTCTCGCGCTATTGGATCTGGAGCCAAGAACTATGCTGACCTACTGCCTTTTTACCCCTCTACAGTGGCCAACCGTGGTGAAATTCGTAAGTGCTTCCATCCAGCCGAGCTCCTGACTCACGCAAGCTAACCACCACCGCCTTCTAGCCATTCGTGTATGTTGATTCTTATTCCAGCTCAGGTAATGCTTCAGAAACAGTGATGCTCACGTTTAAATGTGTCTAGATTTTCAGAACAGTACGTTAACCAACTTCTCCTAACTAACACGACCGTCCTGGCGCTAGAAGACCCAGCGCTGACTCTCTACAGGCCCACGAGCTTTCGCTGCACACCATCGCAGTCTTCAGGTACAGCGCACCACCTGGGCAACCCCCAAGGTCTACATACTAACTCCCTGACAGTTATGAGGACCGTCTCTCCATGCACAGACAGAGTAAGCCCCCATCTAGCCTTTGAACATTCCCCGAAGCAGCCTTCTAACCCGTGTTCCACAGAGGCCGATGAGGCATACGTCATTGGCAAGCGCGGCCAGTACACCCCGGTCGGTGCTTATCTCGCTGGAGACGAGATTATCAAGATTGCCGTCGAGCACGGCGCGCAAATGATCCATCCTGGTAAGAAAACGCGTCTTGTCTAGATGCTGTGGTCAAGACACTAACACACCGCCAAAAGGTTATGGTTTCCTCTCAGAAAACGCCGAATTCGCTCGCAACGTCGAGAAGGCCGGCCTGATCGTGAGACATCCCGCTAAAAACTCCCCCTAAAATCTGATAACACTACTGACTCGGTGTGCCTTCTTAGTTCGTTGGTCCCTCCGCCGATGTCATTGACTCGCTCGGTGACAAGGTCTCTGCCCGAACTCTCGCTATCGCTGCCGGTGTCCCCGTCGTTCCCGGTACCGAAGGCGCCGTCGCCACCTTTGAGGAGGTCAAGAGCTTCACCGATCAATATGGTTTCCCTATTATCATCAAGGCTGCCTACGGTGGTGGTGGTCGTGGTATGCGTGTCGTCCGCGACCAGGAGACCCTGAAGGAGAACTTTGAGAGAGCCACCTCCGAGGCCAAGTCCGCCTTCGGCAACGGCACAGTCTTTGTCGAGCGATTCTTGGACAAGCCTAAGCACATTGAGGTCCAGCTTCTCGGTGACAACCACGGCAACATTGTCCACCTGTACGAGCGTGACTGCTCCGTCCAGCGTCGTCACCAGAAGGTCGTCGAGATCGCCCCCGCCAAGGACCTTCCCTCCGACGTCCGCGATGCCATTCTCAACGACGCCGTCAAGCTGGCCAAGTCGGTCAACTACCGCAACGCCGGTACCGCCGAGTTCTTGGTCGACCAGCAGAACAGATACTACTTTATCGAGATCAACCCCCGTATCCAGGTCGAGCACACCATCACGGAAGAGATCACGGGTATCGATATCGTGGCCGCTCAGATCCAGATCGCTGCCGGTGCCACACTGCAGCAGCTTGGTCTGACCCAGGACCGCATCTCCACCAGAGGTTTCGCCATTCAGTGCAGAATCACCACCGAGGACCCCGCCAAGGGTTTCCAGCCTGACACCGGAAAGATCGAAGTCTACCGCTCCGCTGGTGGTAACGGTGTCCGTCTCGACGGTGGTAACGGTTTCGCCGGTGCTGTCATTACCCCTTACTACGATTCCATGTTGGTCAAGTGCACCTGCCACGGTTCCACCTACGAAATTGCTAGGAGAAAGGTCCTCCGTGCCCTCGTCGAATTCCGTATTCGCGGCGTCAAGACCAACATTCCTTTCCTCGCTTCCCTCCTTACTCACCCCACCTTCATTGACGGCAACTGCTGGACCACCTTCATCGACGACACTCCTCAGCTGTTCGACCTCATTGGCAGCCAGAACCGTGCTCAGAAGCTTCTCGCCTACCTCGGTGATGTCGCCGTCAACGGTAGCAGCATCAAGGGCCAGATTGGCGAGCCCAAGTTCAAGGGCGACATCATCCTTCCCGAGCTCCTCAACGAGGATGGCTCCAAGATCGACGTCTCCGCGACCTGCACGAAGGGCTGGAGACAGATCATCACCGAGCAGGGCCCCAAGGCCTTCGCCAAGGCTGTCCGTGAGTACAAGGGAACGCTGCTCATGGACACCACATGGCGTGATGCCCACCAGTCTCTGCTGGCCACCCGTGTCCGTACCGTCGACTTGCTCAACATTGCCAAGGAGACTAGCCACGGTCTGAGCAACCTGTACTCCCTGGAATGTTGGGGAGGTGCCACCTTCGATGTTGCCTACCGCTTCCTCTACGAGGACCCCTGGGACCGTCTTCGCCGCATGAGAAAGGCAGTTCCCAACATTCCCTTCCAGATGCTTCTCCGTGGAGCTAACGGTGTTGCGTACTCGTCGCTTCCCGATAACGCCATCGACCACTTTGTCGAGCATGCTAAGAAGAACGGTGTCGACATTTTCCGTGTCTTCGACGCCCTGAACGATATCGACCAGCTCGAGGTCGGTATCAAGGCCGTCCACAAGGCCGGCGGTGTTGTTGAGGGTACCGTGTGTATCTCTGGCGACTGCAAGTGTTCCCTTTCTTTTGGTCATCATGAGTAATGTCCCTTTTGCTAATAAACGTCATAGTGTTGAACCCCAAGAAGAAGTACAACCTCGAGTACTACCTCGACCTTGTCGACAAGCTCGTCGCTCTCGACATCCACGTCCTTGGCCTCAAGGACATGGCTGGTGTCTTGAAGCCGTACGCTGCCACTAAGTTGGTCGGTGCCATCCGTGCCAAGTACCCCGAACTCCCCATCCACGTCCACACCCACGACTCCGCCGGTACTGGTGTTGCGTCCATGGTCGCCTGCGCCAAGGCTGGTGCTGACGCTGTCGACGCTGCCACGGACAGCTTGTCCGGCATGACCTCTCAGCCGAGTATCAACGCCATCATTGCCTCTCTCGAGGGCAGTGAGCACGACACCGGCTTGAACCCTGCCCACGTTCGTGCTTTGGACTTCTACTGGTCCCAGCTGCGTCTCCTCTACTCTCCTTTCGAGGCCCACCTCAGCGGTCCCGATCCCGAGGTGTACGAGCACGAGATCCCCGGTGGTCAGCTCACCAACATGATGTTCCAGGCTTCCCAGCTTGGTCTTGGTACCCAGTGGGCCGAGACCAAGAAGGCCTACGAGCACGCCAATGACCTTCTTGGCGACATCGTCAAGGTCACTCCTACCTCCAAGGTTGTCGGTGACCTTGCCCAGTTCATGGTCTCCAACAAGCTGTCCGCTGAGGACGTCAAGGCTCGCGCCAGTGAGCTCGACTTCCCCGGCTCTGTCCTCGAGTTCCTTGAGGGTCTCATGGGCCAGCCGTACGGCGGATTCCCCGAGCCTCTGCGCTCCGATGCCCTCCGCGGCCGCAGAAAGCTGGACAAGCGCCCCGGTCTGTTCCTCGAGCCCGTCGACTTCGCCAAGATCAAGCGCGATCTGCACAAGAAGTTCGGCGGCCCCGTTACGGAGTGCGATATCGCCGCGTACGTCATGTACCCCAAGGTCTTTGAGGACTACAAGAAGTTCATCCAGAAGTACGGCGATCTCTCCGTCCTGCCGACAAAGTACTTCCTGTCTCGTCCCGAGATTGGTGAGGAGTTCCACGTCGAGCTCGAGAAGGGCAAGGTTCTCATCCTCAAGCTCTTGGCCATTGGTCCTCTCAGCGAGAACACTGGCCAGCGCGAGGTGTTCTACGAGATGAACGGTGAGGTCAGACAGGTCACTGTCGACGACAACAAGGCCTCCGTCGAGAACGTCAGCCGTCCCAAGGCCGATGCTTCCGACTCTAGCCAGGTCGGCGCTCCCATGGCCGGTGTGCTCGTTGAGCTCCGTGTCAAGGAGGGCTCTGATGTCAAGAAGGGCGACCCCATTGCTGTTCTCAGCGCCATGAAGATGGTAAGTTTTGCTTCGTATCTAGCTACCATCTTAATTCGTTTACTAACATTCAACCCTAGGAAATGGTTATCTCCGCCCCGCACAACGGCAAGGTCGCGACCCTCCAGGTTAAGGAGGGCGACTCAGTCGACGGTTCCGACTTGGTGTGCAGAATTGTCAAGGCTTAAACGGGATAAGGGGTTCATGGCTGGGTTACGGCAAAGCGGCAACTTTCTTTGAATTCTTTATTTATGATTCCAAATATTTAGCGAGAAAACCAAAGAGGCATGGAATTCGACATGAGAAAAATGTCTGGGGCGCGATGAACGGTTTATATTGGTAGTTTGAATTGAAGTACATTTTAGAATCAGTGTCGTCTTCTCCGTGCCTCGCGTCGTCTCTGTGCTCAGTGTCGTCTCTGCGCCTAGTGCTTTCGTTGTTTGTGGTAGGATCGCGGCTCCTCGTCTCCCTGACACTATCCCAAACGGAATACAACATGGATGCGTGCCCTTATTCTTGTTGATGAGCATCCTAAGCTAGTACCGTACTCTAGTTTTGAAAGTTATCATGGTTCTCGTAGTACAAACAAGGCTTGTAAGATAGCTACCTTGGTCTTTTTCTGATATTAGAAGTCCTTGCCTCGCCTCTATCACTAGTATCGTTTACATACCAGCGAGCCGTATATTAACGACCACTCTCATCGACGATAGAAATCTTCGACGAGCTTCCCTGCTGACACCAAGAATAGTTTGTTTTCTACAAGAGGGAAGCACCTCTGTTATCTCTTGAGAGGCGAGCAATAAGGTTTGACATGCCTCCCTCCCTCCTTAATCCCAGTCAATTTCTATAATCATAACTACGACGAGGACGATATATTATTAGAAACCACCATAGCTCAAAGATAGGACAGCTTAAGAGGATCGTCATGGCTGTTATAAGAATTGGAGAGTAAGCGTCGTCTCTATTTTATAATCAAGGGCAGCGCATCTTACTACCGTGACACCGAGATCATGTGTGTACGGGTCTTCCATCCCATCCCGGCTTAACGCGTCTGCATGTTCCCATTAGAACACAACGCAGAGGCAGAGTAAGGATCTAGACCTGGGAGCAAGGGTGAACAACTTACCTCAAGCTGGCTAGGCATATATACGATCCACAACGTCACCTAAGAATACAGACCGGCGCCGCATTCTCCCCGTGAGGCCGGCCAGTCACTCTCCTCCACCAAGTCCTCCTCCAGAGACGGCACCCGCAACAGAAGTGCAGGCCACACTGCGAAGGGCAAAGGAAAGGCAACGCGAAAAATGCCTGGGATTTAGAAATCTCTCTCGGCCGCTTCTCATCGAAACGAGAGCTCTATGTTGCATCCCCCCCCCTCCCCCCTTTGTCCCCCCTTCTCCCCTGAGCGACTTCCTCTTCTCCTGTAGACCCCAGATGCCCCGACCTGTGGGAAGCGAAAAGACACCCAGACCGCCCATACTCCTCTTGCAGCCAGAATAGAGATAGAGGACGTTTCTGTGTCTCTGCCTGTAGCTTGATTGGGCGAGACGGCCATGTCTGGAATTGCTAATCTCTTTGGTCGTAAAGGACCAGAAACCTATGACGTGGGACAGAGGCACTGGAAATTGCCGGAGCAGGTAGTTGAAAGACGAGGCCATCGCTTGACCCAGCACCTCATCTTGGGCCTCGCCAGCGACAATCACGCTTCACACAAGTCATTGCAATTCCAAGTCTTGCCCAAACCAGGTCTCATTAGTCTATGATCCAGCCGCCATAGCCCTCATCATGGTGTTTTTACAAGTACACAAAGGTCCTCTGGAACGCCATCCCCCAAACGGTGACAGCTTCCCCTGTGTTGTGTTTGACAGATTTCTTTTTTTGATTTCGTCTCATTCTGTCGTAAGGCCACCGCTCTACTCATCACCAGGACCCCTTCACGCCTCGCTGTCGGTATCCTACTCCTCCATCTTGTCGTCCTCCTTCTTGTCCTCGTCATCGTCGTCATCGCCCTCGAGTGACTTCTTGGCAAACCGCTCCGCCTCCTCGCGCAGCTCCTTGGGCACCTCCTCGTGGCGGCCCTTAGTGGGGCCGTCAATGTCACTGATCCAGCTCATCTCGAGCTCAAACTCCTTGTCCTTGTTGTCGTCGTGGGCGACGTAGATGATGCGGGCAGCCTCCTTAACGGCGTCCTCCAACGTCAGTCCGCCCTCAGCGAGGTCGAGCTTCTCGAGCTCTGCCTTGGCGGCTTGACGGCCCTTGCCAGTAGCAGCACCGTAGTAACCCCAGTAGAGACCGGAAGGTTCGATCATGTAGAGGAAGGGACCACCGTGCTTCTTGGTGGTGTCCTTGCCGCCGGCACCGACCTTGGGGCCAGAACCAACTTCGCCGTCAACGGGGGTCTCGGTAGAAGGGTCGAAACCACCGACAATGGCGGTAATACCGAATGGACGGACTGAGGAGTAGAGAGTGTAGGCTTGGAGGTAGCCGCCCATGCGGGCTGCGAGGTCGGCGGTGGAGATGGGAGTCTTGAAGGTGTCGCGCCAGCCGCGGGCTTCTTCACGGGCGCGGTCAACGAAGTGGCGGCCATCGGGGATCATGCCTGAGTAGACCTTTTGATTTGTCAGTCTGGCCAATAGAGCAGAGATATATGCAGGTAGGAAGGTCGTGAGGGTTTGGTAAAGCTACTCTCGGAGCTGCAATGCATATCGAGGCAGGGGAGGGAGGGGTAAATTGATTGCGGGAGGGGAACGGATGACTTACAACACCGAGATGTCTGTCAATGGTAGCAATACGCTTGTTGGCATTGGGCTTCCATAACTTGGAGGCAATGATCTTTTCGACAGCGAGGACGACGCCACCCTTGCACCGGATACCGATGGATGTGCCACCGTTCTCGACGGCCTTGACGGCATACTCGACTTGGAAGTTGCGGCCGTCGGGGGAGAAGATGGAGTTGCTCAGGTCATAACCTGTGCCTATCGACGTCTAAATAAGGCGGGCGAGGCATCATATTAGTTGTGTACTACAGATATAGAGCCAAGGCTGGGTTGGTCGGTTCTGGTAGCTCGTGCCAACCCCCGGTCGCTGGAGGTGGTGATTCCCCGGGAACCTAGCAAGGGAAAGCTTACCATTGTGAATTAGAAGAGCTTGGGGTATTCGGGGAAAGCTTCGGGTGTGTAATCTTGAGGACTGGAGGGTTCGTTGGGCGTCGAAAGGAGTCGTGATGAAGTGGGTGTCGTAGGCACGTTGTCTGGTCGTGGGAGAGAGCTCGTGGTGGTGGATGACGATGGCGGGACGTGGTTTGGAATTGGGGAATCTGGAGCCTTGAGATCAGAGCTTCAGGCAACCTGAGCTGCGTGTTGCTGCGAGAGGTTGACGGGCGAGGCTAGACGCAAGGGTGCCTCAGGTTGAAAAGGGAAGCTGGGGGAGGGTGGATCCACCCAGGCCGGGAAGGTAGGAAGGCACCAGCCACTTTAAAGGTGTGGCTGGAGTGGAAGTGGTGTGGCTGGTGCGATGCCCGGCCTCCCGTCATCGTGAACACCAACGCTGACAGGGGAATTAAAATAACCCCACCATCCCGCACTTGACCCTGCAGTGGTGTGCAGCTGCCAGGTGCTGTACGGATAGAGGGGTTATCGGGATGAGAGAGACATTGCGAATTCACATGGAGGAACAACAACATGTTGCACTAGCTGGGCATGTGTAGTTTATAATCAAACGGCTTTTAGAGAGCTGCTTAATTTCTACGTTTTCTCTGTGAACAAGATCTGCATCTGGTCGTCTTCGTCTTGTTTGAGAGGATTTGTGAGAGACGATGAAAATCGTGGAGGCGTTTGACATGACTCCCATACTGTCTTGGACCGATAGTACGGTGACTTAGGGGAGTCCAGGCCCGGATGGATCCGGCGAAACGAGTGTTGGGACGGGGTTTCGAGGAGGAGCGGTGAAGACTAGACTGGGATCCCGAGACTTTGTTAGAGAAGTTCGAGTATAGACGGAAAGTGTTGAGGAGTTTCCGGCATGCAACAAACGCGCCAGTCAGTGTAGGAAAATGGCAAAGGCATTGAGTATTTACACTGAGTTTGAGGATCATCGTCACCACATCCTGCCGAAGACTGGAAGTAATACCAAGTGGTGGGAAAGGTATTACAGAGTGCGCATATGACGGCGGGTGGGCTCGAGTGTGTCACGGGAGACTGATTTGATACCTCCGTAGTCTTCCAGAAGCTGTGTGGACTGATCGTGTCACGGAACCATTGGGTGAGGAGTGCGGATCTTGGAGAGAATATGTTTCAAATTGGACGCTTGCTGCCGGACTCTCTGCCAGGGCATGTGTGCATGGCCATTACCGTACACCAAGGATCAAATGGCACTGGAGGTGTACCCGTACCCGTACCCGTACCTAGGTATCGAATTCACGTACAACTTGACTGATCATCGGCCATTCTCACAATCTTGAACATGAATCACAAACGAACCATGCTCTTGAGCAGCCTAGATAGTTCAGGTAGCCATTCATTCCTGCCTGACCGAGGGAGCATTTAGGTCGGGTCGGCTAGCGTTGGTTGGTGCGAATGTTGGTTGGTGATGAAAGTGGTGATGTGTGGATGCAGACGCTGCACCGGAGACGGGATCTCATGGGATGGGACGAAAAAAAAAAGAGACAAGAGACGGGCCCGGCTTCAGTGAGAAAGTGTGCTGAGAGACTGAAGCGTCAGGTCACATTACCCTTCCGTTCAACGCATCGTTGGGCTCGCTGCGTCATGACCCTGCCTGCTACCGCTAAAATTGACCCCTCCTTCCTAGCTAAGGCAATTTCCCCCTGCCAGGCTTCCCCCTCCCCCCTCGTGCGTCGTGCCTGCCGCCCTCCACTTCTATCCCCCCCTCCTTCCAGGTTCCCTCTACCCGCCCAGAAAACGGCCGTGGCTCCTTCTGCCATATAAAATTCCAATCTTCACTTTTCACCCTCGACTTTCTCGACTCTTTTCTCTTTGCAAAATATCATCACGACTGGCTATTCGCATTACCTGGCACCAACTTCATCGACTATCGATTTGCTACACCCAACTGAGTGTCGCCGCCGTCGCCCCTGCGAGATTCGACAACAGCGACAACGAAGAACCCTCACCCCACCACTAACCCGCTCCCACTGCATCCGCTGACCTTGCCGCACCACTTCACATCCACCCAGTCTCCAACCCTGGTACCACTACTGCTGTCTTCCTGCCCAAGGAATCACCATACCGAACCCGATTCACGAAACGCCTCGACCGCTGTCTTCCTGTGACTCTTCGCTGTCGCTTTTCCTCTTTTCTCGAGTTTCCTGTGCTCTTTTTTCTGCTTTCAACAAAATCCCCCAAGAAGAAGAAACACTCGAGAGTACCTACATAGAGTAGCCAATATAAAGAAACACTTCTCTTCTGCTACCACTCACTGTCCGAACCCCCGAAACCGATTACCAAGCCAAGAAACAAAGCATCAAGAAGACAGCACATTTCTGTCTTCTTTGCTCCCACCCCCGACAAGATTTACTTCTACAGCAAGCAGCTTTACGACGAAGGGCCTTTTCGGGCTTTTCAATCACCAGATTTCAATCAAACAAAAAGGTAGGTTTTTCCCCCTCCTCTCACAGACCCCCGCCGCCATCGGGCCCTTCTTCATCATCATCCACGCCCGGAGCCCCGCCAGGCTTTGTTCGGAGATGGCCCCTCCACGGCGGCGCCGGGAGTAACACGGAACATGAACCGACAACAGTGAACAACTACTAACATCCTTTGCAGCACGATGGTTTCCTTCACCCCCACCATGCAGGTCCAAGATGATCTCGCAACCCTTTTCTCCCGCAACTTAACCTTCAACCCTGAAGTTCAGCCCAAGGTAGAGGAAGAAGTCAAGCAGTCCCCGGAACCCACCCTCGCCAGTCCCGCCCCGACTCCGGCGCCCATCATCTACTCCATCACTCAGCACTACACCCATTCCGCCCACGTTGTCCGTCAGCAAGCTCAAGAGGCCCCCATCCAGCGCCCCTCCTCCGAGCCTCCCCAGACCGAGCAGTTGACCCCCGAGGCCGTTCTCAGCCAGCACGGCGTCGACCCTTCAGTCCTCTCTCCTTCTCAGATTCAACTTTTCCGCTGTTCCGAAGAACCCCACCAGCTGCGACTTCTTGAAATCTGGCGCGCCGCACCCCCTACCTCGAGCACAGAGAACCCATCACTGGCATGGACAAGCACAACACTTGAGCAAGAGGAGCAGCTGGCGAGACTCCGATATGAGCGCATGGAAGCAGAGAAGCAGCAACAGGAGCAGCAGCAGAACGCCGTCATGAGCCTCGATGGTACCCAAGTCCAGTCAGATGACAGCCGCTGGCTGGCAAGCTCCATCACCTCGCAAGTCGAGCCGTATATGATGTCTGGCTACGAGGAGCTTATGCGTCGTGAGTACGAGCGCGAGCAGGAGCTGGCACAGGCCTCCCCCCCAAGCAACTATTCTCACTACGGCTCTGCAGTCGGCACCAGCGGCTATAAGCCCGCCACCGACCCCGTCTACAAGGGCTTCGGCGATGACTGGGCCCGGGAGCAGAGTCTCCAAATGCAGATGCAGATGGAGAACCAGTACGGTGCGTTCCAGCACTACGGAAGCGGTAACATCGAGGCCATGGACATGTAATGCGGCGAGGAAAGAGAGCCATGGCACATCACCACTTTTTCAGCATAGCAGCAGACACTTGCCTTGATACCTACACTGCATGGGAAGACAACGTCGGATAATCAGGAGGGCAATTATTGGATTGCCTCTCGTCGGTAGACGTGTTTCTTCCCCAGTTTTCTTTTGTCTTTTGATTTTCTTTTTTTGTCAAGAAGGTTATGAATAAGCAATTGGGCGTATACCAATAGGCAGGCATGAGGAACGAACAGGACTACCAAAACAATAAAATATTCCATTCAAATTCAAGCTGGGCTGACGAATGACTCGGTGAAGGGGGCCCATCTGCTTCCGTTCCGATGACGACACACCGCGGTTTCTCGGCATGTGCATGGGGTTGCGACAGTCGGAGGAAGTATAGAAAGGGGACATGCTCACCAAGCCAGGCAATAGAGAAGGGACGTTGAAGTAAGACGTAGAACGTATAATTGGGTCTCTTGCCAAGGCCTTATGTGTTCGATCTCGCATCATCTTGCTCGTCGAGTCTAAACTCTCGCCATACAATATACAGCCCGGCAAAGCATTTAATTTCACTCCGGATTCCCGCTGAGAACCTCTCGTTTATTGAGGTGTAAGTGCCCAGGTACAATAGTGGTAACATCCTCGCACAGGTATTCCAAATTCGTTGAGGTAGTTTAAGTCGAATTATTGAGATACCTTGGCAGGTAAGTCAGTTCTATATATCATACATCATGTGCCGTACTATTCTCTGGCCTTTTGCATATTGCCGTCTTTTGCTCCTCCCTCGACGTAATTTGCCCGCCTAGTCAAAGTTTGCTCCCTGTAGGCGAGGCTTGAATATTCTTATGGCGACCCAGCCTGTTGTTTCCCCCGTCTACACGAGTCAATATGCTCTCGTCCTATTCTCCCGTTCCCGAAATTTCAATGGTGGTGGTATCCTGTACGCCGGGTATATGTAGTTGTTCGTCGTCGTCGATAATTAGGTAATGTCAAGTTATTTGTCTAAATGGTGATGAGAATGTGGTAAAGTAGGCAGGTAAACCCCTTCACGTAGGTCTGGTCTACCGCTTCTTGCCAGGATGACCCGGGTGTTCCGCCATCCGAGACGAAAGCCACTGCGCCGAGTCCATGCCCCCGGGGACGTTGACCTGCCACGTACTCGGTGGAGGGCTAGGCATGGGGAAGTCTCCCGGCGATGGCGGCGCCAGGAACTGCGAGCCGCGCGTGTAGTGGCTGCTGGCTCGCGTCGTCCGGCTGTAGCGGTTGTCGAACCTGCTGCTGTGGCGCGGGTTCGTCGTGTTGGTGTACGTCTCCACGGTCATCCTGCTGTCTCGGTAGTGGTGGCCTGGGCTGTTGAGGGTGCTCAGTCTGCTCGCCCGGTTGCTGTTGTTGTGGTTATCGTGAGGGTTGCTGACGTTGCTCAGCCGGCTTAGCCTGCTCGCTCGGTTGCTCGTGGGGTTTGCGCCGTCGTGGTTGGTGACGCCCAGGGTGAGGGCTGAATGGGTCGAGTCGCGGTTGTCTCGGTTGAAGGAGCCGAAGCCCATGGATATGGCGGACATGCGTGGCGAACACCAGTTCACGGTCGGCGCGGGTGATCTCACTTTCGGTGTCAAGTGAAGGCCGTCTTCGAGCTCAAACGAATTGTCTTCCTGTTGCGCAATTGTTAGTCTGGGTTCGGTTTGGCGAAGGGGTAAATGGCGGGAGAAGAGTGTCTTACTTCGCGGGGTGATGGACAGAGCCATTGCCCACCATCGCCGTCGTCGCGGGTGACCACCAGGGACTCCACATCTTCGTCTCGCCTCTCTCTCTCATACGCGAGGTTAAAGTCCTTGCTCAAGCCGCTCCGTCTCGTCGGTGCCGACGAGCTGTAGCCGTCTTGGGAGCGAGCGATGCGAGGCACCTCCGCCTCAAACTCGGCCCGGATATCAGCCTCGATCTCTTCCAGGGGTGCGTCGTCTGGCACGGGGTGTCGCGGGTGACGGGGGTCTGAGCCGTCGCTGCGGACATAACTCGGCTGCCCCTTGAACCGTTCTCGCCACGCTATCGCACGAGGCGCCTGAGACCGCATGCCCGCGCGGTACCATACGAGTTGCCACAGAGGGCGGAGGGTGGCGAGCGACGCGGCAGTGATGCCGATGCCGGGCTCGACGGTGCTCCACAGCGCTACATCGGTAGTCGCCCATAGGAAGTCGTCGCCGTCGAGGAGGGTCGGTATGTACACGGATCTTGCCACGGTCGCGGCAGACCCGATGGCAGCAAATGAGAGGATGCCGAACGCGAGGAGTCGGGTGCGCTTGGGGAGGGAGAGCGACCAGACAATGAATAAGGGGAGAATACCAAAGGCCCAGTCGGCAAGGCAGTTGATAATCGAGGCCGTGAAGGTCATGATGACAACCACACGATTGTTGAAGCACTTTCCCTCTGCGCGTGGCGATTGCTCCCAAAACGTCTGAATTGGCCGGCACTGGAACATGACCATGAAGAAGTATGTCGAGCCGAAAAGTACCGTGCCGATCATGAGAACGCGAAGGATCCAGATGTGGCTCCGGCGGATAGATACGCGGATGAGAAAGTAGCCAACCGATATCTTGAGAAGGCAGGTTGATATGATGTAGAGTAGTTCGCAGATGTACCAGTACTAGAGAGGGTGTCAGTCGCGATTCTACTGGTAGCATCCATTTGCACTCAAAGGGCTTCCGAGAAGAGCATACCATGAGAGCGTCCCGATTATGTTCCGGGGTGAGATCGGTTCTATGTCGGCCTGTTCCATATCGAACTCCTTGAATCTGAGTGATGAGGTAGATGGTGAAGATGAGCTGCCAAAAGAGTCAGCGAGTGTGTACTCCTTACTTATTGTATAATGTCTCGTAGGGAAGTACCATGAGGGCAATCATCATCTTGTCATCGGTGCCGAGCGATCGTGTAATCCAACCACGGCAGTATATGCGCAGGCCGACGGCGATCCAACATAATATGAAGAAGAGGACCGCCACGGCCAGCACTTGCCCGCTGCGATCCTCCATGATGGGATCGAAGCATCCACGAGTATTCCCTTGGTAGGCGGTATTATTTCTTTTCTCCTTCACGTGGGCGTCATGACGAGGGTGACATTGGATCGTCGGTTTACAGCTTGGTAGAATGGGATGTGCAGAGTGTGATCCGAGTCGACGGGACAAGACCGGGGAAGACGATACAGAGAGCGGACGACGGGAAGAGAAATGGACCCGTCAGGGTCAAGGGAGGGGCTACTCGATATACATATCAAGGACGTCTCAACCGAAGTGGCAGATAGGTTTAGGGGTAGCTTCATATCTCGATGTACGAGCCAGTCTTAAGAATAGCTTAGTGTCCCGGGTGTGGAGAGCCGGGCGACCTGAACACACGAGTCTAGACGAAGGTAGCGGGCGGGACCATCGTCACTAAACGCTCGTCCAAAAGAGGTCCGAAGACAATCTCCGACGCCCTCGAGGATCTTGGGAACGCGGCTCATGTGTTGGGGAGTCATCCATGTGTGTGAATGAGGAGACGAGATCAATGGTGGGACGAAGCTGGCGAAGGTTCCTGGGCTGCTCCGTTAGCTGAGAGCCTCTGAGGGATGGGAGGCAACCTTGAGTTCTATCTAAGAGGTCGACAGGGAACGGCCTTGAAGCCAACTCGAAGCCAGCGACATATTCGCCAGTCAGAAGCGCAGGAAAAACGCAAGTAGCGTCTTGATTGAGATAGGGTTTCCATCTAGCGGTTCAAATGGCGTCTCTGGCGAACAGACGCTAAAGCGTGGTAAGAAGAGGTGAGGGCAAGGAATCATCAGGTCCATGGGGCCGCGAAGCTGGAACCGGCTCGGAAACGGGCGACCATGCGGCTCGAGCGTTGGGTTGCGTGGTTGCTGTGCGGCGCGCTCGAGCCCTGGTCGTCGCCGTAGATCATAGAAGAGCGGGGTGGGCGCTTGGCTTGCGGGTTTAGTTTCTTTTGGGCATAAGCTAGGCACAAGTGGTCTGTTTTTGGCATAGGATCTCCTATGTTTCAGGCAGACAGTTGAGAGGCTGGATTGTGGTGGTTGTGGTGGATGGAAACATTCGGTTGCGAGGTACGGATATAGACGCGAAAGATAGGAGAGGTGGACTGATGATTTTGGATCCTAAACAAAGTCGAGTCAAGAGTATTGCCGTGCCTGTGACGGACTGGCTGACTGTCTGTGATGGATGCCAAAGAAGCATCATCAACGATTCATGATGGTGGTGGTGGTGGTGGTGTTGGTGTAAGTCGAGTATTGCAAAAGCCTATCGCCGCTACGTGAAGCGGACGAACCACCGAGCGACACTTCATCCTCTGTGCCAACAAATCATCATGCAGCCATGATGCCATAGGAAGGGACGAAACAGAGTTATGAGGTGCAGAGGGGCAGGAAACGGCCTCACGCACTTGCGCAGGTTCGCGACATGTTTGACGGGAAACATTAACCGCATTGGGCGTTTCCTCCGGTGCTCGAGGACAATGGTGTGAAGAAATGGAATGGAAACAAGTGTGCCCGTATGATGTATCTGTCACGGCCTGTTGTGAAGTACACACACACACTCATCAAACCTCATTCCCCGATGCACAATGCACTAGACACGATGCAGCACACTGACACCTTCAACACATTGTGGCCCTGTTATTGTACTCTACAATTCGTACGAGAATTTGCATTGATGGATAATCTACGTAAACGACGAGACTGGCTGCAGCTTCATGACGCATCATGCACCTCTGGGTCGCTTGTCTGATCCTCAAGACCAACCAAGATCGCAAAACCCGTCAGAGGGTTCGGAGAGGCCAGCCGTGAAGCTCTATTCATCAGCCAGATCTTGAACCAGTGCCTCAACGCTTCTTGTTCTTGCGCTTGTTGGTCTTGCCTCCAGTCTGCGCACCGGAAGCCTTGGCCTTGCCCAAAGAATCGGTCGATTTCTCCAAGAGCTCAAAGTCATCAGCGGCAGAGTCGGAGCTGGGGGTGTGTTGAATCTCGCCGTCATCAGAGTCCAGGTCCTCAGTGTCAATTTCCAGCTCAGCATTGTTCTTGCCGAGGGCGCGGCCGACAGTGCGGTTGTAGGCCCAGATGGGGAGGCGGACGAGCGCGGTGTCACGGATGGTGGGTTGAGGCAGTTCGTTGGGCTGCTTTGAGTTAGCATCGTTCGCCGACCTCGTGTCGCGGTAGGGTGACAAGCTTTAGCTTGCATTTTGGGCACTTACGTCAAGGAGGTACTGCTCGGTGTTGCCATCCTCATCCTGCTCCTCGAGGTAGACGTCTCCGAGGGAATCAACCACAAGAATCTTGCCATTCTCGGCGACAACGCGCTTCTTGGAGCCGGTGGGGCCGGTCTGACCGGTCTGCGCAACCGTCTCGCGGGGGGTGGCGGTACCGCTGCCGCTGGTACTGCGAGCGGCGGGAGCGGGCTTGCGGGATCGGCCTCCGCGCTCCTTGGCGGCCTCTCTGCGAGCCATTTGTTCCTGCATACGTCTCTCCTTGCGGTTTCTGGGCAGCTGGGGGCCCTCCTCATCGTCGGCGGCGGGCGCAGCGGGAGCAGGAGCGGGGGTGTCGTCGATGCCAGGGATGCTCAGGTTGTCTCCCCAAGCAGCATTGCGCGCGAACTTGATGTAGCGCTCGACGAAGTCCTTCTGGCGCTTCCACGACATGTACAGAGCGATGTAGTGGAAGGCACCTCCAGCCACAAGGAAGACACCGAAGAGCACAGTGCCCAGGCCAGGGCGGTACCGATTGTAATAGTAATTGGTGCCCTTCCAGGCCGGGAAGCCATTCTTCAGGAAATGATCGTAGCGGTCGCGATCGGGACCACTGATGATGTTGCGCACGAGACCGAGGCGGGCCTGGCGCTCAGAGGCAATCTTGACAGCGGCCTTGATCTCCTTCTGAGTAGGAGCCTTGGAAACATTGACGCCGGGGGTCTTCTTCTCCTTCTTCTTAGCCTTGGTGCGCTCGGCGATGAGCTGCTGGCGAACTTTATCAGGATGGAGAGTGCGGGAGATCTTGCGGTAGGCCTTGGTGATCTCGTCGATGGAAGCGCTGTTCTTGACGCCGAGGAGGTCGTAGAAAGTCTGTTCGGGGTTGGCCTCGTGGGCCTTGATCTCATCGCGGATACGGAAAATCTCACGATCTTTATTTTTCACACGTTAGCCAACATTGCGCAACGGAGACAAGACAGGATGGCGACGCTCTTACCCTCCTTGCTCCAGGCCGCAGCCAGGGGCGAGACGACCAAAAGGCCAACGGACAGAATGCTGCTGAACTTCATCTTGTCCTTGCCGAGTCCAGTTGAATTCTGATGGAATGGGAAGGCGGCGCGCAATGGCCGAAAGGTAAAGGAATATCGGGATCGAGAAAGCGCAGCTGTGGCTAGATGCCAGGTGTTGTTAGCTTCGTCTCAACGTGGGGAACAACTGATGGCAAGGAGGGAGCTGCCAGCTAAGCAACAACATCCACGTACCTCGTTTTTTTTCCTTCCTTAGTATCCCCCTGACTCGTCGTCTCGAATTGACAGTATCCCGTCCGGTAGGAATCTGTCGAGTCTCTGCAGAAGAGAAAAGGAAATTTTCTCCCACAAGATTGCGAATGGGAAATGTGGTCTCTCTGGGGGAGATTCTGGATGAGGTGGAATTTCCCGTGGACAAGGTATCTTTTTTTTTTCTGACCTCTGCTTCGGCCGGGGGTGGGAAGCAGCAGCAAAAGCAAAGGCAAAAGGGTCGCAGGCGTCAGGGGATCCCGCCCTCCTGCTGCATCTGCAAAGAGGGCCCCGACTGAAAGGAGAAGGTTCCGACCTCTGCGGGCAGGGATTCTGTCGCCTTCACGAATCGCACCAATCCTCGTTGGGCCTAGACTGATCCAGATCTCGCTCCCTTAATTGTGTGGGTTTGATGTCTTAAGTAAGGCCGGTGCTGAGTCCCTCAGCTGAGGCAAGCTTTCCACATCGTCGAGGTCTGTTGTTTGACGTTTGACGGCTTCTGTCCATCTCCAGCGCATCTTCACGATGGTTGGCCAGTAGATCAGACACTGCTCGCGGATTATCATTAACTTTCTTGGTGGCATTTATGGATGTTTTGCACGACTGCTTGACCTGCGAGCTGTGGTACAAAGTCAGCAAATGTACGACGAGGTCAAGGGAGCACAAATACCTTGGATTGTATTTCCCACCTAGAACGGGGCAAGGTACAGTCTTCAAAGGAGGTGTTGATGAGAAAGTGCACTTTCCCTTGTTATCGTTCGGCCTGCAGTATGTTTGGGGGAGGGGTACCTAGTAGCTGGCTAGGTGGCAACGGGATTGAAAGGCAGGAAAAGATGGAGGCCGGTTGAGGTGAAGGTGTGGTGAGGTGTGGTGAAGTGTGGTGAGGTGAAGGACGGGAGGAAGGAGTCAAGATTCCAAGTAGATACCTTACCTGCCTCCCTGTTCTCTCTGCTTCTTCCTCACTCTTTCCTCTTTATTCACTGGCCCCTTTTGAGCCGAGGTATCGCCCTTCCTCAAATTCCATGAGCATTCGGCGATGACTTGCCCAGGAGATTTGACTTGGAGCCAAACATACCCGATTGTCCTCATTGTGCCTGTCTGACAACAAGTGCGCCCAAGTATTCTAACAAAAGTATCCTACCAAACGACATGACTACATTCAAAAGCGAGGCCCAGTGGAGCGACCTACCCCAGGAGATCAGAGACAAGATTCTTGAATACGTTCCTGGAAGGTTTGCAGGCATCTGCAGGGACTGGCAAAACACCATCGAGCCAAGAAACTTTCGGGTCCTCCAAGTCGGTTCGGATGACCAGTCGCTGGAAACCCTGGCCAAGGCATTCCACAACAAGTACTGGCGACAAAGCTACGTTAAACACATCTGGTTCAAAATCCAGTTACCGGGCCATTGCATCAAGAATCGTTCGAGACGTCAGACTCATGAAGAGATCGCAGCGGACCGCGGATGCTTCGCCATCAACATCTTGTCCCTTTTCCGTATTCTCGAAGCCTAGAAGGATGTCGATTCGGCTGGCGAACCAACATACCCAAGTATCAACTTGGAGATCAGTGCCTCTTTGCCAAACGATGTCGGCAATTCGTGCGGAATAGAAGGCCTCTTGGACTACTGGCAGCAACAGCAGCGATACGTGTTTGCCCCTATCAGCCTTGGAAATTTGAGTCTTCCCTACGTCAACTGCGTCACCGGGTTGAGCATTCTGCGTAGAAACATGCGCAGAATACAATTAGCCCCCTTTGCAGAAACTCTGTCAAAGTATCTACCGAGATTGCGCACGACTCACTTCGAACCATGGAGGCATCTTAGTACACGGGAACAGAACTCTTCAGACAATGGTATAGTAGTGAAAGACAGCCTGTCTTCTACCCCATCTCTTCGCATTCTATGGAAGAGTCTCTAACTTCTGATATAGACTTGACCACGATGCTGGCAAGTTGGTCATATCGAGAGAAACCACTGTTATCAAAAATCCACATCTTCGAGCACGGCGGTCTACACATGCTCTACAATTGGTGCCTATCAGTCAGGCTAGGCTTGGTCGGAACTCTGTTCATTCGCAGTCTCGATCTAGAGGAGCTTGTCATCTGCAACATCGTAGATGCCATACACTTCTTTGCCGCCTGCACGAGCAGAGTATGCGTACATATATCGCCTCTGCCATGGCAGCATCTGCGTGTTCTGATGATGACATCCCAGGAAATTTCCTCTCGCAAGAAACCCGAGCTCATCAACGCTCTTCTTTCCCAAGCCGGCAGGGTCGCGAAGATGATGCCGGCACTCCGTGTAATAGAACTATACGGTGCATGGCGAGAATCAGCCGGGGTTTTCCGATATCTTGTCACTGGAAATTCTGCAGAGATTACTTGGGTCAGCACTTGGGAGTTCAAGCTAGGAGACGAACCCAAGCATATTTGGTGGGACGTTGCGCAGCTCAGAGAGGACCGTCTGGTGCTCCAGTTCGCGCTTGAAAGGCACCTGCGCACTTATGACGGCCCATCTCACTTTGTACACCAGTGGTTGGTGACTCGGGGCCTGGCTCTTCATTCCTCTTCATCCGCAGCACTTGGACACCATGACCTCCCGGATCCTCTTCGTCGTATTTTGGGAATTCGAGACGTTCCCTGAAGTTCTAAATAAAGCAAAGAGCGAACGACATGAAGTCGCCAGAGGGGTGGTTTTCAATGCTCTGTCGGAGCAATTGAGGACAATGGGCTCAAGGAGTGCAATGGAAAAATGCAAGGGCTTCATCCGGTGGCGTCTTTCCTGCGAGTCCATGTGGCAAGGGAAAATGGTCTTTGACGAACTCTGACAATTGATTCACATTCGGGGCTTTGTTTGCCTTCGTCGTCAGCAAGCGGCCCTTGTCCCATTCGGCTGGGGGCACAGCGAGAATAGCTGCTTCGAGCAGAAGCGTTTCTTTCAACCCTCGTTTAGTTGCCAACTCTAGTTGGAGTATTGGAAGAGTGTCGAGCGGATGAATAAAAATAAATGAAACCTTTCCTGTCAGCTTTGCTACGGGTTAAATAGACACTATCAACCCCAAGCGCAGAGTAAAATTCATCGATTCGACAACGACGTCACCTGCCTTCGAGCAGGTTGGAATAGCATCGAAAAGACCCCGTATTCAATATGTGTATCATCCTATGGCGCAGGTATTATTGCACGAAACCACCTGGATATACGCTACATGATGGCGAAAAACAAACACACCCTTTGCCGGACAGAAGAATCAATGGTCATCATCTGGTGAAAGAAGAAGACAATGTCTTCAGAGAGAACACTCAACATGATTTTCAAGAAGTACCGCGCAGGAAGCATATCCATTGGGTCTACAACTTGATCCGATGCGCCCATCTGCACGCAACGGATTGCATAAACGGGCTCTCGCGAGGAGTCTTGGTTCAGATAATGGACGGAGAATGCTACTTCTGTACCGGCAACGTCGATGCGTACTATGACAGCCCCGACGAAGTAATGCAATCAATCCCCAGAACCATTAGCCTCCCGGGTCCGGGGGTCTATTTGGACGCCATCCCGACTCACAAATTCATAATCTACCGCGAGAATTACCTCCGCCAGCTACTCAGACTGACCTTGACGATGCTATCGAAACCTTTCCCCGTGGAAGCCGAGAGCCGGGAGTGGGAAATGGAGATCTCGTCCGCTTGGCCAGAGATCTGGTGCAAGCTGTTGCGGACACACATTGGGCACAACGTATTTTACTGCGACTGCAAGGCCATGAACGAGGTGTGGCGCGTGAACCCTGCGTTTGCCATGAGGAAGAACGAAGCAGCTCATATTCTCGAGGATATGGCGTACAGGACCGATAACGCTGGAACTCTCGAGGCCTTTGCCGAGGAGATTCGGGGACAAGCTTTCGATGAGGATGAGGAAGTGTGGGAACTTACCACCGGGCCGACCGAGAGGGCGATCAACCTGGAGAATTTGCACAACGATAAGCGCGACTTTCCCGGTCACCAGATGGCGTTTGTGGGGTTGAGCAGAGACAACTACGAACGCCGTTTACACAAGCTCATGGAGAGAGCGGAGCGGGCCCGCAGAGCCATCTCAGAGAGAGGCTCGGAGGAGTCCCAGAAACACCCATCGAGCGCGTACTGGCACTCCCACAGGATGCCCTGGCTGGGCAAAGAAGACTGGAGCCGCGCCGTGTATCGGCGCTACCACTTCCTCACCTGGCTGTACAACTTCCTCGCCATGGACGCCGGCCTAGACGAGCAGATCATGATGTACATTGGCGGCGCCTTGCTCGCCGTGCTCAACCCGTGGCCGAACCCGCACTACGACGACCACGCCTCACACCCGCTGTACCTGACCCTTGACCCCGATCTCCCCAGCGCCGACCTCATCCAGGAGTGCGTCTACTGGGTCGAGCACCACTGGCCCATCCTTCCATCCAGCACCCGACCGACCGAGAGGCTCTTCCAGATGCTCGATACGGGCCTTCATCTCTTTGAGACGATCAACCGCAACACGGCGATTGCGCTCGCGGACATGAGGTCGCGGAACCGGTCGGCGGACGCCAGGACGATGATGTACGCCGTGCTGCCCGCGGCGGCCGTCGCCGACGGCTCGCCAAACTGCAATATTTGCATGTCCGAGTGGGACGAGTACCCGAACCACGAGCCCGTGATGCTGCCCTGCTGCTCGCAGTACGTCGGGCGCAAGTGCCTCAAGAGCTGGCTGGCGCTGCGGGACCTCCGCGGGGCACGCGACGGGCGCGACGAGACGGAGGAGACGTGGGCGGCGGAGTTTAGCTGTCCGTTGTGTAGATCGAAGATTGGGGCGCATTTCTCGCCGAATATCAGACAGGGGGGGGCGGAGGATACGGCAATGTTTAGTTTCTATAACTGTTTACAGGCTTTTCCGAATCCTGATGATTATTGGGATAATCGACCGGCTCAGTGGGGTGCTTGATTAGAACAGCGTGTTGGTTTTTTTTTTTTTTGGTTTGGGATCGTGGGGATCGCTGAAGCTTGTGGATATTTTTTGGACGGAAGACGGGCATGAGAGGAGATCGAAGTGAAGAGAGAAAGTTGCCTTGGATCTTGAGGTGAGTTAGTGCTGAGGACGGGTGTAGATGTATAGGACAAGACTGTGATCTACTTTGGTAGGCGAATACATGATGATTGACCATAGAGGCATGGCTTTCTTAAATGTTTCACGTCAAGGTGCAAGGTGTACGACAAACTAAAGTGTTAGTGGATTGAGATGTGTTCTTGTTTCTTCCAAAAAGAACGGCCTAGCCACAGCGCGGCGTGGTGAACCCGAGATCGGCTCGGAAGCACCATGTGGGAGCAGGACAAATTTTTGGCGAGATTCTCAGCCCGATGTTCATTTTGTATGGATAGATAGCATTCTTTTCTTTTCCTCCGAGTGTACTGTGCTAACAACGATCTTGGCATCGAGTAGTTGTCCGTGTTAGTCGTTGTGGATTATTACCCCTGACATGGACAAACGACCCAAGGCTGCAACACCAACGGAGTAGCATCGAAGATGGTGCCTAGCGCGTGTATGAATGCCCCAAGTCCCGCGTAAACCAAGATAAGAAATCTGTTGCTTGCCTAGAACATAGGTATGCCGTCTCCTTGGTGGCAGCCAGAGAGCAAGTGAATATGAAAATTTCCTAAACAGGCACAACGTCTTTCGCCCATACCAGACATGGGAAGGCACATCATGGTTCACATAGTTCACTTATACAGGAAACTTCATGTACTTTAAACTGTTATGCCATTAAGACTATCGCTATAACCGGAGACTTGGCGTGTTGAGAGATTGATTCGACAAAGTTGACGTCTACAGGTACTTGAGATGTTCGTCCGGTAGTAAGTTGTGATAGTAGTCCACCAGTCTAGCCTTGCTCCGCAGTCCACCCTTGAAAGATCTCAAAACTCCTTATATGTAAAGTTCACCGTCACTCGCGATCTTCGACTCTGCCTTGGTATTCTGCCAGCTTCGGCGCCATGCAATCATTGATGCATGAGTTCCACGTGACAGCTATAAAGAGCGTTGGGGTACAGCGGAAGAAGCATTCTCCCTGTGGTTTTTTTGTCAGCTAAACAGATCCTCGTAGAAGAACGTGGAATTAGAGGAGCACTTCGTACGTCCTGTTATGGAGTTTGTTAGCTTTTGTGTTCATGCGCAAAACGTGTCTTGTCTAGGTATCCATGCCGGTACCGGCAAGAGACCACAGGGTTTCGACTTACAATTGGAACGGTCATCGCCGAAGAATGGTCACCGGATACGTCCGCCGGGATAGGGACTTTGTCTTTTTGGATGGGGGAAGCTGCGCTGGCTGCGACGAGCAGGCCGAGCACGGCCGTGAAGGATGTTGTAAGATACATTTTGGTGACTTTGTATAGGTAGATGGTGGTGACTTGAGAAACCTTGGCTTTTGGATGGAACGTGGACATATAAAGGAGAAAGCCTATAATTTCTATGGGTGAAGGAGACTGCCGACTTTATACTCCCACGGTTCCATCATGGTTGCCAGGACTCGCGGTAAAAATGGGCAACTCAGGAAGGTCGAATTACGTCGAAAACTGTATTATTGTACTCGTGGCTCTTAACGGATGCTTTGAATGGCAGTATGATTGGCTATCAGAATCTGATTTGAGGATACCTATGGCATGTCAAGCCGTCTTCGCGGGCCTGAGGGCGAGAAGGTAGGGCAGCTTCGACCTTGACGGCATCACTGGCCGTCTGCCCGCCCGGGTGTTGAACCACGAAACTGATGGTGCTGGTGGTGCGGCTGGACGGTCTAAAGGGGTGTCGTTCAAGGCAAAAGCTCAATCAAAGGGTTCTAAGATCAAGCTAATGATAGTATCTAGCATTCCAAATTAAAGGATAATACAGAGATCTTCGCAAAAGGGGAGCTTTTCTGAATATTTATTTTCAGTCTACATTGTAAGCCGGTGGACCTTTTCTTCTGTTGTTATTCCCGTATGGATCCAAGTAAACCCTCCTTACATCAAGTTACGCTCTTGTTGAAGTTGTGTATCATTCACTTAGGGCTAAAGTCATGGTAGTTCTAGAATGACCAGAACCAGTCCTGGGAAAGAACAGAGACATGACGACCAACATGTGCTGTAGAAAAGGAACTTAGTATGACTCGGCACAATCATCTATTTCCTGAACTAATAAGGTTGGAAAATATCACCAGTAAACGTATAGAGTGCTTGTGGGATGGCTGTGAAGTAAACACTTCCTTCAACTAGACAGAGAACAATGACCTTGTTCCCTCCTATACATTGTTCAAGCAGAACGACCCAAGGTGGTTGCCAACTACCCAAGGCGGTTCCTTGCCTGAAAGGATGAGCTTAAAAAGAGGTGATCCATTGTCCAAGTCTCTGAACCCATTATACTCACACCCAACTTATCACACACCTCCAAACTACCTGGCCGCAAATCCAGATACGTATCCAAAAACGCGCTCAGAAGCATACTAGCACACCCCACAGTACTTCCAAAATGTATACTTTTAGCTGCTTCACCTCTCTGCTGTGCAGGGCTCAGCATCGGTTAGTGGTTGACCAAGCTCCGGACTACGTATCCCCCTTGCCTCTAATTAGGGAAGACTCTCTGGCATCATCTTCCACCTCCTTGCTGAGCTATCGCCAGCTTACAGGGGACGCCACGGTAGGTCTCGGCGAGGACTCAGAGCTGGACGGCCCAGGCTTCGCTTCGTCTCCGTCTGAAGACTCGCTCGCCTTTGATCAAACCCAGATCGGCGTCTCTCAATGGCTCAGAGAGGTCGAGTCCGAAACAGGTACGCTTAGAGCCCGCAACCCGGATCCAGCCTCGGCTTCACCCAGCCAGGACTTGCCTTCCAGTAGCCATGATGGAAACCAGTCCAGATGGTCTCATTCTACAGACTCCCTTGCTCAAGAGGGCCCGCCAAATGACTTTTCTTTCTGGGACCAAGAGACCGAATCCGAAACAGGCAGCCCGCCACCCGAGCCGACCGGCCAGAGCATTTCTTCTAGTGGTGAGTCGACGCCTGGAGAAGCTTCTGGAAACGTGGGTGATGAGGATACAAGGGAGCCTCCCCAGGTTGACTGGGTCACTTTCGGCTTGTTGGTAAGCAGGGACGATGGTACTCTCGCTAGGCTGCGTGGGGACGAGCACCCCGACTTCCGCCTGCCTACTTCTGCTACGTTGTTGGGCCGTAGAGCTACCTGGTATGGGGATGAGACAGGAACCGCTCGCGCTGTTGAAGTATATGAATTTGGCCCAGGTGATGCCACGGTTGTACATGTTGGTGCAAGCTCAGGGGCTGGTGAAGTTCCTGTTAGGAACGACCCCAAGCGCCAGGGTGGAGTTTGGGATGTCAAGTTTTGAAGGTATTCCTTTTGGTATAGGGAATGATGTTGTATGTTGGACTTACTCTAGGTCGAATTTGAAAGATAAAAAACAAAAAGGTCATTGGTAGGTATTCTCCCATTTAAGGAGCTGGGTTAGTACAGTGAGCAAATTGAGATGTAGAAGACAAGTTGAAAAGGCAACCCGATTCAAGGTGAGCAGATAGGATCAAGAAGGGAGAAAAGAAAGCATGATGCTATGCGAAATCTGTGTGAATTGTGGAAGTCGGGCTCTATGTATTAAATATACTCAAGACCTTGAGCCCAGAATCTTCCCTGTGCCTCATGAGGCCAATGCTTTTTTCGTCGCGACACAAATCCAGATCTTTGTTCCCATCCCATTTCCATGCGCCAGAAACAAAAGCTTTTGTATCAGATAAAAATCTACCAGACCCCATCTGAGTCTTTCTCCCTCATCTATTTACTCTTCCCAGCACCGCCGGCCGCCTTCTTCTTCAGAGCCTCCTGGTTCCTGCACCACTCGTCCCAGGCCTTCTTCATCTCCAGCTGCGTCGGAGATGCCTCTTCCACATCTCCAACAATGGCATCGACCGCAGCCCGGTCTCCCTTGCCGGCGTGGAACACGCCAGAAGCGGCGATCAGGCAGGCAGGCACCGCTGCCTTGGCATGCGACTTTGTCTCGCCGGCCCTGAGCTCAGCGTAGACGCCCTTCAGGATTTCGACTGCCTCATGAAGGTTGGCCTCCGTCGACTTGCCGCCACCACCAGACCTCGTCTTGCGCGCGCGCTTCTGGTAATCCTTGACCAGCTCAAAAGCCCGGTCAGAGAGCGTCTTGATGGTCGACGTGCGAACGAGCTGCAGCAGCGGCTGCAAGATCGCCAGCGTCGTCGGGCTGCCCGCCTCGTTGCGCACAAAGATCTCGAGCAGGTCCAGCACGCGCCTCTTAAAGTTGACGACGGACTCCTTGGCGGCCTTGCGCTCCTTCTTCTTGCTCGGCGCCGCCTTTTGGCGCTGCTTGAAGACCTCGGCCAGCTTGCCGTCCAACTCCAGCATGTCGTCGTCGCCCATGTCCGAATCGTTGTCTGACGACTCTGCGTCTTCGTCCTTGTCGAGGCGGTGGCTGTTGAGGATTTGGCCGAGAGCGTCGTCTAGGTCTGCGAGGTTCTGTGCTTCCTCGTCGTCTGCCTCTTCGTCCGATCCAGATTCTCCCTCGTCGTCGTCGTCGTTCTCCTCATCATCGCCGGCGTCGAGAGCGTCGAATTCGACGTTGGAGTCCACCTCGGCGTCAGAACCGGCCTCATCGTCGGACTCGTCTTCCTCGTCCTCTTCCATGTCCTCAAGGTCCATATCATTGGCGTCGACGTCGAAGAGCGACTGCTGGCCCTTGGCACTCTCGTCGGCGGAAAGGACGTCCAGCAACAGCTCCAGCGCCTTGGGAGAAACTCTGCTAGTAAAGTAGCCAAATACACGCTGGGAGATCTCACGCAGTAGGGACGACTGCTGGGAGACGAGCGAAAGCAAGATCTCGACCAAGAACTCAGCAGCACCCTCTTCGTCCGTCTGCAAGCGAGTCTGGTACTCCTTGAGATCGCTCAGAAGCTGGAACGCATCCGGCTCCTCGTTGTAGAGCTGGAAGATGGCAATGGCGTGAAGCAGCGCCAAGCCCTGTGAAATTTTGATTTCGTCCGCCGAGCTCTCGCTAACGGAGGCACTCTTCTTCATGAGCTTCTCCAACCGCTTCCGTGCTGCGTGAACCTCCTTCTTCATCTCTCCCTCCATACGAATGTAGTCTGGGTTGATCGACTGCACAGCCGTGCACAGGTAGTTGGCGTCCTCGGCTTTGCGCGAGAGCTTGGCAAAGGCCGATTGAAGTCGGCTTCTGCTCAGCTCCGTTACTAACGAGTTTGCGTTCTCCGGGATCCATATGGGCTTGGCATAGGCGAGAGATGTCAGCTCCTGAAGCGCAGGTTCCGGTGCCGAGGTGGTCAGGCGGAAGATGTATTCGATGTAAACGCGGAGGTCGAGCTTGACCGAGTTGATGTCCTTTCTGTGTGATAGTCAGCTCAAGCACAAGTCATTCTGCAAGAAAGGGAACTCGACGCACGATGTCGTAGAAGTCTTCATGACAGGCCCGCTAAGAACCTGAATGACATCCTCGCCAGTATCGGCCTTCACATGCTGAAGAATCTTGTCCACCGTCTTGCTCTTGGTCATGACATCGAATCGATACAGTCCGTTGTTGTTAATCAGGTTGTCGAGAATGATGCCAGTGGCCTCAGGATGCGCCGCAGAAGTCTCCTCGACGACCTTCAATGTCTTCAAAGCTGCCCGGTGAAGGAAGCGATCCTCCTGTGATGCCTGGTTGATGAGGCATGTCATCAGGTTCCTGCTGAACAGGACGTCGAGGAGGTCGTCGATATCGGCGTAGCTCTGAAGCATCTTCTGGAAGACAAGGAAGCCCCTGAACTTTTGTCCCTCGGTGGCGGTCTTGGCGAAGAAGTTGTCTACAATGACTCGATTAGCTTGGTGTGTGGAAAAGCCGCAAGCTTTCAATACTCACCATCAACAACTCGCTTCCAGAACGATCTAAACTCATCGACGCCTGCAGGACCCTTGCGCAGGAAGTGCCGCACAATCAGGTCCCATACGAAGTGCAATTGAGGCGTCCAGTTGGCCTGCTTGTTCTTGACATAGTTGCCCCTCCTCGATTGCTGTTGTTGTTGCTGCTGCTGCTTCTGCTGCTTCTCCACGTCATCCTGCCCGCTCTCCTTCAGGATACCCGCCAATTCGCCCAGGTTTCTCGAAGAAAGGGGGTGGTGGTGCTTCGCCTTGTCGCCGGTATTTAACTCAGGGCACTGTTCAAATGCGACAAGCCAGATACCGACACCCTCGGGGGTCTTGGCCCAGCCGAGCTCGACCAGCTGCTGCAGCACCATCTCAACGCGGGGACGGTCCAGCTGCGCCAAGGCCTGCGCAACGACCCATCCGCACTGCGGCCGCAGCCAAATCTTCTTGCCGCCCAGCTTGACGAGCAGTCTGAGAATCTCGTTCCACCTATCGGGGCCCTCCTCTTCGAGAAACAGGATCCTCGCTCGCACGAAGCACTCGAGCCCGAACAGCTGTCCAAAGTACAGGTCTCGCTCCTCCTGTCCCGAGATGTTTCCTCCGAAGCGCGTTCTCTCCATCAACATCTCTAGCACCTTATCGAACGTCAGACCAGGGTACTTGTCGCGGCACAATTTCCTGGGCGGGCCGAGAAGCTGGCTGAGAATCTCGGTCAAGACGACGCTGTAGCCCAACCTCGACGCCGCTCTGCCGCTGGCAAGACCACGGAATAGTCGCCAATCGAGATGTCTGGTGAGACACGCCTCCGTTACGCCCTCGTCGTCGAGAAGGCTAGAAATGATGGCGCCAGCGGCCTCGAGGCGGTCCGTCTCGTTCTCGCTGCTGAGGAGGTCGTACAGCTTCGCTTCGCGAACGCGGTCCTTGCCGGTCGAGTTCTCGACAAAAAGCTTCTTCTCCAGCAGAATCTTGGGCAGTCTAGTGCCATTGGAGCCTGTGGCGGCGTCGGCGACATCGTTCGAGTCCGGGGAATTGCTACCATCGGCCGAGGCGTCGTGTGAGGACTTTGCGCGCTTGTTGGACTCGGCGGCCTTGAGGGCCTCTCTCTCGGCGCGCTTGCGCTTTGCGCTCGCCGTCTTGGTCATTATGTAGGGTGTTTCCGTTCAATTGCACTTTAGTTCGTTGAGAAAGTAGAACATCAAATTATCGTGGAAATTGAAGATATTTTCTTTTTTTCGTACGGCGTTCTTATGTCGCAGAGCGCATACTCTGTGATCGCTGCCAGGATCTCGTCCAAAAAGTTTGGAGCGTAAAAAGTTCTGCCAAACGTTACCGCCCGGCAAAAAAAAACGGCTTTGACTTCACCTCACCCACGCCCCGCCGATGGTGGGGATCCCTGCAGGTTTCCACTGTTACCCGCGATGGATCCACAACTCAATCCTGTGCCAGAAATTGAATGTCACAGTGAGGCGGTGACATTGCCTTGATGTTGAGGTAGCTTGAGGGAGAATTTCTCTATTCTCACAATCCACCCTTCTTCTGCTACTCTCAGAGTTTCTATCACTTTATTTGGCATTATATTACACAATAGCGTGTACATCTTGTACTTCGCGGTCTCGGACGTGAAGCTCGCTCGTCGACAGCTTCATCAAGCGCTCCAGAGTGTATATCCGGACGGCTGTTCATTCACAAATATCTGGAATCCGACTTATCACTACACATCTAATGAGACTTTTCAACTTATTTCAGGGTATGTTTTTGTGTATTGTTCAGTTTTCGTTCCAAGATTGGTTGTGTCATACGGTGGTGGTCACTAGGTCTCAGGCTCAACCTGGTCCTGAAGGAGGACAGAGGGGTGAAGTTGGTTTCAGATATTTGGGTATATAATATTATAAATCAACTGGAATATCATCCATACCTTTGCATCCCGCCGGTGCAACCTGACCGAGTCATCGATGTCGCATCCAGATTCACGGCAGAGGTAACAAATGAAGAGCACGTCCAGAAGGCATATTTACCCATCGATCGAGACATAGAATAGATATATGTACCATATTAGTGGAAAAAGAATCAATGATTAAAATACGAGCACTGAGGAGGCAATTTGCTGTAGGAAATCTGGGCTTAGACTGGCTCACAATGACTGCAGGTGGGCGGGTGTCAGGTGAGCATATGTTGCATTCAGGTATTCTGGTTTGGGGCCTGAATCACTGAAGAGAATCGCTCGAAGCATTCATAGACAATTGATTTGCAGAAGAGGATATGAGCAGCGCCTGAAGTGTATATGGCCTAGTGGAGGAAGGTAATGCCTGGTTTCGGCAAAGAACGCAAGTTCGAATTTGGTGGCCCTACATAATGCCACAGGCAGCTCATTCTTTTATGGTTTACTTCCTTTTCATCTCGGCAATCAAACAAAACACCAATTTGACACCTTAAGAAAGATTCCCGACAACCAGGTCAGGGGCTCTGGGCTTCCCGTAGTAGAGGCTATCTTCGTGAGGTTGACTGCATTTAGGCCGGCGGGAATTTAGGCCGGCGGGACCATCCCGAGAAGACGGAGTATGAGATATCCACACATCATCGCAAATGAGAAGCAGAGTTTTGTTTCCAACTGAGACTGTCTCACGTTCAGGGAACTTCAAAGAAGGCCCGAGACTTGATGACTGATTACGTCAAGGGAGAATAAAAAGTGGCCGTGATGCTCCCGGACGTCAACGATATACATGTTAGCAGCATTACAAAGGCCAGACTCGCGATTGAGGAGTCATCCTCAGAAAGTCCTCATATTTGTTCAAGAATATCGTGGATATATATCTATAAAGCCTGGCAGACTGGCACTTCTCATACCGTCGTGTGACGAAGTCAGAAGAAGCATGTTACAACTCAACTATTCTGGGATTTGACTGAACAGCGGTTCGGGCATAAAACAACTTCCTGGTTTGAACAGCATCATTCGTCTGTTCAATCCCGGTCTCTCTACTCTCGGCAATCTGTCGAATAGGCCCAGAAGACCGTCGCAAGCTGCGTCTTTCTCCTCTTCCTCGTCCTCAAGTCCCGTGCTCACTGAAATGGGACTCTGGGTTTGTTTTCTCATGTCTTGTGTAGTTAGGAAATTACAGTCAAACAAAACTTATTATAGTTTGTCACGAAACATTCACAGCATATTCCCTCAATTCGCCGTCTCTAGAATAGGTTTCATACTGAGGCTCCTGGGGACAAGAATATTTCGCAGCCATGTTGCCAGCTTCTACAGCGGTCCGAGATGTTCATGTGCCTCGAATCCATCATTCCAAGTCTACATGTATTTCCTCACTCTCCAAACGCCCTCCTCGGATAAATTTGTGCCTTACATAGCCTCAGTCTTTCCAAATCATGTCCAATCCTCCCATACATGCTTTTAACAAGATACTTGAAAGACAACGGAGAGCTTCCCCTCCGTACGCCTCAGGACACTGAACGTGAAATCACAAAAAGGAGTGGGCAAAGAAGCTCATCCCTATAGGACACCAGCCGAAAGGTCGCGCGCTATCTCTAACGTCTCCCACGGAACATTGGACTCCTCTTGATAGACGCCTCCTGGACCCCTCAACCGCGTTTCCCACAACTCACTGGGTGGCAGGATCGGAAGGAGAACAGATCTAGATACACCTTTCACTTCTCCTTGCCGGGGCGGGCACCAAGAACTTGACACACTTGGGGCCCTTTTATTCTCAAAGACCAATACCAATAGCAACCGGAGTGCCAGCGGTGCCGCTTTTGGGTATATTTAATGACAAGCTGATGAGCTAGAGGTCCTCTCGCCAAAATGGGGTTTTTCTCTGGTGCCTGTCGCCGGTCTGTGGTAGAGGCTTGGGACTTTTGTGTATCAAGATTCTTTGAGTCCCTCGTAATCTATGAGAACTTGGACGCTATTCAGAACCTCATCGCCATACCAAAAAACCATAATCTTGACTCATTTGACAATGTTCACCAACTCCCATGGTATGTTCCACGTAGAATAAACAGCACTTGCAGGGCAGTACTCTCTTACAATGCACTTCTATATACATGACTGGGATTTCACACGGGGCAAAGCCTGGCTACACGTTTACACGTGAGACCTTTCAGAAGGGCGTCACCTACAACTCGACAAACACAAGCTCAGATGCATTTGCTTGTTCGGATTCCATAACTGTTACCGCATCGAACTGTCACACATCTGATATTTTATATAGGGACCCTAGGCCCATTCGTGACACAGAGCCTCACGGGACGCAGATGATATTACTGGCATTCACGTTGCCGGAGTCGTCCCGTTCCTCTTCCAAAACCATTCCGGACAGATACCTTCAAGCCGCCCAGTCCCCGACAGCTGAGTTCAACGGCAGCAGACAGCAATACAGCTATCGACACCGGTATCAAGGCTGTAGAGGTTCAGCCACGCCCACGTTTGCTATAAGATCCAACCGCAGTTGAAGCAATCCAGATCTCCGACCAACCAACCGCGATCCCAAATCATGCAAGCCAGGCAAAGAACCCCCAACGCTGATCCAAGGTCACCTTCCCTACCTAAGCACTACCGTTTCTCCTAAACCTCTGACCTGTAGTCTCACGATATAGCACGACGCTTATCCAGACAGACTCAGGGGCTGGGGTGGCAACAGAATCAACGGCTCCAGGGGCAAAGGGCAACGGGAACAATACTGAGAAACAGCAACCACCCAATCGTAGTCTATTTCGAAACTCCTGATCAGCCTCCAGGAACGGGAACTAGGCACGATCTTCTGGAACGATCGATCCCTATCCAGGACAAGTATACGGACATCACGGCGCCAAAAGTCCAGCTTCGCCCTTCTACGAACACACCTCACCGACATAGTCTACGAACACCAAGCTTAAGGCAGCCGCCGGGCTCTCTCTCCGTTTCCTCAGACCCTCCTCAGAGTGCGCCATCCGTCCACGCTGGAGATGCTACTCACTAGATCGCTTGCAAGATACTGATGCTGATCCAAGATGTTACTACTAAGAAGCCGCCTCAAAACCACGCAGAACCGGACTCTCGCCCTCCCGTTGCCATCGTGCCATCTTCCACTCGCTCCCGCTTAGTTCAGGGGGAAGCAGCAGCTCACTAAACCCATCAGGTCGTCGTTCATCCATCGTCCAGCCTGCCGCCATTCCAAAGAGCCGCCCCGTCACGCCGCCACCCTTTTATTTTTTCTTTGTCTCAACCCTCGTGGGGGGGAATGTTTGGATGTTTTAGCTCGGAGGGCGCCATGCCCGTTTTATATCGACTACCCTTCCCGTCCACAAGAACCTTACCTACTCACCTGCTCATATGCCTTACCAAGGGGACTAGTCAGGAAGAAAAAAAAGGCTTCCCGACTTGAAGCCAAACGAACACGCCACAAACGCATGTTAGTCAAGCGGCGCCGTCACCGACGAAAGAGAGTCCGTCCCTGCGGGACCGCAAGCCCCCCAGATCCGACTGTCAGACGTTCGACGGAACTACTCAACAAGTCGAGACGAACAAAGAAAATATGAAAAAAGGGTCTTGTAACACGCTCGGCGTCCCTGAGAAATAGGGGTCCGCCCACCTACATACCGCATCAACCGCAATGGCAAAACGGCCACCGGAGAGGAATGCTGCGGACATTAGGTCGCCGCCGCCATCAGAAACAACTCTGCACCAACGCGGACTTTGAACGGCGGCTCGGCCGGCCGGTCGGTTCATATCGGCGCGGGCGTGGCGGTCTCGCCCGATCTGTTTCGCTGCTTGTGTAGCCTGACAAGCCTAGGCAGTGGGAGCCTGGAAGGGGGAAGAAGAGGATGTTTGAGGTCTCGGGGATGTGGGGGAGGGGAAGAACAAGACAGCCAAGGGCGCAAAGGCTCCGGATGCGGCGAGAGAGACAAGCGAGCACGCAAAAAAGACCCTGATGTTCCTGAAGCCGTCGCGGGAACTGTGAACAAGCCCATCGGACAATTGTTCGCCTCTGGAGGCGCGACGTGGGTGGCTCGAGGCCAAGGTAGCATTCGCCTAGCAATGGCGCGCGGAATCACTGTGACTGGCGAGTTTCGGATGCCTTGTTGGTTTGGGATGTGTGAACATCGTCCAAGGCATTGCGTTGGCTCACACTCTCAGACGCAAGAACGGCGGTGGAGAGCCTATTCCGGAAGCTCGTTCATCCCGACTTGATCCTGTGGTGTTGGTCCAGCTGTTGTCAGCGGTGGTGCCGTTGCTAGCAGGCTGCTGCTGCTACTGCTGCTGCTCCTCCCGCTGCGACATGGACCGGGGAATGGAAGAGTCAGGTCAGACCCGTCGGTCAGACGGGCAACAGAGCATACGGGCCCGGCTCACCGGGTGATATCGTTCGTTTCAGACATCGGTGCGGGTTGCCCTGCTTCTCCAAGGCATAGGTCGGTTGTGTCGGTAGCTGCTATGGCCGGACAATTAATGAGAAACTATCAGTCCCCCGGTCCGCATGCATGGCGACATGTTTCGACCCAACTTTGGATCTTCGTATCGCATTAGCCGAGAGCTGAGGAATCGTTCATCGACCAAGTGGGTGAGGTCTTGGGAGCTTGGGAGCTTGGGAGCTGTTTGCCCGTGGTTGCTGCGCCCCGAAATAGAGCTCCCCTTGATAGCGAAAGCGGGGAACCCAGTCCCAGAATCCCATGCTCTCCAAGCAAGTCCAAAGTCAGTCTCAGCCCAGCAACATCCAGTGGTTCCGGGGTCGGTCATTGAGACTGTAAGATAGAGAGGTTCAAAAGAGGGGTGAAGGAAGCATGAAAGAGGAGCTCTATCCATAGATGATAGAGTAAAGCCCCCCCTTGCGCTGACACCAAGATCCTTCGCCAGCCTTGTCATCATCATGGTATCGTCAGCAGTTGTAAAGCGGTGCCTCTCTTGTTTTGACCCTCACAACCCGGGGGTCATCTTGACGGATTCCCGGCTTCAATGATGTGATGTTATCCGCAATTCGTAGCCGCAGAAAGAGTGAATGAAAATCGGAGTTCGTCCGTACACTACGAGCCATGCCGAGGGATGCCGACTCCACTGAGCCCCCAAACCTGAGCTGAAGCTCCGCTCGGACGTTCCTGGTTCCTGTCCCATCAGCACGTCCCATTCGAGAACCTCTCCCCCCTCGTCGGTTTCTTTCCTCCCTCCCCCACTACCACACCACCAAACGTCAACCTTGAACCAGGTTCGCCCAACCGGACCGTCCAACCAGCTGCCAAACCGGGATGACGGCGGCTAGAGACGTCACTGCTGGAGACACCATCCTTGTCGTAATCACGTGAATTAACACATGACTTCGCGTTGGAGCTAGGATCCAGAAACAGGGTCTGCAGGGGCCCATTGTTGACATGAATCGCGAAACCGCAGTTTGTAAACAAAGTGCCCGCCAACGAGAAGAGAGAGCGAAGAAAATTCCCCTCACTTGAGTATGAAGAGTGGCTTGCTTCCCACCCGCGGTGCAACGCGCCCGCGCCGTCAGCACCCGCTTTCGTGCTTCACCATAGCCGTACCAACGATGACGAGACAAAGAAAGAGCTCCATAACGGCGTAAACGGCACCGTTTGTCCATTGGACTGGGTCCAAGGCTAGAGACGATCCCCAAACGTTCAGCCAGAGACCAAAGATGATGTGAGCAGGATTTGAGCGACGACTCTCTGCTTCTCCACGTTATCCATGGTGGGCCGCGTAAAAGGTGTTTGATCATGGTCTTGGAGGGGTCAAGGGGCAAAAGAGGGGAAGCAGTGATGGCTTTCTCTGTGTGTGCAAGTAAAGCTGAGGAACGGGAGAGGGGAAGAGGAGGGGCACGGAGACCCGAGGGAGAGGGAGGGGACAACGCCATCGCGGATTCTGTCACGCGGCATTCACTGATGTGTCTATGCCGGGCGTACGACAAGGCTTGCAAACCTTCTATCAATGTCAAATTCAAGCTGAAAGTTTGGCTCTGACAGCTTCCGAGTGCATTGGGACGCCTCATTGGATTGTTTCCGATGCCTGTCTTCCCTATCATGCAGGTAATCTTCAATAGCGCGAGATGGCCTCATCAATCCAAGGCATCACGGCCTGGTAGCGCCGAAGGCCAAGTCTCGTGCGCGCGAATAAACAAACAAGGCGAGCCATCCAATCCTGTTTCTCGTTGGCATCTGCTGCCGCTCTCTCCCCTCCGAGTCGAGTCCCCTCTCGTTTCGGTCAAGCTTGACCGACATGTTGTCGTACGTGTGAGCCATCTCTCTAGTGATTGGCACTGTTTTCGGTTGTTGATGGGTACGGGGTCGCTGTCGATGCGGCCCTGGCACTGGATCCAGTATAGGTATCCATGGTCGTGATGCTTCGAATTGTGCAAATGCTCCAGAAAAGAACGATGTGACCGCATGAGAATGACGGCCCGGCTAAGCAGGATCTCGATACACGACGGCGAGACGAGCGCTCTGCCTTGGGGGAGGGGCCGCAGGCCGGGGGGGTGTTCTTGAATCCTGACGATCACTGCCAGGCTCGACCCCGAGAGGATGACGTCTGTTTTAGAGCCGGACTAGACCGGCCGCAGGTGATCGGGACGGGAGGTGCGTGATCGATGCTTTTTACATCGAGATGGCCAACGGGGGGTTTCTCACATCGCCCTCTACGTCGCCGCCCATATTTGTACCAAGTTCGGATACGCAAGCCTGACTTGTTAGCCTCAAAGTCATGGATGATGGCCAGACCTTGTTTTTCTCGATGTGCAAATGCCGGGTGAGACCATGTCTTGTGGCATGGGAAGATGCCTGAAGACCATGTTTTTGTTGTGCCCATTTCTTCTCGAATTTCCTTCTCGCGTCTGATGAGTCAAATCGCGATCGGGCTATATGCGTATTATCACAACCCAATCAGTAGTTGAGCGGCGTGCCTCCAACCAGCTTATGTCAGTAATTCTCCGACCGCATTGATGAAGGTGTGGTGGTGTTGGGGTTTCGGTCGCTTCTTGGTCCTGGCCCGGGATCGGGCGATGCTGGATACCGAGTATTCGGATGATTCATCCGCATTTTGCTGTTTGAGCATCCTCATCTTACACTCCCAAGGCTTTCAGGAGTTGGCACCGCTGACCTGTTCGTGTTGAACCCTTGTTGGCGTAAAGCTCGTGCGATTGATAGAGCAACGCGAAAGGAGACTCATCTTGTAGCACCGAGGATGTTCTCCATGGCGCCAGGCATACCGCCGTAGCTCCCGATTTTCGTCACAAGGTTTGAGGCGCCCTCTGAACAGTTCCAAGGCGGCGGCCCGTCATCAGATCAGACAAGCTCGACATGGCAATTTGCGTCAGCCACTCACTGTCAGTGATCATTTAAATTCCTCTGCCCGCCTTCACCGACGCCCAAGTGCACTTGCCTGTGCACCCGCTTGGACTTGAAGCTGTCGACTCGCAATCACGACCCAACGCCAGTCGCTAGTGCTCCAATGGCAGCCGGTGGCTTGGAATCGGGAGGATGACTGGGCTGTGTGTAGCCTTCTCGCTCGTGGTGTACCCGTCCGGTAAAGTGTCGCGGGGTTCAAGGGCTCGGTGAATAGGGACGCGACCCATAGACTTTTTTTCTTCTCTAACCAAGCAACCGCAAATTTGGAGCGGAACAAGACAGGGTAGGCCAGTCAATATCAACAGGGTTGACGATAGCATCGGCCCTTTAAGCGAAGTCAAGAGCTTTATGAACGTTTCGTCCATTCTTGAAATCGTGAGCCTCATCCATTGTTGCGCAACCCCTGGGTGGATGGAATTCTTCAATCCTATTTCGAGACGCCCAGGTGACCAACATGGTCATGCTCACGGTCAAGGTTGGCCCAAGGCCGAAAGCCGGCTTGTCGATCGAGCTGAGTTTCGAAGACGAGCTTTCCAAGAACAGTCCAAAGTAAACAAAAGGTCCCCTACAGAGTAAGACGGCGGGCGTCTCGAGGGAGCTGGGGATGCTGCATGGTGGCCGCCAACGAGAGGGGTTCTTCTTGGTCCAAACCTCTGTGCACACGGGAATATGACAAACATGCCCTTGGCCGGGCCTTGCAAGTGGAGCTCTGGAGCTTCAAACCAGGATCCCGCCGTCGCTGATGTTGTCATGTCGTCCCAGAGGAAAACGAGAGGCACGAGAGCCTGTCTTGCCTGTATCGAGAGCTTCTTCAACCCCACTTCGTGAGTCGTGAGTGCGTAACTCGTCCTGCAAGAAGCTGGAGCATCTCACCGTCGACAGCCGCGGTCGCCGGGGGAGCTTCAACCCTGTGGAAGCTAGGGCGGGCCGGCCAACAAGGCGGAGCATCAGAAACATGGCTGTAATACTCTGGAAACCTGGACTGCATGCAGTAGCTGCAGCAGCTTGACGCAGCCCGGCCATCTGTCCGCAATGCAAAGTGCAGCTCTGCATCCGAGGTATCCATCTTCATCGACTATCCATCCAAACGTATCCGTGGGTACTGCACAGTTTCTGCATCTGAGCTCGCATACGCGCATCAACTATGCAGCACATCTGCAGCCCGCCGCGCGGTAGTGTGCTCTGTAGGCGGGGAAACATATGGGACTGGCGCCTGCATCTTTGCTCATCCTGATTCCCCCGTTGCTTCTGTTGCCCCGTCGAACAAATCTACGAGACGCAGAAGGATCCAAACTGACTCTGTGTCCTTGGAGACAAACACCGGCCGCTTCTGCGACCATGTCGCAACTCGGATAACCCTCATTCGACCTTCATCTCCCCAGCCGCCGGCTTCGGATCGGCCTGACCACTGAGCGAGATACACGTACCGACGTGCGATAAAATCAATGTCTCTATCGCTGTTCCTCGATGCACGGTGCTCATTGTGGAGATGAAAGACTGAGCGTGCCGCTTCACCGCCAGCCGGTCTTAGACAGACTTTGACTGGCATCTGGCATCTGGCAGCCTTCAACACCCGTGCCCTGAACTCAAGTGTCGCGCCGTCAAATCCGCATCATTCAAATGCTTGACCAGCGCCGCTGATGTTGGCGTCGCCATTGATCACTGGGCAAGCTGCCATTCGCCCGTCTGTTCGCCAGCCAGTCAAGCCAGGTAAGCCAAGACCCAGGCCTAGACCAGCTGGATGGATCACTATCAGGGAGTCGACATGGACAACCGGGGCAAGACTCGAACTCTGTTGCTCTGTCAGAACGGTCGTTGTCAGTCGTCATCTCGGTGCATCGCCTGGTCCGGGTTTGGTGTCTGCTAATATTCCGAGCTTCAGCCCCAGCCCCAGCCCCAGCTCCAGGCCGAGCTTGAAGCTTTAGCAGAGCTCCAACAAAGCTCTCTTTCTGTGTGTCTCTTTTCTTCCCAAGCTCCCGAGCTCTTCCTACGCACCAAGCTCCATCTGTGCTTACAGTGTATCCACTTGCCTTCCGAAACAAGATGCCCTGTAAGCCAGCTGTGCCAGCGCCGCAAGAACAGTGTCTCAGCGCCCACTAGACCCTGTGTTTCTCCTAGTGACCGACAGAGAGCCAATTGCAACGCCAAATCGGTGTGAACAAGAGGCTCTGGCAGGTCCAAACTGTTTATTCGAGGACCGCGGTCGGTTTGAAGTTTGGGTTGCACGGGACGATGTGGCAGTGATAAGCAATCCTGAGGTTCCTAGGTAGGTAACGAGAGCGGAGCCTAGACCAGCACGCATACAAATCGCACGAGACAGAAGCCGGGGCCAGGACCGGGGTCACGTACTGGGCCGATGGGCGGGGGAAAGCGAGGGACTGCCCTAGGCTTGGCTGAGAGAGTTGAGAACTTGAGGCAGAGCGGCCGAGAGCTCTGGCCAGTCGCGATGGCGGAGATGGAGGTGAAGCCCTGCGAGCTGCCGATGCCCCCTTGTCGGACCCTAGTCAAAGCCCAGCTGATCCCAGCCGATCCCACGTCTTCAGCCCAGGGCCGGCCCCGTTGGTTGCTGTGGGGAGAAGATGACGATGGGGGGTTTTACCGGGTCATTAATGTACGGAGTACTTCTTTTTTTTTTCCTTCGAATTTTCTTCCTGTCTTCGGAACCTCCTTTCGGTCGTTGCTGGATCATTGCTGAGATCCGCTTTGTGGAGGGAGGGTCTTTGGAGCAAGTGCTGAAAAAAATCTTTGCAGACATGCTCAGCTATGTTGATGGGTTTAGTGTAAAGTCTCACGACGCGACTCCGTGCACTAATCTATGTGCCAGATCTGCCATTTCTCGGCTCTTGTCGTACGGTGCGGTAGAGACCGAATAACTCGGCAGGGCCGGTTTTCCTGAGGCTCGGGCCCCGTTCGCTGGCCGGACAGCTGGGCCGTCTAGATTCGCTTGGAGTGCATCAGGATTTCGAGATGGAGAATACGAGCAAGGCCACCGCAAATGGTCGACACCCAAATCTACGTCATTACTGGGCTTGTGATTCCTGCAGCCCTGACGTTTTGACCTTCTGTGCATGTCACTGATGCGGGCCATTGGGAGGCCATCTCGAGGTCACCAAGGAATGCTGTTGTCTTGTGTATCTGTAGGAAGAGGAATGTAGACTGAGTCCGAAAAGGGTATCACAGCCAAGGATCTACGTCCCGAATTAGCGAACAATTGTACAGTATCATCCCCATTAATGGCTTGTTTGTCGACGGGATAAGCCTGTGAATAATTAGCGGCCAATAAGCCACTCACGAGTTTTTTTGTACTCCGTACCAGAGAAAGGGGGGAAAAGTCTGACATGGCCCATAATCACCACGCCATTTTATTCCAACCTTGTCTCAAGCAAGACCCTTCTCGCAGGCTACGACCCGGCAACCGAAAAATGCAGCAAGGAGTCATTTAGGGCCCTGAAGTCTCACTTCAGATGTTTGCTGACGCCCCGAAATGTCATCGCCTGTGTCGGCCGCAGCGGATGTGCCCTGCCTGCAGCGGTAACATCAATAGGTCTGGATTCGGGCATATGCCTCCGGGGGCGTGGTTGCTTAGGACCACCAGGTCCGAGTAGCAAGCTTGGTGTGCCGTGTGGCCTGAACGGTGAACCCAAGCTGAAGGGATGACGAGACGGGCAAGATTCGGGAGATCATGGGCCTGGGAGCCCTGTCCGAAGCCGCCAGGCGTTTCCGTTTCTGCGGCTGCTGTGAGGTAGCCTTGCCAACCCTGTGTCCAACATGAGGATGGAGGTCGTGGTCCGGGGTCTTCTGGCGAATGAGGATGGATGCATCACGATTAAGGTGCAGGAAGCGGATGACACAATAGGCAAGGCGGCGTCTGGTGTAATTGCTGGCTCCAGACCCTGAATGCTGGTAGGTTAAGCAGCCGGTTGCTCAGAGCAGGGGATAAAAGTCAGTGAGTTGGCAGACAGGCGACAGATAGGAGAGACAAGCCGCTACTGTCTTGTCTCTGAATGCTGTGCTTGTAGCCGTACCCTATGTGAAAAAGTACATGCTCGCACGTCCAGTGCACTGCCGAAGTATTAGGAGGTGCTCTGTAGTAAGGCACACCCTGGACAGGGAACTGCTGAGTAGGGCGATACGCCAACTCACCGCTCATTTCCAGGCTCGCGATGGTCACTGGCGGTGGTGTTGGTGCTGAAGTGCGGCGTTGTCGGCGGTGCTGAACTTGATCTGATGGTTTCCCGCGCCGGGCGATGATGTAAGTCGACGGCCTAGGCCCACTTCTGCCAAGTGATGTTTGCTAGTGCTAGGGAGAGAGGCATTTTGGAGGTGACAGTGTCCAGCTGGCAGGTCGGCTGGCATCTCAAGCAACCTCGTGGACAGTAGGAACTGGCTTTGTCGATTCGGTTCGAGGTTCGTGTGCAGGGCGCTTAGAAGTTGGCTTCTCGGATAGCCTAGCGCCAGCCATCAGCCACACGGGGGCCATCGTCAACTAGATACCGTAGTTCATAGCCGGGGCGACGGTGAAGTCGGTCTTTAGTTGATGGAAGAGGGGGGAGGGGTAAAAGGATGATTGCGGCCGTTGGGGGCAAAAAGGGACGAGCGGACAATGGCTTGCAATGGACGCATGTCGTTGCCATATGGATGGATCACGGGAGGCGCGTGTAGGTGGTCATTTGCAAGTAGCGTTTCCCTGTGCGCATCGTTTGGATCTTGGATTACAGTTCAATGGACCGGTGGTTGACTCGTATCTAGAGAATCCTCAGTGATTTCCCTTGGAGCTGTGCCATATTCAATGTGCTGTTGTCGTCAGGGTACTCGAGTCGGACTGGCATTGGGATTGCGTCTGGCTTGTTGCACTAAGCCAAGAAGACAGTCGAAAGTTGATACCGCTTTTTGGCTGGGCCCGGCGCTTCTTCGCAAATGGTGCTTTCTGCCCGAAGGAAGGGAGAGCCAAATTAGTCGCAATTGTCCAGCAAGTGAACAAAGTAGTAGATGGAACGCTTACGGGCAATAAGTCGAAGCAGAGGTGCGGCATAGACATGCTTTGTTGGAAAGCTGGGCTGAATTGTATGAATGTTTGAGCTTGTACAGCACTAAGAGGCACAGCACAAAGCACAAAGAGCACAAAGAGAAAGAAAAAAAAAACGTTTAATTCATTTAACGGGGGTCGAAACCTCCCTTGCCTTAGGTTGGTTGTTCCTGGCTAATAATTGAATGGAAGTAGAAGGAAAAGACTTCCATTGAACACCTTGTGCCTTCCAAATTAGAGTAAAGCCTTACACCTCAGGTTTGACCATTGTGAGGCAGGAAGGACTCAAGGAATCATTAGGTAGGTACCTACTATGTAGAGTGATTACACTACCACACTAAGGTACCTGAGGTAAGGTAAGGTACTCAGTGCCTGCCAATATCACTTACAGAAGGTGGAGAGGTCTGGAGACTTCCTTCCATGGCTGAGGTGTGGGAGAAGGAAAGGAAGGGACCTACGGATACGCATGGAAGGTACCTCACCTCCCGTCACTCCGCACTTTCCTCATAGGCCCCGTAGGCTGTAGCATCTGGGTCGGCGCCGGGTCCGCTGCACGGTTTTTTTCTTCTCTTCAATTTTCCCTCTCCCTGCAGACGGATCACCGGGCTACGAGACCCTTCCACTGGGCAACCCGTTCTTTTCCTTCTCTTCCGCCTCACTACCATGGGAAACAGCGGGGGCCAGAAAGGGTTTTCTCGACGCTTGGTATCCGTATCATGTAAGACCATCACTACGGTCCGGGTTACGGATACCTTTAGCCTCAAGATGCTGCAGCAACCGCAAGTCCGCAACGGGTCGACGGGTCCAACATCCAACGTGACACTGGTTTGATGGCGAGTTTACTGGATCCCGTTCCGAAAGCTGCCCAGCGACCAGCTCCGGGTGCTCCAGTCCACGGCTGCACCGCACACCACGGACCACCCCGCGGGCCACTGTTGAGGGACTCGGGGACTCAGGGACGGTATGCTATGTTGCCCACAGACCAAGTTGCGGACAGAACATCGAAATCTCTTCTCGGGGAGTTTCCAATCTAACGCCAGACAGGAACATGGCCGGTCGGGTGGGTGACGACTGAGCACGAGAACCACTTTCAAACTCGAGCTTTCTGGAGACCGCCTCCGATCACTGGAGAAGAAGACCAAGACCAGACCACGAAAGGCCTCGCGCTTCTCCGTATCAAACATGTTGACCCTTTTGGCGCTACCGATACTACCGAGTCAACGGGCTACGGCGTACCGAGTAGAGTACGTGCACACTGCGTCGGGCCCTAAAACTTGCTAGCGATCACACGGGAAGCCCAGCACGCCAGCGAGCAAGCCAGTCCCCAGTGAAGGGTTGCTCACGTTTGGGGCGGCACGGCGGATAGGAAGATGGAGAGAGAGCCCCTCATGCCCCTGACGCCTCATCCGATAGAGCATGAACTCGACGCTCCAGGGCAAGCCGCCAGCGGCCATCAGTGGGGGGATGGAACACTCAGGCGAAGCCGCTGTAAATCCGTCAATTGTTGCGGCAACCGCCTGTAAGGGGGGAAAGTTCCCCCAGGGGATTGGTGCCAAAGTAGGGGCCCCTGTACGCCGCAACGGCGTTGTTGGGCGCCTGAGTCGTCGGAGGATGTTCGTGGAGTCAATGTCAGTTCTTCCGCCCCTGAAGGGTTCCCAGCTGGGAGGGTGCGAGACCCAATTACAGCGTTGGTATTCATACGGCGTCACGTACGGCGTCAAGTACCTCGCGGGAAGACAGGGCGAATGTGGGCGCGGGCGTGGTTCATGTCGGTAATGCTGGGTGGGTTTGGGGGCGTGTGGACTGCAAGAGACATGTGGACGGGACGGATACCTGTGTGTATTCTTCGCAGATGTGGTAAGGTACGGAGTATTGGTGACCAGTCTTCTCCAATCTCAGCATGGCGGCGAGATGAGGAATTACTCGTACCTGCTTTTGGGGGGCATGACTTGCTGCTGGATGAAAATGCTTGTGCTGGCTCCAGCTGTTTGTGCTGTGCATCGGATCCGAGGGCACCACACGGGCAAAGCTCGAAGCGCATTGGCTAAGACAAGACGGAATTTGGTGCGATTGGCACGATTTTGCTCGATTTCCTTGGTTTGCTGCACAGCACAGATAACCTTTTTGCTGTTGCGCATTACCTTAGTTATGCCCGCTCGCGGCTTTTCTACCTTAACGCAAGGTAAGGCACCGACGAGCTGGAAGGAATCTTAGGTGAGAAAGTCTTCCTTTTCCCTGCCCTGCCCTGCTTTTCAGGTACGTACCTCGAGCCACGTGCTCTTTGGCTCGGGTCGTTCTCTCGTCTCTGCTTCTGCCTTGGAAGCTTCTGCCGTCCGACCATTTGTTTTTATTCTGGAAGACTGACAATCGATCGATGGTTCAGCCGAAGAAGAGAACCAGGCAACGCAGGGCAACGGGAGAGAAAGCAAGATATTCTCAGCTCAATGACCACACACACACACATTGTGCCTTGGCAACGTGCAAAGTGGGGGGGAAAGAGTACGAGGAAAAGACTGAAAAAAAAGGCACGCTAGAATAAGGTGCGGATGTATTACCAGGAATGGCCCTGTGTAAATGGCCAGCAAAGTCCCAGAGAAGGACCGCAGACGAGAGACCGACAGGGCCATGCCATGTTGCTTACGTCCAATGGCAGTGAGTGAAGGTGAGTTAGTGTACCTTGTGCAGCAGCATCGATGCAAGTTGGCTGCAGTATCATTTACTCCAGTGACAGTTCAGAGACAAGTCGAGATAGAGCGAGAGACATACACCACACAGACACCAGACACCACCTCGGAGACTGAGAGGGAAAAGGTTCAAGCCCAGATTGCTGCAACTGGCAAACGGCGGAAAGCAAGCAAGAGAGCCACAGAGTCTGGAGGCAAGGCAAGGCAGAGACACATGGGCCCCGTTCATCTGCATCTTTTTTGTCTGCATCTGCATCTCCATCTCCATCTGGTGCATACACACTCCCTGTCGTCGCCGTCCACCCAGAAGCTCTGATGCAGCTGCAAGTCCTGCAGTAGCTGCAGCAGCAACCAAATCTCCCCTGACAACCAAGTTCAAAGTTGACTTTCAAGTCGCGGTAGGGTGGGCATCGCACCAGAAGTTACGCGCAGAGAGAGAGAGAGGAAGATCACCAAGGAGGCTCCACGGCGAAGGGGGGATGTCCCATCGCGAAGAAGGGTACGTACTGGTTGTCAGATACGTACTTGTTGCAGCACACAGAGAGAGTGTGACGGTACGTACAGACAGCCATGTACCGCCCCCTTGGTCGTTTCTCTCTACCTTATCCGCACCTTGGCTTCACTACGCAGGACTACGTACTACGTAAGGTATCCGTAGTCTGGGCTGGTCCCCCCCGTTTGGCGCTTCCCTGTTCTAGTGTTTGGTTCTGGAGCTGATGGGCCATGGCTGGGGTTTGTACCTGGCTCTGGAGCTGGTTGCTCAGAGAGAAAGTCCAGCATCAGACATGGCATCCAATGTCGTAAGGCCAGATGCTCCGTACCTAGAGCAGGGAAAGGAAGGCAAGGCAAGAAGCGAGACGAGGCGAGGCGAGCCACGGAGACAATACAAAGTGTAGAATTGTTGTCTGTATAAAGTACATTGTACTGAGGTTGAGGTTGCGTAGGAGGAGCAGAAAGAGTGGAGGGATATCGTCGGCGGCTGCAGTGTGCAGTGCGTGACTGCTATGCTGTGCGTATGATGTCTTGTCTCTGTTGCTGTACCTAACTAGATATTGTACATTGTCGTTGCTGGTCTGAATGCTTAGTCCCGGCATGTCATCTTGTACCCGTTCCTGTCTCGTTCCTGGTGGTTCCTGTTCCAGCTCGTCCAGCTCCAGTCTTCCCAAGTTCCCATCCATCTTGACCATCCTGGGCTAGCAACAACTGACAGTGACATCCCCCATCCCGGTCAAGTCTCAATCCACCCCGTCGAGTTGCCTTCCTGGACCTGGTTCAGGTTTCCATCCACACACCCTCTCTCTCTCACTTTGCTCGCTCCCGTTGTCGTCGTCGTCGTCGTCTGGCGGCTGTCTGTCTGGTCGCTAATACCTACGGTCTTCCTAGTCGGCTACGCAAAGTAGCAGTGGTAGACTGGTGGTAGTGGTGGTACATAGCACCGTTGCTGTGTGCGCTTCCATCCCATCCCATCCCATCCTATCCTGACTCCCAGAGAGGCCTGGTTCCTGCTTCTGGTTGCTTGGTTGCTGCTTCTTGTCCCATCCTGTCCTTGTCCCATCCCCCATCCCCATCCCCATCCCCATCCCAGGTATCCCATCCCATCCTGTCCCAATCCCGTCACACACACCTCATGGTTGCTGCACACCACACCTCTCACGCACACCACACACACCACACACCATCCATACACTACACACCTTGATCCATGGTCCATGGTTCCAGAGAGAGTGACAGAGAGCGAGGAAGACAAGACACACACCCAGTTCCCATCCCATATCCATATCCATATCCATATCCATACTTTGCTCACCACGACCAGTCAACCACACACACACACCACACCTTCATTCAAAAACCTCTAGTCTCCTCTTTCTTCCGACCTCTTCCCTCCCTCTCTCTCTTCTTTCCCCCCTCATCCCCGACCATAATCATCAACGGTCCGACGGTACGGTAAGTTTAGAGAGTTACGGATACCTTTATTCTTAGGTCCATCAGAGAGGTTCAGTTCAGGAATCATCCCTAGGTGCCCAGGTCTCCAGGTCCAGCCATTCTCTACAACTTATCGTACTCAACGTGCACCCAAATCCTACTACACACCACCACCACCACCACCACCACCAGCAACATCTCACGCCCACGGACTACCACACTATAATCGTCCTCCCATCGTATCGCATAAGTGTCGTCGACGACCACTATCGCAACTCGACGCCGGCCATTCTGTTGGCCAGTCCACACACTCAACCAGCAAAAACTCAACTCACGACTCTTTTTTCTTAATTTTCGTCTTCCTCGTTTGCTTGCTCTTTTCTGCATCTGTTCCTGCTTTTCCCCCGTTGGGCATTGTGGGTAATCAGGAAGAACAAGAAGAAAAAGAAGAGCCAGACGGACGAGAACGAAGCCGAAAGAGGAAACAAGAGAAGCACAAGAAAAGAGGAAACCAAAGAAAAAGAAGGCTAGACGCTTGGGAGAAACCGCTTGACGTTTTTTCTTCCCCGTCCCTGCGCCGGCACTAGATAACCCAAAGGCATTGCACTCGTTTCTCTTGTCATTGCTTGTCCGGTGCTACTGCTGTACACTCGGATCTTTTCTCTCTCTCTGTGTCGCTACTCAGTACCAACCAGCAAAACCAGTCTCTCTCTCTCACTTGCATCTTTGCTACTGCAGCAGCATCCCCTTCCTGCTCGGCCACCGAAAAAGCGTAGCTCGAGCAAAGAACTAAAAAAGGGTCGTAGCCTCCGAAACGCACCTTCAACACCGACGCCGCACTGCAGCTCCCGCACCGCATCCGCATTGCCTTTGCTCCTGCTCCGGCACCAAGGATTCGGCCAGTCTTTTCGGTGCGCTCTTTCTCTACTCTTTTGTTCGAGAAGGAAGTTGCATGCAAAAGGCGCCTCCCTCCCACCTCCGATTATCCGCCCGCCTTTGTCCCCCTTGCACCACCCAAGGCCCCCATCGTGGACCGCCGGCCTCTTTCGCCTCTCTCTCTCTCCCCCAGTTAGAGACGCCGCCAACGACCTCGATCTCGGCTTCGATATCGACTTCGACCTCGACCGATATTCTCTGGGAGGAAGAAAAATACGTTTCATGAATCAAGGAGAAATAGGGCGGAATTTATTTCATCCCTCGGGTATTCCAATGTTACTTGCACCGACGCAATAACGAACGGCCAGTATTTTTTTCGATCCCAGCTGCATTTCTGCACGCACCCTTCCGAAAAACCCCCGCCGCCGCGAAATCCCACCAAGCCAACATCGACGCTCGATTCGAGATCGAAGAAGATTCTCTCCCTCCAGCTTGCATCACCGCCGCCTCCCGATTCATACTCGTCGCGACGTCCTGTTCCCTCTCCATTGAGTGGAAACGACTAAAACAGAAATTCATCTTAGGATTTGCTGCAACATTCGTTTATTGCGGCCTCTTCTTAACGATCGTCCCTCTTTCTTCGTCACGACATATCGAGTATCGTCTTGGACGCAGCACTCACACCAAACAAAAAAGATACACCACTAACACCCATCACCACCCGCAATAAATACTTTCGTTTCCCACGATCGGATCCCCACAACCACACACCACAATCATGGAGGCTTCATCACCATTGGCGGCTATGCACCGTCCCATGGCAGTTCCTTCTTGGGGAAATAAGGATCTTTTCCGCCCTCGCCCAAACACCTTCGCTGGTGCCGTACCCATCAGTCTGCGCGAACACCTTCACAGGCCCGACAACTACTTCAACGTCAAGGACGTTCACGGTTCCTCGCCCGCTGCTAGCTTGGCCGCCGACCTCTCGCAAAACTTCCGTCTGGATACCGAGGCGAGGTACGATGACGTGCATCCAATAAATTCAGTCTGGAATACCGTCGACTAACAACGTTCTGTCTAGTCCCAAGTTCCCCACACCTCGTCGTGCCTTGTTCACATCAAACATGATGGGTGACGCGGATTCCTACGGTACGTTCTTCTATGGGTTGCAAGCACAAATGAGAGGAAAAGGGGCTAGGAAGCTGATGTGAGACCAGAATACGTGACTACGCCTCCTCTGCCCGAATCGTCACCTGCCCACGATTTGATGGATGTCTCGCCGTTGCCGCACAAGCTCCCGTTCATGACCCAGATCGCGATAACGTCACCGACCCCGGGATCAACCCCAACCGGCGAGGACGACGAGATGATGTTGGATTCGCCAGCCCCCATTCCTCGGCAGGCGTCGTTGGAGCCACCCAAGCCACTGGTAGCCGAGTAAGTTTGATTGCCACATTCCTCCTAGCTCAAGGGGTCGCGTCTAACTCAGGGGGCAGACGGAGAAAGCCAGCTTTGCGCCGGCCTTCCTTGACTCGGATGAAAGGCTACTCGACTAGTGGCGTTCCCGGCCGTTCCAACACAGACACCCAACTCCCCACTTTCCGATTTGGTGAGAATCGCTTGACGCATATGAACAGCGCCATGTCCCTGGGAGAATGCTTCGATGCTACATCACCTCCTCAAGAACGACGACCTCAGACTGCGAATAGCCCTACTCCTGCCGTGCCTGGTGCCGTTCGTCCTCGTCCTCAATTCTCCAGCCTCTCTGGTAACCGCAACAGCCCTTTTGGCAACGGTCACAGCCGTCGCCCTTCAAATCCCTTTATGCGTCCCCGCAAGCAGTTCCGCCGCTCTTTGAGCATGTTTGAGCACCCTGGCGATGTTGCCAAGGCAAAGTCAGAAGGCGGCGACTCCTCGCCCACCACCCCAGAGTCTGTTTCCAGCATGGATGCCGATGATGTCCAGGAGCCCATCCTGCCTCACTTCCTCGCCGATGACCCCACGGACACCATTCCCCGGATCACAAAGGCCACCATGATTGATCTCTTGGACGGAAAGTACAGTGACAAGTTCGACCAGAAGATGATCATTGACTGCCGGTTCGAGTACGAGTACGACGGAGGACACATTGACGGAGCTGTCAACTACAACAGCAAGGACCTACTCGCCTCCCAGCTGATCCAACACCCCATGCAAGGAAGAACAATTCTCATCTTCCACTGCGAATACTCGGCGCACCGCGCCCCCATGATGGCTCGCCATATCCGCTCCGAGGACAGGACTGTCAACGCCGAGCACTACCCGCGACTCACATACCCTGACGTGTATATTCTTGAAGGAGGATACAGCGGCTTCTACGCCGAGCACCCTTGCCGTTGCTATCCCCAAAACTATGTGGAAATGTCGGATGAGGCTCACCAGCGCACCTGCGAACGCGAACTTGGCCGCCTCAAGAACCCTCGCAAGGGCTTCGGCAGAGCGCAAACGTTCGCCTTTGGCTCGCGCGACTCCTGCGTGGACCAATCACCCACAGCTCCCGCGCGCCCCAGTGGCCTCAGACCCAGCATCAGCTTCCGACAAGATCCCATCGCCATGATTGGCAACTCTCCAATCCTCGGCGAACGATGCCATGCACGACGCATGGCGTCTTACTAGCACATACATCTTTTTGCGCCCCTCTCACACACACCCACTGTCTGCTGCACATTGTGGAGGGGTGAGATCTCCTTGCTTGGCAAGGGGGGGAATTCGAGGTCTCCGCAGACTTCGAAGCTGTCCATTGTTTTGTCGACTATTTGCTCGACATCCCTAATAGGGCGAACCACAGCAGCCTGATTGTCGATGTTTTTCGCGTCTCTTCCTGCACATGTTCAACAAACCCCTATTCGATTCGACTGCCTATATTTCCACCCTTACCAATCCGGACTACACAGCAGCTAACGCAACGCTCACGGCCGCGATGACTTCAATTGTTACGCTAATAGAACTTCGTTATGAGCCTCGTTCTGCAACTTGAACATACAACAAAACCAACAACCCGGCATTAGACGCATTTGGCATATTTGTCCCCGCATCGCCTCGATATGGTTGTACGGAGTCCACTTTGGATCTGGCATCTTGGGGTGGCTCCCTGTCGGCATTTTTACAGCATTGTCCTCGGTTTTTTTTTTGTTTCTTTTTCCTTTGTCAAAGACTTCTGCATCCCGCCGAGGAGGATGGTCCTCAACCAAACACACACCTATACCAACAAACAAACGACAACGACAACATCACCACCGCTTGTCTGTCTCCACAGATTTCGGACGCGGGAGCATTTCAGTATGACGTCTCGGTCTGTCTGCTCTTCTGTCGGAATCTCCACATATTTTCGGAGCATTATTTCTCGGACCATTCCTCCCTCGGCGGACCCTTTTTCCTTTGTGCTCAACTCGGTCCATTGACCATCTTCACCTGATACCACACACCTTTCTATCCAAACGCCGGATACCCGACATCCTTGTCATCGGATGGCACTCACAGACCTCTCGACACCCCATTCCCTTTACATTTTTTCAAAACAGAAGCCCCACGGACCTTTTTTTTCTTCCGATGGTTGAGCTTTATGGAGGACTCCACCTCCTTGTGTATATTGTAGGAGTAGCTGCGAAAGAACGCATGCAAAGAGCGGAGAAGCTAGTACAGTGGATGAAAAGCAGTTGCTTGGGAATGCCTTGTAACATTGGCCAATGGGGGAGATAGCACTGCAAGCTTGGAAGCTGGATTGGTGCAATAACGGCATGGGTGAATCCATTGCCTCTTTCTGTACAGTACTGGCGATGCAAAGACAAAAATTGCCAACCAAACACCAATGATCCATGGTCGGATCATTGTGGGCTAGCTCATAACAATTGAATGAAAATACACACAAACAAAAAAAAAAACACGCTCATTCTTGCTTGGACTCGTGGGACACGTGCTCAAGGCGCGGCTGTGATGGTATGCGCGCGCGCGCGAGCGCGTGCTTGTCTACAAGTTGTGCGCGAGCGCGTTTGTCTGAGCCATTCCCGATGAACACCTCAAGCCGTTGAGATCGCACCGGCTGATGGCTGGATCGTCTGTGCGAAACTTTTGAGGTCCGAGGTTTTTTTTTGCTGTTCTGGTTCGTCCCGAACTGTGGATAGTGTTTCGAAACCTGGGGGGCCCGTCCCCCACGGATGTTTCTTTTTAGACTTCGTATTGAGGCTCTTATCCGTTCCCTATTGTCTACTGTGCAGGGAAGCTACCGTGACTCGCCAGGCCTGTATGGAGTACTTGAGTTTCACGATTCGATGTCAGCTTTGACTGGTCTTCTTTTTTGGCCCCGAAGCGAGAGGGTTCTGTGACATCGTGGTCCTTTTTACCCATGTCTAGGCTCTAGATGGTAGGGAGATTTGGCAGGTGGCAGATGACGGTGGTATCAGTTGGGTTCTACCTACTACCCTCCGTCCCCTTGCCTTCCTTTCCTTTCCTCACCGAGCAATGTCCATTGGAATGATTGCGTGATGAAGGAACTGGGGCTTCGTGGGTTGGGTTATGATGCAAGTGTGAGAGAGAGCCATGATGCTTTGTTGCTCGGTCCCCCCTCCCTTTTCCATGTCCCGAAGCTAGGGTCGGAGTTTACTCCTTAGTCCATACGTAGCCTCCGCGCTAGGATCTCTCTCTTGTGTTGTTCTTTACGTTGGCGTTTGGGTCTTTAGGGGGTCTATTGTTAGAGTCTTTGGTCTTTGGGCTGTTTTGGACCGTGACTTTGCTTGTCTTTCCGTGTCGTGAGGTTAGGTGGGATAGGTAAGGGGGGGGCTGAAGGGCGAGATGTTTGGGTTGTTCTGCCGAGTGTTCTAGCGTGGAAGGTCGGAACGTTGGCTTTGTTCTCTTCCTTCCCCCTCCTACTTCGTACTCTCCCGCCGGCCTCAATGTCCCCATCAGCCTAAACGTCTGTTGCTTATTTTGGATAAGAATGTCAAGATGGGGCTTTTCTTTGGGGGTAGTAGGGAAGGGTTGGCGTAAGCACGCGAGCGAGGGGGTGATACAGGTCTAACGGTGCTTTCTTTGACTGCTGAGGAGGTATGCCAGATTCCAATTCCTTGACACGATTGTTTCTTTGCCAAGAATGGAAGCAAAGGGTTCCCCTTTTGGAGAATTCTTGGGCAGATTTCAATCACAGGAGAGGAGAGGGGATAGTCACTAGACCGAGTCCGGAGCTAAAGGAAACGGACCTTTTGTTTCCCTTCTCTATTGTGATGTTCGCTGCGTGGGAATTCAAAGAGATGAACAGACTCCATTGCTGAGATATTCAACTCAAATGACCACGCGGTGTGTTGCCGTTTCCGGTCAGGCTTTTGTGATTGTGTCGTGTCATGGTCAAGAGTTGGTGCGCACGACTCAGAGTTGCAGAAGACGAGTTTCCCTTGTTCTTTGAGATTGATGGGAATGGAGCTATGGTATAAACGAGAATAGCGTCCCCGTTCAACGACTGGAGCACCGGCAAGAAGTCCAACTTTAGAGGGCGGGCAGACCACGTTTGCTTGGTACTAAGGTAAGTCGTTGTGGTACTATTGTTCGAAGCCATATGGGGACAAGGTAGACTAGGTAGGCTCTAGAGAACTTTACAAGCCAGCCGCTCAACAGCTTTTTTGGTGCGTTTTCAGTGCTGTTCTCTTTGTCCCTCTTGTTTGTTCTACGGACTCGGCGTTGGGGGAGAGAATATCTACCTTGCTAAGGTAAGGTAGGACACGTGCTAGGTGAGAAGCAGCCCAAAAAGACAGACCAGATCATCTCACACCACCGACTGAACCTGAGAGCCGCCAGAGCGCCAAGGTTTCCATTTGTGCTTCCCGAATAGGAAAGCTCACCGAAGGGTTCAAGAAGGACGGAAAGAAGAAAGACGTTTCGGTCCGGACACGCTGGGCTGTTTGTTTTGGTTCTTTGGGGGGTTCGCGGGTTTACTTTTATGGCTTGTTTTGAGCCGCGCGCTCTCTCTCCCTTGCGTGATGTGGTGGTTCGTCAGTGGCTTGTTCTTCTCTCTCTTTTAGGATAGACGATCCAAGCGAGCCAGGTGAGCCGAATTTCGTCAGAGAGAGTTCAGCCACTTCCGTTGTGGTGTACATTCTTCCTTGGGGTGAGACTTGTCTCAGAGGTGGGAGATGCCGTAATCACCAAATTTGAGGTGGGTAGTTGAAGTAGGTAGGTAAGCGTCGTTGGGGGATACGGCGAGAGAATGTCAATGGTTGTGGTTCAGCTTTCTATTGTCATCTCTCAAATTGCCGGTAATCACATCTCAACTGAGTCTTTTTTGTTTGTTTTGAATGAACCTTTTGAGAGGTATAGCTTGGAGACTAGGTGCTGTTGCCACTGCTCTTGCTGTGGATTCTGGAAAGTCTAGTGTGTGAACTTTGTGATGTAGTTTCGCGTATAAAGGTGATTTGCCACTGACATGGCCATTCTTTGCATTTCGGGAGAAGCAAAATGGCCTTGGCCATCTCAGTTGGATAGTCACTGTTGTCTTGAATCTTATCCCGTCCGAGGTTAGAGTCTCGAGAATGGGGAAAAGTGGTAAACGGTGAGAGGAGACGGGCCCGGAGTCAAAAGGTCTCGGTCTCAGTCTCCCTTACGGGTATGTCCCGAAGAGGCTCTGGCACTTTGTAGGTATGGATAGTTTTGCCCAAGGTAGGTAGTCTGTAGAGAAAACAGGGGTCCATTTGTGGCGGCAAGCAAGGGAGAAGCTTATTTGGGTGTCGAGAGCGCCTTTGCCGTGCTTGCGTATGTTTTGTTCTTTCTCATGATGGGAAAAGCTGTTGATGTGGGGGTTTCTAATAAGGCACTACGGTTGCTATGTTGCATCGTTACATCGTTGGCTTCATCTCGAATTCGAGAGATGATTTCAATGAAATTGGGATCCGTGATGGGAACCCGTGATGGGATCCACGACTCGAACCACATGCCTTGGCGAAATGAGCAGAGATGAGATTTGACCAGAGATCAAGAATGATGAAAACGATTCAGAAAAGCTTTTAGAGGCCTAACTCGCCTGTCTATGAAGGTTCAGTGTAGCTCCTGACCGATGAAGCAACGCGGCTTTGCCCAATATCCCCGGTTCGAGAGAAGCCATGGATAGATCTGCTCCTTGTGATATGCCTCCGCTCGTGAAAGAAGCAACTTTGAAAAGCCAAATGATAATCTCTCCCCACTACCGGCCTGCTTATATGGCAAAAATATGCAGGTTACCTGGGTATCCCCCCAAACGCCACCCATGCCAAATGCCATGCCAGAAAAACGATGGAATCATGCTCAAACTTATCAAACGCCCTCGATATCGCCGCTAGATGTGCCGCGCGCCTCACTGAAGCGCAAAATCCCATTCCTTGAAGGCCTCGCGGAGGGCTGCCACGTCCTTCTCCTCTTCCTCCTTGGTCTGCGTGCAATCCTGCCAGACGAAACGCTTCTCGAGACCGAGGAGCTTCGCCACAACCTTACGCGGATACTGCAGATCGAAGCGCATGTTGGGATCGAGCTTCATCACGAGACTAGAACCCTTAATTCTGTCTTCGCCGTCGTCTGCCCAGATCCAGATGCGGAAGTAGTCGCCAAAGTCGGCCTGGTCCTCGTACAAGATCTCGCGGCTCTCAAACTCGGGATACTTGAGGTTCTCGGCCTCAACGCGGAAACCGGCCTCGGCAAGACCCTTGTAGACAAAGTCCGCCGGAATAGGGTGGAACTGCCAGTGAGCGTGAATGTTGCGACCGCGGCTGATTTCCCAGGTGATGGCACCCAGCTTGCGGTTCGACTTGGTCGATACCATGGCCTGGAGAGCCTCGCGGAAACGGGTCATCTCCTTGTGGGTCTTCTCCGCCTCCTCAGGGGTATAGCTCTCGACACCAGAGGAGTGGACGGTCGGTGTATGCGCGAGAGGCGTGATAATGACGTGGCCAGGGAAGTTGATACCGTGCTCCTCAAAGGTCTGGGATGTGGCTAGAGGGCCCTTGGCAGTAGCAAGATAGCTGTCTTCGCCAATGGTGCAAACCATGTGGGTATCGAGGTTGGGGTTGCTCAAGCAGAAGAAGCATCGGTCCGGCCCGGGAGGAGGCGACTGACGTCGGCGCTTGTTTCCGCGGCGGTGATGGCGGCCATCGTCGTCTCCGTTGGCGAAGCGGCTGTAGGAGCCCTCATCCTGCGCCCGCCTCTTTGGCTTTCTCTGGCTGAACGGCGTGAAGGTAGAGTTGGCGGGTTTCTCGACGTTGGTCTCGTTGAGGGTGATTGTGAATGCATATAGCGCCTTCGCCTTGACCGCGTTTCCATAGGGAGCCATCGATATGAAGCGAGTGACAGCCGCACCCTCTGCGCCTTCCTCCAGAGGGTGCACGAAAGGCTCACGCTCGTAGAAGAACTCGGTGGGCGAAGACGAGAAGTGGTATCGCGGCTTCAGGGTCGCACACAGCTCAGCAACTTCAGCCGTGCTCACAATCGCTGCCTGGTTCTCCGGGGTAAGCGCGACCTTGGACCCTGTCCAGACACTAGCTGGCCAAACGGTCGTAAGTAGGATGTCGGCTTTATTTGCGCCTTTCAGCGACTTCGCATCGTCCGCTGTGTGGAACGGAAGGTGCTGCTCCTTCGATTGCCCTCCGACCACATCTTTGTCGAGTTTTCCACCGAGTGCGACAATTCTGACTCCCTCTGACGTCTTCGTGATACTTCGCTTTCCGAGGAAGTGGAGGTTCTCGCAGATTTCCTCGTCGGCTTCGATCTTGGCAACGATCTTTGGGGGAAGGGGCGCTGTGCCGACTGTGAAGTAGACAGGAAGGGGGACCTTCAGTTCACCGTTGAGAAGTGAATCGACCGTGGCATCGTCTTCGCTGCTGAACAGATTGCCTGTGACAATGGCAAAGCTGAAGCTGTTCTTGGCGTGGAGGGTCGCGAGCTTCGTGAAGGCAGGCGTCAGCGAGCCATTGAGGCTTCCCAAAACGATTCTAAAAGCTTTGATTAGTCCAAAACGTTGCGCATTTATCCCTGAAATTCGTGTGATACTTACACCTTGGGTGCAGCCATTGCGCCTCTAGACTTTGGGTGCAGGATTTGAAGCTGTGTGGCTGGAGGTAAGGTTGTTGGTGGAGGAAGCTTGGAGTTCGAGATGCGACCGGAAGATGCGCGCGACGAAGTAATGTGGGCCCATTTCTATCCAAGCTCAGCCATTGGACAGGACCCACTAAAGATACGTCTTATCAGTCTATCGCAATCGGCCGACCTTCTGCCGACAGAAAAAAAGTTCAATTTTCTGGTTGAGCTCTGAAGAGTTGGCGGGGAACTTTTTTTCGCGATCAAGCAGTGAAGCTGGGAGGCGATCACGACGGGTTTTTGCACACCACACCTGTCCAACCGCCCAACATGCCTTCCACTTCATCAGGGCGGATCACAAAGTCCCGAAAGGGCAAGAACCTGACTCCCCACTCAAAGAATCACCGGTGGGAGTCATTCGCAGCCAAAATCGCGAAACTCAACGCACTCGATCCTCTGCGAAAAGTCCGCCGACACGACCTCGAAGCCGAAGACCTCGAATCCACAACCTCCTACTTCCGAACCGGCCTGCAAAAATGGTCGGAACTTAATATCTATAAGGGATTCTACGACGTCAAGACGAAAGCATGGTACATGAGCGAGACGCTGGCCCAGATTCTGCACCATGAAGAGAAGATCTTCAACTTGTTGGCCGAGGCGCTGGCGAAGCAGGATAAGGAGATGTTAGAGCCGCTCCTGGAACTTCTCACAGCATTTGCGCATGATATTGGAACGAGGTTCGAAAAGTACTACGCAAAGTCTCTCGATCTTATTGTTGCCATTGCCGCCAAGCCGCAAGACGCCGACGTTATCGAATGGACCTTCGCAGCTCTGGCTTTCCTGTTCAAATACCTGTCTAGGCTAATTGTGCCTAATCTGCGACCAACATATGATGTTGTAGCACCTCTCTTGGGAAAGGCTCGCCATCCTCCTCACATTGCCCGTTTCTCCGCCGAAGCTTTGAGTTTCTTGATCAAGAAGGCTGCAGCGCCCGGTCACCGAGAGACCGCCCTCACCGCAATTGTCAGCCACGCAAGAGACGATCTCCGGAGCAGTGTCGGCGAACGCTCATTCCAGCTGTACCAGGATGGCCTCATGACCATGTTTGCAGAGTCCATGAAGGGTCCCGGCCAGACCATTCACTCGACCGGACCGGCCCTATTTGTGTCTCTCCTTAAGGCGATACCCGAGACGGAAGCGGATCTCACTCAGACTACGACGTGGACCGACTTGGTATGCGGTGTTTTGACCAGCATTATCCACCATTCGAACGAAAAGGATCTCGCCGACGTTCTCGAGGCGATTCAGGAGCAAGTCAAGGCGGCTTTGGACGACCCCAAGCCAAGCAAGACTTGGAAGTTTGTCCCATTGATCCGGGTTCTTGGCACAGCAGCGGGTGTTCGCCACGGAAACCGTATCAGCAACTGGCCCGTTCTCGTTGAAAACTTGACTGCCATGTTGGTTTCGACGGCACAACACGCCCCTGAGGTGACAGAAGATAAGCTGGATCTTGTATGGAAACATGTCATCGTCAATGCTGCGATTGTCTGGCATCAAGCGCCGGTTGAAGCACTCATTCCCTGCATGAAGGATTTCATGAATGCACTCCAAAAGGAGAGGCTCATGAGGTGGTACATCCCCTTCTGTGCCTACTTCTCCCAGCTCGACTCGACACGGTTCCGAAGTCTATTCCAGACATATTTCCAAAGGTATACATGCCTTCACTCTACCATTGGGCTCCTTAAAGCTAATCAGACCTAGATTCATCGTCAGTCACTGGTCCGATGGTCAAAACGAAGATATGCTGTGTGTTTTCCTTCCTCGTATGGTGCAAAACGGAAGTCTACCTTCGCCGGGAGCAAAAGAGACCTGCAACCTCCCGCGCAGCTGGCAGGACCAGATCGTGTCAAAGTTTGAGCGACTCGAAAGCACACCCTTCCCCGAGCGCGGCGCGTATGATAAGGACCCTCAAACATGGAGAGATAGATGCTTGCCGAAGTACTCCGCCTTGTTGGATCTCCTGTTCTCGACGACTGTTCACCCCTCAGCCAACGCGAAGATTGCGGAACTTTTACTTCGGAAACTGAGGCTGGCGCTCAAGCCTTCAACTACATTGGCGTCAGACGAGGTTCACTTCAGCATTAGCCAAGGTTTCCATGCGTACCTGCGAATGAGCAAAGCGGCGGGCCCAGTCGATCCAGCCTTGGACCCGCTCCTTCGTGCTGCCCTTCCCAGGTTCAGCCGTTCGGTGGGCTTCTTGGAGGCTTATCTCACCTACACTGAGCTCACACGAAACCAACCGCCTTCCGTCGACCGTCAGAGCAGTGATAGCAGTGAGGGCTCAGAAGAGGATCCAGTTGTTGAGGCGCTTATCGAAAACCTCTCAGCACCTTCGCATGAACTCCGGCTTGCGTCTCTCAAGATCCTCCAGCAATTCGAGTCACTCTCCGATGAACACCATTGTCTCACTCTTATGCTGGACATCGGAAACACCCCTCTGGAGCCCTCCAGCTTGAGAAATATTGCGATGCATCTTCGCAAACTCGGTCAAAATTACTCACAATTGAGCGAGAACTCGTGGCTTTGGAAGGCAATTCCCTCCTTCATGTTCGGCATGCTGACGGTGAAGCTCTCCCCGTTATGGGACGATACCATCACAGCTTTGAAGTTGGTTGGCGCTACCAAGACTGGCGAGGAGGTTATTGCGACGACCGCGTTCAGTTGGTTAGAGACTCCTTCTCCAAGATGGTCTGGACCAGTCAGTCAGCCCACACTACAGGGTCGCCAAGCCATTACCGATTTTGACTGCCAGCACATGCAAGAGCTTTGGAGCACGGCGGATGAGGTGGAGCAGGTCGTCAACAACGCCATCAATCTCATGCTGCAGTCATTTGACAAGCAGCAGGAGACTGTCGAAGCTCACGCCAGCAACGCTCGAGCACAGGCATTGAAGGTGCTTACTGCCATGCCTCACTTTGCCGAGAAGCGCTCTCGCAAACTCGTACCGTTCTTCCTGTCTTGGGCTGCTATTGATGAAGATAACTCGTCAGAAAGCCAGGATGATGAGGATGCTGAAGTCAAGAGCGAGGACTGGTCTCTTTACGATCGCAAGGCGTTGGTTGGTGTTTTTGCTCTCTTCATCAATCCAAAAGCGCTCTACCAGCACGAAAGGGTCTACACTGCGCTGCTTCACCTCATGGAGAATGGTGACGTGGAGGTGCAAAAGCTGGCGCTGAAAGCTATCCTCTCCTGGAAGCAAGCGGGCGTTCGACCTTACCAGGAGAACCTGGAGTACCTACTCGATGAAGCCAGATTCAAGAACGAACTCACAGTCTTCCTTCAAGGCGAATCAACGATCCAGCCTGAACACCGCGGAGAGCTCATGCCTGTTCTTCTGCGACTGTTGTACGGACGGACCATTTCCAAAAAGGGTGTTTCCAGTGGTCGACATGGCCTTCAGGCCACTCGTTTGGCCGTCCTGAGAACTCTCAGCGTTGAAGATACAGGCAGCTTTTTGGACATCGCTATTGGATGCCTGAAAGGAGCCCGTGTCGTTGACGACTCCGGTTTCCGCACCAACCTGTTTGACCGAGAAATTCTTCCCGTTCGCAAGCAGACTGGTTTCATGAACATGATGCTGCCGCTTATCAACGAACTTGGGCAGCATGTAGGTCCCTATGTTGAAAAACTGCTCAACCCTGTTCTGTACTGTCTCATCTTTGCCTGCCGACGGCTCAAGGAGTCAACTACCGTCGAGTCAGATGAAGAAGCGGAGGAAGCGAACGAGGAATCTCAGGAGTCTCTGCTCAAGACCATTCGGACTGTCGGTGTCAAGTGTCTCATTGCACTGTTCCGCAATGCCCAAGACTTCAACTGGACACCATACTCCGAACCCATTGTGAACGAGGTCGTTGCTCCCAGGATCGAGAAGCTCCCCGTTGAGACGGCCCAGTCAATCTCAAGCATCATGCAGCTTGTCTCGACTTGGTCTCAGCTGCCAAAGGCAGCACTCTTCATCTCGATCAACGACCAGATCCTGCCCAAGGTTATCGAGTGCGTGTCGATGCCCAAGGCGAAGGAAAACGTCAAGATTTTCGCCCTCAGCATCATCCGCAACCTCATCAAGCTAGCAGCGGCACCAGCTGTCGAATCCGAGTTCAATGAGCTCATCCGTACTGAGCTTCTGGATGCAAACATGGAGCTGATGTTGAAGACCGTCACTACCACGCTGGAGACGCAAACCATGAGCAATGAACTGCTCGAGTCTTGCATTGAGACCATCGTCGAGCTTTCTCCGCTTGTTGAGACCTCGGCAAACGTGCGTGAGACACTCAAGATCGCAACTTTCCTCCTCAACCAGCCGCCGAGACGAGTCAACCCCAGAGCCAAGGGCAAGATTCTCCTCATTCTGGAGCGATTCATCACCATCCTTAGCTCTGAGGAAGCGGAAGAGAAGACTGCTGATATTGCCATCTTCGAGACCCTGTCTTCCCTCTTTAGCTACTTCAAAGACAGGGACAACAGGCAGTCTTTGGCCCGAGTCCTCACAGTTTTGGCCGAGAAGGATACTACCCTTCAGGAGATTGCCGAAATCTGCCGTGACCTCAATGCCTTCGCACCGAACCGCATCGACGAGCCAGACTACGACAAGCGCCTCGCCGCCTTCAACCGAATCACCAATAAGGAAACACCTTTCACTGTCAAGCAGTGGCTTCCTCTGTTGCACAACTTGATTTACTACATTCGCTCCGACGAGGAGTATGGTATCCTGGCATCGAACTCTGCAGACTCCCTGCGCAAATTCGTCAGAGAGGTTGCGGCCTGCTCAGACGAGACATCCAAGAGCGGCTTCGAAGCCCACCTGAAGACTATTCTGTTGCCTTCCATCTACACCGGAGCTCGCGAGGAGTCTGCCATCGTCAGGAGAGAGTACTTGAGAGTCTTTGGCTACATTCTTTCGCAAATGCCAACCTGGGAGCCTGTTGCGGATATGAAGGGACTCTTGGTCAATGATATGGAAGAGGAGACGTCTGAGTTGCCCTTCTTTTTCAACATTCTCAGTCCTGCGACAGCACGCCAGCTGGAAGCCATCAAGATGCTGAACTCTGTCAACGACACCTCGGAGTTTGGCAGCCAGAATTTGAGCCAGTTCTTCATCCCTCTTCTCGAGCACTTCATCTTTGGCCGTGCTGAAGGTAGCGACGACCAGGGCTTGGGTGCCGAGGCGACCAGCACGATCGGCAACTTGGCTCAGTCGTTGGACTGGAAGCATTACCGTGTCATTCTGCAGAGGTACATCAGCTACGTCGAGTCCAAGCCCAACAACCAGAAGCAGGTGATTCGACTGCTTGCCAAGTTCTGCGATGCTCTCGTTCTCGCAGTCGAACAGAAGGGCGCCGAGGCGATGCAGATTGATGATGCAGAAACCTCCACACCGGCCAGCAAGAGACTTGTCCTCACGACTCCCACGCAAGAAAAGCTCAGCAAGGACGTCAATAATCTCTTCCTTCCCCCTCTGGTCAAGCATATCCACGAGAAGGATGAGTCCGAGGTCAGTTACCGTGTACCCGTCGGTGTCATCATCGTCAAGCTTCTCAAGCTTTTGCCGTCCGAAGAAATGGGCCAGAAGCTTGCTGGTGTTCTGACCGATATCTGTCACATCCTACGCAGTAAATCCTGGGATGCTCGTGAGATGGCCAGAGACACACTTGTGCAAATCGCATCGGTCCTCGGCCCTACCTACTTTGGCTTCATCCTTAAGGAATTGCGCGGCGCTCTCAAGCGAGGTTACCAACTTCACGTCATGTCTTATACCCTACACTCGATGCTCCTCAAGGTCATTCCTCAGTTCCAGCAGGGTGATCTCGACTACACTCTCCGGGCCATTGTTGCGATCATCATTGACGACATCTTTGGCGCTACCGGTCAAGAAAAGGATGCCGAAGGTTACATCAGTGAGATGAAGGAAGTCAAGGCAAGCAAGAGTCAGGATTCCATGGAGTTGATTGCCAAGTCGGCCTCCATCAGCCAGCTTGTCGTGCTCGTCCACCCTCTGCAGTCTCTCCTCATGGAGAAGGTGGACCTCAAGTTGGTCCGCAAGATTGACACTCTGCTGGCAAGAATCACCGCCGGTCTCATGCAGAACCCGGCCGCAGAGAGCCGTGATACTCTCGTCTTCTGCTACGAGGTTATTCAAGAAGTTTACAAGAGCAAGAAGCCAGAGGTGCAGCCCAAGATCGACTTCCGCCTGAAGAAGTACCTCTACCAGAAGGGCGTGAAGAAGGACAACTCTGGCACCGCTGGGAAATACACCTTCAAGCTCGTCAAGTTCACCTTTGACATCCTCCGGTCGGTATGGAAGAAGTACGAAAGCCTGCGTACTGGCGCGAACATTGCTGGCTTTGTGCCCATCCTCGGAGACGCCATCGTCGGCGAGGAGGATGACGTCAAGGTCGCGGCCTTCAAGCTTCTCACTGTGCTTGTCAAGGTGCCTTTCAACAATAACGAGGACATCCAACTCTTCAAAGTAGCAGTCAAGGAGGCAACGAAGAGCATCTCCATGTCAACCTCGACTACAACCGACCTGTCGCAGGCGGCTCTGAAGCTGCTTTCGGTCGTCCTCCGCGAGCGTAAGGATATCCCCGTCAAGGACGCAGCCATCGACATGCTCCTCGGCAAGCTCAAGGACGACCTCACAGAGACCCTCTACCGTCACGTCACCTTCAACTTTGTGCGCTCTGTTCTCGAGCGCAAGATCGAGACGGCAGTCGTCTACGATACCCTCGACTACGTCGGCACCGTCATGATCACGAACGACGACAAGGATACGCGTGATCTGGCGAGAGGCGCGTTCTTCCAGTTCCTCAAGGACTACCCGCAGAGAAAGGCCCGATGGGTGAAGCAGCTCAACTTCGTTGTCGCCAACCTGACGTACGACCGCGAAGGCGGCCGCTTGTCCGTCATGGAGGTCGTTCACCTGCTTCTCATGAAGTCTGCGGACGACTTCGTGCAGGAGGTCATTTCCACATGCTTCTTGCCCCTCGTCATGGTGCTTGCCAACGACGACAGCGAGAAGTGCTGTCTGGCTGCTGGGGAACTGGTCAAGGAGATGTTCCGCAAGACCGATAAGGAGAGAACGCAGAACTTCATGACGCTGCTTCGATCATGGGTTGAGCAGGAGGATAATCAAGCGGTGACAAAGCTTTCGCTGCAAGCTTTCGGTTTCTTCTTCGAAGCCAAGGAGCCCTCGTCCAAGCACAAGAAGGAGCTGGAGTTGGTTCTCGCCAAGATTGGAGAGATTGTTGGTACAGGCGATATCCGCGTTGCCGACGAAGACCTTGTCAACACGGTTCTACGCGACCTTCAGGTGCTGACGGAGAAGTACCCAGCAAGACTCTTGTCTACCGAGTCCAAGGAACTCTGGAGCGATGTCCGCAGCTGCCTCGTACACCCCGAGAACTCAGTCAAGCTTAGCGCCACCAAGGTACTGAGCACATTCCTGGCGGACTATGCTGGCAAGCCAAGCAAAGCAGGCGAAGTACTCCAAGGATCTCATGGTCTGAACCTTGAGCTCGAGGACTTGGAGGAGCTCGTGAGGTTGACGCTGTACGCCCTGAGAACACCAGAGATCGACGACGCGCTTGCCGAGGAGATCAAGCAGATCTTGATCTTCCTCGGCCCCCGTCTGCCCGTCAAGGTGCAGACCGTGCCCGAAGCAGATACTCTCGGCGACCGCGACGAAGCCGAGGCAGAAGAGGACAGAATCGAGGAGCACCGCAAGGATCTGCAGTACCTCTTCTGGAAGCTCTCGTCCATCCTGCGCAAGGACGTCCGGCCCAAGTCGACCGCCATCACGCCCAAGACGGTCGCCATGGAGGTGTTGGAGACGATCTGCCGCCGCGTTCCCCAGGACCACCTCGAACCCTCGTTCAAGACGATCCTCTACCCCCTGCAGAATCTCACGGACCCCAACATCCCCGCGCCCTACTCGACGGACGAGCTCTTCAAGACCAGGCTCGAGGCGCTTAAGACGAGGGCGCAGATCCTCATGGACTCGCTGCAGAAGAAGTTTGGCACGGCCGAGTACACCAAACAACTGCTGTCCATCAGGGAGGAGGTGCGCAACAGGAGACAGCAGAGGTCGAGCAAGCGCAAGATTGAGGCGATTGCGCAGCCGGAGAAGTACGGCCGGGACAAGAGGAAGAAGACGGAGAAGAAGAAGGAGAGGAAGAAGGTCAGGGGCCAGGAGCACAAGCAGCAGAGGCAGGCGTACAAGGGGTGGTAATCATCGTCAAAAAAGTTTGCATGGGCTGGCGTTTCTGGAAGGGGGTTAAAAAGAAAGGGTGTTCAAGACGGCTTTTTAGAAGGGTTGTATTTATATAGTACAGGGGCTGACCATTGCCCGTTCATGTGTGAGATCTATTCTGTTGTTACATTGTGTCCCGCCTTTTTTGTGTTCCCATGAGTGTCGATGGGTATCCGGAACGCCTTTATATGCAGTCATCCAATCCATTGGCAGAACGAGGCCTCGACTGCCCTCATCGAGTCTGCCATACATATTGTACAGATTTTACAGTCGTTTCCCAAAGCCATCAAGCAGATCCATCCTTCTTGGACTCCGCAGCTTGAGCATCAGCATCGGCACCATCAGCAGCAGCAGCGCTCTCGTCGGGGTAAAACTCGATATCGCCATCCTCGCCCAGCGTGCCCCTCTTGACGAGCCTGCCCTTCTCGCGCATCAGGTCCTCGACGGTGACCTTGCGATCGCCAAAGATGCCCAGGTGGTCGCTGATGATGTGGCGGTTGCGGCACGAGGGGCAGGTGATGAGGACGGAGCCGTGGTGGTAGCCCTGCTTGGAGACCTTGTGCCGGGAGCGGGTGTCGCACGGCACGCAGGTGAAGTCGAGCTGGTAGTGCGGCGAGGTCTCCATGCGCATCTGGGCGGGCGTCTTCGCCTCGGCCTCGCGCGCTGCTCTGGGCTTCGGGACTGTGTGGGCGAAGCGCGCGGCGATTGTGGGTTGCAGGGGAGTTGGTGGTCTTTGTTGGGTTTGAAGGGCTGAGAGGATTGGGCTGTTGCGTTTGAAGGGCGAGGCGCCTGGGCGTGCTTGTCGCAGCGCAGGCGCGAATTTCGTGAATGCTGAACGCGAGGCCATTTTGATGTGTCGTCTGCGTTTTCGAAGGGAGGTATATTGGTGGTGGTGGTGATGGCTTTGCGCTGGTGTGTGGTGGAAGCCTATGGTGTAGAAGTTTGTGGGAGAAGAGCTAGAGCTTGACTGAGCTGTTCTCTAAGTGGACTGGGAATGCCGTCATTTTTTTCTGGAGTGTCACTGCTGCTCTTTAATTTTTTTCCCCTGTAAAGAAAACGATGGAAACGACCGCCACTTGTGGCGCAGGCGGGCTGTCTAGAGCGTCAATCCAAATGAACCAATTAGAGCGCTGTGAGGCGCAAGGATAGAAGACTTAATTGATTGGATCCAACTGCCCGGTCGCTCCTTCCGCCTCGCGTGTGGGAAGCGCGGACCATTCCGGCCTCGGGGCTCCGCAGCCTTGCCCTGCTGTGGCTTTCGCTGAACTTGCGACTTACATCCCGAGATTGTTTCCTTCCTCGAGATGCTTTGTATTAAATTCCCCGACTCCTGCCGCAGAAACCGCAGTCCTTGACGCGGTCAGCTTCTTCTGCAATAGCCAGGCTGTCTTCTTCTTCTTCTTCTTCTTCTGCCTTTCACGGCTTTTTCACTTCTATTTCTTACGAAGCGTTGCAGCCTGGCTCCTCTTTTTATTCAGCATCCCTCAGTTGCCCGCCACACTTTCTGACGAGAGCTACCCCGCCGCCACCGACTCAGGTTTCCCACGATAGCTCTCTCGACCTGAAACGACCAACTAACCACGACCGAATTTCGCAGCGATAGTACAGATACGACTCGAGGAAAAATACAGATACATACACGATGATTTCTGGCAGAGGTGGAGGGGGTACGGCCATGCGGGCCGGTCGCATTCGGCCCCCGCGCCGCCCTGGACGAGTAAGTCTTCCCAACTCCAGCAGTCAACTATTGTCGTTAGCTGCAATGCATGTCTTTTGCCTCTTGTGCCTTATGTGGTGATGGCTTCAGCGCCGCCAAAAATGTTATGTCTATTATGACTGTGATCCTTGCATGCTTGTCAATGCTCATCACGCACACATCATGTTCATACTGTTCAGGAACCGTCGAGCTGCGAGGCGGCCGCTGAGATACTTTGGATGACCTCTAGCAAGACTTTCAGAATGTAAACTAACTCGTTAATAGTTGACATCCGGCATTGACACGAGCGATTTCGAGCAGTGCTGGGATACACTGAAGCAAGCCCTGACCGACATTCACAACCAAAACTGCAGCACACTCTCATTCGAGCAGCTCTACCGAGCATCTTACAAGATAGTCCTGAAGAAAAAGGGCGAGATGCTCTACGACCGCGTCAAGCAATTCGAAGAGCAGTACTTTTCCGAACACGTCATTCCCGATATCGAAAAGCTGGTCACGGCCAACCTCGTTAGTGCTGCAATGGGCGGTGCGGCTACTTCGGTCAACGAACGACGCAAGATGGGCGAGCACTTCCTGAGCGGTGTCAGAAAATCATGGGAACATCACAACACGTCAATGAACATGACGGCTGATATCTTGATGTACCTCGACCGCGGCTACACACAGGACGCTCGTCGGCCGTCCATCTACACCGCCACGATTGGCCTGTTCCGCGACCATATTCTACGAGCGTCACTGAACTCAGGAGGTCAATATACCGTATTCGATATCCTCAACTCGGTCATCCTCGATCACGTCAACATGGAGCGTGATGGGGACACCATCGATCGGCATTTGTTGCGCAACATTATAAGGATGCTCGATTCTCTCTACGAGTCGGACGAGGAGCAAGAAGCAGAGAAGTTGTACCTGACGGTATTTGAGCCCGCTTACCTTGACTCCGAACGAACGTACTACAAGCGCGAGTGTGAGCGCTTGCTTCGGGAGGCTGACGCCGGCGCCTGGCTGCGGCACACTCAGCGCCGACTACAAGAAGAAAACGATCGATGCGACACTACTATCCATTATGAGACGAGAGAGAGATCCATCAAGGTCGTTGAGGAAGAGTTGATATCGGCGCATCTGGACGACTTTTTGAACCTTGAAGGAAGTGGGCTCAAGTCCATGGTCAATTATGATCGTGAGGAGGAGCTCACAATTCTCTACCAATTGGTATCAAGGGTCGATGTCAAAAAGGCGTCGCTCAAAAAGATTTTGTCCACACGGGTGGTTGAATTGGGACTCGAGATTGAGCAAATGCTCAAGGAGACGAATTTCTCTGCAGCGTCTGCGCCAGCCGATGGAGAAGAAAATGAGGGCGGGGAGAAGGCCAAGGCGCTGAGCTCATCGGCTCAGCAGACGGCCGCGGCGATCAAGTGGGTTGACGACGTGCTCAAGCTCAAGGACAAGTTCGACAATCTGTGGAAAAAGTGCTTCCAAGAGGATTTGATTATCCAAACCTCGCTCACAAAGAGCTTTTCCGATTTTATCAACATGTTTACCAAGAGCTCCGAATACGTATCGCTCTTCATTGACGATAACCTTCGACGCGGCATTCGCGGCAAGACTGAGACCGAAACCGAGGCGGTGTTGGAGAAGGCCATTACTGTGATCCGGTATCTCTCAGACAAGGATCTCTTCGAGCGCTACTACCAGAAGCACCTGGCCAAGCGTCTTCTCAACAATAAATCGGAAAGTCATGATGTTGAAAAGTCAATGATTTCTCGAATGAAGCAAGAGTTGGGCAACCAATTCACGGCCAAGTTCGAGGGAATGTTCAGAGACATGGAATCGTCTGCCGAGCTGACTTCAGGCTATCGCGACCATATTAGGGGACTGGGCGATGTGTCTCGCAAGCAGATCGAGCTGGCTGTTAACATTTTGACCACCAACTCATGGCCTCCCGAGATCATGGGTCGCACGTCACAGTTTTCTGAAAGCGGTGGCTGCATCTTCCCCGACGATATCAAGCGCCTTCAAGAGAGCTTACTCAAATACTACCTCACCAACCGTAGCGGCCGCAAGCTGACTTGGCTCGGGTCCACCGGTAGCGCGGACGTTCGGTGCACTTTCCCCGCGATTCCAGGAGGCAAGGGACCCCTGGCGCGAGAGCGAAAGTATGAGATCAACGTGCCGACGTATGGCATGGTGGTGCTGTTGCTATTCAACGAGCTCGAGGAGGGCGAAGAGCTTTCGCTTGAGGAAATCCAAGCCAAGACCAATATCCCGATGTCAGATCTTGCGAGAACTCTAACTTCTTTGTCCATCGTTCCCAAGGCCAGAGTGCTCGCCAAGGAACCCGCAACCAAGGGCATCAAGGCCGGCGACAAGTTCAAGTTCAACGCCTCTTTCGTCAGCAAGACTGTCCGCATCAAGGCACCCATCATCAATGCTACCAGCAAGGTCGAGGGCGACGACGAACGGAAGGCAACCGAAGAGAAGAACAACCAGACTCGAGCCCACGTTATCGATGCCGCCCTTGTCCGCATCATGAAGTACGTTACCCACCACTTGATGTCCTGTCTCTTGGCTAAACTAATCCAACCATAGGCAACGCAAGGAGCTTGGCCACTCGCAGCTCATTACAGAGGTCATTGATCAACTTAGCGGTCGCTTCAAGCCCGAGATTAGTCTTATCAAAAAGCGAATCGAGGATTTGATTGTGCGAGAGTATCTCGAGCGTGTAGAGGATGCCTCGACGCCGACGTATCGCTACCTCGCTTAACAAGATGAAAGCCCTCCACCGGCCGCCTGTGGTGCGGTACAAGACGATGGACACGATTTTCATGAAACAATGATGTTAGAAGGGCATTTATGGCTGCATAGGGAGGGTTTAAGGGGTTTCTTAAAAATCAGGCATGGCGTTTCCAGGTGGCTCGCTTGAGAAATATGCACATTATTCGTCCGGAACACGGATTTGTTCCGGACGAATTTAGGGACGGGAGAGAGGTATTCCCTATGTGGTGATTCTGGGATACCGGGGATTTCGGCCTTTGGGTTGTCCAGACGAACTCGGTTTCGTTGACGCCACTCTTCATTGAAGGCAATTGAGTTTTCAGGTCACTTGACTCCCCGATGCCTACTCCAAGGGGATTTGATCTGGAATCGAATGTACATATTTTGCTTCCTTTGCATGTACAGAATTCTAGGGTTACTTAACATGAATGGTCACAACACGGCTTCCTCCTAATATATGCACGCCATTGGACTCTACGTGGACTCTACGCACTCTTTCCTACGTCTGTCTTCAACTGTGCTCAGAGAAGGATGGGATCAACTGGATCGTCTCCGGGATGTATAGTATGTGTACAGCCCTTTCGAGTACGAGGCGTACCTGGCTTGTCACTCGAATAATGGGGGATCCCTTCGATCGGTAAAATGGGGATCGATATTTCCGGAAGGGAATCGAGTCCACTTACCCGGGACGGATACCTCGCCATGCGGGTGTTATTTTGATCTAATGGATGGCCGCAGACGTAAATCCGTACCAACAGCAGCAGAAGAGAAGCAGGGATATAGAAATGGGAGAGGTCGTAATGGCACCCCTTGCACTCAACTCACCTCTCGACTTCCAACACTTGAAACTACATAGAGAAGAAAGCAAACCGCAGGAAGTTGGGGATTCAGTATCCTGATCATGGGATAATGAGCGCAGTAGGGATACATTACATATCCATAAAGGCGAATGGTGTATATTCGCCAAGGAATTGCCATTGAAGCCCCGTAGAAGCAGGGCAATTCCCTCTCTTCCCGACGTCCCAGAAGCTGCAGGTTATCTCTCACACGCACACACGCTCTCACACATTCTCTTGTATCCCCTCGCCAATCATGGACAGCAGAGCGTACCTTGGCCATGCATCAAGATGGAGACGAGTAAATCCATGGGGGGGACGCAGGACGCCGCCCCGATGCAGTTTGAATTGAATTGTATTCAACCCAGATTTCGCAGACTGTAGCTGAGCACAGCACCACTCACTCACTCACTCACTCACACATAACCGGGGCGCGCCCCTACTTTCCATACATCAGGCCACCACACACACACACACACACACACACCCACATGGCCCCCAATCCTGCAGGCCGTTTTCATCCCCCCTTCCTACCTTGGGTTCCTGCTACCGGTGCTCCATCACAAAGTGAGAAGACCTTTGTAACAATTCAATTTGGCAATGACAGCTCATTCTCGAGAGAGAACAAGTAGAGTTTTCTACACACGTGTACGGTGTGGGAGATAGACAAGCGGTCTTCTCCGGGAAACTTTGAGCGCGCATATCTCTTGACGAAAAAGCTTTCTACTCCGTAGGTTCGTGTGTGGAGTTTTCCTACGGATACGATGCACGGGATTCCGGGGGGTTTGATCGGGAGCGTTGACCAGCTTGCGATCGGCGCCGAACGGGGTCAAGTGCAGACTGGTAGCTCCTAGACGCTAGTAGATGCTTCGCAGAGTTAAACGAGCAACTCTACGAAAACGAGGCGATGCCGAAGGGATGGATGGAATGATGAGACGAGACGAGATGAACAGCGGGGTCCCGTCTCGTCGGAAACTTTTTCGTAAGAGGGCAAGAAAAAAAAATGGTGCAAGAATCATCCGGTTTACTGCCTTTCGCCTACCTTACGAACAAAGTGGAATTCTGCCCGGGTCAATGATCGACAATGGTGGTCCCTTCCCATCTGACGGCATCTAGGTTTTTTCATCATTGGGTTTAGTACCTATCCCAGGAAGAAGGCGGGCAGAAAGGGAAAAAAAAAAATCCCAATCGTGTCATGATTCCTAATAGAGTGCCAGCAATGGCATGAAGAAAGGGGAAAAGAAGGGCCGCCAGAATTGTCTACCCAGACGGAGCAAAAATCTGTCCTAGAAGATGAATGGGGAATCAAGTTACTGACAACAAGCCCAGTAGAGGCGATAATGCCAGAGGGCTTAAAACGAACTCGAAGAAATGAGCATACTCCCGCAGTTCCCAGAAAACCGTAACCCAATCTTAGTACTTCCCGTCCACCCTCAATCGAACAGAATAGGACCAGGCCCAAACCAGGTCTGGGAACGTGTAAAAAGAAACGCCAGTTCCTCCATCCCCGGAAGATAACTTTTTAATGCGATGAAGAAAGAAAAACTCCGATTTTAATAACCTGTGATCCCCCTTGGCGTAGCGACGCGATGCAAATGGCGATGATGGGGGATGGGATGCGATGATCGATCCGGTGAGACACAAAAGACGATGCTGACGCCGCGATGCGTCTTTCACATGTTATGCTGCTTCTCGCGAAACTCGCGCCGTATGTCTTCCACCTTGGACCCGTCCCGCGGACATGACCATCCGCTCTCCTCGATCTTGACCCTGTCAAGGCATTTGGAACACCGCCACCACTTGGGATAGATCTTGCGCTCCTGCAGCCACGCGACCGTCATCTCAAACGTCTTTGCGCTCACGTCCTCCTTGTGGACGTCGGTAAGGTGGATGCGCAACCGGTCCTTGCGGTTGAACGGTTCGTTCTTGCGGTTGCATGCTGGGTAGTCGCAGAGGAAGACCCCGGCGGTGCCGTCCTTGTTGCTGATGCTGTTGTTGCCCGCGCCGTTTACGCTGTTATTCCTGTTCCCTTGCGCCGCCGCCGCTGTCGCCGTCCCTGTCGCCGTCGCCGCTCCTGCGCCCGCGGCTTTGCCCTTAGCCTTGCTCGTGCCAGCTGGCGGTTTCTTGGTTGTGATTTTGGGACTTGGGTTGCTGGTGCTTGTCGCGGGCGTGATATCTTTTAGGGAGAGCGCGGGCGAAGGCGCCGTGGTTTGGCTATCGACATGGGCCTGTTTGTAATGCTTGTCGAGGTCGACTTTCCGTTTGAATGGCTTCGAAGGACATGCTGCCGATAGACAGGTCCATTCGATATCTTGGACTTTTTGTATGGGCGATTTGCTCGTCGCGATGCGTGGTACTACGTTGGGGAGCTCTTCTGAGGGTGAATGCTGTTGTTGCAATTGCCAGAACCCGCCATCGTCGGTCAATATGTAGTTGTACTTTGAGCAGTCAAAGTTGGGATACGGTAACTCGGCCCTTTATGGTTTGGTCGCGAGAAAGGGTCAGCATTGAGAAAAGAGCTATGAAAGAAAGGTCGCGCATGTTTTCAATTGCCGGGTGAGAAGATGTAGGGAGCTCTCATGGATACTCTCCCACTGGATGTAAATGGGGAGAAAAAAAAGAGCGGCAGATGTGCTGTGCTGTTGTCATCAAATTGGAACTCACCACGGCTCGATGGTGGACATGTTTGTGCTGCCTTTGCTCACGGCGGCGTGCGGTCGTTTTGCGGCTGTTGGAGGGGCCATGATGAACGTGGTTTCTTTGCCCGAGGATATAAATCAGCGTTGTGTCTCTTGCTCTCTCCGTAATCCTAGCATTGCGAATCTGTCCTCTCCTCTCTCTCATCCTGCCGCGCCTCGTATGGCCAATTTCCCGTGTTTCGTAGCAGCCCTACAATCGATCCAGACGTCGGCAATCGAGATAATGCAAACAAAAAGAAGGAAAAGTCAAGAGCAATCAATTGAAGCCAGGGAACGCAGAAAAAGGGAGTGAGAACAAACCTTCGGGCTTGGCTAGAGACATAATAGGCCGCAGGTGCGCGGCGGAAGAAAGGTGGGATACGGGTAGTTCGGTACGGCGATAGAGAGAAAGAGCAATCGTCGTCCGTGTCAGGTGAGACTCAGACGGATCACGGAGCCGTCATGGGAAAGGCAGACAGATGAACGGACGGAAAGACTGGGATGGGTTGGGATTTGGTTTTGGCGTGCCGTTGTAGTTGGTGATGATGGTGAAGGAGGGAAGAAGTTGGACGTAGGGATCATTTCATACCGGGCCTCCAAACCCCCGACGGGAAAGGATGAAAATAGTGAGTTTGCGAACAGGACGGAAGGTCTTTAATGCTCGGTTGTTTGTTCGTTCCTTCCTTCCTTTGGGGACCAGGAGATGAATATTGCTTTTCTCCTCTCCTCTCCTTCCCTCCCCTCCCACCTCCCTCCCAGGGCAAGCCGCAACACAACACACCACAGCAAACCAACCAGCTCGAAACCCGGGCGAACCAACCAACCCAAAGGGAAGAACCAACTTGGTATCTACCTACAATGGTCAAAAGGAAAATGAGAAGGGAAAAAAATGAGCAAGAGAGGCAAAGCAGGAGTGGCAGCAGCAACAGCAACAGCAACAACAGCTGTAGCAGCAGGAGCATGAGGATCAATTGGGCCAATTCCAAGGGACCAAAGAGACTAGGTAGGCCGAGCAAGGTCCCAGGTTGGTTCAGGTACGGCGGCCGTTCGTACGGCACAGCTAAAAGGTACTTTCGCTTATTTGGGGGGGTGGTGACTGTGACTGCAAATGCTCCTGCGACTGCTACTGCAAGATTGCTTTAGAGGTGCGTTGAGAAAAGGTACCATATCTGCTCTGGGTGATCCGTAAGAGCAGGGTAATACGGGTAGTCAAGCCAAGGTATCCGTAAGGTAAGGTAGGGGGCATCATGTAGGTAGCAGCAACATCGACAGCAGTAGGAACACTTTGAACAAGTTACAACGGCCAACAGCAACCAGGACAGCAACAGCAGCTCATGCGACAGCGACACAACTGCTACAAAAGGTCATGGTACGTATCCTGTTCGTAGCAACACATCTGGTGAGAGTGGCGGGGTTTAAAACGCTGTTTGCCCAATCCCCGGGAAGAACAGTTCGCCCATTTCGTTCTCGAGCAGAAGGGGGGGAGTGTCTCTTGAGACTTGTCCTTGGATTCTTGGATTCCTTTGGGGCGCCTTGGGCGAGAGGAGGGGTGTGGTAAAGGGGGTGTCAGGATGTCTGGGTGTGGCTCCTAGCCTCCCACACCAAGTGACTTGGCGAGAGTGAGGGATGAGATGTGATGGAACTGCGGCGGCGGCGGCAGCAGCAGCAGCAGCAGTAGCAGGAGCAATCACGGCATGTAGCGTGCGTTGGATGAGCGGGCGAGCCTGCATCTGTCTCGTCTTGCTGCTGGACTATAGCCGTAAAGGTGAGGTATGCGTCCCTATGCTAAGGCAGGGTACGGAGTATGATAGAGGCCCTAGGGGTGTATCTACATGTGAGTGTGAGTGTGAGTGTGAGTGTGAGTGAGTGAGTGTGTGTGCTGCTCCGGGATGAGAATAGATTTGATAAATGGTAATAAATAAAAAGTTGCCCCGTCACTTATTATCCGAATTCAAAAAAAGGATTGGGATCGGAGGGGCAGAGCCTAGAGGGGGGTCGTAAGAGGCGACCAGGGTCAAGGACGTGCGTGTCCATCATTCCGAGAGACGACATGAACAACGACGACAGACGGGTCTATTTGAAGCATATGAGACGAGGCGAGATTGACGAGTGCTTGAGCATTCCATTGAGCCTCGAGCATTCACGGTCCGCGGCTAGGAGAAGTCTGGGAATCTGAGTTCGAGAGGGCTGCATTGGTGCAACGACTTGATGAGCGGCAGCGGGAGATGACGTTGGTAGCGTTCTGGTTCGGATGCTGGAAAGGAACTTTCATGAAAAGGATCGTTGGTGCGAACAAAGTGCAAGGTCAGGGGAAGGTGAAGAAGGTAAGGTAAGGTATTGTCAGCAGCACACGGCTTTACACAGTAGGTGGCAGCAGCAACCACCTCCACCTCCAAGGTCCACGTATGTATATTTTCGTACGGAAGGAAGAAGTGAGGTGTCTGCAGGGGAGAAGTGTATCCGTCCGAATGGGATGGGACCAGATGCTGCGAGTGATTGACGGATCGTGCGGATGATGTACGGTGAGCTCAAGCCGAACAAATATCTCAATGGAGTTTCTGCTGACAGCTATCATCAGATCTTGACCTGCCACGATTTGCTTACAGTTCTGAGCTTTCTTCACCTTGCGCCGCGTTGAAGTTGGATCATGGATGGTAGATGATGCGAGACCCTGAGTCAAGGACCTGGCCTCAGGCCCGAGTGGGCTCGACAAGATTTCGTGATGATCACCGAGCATGGGAGCCTGGGAGGTGCGGGCTCCAACAGTTTGTGGGGATGGGGTGGAGACCGCCTCACGGTTCGATGGTCCAGTTGCATCTCGGGATTAATTATATACCCCCCAGCTCATGTCGTTGGTGATGAGCGAATGTGATGACGGTTGAGCGAGCGAGCGAGCGAGGAACCTGACCCTTTGAAGCGAACGATTTGTTCATGTTTAGATCATGATGTGGACGCCGAAAGAGTTGGGGTTCCAAGTTTGTAACTGTCATTGAGACTCCGGCGGCGGCACGGCGAGACAAGACAGTCTGACGGCGGGCGGGAGAGACGGTAGGGGAAGAAGCAAGTACTGTCTGACTGTGTACCTACTAAGGTACCTAGTAGGTAAGGTGGTGTACTCTGTGCGGATACCCCAGCTAGAGATGGGAATATTTGATGCTTTGCCGCGGGATTTTCTGTGACGAAAGGATGTTGCGATTGGACTCTTTTGCATTCTAAGAAGGAAGAATTGAGGTGCTGTTGGATGATACGTATCGTATTGTCTCGGGCTCCAGATTATTCCAAAGGTGTCTCATTCCCTTCCATTCCAGGATTACCTAAGGCGAGGTAGTTCGTAGCTTCCAGATTGGTGGGGCGCTTGTGGTGATTACGGTAGGTATCCAAGCTGCTCAGACTACGTACCCAAAATATCATCCGAGGATGGAAAAAACCTCAGGCAACATAAGATGAAGCAAGCAGTTGAACATAAGATAAGGTAACTGCTAGGCGAACACAACCACCGCGGCAGCATACGGGTACACAATGCCACAAAGCGTTTGAGCATTGCGACTATTCCATCCCGAGGCTCTCAATCCAGAGGCCCCAAGCTCATTAAGCGAGCCGGAAGTTACCCATACAAGCACAAGCTGTGCCGTTTGGTAGGTACTATACCTAGGTGACTGTGACTCTAGACTCCCAGAATCAGCGCCACGGAATACAACGTGAGGGCTGCAAGGCTTGAAGCTCCGACCCGGATCTTCTTCCTCGAGCTGCCGCATGAATGCATTACTGCGTTGGCGCACGCCATTTGCCTATCTATCGGCTTCCCACGCTACCCTACGCAGGAATATGTTCCTAACTGCCTCGGGAGGTTGATCGTCGCAAGGTACCTTAGGTATGGATGGACGTGAGGGTGATGGCGCATTGGCCGAGCGAACCATGGGCCTGGCGATATCTGAGCTTGCCTTGAGACACCAACAAAAGCCGCAGGCATCGAAGGGCGTGGCGCGGTCGGGCTGGAATTGATGGAAGGTAGGAAAGGTGAAGAGAGAGCCATGAGCAAACCGAAAAAAAGTCTGCTTTGGCTCGGCCGTCATCCCTTCTTTCATTCCAGCCCATTGGCCTCACGTCACGATTTAGCGGGCGATGGCTGCTTCTTCTTCACATTAGTGTCATTCTTGCCATCTGGGGGTTTCCTTGGGGGTCTGCCGCTTGGGTCGCCATCGTTAGGTACCGCTAGTCCGTCATTGGCCCTGGGAGCGATCGTCGACCAAGTGGTGGTTGTCTTTTAGTTTCGGGAGGAGTCTAAAGAGCTTCCAGCCTTTGATTTCTCCCACCGCCTCCAGGTTCTTTTCAATAGAAACTCCCGTCTCGCTCTCGGGGAGACGGGCCCATACCTGGATGCGTGGGTGCTCGGGAGAGAGACGAGATGCTGCTAGAAACCGGAGTCTGGAGACAGACGACCATGCGGTGTGGAAACACGATCCGGCTTGACAGCCTTGAATGCGACTTGGCCGGCTCTGACTTGCCAGAGGCATGCAAGAGGGGTCCCCTATCCATGATCCAGCTGCCGCGCTGTCCTATCCCATGGAGCCCAATTGAGGATTGTGTGTCGCCCCAGCTTGGAGCTACCTATGGGCTCTGGGCTATCCTCGGATGTGGTTCTCAAGCTTTCTCGTCTGTCTTGCTCCCCCGTCCGGATGCGTCCGTACTCGCGGGGGGGTCAACGACGGGAAATAGAAACCAGGGAAGTAATGGGTAGTAGTAGCCGGCGGTTGTGTCATAAAGCAAGGCGGTGGTTTGGGTACGGAGTGCGGTGTACGGAGTAGTGTTAGTTGCAGCCCAAAAGTCAGATACACCATGACGAGAAAGAAAAGTCTTCCTTGGTTAATGGAGGGGCGGTCAGAGCTCTTTGGTAGCTGAATTGGCTGTCTCTCTCTCTCCGCTTCCTTCATTAAGCTTGCCCGTATCCCCTTCGGTGATCGGATCTTTGTCGGATTCTTCCCTTTCTTCTCCTCATCGTCTTGTCATTGACCTGTTGTGTTTCCTCTTCTTCTGACTGACAAAGTCGGATGGAGGACCAGCGGGAGATGCATCACTACAGCCTTTGAGTGTTTTTGTTTCTTTCCGAGCGTGGAAGGAATACAAAGAAAGGTCAACCAACGACTAACGAGAGGGCGAGCCCCGCAGCTCGCCCCCGCGCGACCGAACGACGGGAATTGTCACGATAGGAAAGAAAGACAAACAGGAAGAAAGAGAAAGAAGCAGAGGAAGGGTTGTTTCCTTGTGAAATCACTGGAAGTTTCGAGGGAAGGAAGTGGTCGATTTGCAACAAAAGTTGGCAAGAGGTAAGCGACGCTCTTTCTCATTTCATCCCATGTTTCCCTCGTCGCCTTCCTCTTCCAGCTCTTGGGGAGTTAGACCTCCTTCCATCTCTTACAGCTACCCTTTGGCCTTTCTTTCCCTTTCGTTCCCCTGCCTTGATCACATGATTCACATACCTACCGGTACCTTCCCTTCCCGCATCATGGTTCGTCTGGCATTCGGTCCAAGGTAGCGAATTCCTCAAGCGTTTGCTCGAGCATGCATCTACCTCAGCCTCAGCCTCTACAACAATATATCCATTCATCCCTTCCCATTACCCAACTCCTACGAGACGAACCCGAAAATTCAAGACCCAAGACGGGGAACACGGACGACTGGACAGGGGGCCCCATTTCTCCTCTCATACGCCAACCAAACGTGTGGGAAACCGTGCCGTTTTACGGTTTTCTAGTGCCAATCACCAATTCCCACCCCTGAACTGAATTGACGAGATTACGGATCCAGCCCACACTGCCTTGCTCAGCACCTACCGAGATTCTCCCTGGGTACCGAGTACGGAAAAAAGAAAAGCTGACGGGAGAAAAAAAGATCGCCTTCGGTTCCTCAGTACCGAGCCACCGCGACCACGACGAGACAAACGTCAACAATACCATCATCACCACACGTCTTCATCGACTTTGCTCAGCCTCTGCCTAGTCAGCACCAACTTGTTACCGCATTTGGGACCCAAATTCTGCCTGCAGCATCACGCTTGCCCATCCCCCAAGGCAGCTTTCTTTAGCCTTTACCGCCCCTTAGGTACCTTTCATCGCCCCAAGGTACGTACGTGCTCCGTTCCGCGCGTCAGGAAAGCTAATTCCACGAGGAATGGAGCTGAAAAGACACATGGCCTGAACCTCCCAAAATGTTTCAAATCCACCATTCTTCCTACAATACCAACACCGTCCACCCTGCGCATGCATCCCGCTAACCTGCACCCGCTCATATAGAACACGGTCTTTTCCTGTGTGACGATCAACAATCCGTACAAAAGTCTTCCCCTGACATTCTGCATCTTCATCTACCCTCCTCCACCGACACCTTCCACCCTACCGACGCGCATCAACCGCATTTTTCACATCCAACACCGACACCATGGCTCGCATCCAGATCCCCATCGACGCCCTGACGAACCGTCTCGGCCTGCAGGAGCGCTTCAACAGCATGCGTTCCGGCGGCTTGAGCGGCCGCTTCGCCAACCTGCGTCCTGTCGGCGAGTTCTTCGACATGAAGCGCCTCTCCAAGCCCGCCAACTTTGGCGAGGTCCAGTCGCGATGGAACTACAACCTCTCCTACTTCTCCAGCAACTACAGCGTCGTCTTCTTGATGCTCAGCGTCTACGCTTTGCTGACCAACTGGCTGTTGCTTTTCGACATCATCTTTGTTATTGCGGGCATGTTCCTCATTGGCAAGCTCGACGGTCGTGATCTCGAGATCGGCTCTTTCAAGGCCACCACATCCCAACTGTGGACCGGTCTTCTCGTCATCTCTGTGCCCTTGGGCCTGTACGCCTCGCCTTTCGCGACGCTGCTCTGGCTCGTTGGTGCTTCTGGCGTGGTCATCCTCGGCCACGCTGCTTTTATGGACAAGCCTATCGATGAGGCTTTTTCCGGGGAGGCGGTCTAGATGGTCGGCCGCGAGCTCCCAAATTTGCGCCCCAGTGGGGAAGACCATCAAGGCGCGGGCGGAGGAAACAGGGAGCTGCGCAACAGGGGTCCTGGGAGGACGGGACGAGAGTTGTCGAGGAGCTAGAGGAGACGGAAATGGACAATTCAGATACACAAGGCGTTGGTTTGGTTTCACGAGGAAAGCGGTTCGCAAGCGACCCGCTCCGCTTTACGGGTACAGACGTGGGTGAACGGACGACGGCATTGCGTAGAGGATACGATTACCAGCATTCGGACGATGACGAGGACGACAGCGAAGACGACAGCGAGGACTCGGAAGAGTCCTCTTCGGAAGACGAAGAAGAGGAAGAAGAGATTGATTGGGATCAGCTTTCTCCGAGAGAGCGAGACGAAGCGCTCGCGCAGAGAGCTCTGGCCCGCATCCGACGTGCACAAGAACGGGGCAAGCTCGAGGTCAACCTTAGCAAAGAAGAGATGGCCGCCCTAGAACGACGGAGGAAGCGCATTGAAAAGGAAGCACGCAAGCAGGAGCGTAAGCAGCGGCGCGAAAAGGAGCAGCGGTTTGCCATTCCGCTATCGCAATTCCAGCCAACCTCCTCTCGCAGAAGGTCGCCCACGTTGGCTCTGGAGGACGATTTGCCCCGCCATCCGTCGCCTGGAACATTCGCCAATGTCCAAGACGGTGGTGCGATGCCGCCCATGGGGTATTTCCCGCCGCCCAACGCTTCGCGCACCCGCCCTAGATCGGCAACTTCCGCTTCGCAGCGACCGACGTCTCGAATCATGGGCGAGAGGGGCTCGTCGCCCTTCAACTATGCCTATGTCCAGGGGCCTCCAGGCCAGCGTTTGCCTTCGGATAACATGTCGCCTGCTTCTTCGACCTCGTCTCTGCCCAAATCTCGAAATGGCGTTGACCCATTCCAGTTCCAGACGGAAGGTCCCGCCAGTGCCGCTCGACGCAACGTATCGGGCTCCACCGACGGGCGCCGAACATCCGTTGCGCCTCCGACGGGTCGAGGCGGCCGGGCTCCGCGCGGGCCGCCACCCGAGGAGAGTAGCAGCGAAGAAAGCAGTGAGGCGAGCAGCGAGGAAAGCACCAGCGACGGCATCGGAAACGGTGCTCAGATCGTCGAGCCGCCGCAGCGTCCGCCGTCATCCGGCCCGACTACGCGGAGAGGTCGTAAGGAAGCCGTTGCCGTGGAGGAGGCTGCCGCCCGTGAACCGGCACGTGAGGTTTCGCGGGGTAAGAAGTCTGCCAACCCGTCGCCGTCCAAGAGGAAGCCTACCGGTGGTCGGCGCAAGAAGAAGTAGTATTTTCGCTGTCGAGGGCTGGGTCAAAAGTTGTCTGCCGTGTCTAGTACCGATAATAGAAACAATACTCCGTATTTCTTAATGAATTCATTGCTCTCCCACTGCTGCATCTGTCATGTGTCTTTGGCGTACTCTTCTTGGACAACTTGTTGAAAGGTCATAAATCGTATCTTGATATATCTAGAGGTATATATGTAAATGCGCCATGCACGGTCGTAACGTGGCATACAATTGTTCCAAGGGCCGGTTCCCAGGAAAATGCATGGGACGAACCAGAATGGGTAGTCAAAGAATCCCATAACCCAGAAAAGAAAACGCCCTTCAGTCATAAAAATGCCGAACAAAATTGTCCACCCAAACCAATCGTGATTCTTGCCCGTTCGGTCTTGTGCTCCCGGTACCTCGTGAGTCGGGGTTCAGACAAACATCTTTGCGACACCATTCATAAGCCCATCAGCCCAACCACCGCCACCACCACCACTGCCATCCCTCTCAACACTCCTCCTCTCCCACGAATAATCCCCATCATACCCCCTCTCAACATGCGCGCGGGTCGCCGCAGCACCACCGCCGAACCCGCCGCTCGCCATGCGGACCGCCTCGCCGACGAGGCCCATGGAGTCGCCCGAGGCGGCTTTCGCGCCGATGCCAATCATGCGCTCGATGCCCGGCGGGAGGCGGAGGCCGAAGCGGGCGAGGAGGGCGGTGAGGAAGCCGCCCGTGATGAGGGGCATGATGACGAGGGCGACGACCTTGTAGGGGTGCTTTTTGGCGTAGTAGACTAGGTCGCGCCAGAGGCGTTTTACCTGCTTGAGGGTCTTTTGGACGAAGCCGTTTCGCGGGGAGCGTTTGTAGTACGAGGGGCGGCCTTGATTTTTTGAACACCATATTAGCTTTTGAGGTTTTTGGGTCTTGGAAGAGGCAATTGAGGTCCTGGTCAAGCTTCCAGGTGATGGAATGGCAACATGATGAAAAGAAGAGGAAAGCGATTGGAGACGTACCACCGCTGAAGCCGAAGAAGGACGAGCGCGAGGCATTGGGAATACCAAAGAAGGAGCCGCGCGACGCGTTGTTCTTCTTGTAGTCGTCGCCGCCAAAGATGGAGGCGGCGATGCTGGGCGCGCTGTGGCGCTTGCTGCGGGAGCGCGAGGAGGAGCGGGAGCGGGAGCGGTGCTTGGTGCTGTGTTTTTTGGAGTGGTGGGAGGAGTGTCGGCGGGAGTGGGAGGAGCGGCCGGAGATGACGCTGCCCGTGGATAAGTCGAAGAAGCCCATTGTGATTTTGTGTATGTTGCCTGTCTCGCGATTTGTCTTGCGGTGTAGGTGATGTGAGAGAGCTCTCTGTAGTGGGAGAGCTTCTTGCTGAGTGGGTGTGGGTGGCTGAGACTATCCGTACGGAGACCAGGTCCGGGATGTGAGGTCGTGGTGGTGGATGAAGGAGGAAGGACACAGCTGGGATCAAGCTGTGGATGCTCAGGTTGAGGGGTGGAGGAGGGGAGAGGTTTGTGTAAGGAGTGAGAGAGTGGGAGTAGGAGTGAGAGACGGAGAGCTATCGAGACGTGGAGGTGGTGAGACGGTGCGGTGGAAACCCACAGACGCCAAACCAGTCCGGGGAGGGAATTAAAAAACCCTTGTGCGAGGCTGGAGAATGCGACACTGTCTGGTTCGGGGGAGTACGGCTTGCGGGATGGGATGTGGCGCGTTACACACGGAGACGAGTTTTACTGTCCCTGAGGGTTGTCTTGTCTTGTCTTGAGGCCTTGATGAGGCGTTCGTCCGGATAGAGCTGGCTATGCTGTATTCGTAGCCTTATGACATGGGGTTTAATTGAATTGGATGGACTCGCCAGGGGAGCGATGTTGAAGCTCACGAACTGGTGGGAAGGTTGGAGGGGGAGGGGGAGAGGGGAAACTGGTTCGTGCTTTTGGTAGACGAGAGTCTAGAGAGACCGGGAGGCGAAGAATGGGGATAGATAGACGAGAACGACGAGGGTACACCCTTGGTTTTGAACTCTGGATGGAGTTCGTTTTTGCTCGACAACTTCAGCCCAAACGTGGATGTCTCCTCGACACCTTGAACCCGATCGTGGATCTTTCAAGTGTTGTTGCCAGCTTGTCAGAAGTCTACAGGGCCCAGGCCAGGTGAATTCGTAGGCTCTCGCAACTCTCTCGCGTGCGCAAGAACCAGGGTTCGTTTTCTTCACTGGATATGCAAGCGATTTCCGACGCAAGCAATTCGTTCGGCAAATGGCAAGATTTAGTGTGCGGACTGGGGGGCTGAAAAGTCGTGAGTGGACGGGGAGCGGCGGAATGTGGAAATTCGCAACCGAATTTTTGGACTCTTCTGCGACTCGATGCGTGGCCCTGCGTGCGAGTGTCCGCTCCCGATGGATACAGAGAACAGGTCTGGCCAGGAGAGGAGCACAGGAAGCGAGTGTTGGACCTGTTGGTTTCTTTGGTTCGGCGAATGAGGGTGACTCTGGTTGTCTGGATGCTGAAGAGAAGTGGACGGTCTCCAGTTGTATGAGTCTATCAGAGCCTGACTGTGCAAAGTCCAACGTCTCGATTGTAACGTATCAATTGTCTACTGTTTTGATTTTTGATTTTTTTCATTCACCGCTGGTTTGTCGTCCTGTGTGTGGCCTTTGCTGAGATGTATGTGACTCCTTTCGTATTTCCAACCTGATCCCAATTGATTGCTTTTGGTCTCACATGTTGTTGGTACGTATCCCATGTGGAAAAGTAAAAGACTAAAAAAATGGATGGCTGGGAATCGAGAAAACCGTCTGGACAGGGTTTCGCAGGGTCCCCTCCTTCTGTGTCTGCCAAGGTCGAAGCTAAAGGAGCCTTGGTGCTCGATTGTGACCGGGGTAGTCCAAACGCTAAACGGTTTTGGGAATGGCATCTGTGGATGATCAGTTGCGGTCTGGTGGGGAGCATTGCGGATGGAATGGGATGGGATTCTCAACTTTCTCTCTCCTCTAGGAACGAAATTCGAGAAAGGATTGACCCCCTCAATGACGGAGGTTTGAACACCGCGTCGTTCATATCATATGTTCGGACCGGATCGACTTCATGTCTTGTTGTTGAATATCGAGACGAGGACTCCTCTGTATGTTTCCTTCAGAGGTCCCGACGAAATGTTGGACACATGGAAGTGGCACTGGCTTAGCCTTTGATAACGGGCGGTGCCTGACTTGAGTCTGAATCCACATCTCAACTGCAGGCACTGCTGTGCAAGAGACATGCCAAAGGTAGTTTCAGAGATAAAGTGCTATTAGCAGAGGGGAGGATTGGCCTCTGCTCTCACCTGCATTGGAAGTTATGGTTTGCCTTTGGTCCTTCTTTCACGTTTATGCAAGTCGGAAGTGGTATCTCCCTACCTAAGAGTGCTCAGTTATCTGTCTGTGAAATGGTGCTTTTAGCTGCCCGGAACACGCAGAAGGTCCCATCAACGATAACCTTACAGGCGCTTCCTTTCGTTGCGTATAGACAAAGCGAGGCCAGTCTTGATAGTAGACCAGTCATAGCACTGGCCACATCAGCGATCAACTTCCAATTCATCTTTTGCAATCCTCAATTGGACTCGAGTGCCACACTGCGAGCACAAACTTTGATACACAGGCTGTGGAAACCAAGGGAGCAGGCGATACCTCTCAGGCTATAGCCTCTCTAGGATCCTGGAACAACTCTTCCTTCGCCTCATTCATCTCGGAACGTAGTCGCCGTCGACATATCAGGCCACCACCAGCACAACAACTTGCCGGAGCTGCTTGATGATCTATCAAAACGAGCTGTTTCTTCCCCCTTTGGCTGAGGCGGACTTTCTTACTTACTTATCTCAACATGCTTGACTCTACCTTACTCCCGAGCTTTCTCAACCATTAAGCCGGCCCTTTCACTTTGCAAGAGTCCAAAGAAACAATGCGCTCGCCTTTCCTCATCCCTATCCTCCTCGCCATCCCTTCCGCTTTGGGATCACCTTCACCTTGTACCGCCGCGGCCATACAATGCCCCCTCGTCTTCGACGGCCGCGTCCCCGCCACAGCAACACCCCAGGACTTTGATACGGCCCTTGGCGGGGGGTGGAATCCGTATAATCCAGACTACGTAAAGGGCGCGAGCTTGTCTTGGTCGGATATCATCCTCCTGCCGGAGTCTGCTCCGGTCTCCACCCGGCCCGGGTCACGGTCCTCCCGCTTCGATGCCGCGGAGACGAAGCGCGCGCTGGAAGTCACGATTTCCGATGCGAGCATTTTCATGAACCAGCGAGGCTTTAGGCGCGCAGGGTTATTGTTCGCGGGGGATACGAATGAGGGGAGTCCTGCGGGGGAGGGAGTGAAGACGTTGCATTTTAGTGTGAGGTTGGACTTGGAGAGGCCGTTGAATTTGACGCATGAGTATCTTGTAAGTCTTCTTCTTTCAGTGCCTGCATTGATGGAGGGTATGGAGGCCAAATGGTACATTCAACTTTTGCTAGTGTTTAAGCTGATGATCTTTTGGGGAAACATAGAATGTCTGGCACGAGACGGCAGCCTACGATGCGAACCAGTTCAACTTCCAAACCGGCACCATCATCGGCCAGCCGGAGTTACCAAAAGAGACGTACAAGTTATTGGATCGGGATAACAAGTTGCTCTGGTCGACGCCGATAGCAAAGGACGGATCGTGGCAAAACTTTGCGCTCACGTTGGACTTTTTGAACAAGTGAGTTAAGCCATTCTTATTACTCCTAACCCTCTGTTCATCCTTGAATGACTCATCAAAACTACATTCGGTGATTTGCGAAACGAACTTTTGGCTGACATTTTGCCTCAAAGTACAATCCAGATATGGTACTCTGCGGGCAACAACCCGCTCGCAAGGCTGGGTGGTGCTGTCCCGGTCAATCTCGCCGGCGACGGGCAGTACCAGATCGGCATCTTGAAGAAGCCCACGGGTACCGATGACGTGGTGAACTCGGGGTATCAATCTAGTAACCTCAACGAAGGTCTGATTTACGGTGGGATCTTTATCGAAGATAGCGCCAATGGTTGTGTGTCCATCTAAGAGTCTGCTCATCTTTACTTCTCTCAAAGTCCAACGTTGTAGTGAGCCCATCACTATACTTCCAAGTCTAGATATTCCCTTCTAAATCTATGCCTCCAAATTTATATCCACCATCTTTATACCGCACTTCGTAAACGGACCTCTAAGAATGCCAGAACTCTAATTCACCTTTCTCACCGAGCACCTGGGGAGGGTGTGGTAACCTGTCCCCAGAGAGGCTTATTCTTGCACATTCACGGCAGTAAAGCTCGCCTTCAACGGAGCGATGCTAATGACGCCATTAAGCGAAGCCCACAGATCCTCACCCTCGGGACTCTCCTCAGCTTGCCGCTTGATATCACCAAGCTGCGGCGCCCACCGAAACTGATACGTCCGCGACGCCGACATCGCCAACTTCTCAGGATCGGCAGCAGAGTCGTTAAGCACGGGAGCAAACAAGCCCCCCGTGACCCATCTCCCCTCCGCGATCTTCGTCAACCTCACCGGCGCCTCACCGACGTCGGCGACCATGGGCACATTGACGCTATACACCTCCACCTGCGGGTGCCACTCCCTCACGAGCTCCTCCACGAGCTTCACGGCGCGCACGCACGCCGCGCGGATGGTCGTCGGCGGTTGCGGGTCCTTACTCCCGAAGCTGAGGGCCACGGCGCGGCGCCCGCACTGCGCGGCTTCCAGGGCGCCGCCGACGGTGCCGCTGCTGAGTGCGTAGACGGTGCTGGCGTTGCGGCCGTGATTGGGGCCCGATATGACGAGGTCAAAGTCTTGCGGGGAGAGGTTGGGCGTGTGGAAGAGGCCTAGTTGGGTGCAGCTTGCCGGGGGCCCGTTTACGATGAGCCAGCGGTGGGTGCGGTCTTCCGTCTCGCCGCAGCCGGGGATGCTGCAAGTTTTGTTGGCGTCATCTGAACAGAATGACGCTGGACATTTGCTCTCTGCGGTCAGGGTCTTGCCGACGGCGTGGGCTTTACCGATCCACGAGAGCGGCTTGTCGGGGATGACCACGACAGTCGTGTGGCCCGCCTCGTTCAAGGCGGTGATGAGGGGCGCCAGGTAGGGCGAGACGGGGGACGGGGGACCGTCGTCGTTGACTACCTACGGACACGGAAGAGGGAGAGGCGTACTCATCAGCTTATTTGGTGTTCCACCCCGTACGTTTGTAACTATGTAAGCCGGGTATAACCCACGCATTGTGCGTGTGTGAGTAACCCGGCCAGGGGGGGAAGATAGTAGGCCATTTTATTTACCAAGAGCCGCATTGTCGCACGTCGGCGATGTCCTAAGGACAGTGAGGTCCGAAGAAAACAAAGAGATAGGAAGAGATATGCCGAGGTAGGTCAGGCAGCGATATATTGGCAAATCTGGCGCCGACGCGTTCGGCTTTTCTGATGCCTCTCTCTCTTCTGGTGGGTTTTGATGGGGTAGTGCCGTTGTCGTAGTGGTGGTACGCCGTAGATCCAAAGGCAGGCTGCCGCCGAGCCGCAGCAGTGATGGACAGAAGAATGCAGAAGCAGGGATCAGGAGAAAAGAAGGCAACCGAGGGCCAAGATCAGGCTGCCCGGCTGTGGTTCCGCGGACGAGGCAGACGAAAAGAAGAAGATGGTGTAAAGGAGAGTTTCCGGGACAGACTGTAGCTGGGCGAAGTATGACGCGCGCGCTTCGGTCACTGAAAAGAGGGAAACGTGAGAAAAGGGCTGGCTGGTTTGGCTGGATTATAAGAGACAACACCAGATACCAAATGGGGGGTACAAGAAAAGTCCCGATGTGAGGTATGACTCTTACCAAACCCACAGGGCTGATATTATCTGGGAGTAAAGAAGGGTCTGTTTTGTGTCGTGTCCTGTCATGTGGCACGGTATTGACTTTGTCCGATGATTCTGAGAAGAAGTGAAAATGGGTGACCCCCTCCTCACCCATCCCGGTCCAGTTCTTGTCTTTCGGTTGACCCCGCCGACCACGGAGCACGGCAGCGCCGTATCGGATGGATCTACGAACGGGACCAAGGTCGAGTGCACGAGAAGGGAAAGTCGAGGTAGATGAGGGTGGGATAATGCCTCCAATGTTCGGATCAAGGCCACAGTCCACACACACAAACACACCATGAATGCGACTCAGAAGCAGCCGTAGAACTTGGCACGCTTGTGGGCTCTAGGGAAATACTTGAACTTTGGGACGAGGCGTCCCGAGTCGGTGGTGCGCCTTGCAGTTTGCCCAACGTGAGCTTCGGCAGGCTCTCTCCCTCACTCTCTTGAGTCTCTTCTCTTGGTCCACCACACACTCGCCCTGTCTCTATGGAGTATGGACTACGAGATGGTGTAGTGGAGAGGAAGTACCCTACACCCTGCCCATGTACCCTCCCCAAAGACATCACAACCTTGCCATGTACCGAGGGAAACCAAACATTGGGGACGAGGAAAGAAAGTGTCTACATCATTGGACGAAATGCGTGCGAGAGAACCAAGAACCGGTGTAAGCCGCCATCTGCCGCCCTATATCGGAGCCCTGGAACTCCCTTCCCCGGCGCCAGCTTCTGCTGTAACACACCGAAAGGCGTGCACGTTTCCCCTTGCCTAGGGGTCTGGTTGGTCCATCAGTCCCCTGGGCTACACTAAGGAAAGCACCGCGCAGATGCCACAGCAGAGACACACAGTGACGGAAGCTTTCCTCTCGTCCGCAAGTTCCCACACACACACTTACACACACTTACACACACTTACACACACCCTTCGCCAACCACATGCCAACAAGAAAGACAGACAGACAGACGGACAGCTCCAATGAATCTGATCAAGGCCCAGCCAAGCAACAGCAGAGCCTCGTCTTGCCAACCCAGGCAAACAATACCTTATGAAGGGCCTCCCATCCCCTCCCCAGCCTGTTTGGGGCACTCACTTCCTCTTCTTGCCACACTTCTGGGCAAACTCACTCTAACACAGCCTTCTTGGAATAAAGTAGGCTTTCATCATCAAAGTCACCTTGACATTGTAAACTGGTATGGCACACTGGAACAACATTAGGAACAATACCCCATTCACATGGGCCGGGCAATCGGCCGACGACCCCTTCAGCCAACAACAATGGGCGGCAGCAGCAGGCCATGATGACTCTTCTACTCAGCCCATCGGTCCCGCCGGCCTTCTCAGCACCAACGCTCCTAGAAATGATGAGTCCTTGATCAAGTGAGTTGAAACCTCGTTGTCTCCTTTGCCCGAGACACCGTCATAGTCATAGTCTAACAGCCGTTCAGGGACTTTTACAACGAGCTTCCAGATGATATTCATCAAACCGGTATCTCTGGTCTATCATCCACCTGGCCCTCTACCCACGCTGCAGTGGCAGACCAGAACGATCTCCCCTTCGACCTCGCCATTGACAATGGCATCGACCTCGACGCTGCTAAACCTGCGTCGTCGGAACTGGCCCGCACAAGCAGCCAGGCGAGCTCGTCCGGCGTCGATGAGGAGGAATCCGTCGTCTTCAGCCATGCCGGCGACTTTAGCAGCGGTGTAGGCTTTGATGATAGCTTTGGACAAGGCTTCTTTGGCAGCATCAACAGCCCGAGCACCACCTTCTCCGACGCCATCCTGTCTGCGAACCACTCCCTTGAGAGTAGTCCCATCGTGAATGCTAGATGCCCGTATCTCAGCATGCAGGCAGAGAGTCCCGTTTCTGGCGCCTCGTCGGCGACGGCGGCCAACACCCCGCAATCATCCGTACTCGGCGTCGATGGTGCCTTTTCCGACATTGGGTTTGCTCCCGCAGATACCCCAAGAAGCGTTCCGGGCCCGCATGTCAGCGCCCTGTCGACGGGCTTGGCGAATCAGACTTCGTTTTCAGCCAGCTTGAGTCTGAGTCCTACTTCGCCCTTTTATGATCGTTGGGATTCTGATGTCGGGGAGGGGAGGGCTGATGACTTTGACCGTCTCATGTGGGATACTCCGTCGCTTTCCGAAGGCTTCATCCCGTATAACGCGAACCAGTTGGGCCCGTCGTTGGTTATTGTTCCACCCGATATGCCCGACATTCATATGAGCGACTATGGCGATGGTGCGACTCCCGACGCGCCTTCGCCCTCGCAGACGCATCCCATCGACTACTACCTCAACGAGATGTACGCACCTCCTAGACTAACACAACCTCGGAGCGTCCCAAATACATCGGCAGCACAGAACCCTGCCGTGACCGCGGCGAGTGGCCTTCTGGTCCCGAGTAGAAGACTTAGGAGACGATCAGACCCGGTCCGTATGGATGCAGTCATCAGAGGACAGGTCCCCAGACTTCAATCAGCTATGCCCAGCACCACTCCTGCATCACAACGCAGAAGCCCCGTTCAACGTACCACGGCGCAGTTTCTGTCTGTATCTGGCGCTTCTCACTTCCAGAGATTGCGTCCGTCCGAACCACAGAGGAGGTCAGGAGTGACAGAGCCCATGCCCATCGTGGCCCGCCCAAGAAGGTTGAGCAATAGCAGCAGTAGCAGATCCTCTGATGCACAAAGCCTCGTGGGCAGGCCCGGTCGGTCAGGCCCGGCTCGCGGGCGCCGCCACGGCCCGATGGACCCCGTCTCTCGTGGACAGGCCAAGGAGACGCGGAACAAGAAGATGGTGTGCATTCGCTGCAAGCACTCCAAGCAAAAGGCAAGCACTTGTAACCAAGGCAGTTCGTGGTTCTTTTCACTAACACGTACCCAGTGCAATCGAAGTGACGACTCCTCTCAGGACTCTTGTACCGGATGTGACAAACACGGCGGCTCTCAAAGGTGGCCTGGGCCCTGCGTCAGAGCCCACTTTGAGGACCTCATTCAAGCGGGAACGTGTAATTACATCTGTAAGTCAATCTTGGGAGCTCCGTTATCTTCCACGTGGAGACTAACCATCATGTAGCCCAACACGCCATCTACCATCCGACCCGTGACAACAAGACGCGCATCCGTAGAGAGCTCCCCAGACAAATTCAAATCGACAATCTCATCGACAGGGTAAACCGCGCGCGAAGCCACTTCAATATCCGCGTCCACCAAGACGGCCGCCCCATCTATGTCCTAGACCTCGACGCGTGCCACGAGTACCTCCACAGTCTCCGACAGCAGATGGACGGCAGCGAGTGCAGCTTCCAGGCCTTCATCGACCGAGAAATCCTGCGCGTCGATCCCAAGACAGACGACTGGGAGCGCTGCATGACCCAGCTGACGACGTCGCGAGACGATCCACTCGCCTTACTCTGCCTCGTGAACAATATGCCCAGCCGCGCAGGCTTCTCCTACATCTCCAAACGGCAGTTCACGTCCATGGGCACATCCGTGGAGCAAGCCCTGAACCCCGAGAATCCGCTCGAGGCCGAGAACCTCGTCCTCGCCGCGCAGCTTTCGAAGATCGTGTGTCGCAAGCTCGAGGTCAAGGCCTACGGGAACCTCCAGCGCCTTCTGCACGAGTCGGGGAACATGGATGATGACAAGGTTCTCCCGTTCTTGCAGAGGCTCGGTCGGATTCTCCTGACGCTGCGCTGGAGGCTGTCCTGGTGGGCTGTAGTGCCCGGGGACGCCGCCGCCGTGTACGATCAAGCGGACGACGAGGTACGGAAGCAGGCTGTACATGCGAGAGTACAGTCGCTGTGCCGGATTCTTTATTTCTACTACTGCTGTGTGCGGAGGAGGTTGCCGGTGTGGACGAATGTTGATGCGCTGAGGGGCATTCACTCGCGGTACCCGGACACCGAGGCCGAGATTTGGGATGATTTCCCTGGGAACGAGAGCGTTGAAGGCTTCGAAGCGTGGATGCAGAGAGGCACGGGGCTGATTCGCGAAGCTGGGGTGTTGAGTCGATTGCGCGCGATGGGGTTGACTGCGTGAGGCAGAGTGCGGGTTTTGCTTCCTTTCCTTCTGGGCGGCATGCATTTGTTCCTTATTCTTTTGGAATGCCCCTTTTATGATGATTTCCTTGGTTACCTTTCTTTCCAGCGACGTAGGCGTTTGGAGGCATTTTGCTACAAATTTAGGAAAGGGGATAACAGCACACTCGTTGGCAGATGTTACTTGAGATTTAAGTAGGCGTTCTATTTGGGACTATATGAGATACCAAAAGAGGAAACGGGCGTAATTGGGAGGTATAGCAAGCGTCTGTCTTTTCTAGACAAATCAAACAATCTTTTTTTTTTCAATACCATATTTGAACTGTTCTTGTGAGGGATGTCTGTATGCGTTTGACACGCTGGAGGAATGGACTGGATATCAAAGCCTGGCTCAACTCTAGGCACTACCGTTTGCTTGATTGTATGACACCCAAGTCTCGAATGAACTCATTCGAGTGAAATAACGACTCCATCTCGCAACTTGAGCATGCCAATCGCTGGCATCTGACATCAATACATGGATCAATTGCCTTTACAACACCGCCCCCATGTAGTAAGAATGTCAATTAAGCAAACAGGGCTGAGCAGAGCTCCATGATGATCAATGTTTCAAATCGCATCAGTTACCTCAAGGTAAGGTACCTTACCTCAGTCCGTACTACGGCAGTACAAAGCGGAGTTGAAAATGCTCATTCCCGTCACGTGTGTCTCTGCCTGGAGTCATCGGTGCAGATACGAAATACGATCCGGGGGACTCAGCCCCGGCTGTGTCCAATGGGGCGCTTCGGTGGGGGTGCGCCGGGTGGGGCCGTGAATGGCCCGCTTGGCTTCGTTGCCCGGCGGTGATCGGCCTTGCACGGGATTGGAGTTGCTGGCCTCATAGTTGGGAGTCTTGGGGAGAAGACATAAGTTTGGGGGGTTGGGGAGTAAGGAAGCAGGGCAATTGGATGCTTCGAATTTTTGTATAAGTATGGGCTTGCCGTCTTCATTTCGGCGACCAACCTACTAGATCACATAGACGAACAGCCTTTTTCTACTACTCTCAAGGTATTGCAGCAGTGGGAAGAGAACATTGAGATCTGGACTTTACATATCTCGAGAATTCCATCTTCAGTTTTGCCATCATTGCCTTATATTCAGGACCAAACACAGACATCATGAACTTCATGGGCAGAAAGAGCGACGCCAAGCAAGAAGATGTGGCCAACATCCCGCCGGAGCTATCAGACCTGCACTGCTTCACCGAAACAGGCGGCGTCATCACAACCAGTACGTCCGCATCTTACCCCCATCACTTACCTTACCTTACCTTACCTTATACACTCCACATACATACAACAGCAGCGATGCTTACACAGAGACAGCAATGTTCGACATCCCCGGCTACCGCGTAACCCGCACCCTGGGCGCAGTCTACGGCCTCTCGGTGCGCTCGCGCAACATCGCCGCGAGCCTGGGCATGGTGATCAAGTCGTTTGCGGGCGGGGAGCTGCGGTGGTTCACGACGATGCTGTATAACTGCCGCAACGATGCGCTGGGCAGAGTGGTGAGCGAGTGTAAGCAGAGGGGGGGCAACGCGATTATTTGTCTTAGGTTTGATGCGTCGGATTTGGGCGGGTTCGCGCAGACTTGCGCGTATGGGACTGCGTGCGTTGTTGAGAAGGTTGAGGGAGGAGAAGGGGTTGCGCCGCAGCTTGGGGGGAGTTGAGAGAGTGTGTAGCACTGTAGAATGAGGTGAGGTTGTCGTGGGGGTTGAGCTTGGCAGGGTGAGGTTTTTGTTTCATGGAGGCCTGAGGTAGCTAGGCAGAGGAGTTTTGATACCACGGCGTTGTAGTTGATGTTATTTTGAGAGGTAGCTGAATCGAGAACTTTGACAAGTCAAACATGTTTGGACAGTCAAGTATAGACTGCTCTTATACGGAGACCCTTGAAACAATGATGGTCTGTTGTCGATGATCTGCGGTTGATGTCGTGATGCTCGTGCATGGGTGAGGACCAGATGGACTGCAGATGAAGTTGAGATGAGAAGAAATGGTAGCCAATGTCTGAGTGAAGAATATGCCTCTCTCTCACTTAAGAAAATGGAGCTGATAGACCTGCCTCATATGGAATGTTTGGCTTGCAGATGGAAGAAACGGAGGTGCAGATGCAGCTGGTGCTGAGGTGCAGCAAGGTACCTTGAAATGGCAGGGTCCGAATCCCGCGATAAGGCAAGATAAAGACAGCTTAGCTAAGACCTGCTGCATTCGAACAATTAGACGAGACACCCGTAGCACCCTGCTAACTCCCCCCGGCTAGCTCCGAAGAACCATTGAAACGGGCCAAGCCCACTTGCTACCGCGCTCCGCATCCGTCTCCCACAGCAGTGGTACTCGACATCCAGGCCACCTCCGCCAGGGGACCCGCCACTAAACCCAAGCCAATGGATGCACCTGTGGACCACCCGCAAAGCTCCCCAGCCCAGCACCCCGAGACCTACTGCGTAGGTGTACCAAGTGCTCTTTGTTCATTGACTCGTCTCCACGGCCTCGGCCTCATCCACGTCCACTCCACGATCCTTCGCACCTACACAACTCTCCGACATCCCCCCTCTCCTCCTTCACCCGCGGGTGCTTCTCGTATCTCCTTGCGTGCTCGTTCTACCCATCCGACGGCCCTCCCGCAATACCACCAGATACGAACCCTCCGGTCCATGGGGTGTCGTTGCGTCCTCTGATTTCCAAAAGAGGGCTGAAGCTGCCTCGAGACAGCATGCCGTTTCAAGTCACCGCGCAATCCACCTAGTTTCGATCCCATCTTTCTTTAGCTTTGCCATCTGCTGCTCTGCTGCCCTCTCGCCTTGGCAAAGCTTTACCCCCCCGGACGGAAGAACCGAACCTACCGTCAAACCCTCCCGACCGACGAACTGATAACCACCCGACGAGACCTCTCTCCGTCTCCGTCCTCCGACACCATGGACGCAGCACCAAGCGCTTCCGCTGCACCCACCGCCGAGGACCCCAGGATGTCCCACGAATCATCCCTCTCGAGCGTGTCCACCACCAGCCTCGTCTTCGACCGTCTGCACGAGCAGAATGAAAAGTCATACTCGTCTTCCTCTTCCCAGAGGCGCCGCGCCCCCTCCGCCTCGCGCCCCGCTTACGCCGACCACCCGGACGACGACGATGACAACGATTACAAAGAGTCCGACGCCAATGACCTCGAGACGGGTCCCTTTCTAGCGCCCACGACGGGCATGATGCGCCGTGTAGGCATGGACCGCGGACTGAAAAAAGGGATATGCATACTCGCCGCCGCATTCCTCCTCGCGTGGGGAGGTGCTCTGTTCGTCTTCTTGTCTCGCAAGTCATACCAGCACGGCAGCCAGGTCGACCACGACCCCTCTGCGACATCGCGCGGATCCGGCAAGCCGGTGACCCTGGACCAGATTATGACCGGCTTCTGGTCGCCCTACTCTCACTCAATAAGCTGGATCGAGGGGCCTAATGGAGAGGATGGCCTGCTGCTCGAGCAGGGTGCGCGAGGCAAGGACTATCTCGTGGTCGAGGACGTCAGGGCGGGCAAGCTTGACCGCCAGGTTTCTGCCGAGGTCGTCCAGAGTCGCACGCTCATGAAGAACCCTTGGATCAACGTTGGCGGCCGCCAAATGACGCCGTACGATGGTCGTCCGAGCAAGGACATGAAGAAGGTGCTCGTTTCGACCGATCGCAAGCACAACTGGCGCCACTCCTTCACCGCGCTGTACTGGATCTTCGACGTTGAGACCCAGACTGCTGAGCCTCTTGACCCCGAGCATTCTGACGCGCGTGTACAGCTTGCGACATGGAGTCCGCAGAGCAATGCCATCGTTTTCACTCGGGACAACAACTTGTTCTTGAGAAAGCTGGACGGTGACAAGAAGGTCACGCAAATCACAAAGGATGGTGGCCCCGAGTACTTTTACGGCATTCCCGACTGGGTCTACGAGGAGGAGGTCTTTGCCAGTAACAGCGCTACATGGTACTCTCAGGATGGCAAGTATGTCGCCTTCTTGCGCACCAACGAAACGGGTGTGCCCGAGTACCCACTGCAGTACTTCATGTCTAGACCCTCGGGCAAGGAAAAGCCCGCCGGCGAAGAGACCTACCCGGACGAGAAGCGCATCAAGTACCCTCGCGCCGGTAGCCACAACCCCGTCGTAGACCTGCTCTTTTACGACGTCGAGCGCGGCGACGTTTTCGCCGTGGACATTGAGGGTGGTTTTGCCGATGACGACAGACTCATCAACATGGTCCTCTGGGCGAACAACAAGGTCCTCATCAAGGAGACCAACCGCGTCAGCGACATTATGCGCGTGGTGCTTGTCGACGTCGTGGCTCGCACGGGCAAGACTGTGAACACCATTGACGTTGGCAAAATCGACGGCGGCTGGTTCGAGATTTCTCACGAAACTCAGTTTATCCCTGCAGACCCTGCCAACGGAAGACCGGACGATGGATACGTCGACACTGTGATCCACGATGATGGCGACCACATTGCCTACTTCTCGCCCATGGACAACCCCGAGCCTGTCTATCTCACGGGTGGCAACTGGGAAGTCGTCAACGGCCCCTCTGCTGTCGACCTGGCCAACAACTTGGTCTACTTCGTGTCTACCAAAGAGTCCTCGATCCAGCGTCACGTCTACAGCGTCCACCTCAACGGCTCCGATCTGAAGCCGTTCACGGACACCAACTTTGAGAGCTACTACGACATCTCCTTCTCCAGCGGCGCAGGCTTCGGTCTTCTCTCGTACCTCGGTCCTAAGATTCCTTGGCAAAAGGTCATCAGCACTCCAAGCAACCCCACCAGCTACGAGCATGTCGTCGAACAGAATACACAGCTCGCTGAAAACGCAAAGAAGTACGAGCTCCCCATCCTCAAATACGGAACCATTAAAGTCGACGATGTCGAGCTCAACTATGTCGAGCGCCGCCCTCCCCACTTCAGCGAGAAGAAGAAGTACCCGGTCCTCTTCCAGCAGTACTCCGGCCCCGGATCCCAATCCGTGAGCAAGAGGTTCTCCGTCGACTTCCAGTCCTACATCGCCTCCGCCCTCGGCTACGTCGTCGTCACGGTAGACGGCCGCGGCACCGGCTACATCGGCCGCAAGAACCGCGTCCTCATCCGCGAGAAGCTGGGCCACTGGGAGGCCGTTGACCAGATCGCCGCCGCCAAGCACTGGTCCGCCCTCAAGTACGTCGACTCGGCCCGCATCGCCATCTGGGGCTGGAGCTACGGCGGCTTCCAGACCCTCAAGACGCTCGAGATGGACGCCGGCCAGACGTTCAGCTACGGCATGGCCGTCGCCCCCGTCACGGACTGGCGCTTCTACGACTCCATCTACACGGAGCGATACATGCGCACCCCGCAGCTCAACCCGGACGGCTACGACCAGACGGCCATCTCCAACGTCTCCGCCCTCGCCGGCAACGTGCGCTGGCTGATGATGCACGGCGTCTCGGACGATAACGTGCACTACCAGAGCACCCTCACCCTCCTCGATAAGCTCAACCTCGAAGGCGTCGAGAACTACGACGTCCATGTTTTCCCGGATAGCGACCACGGTATTTACTTTCATAATGCGAATAAGATTGTCTACGATAGTGAGTCTACCCCACCCCAGTTGATAATTTGGGGAATTGAATCCATACTAACCGCCTCTAGAACTAAACAACTGGCTCATCAACGCCTTCAACGGAGAGTGGCTCAAGGTCGCCGACGCCAAGCCCATGATTGAGCCCAAGGTGAAGGAGAAGAGGTCGAGCGTAGCCAAGCTTGACGGTGTACCAAGTTCTTAATTTTTATCATCTGGTTTAGCTAAAGATGGAGTTTTTGGAGCGAAATAGTATTTAACGTCTTGTCATTCAATGAAACCGTTGTGTTGATAGAATCTACTCGGGCGCTTGCTCGTCAAAACGCGAATCTAAACCCGGATACATTGTGTTGATTATGATGCTGCTACAGCTTAATCCCTGCTTTCAGATGTGATGCCACTGACAGACTGAGGACTACCTATTGACAGATCAAGGGCCGAGCTTGGTAAGTTGGATTGGGCTGTCGGATTTTGACCCATAAGATCAGGAGAAGCGCAGACTGGCCGATTCACGTAAATACTTTGGCACACCATTCGTCATCAGAAAGAATCAACGTTAAAAGAACTATCATACAGTTTTGGGCTCGGGCGACAGGCTCGCGATATCCCTGAATCGGTCCAGCAATGGCAAGAGTCTAGCGTAGTGTGTGCACATAGGAAAAATAAGGCACCACCCCCATAGTTTCCCTTCGCGTAACACACTCCATCCGCCTGCCTAACATGCTCATCCATCCAGAGAGCAAACAAGATACGATTACAGGAAGCCCTTTGGTTATCTCAACGCCATCGTCCGCGTTCATTGAATTTTAAAGGCGCAGGTGAGTAGACCCCACCAGCCGCCAGATACCTCATGCCGCCGAAAATAATAGACCGGGGATAAAACTGTGTGGCCCTGTCATGTAGCCTCGCTTGAGGCACAAAAATCCAACCACGTTCTGGTGTCCTCATCTAGAATCCAAAGCCAGTAGGCTGGGGAGCGAAGCCGTTTGTCTGACCGTAAGGCGCAGGAGGAGCGCCCATACCGCCGGGACCGGCAGTGATCATGAGGCGGTTGCCGCCAAGGATGGGAGTGTTGGTCTCGTCTTTCTCCTGCTCCTTCTCCTTGCTCTTGCGAGCCTCGTTGTCGGCCTTGAGAGCGGCCAAGTCCTTGGTCTGCTGGCACAACATGTTGATCATGTAAGGCATAGCGAAGTCGGTGAGACCGCTGCGCCAAGAGATCTCGAGAACCAAGTCGGGGCGAATGAGCTCGTAGCAGGCGTAGAGCATGCCGACGTAACACTCGCGGCTACCGATATCAACGAACTGCGACGTGTTAGTATTCAGTGCGTAGTCAAGTAGGATGAAAACAACTTACGTAGCGGAGCAAGTCCTCCACAACATCAGTCTTGCCCGAGATGGCAGCCGTCTCGATGGCATCCTTGAAGAGCTTGTCCTGCTTGGAGAGAGCAATGGACTTCTCCCAGCGCTTGTTCTTGCGGTAGATGCTGGCAGCGATCTGGCGGAAGAAGATCAAGTCGTGCTTCTCCAGACGAGAGGCAAGGTCGACGGGGTCGTAGTTGTCGTAGTTCTCCACAGAGTCGCGGAGGGTCTTGTAGTCCTCCTCCTCGATCAACAGGTCGTTGATGGCGTTGTTGACGGTGCGCTTGTTCTGAGTCTGGACGTTGACGAGGAAAGGCTTAATGAGCGGCAGGTTATCGCTCTTCTCGAACATCTTGACAACACGGTTGACGTCAATACGGGCAGTAAGAGACTGGAGGAGATCGGTGAGCAGGGATGGGTGCTGCTCGAGGTAGAAGTTGATGGCGCGGTAGTAAATCTCCAAGTTGGCCACCTTGACGACGATCTCCTTGAACTGCTGGTGCTCCCATGAGTTCTCAGGGCGTTCAATGACCGCCATAGCAGCGTTGTCGAATTCATCGTAGTGGTAGTAGCAGAACACCAGCTCGGGCCAGAGGGCCGCCTCCTCGCAAGCACGGATGATCTTGGGCAGGTTCATTCTGCTCCAGAAGAGCTTGAGATGCTCCATCAAGCGCTCAGGGTGGTACTTGGACAAGGCAATGCCAAGCTCGGTGAACATACCCATGTGGGCACGCTCAAGGCCGAGACCCTGCTCCAAGACTCCAATGAGCTCATCGAAGTAGCCGTTGCGCTCGTACTGCTTGACAAGGGTCTGCAATTGCTCGGCGTCGACAATGAGGTTGAGACCGCAGATCTGGGCAAGACGGAACTCCTTCTTCTCGACGCAGGCCTCGTGAACCTGCTTCCAGACCTTGATGTTGTTGGCCTTGCGAGCGCACTCAACTGCAGCCTGGTACTCCTCAAGGTGGACGAGGGTGGTTGCCAGCTTGGCCCAGTTGGAGATGCTGGTGAAGAAGATCTTGGAGGCCTGGTACAGACCTTGCTCATACGCCTTGTCTCCAGACTCCTCGATGTTGGCAACGTTGGTACCGCGAAGGAAGTCCTCGAGCTCACCGAGCTCATCCAGACGAGCGTAGCAGAAGGCGAGGGCAGTGTCGATGGCAGGCTCGCGCAGCGTCTTTCTGGCCATGCGAAGGTACTTGATAAGATCCTGGTCCTTGCCGGCGCGGGCAGCGGTCTCGATAACCTCCTCGTAGTTCTTGGGGTCATCGGCCTTGATGTAGGACTCGATAGAGTCAGTGACGCGCAGGCCATCAAGCTGAGCCTTGGCGACCTTGCTCCAAACCTCGGGCAAATCGACCTCCTCGGCGTAAGCTTGGGCGCGGTCGATGCTAACGACGTTCTCTACCAAGACATCAACAGCGGAAGTCTTGTCACCAGTCTTCTTAAAGATCTCGAAGGCCTCCTCATGGAGACCGACGTCGATACAGGCTGATGCAATGTCCGGCGCGCTGAAGTTGTCCATACGGTGGATGTAGTCCATAACTTTACCCTTGTCGGCCTTGGCAGCGGTGAACAGAAGCAAGTTCTGAAGGTTGGTGTTGTCACTGAAAGGTGACGGCTCGAGAACAATCTTCTCAAGCAGCTCAATGAGCTCAAGAGGAAGATCGCAGGCAAGGAAGGCAGCCACAGCCTCGGAGACCTTGGAGGGATCGGTGGACTCGGGAACCGCGGTGGCGGTCACTTGGTCAATCACGGAACGGCGATGAATGTTATTCTCGCTGAGGACAAAGGTCCACAGCTCGCGGTCAGCCCGCTCGAGCAGGTATCGAGCTTGGTTGCGGTACATGCCGTTCTCGTTGGTAATGTTGACGAGCTCAAGGTCGTTCTGACCCTTAGAGTAGGCGATGAAGGCAAGGTTGGGGTCACGCTTCTCACAGTATTTACCGACGCTGAGAGTGTCATACTGGTCGTTCTCCTTGAGGAACTTCTCGGGGTTGTTGTTCGAGTCAATGTAGATCTTGGCAAGAGCATTGAAGACGGCCTGCTGCTGGTTGCCGGCAGCAAGAGTAGCCTCGAGGAAGGGAAGGAGAAGCTTGAGACGGTTGCGAGACTCAACCTCAGACACGAGCTCATCGATTGGGATAGAGGCGGGGTTGACGGTCGACAGCAAGTTCTTGATGATGCTCTCATCGCAGTCGACATCCAACAGACCACCGATGACGGCGGGAGTCCGGCTGGGGTTGACACGCTGGACGTAAGTCTCGATGGACTGGAACTGCTGCTGCTGGTACAGGTAGAGAACCAAGTCGTGGACGAAGTTGAATCTGTCGCAGACGATGATGAGAGGCAGCTGCTCCTGAAGTCTGGCCTCCTTGAGGAAATTCTTGACCTTCTCGGCGTTGTAGTAGTTGCTGTCTCTGCAAATACGCTCAACCTCGTTGAACTGGCCCATCTTGGTAGCAGACTCGATGTACTTGAAGTGAACATCGGGGTCCTCTGAAAGGTTGACAATGCTGCCAAGGTAGTAGAAGAGACCCTCAGCAGTCTTGTACTTCTCGAAAAGATCAATCAGGCGCACGGGACCCAGCAAGTCGGAGTACTTAGTGGCGATCTGGACCACCGCTTGCAGGTTCTGGCGGATGTTGTGCTTGATCATGGCATCCAAGCAGTCCAGAGATTGCTCAACGGACAGCTTGCCAAAGAAGCCGGTCAACCAGTCGATGTTGAAGTTGGGGGTGGCCGCAATGTTGATAACGACACGCTTGACGGCAGCGGGGTCCTCGTAGAGCTCCAATGCCTTTTGGGCCAAACCGGCCTGTTCGCAAAGTGTCGCGATGCGAGTCTTGTCAAAGTGAGAGAACATGTCATTTCCAAGGATAGCATCGGCAACCTGGGGAGCATTCATCAAGTTCATCTCCAAGAGACGAGTCTGAAGGTGACCCTGGTCAGGTCTGTTATCCTTGAGCGCATCCAGCAAGAAAGCCGTAGCTTGCTGGATCATGCCCTGAGACTGGAAGATGTCGACCACTCTCTCGATATCGACTAGGGAGCCGCCCTCATTGTTAGCCAAGGCTGTGGCGAACTCTGCACCCTTCTCCGGGTTGACACGAACGATATGCTGGAGCAGCTGGACGTAGTCGGGTTGGTAGTTGGCCTGGGTAGCGTAGGGCAAAATCTTCTCGAATTGACCCGTCTCGGCAAAGCCAGCAACAACCTTGTGAGGGATGTTGGCCTTGAGGTAAAGAGTGAGAGCCATGTTCAGGTCGTGAGGGCGGACAAGGTCACCGAGTCTCTCAGACGCAGTCAACTTGCCCTCCTTTTGCCATTTCTCCAACAGGTTGAGACGGTTTTGAGCGAGAACAGGCTGTGCAAGCTCAATAGACTCGTGCTCGTTCAGGGCTCCCTTGTCGAGCAAGAGGCCAAAGTATTGCAGAACAAAGGACATTTGACCAGGTTGCTGGGGAAGCGACTTGAATCTCTCGATCGTCTCGGCGGTTCGAAGGAATTGTCGGGGAGAGTTGGCCGCGATCTTGGCAGCATCCATGAACTGACCGCTGTTGAAGAGCTGCTCGAATTGACGAGCATACAGATTATCAGCACCGGGGAGGCCAGCTCGTGATGCCATCTTGATAGCCATATCGGTGTTGGCCGGGTTCTGAAGGAGGTAGGGGATAACGTTGGCGTCGTCGATCGAAACGAAGAGCACTTGACCCTTGCGGTTGATGCCCACAATACCGCGAGACTCGTTGTCGGGGCAGGTGGTGAAAATGGTATCGCTGGAAATTCGGTTCATGAAGATGCAGGCGGCGGTCTCGAGGTCATAGACGTGGATGAATCCGTACTTGGTGACCATGAAAATGACACCGTACTTCTGCGACACCTGCATAGCCACGGGGAAATCGCTGACGGCTTCGGGAGGGAAGAAGATGTCGACGGCCTTCTTCTGGAAAACAGGGTTTGACTCGGCGTGATCGACCTCGACGATGTGAAGCTTCGCGCCAGTAGCGGTTCTCACAGCAAAGGTGAAGAGCTTGGTGTCAGCAGGAGCACCCTCCAAGCGCAGCGAGCCGAAGGCCGCAGCGTGACCCTCAATGGCCTGGCTGATGCCACGGTCCTTGGAGTATAGCTGCATGGCGCCAACGACGCGGCCCTGCTGTTGCGAGATACCAACAACCACCATCCACTTGCCCTCGGCGTTGGTTCGGTAGTTGATGATTTGGCAACCCTGGTCAATAGTATTTAGTAGACAATTCGGCGACATGCGGAGGATGGAGGGAGCATTGCACTCACGTTGAGGTTAGCATTGCGCTTGAAGACCTCGACGGGCTGGGCCTGACTGGGGTCGTAGACGTCCCAGTGGTAGACTGCTGAATCTGTAACCAGGCCCAGAGTGGTCTCGCTGATCCACTTCCAGTACTGGACGTCCTCGTTCATTGTGGTAGACTTGAGTTTCGCCTTCTTCTCGAGGTCGAAGATCTGCAGTGTTCTCGATTGCGCCTTGAGAGCGATGACTTGACGAGTCCAGTGCATGATGGCACTGTCGGCCTTGATGGGGCGCCGTGTGACATTGTTGCCGTTCTTGAGGTCGACGATGACAACTTCGGGTTGGGCAGCTTCGTTTTTCTTTTCCCGAATACACACATAAGAGTCTGACTCGAGTGTCTGGAGGAGAACAAGTCAGTCATGATGATGCCATTGAGTAGGGAGATGGTCGGGCGGTGATGGCTCACGCAGGAGTTGAAGCCGATGGAAGCGTCCTCGACACCGGCAGTCTGAAGCTGGATCAGCTCCTGGAACTTGATCGGTAGTGGCGCCATGACTGGCGTTATGTGTGACAAGTAGCTTCCAGAGACCAAGTTGCACTCCTTAACTGGGTGGTGTCAGTTCGCGGATTCGAATCGGGCAGCTGATCGGGTGTCGCGGGATTTCGTGGATACGGCGACGTGGATGTCGTGTATTTGGGAGAGAAAGGAGTAGGAGCTGGGGATAGCTTCCTTGCGACCCGACTGAATGCGCACAAGGCAATTAATACAGGGAAACAGAGAGCGGTAAAGAGGAGGCGTAAATACGGGGTAACTATGCACCTCGCAGTGATGACAATCTGGAGGGCAAACGGTGATGATGGTGTTTTGTTTGGGGCGGCGGTGGTGGTGGTGGTGGTGGGAGGAATGGGAATGGGAAAGATGGGTACGGGATACGTAGTTCGCTTGTGGTGAGGTGGAAGGTTGGAGATTATTTTAGGTGCAGTACCTTACGTTGCCTGTTCGGTTCGTTCCTGCCAGTCCAGTGCCAGGTTGTTAGGTGCGCACTGAACCAGGTGCGCGACGCCTAAGGTCTGTGGTTTGCTGCCAGCTTTCCACCCTCACTGCTTGCCTTGCTGGCCAGGTGTGCCAGGCTTGCTTGCTCCTGCCGGTCCTTGCTGTCTTCAGCCAAGTACCCACCCATATGGACCGTGCACTTGGCTCTTCAACCTTCACTGGCTGGATGGCCATGGCCTATCACGTGGCTATCTTGCTAAGGTGTCCGTTTCCAGGTTCCTGACCGGAGGCATGTTCGACCGGATGCGGGATGACATAAGCGACTAAACACCTCCCATGTCCGGCGACCCGACCAGCCTACCTCAGCCCGGAGGCCTTTTTTTAGGTCCCGGATCATGAATACATATTATGGCATGGTAATGAGTACTAATGTACCAGGCACACAAGGCAAGGGAGTGCGAGAAATCTGTAGATTTGTTATTCAGAGTCATGTCACCTACCTCATTGAAAACTACTTGCACAGATTCAGCCATCTTGCAATAATTCTGTCGTACTCGTAAACTCAACGGGCTCCTCTTTCCGCCCTTCCTTCGCGGAACATTTCGGCTCCGAGCTCAATGAACAACTCGCATCTCACAAATTGCCATGCCGACCACAAGATTGTCAACATCTTTATGAATAAAAGGTACTTTCACAGCAAAATCCTGTGCCCGAACCATAGAGCAAACTGAGGTCGGCCAGGGGTCAGCCACTTTGGGAAAGCTGCGTCGTAGTAAAGCGTTGAGCCTTCACTTTGCCTCCAGCAGGTACGAGGGGATCGCTGTAGTGGTAGGTGACAAAGCTCCAACTGACAGGTGGGAGTGGGCTGCCCGGGATTATCGAAGTGACAGGGTGGCGGGAAGCATCTAGTCGATGGTGCTATTAGTGCCTAGTAGATCTTTGAGGATCACAGACTCAACTCACCTGCGATAACCGAGCTGAACTTTGTTCTGTTCTCAAGTGTCTGGATCATGTACCACCTAACATCGGCTTTGAAACGTTCACTCTTGCCTATAAGATCAAGGCAATGTTTGATGATAATCGACCACTCTTCCGGGTCATCATCGTCCCATTCCTTGTCAATGTTGGCGGAGCCTGGGCAAAGGTCCACGGGCTCGATTGGGCTGATGTCCAGGTGACGCAACCAGGGTTTAACCATTGCCTGCGCAATTACCTGCCTGAGCCCTCAAGGGTCGTATAATTTATGCCGGGCAAGGAGTTTGTATAGCCTAGCAATGTGACTTTCGCGCAGCGCCGTTCGGTCCTCTAGCAGCAACTGTCGCAATTGCAGAGATACTGCGCGGTTGAAGCGCACGATACAGCGAAGACCGAGCTTAAATGATAGTTCACCGGCGTGGATGAGTTCGGTAATCGTGTCGGACGCCGATCGAACACGGGCATGCGGATGTTGAGGGACGTTTCCCGTCATGAGGAAGCTCATGATGAAACCAAAGGCATCGGCATCTTCATATAGAAACTCGTACTCACGAGGCAACGGCTGTCTCTCCTTCCAAGGGTCTCGTCCTAGGCCAAAATCGGGAAACCTTTCAAAATTCCGAGCAATGATGGGTTCCGGAATAGAAAAGCGAGTCCGCTCCGTAGCTGAGGTGAAGTGGATCGTGAGGTGCTCGGCATTGTGCGGAAACCAAGATCTTGAGAAACATTAATTTAACACGCGACTAAGGAAGATACTACGCAGGTATGTTCGACCTACATTAGCCATGAGAGGTGACCAACGTATGTGTTCTCCATGTGGCCGGGAGATATCTACGAAGCGATTTAGACGCAATTCCAATGTATAGACCACCGAGAACCTTACTTTGACGTCAAAAGAAGCTCCGCCGAGCTTCAAAGCCCCTGTATCGGGGCCAACTCTCTCATGCGCGCCGAGGGCCTAGTCGTAGTCATTTTTCGTCGGATCATCAGGATCTATATCCATATCGTTGGTGCTGTTCTTCGATTCTCTAGTGGATTGAGGCATGGCTGATATGATGTCTACAAAATCATCGAAAGGCATAAGAGAAGGAGGAGGCAATCAGAGTGAGATTCATCTTGACAACTTGGCGATTATGAGGTATTTTAATGCTCGAGAAATGTCCATCGGTAGAAGGAACAGAGCAAACATGGGGCTGAAAGAAGCCAGAATAGAGCTTTCGGCGAAATCCAAGGGCATTAAGGAAATGGCTTATCTAAAGGCGGTTTCCTTTCATTGAGGTGGAGGGTTTCGTACCTAGTTCTCTACCTCACAAGTAGATCTAAGGACTTTCTTACAATATTGGAGACAAATCGCCTGGTCCTGAGACCTAGTATCTGCGTCCCACAAGGCGAAAGCCGCGCGTCAGGATAAACGCCGTGCCTACTCCACATAGGGCAACTATGAACAAAGGTAAGACGGGATGGACGCCGTCTTACGTTGATGCAGCATGTTGCGTTTTCAAAGCGCATTGGCAGGTTCCAATTCACTCTGGAACCGCTGCCAGCGATGCACAACAACGCGCCAAGGCCATGGGCTGGGTTCGATTACATGAGCAACCTCCAGGCACCAAGAAGCAGAGCGGCGAAACCGGTACACACTCCCATCAGCCACTGCAGCGTCTGGAACTTGACCTGCTCAAGCTTCTCGCGCAGCGCCGCCACCTCCTGCTCGATCTTTGTCTCCGTCTCCTTGATCTTGAGCTCCTGGCCGACGGCCTCCTCGCGGATGCGACCCTTCTCCAGGTTCAGGTCCAGGCGAACGCTGGCCTGGGTCCGGCCGATCTCGTCGCGCAGCCGGGAGCTCAGCTTCGCAATGTCGTTGCCGAGCTTCTCGTGGGACGCGCGCGTCGTGCTCGACTCGGTGCTATCGGCGGACAGGAGTTCCGAGCGCAGCTTGGCGAAGTCGACCTTTTGCGTGTAGGTTGCCTTGGCGGCATCTTCGCGGAGGACCATGGTTCGGGTGAGGTTCTGTATGCTGCTCTGCTGTTAGAAGGGATGGATATGCTGTTCGAGGGCGCCGTTGCATACCTTTCTTGTATTACATCGTTTAGGACCTTCATCGTAGCCTCGGCCTGCACCTCCGTGAAGCCCTCGCTCTTCATCCGCTGGACGAACTTCAAGGTATCAAAGTGGTGGTCTCTTGGCCTTGAAGGAGTCGCATGAAAGGACCGCGTGAGGCCCGGGCTCGCCAGTATCGAGGCGCGCTCGGTCTTGAAGCCATTGCTGCGGCATCTAGTTGGTATACTCGACTCGTTGAAAGCACTCGTTCGGGTGTGCATCCGACGGCGCGAGCTCGGAGGGAGTGCCGAAACAGGCCGTAGGGCTTGGGATGATGTCGCAGGACCAGTCCAGCTGAGTCTAGGAAGCAGGAACCTCGGAAGGGCGTCTACGGCCATTGCCGTTGGTTTGGCCATCTTGTGTGTATTTGTGGTTTCGTTGAGTTGGTGTTTGGAGAAGCAATCTCTAATCCCCAATCCCAGGGGAGATTATCTTGGTGCTAGCAGCACGGGCGGGAGATTGGGAATGACTAGCACCCAGTGACGGCATGTCGTTGCAGCTGACCCACTGGGGAGCGCAGCTTGCCGAAGACCGGCCGCGGGTGTCAAACACTTGGAAGGCAGGAAGGCAGGGGGGCACGCCGCAAAGGAAGGACCCTTCTTTCCTTCCACTCCCAGTCTTCCTCGTGCCCGCCCATTTGGGTCGTCCAGTCGGGCTGAGTTGATTGGCTGCCTGAGGCACGGACCCTGCCAAAAAATTCTCGCGGCGCACTACAAAACGCGGCCTGCGCAGCGCATCTTTGCTCTGTTTTCCTCCTTTCTTCTTCATTATTGAACAACGCAAAATAAAACATTCATGTTCTCGTGAAAACAAATGTCTGTTGAGAGGTTCGCTCTTTTGCTGGACCCAGGACCATCGGACGTGGAGATCGAAATGGAGAAGGAAGCGAACAATCTTGGGTGCGGTGCCCCTCGGCCTACGGGCACGTGAGGGGGACCGCAATGATTGAGCGTACATACATTCGCCCATCGTAAATACTTGATGGTCACTCTTGATGAGTAGAATTGCCTGCCTTAGTATGGCCCATGTGAAATGCACCGGCTTATTAAGGTGTTCAGATCTTGGGATTTTGTCACGTTAAGTGCCGTGACAGCTCAAGCTCTGGCTCTGCTGTCGTCCACGCCTGCTCAGCGCAAGATATAGCATCCATTCTTGCCTGACCCGAGTGTTGATCTTGTCGGAGAGGCTGCTCGAACCCATCTCTATGACACTTGCTATGGGCTCGCAATCCGTTATGGAGATGCTGGACAAGCCGTACTAGCCATCCGGCACTTTACGTTGCTAGCAGACAAGATATGATGCCCATTCTCAAGATTCCATTGCTCCTTCACCGAGACGAGCGTCTCAATCAGATCCCGACTGTCTACGCCTCGTCATCTCGCGGGGACGGGGAGTCTCCCTCTTGCGGGCTGGTCACCATCACATACATGAAAATGGCGTCGGGAGGTTCCTTCCCCGCATCGCCCTAACGCTCACAAAATCAAAGACGATATCGTGCGCCTCATCGGCGGCAACTAGCCTACTATGTGTAGAGAAAACAACCGGAGTGTCTGTTTGTGTTCGATTCTGGTCATTTATCATTATTGTCTACCCTTTTTCTTTGTCGACAATTTCTGTCAAACCCTGACTTCATGGCCAGAATCTCGAAAATATCCCACATAAGAGAAGAAGAGAAGCTCCATCGAAGTTGATCACAGATTCGGCAGCAGCTGCTGTGGAAGTCTCAACAGTCAAACAACTTCCAAAAGATGTTAATGGAATAGAGGATTCCAACATACATCTAGACAACGGCCTCTGATCGTGGCCGGTGCAAAAGGCTTCGTTCTCGTCGAATTGAGCATCGTCTCCCCTCCTCTCTAACGACGACGTCGCTTCTCGCCCGGGGGAGGGACGCCATCACCACGCCCTGTCTCGACATCGGGCTTCCAGCACGGCTGCACGATGATATTCCTATCGCACCGGACACCCTCAGCCTCCAGGGCATGACGTGAAACGGTGTCGGTTCCTGGCGTGTCGTCCGCAATCGTGGTTCCCAAGATCCAGCCCGCCATAGTAGAACAACTCATCGTCCTGCGAGGAGGCAACGACGTCAGCGAGCTCGTTGCGCGCGTGCTTGGCTAGAAAGGTGGCGCCGCCTCGAGCGTGAGAGGAGAGAGTCTGCGGGGAGTCGTGGTCGACGACGAGGGCCGAAGTGGCGGCTGCGCCTTTCAATCTCCAGCGGCCTTGGCCTACGACCTGGAACCAGCGCGTCTTTTTGCTCGGCTGGGTGAATATGTGTCTGTAGGCGTTTGCTTTCGGTAGGGCGAGGGCGTTTTGGCGGTGATGGCCATGATGGCGAAGAGTGAGAGGTCCTCCATGAGGGACAGCGCGAGGACCTCGTGGAGAGCTCATCGGCAAATATTTGAAAGAGATGGTTCGGTTGAGAGGTCGTTGGACTCTAATCGGTTGAGTTTCAGACTCGTTGCGATTCCCGGGCTTTTGATTGTGTGCTCGTTTGGACGTGAGTTGCAATGAGTGGGAGGAAAGCAATAGAGCTAGATCTAATGTTATGCTTTTAGATGAGCATTCACAACTTGGCTCCATAGCCAGAGCCTTTGGAGCCCGGTTTCGTCATGATTAACCGTATTCGTCGGCATAGACTTTCGTGGGTCCTCAGTCTTTGGTGTTGAGGAGTTCTGTTCTAGACTTTGGCAGCAAGTTAAGCTTGGCAGACGCCTTTACAAACACCAGTGAGGTTTCTTGGTTCTTTGGCCACAGACATTGGGGAATTCCTGCATAACGCTGGACTGGTCACGATATAGTTTGGACTCCAAGATGCTGGAGAGCCGAGTGAGTCAAATCCCAACCATGCAGCAAAACCTCAAGTCTTTCTTCGGCGAGAGTAAAAGGCTCTGGTCACAGGTCGTAGACAATGGCGGATATCAGGTCGTGGTTTGGAAGCGGCATGGTTGGTGCTGGGTCGGCGACTGCTATTCCGGCTGTTGTGCTCATGACATTCCTCAAGAAGGGCGCAGTGGGGAGCAAGGTTTGGGTTAGACATGTGCATCTAGACACTCCCTCGATACGATAAGTGCGTCTTGATTACTTCGGCCAGTAAATGCTTTGCAAAAGACGGCGTAATAACGTAGTCGATGTAGGGATTGGGCGTTGGTAAGGTCAAATGTACTAAAGGAGGAAGAGAACTCACCACTTGGTGACGAAGGATAGAGATAGGCAATGACGCAGGGACCGTAGAGTAGGTAGACGATGGGACTCTCATGTTTCCCACTACGTTCGATGGAGAGCAAAGCTTACTATCGACACAAGGCCCATGAAACTGCGACTCTTCATTGCTAGAGGCTGAAGGGATTCGAGAATCATTCCAGCATGGGCTTCACCAAGACTAGATCCTCTTTTCCTTTTCAGGCTTCTAGGCCAAATCCACCACTGGCCCAATCCGATCTAGATGAGGACTCTTCCAGGCTCTTGAGAAGATTTGCCTGGGTTTTTCAAGTGTCACCTTCAAGCTCCCGACCCTTGCTTCCCCGCGTTATCCATCTGTCCCACCAACACCCTGGCCCCCTGCCTAGCGGCGCGCGTCCGCCGTCAAGGGGTTCGCTGGGAACGAACCAGTTCCGGGTCCAGATAACGGATCAGAATATCCATCCATCGACGCAAACCTTTAAACTTTTCAAGATCGGGGCAAGACTCTTGTCCGGATCTTTGGCAAAAGCCGCAGAAGATGTTGAAGAATCAGTGCTTGAACAGTAGCTACCAGATACTCGTTGTGGTGACTCAAGGGAATGATGTCTGGAACGATCCGGGCTCCATTCGTATCTTTTGGTACATACCCTTCTTAATGCGATGCGAGGCTCAAGGAGGGGGCTCTAGGGTCTGTTTCCTGATGGCGCCGCAAGCATGGCCTTCGGGCGGGAGCACGCGGGAAGTTGCTTACCTGCTTCCGTGCTTCGATGTGTTCATCTAATGTCAGGTAATGGGAAAACAGCCACGACGATAAAGGCAGACTTCGGAGAGTAATGAGACTTGAATATATCTCTTGATCGCCTGCGCGTTGCATTCCATACTCCTTGTCCTCAGGTCCGCGTCCAACCCGGAGTCGTGTCTCGCCTTCAGATGCTGGATAAGGGGGGACTGAAAGGCAAGAGATTGAATCGTGCTTGCGGACATGAGGAGCATTCGGATACCGCAAGAGGAACGACATAAGCTTCTGAATTCCTACGACTTAGTCTTGTGTTGATAAACTTTGCCCGCAGGGCGGCTGGTCATAAGATCCGAGTCTTCGACGGGGAGCTGTTGCCCGTCATAGAGAGGCCAGTTCTGTCCAGTCTACAATCGGGCCACTACCAAAGTCTGGGAGTCCCGGAGAATACAGACGATGGCGTTTGAAAACCACTCAAGTCGCGGACATTTGAATGAGCTTGCAAACCAATTCACCGCTAACAATGACGCTGGCCTTCTCATTTAGGTCGCTCGGAAGGGCTACATCGTGTATGCGATGCTGCAGAGTGAGCCCTGAAATGTCCCTAGGCTTGGAGATGAAAGCGTATGTGATGAACATGGTATCAATGAGATGAATCTTGCTTCTCTCAAACGGACGTAAGGAATGCCAGTTGTTCTGCTTGAGATGGGTCATCTGGATCGCCATGGAAGGTGTAGCACGAGTTTTTGGACACTGAAAGTCGAACATGAGCATATCATCAATTGGTGTTTTTGCTAGCTCAGGACGAATGCGTGCTATGAGCTCAAAAGAGCTTGTGACAGTTTGCCAGTGAACAAGAAAACGGCTCAAGGGTGTCTCAATGGTAAATCGGCTTCCGGGATGCAAGCACTTTTGAGGCGGGGATATTTGGCTGGAGGGGAAAAAGGCGCGTCGCGCTTGGCTGAATGAATACTGAGCACCGAGTACTGGGTAGATGATGGCGTTGATTTCAGGGGAGGGTGTCTAAGAACATGACGATGTCAGACCTAAGCAGTCTAAGGTAAGTTGGACTGAGATTTAGCGCAGTCCATTGCTCGGAAGCTAAATTTGGAGTCGAGTTAGATTGAGATTGAGATTGCCTATGGGATGGATGGTTAGTGAGATTGTGAGCACACCGCCAGTTCTGAGATCTCCAACTCCTCCAAATTGGAAGGTCCAAGAAGGAGGCTCCAAGGTGCGGGCAGTCAACCCAAGGTAAGCATGTTGGAAGGTAAGGCAGGCCCCAAACGGCAGGAGGTTCGGCTCCGGAAATTTACACGAGAGAAAAGTCGCACAACTGCAGACTCGAATTTGAGGCTTGTTTGCTTTACTACCTCCCTTGGGTGACCGGTCTGTCGTTGTCCAAGGTAAGACAGGCCGGATTCGAGCAGGACAAAAAAAAAAGGACAGTCCCGAGCGTCGCACTACTTTTGTCGTGAGACGAGCCTCATTGCTAGTCCTTGTCAACTAAGGGAAAAGGAGCTTGCGCTAACATCAAGTCGGTCAATTGGTTTTGCTATTTGGGGGGGTGAGGCGACTGAGGCGAGCTGTGTTATGATGTATGGATGCTCGAAATGGGGGCGAATTCGAATTGCAGGATGAGATCATCAACTGTGGTGTCGCTAAGTACTCCTACAGTAGCAAAGCAAAGTAGGTGTAGGTATCACGGTGCATGACCTCACCTCGAGCGGGCGGCGGCAGCGGCAGATATTTCAATAACCGCCAAGTGCGACGGTTACACTACGGATAAGACTACGGAGTGCACTGGCCTGAGTCAAGTTCCCCAGATTAAGTTCCGAATCCGCCATGTCTTGCTCTCTTGTTCGGGGGTCTCAAAGGAAACTGACTACGTATTGTTTACTTACCCCAAGTTCTGAGGTTTGGACAACACCTAGATACCTAGAAACCTATCCACCGAGGACAACTGTACGTGGCCGTGCCAGATGGATCTCCAAGGCTTCACCAACATGACGACACCTCATGCATGGACATCGGGATGATGAACGTGTTAGGATCTTGTTACTGTAAGGATGATGAGATGCTTCTTGCTGCTTGCACGTGTGTGGCCAACGGTCAAGCGCCGATCATGAACCGGTCAGGCGGTGAGGTGCATGCGTTTTGGTGGGGCGGTGTCGCGGGCCGCCAATGCCGTTATTTCTTGCCCGCTGTGCTTGCTGCAGTTGCTGCAGTTGCTGCTGCTAAGGCAAGTCACTACTGCCCTCCACCTGCCTGCGTTACAACTTACTGCGTAGGTACCTACCTTACCTAGGTAGTAGAGAACGGGAATTACTTGCCTTTCCCAAGCCTCCCCCCATTGCCTCCATTGCCTCCATTGCCCCCCATTTACCACCCCCCGGGCCATTGCTTCCCCATTGCTCTTGCGATTTGCGGCTTGAGCTGCCCCCCAAACTTGCAAAGGCCAAGGGCCCCCCCAAGGAAGGCCCCAACCTCTCTCCACGACCCCGCAGTAATTTACATGGTGCCAAAATCGTCATCCCGATCCTCTTTCTTCTTTCCCTCCCATACCTTACTCTGCGTACCTCTACTCTCTCCAACATTCCAACCTCTGAAAAGTGTAGGAGAAACACCAAGACATCCAGACAAAGGAGACCCTCACGATACCTACGATACCTACCATGGCTCCTTCAAAACGAAAAGACCCCAAAGCATTTCCTACGCGCCAACTGGCCGTTCTTGGTACGCCCATCCCCATCCTCTCTTCTTCCAACTTTCCCCTCCGTTTCATTCTCGACAAACTCAGATAAGGAATCTCTTCTTCTTATCAGCGCTGTCCAGTGCCATTCAATGGAACGCACTGCGACTGTGGGCTAACGCGCGCGTCACAAACATATAGCGATATGTCGATTCTCCGAGCCCATCGCCTTCAATTCTATTCTGGCCTACACCTATAAGATGGTCAAGGATCTCGGAATGGAGGAAGACGCCGGTTTCTACGCAGGTCTTTTGATCTCCGCCTACGCCGTCGCCGAGGCCATCACCTCAATGGGATGGGGAACCCTGTCCGATCGCATTGGTCGCAAACCTGTCGTGCTATTTGGTCTCGTCGGTGTCGCCATCTCGAGTTTGATTTTTGGTTTCGCAAAGACGTATTGGGTCGCTCTACTCGCCCGTTTTGTTGGTGGCGCTCTCAACGGCAACGTTTCCGTCATGCAGACCATGGTGGCAGAAATGGTCAAAAATCCCGACCATGAGCGTGAGTCTCTCCCTCTCTCTCTCTATGCCGGTGTAATTATCGGCGCAAATTGCGGCGAACGACAGCGTACTGATTTTTTTTTTTGTTGGGGAAACAGCCAAGGCCTACGCCGTACAACCCTTCGTATGGACACTGGGCGGCATTATTGGCTCTGCCATGGGCGGTTTCCTCGCCCAACCCGCCGTCTACTACCCTTCGGTCTTCTCTGAGGATGGCATTTTCGGCCGGAATCCCTACTTGCTTCCGAATCTCGTGTCCATGGCAGCAATCTCTCTGGCCGTCTTGCAGGGTGCTTTCTTTTTGGAGGAGACGCTCGAATTCGAGGAGGACGATGACCTCCACAATGGTCGCAACAGCGTCGCCGTGGACGATGATGACGCCGTCGATGAGACCACGCCCCTGCGCCGCGCACCCATCCGGACTTTCAACCCGCGTCGTTCCATTTCCACCAGCCATTCGCGACCGCGCTTCGCCGAATCGAGCTTGCCTTTGCCATTCGAGCACGACTTTGACCTCAGGAGATCGTCCTTTGGAACGGTACACTCAATCAAGGTCATCCCCGAAGACCTGCGCCAACACCTCCTGAACTCGCGTGCCCAGGCCACGGGGCAGAAGAAGGTCAAGACTTTCAACAAGACCGTCGTCATGCTCATAATTGCCTTCATCATCTTCTCGTACCACCAGATGGCCGCCGGTACTCTATTGCCCACGTATCTGCTCGACGACCCTTCCGACCTGAAGCATCCGCGCGGACAACTCGATTTCCGGGGCGGCCTGGGATACTCCCTCCACGATGTCGGTGTGTATCTGGCCATCAACGGTGTCCTTGGACTGCTCATCCAGGGTCTCATTTTCCCCATCTTTGTAGAACGTGTCGGCGTCTGGGGCTCCTTCATTTCCATGATCATCGTATACCCAACTGCGTATTTGCTGCTGCCCTTCTTGTCTGCCTTGCCTGAAAGCCTCACCGAGGCTGGTATCTGGTTCTCCCTCATCATGCAGAGTTTCTACGGTATCATCATTGGTCCCGTCACCCTTATCCTGATCAAGAACGCGACGCCCACTTCGCAAGCCCTCGGAAAGGTCAATGGCGTAGCCATGTCTGGTGCCTGTCTGGCGAGAACCGTCTCCCCGCCTCTCGTGGGAATCATTTACAGTTTCGCTGGTTCTGCTGCCGCCTGGTTTAGCTGTGCCCTCTTCGCCGTTATCGGACTGATCCAGGTCATCTGGGTGCCCAAGAAGCACATTGACGTGGACCACGTGGAGATTGACAATGCCATTTCGAGACGTTTCTCGGTTACGTCCATGAGGAGAGACAGCATCGAATCAACCCGTGGCCGCCGTCCGAATGGTATTGTTTAGGTGGATCAAAACGAAACCTCGAAATGTCTGCACCTACCGGGGCGAGGGGGAGTTTTCCAACGACCATCCTGGTTATTTTGGCTTCTTTGACCCTTCCATCTTTCTCACCATACCTTTGTTGCGTTCAATGGCATTGGCATATGTGCGAAGCTGTGCGACAACATTCTTCACTTAATGAGCCTTTTGGTAACGGTCTATCATGGGGTGTTTTGATATTCATTTGATCTTTGTTGTTTTGGTGTTGATATACGCGCTCATGGTCTTATGAATCTATTTTCCAGAATGGAATGCAGGCGTTCTATATATACACGACTCTGCTATTTTTGTTGGACAACATTTACGAATGATTGTTGACTTTGCGGGAGTTAGCCACGCATACGAATTGACTTTATTCCATCTCTCTCGATCTTTCATCCTCTCAGACGTGTGTCTACGGCCTGTGGAGAACAGACGACGGAGCGGACCATGGCAGCTTTGGATATCAGATGGTCATCTGGACACGCAACATCGGCAGAATTTCTGACGTACACGGTTGCATTAACCGCGCTAAAGTAAACTCTAAGTAATACCCGCGCAGGTCATAGCTTTGTGATGAGTGTGGCAGCTAGCTAGGCTCAGCCCGTGTTAGTGGATTCAGTGTTTGCTCTGCTCGGCTGCAGAAAGACATGTGAGAGACTAAGGTACGATGGTATAAGCTACGGCATATCTACCTTACTAAGAGAGACTCTACATCATGACATATAATTAACTACTAGACTTTTCAAGAATAGTACCGCATAGGCCCTTATACTTGATGTCGAGATGTCTATTAGTAGGATATTGACAATGATGTACCAGAGGACGCCATCCGTACTATCTTCTTCGTCAGCTAATTCTCGTGCAGTAATGCGGACATATGGATGCAAGTCGTTACTCATCTATTGCTTATGTCACAGCCCTTCCATGGTAAAAGTTTTGCAGGTCTGATGATGTGATTGATGGCAGTGACGGGACATAACGGGCTGCAGGTTTTGCAAGAGCACCAAGGGGGCTTTTGGTGACAGCATCATGGAGTAGGTGGAAAACAGAACATTCGATACTATGGCGAACTCCTCAAGTGATGCTTTAGTAAGTCATGTTTATCTAGATAAGGCATAGAAGGAGTGAAGACTCTGGATAAATCGACTTTTTGAGTTTCTGCAAATCTTTACTGCGTTAATAGTCTGAGTCTATCTTAGTAAGCTTTGAAGAAGAATATGTTTCAAGCATTGTTCCTCTGTGACCTCTCTTGAGGAGTTGTTGTTAAGCATGTTAGTTATTCCAACTACGTTCTTTCTATAATAGTACCTATCTATCATTATCTTCTACAGGTCCTGTCCACCTAAATGACGCGAGGTCAAAGACTCCGCAACTGATAGGCATATCAAATTGACTTTTGTTCTCGGGACGATACTTCACAAAGCAAGGACTTGAATCTTTGGGTTTCCCAAGGTACGGGTGGTCAATGACACATGCTACCTCATGATGTGTGTGTCGCCGCATAAAATCGAGAGCATCACGATATGGTTGCAACGGAACAGATCAAGGCCTGTTCCCCGTATGCGGATCAAGCGGTGACCGGGGGCATAAGCGGAACCGGCATGCTTTCTTTCCTTTCGATGGTATGGTTTGATTGGAGTTGCTTGTTATGTTCAAATCATGAGAAATTAGGTAAACGAAACACGTCGAAACCTGAGAGCTTGCAAAGGACATCTTGGTCACCGATAACCGTTTCTTGCAAGAAGGGTTATGTTCCCTTTGATTTCTCTATGGTACTCAAAATAATGCTAGACAACACGCTTGCTAGTTCGCTTTGAATTGTTTGAATCTCAAAATGGTATCATGTGCAAAATGCCTTAGAATCTCCTTCCAATCCTCTTCCCTCGCATGCTCACCTCAAACATCCTGCTTCCTCTCCTTATCCGTCGGATCCGTCCACGACTCGGGCTCACTCGGCGTCGCGGCATGCAGCGTCCTCCCCTTGGACACAACGCCGCCCGGATCGAGTATGTTCTCCGTACTATCCTCCGGCTTCGTCGTCAGACTCCCGCCGCTCACAGACGTCCCGTCCGCGTCCCGGTTATCGATCCCCGTGCCCAGCGGCTGCATCCCGCTCCTCCTCGTCCCCCACGTCTGCAGCGCGTACTTTGAACTCTTGGGCCTCGAGGCACCGCCGCCGCCGGTGGTGCTGCCGCCCGCGTTGCGGCTCCGCTCGGCAAAGTACTTGACCATGGGCGCCAGCGTCGGGACGCAGGAGATGATGATGCCGATGCAGGTCTCGACGACGGACCACTGGATCGATTTGGCCGAGTCGAGGTAGTTTACGAGGTTTTTTATGGTCTGGATCCGGATGGCTTGGATGATTGTGACGAAGATGCCGAGGATGAAGAGGGCTAGGAGGACGATCTTTTTGCGTTTTTGGATTTGGGATTTGAGGATTACGGGGAAGGGGAGGAACATTCTGTTTTTTCCACGGTCTGTCATCAGTGACGGGGTCTTGGGAGGTAGTGATACCGTATACATAAGGGGTCCATGATGGGGATGCGGGACTTACATGATGACGTCGAATACGATGGTCAGGGATGAGAAAGTTAGGTAGAATGTGATTGCGTCTACGCAGTGGCCTACGTCTGCTGGGATAGATGGATCGTACTGCTTCTCGATCTGGTCGCGTGTTGCCATGTGTTAGTCGACACATAACCTCGGCAGAAGGGGTGGATGTCGAGAAAGACGTACCGGTGTGCACAGGAAGATGAAGACGCACATGAAGGCAATGTGTCCCATCGTACAGGCTACCGCTACGATGATGGTGCCAATTTTGTAGCCGCCGGCCGGGAAGAATCGCAGATAGGAGAAGAGCAGGCTCATTTTGAAGCCCCAGATGCCGAGGACGTAGCTGATGCGCATTGTCAGCTTAGCCCGTATTATTTTGTTGTAGTTGACTGTGCGCGCTGCAAAATACTTACAATGGACCGCCAATGAATTGAAGCTATTGGAATGACAGTCAGCCAATGCTGAGTAGATTCTTTGGCTTATAAGTCCCCTTACCTTGCCAAAAGGAAGCACGTTTTGCGGAGGCATGTCCTCAAGTCTGGTGATTCCCAAGCCCCATTTTGTCTCTGCATTCCTGTTAGACTCGAATCTTTCGGATTCGACTTGATGAAGGGGATTCCCTACGAATTACACTGCAGACAGTGTAGCCGCAAGCTCCGAGCTGCAAAATTTTATTAGTACTCAAGAGACAGGCAAAAATGAGAAGAGAGTTCGGCGTTAACTTACCCAGGAGACGACGATCACCCAGTCATCTAGAGATTCGCTTTGTTAGTCTTTGCTCTGCGCGATAGACCCCTGCCTGGCATCCTCCGAGTCCGATCCCACATACCGTAGCCAACAGCCTTGACCAGCGTCGTCCGAACATACCACCGCAAACACACCAACAAGAGCGCAATGATGGTAAAGGTCAGGCAAACTGCCGTTATTCGCGGTCCATCGGTCGGTACATCGTCAGGCGTATTGTACGTCCAGCCAGTCATGATTGGGTCCAGGAGGTTCGGTTGTCGACGGCAAGGAAACAGCCCAGTAGAAGGGAGGACGGGGGACGACGAATTAACAAAATCTGGGACCGCTGACCTTAAAGACTAGTATAGGACAGCCCGCACCAGGTATACTCGCACTAGTAAGAGAAGGTCAAGTCCATTTTTCTGCTGCTGCCCTTCTTCTTCTTTCTCCACGTACTCATAAAAGCCCGTCTCCGAACCCAGTGGTGTGGCAGACCCTTGCTGCATCACATTTCGTTGCGGCTGCGGCACTGCATGTGTGAGGCGTCGAAATTGCGCGAGTGGCTTGCTGAAGAGAGATTCGGGCTTTCCAAAATTCTCCACATGTGCCGGGGCGGTAATTGAAGATTATTCATTTCCCCCAGTTCCCTTCTCTGTGTCTAACCCGTACCTTACTTTGTAAGGATACGCTAGGCTCACCGGCGCGGCGCCTACGAAGATCAAAGGGAACACCCAGCCGGGCGGGAAGGATGCAGCAGCGTTGTTTTAATGGTGGACTGTGTGTGCCCATTTGCCGCATGCGTAGTCACTAGTCGGCGAAGGCAGAAGCTTAAGCTCGTGGCCACCATGCGGGGACGACAAGTCGCTGAGTCCTGACGTTATTGCAGGGTGTGACATAGTTTAGCGTCGGCGATGGCTTGTTGGAATATGGCTTTGTTCCTGGAGATATGGCTCCGAATTCCAAAGAGCTCGCCGAACGGCGCGCGTTGTGTCTCACTCGTAGAGACAGAAACTACAAATCACACCTTGTCTGGATCTGTGTCTCGACTCTCGAGGGGGCGGTCATCCCTACCTGGTTATCACTCGCCTCCCAGGCCTGTCTCCCACAAGATCTTGTGTTTGTGAGACCCTCGCAATGTTGCGAGACTATGCAAAACACACCATCCAAGACACTGCTCGTATCCCTCACGCTCGTCTATCATCAAACTTATGCCTCGCTTTTCCTGGCCCGCGCAAGGCCTGGGCCAGTGGACGGAACATCTGATCGATGATCGATCAAATCGGTTCCCCAAGAAAGCCCGTGTTCCCGCCCTACTATCCATTGCACATACGACGATACGACCAGAGAGGGAGGGAAGAAAATAAAGCACCCTAGGAAGCTGGGGTTCGTAAGCACCGACAGGGCATAAAAAACGAAATGAACGACAGGGCCGCCTTTTGTGATATCTGATCTTTACAGAGGCTTCCAACCTGTAGAAACCCCGGTTCTTCGAGATTAAGGTTTCGCGGATGAACCCAGGTCCGTCCCGCCCAGGCGTTCACGAGTCAAGCGCGGGCAGGGGTGCCGAGATGCGGCGAGCCCGGCGAGACAAATCGGGAGGCCGGACCACCCCCCGGATGTGGGTCCCCCGCGCCGCGACCCTTGCCCGTTCACCTTCAATACTATAAACCACCCCCGGCGCGCGGTTCCCACCGCCAAGATGAAGAAGTGCGGGTTTACACCGTTGGTTCAAGGGTTCGCAGCGGAAACACGGCTTTTGGATTTCTCCATTCGACTGGTTTACCGAGGATTAGGCGGACCGAGGGACAGAGATTTCACACATCTTGGTATATGGTATCCGTGGTGCCCCGGCTTTACTGCGTATGCCCGCAATTTGTTGTTGGTTCCAACAGCTGGCCCGCCTGCATATTGAGGATGCAAGGTACGAATCGCCAGCAAAAATGAGCCGACCAACGGCAGACGGCACCGGCTTGCGGGGGGGCGCAGCGGTTTACCCCGACGACCACCCCGGAGATCATGTCCAGAATTGTGCAAAACCGCGCAGAAAGTGCTGGTCATTGAGTGGGAATCTTGCGCTCTCTTGTATTTTCACCCAGTGGACAAGACGGCAATACAGATTGAGGCAATTTAGTAAAGGGAAGAAAGAGTCCACTTTGGGCAGCGTCGCATATACAATATCAGAGCATCTCTGCCTCGTGTGAAACTTTTCCAAAGTGGTTTTGTGTCTCTTTTGGCCCCCTCTCACCCCCTCTCCGCCTTTTCGCTCTCGCGACATCGTCCTTCCTCCGCCTCCTTTTCTGAGTTTTTTACTGCTCGGACTGTGCAGCGATCTGCGAGGGAAGCTAAGAGCCTAGCCTAGAGAAAGCACGTTCCTCTCTCGAAATAACCTTACCCCCATTTGCCAAGATGCGCGTCTCGATCCTCGCTTCCTTGGTCCTGGCCGGCGGAAGCGCTTCCGTCGCCGCCAGGTGCTCGGGCCTGGGCGGCTCCTCGACAAACTCGACGACGACGGCGCCTTCGTGCAAGTATCTTCCCGGAGACGAGGGATGGCCCTCTGCGAACACCTGGGCGCAGCTCAACGAGACCGTTGGGGGACGTCTGGTCGCTACCGTCCCGCTGGGAAGCGCATGTCACGGCGATGCTTACAACGCGACTGAGTGCGCTCGTCTGCAGGAGGCGTGGCTCTATTCGGAAGTCCAGTGAGTCTTCTATCCTCGCTCTGTCTCTTTTACCTCGTAGTCTTTCTCGTTTGCTTTCTTCCTCCCTCCGGCTCAAATTCAGTTTGCAAGTCACACCTCCCTCTTAGGGGAGTTGCGTGACCCAAACCCGCGTCCCGCGCGTGTGAGAGATATCATGGACAAGGACTAATGACTCGCGTCCAACTTCGCAGCATGGAGTCCTCCTCCTCGGTCATGGCCCCCCTGTTCGCCAACGCCAGCTGCGACCCTTTCACGGCGCAAGACGTCCCTTGCACCTTGGGTAACTATGTTAGCTACGCAGTGAACGCCTCTGGGCCCGCGGACGTCCAGGCTGCGCTCAAGTTTGCGGATGAAAAGAATGTGCGTTTCATCATCCGCAACACGGGTCACGACTATAACGGCCGGTCGACCGGTGCGGGTGCCCTGGCCATCTGGACCCACTACCTCAAGGGAACCGAGATCGTGGATTGGGAGGACGAGCATTACGCCGGCAAGGCCCTCAAGGCCGGCGCGGGCGTGCAAGGCTTCGAGGCCATCGCCGCCGCTAACGAAGCTGGGCTTGCCGTCGTCACGGGAGAGTGTCCTACCGTTGGCATTGCCGGAGGCTATGTTCAAGCCGGCGGCCATTCTGCCCTGAGCACCATCTACGGCTTGGCCGCCGACAACACCCTCTCCTTTGAGGTCGTCACCCCCACGGGAGAGCTCCTCACTGCCTCGAGAGCAGAGAATGAAGATCTGTACTGGGCGCTGAGCGGAGGCGGCGGCGGCAACTACGGCGTCGTCACCTCCATCACCACCCGAGCCCACCCCGACGCCCCCGTCAGCGGCGCCAAGTTCGCCGTCACCGTCGCCGACAACGAGACGCTGTACCAAGTCATTGACGCCTTCCACGCCGCCCTCCCGGCCATCATCGACTCGGGCGTCATGATCATCTACTTCTTCGGCCCGGGCTTCCTCCAGTCCCCGGCCATGACGGCCTACAACAAGACCCAGGCCGAGGTCGAGCAGATCCTCCAGCCCTTCACCGACTCCCTCGCCCAGCTCAACATCACCCTCCAGCCGAACCTCACCTCCTTCGACAGCTACCGCGACCACTACAACAACTACTGGGGCCCCCTCCCCTCCGGCAACATCCAAGTCGGCACCCAGCTCTTCGGCGGCCGTCTCCTGCCCCGTGCCGTCCTCCCCGACTTCGGCCCCACCGCGCGGCAGCTGGTCGAGCTGGGCGTCACCTACATCGGCGTCGGCCTCAACGTCTCGCACTTTGGCCACGACGGCGCCGACGAGAGCGCAAAGTTCAACGCCGTCCTGCCCCAGTGGCGCGACTCCATCGTCCAGGTCTCCCTGACCCTCCCCTGGAGCTTCGAGGTGCCCTTTGAGGACATGGTGGCCGAGCAGACGCGCATGACCGAGGTCGTGCAGCCCGTCATCGAGGCGGCTACGCCCGGCGCGGGCGCGTACATCAACGAGGCCGATTTCCAGCAGAAGGATTGGCAGGAGACGTTTTACGGCGTGAACTACGAGGCGCTGCTGGGCATCAAGAACAAGTACGACCCCAAGGGTCTGCTGTATAACGTGGCCGCTGTCGGTAGCGAGGCTTGGACTGTGGACAATAATGGACGCATGTGCAAGAGCAGCTGACTTGCTGAGAATAGTACCTCGCGCAAGATCAAGGTCGCTCAAACGCCACTAAACCTCTGAATGTATAATGTGTACCTACTTATAGTAATATGCCACGGACATGACCCTTTTGTACGCGTCGACGATTTCTCATTTTCTTTTTGGATGTCAACGTTGCTAGTATCATCGACAACACCTGGTGAATTTAACAGGGACCTCTTATAAACGGGCGTAGTGCAGTGTCATGCTAACCAGCGGCTTTGAGTAAAGCAACGAAGAATTCCTATTTCTTATACACACCTTGATCACCCATTTGCTTCACTAGTGTGCTAGAAGAGCTTCGTTTCTCGAAATATCTTTCATGAGCTGAAGCAAAGTAAACACAAAAACTGAGTAGACGACATTTGAAGATGACTAAATGGAGAATAGAATCTTAAGCCTGTCGATCACACTACGAATGTTGATAAACACCGATTTTCAATCTTGTATCTATTTATTGGTGGCCTTTATCGTGTCAAAGTAGAATTCTCTTTCTTGAATGTAATCTCTGGAGTATCTGTACAAAAGAGTATCTCGTTTTGCAGTAAACTCAAGGGGCTGTGAATATATACCAGACGTGTTAGATCAGCATACATTTTACGACCAGAGATTTTGATAGCTACTGTAGGTAACTGTTTGGGTTAATTCCAAATAGAATCATCATGAACTATAATGATGAAGCAGCAAGATTCATCCCCAAAATGGGACATTCGTCATTATCAGGTCAAAGCATTAGGGCACATAAAACATCTCAACATTCGCATACGAGCACCAGAGTACACTCATTCAATAACCGACCACCGCCACAATTCGCTCCCCAACATCACCCCTCAAACCCAAGAGCCCAGAGAACTCAATCAACCCAATCAACCTCAATTTCAACCTCATCCCCCTCTACAACCTCCTTTCCACTCCTCACAAGCTCCCGATACATAACCCCCTGCAACCTCTCCGCAAACCTCGCTTCCCCCTCCACATCAACCCCCAAATCCCTCCCACAGAAAATCATACTCATGAACCCCTTCTTCGCCAACCTCGCCACATCGGCATCGGCATCGTGACTCAGCTCCTGGAGACGGCGTCGCCATCGCAGCCATTGGGACATGCTGAGCTCACCGTATTGAGTTTCTGCGGTGGTTTGGTCCGTTGAAGGAGCATCGGCCCGCGAGATCGGATCCGTTGCCGTATTAGTGATGATATCAAGCCCACCTGCCGCGGGAGAGGAACAGCAACGCGCGAGGAGGGCATGTGAAGCGTGCTTCAACCACACTACGGCCGCAGGTACTAACTCCCTCGATACAATCTCATCCCTATCCCTGTCCCCGCCCAAAGCCCTCTCAAAAACCCAGAACGCAGTCCCAGCAATGAACTCCTTGCACAACCCCATCGCCAACACCTTGGCTGAAAACGCCGCAAGGTTCCGACTTTTCTGCGTCGCCACCGCGCTCGGCAAGTCTACGACAAGCTGCTCCCACGCGAGCTGTAGACTTTGCCCGAATCCATATGACTCCCAACCACCACCGCCGGCATCAGCACCGCCCACGACGAGGCCGTGAAGCCGTCTATAAGCCCCGTCAAACTCCCTCGTCCACACGAGTAAACCTACAAGACGATCCTGAAACGCGTCGTCTGCGTCGATTACCTGCGCTGTGGACGTGAACATTCCCCAAAGGATGACGAGACCTTGCTGGGCGAGATCATCTGTCTTTGCTTCTGGATCTGTGTTTGCCTTTACCACATGATGATCACTTTCATCTTGCTCTCCGCTTGGACCGTGGTCCGTCTGAGCAGATGCCTGGTGTGAGTGGGAGGCGTGAGCCGCAGCTTTGAGGAATTGAAACGCAAAACTCTGAATCGAAGTCAAGAGTTCTTGTTGTTCTTTGAGGGTGGACGGCGGGGAGGCCAAGTCTGCGGTGAAGCCTGCGCGCGCCTCTGCTAAGAAGGATACTGTGTTTGGGATGTTGGAGATGAGGCGCGTAGAAGACAGCATTTTTGTTTGCCGTTGTGTGTTCTTGAAGTGTTGGTGATGGTGACTAGAGTTGGTGACCCGAAGAGGGATCAAGGGATATCAGGGATGCGTACACAGGAAAGCGACTGTACAAAGCTTTGATTATATTGAGTGCTCCTCAGGTAAAGAAGAATAGAGAGCAAATATTGTGAAGTTTCCGTCTTCTTGGTAATACGGACCCAGGGCAGCTTTTATGCAGAAAAGTCGGGATCACATTTCAGTGGTCTTCAGGCAGCAGTTGGAGTCAGCTCACGTGACATCCTAGGCATCAGGCCTCTTTGAGTTTTCTCATAATGAGGTCTTGATCGTGATGATTTGACGTTAGGAATCCGACCAGAGGTAGCGTCCAAAATGTTGTTGATATGTAGCTCTACATCAACTCGAGATGCGGGCATGTCGTCGTGGTTTCGCTAGGGTCGCCTTGGCCAATCATATGGCGCTCTACAGGACCCACCGGATCGGATTAGGCAACTGCCCGCTGAGGAACAAAGTTCCGTGGGGGAAATCATTGTCCAGTTGAGATGGGATGACTTTTATAGTAGAGCGTGACTAGGTGCATGTGTTTTTTATATGCTCTTGATCTCGTGGAAGAAAGTGTCCAAAGTTTTACTGGAAATTCTGTCCTGAATAAATTGATGTAGCCGAGCAATCGAATAAGCCATGAATGATAGCCCAGAAAGCAATGCACCCCCAACGCCGCATTATGCTGTTAACTTTTTTATTTACAATGATGCGAACATAGATCAAATGATTCAACATGTGACATTCCCAGGGAACTCCTCGTCACCAAAGTGATTGTAGACCAGAGCAAATCATTGCGGCACCCTGGGCGCACTTCCCGAAGCATCGTTGCCGAGATTACTCGGCCTGTTTGGTCGAACAACTACGAAGCCCTGTTCCGAGGCCGGTCGAGGTCGGACAACCTGGAAACCCTGCTCCCCCGTGCCAGATTGGCCAGTTACCCTTGCCCATAGTCCGGACGAAGACCGCAAGGAGGGCCGCGGAGCCGGTGGCCTGGGCGACTCCTCTGACGCCCTTTCTAGCGGGCGAGGTACGTTGTAGTAGAGATCTGCTTCACGGAAAGAATAGTCGTTCCAACGTGGCCCGAGAGGCCCATCGCTGGGCCTGGTGGGTGACCTCTGGGATGTCGAACTGGACTCCTCGGTTGACTCGGACAACCGGCTGGGAGACATGATTGACTCGGATCGCTGAACAGAGTGCTTGTCTACTAATGTGGTAGAAGTCGATGTCGTTCTTGAAGGCGTAGAGGTAGTGTACAAGGAGGAGCCGAGACTACGCGGGTTCTCAACTGACGAGATAGACGCACTGGACCGCGGTGGCCGGAAGTATCGACTTGAGGTAGTTGATGAATCCAGGCGCATAGTGCTGGGACTATCCGACCGATACGTTGGCCGAAGGTAGCCGGCGTTAGGCGACTCAACGGCGTTCGGCTCAGGGTACGATGTGTCTGGCGTGCTGGAAGTATACATGGAGGCGAGATTGGTTCTTGACACCTCGCGTCGACGGAGCTGGCGGAGGCCATATACCTGCAGAATACGTGTTAGAAGAGTAATCAAACATTTGGAATCCGAAGCTAACCTCTGGTCGCGGTGCTGTCCACCAGCCCTTGAGAAGTTTCGACAGCTCACAGAGAGCAGGAACGAAGAAGCCAAGTAGAAGCATGCCGCCATGAACAGCTATAAGAAGATATCCGATAGCACTTTTGACGCTGATCGGTGTCGCAAGTCCGGGAAGGAATGCAACCAGGAAAATCAGGCTGCAAAGCCGAATGGTCGCCGCAATGCTGCCAATGGAAAATGTCGAGTATGCTTGAAACCCGGCAATGCTAGCCAAGAGCACGAGCTCGCAGGCACCGAGGACGGCCAACTGAGCCGGCCCGGAAATCTGCAGGCCACCGACGGCGGCGCCGCGGACAAACGTGAGGGCGAACAAGACAAAAATGAAAGTTCCATCCCGGCGACGGGCATCATCCACGGCACGGAGTTGTCGATAACGCTTCGTGCTGTCGAAAACTAGGACGCCTAGGCTGCGCGTAGGAATCTTCCGGATAAGCCAAATAAAAGCGGCCATCATGGCAAGAATTAGTGCGACAGCCATTGATGTATGGTATGCGGGGAGGATCGAGGCGTTATCGAGCTGATAGAAAGACAAAGCTGCAAGCGGAAACATGGAATACGACAAGATACCACGCAAGACACGACTAGCCGTGTATCTCATGCCGCCGGCCGACCGTGAAAACTCGCTGTCAGAGTCATGACTTCGCTTCATGAACCAGACGACCTCAAGGATCAAAGCGACACCAAAGGCGATGATGAACATGAGAACGACCATGTTCAACCAAGTGTCCATGGTCATTGGTGCACCCGCGATCTGGGTCATGAGTTCCAGACCATACGTGCCGCCGTATGTGCCATTCAATACGTAGATGCCGTCTTCAACCCTATCATACACCACGCCGTGGGTGACTGGGCCGTTCACAAAGAGGGAAAACAAGTTGAGGTGACTGACTACCGGCTGGTAGAATCCAGGATACCGCAAACTGAGCCCGCCAGTCAAGAAGATGAACTGAAGGTACTGGAGACAATCCCCAACGTTCGGTAGGACAGTCCGTATCGAGCGTTGCTCTTCGTCATCCTCATCGTCCAGCGCGATCGGTGTGCTGTAGGTAGAGCGTAGAATACCGACAAGGAGCACAAAGAGAAAGATGGCCCATGTCGAGTAAATGACGATTGCGGTGACGGTTGAACTTAGTGCTGGAGTGATATTTGCTTGACGACAGCTGATTTCCTCCGAGTCATTTCCCTCGAGGTGCAAAGTCGTATGGAATGTTGACAATGGTGGCAGATAGCCGATATCTTCCGAAATAGACAAATGAAGGCTGAAGGGGTTGACCAGTGACGAGCGCCAATTCTTGGAAAAGTTGAGCTTTTCACATGTTGTCTTGGTTGTGGTTTGATACGCAGCAGAACGGCCTAGCATTGCGAACTCCAGTGTTGCATAGGGCATCCTTCGAGCCAGATCCTGGCATTCCGCTTCTTCCACCCATCTCCCGACCTGGAGGGTCAACTGGTTCTGGCGTCCATCGTCTGACGGCTCCAAAGTGGCTCTCAGACTCTGGGGAACGAAGACGTCTGTCTTGCTTGAAGGAGCATTACAGCCCTGCCATTGCACATAGGCCCCTGAGGCACAGGTGGCCACAAGCCCTACGAGACCAAGGCGTGCGAGCATTCCCGGCCTCAGTCGCGATGAGTGGTCTCAATACACACAGAGCGTACGCAGTCCACCAATATCACGACCTGAAGTTGAGGCGACGGATGTTGATTGGTCGTCTGATTACAGTGATGTCGAAGATGCGGGAGAGGAAATTGGGCGTGGTCAATACCGACCGGCAAACCTCGGACGCCTCAATCTTTTTTCATCCCCATGGTGGAGACTGGTCACGGCGTCGCATTACCGAGGCCGCTAACGTTCAGCTACTCGTATTCTTAGGTGTTGTCTGCAAGAAGGGTTCCCCCCCGTCGCAGACCATCCCTGACTCGTGAATCCACTGCGGCCCTTTCTGCGGGGGCAACAGAATGTAATTCATGCTTAAGTGGTTTGGCACCACCCCAGAACCGTGCTTGACTGGTTGATCGCAGGATGAATAAGAACAAAGTAATGGAGCTGATCGAATAGCGTATCTTGGACTCCGTAATAACTCTTTCGAGTAAGGGTCTCCGTAGCGGCTCAGAGTTGAGTCGTAGGCTTGTTGCTGTGACGAGCTGAGAAATCAGGGGCGTTGAGTGGAGCAACAACGTGGTACAGGAAAATCAAGATGAACTAGCATCGAATTCTCGTCTAAACTTGAGATGAAGGAGTGAGGCGTAAAGAGCCGCACGGGAGAGACGGTCGACCCTGAACGATTGGTTCGAGGCTTCTGAGATCCGAGGTAGAAGAGAGCCACGACGCCAGCGAGTGTGGCATTATGATCGACGTGGTAAACAATAGGCGCTCGGGGACCGGCTCGCGGAAGATAAAAAAAGACAACAAGAGAAAACACACGGATGTGGTGGCGGCGACGGCATCCTCCTTAGCAACGACTTTTGGCACCTGCAAAGCGTGGCTATGACCAGGAGATGGCTTGGCAGACCGCTCTATAGATCTGAAACACATCCAGCTGGAATGGCTTTTGAGATGGCTCGAGTAGAAGAACGCCTCACCGCCGGTGCCGTTCCGTACACATTTTGTGCAGGTTTGAAGCCTCGTGAGCCGCAACTTGCCATGTGGGATGCGACGAGCGGCAGTTCTTGACGTGGCCCCATGAGATCAAAGCCAATCCCGAGGATTCGGGACCAGGGTAAATGATCCATCTTGTCACTTGAGAGATGATTGACAATGTCAAGCGAACTGAAACGCTCGAGGCACTGCCAGGTTACGCGCCGTCACGTTCGCGAATGAAGTCGGGACAACTTGACACATTTTGGCCTTCTGAAGGCCCTTGAGATGAAGCTGATGAGACTGAGTGCCTCGAAACGGACGGCGACTTGCTGAAGTACGAGGCATCAAGAAGGGATCCTCGGAATGAACGGAGACCAAGTTGAGAAGAAAAGGGGGCGGACAATATGTTGATCGGAGTCGTAGCATGGCTGTTACCATGAATTTGCTGGACCTGTGTGAAGTCGCGAAAAGAGTCCTTCATTGATAATGATAGACAGGACAGCGGTCGCTGTGGTCGCTGTATCAGCCTCTCCGTCAGGGTGGTAAAGACAGCAGAAATGGCGCGACTGTCGGCACTTTGGAAGCTTCACCGGACGCTGAATCGGCGTGGCTTCGGAATAATGGCCGAAAAGAGGCAGGCCTCATTCGTAGTCTGCCCAAGCTGGGTAGCCGCATCTTCAATCTGTCAGTGTACCCGAGCGAACTGCCTAAACAGGCCATTCGATCATGTTCCGACTAAGATAGCCTCTCAGTCCTTCTCCGAGTCTGAGGGAAACGGCTGATGGTGGGAATAAAGACAAAGATACTTGTAGAAGGTTGATGGGAAGTTTGTTTGTGTCCAAGGGGCGAAGAGTGCCGTTGGTACCTTACATTGGCGTCGCGCTTACACGAAGTAGTAAGTACAAATACACACGGTGGAAAAAGGAAACCAAACCTAAGCGCACAGAGAGAAAGTTTGTGATCAATGTGATGGGCCGTGGTTCCCGACATGAGACTACGGGAGACTACTGAAGTGACTGCAGCCAAGCCAAGGGATGGCCATGTGAGATGGGACGACGCAGAAGGGAGCATCCGTACTGTGACGAACAGACCTTGGGATGAAGAAAACATCCGACGAATGATGATTGACTAGTTTGCGTGCAAAATTGCTCTTTATGCGCCCTACGTTGGTTTGCAGAGTTGCACCCGGGACGCGACGGCTGCAGCCTGCAAGGAAAATGATGACTCGGAAGTTGAAGTGCCGTGGGATGAAGACAAGAACGACCAAGTGCAGAAACGCAATGAGGGTGTCGGCATACGATGGGCAGCGCGTCGTACGAGAAGGGGGTCTTTGGGGGCGTCTGTCACGATGCAGCCGAGTGCCAATGTGAAGCCAATGTTTGAGATCTATCAATGCTCCATTTGTGTTTTCGTGATTTGGTGGAACAAGCTGCGAGAAAAAGAAAGAAAGGGCTATTTCAGCTGGGCCCGGCGTGATGTGGCGGTTGTTGCTTGCTCATGGTATTTATGAGAGACGCATCCGTAATGAGACGGCATCTCACATGGCGACGAAGTGCAAACTCGAGGCAAACAACCGGTGATGATGATTATGGAAGAAAGAAGAGGCACGGGGACACAAGTCGGTGAGAAGCTGAAAAGGCTGCTTATCCGCCACGAAGACCGGAGCGAAGCCTCGTGGTGATGTTCAGTGGTGGGGTAAGTGCACTGGAGGCAGGAAGTTGGAAGGCAGGACCGGCAGTGCAGGTGGAATACGCGAACAAACGACCGCACCTGCCCCCAAAACATGTTGGAACCGATGATTTGGGCCGCCACCCTGCCACCCCCACTCATGGAAGGGCAGCGGAAGGTGCGCACCGTCGTCCGGCTGGCAAGCACGTGTACATATTCGTAGTAGTGGAAGGTAAGGATTCAAGGAAGGTATGGATGGTCTTTCCTCTTCCTCCACCCTCGTCAGTAAGGTAGTCTCCCGCCCAAGATGGAAAACGCGGGAAAGAAGGACGAGGATGACGGCAGGACGGTGGCTTGCCTCAGGCGTGCCTGCCTCATCGTTCTTCCCCTCCCGAATTGTACGATAAGGTCGAGGATTAAGATTCAATAGTCGCGGCTTCGTGTCCAAGTGAGTTTGGCGAGAAAGCCAGCGAGGGGCCACCCTGCCTCCTTCCAACTTCCCGAATGGACGTCATCACCTCATGCCCTCACGATGGTGTACCTACTTCGTACGAAGTACCTTACCTCAGAAGAAAACGTGCATTTCCACGACCAAGGGAGAAAGCGTGGACGCTATTTCTCAGGTGTTCCGCGGTAGCTTCTCTCCGGCTGAACCCCAACCGCGTGCTGTCGCCCTTGCAGAGTGCAGCGTGCAGCAGCGTGCATGGCTAGCGCCAGTAACCTTATGCACAATAAGATGATGGAGCCAAGCAGCCAATGCAAATTTCTCCGAGCACATCTCTCCGTACCTACCTGAGGTATATTGGTATGCCAGAGAAGAACACTCGTGGTGTCTTCCTGAAAAGTGCGGCGTGGCTAAGTGCAGCCGTGCCGGTCACTTAGGTTTGGTGTAAGTGCAGGTGAAGTGCAAGTGCAAGTGCAGGTGCGCGACTTGGTAACCCCAGTGCCTTCCAGACTCTTGCCTTACCAAAGATACGTCTACGCCGTACTCTGTACCTAGGTACACTGCTTGAGGCAAGTGCCCTTTCCTCATCCGTTGTGTCCAGTGTCGCAGAAGGCAGGTGCGTGATTCGAGGGTTGTCCCCGCCTACGCCGCCCTTCGCTTCAAGACCCCATAACTCCATATCGGGCTTAGACAGAAAAGCCACTTAATCTTCCCCAGGCCACATTCCCTGCTCTCCTCCGTTTGATTCTTTTTTTGGGCTCTTTGGCTGCATCTCTCACGCCTCACCCGACTAGAATCTTGGCTCTCCCATGCACCAGATGCACCAAGCAAAGCCAGTGTCCGTGGTCACTGGTCTGTTGCTTGCTTCTTCATGTCTTCAACTTTTGGATGCGCCTGCGAAGATCTCATTCTGCCGATATGCAAAAAAAGGAAACGCAAACCAACACCAAGCCAATCTACTCGTGGCAAGTAATTAGCTGCCGCCCCGCGTCGGTCGTTTTCTTCCTCTTCGAGGTCTAGACACAAATTGAACCACGCCGATTGTTTCCCTTACGCCTCTCGGACGCTTCAGCCCCAACCCGATGACAATGGAAGAATTTTATGGTGCAGTTACCCAGGCAAACGCCAACCCCGAGACCTAAAGCCACAAAGCTTCGTCCGACCAGCTGGGTGTAAGAGTAAAGAGGCGCGCATACCTACCGTTAGGTTGCGGCTGCGGCTGCGGCTGCTGATGTGCTGAACTGATCTCAACCTCACGAGTCACCAGCTTCAGCCATCAAACCCATAACAGCTCCAGACCAAGTGGATTTCAACCTAGGAAACGGAGAGAGAGAGAGAGCGCGGAAGATGGAGAAAGAGTCAATGGCCTTGCCTCGCTTCTGAACGAGAGGCCTGCCATCCGAATAATCCTGGACCGTCACATGGCCTTCTCCACGGATCCATCCGACAGTCTGGACACATTGTGGCCCTTCCCCGGGTCCCCATGGGCGCATGGCTCTGGCTTCGACCAACATGTGCTTGATGCCTTCACAGCCAGTCGAGTTCAGTCGTCCGTCGCCTTCGCCGTCGCGCCCGGTCTCGTTCCGCTCCCTTGGTTCCCAAGCTCTCTGGCCATGCATCTGTCTTGGCCTTTTCGAGTCCAGTCTTGTCTACGCGTCTTTACGCTCAGAACATGAGCGTGCGTTCGCTTGGTGGTGTTTTAGACGGTCCTTGCCGGATCGACCCCCTCCCAAGACAAGACTTCCCTGCCTACCCAGCTGTGCTTTTTCCGCTTGTCCTGAAATGTCTCTGGCGCCTCCAATATCTCGCCCTAATCAAACTAGGCTTGGCTATCCGCACCATCCCTACGGAACCCAACATCGCCAGTCGAAACAACCCAAACCCAGCCCATCCCAAGCATGGGTGCGCCGGTTTACCTCACTCATACGGTTATCGTCCAAGTACTCCGTACACCCTACACTAAGGTAGACTCTCGCGCTTGCAGTCACCCTGGGAAGGGCTTCTGCATCGCCGGCTAACCGCCTTCGACCGGCCCTAGCTCGCGCCATGTGTTCGACTAACAACGGTCTCGAAGAGACGACAGCTGCCCTGCTCGTCTCGTCCTCTGGTGTGTCGCCCTCCGCCCATCAGACAGTTCAGACCTTGAGACCTTGAGCTTGGCCTGCAGACTTGGCAGGCACATACTTTTGTTTATTATCCGCCCTGTGCCCCGGACAAATCCAAGCATGCCATCATCACCAAGTGCTCATCTCCATTCACTTTTCGCGGCACTTCTGGGACTGTTATACTCGAAGCAGGCATTCGATTGTTAACTGCTTTCATTCTTCAACAGCCCAGCATGAGACTCTCATTAGGATTGCTGGCTTCATTGCCGGCGCTTGTTGCTTCACTTGCCTCTACCGATTCATACCGCGATGCTGTAAGTTCCGTTCCTCTGTTCCCGCTTACACTGGCTTGCGGCTCGGCAGCCGGCGAGACTTCCGCATGCCAGCCCCATGTGGGTTTAATTCAACGAGTATCCGGTACTGACTTCTTCTCTTCCGAAAGGATGCACCGCAATCCGGCTATCTTCCGAATCACAACTTGAACCCAAATATCGCCGGCTCTTCAGGATTCAAGAGTTTATGGACGTTCCAATCCCCCAATGCCAAGGAAAACTGGCTCGCCAAGCCCTTGGTTTACACGCCCAATGGCGGATCTGAGCTTGTCATCACCGCCTCTGAGATGAACATCATCCGTGTCTTTGACGGAAAGACTGGCAAGAGCTTGATGGAGAGAACACTTCAAGCACCCTTCCTCGCCGCCGACAGCAACTGCGGTGATATCCCCGACTTCATCGGCGTTACGGGAACCCCCATCATCGACCCCAACACCGATATCATGTACCTCTTCTCAAAGGGTTACCGGGACGGAACCACCTCCGGTACCGCCAATGGAGTCTACAAGATGTACGCCCTCCGGATTCCTAGCCTCGAAGACGTCTCTGGCTTCCCGACTCTCATTGACGGTATCAATGCCGACAACGACCGTGGCCGGTATCTTGTTGGTGGTGTGGCCCTGCAGCGCCCAGCCCTGACGGAGCTTAATGGCCACATTGTTGCTGCATTTGGATCACACTGCGGTCGCTGGAACTACACCGGCTACATCGTCTCGGTCAGCAAGACTCCAGGCGTCGGTCCCGTTAGCATGTGGGCGACGGAAGCAGCTCCCGGTGCACCTAGCCCCCAGGCTCTGGACCTTGCCAACGAAAGAAGCGGCAAGGCAGGCATCTGGCAGAGTGGTATGGGTCTGCCCACCATCGGCAACAACGTCTACTTCGTGGCTGGTAATGGCCAGGGACACGCCAATGGCAATGTTCCGGCGAGCGGCAGAATTTCCATGTCAACACTTGATGAGTGTATCGTCAAGATGGAGCTGTCGGCTACTGGTAAATGGTCTCTCATCGACTACTTCCAACCTTACGACTATGTCGCGCTTGATGCAGGTGACCGCGACGTTGGCTCCTCTGGTCTTGCCGTTTTGGACGGTTCTGTCTTCAAGGGCGCTGGTGTTAACCGCATCGGCGTGACTGCAGGAAAGAAGGGTAGAACATATGTGGTCAACGCTGACAATCTTGGTGGATTCCGTCAGGCCGCAGATGGTGGTGATGGTGTCTTGCAGACTATCGAGCTTGGTGGCTCTCTGTATGGCGGCTTCGGCAGTTACCCCGCTGAGGGTGGCTACATCTATGCAACCACTGTTGGCGGTGCCCTTGTTGCTTACAAGCTTGGCTTCGACTCCAAGGGCGTGCCACAGTTCAGTCTCGCTGGCCAGTCTTCCTGGATCTCCGCCGGCCGTGTTGGTGTTGGCCAAATGACAGTTACCTCCGACAATGGCAAGGCTGGTTCCGGAATCGTTTGGATTACTGATGTCAACACTGGTCTCATGGCTTTCAAGGCTATTCCTCAGGACGGTGTCATGGTTCCCATCACCCTACCTTCGTCTCAAGGCACAAACAAGTACCAACGTCCCGTTTTCGGCGACGGCCGAGTCTTCTTCCACGTCAACGCCAACAAGCTCGTCTGTTTTGGTGCGCCGGTCAACTCTGCCGTCAACTGCACCTCTCCTCTTGACTTTGGCTCCCTGGAACTTGGATCTACCGCGAGCGCCACTGTCAGCTGCAAGGCCAATGTCGCCTTGGCTGGTGTTGTTGGATGTTCCGTCGCCGACGCGTCCTGGTCGTGCTCCAACTCGACTCTCCCCCAAGGCGCCGTAGCTGCGGGCACATCCTTCAACCTCAACGTGACGTGGGATCTCTCAAACACTGCTGCAAAGGTCGTACCCGGCTTCCTCACCAGTGCTATTACACTCGCTGTCAACGCCTCGGCAGACTACGCCGCGAGCGCTTTTGTGACAGTCCAGGGCACCGTCGTCAAGCAAGGAGCTTTTCTTAAGGCGACTCCATCGGATATCACATTCGGAAGACTCGTATTGCGCGATTCACCCGATGGTCTCACCGCCACGGCTCTTCTCCAGAACATCGGCAACGGCACCCTCACCTTTACTGGATTTGCTTGGCAGGACACTACTGGCATTTACACCAACTTCACCAACGACGGCACTCTAGGTGCTGGATTCACTTCTTCGGGCTTTCCTGCTGTTGGTTCCACTTTGGACTCTGGAAAGAGTCTTTCGGTCCCTCTCCGTTTCTTCCAATCCACCGCGGGCTCCTACTCCTCAAAGGTTGCAATCTGGTCTAACGGTGGTTCCTCCGTCCTCACGTTGAGCGCCTCCGTCAACGATGCTCCCGCTGTAACATTCGAACTCTCCGACGGCGCAGGCAACTGGAACGCACTCACAGACTACAGCGTCGCCTTTGGCAATGTTCTTGCCGGCACTTCGGTCGATAAGCAAATCCGAGTCTGCAACAAGGGTGGCGCGCCCTTGACGATTACCATCTCCAAGCCCCCTGCGACGCCTCAGCTGTTTGCTTTGAACCCTACTGCCGAGCTTACTGAGGGAACACAGGTTGCTGCTGGTACATGTGCCATCGGCAGTGTCGGCATTCACGCTGCGCCTGTCCAGCCCAACCATCCGTCTCAAGCGCTCAAGGCTCTGTGGACCATCAGCTCCGATGGTAACGATCCCACCACTGGCCAAGCTTCTGGACTGCACAACATCGCCTTCTCTGGCACTGTTGTCTCGAAGCAGGTCGGACCTCTCCTCACCAATGGCACCGCGCGTTATCAATGGGTTGGATGCTTCCAAGACACAAGTAGTGCCGGCCGTAACTTGCAAACTTCTGTCAACACGGCTGATCAGCAGAAAACCAACACTCTCCAGCAATGTCAGACTCTTTGCCTTGCCAAGGGTTACATCCTCTCCGGAGTTCAATACCATCAAGAGTGCTGGTGTGGTGGAAGCATCAAGACCCCTTCGACGTACAGATCTGAGTCTCTCAACCTTTGCACCTTTGACTGCACAGGTGATGATACCCAGGCATGCGGAGGTGATGGTGGCCACATGAGCTTGTACGCCGACATCACCTCGTTCGACATTGCCGGTTTCTACGCTTCTCTCAACGCTCCAAGCTCCAGCTCCAGCTCATCGGTACCAGCTGCTACGAGCTCCAGCTCAAGCATTGTGTCCTCTAGCAGTGCCGTTACTGTTTCGACAAGCTCTGCAAGCGCATCCAGCAGCGCAATCCTCAGCAGTTCCTCCGCGACAGGACTTTCCAGCAGCACGCCGGCTACAAGCACGGTGGCCTCATCCACACTGACCTCTTCTTCGAGCACCTCATCTTCCAGCCCTTCGTCTACAATGGTTATGTCGCCCATCAACTCCGCCATGCCAGCTGTTATCGGTGGCCAGTGGCAGTACTCTGGCTGTTACAAGGATCTCATCAACGGCACTCGCCTGCTGGCTGAGTCCTTCCTGGCTGCGGACGACATGACTTTGGATCAGTGCGCCGCATTCTGCAGCGCCGGCGCTTACAACGGAGGAGCCTTCAACTACTTTGGAGTCGAATACAGCCGCGAGTGCTTCTGCGGCTGGGATGTGAAGGCGTCCCAAACTTCTGCCTCGGAGTCGGACTGTTCTATGCCATGCGCTGGCTCAAAGACCGGTTTGTGCGGAGGCGGAGCTAGGTTGTCAGTCTACAGCAACACTATCCCGAACAAGGTCCCCTCGGCTCCTCAGCACGCCCCTCAAGCCGGCAACTACAAGTTCTTGGGTTGCCAGACCGAAGGTAGCAACACTCGTGCCTTGACTGGTGCCTTCACTGCCGCGGATACCATGACTGTCGAGGCTTGCGCCACCTTCTGCTCTGCCGGCAACTGGCAGTACATGGGTGTTGAGTACGCCCGGGAATGCTTCTGCGGCAATACCACCAACGCTGGATCCTTGCCGGCTGCCCTGACAGACTGCAACATGGTCTGCAAGGGTAATGCGCTTCAATACTGTGGTGCTGGTGGGCGTCTTGACCTGTACACATTCTCCCCAGCCAGCTCCAGCTCGTCTTCAAGCACTGTAGTATCGACTTCCTCGACAATCGTTAGCTCATCATCTAGTGTGGTGTCGACGTCGTCTATTCAGACAACCTCCTCGATCTTGAGCTCGAGCTCTTCCGCCTCGCCGGCGTCATCTTCATCAACCGATCTTCCGTCTAGCTCTTCCTCCGTTGTCCAATCAAGCAGCTCGGCATCCTCTTCGTCATCGGCTGCATTCACAGGCCAAACTGCCAGCGGTTCTTCCAGCTCGAGTGCAATCATTTCGTCCTCTTCTACGTCGCCTATTGTCACCAGCTCTTCGCAGGTTTCCAGCTCGTCCGTTCTCTCGTCAAGCTCTTCGTCTAGCTCTGTCGTGGCGTTCACAACGACCTCCACCAGTAGCAGCTCATCTGCAGCGCCGCCGACATCCTCTTCCTCAACCATACCCGTACCCACCGTTCCCGCATCAACCACGGCAAGCAGCTCTTCCCTCGCAAGCACTACTGCCGGTCCGACTGCCACTCCCACAAACGGCTACTACTACATTGGCTGTTTCCAGGACACCGGTAATGGGCACGCACTGCCCGGACTGTTTGCCAACAACAGCGGTACACCCGAACTCTGCATTGGCTACGCCAACTCGCTCTTCAGCAACTCGCCGACCTCGACGACCAAGTTGCCGTATGTCTTCATGGAATACCACCACGAGTGCTACGGTGGTAGCAGCTTTGAATTCAACGGCGCTGCCGTCACGTCACTGGTCGGACGGGGCGCCTGCAAGGATTACTGCTACGGCAGCGTCAGCACATTCTCGACGAACGGTGTGCTCACGACTACTACTGCCACGAACAACTATTGCGGCGGACCGCGCATGTTTGACTTGTACGCACTGTCGACTGCGGTAGCCTGGCCTACAACTGGCGGGCCTCTAGTCACACAAACAGTAAACTGATGGGTGGATACCATCTAATGTTTTCAAATTTTATTGCATAATAGTGGTCTATCTTAGAAGACCTCGGATATTTTCAGCATGATATTTTCTACATACCCAGGCATGCCCTTAGACTGGATGCCGTACAATCACTTGCATATCTAGACTTCTCTTCAAATTCATACTACCTTATCTTGTTCATATCACATCATCGATTCATTGACATTTGCCTCTGAGCTCTACAGTCATGCCTTATCCCATTGATCATGGTCAAGCATTGCTCTTCAACCATCTCTGAACAGATCTCACTCATGATCATGGTTTGCCTAGGCGTCTGAGGCATCAAAGTTGCGAATGAGGTCGTAGTAGAATCTAAGGATCTCCATGTGTGCTTCAAACTTGATCCTCTCGTCGATGGTGTGGGCGTTGATGGTGTACCCGTTGCGGATAGGTACAAAACGGTAGACGTTGCGAGTAAGGCCTGTCATTTATTAGCTCGTTGTCCATTTTTCTGGATCCCGTGCTAGTCACTGATGAAATACATACCCAGATAGTGCCTCGTGTCAGTGTTTCCGGTCATCAGCTCGCCCACGGGAACAACTTTTCCACCGTCGAACTGGAAGCTGGACTGCAGCGTGCCCGAGAAGAGATCCCAGATAGGCCCAGTGGTAGGCGAGATGGGAGCGGGCAACGTCGCCTGCGTGCGGCTGAGAAAGAGCGTGCCATTGTAATCAACGTCGTATAGGGGCTTCACGCCATCCTCGAGCTTCTTCATCAACCCAATATCGTGTGACTTGTGCAGCGCAGCGTACTTCTCGTACTCGTCGTCGCCCTCGAACGCCTTGATCTTGATGCCGTACTTTTCAGCGATGCCGCTAATGTACTTTACGACATTGTGCTGGATCTCGGGGATGCTGTTCTGCGGCGCGACGCGGTAGTTCACGCCGACCTTGATCTTCTCGGGCATGGCGTTGATCTTTTGGCCGGCCTGGAAGTAGTCTACGCTCTGCGAGGTCTGGAGGCGGTAGTGCGTCGGCCGATCGATGGAAATGAGCTCCGCCGCGAGGGCGTCGAGGTCGCCTTCCTCCAAGAGCTGGGTGATTTTGGGCTGGGCGTCGGGCGAGTAGCGCGCCTGGCAGACCATGTGTTCGTACAGGGGGCTGGAGGTTGTGAGTTCAGGAGAGTAGGGGTTCGATTCGAGGGCGACGACCATTTCGGAGACGATGCCGATGCCCGTGTGGGGGAAGGGGACGGAGGAGTGGCCGCCCGTGACGTGGAGGTTGATCCAGATGTCGACGTGGCCCTTTTCCATGACGGCGGGGAGGGCGTAGAGCGTGCCGTCGTCGAGCTGCTGCAGGCCCATGCCGCCTTCGTCGAGGACGAGGGCCATGCTGTCGTTGCCCCACGTCTGCTGGAGGTGCGTTGCGATGTGACCCGCCCCGCGGGCGCCGGAGCACTCTTCGTCGAAGCCGGAGGCGAGGATGATTGTGCGGGTCGGGGTCCAGGCGTAGCTGCCGGCGCCATCGTCACCGGGAAGAGATAGGAGGGTCTCGAGGGCGGAGAGGAGGGCGGTGAAGGAGTTCTTGTCGTCCGAGACGCCGCGGCCCCACATCCATTCGCCGTCGTAGTGGGCGGAGAAGGGCGGGTAGGTCCAGGTTGCGGCGTCGGCTACGGGGACGACGTCTTGGTGGGCTGCGAGGAGGAGGGGTTTGAGGGATGGGTTTGTTCCCTTGAGGGTGTAGACTAGGCCGAAGGTGTTTACTTTTTCGAGGGTCGAGCGGGCGTGGCTTTGGTTGTGTCAGTTTATATGGGCTTTCATTTCTGGTATCTGAAGAGCATCACGAGGAGAGGTCGGAAGAGCAGGGTGAGGAGGACGAGAAGGATGAGGAATTGGTGGAAGGGCGGCGAGGGTAAAGGCTTACAAGACGGGGTACGTCTTCTTCAACACGTCATGAAGCTCGTAAAAGACGTTCCAGCGCTCGTCTTTATCGAAGTCTCCGAGATCGTCGTAGCAGATTGAGGGGACGCGGACGAGGGCCGCGTGCCTCTCGACTTGTTTCTGGACGGCGGCTTTGGAGGTGAAGAGGTCGCGGGCGGAGGGGAGACCGTCGGAGGGGGTTACGGGGGGCGGGAGGTCGCATTTGAAGGAGGAGGCCGCATGGTTGGCGCCGGAGCCGGGGCCGGTGCCGGTAGAGGGATTGGGGATGTCCTCGGTTTCGATGAATGGGTATTGAGGTTCGGTGTAGAAGGGAGAGGAGGATGCTGCGAGGTTTGCGGAGAGGAGGGTTAGGAGGAGTTGGGAGCGCATTTTGGGCTGTGAGTTCTGTCCCGAGGGGTGGCGATGGGAGAGGTTTGTGTTGGCAATTAACGATATGGTGGACCAATTCAAGTCATCAAATGATTGCTGGTTGAGCAACCCCAATGTTCCCCGGGTCGAGGTAGTAGAGCTTTGGATTAGCAACACCGCCACCCTTGACTCCTCAAAACGTCGAGAACTGAGAGAAGGGAAGGAAATCACAGCAAGGGGTTGGCCAGGGACGAGTGAACGTCGTTATGTATGCAATCCCACCGAATCCATCCTTGCCGTGTCGGGGCTCATTGCGTGATAGGCACAGCTAAGCTCCTGCTTGAGAGCTCTCCATCCTTCTCAGTCGATCCCACATAGGTACTAACGTAGAGCTTTCCCCCGCCGAGATAGGAGTTTGGTGGGGTTTATTGATAACGGCATTGGACCCCAGTCTTTGCCGAAGCCGGGTTTGGGAGGACCCGGGGATGGGGGGGTGGTCGGTTGGATGTGAACCGTTTGGCTGAGTGGGTGAATGGGGAGGTTTGCGGCCGGTGCCGATACGGAGATGTCGGAGGGAGCTCCAATGGGACGGAGAGGTTTGGAGAGGAAGGGGAGCATTGGGCGATGATGTGCTATCATGCAATCCGTCTCGTCGGAGAGATGCCGCGGGCAACTTTTTTGGGATTGTGGGACCTTCCTAATCGGAGCGTGGAGATTTAAAGGGGTGGAGTGATTGGTTGGTCGATGGATGGTGAAAGTTCAGTTGCGTCGGGTATCGTCCGGTCGGCTATTTCGAAGAGTCGGGGAATTGTGTTTGGGGGGTTGATGATGCTCGATTTGTTGGTGAGTGACGCAAGGACGATAGGTATTAGGCTCGATAGATGTGACCTACCACTTTCTAGAAGTTTTGTATAACCGCAAGCTATAGAGGCTCTGTGTTCGATTTCAAATCGGTGCGAGAAGTTTACAACGGCGCCGGCGCCCGGACAGCCGGGTTCGGCGCGGGGTTCCCGGCCGATGTGCGGGGCTCATCGGGATTCATGCCAAGCACCGTTACGGCTGCTACCGTTGCCCGTGGCTGGTTCCGCAACTTGCCAATGAACGACAGAGAAATCTATCTTTTCGGCATCATTTCGCGACTGGTTCCAACTCGGAGTCCTCAGAGTCAACGACAGCGCACGAGTTGCCGCCCGCAGCCCTTTCTACCAATATCATCATGCTGCCGGGGCACTCACGCTAAATTGTGCTCTTCTCGATGTCCTGGACGCTTTTTCAAAGCTGACAGATGACGTCTGGATAAGGCAGTTCATTTTGAATGAGAGAAACATCGTAACAAAAGCACATTATGACTCAGGCCCTTTGGGATATTCAGCAGGAAAATACTACAGCAGTTGAATGGGGGCTGGGTCACTAGAGCGAGGTACGGCTCGTCTGCCGTATCGGGAGGCATCGGAAGCGCTTCTATGAAGGTGGACTTCGCGGAGAAACTTCTATAATTCGAGAATGTGACCATTGAATAAAATTTCCCATCGTATACATATGACAACGACGTGGCCCAGGAACTGATACTGGCTTCAGACCGCCAACTCTCAAAATGATGACCAGATGTCGGGCCTATGGCTCGCTCTTCGCCATGTCAGTGTCGGAAAGAGCAGTCTCCCGTTAAGTATAGCGAGGATATATTGTGAACGTTGACGCCGTGGTTCAATCAACGCAACGCCCAAAGTCAACGGTGAAGTACGTCCCTACAGGTCATGAGATCCATATTCTGGCATGCCAGCGGCCGTCGTTGGAGGTCAGAGAAGCTGGAGTACTCCGACGAGTGGGTGGAGCTGGCGTTTCTCCTAGTGAACTCTGTCGCTGGATGGTAAGTCGGAGTCTAACACCTCATTCGCTGAACTCATTGCTTGAAATACTCTCCAAGGGATCGACACTGGGAGCCTTGTAGATGTTTCGTTTGTTTGTAGGTTCATCGAACCAGACTCCCCAGGCTGAATCGCTATCGCTAGGCATTGGAAGTTTCTTTCGAGAAACCGGACCACTCACCTCGGTGGATATGGGTGGTGATCATCGTCTACGCGCTGTAAGGTCTCCACACCGGTCGTTTTGGTCGGGCTCCGCCACCGTCACGGCCTTTGCAGGATGCTTCTGGCTGGTCCGGGTTGCCAAGACTCCCCAGCCAGTCCGAAGTTCCAGGCCGGTAGGGCTGCGACAGCTGATGACTCGATGGTTGCGGGCGGGCAGAAAGAAGGGATGGAAATCGACGTCAATCGCCGATGGTGGAGGTGCAGGCTTTGGGATGGACAGGACGTGCGGATCATAGAGACCTGCGTTTTCAAATCCATACCGCTCTCATTTGAGTACCTGATTAGCCAGCATGGCCTGCTTTCGCCCGGCTTCGACGCGGCTACGTCGGCCGTTCATGGTGCCCGATATACCGGAGAGTCATGGGAAGCCTGCCCGTCCCGTCCTGATCAAAGTTTCAACGGCCGCCCGTCTCCGATAGTTTATGTTTCGTTTCGGACGGATGCTGCAGAGAAGGGGTGTACGGATAAGTTGGGGGGTTTTCCAAATTTCTCTCGAGCTTGGCACTAGAGTTTTTAAACTTCTCCCACCGGGCTTTGCCCACGCGGACTGCTCCGTACACACTATCCGCAGCAAAGTGCCCAGCCGGCCGGATGCAACAAAGCTCTTTCTGGGCGTTTACTAGCAGCGATCAGCAGTGCGGGAACTTATTTTTTTGCAAGGGCAAGCTCTTTCTATCAGTTTTGATATTCTGTTTAGAGTTTCGACTCCCCCGCGAAATGATTTGCAGCTGTGGATTCCCGCGATGTTTACTTGCCTTACGCACCCCTGGCTCTTGGCCGATCGTCGTGAGGGGTGATCTTTTTGGTGGGGTTTTTCGAACGACTTGTGATGACTTCACATCAGACCACACTAAACCATCTTGAAAATGTCGCCAGTTCGGACGCTGGTTGTGTTGTGCATCTGGTCTGTAAGAGGAAAGTTGCACGTGGTGGTTTAGTAGGTGGTGGGATGGAAGTTGAGACGTTGGTATAGCTGACTCGATAAACCTACGACAAAATTTAGCTGACAAATTACGCAAGAAAGATTAAATCAGACGAGGGGGGACATGATGGAGTTGGAAAGTGAGTTACCTTTGCATTCCCCGGATTCGGGCATTGTCGCCAGGAACCGACATAGACATAACGTTTCACGTCACGACGCACATTGTCACGATTACGTCGCTGCGAGAGGGAGGGTATAATGGGTGAAGAATAAGTATTGAACATTGAAGTGTGAAGCTTTGTACAAGAACATGCAAATCCCAGGATTTTGTTGGGGTCAAGCCCATGGTGTGAAACTTTGGGAGATCCGTTTCCGAGTCATCTCGTCTTTCTCTCGTCCCTTCCGTCTCGTCTCAAAAAGGCTGACCGGGTATCAGATGCGAGTCCGACTGTCTACTCTAAAACTCTAAATTCCACTTTAGAAGCGCTTGCGAAGAGCCCGCTTGGCGTTGCGCTTGCAAGGGGCCTAAATGAGAGGTAAGGTTAGCTGAATGTGAACCACTTGTAACTGTTTCCGATCCGAACTCTACTCTGATGACAAAAGAGCCTCAAAGAGATGGGACGTTGGTGTAGGCAAGACTTACGGAAGAAGAGGGGGTAGCGGAGGGAGTGGCGGAGACGGGGTCGGCGGCCTGGTCGGAGCTGCCAGAGGCAGGGGTGGAGGGAGTAGCGGAGGCGACGGCCGAGGTCACGAGGGTGGTGGGAGCGGCAGAGGGGGTAGCAGAGCCAGATCCAGAGCCAGTGCCAGAGCCGGAACCGGAGGTGAAGTCGACGCAGGACATGTAAGTCTGGCCGGCCTCAGCAGAGTCCCACCACCACTGGAGAACGCAGTTGCCGGCGGTGCCGCAGTTGGAGGGGAGGGAGTCGGGGAGGGTAACGCTGAAGGCGGTGTTGTTGGCGGCGACACCGGTCTTGGTGGAGGCGTAGTTAGTGAAGGAGATCAGGGGAGATCCGATGATGGAGTTGCTGGTGGTGTCGACGACGGAGACGTTGGCAACACCAGTGTGGGGAGCGCGGATCTCGACCTTGAAGTCGACGGTCTGGCCGGGGGTGTAGCTCTGGATGTTGGCAGAGTTGTCGGCGAACTTGTAGCCCTTGCAGAGGGCGAGCTCGCACTTGGAGGAGTCGAGGCTGTTGCCGGCCTGCTGGGCGAGGCCCTGGATGTTGCCGTACGGGTCGGACTGCTCGGTGTTCCACATGGTGGTGCCGCAGGCCTCCTTGAAGGCATCACCGGCGGGGCGGGGAGTGGGCGAGGTGACCTTGCCGTGGGCCGAGACGGCGGCGACGAAAGAGAGGACGGTGAGGATGTTGGACTGCATTTTGACTGATTTCTACACGGTAGAGATTGGGTCGGTTTTTTTGGTATATAAAAAGAGGGTTTGGACGGTTGGGATTTGTCTTGCAATGTTCTGAAAAAAGCTTCAAAAGAATGGCTTGTGTCTAGCACAGCTGTAAAGAGAGTGTTGAAAGAATGAACGTGAATGAAAATTCGGACAAGTTTGGAATGGGACGAGGAGTTCAGATCAGAAGGACGAGCAAGAAGAGTTTGAAGGCCATGGAGGATGGTCTTATACAGTTCGACTGGCAAACCCGACTTTACGACTTGCCGTCAAAGTGGTGGGTGTCATGGGCGACCCAGTCCGGACCCAGCCACGGACCCGGAGCAATCTATGCAAGACGGCTTGTTGCGATCGAAGCTTTCAGGGGAACTGATAGTACCTTGCATGGTTATGGACTCATACGCAAAAGACGAAGAAAAAGCTCAGGCCAGCCTTGGGCAGTCAGCCTGCCATGGACAAGACGAGACGTGTTGCGTAGACTCTAGAGTACGGATAGACATCAGCAAGTAACCCTCCAACAGCCTTCCAAGACTGTATACGGCCACCAAGGCGGCCACCAAGAGCCTAGAGATGTGATCCATCCGTGGTCCTGGAACATGCCAGCCAACGGACCCCAGTCAGCTCCATGTGGAGGGAATGGCAGCGATTGGGCGGATGACGGGCAGGGCTCCCACAACGGGCAGTAGTCGCCCAGTTGTTTAATTTGAGTGAGGCTAGGTGGACACTCTTTGGACCGAGTCTTGCCCGTCTTTGGTTGACGTTCCAGCGCAGACGCCGTGACGGCCACGACAAGCGACGAGGGTTCGAGTTGGACGACTCGACCGTGAGATGGGGAGGGGGCAGCGCACGCCGCACGAAGCCGTCTGACATGATCCTTGCCTCGCCCTTCTCGCTCCTGAACCGGGATGGCTGAAACGGCGCCATCACGCATCTTTCAGGCGGCTCCGCCATATGACCCCCACCACCTTGCTTTACTCGATTCGATGGGATCTGGACGGTTGACCTCGTTCACGTTGTCGTAGCCAGGCAAAAGCTATGTGATTGAGGGCGAAGTCACGGTCCCTTTCCTCGTCCCATCTTCGGTTCCTCGGCCTCTCGCATCTTCGATGACCTCAACGGGAGATCATATGAGGATCATTACGACCTGGAACGTCCCTGCAAGCGAGAAATAAAAGGTCGATGCGCTTGTCGGGAAGCTGCCTGTCTTTAAAGGGGCATGACAGATCGTGTTTGTCGCTCTCCACGTTTTCTTCGTCTCCTTCTTGGGAAAAATTTTGAGTTGCTGTGCGGGTAGCTGGCCTGTTTCGAGAAGCTCCCTCCGTGAAGACAATCTCGACTGCTGCCAATCTATTGATGTGAACTGGAGCTGGTTGAGCCTGACCCTTTCAAAGTTCACATGCAAGCAAGGGCGAGTAGTCGAGACTTGACCGTATCAGTAATCGTCGCCCGGAATTAGCTACCGACTGGTGAACGGTTACCGCAACGCACTGCCGTTCAATCTGGATGCATCTCACATAGAATGAGATCCTTCTCTAGTGCAACTTCAGCTGTCCAGCCCGATGGCGCTGATGGCATCACTCGGTGTGCAGCCGTGTCTCATAGCCTCAGCGCTCAGCGCATCTTTTCATCAACTTCAGACCATTGAACTTTTGCCCATGTGGACTCCGTCGCACCCGACTTGGCTCCCAGGTCGTGGGCCACTCAATGGCACGCGTCATTCGAAAACGCCAACGCATTCCCAATTCTCCAAAGTGGTTCTGTTCTCTCTTCTGGTCTGCTTTTCGTACCCGGCTTGGCTGATTGTCGGTGTGCAGACTGGCTGCCCGCGGCCAGACCAGGCCAGGGACGACCAGGCCAGGCGCTCATCGGCCCTGGTTTCTTCTTCTCGCCTTCTTCGTCCGATCATCAACTGAACACATTGAAACTCACCCCCGTGCCCACATCGTGGATCCGAAGCAGGGTCAAGGGCGCTAAACCTTGTCCCATCGGCGGGTACCTGGGCCAGACCAGGCACAGGCTCCAGGGCCCCCCTCGGCCCCTCCTCCTAGCCAGACTCCTCCTGAACAGAACTGAGCCCGTTGGATTGGGCCGTTTGAATTTTACCTACAGGTGAGGAGGAGAGGGAGCAAGGAAGGGGAAAAGGGGACGGGCGCGGGCAGACAAGCGAAGAACATGGCTGCAGCTGTTTATGCGACGGAGAATGTGGGAGATGAAATGCACTTTTTTAAATTTATGGGATCATTGGGATGAAAGATGGAGAAACAGGAGCTGAGGCCCCTCCACATTCCCGCTGTGCCTCCCAAGATGGACCAAGACCTCCATCCGGTTGATTCGGTTACTGACCGATTCTATCGGCCGAGTGCGGATGACATAATCATACTCCGTTCACACAGAAGCTCTCCTGAGTTCCAATCTCCCTTCATTTCTGGTGTCCGGCGGTCGGACAGTGGATCTTTGGGCTTTCGGGATGCAGCAGGATGTCGTCAGTAGCCGCCGTTCGGCATGAAGCCGGGCGGTTGGCCAGATGATGGCTTCTAGATTGACTGGAGCTATCCATTTGTGGTCCCAATTGAGATGTGTGGAAGGGCCGACGAGACTCATGCGAGAAGCCGCCTACATCACTTTCATAAGTTCCATGAGATAGGCCACCTATTCAATACGAACCACAGAGTAGTCAAGAGGCTTGCTTCTAATATCAAAGATAAGGACGCTCAATACTATATCAGATTGGCGAGTCTTTCTTATTTCTGTAAGAAATCAGAGGAAGAGACTCGGACATGCACACAGTGGATGTCTATGACTCAAACGCTAGCTATCAAAAGAGAGACGTGTTGAGTAGCGCGAGATGAGAAACAGACAGTCTGAGGGAGGACTCGTCCTTCAGAATCGAACAGTCAAGCCCTGACGCTTACCTATCGCTTACAACACTGCATGGAATTTCTGTGTTGTAAGTGTTTTGCTGTTCGCATGCTCCAGCACTCACCTCGGTGATGGGTTCGCACCGTCATGACTTAGATGACTGTTCTTTGACTGCTGCTGTTCTACGCAGAGCATCCAAAGAACTGTCTTCATAAATCTTGATTGCCATACTCACCATCCCTGCAAATTTTAGGCCGTCTTAAGTTGAGTATGCTTGAATCGGTAGTGCACTTCTTCCCCGGCCGCAGCCCGCAGCCATGGAGTTCCACTTTCAGATGCCGCGTCATCCGTCTTTCGCGCCCGGCGCTCAATCTGACACGGCCCTTGCAGCTGGGACGCCGCCACTGGACAAGTCTAGCTGTTCCGGCCGGAAGCCCATTTTCCTGGCTGTCACTGCGGCCTCCCTCATCGGCTCTATTGTCGGTGGCTCGTCTTGGTCCCGAAGTGTCTGTTGTGAGAGCCGGGCGGGTACCGGCTGTGTGAACAATTTTGACTCGACGCGGTGGTCGATGAGTGATTCTCATATATGAAGCGATGTTGAACCTTAGATGGCAAACAAAGTATCCAACATCATTCACTTAAGTAGTCCGAGTGAAAACACATACTTCTCAAATGACAACAAACCGAGAGCTGATCAATTCAACTCATTCGGTAGGTTGAGCCACAACTATCCGGCCTCTCTTGAGTAGCTAGACCAGGGCCACATCCATCAACGTCTCGTAACTGGCGCTTCCGCTTCTTCCTCTGCCCGGAACAGCTCACTCAGGTCCTCTGAAACTTTGATGACCTCAATAAGCGGCGGCAGGTAGCAGGGCTTCCGCGGCGCGCCTCCGTAGTCATTCCAAAACTTGACCACAGCCTTCATGCCCACGAGCCCTAGGCCAGTGACGACCGAGTTCCCTCTCGCAATGACTGCCTACAGATGCTCCGCTTTGCGGAGCTCACCTCGATCAGAGAGCTCTCTTATGCGCACGCACGCGTACGTTGCGAAGTTGGCGAGGCCCGCGATCGTTCCGTTCGCCCCGAGGACTTGACACTGGCGGATGGAGTTGGTGTTGCCGCCGGCCACGAAGAAGCCCTTGGGAAATGAATCATACGTCTCCCGCGCGAGATTCTTCATGTTATCGTACTTCAAGTTGACGCCCATGACGTTGGGGTGCCTCGCAATACGGAGGATGTCGTCCAAGGTGAGATGCAGTCCCGATACCGCCACGGGGAAGTTGTCGATGACCAGCGGGGTGGGTGATTTGTCCGTGACGTCGTAGAAGTGCTGTATGATCACTTCATTGTAGATAACAGATACGTAGTAGCTCGGAACTGTTATTAATGAGTGAGACGCGCCGCTTTCGGCTGCGTCTCGACAGAGTTGAAGTGTTCCACGCGTCGACTAAGCACCGCACGCGGCTACCAACGGAGCGCGGGTGTTCTTGAGTCTGTCGCAATACTCTCTGTAGACAGCATCGGCTGCGCACCTGATCATGATGCTCTAGGTGCACTGCTTCGCTGATGGAACCGGGAATAACGATGCCTGTTAGCCCTGCTCCGACGAGTCTGGTGACATGATGCTCGAGAGTTATCTATTCGATGTCCTCGGAATGAGTAAAGAAGGCGAGAGTGGGAGCGTATACTTCATTGGGGAGACGAAGATGCTTTGCCTTGGGTGCCCCTTGCGAGGCTTCCGCCTGCGAATCATAAGTCACGCTGTCATCCGATATCGTTCTTGATAATTCACAATAGTCGTTCTTGTACATAACATCAAGTTAAGCGCAAGATCTCAGAGCCACATCAAATCATGCAGGGCAGCTTGAACCTTATACTCTCTTTGAAAACCCTGGCTCAAATATCTCGGAGCAACCTTCGCCATGTTAAGGACCAGATGATAAGTCAACAGAATTCACATCAAGCAAAGTCCAATATGCCCCCTTTTAAAGCAAAATACATTTCAGTGAACATGTGGCTTTGCAAGAGGGTGGGCAGAAATTTTAAGGTTTGAAAGGACAGGAGTCTGCGTTGGAATGGCTGCTTGTCAAACGACATATCCTACCCTTTTTGATACGCCACTGGACAGTTGAGAATGTTAAGTTGAGAGCCCGTTGAGTGGTGGACAAGGCAGGTATATCAGTACCTATATCAAAAAGTGCGCCTCCGCGACATCTTCCAAAGAACGCATTTGATCACTGCGTTCCCTCACGTAAGTCTTGCAGAAAGTTAGTACTTGACACTTGAAGAAAGGAGAGATCATGTTGCATCTAATATATCTTTCATGCGTTGATCTTGCGTTACACTGTAGTCAGTACATCATGCTGCTCTGTGTTCCTAGTGAACGCATAACACCCGTAGTCCATGTTTTGAGAACACTTCATTAGCTAGGTTCCAGAATACTTCAACCCATCGCTCTAAGAAAATCTTATTCATATATAACATGGACCCAATTAATCAAGTCTCGAGAGATTAATTGACTGGATATAGCGGCCGGAAGAGTTCACGTAAGGCCATTGCCTACCACCTCCTCGTTGATGCCCCCGTGGCCTTTGGTATAACCCTATAATGTCAGGGGCATGGCCAAGTATAAAGCAGTCAATCAAGATAAACAATCAAGAACGCCTGTGGACAGATCCCAGGTTATATGTCTTCCAATGCCTAAACCTCGTTCCTGGCAAACCTGTGCTACACTGTCGTCACCCACCTCACTTACTTGGGTCTGCTATGCGTGGGGTCTTCTTATCACGATTGGCCTCTGTGAACATCTCCACACCACATTGCATCCGCAATATGGATCACCGGCGTTGTGGCAGAGTGGTCTAATGCGCAAGACTAGAAATCTTGTTCCTTCGGGAGCGTCTGTTCGAATCAGGCCAACGTCGATTACCTTTTGTTTCCCTGTCCCGTTGTGTTTTGAATACCACAAGTATGACATGGTTGAACTTTTATGGACGCCGAACGGCAATCGAGGAACCAGATTGTTATATCACTAAAGTGAACTCAAGTTCGTGCCGGCTTTTGACTCAACAGTACTTACTACCTATATTGCTGAGTGCGAATTTCAGTTGTCATGTCTCTCCAGCGAGTAAATGTTCGTAACCCCAGTCTTTTCTGGGATCCATCATACTTCTCACATTTAGCTACTTTACCTTTAAGTGGTGGCTGGCTACCGTACATGCTCTTGACATGCTACATTGCCGCCTAAATCACCGGCCTTTTCTATCTGATGAGGTGAAGAGTCTTCATTTCTCTAGCCTTGAACTACTCGTGCATCAGCTCATATGCAACCTCACGGGCGCCTACCCCAGAACCAGGTCAGAGAAATTCCGATCAACGCCCCGTTCTGTATATCTCTCCTCAAGTCTGACTCAAGCCTGTCCATGTCTTCAGTAGTTTGAAGAGTGTCAACGCCTCCAGATTCAAGTATAGACAGCATTACTGGCTGAGCAACCTCGGTGGCTATCTTTCTCATCGACTCTCGCATCATGCCCTCCACACTGAAAGTATTCCAGACTTTGTTGTCGATATTCGCGAAGCCAGCGTCTCGGAGCACGAGGGGAAGTTGAGCGGGCATGCTATATTGGATGACCAGGATGAGTAAGATGAAAACGCTATAATTGTAGTGACAGGAACTTGTCCCAAAGCACTGTAGACAGTACTGAGAAATTTGAAGAACTTACAATGGATTGCGGCCAACTTTAATGGACCACAACATTCTGATTCGAGACCACTCGTCGAACGCGTGGCTGGGCGGGACGCACTTCCAGGACGTATCGCCGGCTTCTTCCCAGTGGATGTACCCCCCGGAGCGCAAGAGCGTGAACGCATTCGCCGCCACAGTTTTCCAATCCTCGTTTCGCATCCCAGATCCAATCAAGCGTATGTGTATCATGTCGAACAATCCATGCATTTCCTCTGGAAACGGCTTCAACGCATTATGCTGCAGAAGGCAAATATTTGGATGCAAGTCAGATGGTGGCGGAAATTTGGTGGTGTCCATATCAATGCCTCGTAGCTCGGCGCTGGAGGGGAGCAACTTTGCCATGTCTCTCAGCCAGATGCCGGTGCCGGTGGCGATTTCTGCAACGCGAGGGTTCTGCTGATCCTTAAGATGTGTCAAGATTTGCTGAGGACAGAGTCCACCGCAAAGAGGGAGGAAGATGTTCCTGTGATTGTACTCGAGTCGCTCACGTTCTTTAGTGAGGTCGCCGCGGTTGAGGGCGTAGACGGTATCCTGGTCCTTGTTCCATGGTTTCAAGCCAGCGTGGGACTGCGGATGGGATACTGCTGCCATTCTGTAAGAGTTCAGTAACAGGTTACAAGTGCCGTTGAGAATTCTTCTGACAGTACGGAGCTAGCTGTGTGGTTTTCAGGGCAACTCGACGGCCTTTTATACCCAAGGTCACACGGAGGTTCGGAACTCATGCAGCTTTCGACCGAGGCAGCACAGTAATTGAGTTGAAGGCACGAGAAGCTTTGACCAATCGCTCGGGGATTTGCTATCAACGTTGGACTACATCTCCGTAATAGGCTCTCGGCACTTGGCTGTCAGAAGCGCGATTGGCAACTGGTGTGTCATTTTTGCGTAGTTAGTTCGTCTAAGATGCGGCTTAACATATCGTTTTGAACCTAACGCCCTTGATATCGCCGACTTCGGTTCCGGTGCATAATCTCGGGCTTAGTTACTGTAAGACCTGAGTATATGTAGAAAAGTCTAAAAAAGTCCTGACGGTGACGATGTGCTGATGAAGGAAAAAAACGTACCCCAGCGCCCGGACCATTACCAATTTGTGATGAGAGCACACTCTCCGTTCTCCAGATGTTCTCAGAATTGAGAAATAGTAGCGCTGCACTGTGGGGGAACGCATCTCCAACGTCACGGTTTCTAGTCCCCGTGCCCGTATTTGTCACTCAGCACGGAAGGACCACTCCATGACATTCTTATTGGGTCGCTGGTGTCTGGAGGAGATCCCACAGACAGAGGCGGATTCCAAGACGAAGTGGTAGACAGGAGAACTCAGAATACGATCTTGCGAGTCTGATGCACATCTCAATCAAGAGACAAGCTGCTCTATGATCGATATTTTCATCACCGTTCCTGTCAGTCTAAACCCCTTTACGAGCCTGCAGCTGTAGGCTCGTAACGATGGAGAGAGGACCGAGCCTTCTTGATAGCAACCCGCCAAGCCATCAGAAGCAGATGGGGGTCTCGGTCGCTTCTCGATCCGCACAATCTAGCTCGCAACAAAGTTGCAACATTTAACAGCATCATAGGTCTGAGGAAAAAGAAACCCTCCAGAGCAAGGGAGACTTTTCCGAGCCTTCTCTATTTATAGACTCCTCGGTTATTCGGGCTAACAAGGTGCAGCTGGTACCAAAATGTTCGCTGAACTCACTTTTATGGTCCTGTACTTTTGCGGATATCAACTTTCATCAAGGTTGGGGGCAAAATGTACATATCACCCGCACCCAAACTAGAATCGGACCAAAATCCTGCAGCGTCAACACAAGTCCAGGATGATCACAGAACGCTGCAGAGTAACAAGTAGAACAGCGAGACGTGTTAGGAGATAGGTTCGCTGAACAAAGTGTGCATGCTTGATTCGTGCTTTTTCTGTAATTTTAGGGTATGCTTGGGTGCAAAGTGGGAGGCCAGACTGAGAGATAAGAGTCAAGGAAGTTGCAACCAGGAGAGACGTTTTCATAGTTAGCCACTTGAGTACTCAAGATACTCAAGGTGCATTCACCATCAATCTCGCGGTTTACCCGAGCTTGAAGAGAGGAGACCAAAGATCCAAAGGATTAGCCTCGGAACGTAGAGGTTTGCCGGGTGGTATGTGGATACTGGCGCCGTAGCCTCCGTCTCGGGACGTCCCGGCCGGGATCGTCATACCCCACATCATCGGGGTCATGCTTCCGGGCTATCATCACAACAGTCGTACGACGCTTACATCCAGTGACTCTTGGCGAAACGAAATATAAAGAGTATGGCAGCCTCTGATTTTCAGCTTGAAAGCTTGGCATGTTATCTGAGTCGCAAGCAGTGCAACCTTCTTCAGCCTTCAGTTTGGATGGGGTCCATTACGGCCCAGAGCTGAAAGGTAAGTTCTTTTAGTAACGCCATGGCGTTGAAACATTCCGGAGCCGGCGCTGGCGCGCGGCTCTTTACCGGCACTTCGCCGATGCCACGTTGTGTAACTGTTGGTCTATTTGAGCTATTTTTTATGCTGTGGTGTGACTGTAATTTGCATCAGTAGATATCATGAGGCTGCCAAGCTACAAAAAGTCCCTGACCCGGTCTTCATTAACCATCTTCACTCCTACCTGTCTCGTCTTCCATCGACTATAAATGCAAGTTCTACAGCAACACCAGACCCGAACGGTTGAACTCAATACAAAATGGCGACATATCCTGAGGATCCAAAGTATGACGGGGTGTATAAAAAAATCGAGGACGAACTTTTTCTGAAATGTCATCACGCCAACAACACAGAGTACTTGACGTTCATCACGGACTTCAGCTGTAAAGACTACGACGCTTGCGAGTGTCCCATGATGTCACCGCAGCCAGATATAGCAGGCACAGGTGTAAGCATTTGATGTTTCTTTTTAGCACAACCTCTTGATATTAGAAGAATGACTTCTTACTGGAACCGTTCGGCGAGTTTAGGTGCTAGTAGCTTTCGCCCTCACGGCATTTTTCACTCTCGTCTCAGCAATCTTCTGTATCGTCGTAGGCCGTACCAATCAAACTCGACGGACCTTCAACCCGATCGACCGATATGGTTGCGAATGGGTATCCGAACCTCTTCGCCGCTTCATGTTCCGAAGGGGCATGAACCCCGACTTGCATTCCCTCGTCGCCTACGACCTCGTCAATACTTTCAGCGATCTCCAGCTCGTGACAGGTCTCGCGGTATTAGTCGCCGGGATCAAGGAGCTGGCAGATGAAACGATCTCAATCTATCACTTTTTGATCGTCACCGATCTCGCGTGGTTCTGCACGAATGCCCACCTGCTATCGCTGGTGGTCACTCGCGGGTTCCGTGATAGCGTCAAGAGGACACACCCGCAGCGATGCAATCCCGAAAACACTGAGATGACTGCACGCCTGGCTCGTGCCCTACGGATTGTGCTAATGGCGGCCACATTTCTACTCCTTCAAATCTCATTTTGGGCCACTGGCTATGAACACGTCTATTCTATGAACCGAATGAGGTGCCCGATGAAATGCACTTTGGGAAAGAAAAAGGGCGGATGGCCTAGACACCTGATGGTAGCCAACATGACCTTGATGGCATACTTTTATGCACTACAAACCTTCCTCAGTTGGCGTACCGGCCGCATCTTTTGGATGGACCATATCAGAGGGTCACTGATCGACAAGCAAGGCCAATCGATCAATGTCTTGAATCCCGAAATAATCTTCAAACGATGGACTGAGAACAAATTCTTGAAGGCGCTGAGAATGTCGCTTCTAGCGTTTTGGTATTTCCTCGCGTCTGAAGTTGGGAACTTAGTAGGGCTAACTCTTTATTTTGGTTTCGGTGTCTACTCTCTTCTCGACGATAAGAGACGTTTAGACCCCGCGGGGGAGCATTTTACTGCCCATGGCGAGAGCGAGATTGTATACAGCCAGCTTGTTCCCATTTTCTTACTCATCATCCCCTTCATGGGCATCTTTGAGTCGCATGCCAGGCACTCGAAGACGATCAAGGAGTCCGAGCTCAAGGAGGTGGGAAGTTGTACATCAGAGGGATCTTGAAAGCAAATTTGTTTCATGCGAGTGATGAACCTTGAGGGAGAACAGGACGAAAAGGACAGAACCAAGAAGACAGAATGACGAACATGATGAGTCTGATGACTCTGGTTGAGGCAGGGTAGGAGAACACCAAGCTATGCGGAGTGCCATAATACGCCGAAGATCGGATTACTTCTGAGTTAGAGAAAATGTCAGCATTTATTTTTCAAGGTCAAAGCAACGTGGCGGTGTTCATCGTGAGTTCGCTCTCAGGGTTGGTCAGCACGTTCCCATCGTTTCCCCTTCCGGCGATGTCACTGATCGTCGAAGCGTTTGGCACTTTCAACCACCAAGAGGCGCAAAAGGAGAAACCGTCAGCCGGCAAGGCTGATGTCCCTTGAGACAAAAGAAGCCACAACAGGCCGCCGGTGGTTATGAAAGCGTCGGAATATCACCAAAAATTGGGATCAAGGCTGAACGGGAGCAAGATATGGGTGCAGGCACCACCGACATTTGCCCAGCGCCACAACGCTAGAGCGCGACATGTCTCATTCCCCGGCCTTCACGCGCATGCCAATGAGAGCGCCACCCATTCCTGACACTTTGGCTTTGACGCTGATGTCCCGCCTCCGTCAAGCTCTTCTAAACGCGTTCGGCGTAGCGGTGGCTGAGCGTAGGGTCGCGTTTTACAGGTTCTTCCGACACGAGACGACGAGAAGGCGGGCCGAGGATGTCATGCCAGGCAGAGGTGCGACTGAGTCTTCTGTCATACCAAAGTACACGAGAGTAAGGGTTTCTTGCTGCGGCTTGTCTTGAGTTCTGACGAGCATGCATCATTCCCTGTAGGTAACTCATGCAGCAGAGATCACGACGATCAGTTGGCCCCCTCAAGGTGTATTGAACCTCGTGAAGCTAAGGGGTGGATCGTCAGCCTCCCGCCAAGCTCGCATACACAATCCGAGGCACGAGTGTATCGGCGAATATGATATAAGACGACCGTCACTCCTTTTACAAGCAGGAGGTTAAGGACCAGACGACATCAGAACGTGCATTCAACTTATAGATCACCGTCATCACTCCAGTCACCATTGCCTCCCTCGACCGTGCTCACAGCCCAGAGACCTTGCCCGCAGCCATATCAACCCATCCATCACCCAGTACTTGCGAGACGGGGCTTGATTCGCACCCACACACACTCATATACACCCATACAAGCTCTCACAATGCGTCTCCCAACCTACTTCATCGCAGCCCTCTGCGCAACTGCAAACGCCCTGCAAGCCATAGACGTACCAAACCGCGCGAGCGAAGCCATAGCAGCCGCCAACGCAGCCATCAAGGAACGTCGCGACCTCAACGCCTGCACATCCGTCGCAACGTCCCTCCTCCCCAAGATCACCGACAACGTGCCCACCCCGCCCGCCGACGTGGCCGCCTACCTTGCGCTCTCAGTGACCATCACGGACGCCTGCTCCGACCCAACTATCACGGGATCCATCGGCTCCGCGTACTCGACCTACGCGTCGTCGTACACCTCGTGGAGAGATAAGCACATCACCGACTTCCGCGCGCTGTGGCAGGCTTGCAGCGACGTTCCTGGTATCGTGGACGTTTTGCCTACGGGTACGAATCAGTGTAGCTCTGTCGTGGCGCAGATCACGAGCGCGGGGCCGGTTAACGGCGGCGGGTCTGGAGGCATCGGGGGGTCGCACAACGCTGCTGCTAAGCCTAGGGAGACCGGGGCCGTTGTTGCGGCGGCGGCCATGGCTGGATTCGTTGTTGCTGCTATCCAGTGAGAGTTGACTTGATGCGTGTGCCTTTACCTGAAGAAGCATGGAACGTGGGGAATGGCCATGAAGATAGGGAACGGAAGCTTTTACTGGCAGTAGTTGATACCTTGATTGAGGAGGATGTAATGAGAATTATGACATTGCTGGGTATTTCACGTCCTTTTCAGATAGCATCAAACATGACGGAGAAACATACTTGATACTTTCATTCCCCTCGCTGAAGCTGTCCATAATGACTCCGTATACGCCCGCTTCCGTCTGGTATCTTGATGTTTCCTCCCACATGTCTCTTTGCATACTTGACATTATCATTAGTTTTGTTTCCAAAATATCTACAAGAATCCTCCTTCATCATAATAGGACGGCAAAGTTCCAATTCTCTACCGCCGCATGCGACTTTTTCAAGTCCCGCTTCAGCCAGCACCGCAACTCCGCGGCACCGTTGATCATGACGTTGCCCCACGATACGCCGGTACACTGGGCCGACTTTGCGCAAATCTCCATGCAGTCGCCCATGGTGCTCGCCTGCGTGTTGGACATGTCGATGGCGCCGTCGTCGCCGCTGTAGTCGACCCCGCAGACCCGGAGGAAGCGCTTGTCGGAGCCGATGACGTTGTAGACCGTGTTGTCCGCGTCTGGGCAGATTGCATTGCCGCTCGAAGTTGCTGTTGGAGAAGGCGTTGATGTGGAGGTGCTTGTCACCGAGGTTGGAATCGATGTTGATGCTATCTCGGTTGCAGTTGCGTCGCTGCCGCTCCGTGACATGGAAGAGCTGGACATTGTGGGCACGATCATTGTTGTTGATGTCGAGCTTGCACCAGTAGTTGGCGTGGGCGTTGAAGTTGAGCTTGAGGAGAGCTTTGTTAATCGACAGGTCCACGCGCAATGTCAAAGTTCAAGAGAAGAAGAAGCACATACCTCGTCGTCGCAGCGCTCTGGTCCGACTTCTGATTCGCGCCAATGCCGACACCGACACCAATACCAACTCCGAGAACAACCGCAACAATCAGAGCAACGAGCAACCAAAACACCCACATCGTCATACCGCAGCACTTGCGCTTCCTCTTGCGGTCGCTATCCTCCTCGTCGTGATCGAACACGCTCTGCCGATACCCCCGCGTCCGAGCAGCCTTGTCACCGCCGGTGCCATCCGGCAGCGGCGGCGTGTCCTCGCGGTAGAACGTGAATTCTTCATTGTTCATGGGCGTCGGGTCGTCGCCGGCCCAGTAGACGCTGGGTATCGATGCTTTGCCAAAGATGGATCCCTTTGCGCTCCGGATGGTGGCCGCTTTGCGGGGTGACGGCACGGTACGTTTTGCTTTGAGGTCGCGGGGGACGATCGGGTCCGGTTCGTCCGGCGGGGGAGGGCGGTCGTTCATCATCTTGTTACCGATGATTCCTGTCCTCTTGCCACCTTACTTTAGATTTAGTCGTTTCCGATTTCTCTAATTGGATTCCTCCAGTTGAATTTCCCTCCAGTGTCGCCCAATCCCTATTCGATCCCGAAGCAAAAAGCTGGCAGTTGCAATTGCCGATGCCAGGCTTTGCAGACAATAATTGCCAGAGTTGCTTTCTTTCGGCGACAAGGCTGTTGGCGTTGCGTGTAGGTTGGGTTATACGGCGAGATCCCGCACCATTATCTCGGCCTTCCCGGGACGAGAACAGAGAGTTTCGTAGCCTTGCTGTGGCTGGACCCTTGATATAAAAGAAACGAATGTATCTCGAACAAATGCGACCTTGTTTCAAACGAGTGAAAGTGGGCGCGCCCTGGGAAGCGCAATGCGCCGCGCCGCGCTGCCGTGAATTTGAATTTGGGGGTCCGGTTTTCTCTCTCTGCCCGTATTCTTAAACCCCAGCCCCGTCACAACGTCGAGCGGGAAAAGAGTGAACCGCTTTGTGGGATCGTTTCGCCTTCAATTGAATGAATGAAATTGAAGCGAAACGTAATGAATGAGAGTGAGTGAAGGAAGGGGAAACAGGAAGAATGAAAGGTAAGAGAGAAACGAAAAGTGGGCAAACAGAGTCAACCGTTGCCCGCGAATCCATGATCCGTTCAGGAAACTCTCCTCCTGGCCCCCTGTTGCTGGGCTTTCTCCATCAATAAAAGGACCTATATAACAGAGTCCGGAAGTGGTGGTGCCCCTGTTGTGATAATTTCCCGGGCCTGGGGGATGATGTGACGGACTAGGCCGCTTTGGCACGTCCAAGCAATCTACACCATGGAACCGTGGTTTTAGGGGCAAGGATCATGACGGTGTTGGTTCGTGGTTCTTGACCAGTATGAGAAATCAGTTCCTTTGAACAAGTTGAAGTACCAAAGTGAAAGAAGTAAAAGATCAAGTGAGAGATGATATCCAGAAATCGACCTGTCCGACTGGAATGCGAGCAAACGGCGTGGTGCCCATACTTTCGGGATGTTCGCCTGCCTCACCCGAGGAATGCAATGCGACTGTGACGGTCGACCCGACTCACCATTCCCAAAACCACCGATGAAGACAACGCTCGGCGGGCTGTTTTCCTCGACAAGTTAGCTCCCCAAGCAATTGGCTTACCCCCTACCCTCATGGAAAAGAAACGGTCCTAGCGCATCCAGACCAGTCAGGCACACAGATAACAAGACGAAAACATGTGCGACTCCAAAGTGCGAGCCAGCCGTGCCAGCCACCGGGTGCTAAAGAAAGCACCTTGTGGTGGACGCGAAGGAAGTGTGGGAGTCTGACTTTGTCGCGCTGGCGCCGCGAGTTTTGTACTTTTGCGCCTGAATCAACCCCTCATCCCTCCCATAGTGATTTAAAATGATCCTTTGGCCCCCCCTCCACTCTTCTAACAGACGGTACGGATTCATGTGAGTTCTAGCCCTGCTTCCCAAGATGACGGTCCGCCGTGCATGAGCCCGCGCCGGACATCTGTTCGCTTTGGCGTGCTTTTCGTTGCGCTTTGCCTGGCCTCGATCGCTTCCGCTTTCCCGCGACGGCAACGGACTGTGCTACAGATGAAGTGTTGGATGGCGCAAACTCTTGAACCCCTCATTTTTGCAAGAGCAAAGAGCCTCAGTGCTTCACTCATATTCGTTGCCGTGGTCACTTGATTCAAGCTGCGGCAGGGTAAGGTGAGCAAGGAGCAGAGGTAAAGGGCAGAGAGGAAAGGGAACCGTTGGAAGCATTTGGAAGAAGGGAACTTGAACAGAGTCATGGCAGTGGTATGTGCGGAGCAGAGAACTGGTCAAACTAGCAGAGTTTGCGATTCATGAAGGGACCGTTCATCTCAACTTTTTTATCCCAACGGTGTCCCTGCGAAGAGCCCAACCTCGAAAATGTTCCATGGGAATACTGAAAGGGCAAGGGAAACGAACGAGCTGGGGGAAACGAGCGACAAAAGCCTGCTTTCCAGCCTTGCTAGCTTCGAGAATAACAACAACACTCAACTCTTGACGCCCGATAATCAAACTCCCACGGCCCAAAGCAACCTGCTTTCACAGCATTCCATGGCCCAAGCCCCTGTCCAAGCCCTTGTCGTCTTTTTCCTTGCGAAAGAAGGCCATTGCCAGAAGAAAAAAAAAATTCTCCGAGCTTTGAAAGCCCTGGAATGCAGCCTAGAATTCTTCTTCCTCTAATTATGGCTGAACCACTCTGCCACTGACGCCTGAGAGCTGAAAGCCTTATGTTTGTCCTCGGCTGTTCGAGTCTCCGTAACACTAACAGTAAACAGGTTCCCGTTGCCATTGGGAAATGAAGACGAGGTCGGTACGGGTCAACTAGTGAACAAGTCGAGCAAATGTCAAGGAAGCCCTCTGCTCTCTTGGTGTCCTCTCCGAGGTCTCCAGCCCCCAGTCCCAGGGCGATCGCTGCAAGTCGGGCATGAGGTGGTGTGGATCATCTCCACGAACATCCCGGCATTCCGTTCATCGGGCACCAACTCGACGCCGCTCTCTTGAGATGAAGTGTTGATGCCAATCAAGTCTTTCTCCCTTTGGAAGCTTCCTTTAAACATGCACGTCGTCCCAGAGCGGGTGGCCACTGTTGCATGACTCCCGCAAGACCTTTCCTTGTCTGCTCTTATACTCGCTGCGTTTCTTGCTGTTTCCTTTGGGAAATTTTCTCAAACGGCCTGTCCTTACCGTTCCATCCCGCTCCCGAACCAGACCAAAAGAAGCGTGAAGCCATCGTCAATTTTTTTTTTCAGCTGCAGTGGGGATTTAATTTTGATTATCACTTCTCCCGTGGACTGCAGCATGACCCATCGACAGGCCCCGCCCCAGCCGGCCCGGAGCTCGCGGCCCCAGACCGAGAAGGTATCCAGCTCGGCCTCCAAGAGCAAGGGAACTAAAGCGCCGGCTCCGGCTCCGGCCCCAGCTCCGGCTTCCAAGTCCACGAGGCAGACAACTCCTATCGCTGCACCGAAGCCCGTTCGCCCCGTTTCTTCTCACAAGCTTCAGCCCCCGGTGCAGCAGTGGACGGGAAACCCAAGCCCTCCCTCTTACACCAGCTTCAACGTTCCGCCACCCGCAAGCCCAGTACCAAAAGCCGGCGCCAACGGCCCTTCGGCTCCCCCGAAAGCTCCCTTATCCGGCCTCAGCCGTGTCGCCGACCTCCGCAGCCCGGGACCCGGCGCCCTCACCAGCTTTCCTCCGCCTCCGCCGACACCGCCGCAGAGGGAGCCCACCGGTTACTTCCCAGCGGGCGCAGGTCAGAAACAACAGCAACAACTATCATCAGCACAAACCAAGGCGGCCGCAGCTCGTATTCCGGCTAGTACGACCAATGGAATCCTGACACCACCCGAAAATGCGAAGAGGACTGGGGCACCTGAACCGCGGCCTGGCGTGATCGACTTTGACAACCTCGAAGAGACGCTCCAGAACCTGCGCTTCGCGCCCTCGCCAATGCTGTCTACTATCTACTCCGCCCCGTCGACCCCTCGCGACGAGCTCGCCACGCCAGACTTCACCGCCAGCACCACCACATCGTGCTTCACGCCTCCCTCCACGAATCCGACCCCTGAGCCCGTGACGCCGCTGGATCTCACTCCTCGAGGCCCGCCTCCTGCGCAAAAGCAGCAGCAGCAGCAGCCAAAGAAGGAACTCACAATGTCGCCCACGAGACCGCGTGCCAACTCCCGAAGAGCCAGTCCGCCCAGCAGAAAGCGAGGACGCGGAGTCGTCGCCTGTATCGACAGCCCCGTCACCTTTTGCACGACGTGGTATACACACCCTACCGCGCCCGACTTCTCCATCTGCTCAAAGTGCTACGAGGACCACCTAGTCGGCACCCGCTTCGAACACGATTTCAGGGGCAAGATCTGCGATGATAACAAGCCGCGGGTTTGCCGCTTCAGCAAGCCCCGTGTCAAGGACCATCTTCTCCGCAACACCCTCGCCACGGGACGCATCGAGGATCTCGTCAGCTTCCTCCTCCACAGGAGCGCCGTTCCGAACTGCAGGGGCGCCGACGGAGCCAAGGGAAGCGAAGGCGCCAAGTGGTATCGTCCAAAGAACAATGCCGTACCGAACATGGTTGTCTGCCAGGCCTGCTTCGAGGACCATATCCAGCCGTACCGCTTCGCTGCCAACTTTGAGCAGGCCACAGGACAAGCCACCAACGATGTCTGGTCCTGCGACCTCTCCACCCGCTACATTCAAAACGTTTACAAAGAGGCGGCCGTCAAGGACGACTGGCTTGGCTTCACCAAGGAAGCCCTCGCCAGGATGAACCTGCCCCCCTGCGCCAAGCGCCAAAAGGTCACTGTTACCTCCCGCAAGTGGTTCACGCCCACGGCCGCGGGCCACGACGGCGTCCTCGTCTGCGCCGCGTGCTACTGCGACTTCGTAGCCGGCACTGGCGAGGAAGGAAAATGGTGCGACGCCGGCACGAACCTCGCCTCGCGGTACGGCAGTCTCGTCTACTGCGCGCTGGGCCACTTCAACATTGGCATCGCAATGTCCTGTGCCACCGAGGCCAAGCAGTACTCCATCTTCTGGAAGGCCCTCGACGCCGCCTGCAACGAGGAGTTTTGCAGCCCGCAGGGCATCACGGACGGGACGTGGTACACGTTCCCCTCCCACCCGGCCGAGTTCGGCATCTGCGCCGCCTGCGTGGCGAACGTCGCCGAGCCCCTCGGCCTGAGCTCTTCTCTCGTGCCAAAGTGTGGCGTCTCATCCGGCACGACGCTTCTGTGCTGCTTCAACCCCGCGAACCCGCGCTTCGCCCCTTACATGACGAAGCTTCTCGAGTGCCACTTCACAGCCGACACCCAGCCGCTTGAGTCGTACGCACTCGAGTTCGCCAGCCTGCCTCTCTGCCCGCGCGACGAGGACTTCCGCGACAGACGGTGGTACGGGTGGCAGGACTGCACGATTTGCCCGTCGTGCTACCACGAGTCCATCCGCGGCACTACGTTGGCGGCCGCCATGCCGCTCAAGGGCGTTACCGTGGCCGCGAGTCTCATGTGCGAGATGTACAGCCCGCGCATGCGCAACCTCTACGCCCAGGCTTGTGCCCGTAAAGACCCGTCCGAGCTGCTCCGTGTGTCCAAGGCCCGTCGGGCCGTCTATGTCGAAACGGTGCCTACGATCCGGCAGATGATTATGGAGGCGCAGATGGCGCTGGGGCAGCAGCGCGTGTTGAATGTTGCGAGCTCGACGAGTCGGGCTATGGGACAGGCGAAGGAGGTTGCGATGCCGAGTCAGGGGGTGTATAGTATGCCCGGCGTTGGATTCGGTTTCTCGAACCACTTTGAGGCTCAAGGGGCCTCGTATAGCAAGCAGGCCAACTTGATCATGGCGGAGTATGGGTCGGGATCGCGGACGCATGTTATTGGGACGTTGGAGAAGAGATGGAGGGAGGTTGAGTAAGTTCGATGCCTTGAATGAGCGAGGACGTATATGCATGTTTTTTCCTTTGTCTAAAGATACCACTTAGAATATTGAAAAGTCTTTCCAAAAGATCCATCAACTCTAGCCTCACTTGCACTCTATGATGTTCTAACACCAGCATAAGAGTACGGGTTATTACTGCGTCAGCTTCGGGTACGCACTCAGAGCTGCCTGCCCGCCAGTATGCAAAAACAGAGTGGCTTTCCCATTAAACCCTCCAGCCTTGGCAGTATGCAGCAGCCCAGTAAACGCCTTGCCAGTATAAACCGGATCCGTCAGGATCCCCTCCGTCCGAGCCAATGTCTTGATGCCCTCCGCCGTTCGCGCATCAAGGTGGCCGTACGAGCCCCCAAGGTAATCGTAATCGATCTCATAGTCGTCTCTCGTGATCAACTTGGGATCCAGCCCAATCTTCTCGGCTGTGGTCCTCGCAATATCCAGCACCAGCTGCGCGACGTCGTCCTCAGACTTCCTCAGGATCGAGTATCCGACCAGTCGCTTTCGCGCACCATCGCGGCCGATCTGCTGCGCGAGCTTCAAGCCGGCGACAAGGCCGCCCAGAGTCGAGCCAGAGCCGACTGCGAGTACGATGTTCCCGATACTTCTCTGATGCTTGTGTTCCCACTCGAGGAGCTCAAAGGCCCACCTTGCGTAGCCTAGGCCGCCTAGAGGGTGTGTGCTTGCGCCTGCAGGGATCACGTAGGGTTTCTGCCCGCGGCTCTCAAGGGCGGTGACGACGTCTTCTTTGCTCGTGTTTGGCGGGAAGGTTTCGGCGCCGAGGATGGAGTTGAGCTGGATGTTTCCTGCGTACTTGTACTCCGGGTCCTCTGATGAAACCGCAGTAACAGGGAAGAGAGCGACCTATCTATCTGTCAGAGGAGACCTGCGCCATTTGAAGACGGGTAAATACGCCCTCTATGCTAGAGGCATAAACTCACTTTCAAACCTAGCTTTGCCGCAGCCGCAGCGGTCTGGCGCATGTGGTTCGACTGGGTCCCGCCAGTCGTGACTATTGTATCCGCACCTTGATCGATAGCGTCCGCCAAGACGTATTCTAACTTTCGCACCTTGTTGCCCCCGAACGCCAGACCAGAGCTGCAGTCATCACGGGCGATATAGATGGCCCCCTCCTTGGTCCCCTCCTGTTCAGGAAGTCGGTGCAGCTGCTCAATATCTACCGGCCGGTCATAGGTTAACTGGAGACGAGGGATCTCGCTGAATGGATGTGGAAGATTGACCATGTTAACTTGATATCTAGTATCATACAAAGAATACCTCTGGGGATTTGTCTAAAGGATCTTGGTGTTTTGTTCGAGGTGCAAGAGTTGTGGCCTCAACTTGGGACTTTGGAAGAGGGGCTGTCTAAGGTGAAATGAGTGACCCCGCTCCAGCTAATTCTATGTAAGACTATGACGTGCGATTTTAGGATAAACGCCGTGTGGTTTGTAAGCGCTGGTGGTTTTGAATTCGGCTTTTCACGATCAGATCCTCTGGTCCGTCGATGTATTCAATCCGTGTTGCCATGATGTCAAGTAAATATCGACACACCTGATTAAGTAGCGCCCGGAACGTCAAATCTCAGCTGCATAGCCTTGAATAGTGTCCTGCGAAAGCAAACCCCTGTTTTCTAAGCAAAATAATGGGAAGCCTATGGTCTATCAATATGGTTGGAAGTTACGACACCACCGTCTTCCCTGGAGAGTCGGGGTCTGGACAAAGTGCAGGCCATTCAGCGACCCCTCTTAGTGCGGCGCGCCCGACACCGATTGACTACTCGTCTCCCGTGATGTTGACCAGCCTTACAGGCCGCAGGACGTCAAGTCAAAGTTTTTTTCGGCCATCGAGGTATTGAACAGGTAAGTTGAGAAGCAGCCTCCAGCTCGCTCCACTCTGCTTGATGCCAAGCACCCTCCCCATCTTACCTTCGACATCTTCGTTCCCCTACGCGCGCGTGATACCACCTCCGCAAAAGCACAACTCCAACAAAGAGCCCAGGTACGGATCACCGGAGACACAAAAGCAGCAATGAAGTGGACAATTACCTACTGGCTCCTGCCTCTCGCCTGCGTGGCCCAAATCCCCGTTGACCCGCCCCCCTTCACACCCTTCGGGCCCAATCCCACCCAGAGGGTGTTTCCCACCACAACTTGGTGTGCAACAGTAACGCCCACCGAAATTCCCGGTGTAAAGCCCAACGTAACCCTCTCATGTACAACATACGCCCCGGAACCGACAGCATTTGCTCGGTTCAACCGCATCCCGAGGGCCCGAGGCCAGGCGCGATGCTGGTACGATCGCTACGTCGACAGGATCGAGATCGGAAAGCGCGCGCTGAACAATCAGGCCGAAATCCTTAAGGGTGTGTACGAGTGCCAGGATAAGTGCCAGCAGCCGCTCTCGAACGGCAAAGAGTGCAAGTATGCTGTCTACGTCAAGGCAGGCCCTAGGTTGAAAGACCTTTGCTTGTTGGACAATATGGTCTACGAACCGTTCGAAATTAATCACAGTGGCCCGTTTGATTCTTGGCTCTGCATTGGCAGCGAGAAGATGCAGCCCGAAATTGAGGATGCTCCAGATGTAAGTTTCGATGGTCGGTAGACGATCAAGATCAGCCCGTGACTGACAATTTCAGACGAGTGAGGGGGAGATACAAAATCTTTGGGCGTAGGAGTATCGATCAGTTCTGCACTGGGATTCGAGGCTTGGCAACATCAGCACCATCAAGACGAAATTCGAGGTACCGTATTCATGTGCAATGTACGATAAGGGCAATGCAGACACACCTTACTAATATTAAATCTTTCCGACATGGCAGCTCAATTCAACCGATAATTTAATCGATAGGCACCGCGTTATGCTACGGGGATTGCAGATAATAGCTGATAAGTTTATGAGTTCACCTGGAACACGGAATATCCCAATTCGTGCGAAGTACCTTATTCTTAGATGTAAGAGTGAGGGAATGAGGGAATGAGGGATGATTACTGCGTCCACTTCGCGAGCGTTCAGCCCTTCTGAGAATCGATCTCTACACCATGCCAAGTCAAAGCGGATCTCAAGTCGAGCAAATATCGATGAACATCACAGCAGCGAACCTGAGAGTCTTCACCTATGCGATCGAAAATAAAGTCAATCATGCAGCTGGCGGGCTCAAAAGATTGTAAGGATCGATAATGCTATCCGATAAGCCTTAGAGATTATAGCCCATGAGAGAAACCAGACTCCTCGAAAGAAGTAGATAGTTGAAACGACAGTAAATGCTAAGGTATATGTTCCATAGCGCCTAAATTATGCAATCCAAATCCATAAACACAGATTTCATACCCTGTTGGATGTTATGTTCGTAAAAAGCCAGATTATTCATCAAGAACCCCCCATCCCCAAGTCTACAAAAAGAGAGCGCCAACGGCAGCGGCACCAATCAGGCCGAGACCCTGAGGCGACACAATACCCGCAGCGTTGGGAGTCTGGGTAGCCTGACCGCCCGCCGTGGTTGGGGTGGTGCTGCTGCCGCCGCTGTTGCTGCCGGACCCGGATGCGGAGGTCTGAGTCGGGGAAGAGGATCCGCCGCCGACAGCGCCGGGGGTGATGGTTGTGGTGAGTTGGGCCGAGGCAGTGGGGCGGGCCGCTGAGACGGACGGGGTTGTAGACGCGTATGATGCGGTGGAGGCGTAGGAGGTGCTGGCGAAGCCGCAGGTTCTCAGGATGTCGTTGATGTCTGGGTTTTCATATGTTAGTACAAGAAGAGATTGAATGATGATGCGTTGCGGTTTATCTGCTTACCGTCCAGGTCATCTCGGTCACGGACGTTCTGGTCCATGCAGCTTGCACAGAGTGCGGCATACTGGGAGACGTTGATGCTGTTGTTTGTGCAGACGCACTGAGCCTCAAGACGGTCCTCGGTCAGGTCATCTCTGACTTGGTCGTCATTAACCTCGCAGGCTTGGCCGAGGTCGTAGATGGGACGGCAGACGGCCTGGCACTGGGTGGGAATGTCATCGTTGTCGAGCTGGAGGTCGGCCTTGACGAAGGCGACGGCGGCAAGGGACAAGGCGAAGCGGTTGAAATGCATTATGGCTGTTGTAATTGTTTTCCGGGTGACTAAAGTCGATTCAAGACTGCAACTGGTTGAAAGATATGCTCAATGAGATGATGTTGTGATTGTTGATGGTGTCGGAATGCTAATGTCAATCCAGGATGTAGAGCGGGATGATGCAGGATATATACTCATGTTTCGAACGACTCTCCTCCCAGGGGCGAGATTTCATGGATCAACAACTCAGAGTCGATCAACGGCAGATTAGACAGACATACCACGTACGAAAAGCATGACCGTGTCTCGGGCAGCGACCGCGCATCGTCACTCAGAGGCTTGGGTCTTGGTTGGTCCCTTGGCGCTGGCAGTTCTCCATCTCCGCAGCTTCCACTCAGATTGCCGCTATTCGAAAGTGGATTTCGATGAGGGAAGCCAAGAAGCCCCCTAGCTGCCCCAGCCTCAATTGACGACTCAACATCCCGGGCATTATTCGACGGTAGTTTCTCGTTGTGTGACCGATTTGCTAAAGCCCACCGAACAAGTCTAAATCGAACAGACGCTAATTACCTAAAGTCGAGCTCTCGACAAGTGTTGCTTGGGGGCCTTTCGGTCCTTGCTGGGCGTCATATTGCTTCGTCAGAGCCCTATATCATGTTTATTCTACCTCCGCTGTCCCCGAATCCCCAGGAAAGCTTAATTTGATACGACTAGGGCCCCTTGTGAGCAGGTGAACATTCACAATTTGCCGACTCCAAGACGGATAAGTGTCGCGTGCTACGACTGACAGCATAATAATTACGGACATGGCCGCTTAGGCAAGGTCAATGCCGGCCGACAGCCGGGCGAGCAGCCAAGCACCCCCAAACAACTGGAGTGGCGCTATAATAACCAACCAACAAAATCCCAGAGGTAGATGCGTATCACGGGTGCAAGATAGTTGCGTTACTTCTGTGCCTCTCGTTAACACATAGAGTACCATTTGCCAAGGTGAAGAACATGGCTGTCTACGCGTTTGCTTAGCCTTCTCGATATGAGGCATGCGAAGCAAGATCCATTACTAAACTTGAACATCTCGCCTCTTCCAGAAGCTGGCAGCCGTGGATCTTGCCAAGACCCAATGCCCCGTCGATTAAATCTTCGTTATTTTGATTATCTACCAATTTAATGTACTTTAGTTACTTGCAGAGAGGTAAAGTAATCGCTACAAACCGTACGTAAAAATTTAAGATCAGAAAAACTCGCCGCCGGCACATCCCCGCCAAGCACAGCAGAGCCACGGCGACACGCGCCAGCCCGCCTCCTAGGCTCTTGCAACCATAGAAAACAGGCATTCCGACAGACGTTCCGTAAGGGTTTCTTTCCGACTGGATCACCGACCTAACGCTACCCAAGGATCCCAAAAAAAAGATCCGAAGATGAGCTGTCCTGTTTCACATCTCTACTTGGCGCATAGTGCCGGAGAGGGAGAGCCTTGTACATAGTCAGCCCAGTACTTTGTTGTTTACGGTTCGTCCAGTCATGTTCTCAAAGCTTGAAGGGGGTGTTCCCTGCCAGATATATCAGCTTACCACTCAGTGCCCCCAAATGACGCTGGGCTGCGGATGATCGACACCACGTCCTGCCACTGGGATTAGCATCGGCGCAGGAATTTACCACTAACAGAGGCTTTGTCTTGGGTTACTGATTGTTCACTGGATGTTAGTCTCCGCCAGCCTTCGTCAAATCCACGCAACTCTTGACGCTATCCCCGGCTTTTCTTGCAGCTTCATAGGTATTTCTATTCGCAGAGAGACAGTCGAAGCAGCTTCGAAGCGGGGTAGCTCTACGTTTTCCCCAAAAGGCTCCAAAGCTTCGCGGTGTCTCCATGTCCAGGCTAGCTAGCTGAGAGGAGGTGCGGGTACCGCGATGCTAAATTTAGGGCCTCACGATGCGCTTGCATCTTGGCACTCTGTCAAAAGAAATTTCAACCGACAAACAAAAGTCAACACATGGCCCACTGAAAATCTGTGATCGAATAAGCTTCAAACTCTGGTTATGATCGAACGAACTTTCAGGCTTCTAGAATTTCAATCACAGCGAAAGAAAGTCCCGTGAGCTACTTTGTCCGAACAATTGTCGTCTGTTTGCTGATCTCTCCACGGGGTCCACGCAATATGCCAAGACATCACTGAAGCTTCGCCTCGCTGGATCAAGACGGGAGAAGAAAGCGAATCAAGTTGGGAACAAGAACCAGAATTGCGTAAAAGCCTCAATCTGGTCTGACAGAAATAGACTCAGAGTGGGGACATCCGGCTTGTACCTATCTAGAAGCCAGACCGCAATTTCACGATCTATATTCGTCTGGTTGGGCTGGTCATGAAGTTGTTCTGGTGACCGCTCGGGCGGCGTGACTGGGCCCGATTGCTTGAAAGCTTTGCGTTCAGCTCTACAAATCTTCCACCAATACAGGGAAGTTCCAGCTCATCAAAGTTGAGAAAATTGGTTGTCACCTCGTGATCATCATATGCGTACGAGATCGAGGCTCAGTACAGTTTGCAAGACGTAAGTTCAAGTGGTGAGAAAATTGCGAGCTACGTTTGGCAGTGTCTGTTTCCTCAAAGTCCCGCATGCTGTGTCTATTTACTAGGTTATCTGAAGAAACAGATAGAGCAGACATAGCAACATCGCCTGGCTCAAAGCGTGCTGCATAGGATAGGATGGAGTGGCCTGTTGTCTATCTAATCAAACATGCCATCACGGTAGTCAAGGTACCGTGTCACAATTCTTCTGGAAAAACAAAGCATTTTGATAAAATTCGATCTTGAAAGAAGATGCTGTACAGTGATTGCTGACGTTTGCCCACCGTAATCCTATAAGCAGAATGTCATCTAGGAGGAGATCTTTGTTGATGTCTACAAGCGAGGAAATGACTACTTGTACTTCTGAGGAGTTCTGACACCCGCGCTTCTACCATGAGGATCTTACAACACATGGCATATCAGTCAAAGTGACTCTTGAGAGATTTCTCTCTTTCGCCGCTTGGAAGTAGTAAAACTTTTGCCTTGGTAGGACGTTTGTTCAGATGGGAGTCAAGAAATGCGCCGCACCCGTAGGTTTACTGCTTCACATACTATCAGCACTCAGTCAAAAGCGATGAGATAATAGTTGTCTGATAGGGATCAGGCTTACTGTTTGTTTGAAACGAATCACAATCACTGCAAAAAGCCAAGCTGTCATTGTCTTAGTCTGTAGATAAACCCAAGTATGCAGGCCACAGGACCTCCCGCCATAATTACTAGGAGTTAGCAATCGGGCTAAGAACTGAACCCGATGAACTAACCCATCGAGTGCTGGATAAAAGCCAAGATGTACCTCCCCAGTTTTCTCCAGTGCTGATTCTATCTAACACCTTGAATTTGAATTAGGTATAGCACTTAGAAATACCACGACTTTGATACTCAATAACTTAGATCAATAGTTAGTTTATACTTCCCCTTATGACCAGTATGTATCTACAAGTTGATAAGATGTTGTCCAGCACTCGAAGGGATAGTATCCAGAGGATGTACACGCACCTTAAGTTTCTTGATTCGTAGCTCATTCACGGTCAACTTATTCAAGCCGCGCCTCATTGACATCTATGTATCTCATTGACATCTATGTATCTCATTGAAATCTGTGTATCTCATTGACATAGATCCATTTGACTTGGAAGTCTCAAACTTAACAAGATTTGAGTCGCAAAGATCGGTGGCAGGTTACGGGACTACCAACATGTGTTAAGTGTCATTTGTATAGATTCATTCAATATCGCCAGCTACCTAACTGGGTTCATGTTAATACTTCTTGATTTGTATCCTGGTTAAAATTATAAGATGATGGTATCAGTAATAGGTTGATTTTATATGCCATTTGACGGAACGCTAAATAACTCTCTAAAATCGCAACTATGAACAGATATGTCGCTTCTCGTTCGTAGAAAATTGAAGTCGTAAAATGTACTTTACAGTACTGTCGAGATCCCTCCTATCTCAACTGCTTGGCTCAGAAATTTCAGCCTGACCATGAAGCTTCCGGGCTGTCTGACTGTCTGGAGTTGGTTGAGTTTAGCGCCATGGGCTCTTCAGGTTGACCGAAATGTAGATGAGCCACCGGAGAGCCAATCCAAGCACCTGTCTTGACTGTTCAGATTTAAGAACTGAATTGTCTGTTTCTGATGATTCTCTCTCTGATTTTCAGTCGAAAACCACGACAACTTTGTTCGCTTTGCCTGATTTGGCCAACTCCAACGCGTCTATCGCCTGGTCAAACGGGATTTGATCACTGACGATCTCCGCGTACTTGTCCCAATTGTCGACGATATCATCTGTGACCTCGAAAATCTCTGTCGGATATCCCACGCTGAAAACAATCGTCAATTCCGTCGAAATCAACTGTGCAAAGTTTAATTCCGTCGGCTTTCTGTGGACTCCTACCACGCCGAATGTGGCGCCTCGCTTCGCCATCTTGCACACCTGCGCAGGGACCGGAGGTGCGCCCGCCGCGTCCAGAAAGATATCGGTACCAGGACGAGTGCCTCGGTTTTGTGCCGTCGCTCCGTCTCCTTGCAACTCGACCAGCGTCGCCGCCAGATCTTCAGCTTCAGCTGAGTTGACGACAGCATCGGCACCAACTTTGAGAGCCTTTTCGAGCCTCGCGTTGACCACGTCCACGACGACAATGTGGCTCGCCCCCTTTCTGCGATACCCCAAGACCGCGCCCAGACCGATGGGCCCCGCGCCAAAAACCACAACCTTGCAGCCCGGTTTCGGGCTCGTCCTGTTTACCGCGTGCAGGGCGACCGCCATGGGCTCGTTTAGTGCCGCAATGTGCCAGGGTATGCTCTTCGGAATCTTCTTCAGGTGCTTCCGTGGCTCGTAGTTGTAGATGACGACGTATTCGCACAGCGCACCCTGCGCACCGCCCGAGCCCAAGAGGCCGTCTTGAAAAACCATCGTGTCTACCACGACATGGTCGCCGACTTCGACGTCTGGTGACTCAATGCCCGCTCCGATTTCTGCAACTTCTCCTGCTGGTTCGTGGCCGAGGGGCGTACAGCCCTGGTAGGGCGGGATGCCGCCGTGATCGGTGTACAGGCTGTCTGAGCCGCAGATTCCGCAGGCTTTGATTTTGAGAAGAACGTCCTTAGGGCCAGCTTCGGGCTTCGGGTGGTCGACCCACGACACAACACCGGGCGCCGTGATTTCAACACGCTTCATGACAGGCTCAGGCTGGAACTGAACAAAGAGAATGTGAAAGGATGGTCGCTAGAAAACAGAATCACGTTTAAAGGAGAGTTGGAACAGAAGGCCATCCTCTTGTACGGAATATGAGTCCCGCTCATGGTCTCTTATATTCTATTTCCTCTTCGATTTCAATTGGCTTCATCGTTTGGAAAGCGAGACCGATACCGAGACATCGTGAAGACACAAATGAGAAGTAGCTGAGTGCGAAAGGGGGGGTATTGCGACGAAGGTTGACAAGCTCCCCGAAACTAGCCCCCCTTTACCATTTTGCTGGGGCCCCCTAGTTTAGTTCTAGATGCCGCGAACCTTACTTTGGAGTTCGGGAAGTGGTTCAGTGCAACATACGCTCCCATTGGCGACCCAAGGTAGTGACTAAGCGCTATCAGGAGCACTACTCCCGCCGTTAGCCTTCGGGTTTAGGTTATGCTGCGGAGTACTCCGCCCGTGCCTTGCTTCCAAGTTCCAGGACTCATCGTCGGAAGAAGAAATGACCGTGATAAGGGCATCATGCCATCAGAGCCCGCCAAGAAGATCTCGTGAGTTTCTGAACCTCGATGATGGAAGACAATGTGAAGATGACTGCTGACACTAGCCGTAGATGCAAGAGATGCCAATATCGAAAGGCATCTTGAACCCTCGCAACTTGGGTAGTCGTAACTTCACTGACTCGGCGTTCTGCGCTCATAGCTAAAATGCTCACGCACGGAGCCATGCCAGAACTGCGCAACGGCTCAGCAGACTTGCGAGTATCGAGAGGTCGACCGTAAACGACGGCCAGCGACACACGAATATGTCGTCAGCTTAGAGAACAGAGTCGCATGGCTGGAGTCATTCATCGGTAAACTTCAAGCCGCGCCAAGCCCGGAGCGGGACATCCTGCTAAAGACCGTCTCCTTCGGGGATCACCTCTCAATCCCGGAATCAGCTGCAGTAGTGAGCGTGAGCGAAGAAAAGAATCCTGAGCCATCTCGAGACAGCAGCGAGAATCTTCAGGTCGACCTTGAGGGTTCGCTCATTTACCATGGTGCGACGAGTATCTATCGCGCCCATCTCGGGGTGCCGGCACGGGGCAACGCCTCACCCTCACGCGAGCTTTCTGCGAATTATGTCGTTGGTCCCGACTCAAATTTTGAGCATGTGGCAGAGCATTTCGGAATCAGCCTATACGACGAACTGGTTGATGATGCATTGATGCAGTTCTTCAAATGGCAGTACCCGCACTTCATGTTTATTTACCGAGAAGCCTTCTTGAGGGACCACTTTGGTGACCGGGTTCGCGGCAAGTATTGGTCATCGGCTTTGCTCCTGTCTATCTGTGCTTTGGGTACACTTATGTCACCGGACAAGCGCCACCGAGATGCGAGCGAGCAGTTCTTCTCCGCTGCCGAGAGCATACTCATCGTCTCCGGCTTCACGAAACCTTCCATCGTCACTGTACAGGGCTTCCTCTGCCTGGCATTCTACGAGATTGGAAGAGGAAATCTCTCAAAGGGATGGGGCTTTTCGGGTAAGTCCTTGCTTGTGATGCCCAGTTCGTCGATACGTGATACTGAATGTGAGCGGGTGTAGGAATCGCGTTCCGGATGGCGCAAGACATGGGGTTTCAGAGGGACCCAAAACATTGGGTATCCCACGATGCATCGCTAGCTACCGAGGAAGATTTGGAGATTCGCAGACGCATCTTTTGGGGATGCTACACTTCTGACAAATTGATCAGCCTGATCCTTGGACGATCAGTCTATCTTTTCTATGATGACGCAGAAGTCGAAACCACCAACAGGCTCCCGTAGGTCTAAGATGTACCTCTACGAGTTTCCACCTTACCATGTACTGACTGCCGATCAGAGACTTTCCAGAGATGAAGCCCTGGCTCCCTGCTGGGTTTTCGGATTATGACGGGGGGTTCGGTGTCGTAAATCCCCTCATCCCATGTTTCAAGGAGCAGATCCGGCTTTCCAAGATCATTGAGAAGATGCTTTCAAGGCTGTTCTCCACCAAGAGCAGCCTGGAGGGCATTGGTCGCCAGTCGTGTCTCGACAGCCTCAACTTTGAGCTGTGTAGCTGGTATGAAGCGTTGCCCGACTGTGCGAAATGGAACAGATGGGAACCACCAAGCACCCTGCTCATCCCAAGCGTGGCAGCACTCCAGTTAGTTCAATTCCCTTACCAACCCCCCCCCCCCCCTTCTGTTACTTTGATCATGCAAGATGGGACTAAAAACTGATTTTTCCATCAGTTTGCTCTTTCATAGCGTCCGCATTGCGCTAAATTTCGAGCAAGCGGTGTCCCATGACATCTCAGCTCTGAAAGACAATGCCCGCAAAGACTGCTTATCGTCTGCGGAAGACATCGCACACATCGTACGGAAATACCGCAGCCAGTACGGTCTTGGACACAGCCCTCTGATGATGATCTACGGAGTTATGCAAGCGGTGAGAACGCTGTCGTTATTCGGCACGTCGGAAGAAGCTCAGTACTTGTTGCATGTTTTGGACGAATGCTCATCTGCCTGGACGTTGGCCCACCAGGCGAGAGATAGATTGGCACGAGTCGAGGGGTGAGATGCTGTTGCAACTTTCCACCATCCGTTTGATTTGCGTGAAGAGTAAAGCAGTCCAGCACCATACCAGACCTTAGGAGGTAGCCCTCTACAATTCGAACATTTCAGTAGAGGGGCGAGAAACTGCACTAATTATGGTTCAAACTCCAAGACCAATAGCAAGGGGGTCGGCGATTCTAGACACAATGGATGCGAGTAAGTTTTAACGGTATAGAATGTCATCATTCTAGTACAAGTCATATCCTATATCTCTGAAAGTCCTCAGGGCAAGGGAAGGCCCGCCTCTAATCCTGTCTTTAGGACACCAGCAAGCTTCTTCACGTCTGAGATGTTGTTGTAGAAACCAAAAGAAACTCTGATGCCCAGGCGGTAGGGCGTGACAAGCACACCACTCTCCTTTAAGAGATCCATCCACCTCGGGTCATGCAAATCCAGAATGTACAAATGAGGCGCATGATCCTTGCGAGCCGAGGACCCGACTATCTTCACCCCGAGACTTCGGCACTCCTCTCTCAACACATCACCTAGGCGGTAGAGGTGCTCCTGCACACGTCCGGGACCCATGGAATCCAGATAAAACGTCAAAAACGCCTTTGCAGCCGCTGCACTGATCAAGCTCAAATTCAGATGCTCGTATCGGCGAGTGGAAGAGTGATATACCACCTCTTCGGAAGGGACCAACAGGTCAGCTCGCACGTTGCTGACGGCCCCGTAGCCGACAATGGGGGGAGTGGGGTCGGTGTCGGCGATGAACTCCGGGTTGACGTAGAGAACCGCGAAACCCGTCGGGCAGTTCAACCCTTTGTGCAAACTGAAGGCCGCCGCAGAAACCCCCAGAGCTCGGACGTCCACTTCTGCGAAGCCGACCTGCTGCGTGAGGTCTGCGAGGACGTGAATGCCGCGTGGTCTGTATGTTGCGCAGATGTCGGCCACGTCGTTCCACTGACCGCTGTGGAACATGATGGAGCTGAGCCCGATGGCCCTGGTACGCTCGTCGACATACGGCGCAAAGGTTGCGGTGTTGGCGGCCGTGACGTGCCCGGTCTCTTCCGCGGTCGAGATGGTGGGCACCTGTCGGACCTCGAGGCCGGCTCTGCGGAGAGCCATCCATCCGTAGACATGGTTTGGGTGCTCTGTGTCCAGGACGACAACGTTGTCGCCAGGCTCGAATCTGAGGCTTCGGATGAAGCATCCCAGTGCCTCTGTTGTGTCACGGGTGAAGGCTAGGGAGCTCGGGTCGGCGTTGATGTACCGGCCGACTAAAGCACGAGTCTCTTCGACGGCGTTCTGCCATTGAGGCTTTGGATGAGGGTTGTAAAGGGCATCGGAAGTGAACTTGGCGATGGCGCCGTGGATTATAAGGTTTGAAGGGGGTTGGTAGGAGGCGTTGAGGTAAGTGAGGCTCTCGTCGGCCAGAAGAGGGACTAGAGACCGGAAGGTAGAGAAGTCGGCTTCCGAAGGAGGTCGAGGGGATGATTTGATCGAGGTTGGGACATCGTCCACATGGTCTTGAACAGCACTAGGCGACATGATGAGTCTGAATGGGTTGTATAGGAGAAGAGATCAGTATGATGAGATTGAGGTACAGCGATAGACTCGGCTCTCCGTCCTGAAGCTGCCGGCTTTTATCGTCTCTTCATGTTCCTATATCGGCGCCAACATCCAGAATGATTTCTCGGCATTCCGTCGATGGCCCGATATGACCCTATAGAACTTGACGCGTATGAGTTTATGGACGTACCAGTGGCGAAACTAGCTCATGGAGGTTGAAGTCCGTCTTGAGTCCTTGGCGGATGATTAGGATCTCGGAGCGCCAAGGGGGCGGGGCAATCTTGATAGTATCGACCACCGAGCCGTAAGTTCAGCCTCGGAAACTTCTTATACCTGGAGTGATAGATTATGACCAGCGCTGAATATGTCATTTCTGTGCTGAGTCGATATCGAATCATCTGATGTCGTTGCAGGGTCACCCCAAGGATCCACCATCGTCAATCCGGCAGCGCGGACTTCGACCTCCATTTGCGGGTCGCACGTTGATAAGAGGCCCCTTTCCCCGCATGTTGGTGCAATTTCGCTCCACGCCAACGTCCTTAGTCTGTGGATTATCTGGACAATGTATTAGTCCTTATCGGTTCCCCAGGTTCCAAGATAACTCTGGATTACGGAGAATGACTTCCATAAGTACACTTCATGACTTTAACGATCGCTAAGCCGAGAACATGTTTTGCGAGATAAGTCCGGAAGGGCTTAACATCTAGTTCCTTCGGCCCTTATCTTGCTGGCACGCAGATTATAAGAATCTGTTGCCCGGCGTCGAGAGCCGACTATTGGGCGTCATCATCACTGACGGGATTCTTTTCATTTGTTTCAATTGCTCAAAGTGCTTATGACTGGAAAATCACACCGCAAAATACTCTGAATCTCTTTGACTAAATTGCCTTCACAATGAGCAGCGATGATATCAACAGCAAATATGGCAAATCCGCCAATGACGTCGTCGGCACAGTGGTAGAGCCCTCTGACATGGGGCCATCAACCTCCAACGTCGAGGGGACTTCCACAGAGACGAGAGGCGAACAGCAACAACTCAAGCGGGAGTTCAAAGAACGTCACGTCTCTATGATCGCTGTCGCCGGCGCCATCGGGACCGGACTCATCATCGGCTCTGGTACGGGTCTTGTTAGGGGCGGTCCCGCGAGTCTGCTGATCGCGTATACTCTCATCGGAGCGGTCGTCTTCTTCATCATGACGGCCGTGGGAGAGATGGCAACAATGCTTCCTTCGGACAAGGGATTTGCTGGATACGCTACACGTTTTGTTGATCCGGCTTTGGGGTAAGACTAGGACCACACTGTCGATACGAACTTCTGTTCTTGAGCGAGCTAACTCAAACGTGGAAACAGGTATGCCACGGGATGGAACTACTTCTTGAAGTATGCTATCGTCCTCCCCAACAACCTTACTGCAGCAGGCATCATCATACAATATTGGAGACCAGACCTCAACGTCGCCATTTTTGTGACAACCTTCACCATAGCCATTATTGCTGTCAACGTAAGTCAAGTATCCGGACAACTACTATTACTCTTTGAACTAACAAACCATTAGATCCTACACGTTTCCTTCTTCGGCGAAGCAGAATTCTGGATGTCCGCCGTAAAACTCCTCGTGATCGTAACCCTCATCCTAACCTGCTTCATAATCTCCATGGGCGGACAACCCTCCCACGAAACAATCGGCTTCAAATACTGGCACAACCCAGGCGCCTTCGGCTCCTATCTCGTTGACGGTCCAACAGGCCGGTTCCTCGGCTTCTGGGCCGCGACAGTCCAAGCTTGCTTCGCTTACACCGGCACCGAAGTCGTCGGCGTGGCCTTTGGTGAGGCACCGAACCCGCGCCGTACGATCCGCAAGGCCGTGCGCCAGACGCTGTGGCGCATCGTCTTCTTTTACGTCTTGGGTGCGCTGGTGCTGGGGATGTCGGTGCCGTATACCAATGACATGCTTATCGGCGGGACAAAGAAGAGTACCGGGGCCGCGGCGAGTCCGTTTGTTGTTGCGGTGCAGATTGCGAACATCCCGGTATTTCCGCACGTTGTCAACGGGTGTCTACTTGTCTTCGTCCTGAGCGCTGCCAACTCGGATATTTACATTGGATCTCGTACGCTCTTTGGCCTAGCACGAGATGGCCAGGCGCCGGGATTATTCATGAGGACGTCTGGAAAGGGCGTTCCGCTTTACGGGGTCGCGGCTACGGGTGTCTTTGCGGCGCTGGCTTACATGAACGCCGCCAAGAGTTCATCCCAGGTGTTTGGGTATCTCGTCAGCTTGGTCACGGTGTTTGGCACCCTCAACTGGGTGAGCGTCTTGACCAGTTACATCTGCTTCACCAGAGGTATGCAAGCGCAGGGTATCCCGAGGAGTCTGATGCCGTATCGTGGGCCGTTGCAGCCGTATGGCTCATACTTTGCTCTATTTGTGACCATACTGGTTGTCCTGTTTAACGGTAAGTCCACGTCTTCTTAGTCGATTACACGAAGATTACTTGCGCGATCTTTCTGACACTAATGACAGGTTACAATGCTTTTATCCCAAAGTTAACAGTGTCCACTTTCATGACCTCCTACATCGGCGTTGCCATCTATTTGGCCAACATTTTCAGCTACAAAGTCTATGCCAAGACACGGCGGGTAGAGCTTCACTCGATGGATCTCGTTACCAACAGGCTCGAGGATGACGGAAGCAAGTATCCTAGTACACTGGAGAAGGCGGCTTCGTGGGCGGTAGAGCGGCTCAGGCGATAGGATTGACATTATTCAATAGATATTACATATATGGACAGGTTTAATTCGGAAGTGGTATCATCGCGGCTCTTCAGATCTGGTCCCATCCCACATATATCTACATGCACTCATCACCATGATATCTTCACTCGCCAGCTATCATGCAATAGCAAAATCCATACGTACATCTCCAGGTAAACAGCATTCGAGTTCGGATTGGGGTGCCTCTAAGCCGCAACCTTCTCGCTCTTGGAAGTCTCAGTCATACCCTCAGCAGGAATCTCAGCATCGGTGTTCTCGAAGCTCTCGCCCCTCTTCATGCCGAGCTGACGGGTGTCGTAGCCGTTTGCCTCCAAGTAAGCGCGGTAGCGCGCGTCCTCGAGTGCAATAGTGTCTTGCCCGATGTGCGGCAGGCAGAAAATCGCGAGGGCGGCGGACAAGACGCAAAGCGAGGAGGATACCCAGAAGGGGTATTGGGCGGAGGCGACGGCGTTGTCACCGGCGGCTGCTTGGATGTACGGGAAAACTAGATTGACCTTGTCAGCCAAATAATCTCTATAACCTTTGTTACATCAGGCATGTGTAACTTACCCCAAGTACCGACGAAAGCGCCAATTTTGCCAATGGCAGCGGCGACACCATAGTACTTGCCGCGAATGCCCGTCGCGCAAGTCTTTGCGGCAAGCAGACCGATGTTGTTACCGGGACCGAACTCGCCGAGCGCCAAAAAGATGCCGTAGACGACGACAAAGCCGCCGACCATGCCGGGCTGCGACAAGTTGAAGTAGTCGCCGGCCATGATGAAGCCGACGACGGCCTGCAGGAAGACACCGAGGGCGAGGGCGTAGCGAGGACCAAGCCAGTCCGAGGCCGGGGCGCCAAGCATGGTTCCGGGGATGTAGAACAGGTTGATGACCGTGTTCCAGCCGAAGACGGTGGTGAGCGGGGCCGTATCTCCATACAGATTGCTCAAGATTGTTGAGGAGTAGATACCGAAGGAGTAAGCGGAGAACTGATGTCGGAAATTAGTGTGTGTGGTTCATCATAGTGCCCACAGCTTCAACATGACTTACATCATAGATGAACCAGATCAAGCTGACGACGAAGAGGCGCCATCCATAAAACTTGAGTGAGAGAAGGTAGGGCGTCTTCGCGTAGCGCATGGAGTTCTTGGTCGATGCTTCGGGCTCCTTGACGAAGAGACGGAGGGCGAAGAGGAACATGGGGAACACGACACCGATGCCCAAGCTGGTGCGCCAGATGGTGCTGTAGTGACCATTGTGGCAAGCGGCTGCGACAACATATGGCACGAATGCTATGCTCTAGTATCAGTATCGCCAACATCAAGATCAAGAGTCTGAAGAACGGACCGCCAATTACGAAACCCTAGTTTACAATGTTAGCAAACGTGCAGTTGACAGTAAGAAGATGGCGAGATACGTACCCAATCAATCATGGTGTTTGTGAACATGATGAACCACAAGTTTCTCGAGCCCGATTTTAGCTCGCCGGTGGACTCTGCTGCGCCGACGCTACCCGCGGGGTACTCTCCTCCAATGCCGATACCGACCTAAATGTCATCGCGATGACGTTAACAATTGCACTTTTTCTCTGAGCGTATGCGCTTATCCCAAGCACTTCGAGCCAGATTCGACAACGAAGCAAAGAGCGCCAGCCTGATTCAGACTTACAAAGAATCGCCATGCGGCCAGGATGTTGAACATGCCGATATCGTCACCCTTGTAATAGGATCCGGCGGCGAGCGCAGTGAAGACGAGCAGGATGACGGTCGACACGAGCAGCGAGTTGGTTCGCGACCAGTGGTCAGCGAGCCAGCCGAATGCGAGCTGTCCCACGACGGTGCCGGCAAATGCGATGTCGCCGACGTACTTCTTGGCGTTGGAGTTCTTGTAGAGGTCGCCGTACTGCAGTGCGAGGATCGTGGTGACGGATCCGATGACCTATGCCCCGCGTCAATGACCATTCCCACGAGATGGCGTGCAAAAAGCGGTTGCGCTCACGTTGTTGATGTAGCCGTCGGAGAAGAGACCGGCGCCGCAGGCAATGACGGGCACAATGGCCTTCCGGAACGGTTGGCGGGGCGCATCGTCGACGGCGACGGTCTCTTGCGCCGTTGCCTCGGACTCTGCCGACTTCTTTCTTCGGAAGTTGAGCATTGTTGCGGCTCTTTTCCTCGTGTAAGTGCTCAAAGCTGCGCTCAGTGTGTCGAAGGGAGAAAGACCCTACGACACTGCGACAGAGTGAAGTCAACAATCGAGAAGATGACGGCACAGACAAGACTGTGTGCGTGCGTGAGGGGGGAGGAGAGGCGAGAGGTTGTGCGAAGCGGCGCGCAAAGGTTAAAAAGAATAGGCGCGACGAGTCAAGAAGCGCAAGGGGAAATCAACATGGTATTTATTCGGACGATCACAAGCCCGTCGGGGCAGCCACAGCACAATCTGCCAACCAGAGGGGCCTCTCTTCTCTCATGTTGCTTTACGGTCTGGTGTCTCTTGTCCCCCTTACCACGCCCTCAGGCAGCTCTGCTGTTGGTTGCTTTCGTTCTGTGGTGAGTAGGTGTTTGTGACAGACAAAAAAGAGAGAGATAAACCTTGGGAATGCCTCGGATGTCCCGTCCCACCCTACCTTGTTCCCCGGCGGACGGGACCCGGGCTCACCCAATGATGGGCAGCCAGCCCCGATGCAACATAATCGAAAGGATTCTATGGGTCCCTCTCCCCTCTCTCACGAGTCACCTACGGCTCCCAGAGCGATTCTTTGGAGGCAGGCGAGTGGTCTGTTGGTTGTCTTTCGAGGGAGAACGAATCCACACCGGATAACAGTTGCGGACAGATACCGGGTTGTATGCTGATAAGACACGGTTATGCGGCAAGAGGGGGAGGAGCCTGGTGATTTCCTACGGAGTACGCATACCCATTGGGACTTTTCGGTCTGGGCGCGGGCAACACACCGTAGGCCGCTCACCTGGGGAGCACGGGGAGGAATCCTGAAGAACCAAAGCACGGGGAGAGAGGAGTGGAGGGGGGACGTGGAGGGAGTGTGGGAACCCGATGTTACCCATCCGCTAGGCGACCTGTTGGTTCGTGCAGAGCTGCAGTAGTTCATGTGCTTTCTCGACTCGTCTCCCGCTTTCCACAGGTTGATGAACAGGTGGCACAGATGACGCTGCGATGAGAAGAAGCACCGTAAGCCAGAGAGAAATGGTGGTCGCGTGTCTTATTTCCTACCATAGCCAATTGTGATTCGATGAGAGAAAAGATGCATCGCTAAGCTTTTTCCAAGCGGTCTAGCGCTTCTCGGCAGCCCTAGGAGGCTCACTTCACTTGGCGCTCTCCCGCATGCTGCCAAGGCTTTTCCCATGCGACCTTGTTGTTGCTGAGCTAAGATACGATGGGGGGAAATTGTTAGTGCTATGGATTGCTTCCAGCACTGTTTGGTTACTTTGGTGACCTGCCTGTGACACATGAAAACCTACGAGCAAATACGTTGACAACTTTCAACACGTGCTGCTTCTTCAAAATGTCAGCAACCGAGACTAGGCCGACTATTTCGCAAAACATACGACATGGAATCCGTAATCCGTCAAAGGATAGCCGAAGAGGTGGATAGTAAGTCCGATGTTACAAAGACTCCAAGCTAGATTCATTGGGTCTTTGGCAATTGAATCGGTCGCCGAACTGCCGTCATCCAGGGAAAACTTGAACAAATTGCGCGGCTCAAGCATCTTCATGAGAGCACGTGGTTGGGTTACTTCGTAAAGACATTATTGTTCAATTCATAAGCACTAGGGTGTAGAAAGGAAAATCTCTGCGAGTCGCTGTTGCGCAATCTTTTTCGCGTACGGCCAATCCAGGGCCGTGTTGCCCACCACGTGCTTGCGGCGCCGATGTGCCGTCATTGCCGGCCCGCCCCGACTTTCGGTCCTGTGGCGGCGGCAAGACCCCTTTTCTGCCTCCCGGGACCCGACATTTTCGGCGTGGAGGCGTTAATGAGGTCAATGTTGGTAAATCTTTAGTTTTCTAAAGGCGCAGATTTAGAGAGGTTTCCAGTAATTGCTAGATAATCCGAATATGTTTAACGTAATCACTGATAGAGATGATTGGCATCACTTGTCGGTATGATGTATCCAGTCTCGGGTTAACTCGTTCGCTGGTTTCGTTGTGGTCGCTGAATGGGTGAAGGTATTAAACGTCCGGTAATTCGTCAGAGACTTACGAGCCCATCAGAAAATGACTTCCTAGAAACCGAAGAGCAAAGGGCAGCAAGCGAGTACATATACTCGGTGAGAGCGAGGGCCAGGTGAGAAAGTACGTAACAGAATAGCGGCTCTATCTGTGCTGAATATGTTAGTCGTATTGCTCGCATTCGTTTCCAGACAATTGCTTCGTACGGAGTAATCCGTACATCCAGAGCACTAAAAGATAATTAGATTAACAGAGTCAGTCGCCTCAAGACTCGTCGATCAATGCCAAATACTACGTGGCCAAGATATTTGTTGTCTAAATAAGCTTCAGAAGTACCATCCGGTTCAATCTCATTATGGCAACTTTTCGGCGAGCTGGATGATTCCCGAATCCCTCCGGCGCACTCATATACGCCCGCTCTGTACGCGAATGCACGAACACACCGCCGGGTCTACCATACAGTTTATCGTCTATATAATTGTCGTAAAAACGACACCGTTAATCGAGGGCAGCATTCAACGCTTGATATACTACAACAATAATCTGCAACGCTGTTCTGGTAAAAACTTCAGTAGAATATGAAGGGATACGGGAACTTCTTGATGCAAAGACGCCTCTAGGGATCACCACTCTCTGGATTGCGACATGATATCAAAAGATGCGACTGGCCCTGGGATCCAAAGGACGATGCTGTATTGCGTTTGTTTGACCATCACTTATAACACAAATTTGCGACCATTTTGCGAGTAAATGAGTGACCATGGTTTCAAGTTAAGATTGAGGAAATAGAGTTATCATCAATTGACTACCATGACTCGATTACTTGGTCCTTGACATTAGTGTCACAAAGCTTCGACATCGAATACTCGTATTCCGCAATGGTCCAGTTGGTCTGATCACCGCCAGTTCCCATGTCATATAAGTAAGATCTGATGCACCTATCTCACTGTTAAGAGTCTGAAGATAACATTTACATTCTTATCCCTCTTCATCGTCTTTCACTCTTTGAACGTCACTCATTTGCATTACCTTAACACTCATTCATCATGCATGCGTCCACTGTCCTCGCCCTGCTCACAGCCTCTGCTGCCCAACTCGTCGCCGCGGGTGGTTTCGCGTCGACATGCAGCGACATGACCTACTCGGGCACCACGTTCACCGCGAAGTGCAGAAACACCTTTGTTGATCCCTACTACCCGGACGCCCCCATCGACTTGTCAAAGTGCCTTGCCAACGTCGGGGGCAAGGTTGTCGTACGTCCATTCCCCCTTCCAAAATAAGGTCCCAGACAATCAAGAGTTTATTGACTAATCCCTGAACCATAGTGCCGACCCAAGAGGTAAAGTCTGCTCGAAAAGTCAGAATGATTGAGGAATCCTCCAGATACTGACTTGTCTCTCGCCAGCCCATCCTTCAAGTTTTGTGACTGCGGTCTTGGCAGTGACAAGAAGATTTTGAACTGCCGTTGCACCGACTCTACTGGAACCAAGCAACCTTCTTCTCTGAACCTTGGTATGTACATGCATTGAGTCATAACCAGCTTAGTGCCTTCAAAACTTACAATTTTCTAGATACCTGCCTGACCAACAACGACGGAAGCTTGTCTTGCTAAAGCTTCGTGCCGGCTGCAGCTGATTTTGGTTCGAAGTTCGAATTCACAGAGTGATAGGGTGAACTTCAAGGCCTAGGAGACTGGGGGCTAATCGAGAAATACACACTTTAACAGAGAGCCAGAGCCTAAATGCCCCAGACATGTTTATGCGGAATGTAGATTTGGTGGGTTGCTAAAGACCTCGATTAAGTATCTAATCGAAGTGTATCTATAGGCGAGCCTTGGTATCTTCAAGTCCCGTCTCTTGGCCATGTGCATCCTTTGCGCCTGTCCCTTGTACCCGGCCGCGTCCATATCAGACCGCGACCAGACTGGCCCTAAGCGTAGAAGTCAGACCGATCTTAGTGTCCGTCCTTATGCCCTTTGACCATCACCTCCTCTTTAACACCAGCCTGTCGGACTATCTGCGGGGAAGAACGATTCCGACAAGCTGCTGCCGTGTCTAGCTGACTGTCGAGACCTTGCCAACCTCTCGGCTAGCTGAAAGGCTGAGGTTGAAGAGGCTCTCTGCAATAGCCTAGGCGTTGAATGTGGCCCTGCATCCTGGTCCTGAGTCTACCAGATGTGCCAGCTATGCGGCATCGGAGAGCTCCTAGCTAGGCACTTGACGGCAATGCCAGAAGGCATCTCTAGGTTTCTGCTCGTTGATGCGAAAGTGGAAGCTCAATCTCGATGCCGCTGGTGTGGTGCACGCCAGCCCCACAGGCGCACTTAAGCCAGCACGGAGTTCAGTAACATCCTGGTTGGACTCACGGCACCTTAAGTTACCAGTGTCACAGCGGCTGAGCAGAGAATCGTAATCAATTCACCACGAGACATAGGCTCAAGCCCACGGCCATCTTTTGGTATTGATTTGATAGCAAAGGCCCAGACTTGCTCCAAATATGTCGGTCGAGAGCCCACATCCGAAGCTCCAAATGCCATGCGAAATCAGCTGTCATTCTGATGGATGTGTACTTGATCATGCCTCCTCCGTTGGCTTAACGTCGTACTCGACTTCCGTCCTAATCACGTACTTGGCGCCCTTTCTCACACCAGTACCCTCGTGAAGAGGCGCACCCTTTGCATCTCCATGCGGGAAGACGGCGACTCCGCCCATGACCGGTCGCACCGGGTACGCATTCAGCGTGCCCTCCCGCGCCGCTGGAAGGAAGTAAGTTGTTTCGCCGCCCTCAAATTCGTCGTTCAAGTAGATGAGGAACGTGAACAAGGAGCTCTGCTTCTTGTCTTCGGGCGATGCATCGTAGACATATGTGTCGTCTGGAAGAATACCAGAAGGCGGCCAGGCACCGTCAATGTGCGCGCGGTACTCGGCTCCGGGGACGTAGCGGTACACGCGGAACCGTCGGTTGAGGCCGCGCACCTTTCGTCCGTCAACTGATTGGGGGACAAAGGACGAGACTCTAGACCAAAGCGCATCGTGGAAAGTGGTATCCACGACCCAGTAGAAGTTGTGCGCAAGAATGCTAATGTCCCCATCCTCGCGAAGAGGGGCATCGGGGAGGAAGTTGACGGTCTCACCGGCGGTTATGATTGCTTTACATTCATTCACAGAAAGAACGTCTTTCAGGAGGCTGAGCCCTGGCACGACAGGGTGTGCGTGTGCTGTTACTAGTGGCCGTTCGTCGACGAGGGGTATCGTGTTAGGGGCGGTCGTGTAAAGGAGTGCGTCGTGGTGGTTGGGCGGTTTCCGAAGCGGGCCGGGGGTCCGTTCGATGACGCGAAGAGACGCTGCCAAATTCGCCGGCGCTGATTCAAAGATTGTCTTGTCAAGTACAGAGGCGTATACCTGAAGGGATGGCGTGGTGGGACGGAGGTCCCAAGTGTCCTGCAGGGCGATTCCGGGTGTAGAAGAGAGTGGCAAAGGCACGGCCTTGGGGTTGCTGTCGGAGTGCCCACAAGCTCGCAAGACGGCATCAAGGACCAAGAGTCGCTGCTTGTCCCTTTCAGTTCTCTGTATGGTAACACCGTCTCCCTCCCCTTCAGGCAATGTGGATAGGCCGCTAATGACGTCCAGATCTCGCACCCAGCGACACAGGGCTCCTAGCTTCGGCTCCTGGCCACGTATTCTCATTTCGGATAGCAGTATTCTGGCATCATCGTACTTCTCGTCGGTGAGGGCGCCAGTGATTCGTGCTGCAAGTCCAAGGTTTGTGCCGGCTGAAGCAACCAATTGTCAGTTCCTGGCAGATAGCGACATCGTATGATATGGGGGTATACAAACGGGCATTGTTGACACCACTGGCGCAATTCTGACGGAAGTCATAGACGGCAACGCGAAGATCTCGGCACTGCTTTGATTTGATAAGATTCGGGTATTTGGCGAGGGTGTTTAGCGTATCAATGGCAATGTCGAGTTCCTCGTCCGATATGACCGTCTGGAGGCTCTTGGGCTCGAGGTTTGAGGCAGTATTGTCATCACTGTCAGGCGGCGTGACTGTCGTCGCTGAGGTCTTGGGAGCTTTTCGCGGAAGCTCCTCCTGCGCGTTTTGCTTGCGCTTCTTCGCGGCCTTTGATTTCGCCATTGTTGTGATGTTTCAACTGTGATAGAGGTGTTGGTATTCGGACGAGGAAGTAGGAGTAGAGTGGCGTTCAGTGGGCTGAGATTTTGGACCAAGCTTCGAAAGTTCCATTGCACCGCCAGTCCAAGGGTCTTGCCCCGCCGAGGGGTTCAGCCAATCGCCAAGTTGGAGCCTGAGGCATTAGGACTGAATCCCGCTGTGGGGCCGCTCTGTGTCCGGGGCGGATCGGTCTAGGTCCGGGGTACCCTTGGCTAGACCTACTTTCCCCCGCTCCATTGTTCATTCTGTGGCATAACAGCGAGGACTACTCCGTATGACGACCTCAACTTGGAATTTTTTCTTTGCGAATCATTATCTCGTTGCGTTAGCAGGCCAACTATCGAACAAGTAGTAATGTTGGCCAAAATATTCCATCGTTCATATTCTAAATTATAGTCCAGTCCGCAATGCATAGAAGAGTCTTCGACAGTGCAATGAAGACCCAAGATTCTTCAAAGAACCCAGAAGATCAGGGTTCATGTAGCTTCTGTGAGGACTACCACATGCTGTAAAGTATACCAAAGTGGCTGCACGTGATACGCATTCAAATCGGCGGCTGAAAGCCGAAAAGGAACCGATATGAGCGGTTAGTTGGTGGGACAGTAACTGCAGTTTGCTGCTGCACAACAGGCTGAATGTGATCAGTCTCAATTCTCCTCAAGGCGCTCTGACCTGCAACGCCAAAGCCGGTGCGGGACCATGCGGGTGTTAACCATCTTGAAATCCGACGCGGAATTATGACCGTCTGAACACCAGCAGTCGCAGCTCTAAATCTGTCAAAAAAACGTCATGGGGTGAACTGTCAAGGAGCTTGCAGATGCATAGAATGCGGACCCGCTATGCTCATACGAGGGATGAAGCGATGCACATGCATAACAGGCCAAATCGAGAGGTCCACACAGGAAGTTGCAACGCCTGGCTGCGCTCGTTACGCAAGGCACATACGTACAACATATGAATTGAATGAACCCTCAAGAGAGAGCGGAGAGATCTTAAAAGAACTCTGTGAGCCGACTGGACCAACAAATAGCGGCAAGGTTTTTATGTCCACGGGCCGTGACGGGCCCCGGAGAATAGCTCCAAATTTTTAGTGATTTTGGTAGCTGTCCTATGCTTTCCGTGTTGACCATTGCCCGCTCTAGGTCTGAGTAGAGAAACTGAGTTCCCTAGCCAGAGTCTAAGGGTGGCATAGCCGTCGATCACGAAGCTTCCCCAGATGCTAGTTCACACCCTCGCACAACAGTGGGTGTGCAAGCACCAATCAGCGAAAGTCAGTTGATGCTTGACGTAAAGCGTACACAAGGTATAATACTGCGGACATTGGCGGACATTCGTGGAGTTGGTTACACATTCGCCCTGTCATTCCCGCACCAGACCCGAGCGCTAAGGAGTACTCCGTATAGTACAGAGCAAAAACGCCTCCAACTGCCGAATCCTGGACGGGTAGCAAGTGCCGGGATCTAGATCACGAGTGGGGGGCGACGTACACCGGAGCCGGGCCAAGCCGGGCGAGTTATGCACGAAATGTGCAAAGCACGGAGACCATCCGACCCACGGTGACGCTCGCCCGCCGCTACACTCCGCGGAGGCTTAGGTTTATCTCCAGATTCTCCACAAGTATGTAACGGTATGCCGCAGTAGTACTGCGAGAGATCGTCGTTTCACAGGGCGTTCGGCTTTCAAGGGTTGAACCGAATTCCGTCGCTTAAATCAAGCATGAGTTGATAAAAAGTGCACTGGTGCCAGACTTGTAAATAGGTAGACGAGCTGCCACCTATCAAGTTCATCCCGTCTGTAATCATCTTGACAGTTTCAGGCTCCGCGGGGAGCCCACGCTATTCAACATGTCGGACCACAGTACTGGCTTCACAGCCCAAATCCTCAATATCCATACCCTCTGTTCAGCCTTTGCTCTAGTCATTACTCTGGTATGCGATGACTTGCAATCCTTCAAATCTAGTGACCAATTAGATTTTACTGTAGCCCTCGACGCTGACCGCAGCTGACCACTCATCTAGGCCGTCGCTTACCTCTTCGGGACAATCATTTACAACGTCTTCCTCCACCCCCTTCGCGTATACCCCGGACCAAAGCTCTGGGCAGCCTCGCGCATCCCCTTCACTCGCGCCACCTTGTCTGGCCAGGTCCACCGCAAGATCTTGGCGCTGCATCAGGAATACGGACCTATCGTCCGCGTCGCCCCCAACGAGCTCGCGTACAACTCCCCCGATGCATGGAAGGATCTCCACGGACACCTGAAGAACGGCACCGGCGACCATGGCCGAGATCCCGTCGCGACCCAGGATAGCAGGCATGGCATCATCGGCGCCAACCGCGAAGACCACTCGCGGTTCCGGCGGGCTCTGTCCCATGGCTTCTCCGCTCAGTCTATGCTTGAGCAAGAACCCATCGTCAAGAAGTACGTGGACCTGCTCTTCCAGCGACTTCATGAAAAGTGCGCTGGTGGTGCCGAGGCTCTGAACATGGTCGCGTGGTACAACTGGACGACATTCGATGTTATCGGTGACCTGGCTTTCGGCGAGCCGTTCCACTGCTTGGACGATTCTGGCTACCATCCCTGGGTGAAGCTCATCTTTGACGGGATTAAGGGCAACTCTTTCAAGAACTGCATGCGACGATTCCCGCCGATCGAGAAGCTCTTAATGCATCTCATCCCGGCCGACCTCCGCAACAAGCGAGATCAGCACATTGCACTCACTAAGGAGAAGGTTTCCAAGAGACTTGCCATGGAGACTGACCGACCAGACTTTATGGACTCTATGCTGCGCACAAAGGGGCCTCAGGTAATTCGAACCTACTAGCCGCAAAATTGCCTACGAATTCTAACATTGAGTGCACCAGAAACTCACATTTGAAGAACTCAAATCGAACTCCTCGGTCCTCATCATCGCCGGCTCGGAAACTACCGCAACAGCTCTGTCGGCAATCACCTACTACCTCTGTACGAATCGCCAGGCTCTTGACAAGCTCACCCACGAGGTCCGAACAGCCTTCTCCTCTGAGGAAGAGATCGAGATGGTCAGCGCGCAGCAGCTACAGTACATGCAAGCGGTCATGAACGAAGGTCTTCGAATGTACCCTCCCGTCCCTACGGGAATCGTCCGCAGAGTTACCGACGATGGCGGCGTATTCTTGGGTCAATACGTGCCGAGCGGGGTAAGTTTACGCTCATTTTTATTAAGCTTTGCGAGGGGACAAGAACGTGATGCTGACGAGGTGGTAATACACAGACGTTGGTACAGGTCTGGCATTGGCCTGCCTTCCACAGCCCGGAGAACTTCACCCTTCCTGACTCTTTTATCCCCGAACGTTGGCTCGATGATGCTCGCTTCTCTGGCGACAAGAAGGAAGCGTTCCAACCGTTCTCGGTCGGCCCTAGAAACTGCATTGGCAGAAAGTAAGTTGCATTATCCTCTGCCTTCCACGATAACGTGTTCAGTCCTCAGATGCTAATCTACTGCGTCTCCTCATAGCTTGGCTTACGCGGAAATGCGTCTCATACTCGCTAGAATGATCTGGAACTTCGACATGAAGCTATCGGAGGAAAGTAGAGGCTGGGACGATAAGAGTCAGGTCTATCTTCTTTGGGAAAAGGGCCCTGTCAATGTCTATCTCACCCCCCGAGAAAAAGCTTGAATGTGGTGCATGTCGAGATCTGTATAGACACTACTTGGCAGTCTTGTAGGGTGATTTCTTTCGAGGGGTCGATTCGGCGTCATGCGCTTGCGTGTATTGACGGACAGGCGTTCGGGATTGAGGTCGATTGCATATCATTACTCATGGATTGTGCTCGTCACTGTAGCCGTACTAAAACCTTGGTCCCAGTGTCGTCCTTGCTGCCCCAGCATGAACCCATGCCAATCATAGATCTCAAAGGGACGTTCCATCTTGAATGTTCGACCCCCCAGTGCGATAATCACATGATGGTGTTGATGTGTGAGAAACTATATGCAAGGTTGGACTCATACACTTTGCGCAGATTCACCAGGGAACTAGAAGCCTTGCAATTTGATGTTTGCCGGAAAGTTATAAAAGTAAGTCACGGGGGAATGCTTAAGAAATTGACATCGGTCTCTTCGAGCTAAGGTACTCAATATAGCAGAGATTGCGAACTGCCATATAGGTGAATTATGTCTGGAGGATAGTGTTTGTTTGATTGATGACATTCACGCTCTACCAGGCGAGAGAGTGGAAGTCTAGGTCCGCGTCAATGAACGCTTGTACCGAGATGATGCAGTCCGAGGCCTGAAAACTCTACCGGACTAGACTCTTTCGTCTACGTCAATCTCAAGTGACTGAGAAGGATGTGATCTCGCATGAAATGTTTCCAAGCTATGTATTGAAAGACTTTCCGAGAAACATAGCTTGTAATTGTGCCTAGATGAGTGATTTCGACAGTACCTGGCAACATCATGACAAATTCGGGGAGCGTCATGTGGAGTTATCGAGTGAAATCTTCAAGTGAACCTCCTGTTTCACTTTGGCTCTAAGCTAAGTACCGGGTGCTTAGAGGATATTGCACCCTAGAGTACTAATAGCACATGCCCGATTCTCGGCAAAGCCAAATTCAATCGAGATGGAGTACGTTCAGGCTATTTTGACACATGTATGCTTTGATATACGCTGATGGCATAGATTCACCTCCCAGAAGATCTCAAGCAGAACTTGAAGAGCACTTTGGGTAGCTCGAGTTTCTTGATTTTCATCCAGTTGAGAATTTTTCAAAGCCGTAGTCCCTTCGGTCGATGCTGAGACTACCGCCCTAAGCGAAAGGACATGCGTGCGTAATGCGAACAGCTCACCTAATGCTCGATGTTTGCGGACGGCCTCATGCCCAACTGAGTTCTTACTATTGGCCGACGACATATCCATGAGCAACGACCTATAATGACATGCAGATTTGGAATGAAATCTAGGACTACATGTGAACATACACATGATGATAATCCAGTGATAATCATTGTCGCGCATTAGTTGGACTCCTTTGGCCGAAGAACACATATCCTCGGCCTGTCCGAGGATACGAATAGCACTCGGTGCCATATTGGAATGTTCAGCAACGTCCCCGTTCCATGTCGATATCTCCAATCAGCCTGCCATTATCGTGCCATGGCTCGGTAATGGGATGAACTAGAGATGTGCACGAGGCATCGTGTCAACTCTCCTCGACTCGTCTGGCGCATGGGTTGCTGCCGCTTGGCTGACGTCTTGTGCGGGTGGTTCACGTCGCCTTGGCATTGACGTTTGACTCTGATGCTATTGCCCACAAGATTGTGTGATGTCGAATTATTTGGAAAAACGGGTAGGATACATCCATCATCCTTTTTTGGGAGCCCTGGCGTTTCCAGGTAGAACTTGAGAGATCTTTCGCAGATGCTGCATACGGTATCGGCCTTGCTTTTCTATGAGTTGAGGTTTGGAAGTAGGAATGATGCCGTCAGATGCACCTCAGTGAAAAGTTGTTCAAATAGGGTCGATATTGCATCAATGTGGATGGAGGTCGTTTGGGAGGGTTGACTCTTCGTTCTGGGTGATGCAAACTCGTACACACGGAGACGGAGTCTTCTTGGTTAGAAAATGGAGGGATCATGTAAATATGTGCTTCTCATGGAAACTTGGAGAACATAGGAATTGACCAACTATGTTGTCTCTGAGAATGTCTCTTGAGCAGTGGTTGTGTTGAATGGAGAGCTGTGACCGGTGACATCTACAAACTCAGGTTTTGTCACTTTGAGGGTGAAATTGTCAAAAGTAACCATGCTGGTCATTCAATGTGTCGATTCAAATGAGAAGGTAAATTGGCTGTGCGCAAGTTTCGTTGCATTTTTCTTACTGAAGTCTGGACTCTGGACAGAGCCTCGGTCAAGGGCCAACCCTCTCTGACTTGTCCGGAGAATGTTTCCAGACGTGACTGAAAAGGCTTAGTCTCAACGGTGCATGTGCTTAGCTGGAGACCGACTTCAGATCAATGTGCTGTTGAGAACCGTTGCTGTGTTGCATTACGAAATGATAAAGGGCGCCCTTACCCGGAATTAGACAAGTCACGACTGACACGCGTCAAGTGACGACTCCGAACACCCCTCCCCCCCTCCAGGCCTTCATTGCGGTTGAGGGTCACAACTAGCCCGACAGCCAATGACGGCAATTCAGATTGATTGGCTGCGCCCAGATAGGTCGATTTCGTCTCGTCTTAGAATGAGAGGATTAGGGATCCCGGGCAAAGTGTCGCTGTGTCGGTGAATCCGGGCACAGGGAGGCAGATAGACTGCAATAGGGCATCTTTGCTGGACGATTCATGTTTGTTTGGTTTACACAGGCTGAGCCGCGGGACGTTGAGACAAGATGAACCCCCCTGAATAAAGTTACGCAAGGCCTAAAAGTTCCGACACTCTCTTTCAGTGTGGGAGATTTTCTGCTCCACACCACGCATGCACGCTCAGCTGGTCTGCTCAATGACGAAGATAGTTCAAAGTCAAAAGTCAATTAAGCTGGATATCAATATCTTGAGTAGAACTTGCCTCTCTGATCTCTTTTTCACAGCTTCCATCTAGTCCGCAACTGTGCCGCGTTGACTGATGCATAGGAGACAAAAAGGGATGAAAATTCGGGGCCCGTGAGAGCGTTCTCCGCCCCTTTCCAAAGCTCTCCCACAGACCGATGTGGCCCAGGGAAATAAACAAGCTTGACATGGTCTCTCCGCTGAAGCCCACTGTCTCCCGAGCTCCGTCGAGCATGTTTTGTTCAAGTCAGCGGAATTCAGTCCAATCTCATTGAAGCTTGCGCAAACGCGCAGCGGCGCCACCCGCCAAGTGGAGAATGGCCTCGTCATCCGGTGCCCCTGGGAACTTTTACCTGAGAAGGCCCAAAATGTCAAGGAACCAAACTCAGGAAGTCTTTCCGCCAACGTCGGGATCCCCAACGACGAAACGGGATGTGGGAGGCCCGAAGGTCGCTCCCGGGACCAGTTCCCACTCCGGATCGACCCCGGGTTCCGCTTTAGAACCACCTTCTTTCCATCTCAAGCTTCTCCAAGCATTGCTTAACCGCTTGGCGTGTGCTCTGAGGCTGAGTTAAGGACGTCAGGGACGCTTAAGGACAGGCACTGGCGTGGAGACGCATTGACTCGAAAAGTTGAAAATGCGCCCTCGGCGGGGAACGAAGTCGTGTATGTGAGGCTCAGAAGTACGGAACCCCTGCGCGCCACGACGGCAACGGGTAGCGTATGACCTTTTGCGCGGTCCTGGTTGGACGGATGTCCAGACGATGGAGCGCAGATGCTCGATGGAAGAGTCGAAAATAGCAGGGCGGGACGGGAGGTGACGAGGGCTCCCCCATGTAAGGGGATCGGACGAGAGCGAAGTCTCCAGCGACTGTCCACATCACGTAGAGATGAACGCGTCGATAATAGAAGATGGCGGAGATGTAGGACGCAGATCGATTTGTATAAAGACTGGTCTCGGAGCCTGACATCTATGATATCGAAAGAACCATCAGCCGCAACCATCGCAGCAACAACAGTCGCTTCTACAACAAAAGACTTACAATCGTTTCCAACATTCGCTACGAATCTGCTCTTATTACTACAGCATCGACAATGGTTCGCATCTCCGCCCTTTCGGCCGCCGGCCTCGCTCTCGCCGGCTGCGTCTCTGCCCACCCCGGCGAGCACCACAGCCATGACCACATGAAGCGCAACATCCAGCTCCGTGACAACGTCGCCGCCGTCGGCCAGCGCTCCCTGAACGCCTGCTCCAACACTGCTGGTGCTCAGGCCTTGAAGAAGCGCGCCGTTGAGCGCCGTGCCCAGAAGGTCAAGGACATCCGCGCCGCCAAGGGCCTCAAGACCCGTAAGTACCTACAGTATCTGTCTGAGACTTGTACGAATATTCACTAACGTTTTCCATAGCTGCCCGCAAGTACCGTCGTGATGCGGACGCGCTCACCGCCTGGGAGGAAGTCAACCACAACATGACCGCCTCCAGCAACAACGGCATCTTCACCCCCCTCGAGGATGTGTTCAGCGCCAACACCTCTTGCGTCTTGGCTCCCGAGATTACCGACGGCCCCTACTACATCGTTGGCGAGAACATGCGCTCCAACGTCATTGAGTCAAAGTGGTGCGATGGTGTCCCCGTCTTCCTCGAGGTTCAGTATGTCGACGTCGCCACCTGCGACCCCATTCCCCAGGTCGCCGTCGACATCTGGAACTGCAACGCCACCGGTATCTACTCCGGCATCTCCACCAGCGGCAACTACGCCGCCGACGGCATGAACAGCACGTTCCTACGCGGCATCCAGCTCACTGATGCCGACGGTGTCGCCCAGTTCGAGACCATCTTCCCTGGCCACTACCAAGGCCGCGCCACCCACACCCACTTGCTCTCGCACACCAACGCGACTCTGATGCCCAACGGCACCATCTCAGTCTGGAATGCTCCCGTCAGCCACATCGGCCAGGTCTTCTGGCCTGAGTCCATTCGCTCCGCCGTCGAGGAGCTCTACCCCTACAACACCAACACGCAGGACGTCACCTCCAACGCCGACGACATGTGGCCCATCCTCCAGGCTGATGCCTCCTACGACCCCTTCCCTCAGTTCGTCTACCTGAGCGATGACCTCCAGGACGGTCTCTTCGCCTGGATCCAGATCGGTGTCAATGCTTCCGCTGACTACACCGATGACGACTACTACAACATTGCCGGTTACCTTGATGAGGACGGTGGCCACTCCACTGGTGCCACTGTTGGCGGCGGCGGTGGCTCCGGCGGCCCCGGTGGCAACGGCACCATGAGCGGCAGCCCTCCTTCCGGCACTGCTGCTCCCCCTTCGTAAGGCACCTTAGTCGACGGGCCTGACGCAGGACTTCGAGAGCTCCCTTTTACAATTTCTCTGTATGATAGAACTTCAAATACCTTTAGATGCATTGAACATACAATCTCAATGAGATTGAGCGCGCAAATACCATTTCATTCATACTTCAACTTTCTATTCAAATATGTCTAGCTGATATATACCAAGGTACTTTTGCTGAAGATTTCTGGCTCATGCTGTTGTGATCATCCTACCAGAGAAGCCAGGTGAGGCAGACACGTAATGTTGGTTTAGTCTGCCTGGTATGATCCCTCCAAAGCCTCTAAAATTTAGAAGAGTATTTGGTGCCTATTAAAAGCCATGCCGGGGGAAAGGATGTCTTCAAGGGGCCCATGAGATACGACGTGCTGCAGCCCTTGGTCGGGTACATATTTTAGGTAAGACACACTACTCTGATCGTAACTGGAGCTACTGTTGGCCGATACTCCTCCGTTGGGATCCACGCCCTTGAGATATATACTTGAAAGATCGGTGACGCCGCTGTCAAGGTTTGCCGCAAAGGTTCACGCCAGGCCGCTTTACCTTGATGGCTCTTCTTACTTACTCTCCTTTAATGAATTGCATTCCGAATATCGAGTAGCTCGTGGCAGTATTAGAGAGTTTTCACTCTAACCCGATCTCACTGTTCTGCGATTTGTGTCAGAATAAAGTCTTGTCTATCTTACCATGGCCATTGCTAGAAATATCGAATTACCCGTATCAATGCTGCGTGAAGTTGATGACGATCACATAATGTCACGACCTTTCAGTCGACTTTCGTGTCTGGGAGAGAGAAAAGGAGCGCAAGTTAGAAAAGTCCAAGAAACAGACTACTAGTACTTGTCAAGCCGCAAGAAAACGCACGCTGTCGATGCTCATCTGATGAGGTGGAAGAAACCGCGGCAAATCCATATTGCTTGCATGCGCTCTTTGAAGTTCATCATCGTCATTTGCCTGAGACATGGGACGATGGTATATTCGGCCAAGCTGTGCCCAGTCAGATTTCACATGAATCGAGAAGTCAAAATAACTGATGACAAGTTGGAACTTGGCGTCTGAAGCCCGCGACGAGACCCGAGCGCGTTAAATCGGCTCAGCCTTGAACACGAGCCAATTGTGAAGTTGCGAAGGACAGAAAGCGGAAACCGAATGTCGGCCTCGGAAGTCCCCCCCGATGTCACCGTACAATTAAAGTATAGCGGGTAGCGGGATGCATGGCATTTAACTTTTCTGACAGAATCAAAAGTCGAGTTTCTCTCAACCGACTCCTCGTTCGGACCTGTGGCTTCACCTTGGATTAATGGTGTTCCAATGCCAAGACGGACGACTCCAAAAGTGGAAGCTCCAATATTTTTTCGTCCCATCGCGTCCACCAATTGTTTCCCCCCTTTCATGCACGCGTTTCACCCGAAGGAACCATCAGTGTTCCACCACCCGCAGTATTGACGCAGACATCGTCCATCAAATTGCCAAACTGAAAGCAGATTCGGTAAAAGGTCGCAGCCTAGTCTCTCATCCCTGAAGGGCACCTGGAGGGGCTGAACTTGCATTGCGATCCCGGCCCTGTAGGCGTGGGGCCACCCGCTCCTCCGCTGTCCGCCCGCTTGGGGGGGCAGGCAATGAGACGACATGATAAATGAACTGTTCCTCCTCATAAGGCGAGCCTTCAGCTTGCACGTCCTGTCATGTCAGGCAGGCTTCTATCGACTTGACTTAACCGCCATGGGCCTCAAATATCTTGCATGCGCCGCGGCTATTGCCGCGGTCGCCATGCATCCCTGGCTAGCCACGGCCGCCGACGTCGAGGCCAACATCACAGCCCTGACTGGTGGCGAACTCGAGGCCGATTGGACAAACATATTTTACTCCAAAGAGAAGCCTCTACTGCTGGGAAACGATGGAGGTGCTGCGACGGGAGGCTTTCACGCATGGGATCTGAATAGCGATTCGCCACTGTCCGAGGTCAAGTCTATGATCACCGGCCGAACAAAGATCATCACGACAGTCTATAATGTCACGGGGAAAGACTATGCGATTACTATTGCGATGCCTGACTCCATCATTCGCGTCTACGAGATGCCAGGATTTACGGAAATTGAGTCAGCCCAAGTGACGATGCTTGGAGACTGGGCAGCCATGTGCTCGTGGCGAACCAAGAGTCTGAACGACTACGTCTTTCTCTTTGGCAAAAGTGTGGTAGTGCAGTATCTAGTCCGCTCGACCAAGGACTCCATTGAACTGGTGGAGGTGAGAAAGCCCGGTTCCAGCTCCTCAACTCATTTCTCACTGACTGAAACTTCAAACAGGTTCAAAGCATCCCAGTTCCAACAGAGTTCTCCGGCTGTGCTGTGGTACAATCACAGGCTAAAATGGTCGTCAATGCCGACGATGACAAGGATGTCTACGTCTTCGATCTCAAGGAATCGACCATTGCCCCAGAAATCACCAAGCTTGGCGAGGCTGCGGAAGATGTGACTGGTATTGCAACATATGCCTCGAATTCCACTGGCACTGATTACCTTTTTGTCGCTCAAGAAAGTAGCATTGCCGTCTACAAGTACCCATTCGATCTTGTCGGCAATATCGAGCTTAATGGGCTCGAGGATATCGAAGTCCAGGGCCTCAGTATCTATCAGGGCTCAACTTCAAAGTACCCTAACGGCGCTCTTGGCTTTGCTGTGGAAGCAGACAACGTTGCTGGATTTGGAGTGTTGTCACTGGATAGTGCTCTCGATCATCTCGGGATAGATGTCAACACCGCGTATGACCCTAGGAACGCAACTGGATCCCGCGACCGTTCTCCGATTTGCGACGCCTGCTCGAGCAACGGCTACTGTCAGGAGAATGCCCTAGGATGCGGCTGCTTCGCTGGCTTCACCGGGGACAAGTGCGATCAGATCCAGTGCATGAAGGATTGCTCTGGGCATGGCGAGTGTGTTGGGCCGCAACAGTGCAAATGCGAGAATGGATGGGGAGGGCTCTTTTGCTCGGCTGTCTTAGTTGAGGCTTCCTACGAAACTGACCAAAATGGCGGCGATGGAGATGATCCCGCCATCTGGATCTCGCCGGGGTCAACCGAGAAGTCCCGCATTATTACTACAACCAAGTCCACTGAGGGTGCCGGCTTGGGTGTTTTCGATCTGAAAGGCAAGCTGCTCCAAACCCTGCCGGCGGCGGAGCCTAACAACGTCGATATGATCTATGGCTTCCAGGCTGGAAACAGGACTGTCGATCTCGCTTTCGCTGCCTGTCGTGGCGACGACACGCTTTGGTGAGTTGAGTATTCCATGTTGCCTAAATCATCTTGCGCTGACACATTTGCAGCCTTTTCGAGATGACCTCGAATGGAACCCTGAAAGACATCCCCGGCGGCATTCAGCCTGTGCCGGAGGACTACAAAGTCTATGGTTCCTGCGTGTACAAGTCTCCCACCAGCGGCAAGCAATACCTCTTTGTCAACGAAAAGTCTGCTCGCTATCTCCAATACGAGCTGACTTCAAACTCGAATGGTACTCTCCAGACCACTCTCGTTCGCGACTTTACAGGGGGGTCAGGCGGCCAGGTTGAGGGATGTGTAACGGACGAGGAGAACGGCTGGATCTTCCTCGGCGAAGAGCCCTCTGCCCTGTGGCGTTATGGTGCCGAGCCCGATTCTTCCGACGATGATGCCATTCAAATTGCCTTTGTAGGCGACGGCCAAACCTTCGCCGACGTGGAGGGCGTTACCCTCGTCTACGGCGTCAAACCCGATCAAGGATACATCCTCGTATCGAATCAGGGCGTCAGTTCCTACAACGTGTATACGCGGGCCGATCCTCACTACTATGTGACAACTTTCACAATTCCAAAGTCGTCGGATGGACAAATTGATGCGGTCTCGAACACTGATGGTATCACCGCGGTCGGAACGCATCTCGGAACGGACTTTCCTCACGGGTTGTTTGTTACCCACGATGATGCGAATCAACTGCCTGACGGTAGTACCAGTACCGAAGCGAGCTTTAAGCTAGTAAGCCTGGAGAAGATTCTGGGGGCCGATGTGATCAATGCTATGAACCTCCTTGATAATGTTGATGCCAATTGGGACCCGAGAAAGTAACACGAACACTGGGTCGTCGATAATGACTGCCAGCCTGCATACTAGTAGATATCAATAATTAAATACGTTGAATATACTAGCCTGATGACTAAAGTACTGGAACCCGTGCTATATACCGATTTTGATAGAATGCGTCTGTGATAGGCCCACAATGCCACCACCATAGAAATGTTGCCATATCGAGGAGATGCCAGCTAAAAAGACTCAATTTCTTTCGATTGTTTTTCACAACCTCTACCTGGCATAGCTACTGTTGAGCTTGACGAGTCCGCTAACACCGATTGTTCCGATCTTTGACCCCTTTAAACGGCATTCTTGGTTTGAGATTCTCTGAGATTCTCAAGCTGATCTAAGCGGACGAATGTTCCTGAGCCCTGCGGCGCGCAGGCGCCGTCGCTGAGGCCGGTCTTCTGCAGCAACAAGCAATGGCCCGTCCATGTATGCAGTTTGGATTTGCTTTGGTTTGCACATAGTCTTGTATCTGACTATTTCTCTAAGTCAACCGTTGGCAATGCCTTGCCTTGACCGGAGCCAGTTTCGGTTCTTCCTCCTGATGGTTGCGTCTTTATAAACTTGTAAGAGTACTTCACGGGTGGCGGACTAGGATTTGCTCAGCTTGTGTAGTCGTGGAAAATGAGAGTCTCGGTTCCGCCTCGAAGGAAAGCTGACGATTATATCAAGGCTCATTAATATCCCTGAATCACTGCATCTTCATACGGTCTTGTCGTCCAATAGTCGTGCGGAGGCTTACTGTTGTTTGGGGTTACATTGACCATGAATGCTGGAAGCCAAAGTCGCAAACTCATTAGTCCAAGAGATTGATAACGAGGCCAAGGTCAAAGATGTATGAATTCACACACAATTAAGTCAAACCCCCCACTTCCCGGCACCCCCCTGTTTCTGGCACCCACAAAAACGCGAAAATCCACCACAACGCAATGCCCACCCCCAACCTCCTTTTATCACAACATTTTCAATTCGAGTCCAAATGGGCTCATTTTTGCACATACCTTCTTCTATATCTAATGCCTCAATATACCGAAGATCAGCTTGTCAGGCTCTCGAGGACATCTCAAACGGCAAGAGTCAAAAGAGAGCCTCATTGGAGTAAGTCAAACCCCCCACTTCCCGGCACCCCCCTGTTTCTGGCACCCACAAAAACGCGAAAATCCACCACAACGCAATGCCCACCCCCAACCTCCTTTTATCACAACATTTTCAATTCGAGTCCAAATGGGCTCATTTTTTGCACATACCTTCTTCTATATCTAATGCCTCAATATACCGAAGATCAGCTTCGTCAGGCTCTCGAGGACATCTCAAACGGCAAGAGTCAAAAGAGAGCCTCATTGGAGTATGGGATACCACGATCAACCCTCCAACTACGTCTCCAAGGTGGTCAGACTAGGAAAGTGGCTTTTGCTGACTGGCAGAGGCTGTCTCCTGACCAGGAGAGTAAGCTGGCACAATGGGTTCGCATTCAGGCTTCGCTGGGCCTCGCACCAACGCACCAACAGGTGAAGGAATTCGCAGAGCGAGTTCTGGCTGCTGGGGATACCAAACCATTAGGAAAGGCTGGATCTATGCCTTCGTGAGAAGGAACCCATCAAGGTTCAGAGAAGTCGTTCCATCGATTCTAGACGCGTTAATGGGGCATCTACTGAGGTCATTAGGAACTGGTTTAAGTTCCTTGCTATCCCTGAGATCAAGGACATCAAACCAGCCAACAGATATAATATGGATGAGACTGGCATCCTCGAGGGTCAGGGAGCTAATGGGTTAGTGCTGGGCATGGCTGAGACGACGTCTGTTCGCAAGAAACAACCTGGGTCGAGGGCATGGGTCTCTATCATTGAGTGTATCTCAGCCTTGGGTAGGGCACTTCGTCCTCTTATCATTTTCAAGGGAAGACGGTCCAACAACAGTGGTTTCCATTACATCTGGTTCCATACGATGGGTGGAGTTTACAGCAACAGATAATGGCTGGACTACAGACTTAACTGCCATTGAATGGTTAGAGAAGGTGTTTATCCCACAGACTATGCCCGAGGCTGAGGGCGAGGCTCGACTGTTGATTGTGGATGGGCATGGGAGTCATACGACGACAGACTTCATGTGGAATTGCTATATTAACAATATCCATTTACTGTTCTTACCACCACACTCCTCTCATGTCCTCCAGCCACTTGACCAGTCTGTCTTCAGCCCTGTTAAGTCAGCCTATCGGAAGGAGCTCGGTTACTTGTCTCAATGGAACGACTCTACCATTATAGGTAAAAGGAACTTCCTGGACTGTTACCAGAAGGCTCGACTTGCTGGTCTATCAGTCTCGAACATCAGAAGTGGTTGGAAGTGGACTGGTCTACACCCTGTAGCGATGGTTAAGCCCCTGATGAACCCTATGGTATTACCTGAGCCTTCTGCTAAGCCCACCACACCCAAACCAACCAGTCGGGGCAAAAAGCGATGCCATAATGGTCAACAAACCCCCTGTTGAGCCATGGGATTCTGCTTCTCTGCAGTGGTCTGGTCGACACCCAGGAAGCTGGCAGAGCTCAGCGGTCAACTGCACTTATACACCCAACTCGACAATGATACCAGCACTCAACGGCTGCTGTTCAGGAAGGTGAAAAAAGGCTTCACAGAGCAGGCCTGGCAACTGGCAGCTGCCCAGCAGCAGCTGGCTCACCTGAGGGCTCAAGTTACCAACGCTGCAGTTAGGAAGAGGAAGACTGTTCAGATCGATCCCAACACGAAGTTTGCGAACATCAGGGATATCCATCGGGCTCAAATCGAAGCGGGTGAAAAGGAGGTTATTACGGCTGAATCCAGCGACTCTGAATGCCCTAGTGAGGCTGGCAGTTGTATTGTAGTGGGTGTGGTTGAGGATCAATAGTTAATAGTAATGAGGAGGTTGGGTTGTGATCCCATCGTTTTTGTGGGTGCCAGAAACAGGGGGGTGCCAGGAAGTGGGGGGTTTGACTTACTTAGACAACAAACATTTTCTTATCAAGACATTCCCTCACTACAGCCTCAATACATGAGGTTTCTATGGGACCAGTGGTCGAAAACAAATGATGACCCGCGACGTGGATCACAGCATGCAGGAACGAAGACTTCACACCATTCGTGCTTCATTTACTACTTTTGTGTACGGTATGCTAAAGAACCAAACCCCATCTCACGGTCTTCTGCCTCATCATGTCAATGACACCCAGCGGCAGGAATCGCTCCTCAATGAGCCTAAGACCATCGAACCGCTCTTTCGCCTCCTGATGATACATCTGGACCACCCATCGCAGCTCAGACCGTAAATTGGCCGATTGGATGGGCAAGTCCTCCAACGCCTGATAGACTTGCCGATCAGCCTTGGGGCCGAGCACTGTTGGGGTCCCCTGAACACGCTCGTAGAGTCCTCTCAAGTGGCTGCTCGTGGTACTTCTGTTTTCGGTGAATTCCTCGTAGGTGAAGAACGTCTCCAAGTCCTCTGGGCTGAGGAACTGCGCGTCAAATCGGCCGAAGAGCTCATCCCCCAGCTCACGCGCCTCGGTGGCCCTGTTCGACATGAATGTGCTCTTCTTGTCCTCGTAGTCCTTGCGTTCTCGATCGAAAAAGCTCTGAATCATCTCTTCTGGTGAGATTCCTGTTCCGCACAGGTGTTTCTGGACCTTAAGAAATGGTATGAACTGGTTTTGGAGTTCCAAGCCACCTAGCTGGTCCGGGAAGAAGATGAAGGCGTCCGACACGTCCGAAACACTAAAACGCTGCTCAATCTTGGACTTGATGTAGTGAACTGCACTGAGTTGGCTATTCACCGCGTTGGCAATCGACTTGTCGCCGGTGTCAGCTGAATACGGCGCAAAAATGTCGTGCTGCATCTTCTGGTAGGTTTGTAAGACGCTCTCGACGTGCTCCTTGCCCAAGCAATAAGCCGGCTCCCCAAACGCCTGACCGAAAAAGCGGCCGATGCAGCTGTTCCATGTGCGTACCCAGTCGAGGATGCTTCGACACTCGGCAAGTTGCTTCTGAAGCTGCTTCACGTGCTCCGCGACGTTCGCCTGGTCGATGGTCCACTTTCCAGACTTAGGGTCGAGCACGAGATGGCCGATGCTGACAGGACCCTTGGGCAACTGCTCATCAAGTGCTTCATCTCGAGGAACTCCTTCATTGGTCAAGTACACCGAGCCAGTCTTCTTCATGTTGAACTCCAACCCCATGACCTTGGCGAAGTGCTGCATGGTAGCCCATGCTCTAGCAGTGTCCGCAGGACTCCCTGCAACCCAAAGGTCGTCATGCAGGCGGTATAGTTGTAGCCCTGTCTCTTGGTTGACGGCAAAGTCCATCACGAACAAGACCAACTCGCCGATGAGTTTCGCTGGCGATCGACTCATCGGCATACCCCTGCGCCTGATGCGCGGTGCGTTTGATGGGGACTCTGACTCGGAAGACAAAATGGAGCCTAGGTTCACCGGCGTCTCAAGAACCTTCCGGTAGAACGCAATCATGTTCTCCGGGAACCCAAAGAAGCGGAGGACAGCAAAGATTGACGTGTGGGACAGGCCGGCCCCGAACCACTTGAGATCAGACTGCACCGCGGCAGCTGTGCCATCAAGCGCTTGATGAAGCATCGTCTCAGTTGCAAGTGTGCGCAAAAGGAATTGCTTGATGTTCAGGGCCGGTTTCTTGGCCTTTCCCCATTCAGACGAGGAAACATCATCGTCGTCCTCCTCCTCTGACATTCTTCCATCGTCGTACATCCCCTCGTTGAGCGTGTTTACCTGACTAGGCAGCGCGGCGAGGCAAAAGTGATCAATGAAGTTCTTCCTGCGAAGACCTGCAATCGTATCATCAGAGATTGAAGGTCGGGGTTGGGAAGTCCGGAAAGATGTTCCCCTCCCACCTCTTCCGCGTCCCCTGGTACCTCCCCTAGGCCATCTCGTCGTCGCTGAATGCGAGGATTCACCAAAACTCAGCATGGGAAGTTCGCTGAGATAATAGGCCCGCCGCTGCATCTGTCTCTCAGTCATGGGTGGCTCAGCGTGCCACCTCCAGACTTGGTCGGTTCCGTCCAGAGAAACGAGGTCTGTGAGCGTCCGCTTCAAGCTAACGCAGCTGTTGATACCGATCCAGTGAATGAAGATAGCCTGCAGCACATCTTCGTCCATCCAGATGCGGTACTTGCCGTTGGCTTGCTGGCGTGGAACGTATGACACTCCCTCCTCGCCGGCGTCCCATTCCCAGTTCTCAAAATCGACGAACCGCGTATTGAGAACGTCGGCGATCTCCCGCAGAACGACGTTGTTGGACTCGAACTCGCGCAAGATTGCCTGTTTCTCATCGCTTAGGAGATCCTGCTGGAGGAGGCTGGCGATGCACATCTTCAGCGTGGTCGTATTGAACGGGTTCCGTCTCTTGAGAAAGTCCTCGCTCGCTCGCGCGGTCCGTTGCCTCACGCGCTCAAGCGCCCTTTCACTCTCCCTCGTCTTTAAGAGACTTGCCAGATATGCGTTGATCTCCGACTCGTCCGTCTCCAATGGTGTGAACACCACCTTCTCGAACTGGTCACGGAGGTTCTGAAGACGCTCTTGTTTCTGGTCGATGACCTCGAAAGAGGAGTCCTCCTTCGACAACTCGGCGGAGTCAGAATCCTCCATGGGACTTCCAGGATTAATCCACTCGGTCACAAGTCGGGAGTACAAGTGCGCCATGCTGAGCTTATGGCTTTGTACGTCAAGCTTAGATCTCAACAGATCCTCCGATGACTGTAACATCGAGTGAGGCACCGACGAGTCATATTTGGACTGAGTCAGTAAGTTGTCGATATTGTCGATGCCAGGATCGTCGTCGCGCCCTTTTGTGTAAAGCTCCTTGACCCCGCGCAGTAAGCAGCTGATGCGGTCGCCCTGATCAGTGTGTTTTTCGGCCTCTTGGAGAATTTTGGTCTTGCGGCTCTCGTACTGAGTTCGTTGCTTCTCCAACTCGCGAATCTTAGTACCGGTGATGGACTGGAGCGTCTTCGATAAAACTGATGTTGAAGACATCGTGAGATGAATATAAAAATTGTGAAGATTGGAAGGTTGTGTCTTTACTAAATGATCATACTTCCTTCTTTCTTCATTTCCCGGACTCTCGAATCCATGGTAAGCTCACTTACTTATGTGTATCCGTCAATTATCCTGAATGACTATTACCTACACTTGCCAGCTGAACTTCCAAAACATCTGTTGCGTGATGATTTCAACGATAAAGTCTAAGTTCCCCGCCCCTGGAGCGAACCCAGCCGCTGGAGAAGCCTACAGAAGTTGTAAGACGTTGTTGCCTGCTTAAGCGACGCCCTTTGACTGTCATCTCAACTTGAACAAATTTGCTAACCTAGCAATTCTCTATGCATGAACTCTTGAGGGCGTCCAACCATACAGCGTAAATCCTTTTCTTTCTACTGGAACATTCCTTTCTAGCAGTAACACGAGGTATTTCAGGTCGCGGAACCTTGTCGCCAAGGAGACTGCAGTTGCCTAAGGATCCAGATCAAGCTTAGGGCGTAAGCACAACGAGGTTGAGAATTCTAGAAGCTTCTCGACCATGAACGATGACAGGTCGCTTTGCGCTCATTGTCTCAATGGCGAGGAAGTTTGGAGATTGATTATTCTAGACCGAACTTATTCTATCAAAAGTCTTTTCGAAGTACCCGGTTAATCTGCATTCTATGCGTAGCGCCACTAAACAAGAGTTTCCGACAAATCTGATGATGCGCTTGCATTGCGACATATCAAGATATGATGATGATGGATGTCCGTTGCGATCGTCAAATGTTGCCGCCAATTCTTCTTTTAGTGCGTAAGATTGAATTGTTGGGGTGCGCGCGTGAAGTGCTCGGCTTTCTTAACATGAACCCTCTGAGTCGTCGCGTCCGTGCATTAGACACCCTCGTGAGTCGTGAGAACAGCCAATACCAGTCCCTCCTCCCCTATTGATCTTTTCTCAGAGCCTTTGGTTGACTTGCTCTGGTCGTCTTCCTATTGTTAGGTCAACTTTGTTCAATGGAAATGGCGGTCATGCAGGGCTGAGTAGAGCACTTTCAGAAAAGGCGTTGCTCAGCCTAGCTTCCATGGCAACCACGGTTACTTTGAACCTAAACAACACGACAATTAGGGATGACCGTACGTCATGCCCTCAATACCATCTCAATTTGGTTACGACGACCTCGAGCAGTCAACGGCCAGTGCCGAAAACGCACGACCAATGGTTAATTGAGAACGGCCGAAACATGGTCAGATCCGGCCCCAGTTTCTGACCCGAAATGGGCAAAACTATCCAGCTGGATCTGTGGATGGGTTGTCAGCCCATTTTGGCAGGTTGTCAAACCCGTTGCATTCTGGCCAGCATAACCCTGGACTCTGCCCCAGTGGCGACCCGACGCGCGCGGCAGATCAGTGGGCTAGCCTGCCTAAATTGGCGCTGTCGCCGGTTTGAATTCCGCACCTCTGATGATCCTTCCCAGGCACCGGCCGAGGTCTCGCTTTCGCCAGCACATTCTCAATGGTTTTGGCGATCCATCTGAGAGAAAGATGGGAGGAGTGAATTGAATCTCGTAGATGCCGTGTCAAGCGATGCTATTGATTGATACGGAGTGCAAGTTTGGTAGAGCCTAACACCTAGGGCACCTGTTGTTAACTTGAAGATTACCCATTCCCGAGGAAGAATTCAAGACGGTTTTGTTCCGATGCCATACCGAGGCGCCACATCTAATAATGTAGATGCGATCTCCTGCAGGTGCCGCGGTGCGGAGCGGGTACTGTCGGGGGACCCGATCACATCAACAGTAAAGGGTTGCATTGAGAACAGGGAAGTGGGTTGAATCAATACAAGACCATCGGCTCATCTTGTCAGTCGATTGAATAAGAAGAAAAAATTCCAAGGCAAAAAGTTTCCCCACAACCCATGAAAAAAGGGGCCTTTGACAGCGCAATTTTTTGCTTAGATGAGCGTAAGAAGACGTGGCTCGGGAGTATTTTGCCTACTGCCGGACCGCGTTTCTCGACTGAGACCCTGCATTGTCCAATTGATGCTAACTCACACACCCCCTTTCATCACTTAAACTTTCTTTCGTTCTCTACTTTGTCGCATTGGCGCACTGATAAGGCGGTTATCGCAGTTTTCCAGACCATTTGAAGCCGGGATAGACTTTGGCATCCCGCCCTGAGCCGCTAACATAGGACGGATTTGGGTTCAGATGATTTGCTCAGTCGACAATGGCTTCAACTTCGAATGAGAGTCCAAGGGATGAGGAGAAGGACGCCAGCACACGCGAGGCCGCGATAGATACCTCCGTCATTGCGACAGACAACACAAGCAGTAACGACAGCCCTCCGACATCATCGTCTCAAGCATCACCTACTGCAGAGAAGTCAACAACAACCCCTGCTGGACCTCCTGACGGTGGTTTGCAAGCATGGCTCCACATCCTTGGGTCTTTCTTCATCTACTTTAACACATGGGGTAAGCAAGATCGATCTTCAGACTCGCGTTTTACGCGATGCAACCATCGTGAGATGTTGCAGCGGCAACGCCAACATGGGATAAGCTCCTCTTGGAATGTGGTTCGCTGACCGGGTATCGTTCCAGGTCTCATCTCGAGCTTCGGCGCATTTCAGGCCTACTACCAGTCTGATCTCCTGAAAAACAACACTGCTTTTGAGATCTCGACAATTGGTTCCCTGCAGAACTTTCTTATGGTCTTCTTGGGTTTCATCATCGGCCCAATCTACGACCTGGGCTACTCACGATACCTGCTGATGGTAGGATCCATCTTGGTGCTGGTCGGGCTTATCCTCCAAGCCTTCTGCCAGAACCTGTGGCAGTTCCTCCTCTGCCAGGGTCTCATCATCGGCCTCGGAACAGGATGTCTGTCTACGCTAGGCGTCGCGCTCCCATCGCAATGGTTCTCTACTAGGCTCGCGCTTGCCAATGGCATCGCGGCCAATGGCAGCGGTGTTGGCGGGTAAGTATCGCTTTGCGCGAGAAGTTAGAACCTAGAGTCCGCTAACATCATGCGAAGTCTCGTCTTACCAGCAATGTTCCGAGCAATCCAGCCTAAGATCGGCTTCCGATGGACCGTCCTCGTCTTCGCGCTCATTGCGCTTGTGACGCTCGGCGTAGCCAACCTCGTCATCAAGACGTCGAAGCTCAAGATCCCTCTCAAGCGGCGACCGCTCGTCGACAAGTCCGTCTTCCGCGACCTCCCGTTCCTTCTCTTCCTCGGCGCCTGCTGTCTGCTCTTCTTGGGCATGTACACGCCGTACGTCTACGTGCAGAGCTATGCACTCGAGAACCACATGGCCAGCGAGAACGTCGCGCTCTACCTTCTCTCGATGCTCAACGGCGCCTCTATTGTTGGGCGCATCATCCCCAACTTCTTTGCACCCTACATTGGCATCATGAACATGATTGCTAGCGCCGTCTTCGTCATGTCAATTGCCGCCTTCTGCTTCGCGGCGACGAATAGCCAAGCTTCACTCATTGCCGTCACTGTGGTGTACGGCTTCTTCAGCGGAACGTTCTTCGGCTTGCAGCCGACTACGTTCGTCAAGCTTACAGCTGATAAGAGTTACATGGGCACCAGGTTTGGTATGGCTTTTACTGTCATGTCGGTGGCACTCCTGTTCGGATCGCCCATTGCTGGTGCGCTGTCAAGGTCACACGGATACTTGAGCGGTTGGATCTGGTCGGGATGTTGCCTTGCGGCTAGTGGTGTCACGATTTGCATTTCGCGCGGGTTTGCTGGTGGCTGGAAGCTGAATCAGGCGGTTTGAGATGCCTCCTTGGCTGTGTTGTACATATTATGAGTTATATGCAAAACGTTGTACAGAGATATCATCGCTCATTTCCGATATCTGATCTACGAGTAATGTGATCTAGTCTCATGGGATTTCAAGACGACGAAATTGCCACGTTTTGATATACGTGGCTCAAGCCCAATTGAGCCCTGTCCTCAAAGCTGTCAAGCTGAAGAGACGAAAGATCTCGTGAGATGGGCCAGCGGTGCGACTGCCAGCTACGTCACAGTAACAATGGACTCCACGGAGCCAAATCTCTTCCCGGGCCGCAGCCGTGACCCATGTTCGGCTTGCAGCTGCGGCAGTTTATCTTCAAGCATATCCAGGTGCGGAATGTCGGAAACCCCCCTGTCACGGTGCTGCCGTCATGTACCGCAGACGGCCAGTCCCGATGGCGAAGGAGCCGCCTGGAGAAACCGAGGGCTATGCAAGTGTGTGCCAAGTTATTCAAGAACTTTCTCCGTACTCTTCACTAAACTTATGGAAGGTGGAAGGTGAGGAGTGGGAGCCGTCTAGATAACAGGTTGCACAAAGTGGGAGCCGGGTGCCCTGACTCGCCATTGCTACCCGGCAAGGACACCCGGGCTTCGACCCATAAACAAGGACTATATGGGGTCTCATGCCACCTTACCAGGCTCTGCCAGGGCCGCCAGCGGCATATCGTCGATCTGAAATGATGCAAGGGCAACTGCGTGGGTATCGCTGCAAAAGTTGTCACTATTTCTTGAATTCGGGGAAGCTTGAATATAGAGCCCCCCGCGTAGGGTTGCACTCCGCGGAACCAGAACCGGCATGTCAGATGGCGCAAACCTTAGAGTTCATGACGGGGATGGAGGGGTTGGAGGGGCAGAACTCCCCTTGTTTGTAGGCTCTATCTTCACGTATAAATAGCTAGATCTGGTGCCTTGCATGCGAAGTCTTCGCTATCTCGGGTTTTTGTTGCGCTCTATTCGTCGATCGATATCAAACACTATTCAAAATGTCCATCAAAACAGTTGCTGTCGTTGGTGTAAGTAGTAATTCGACGACACTGCGACATGAGACCGAAACTCACAACTGAATCTAGGCATCCGGCCTCGTTGGTCTGCGAGTCGTCAAAGCCCTTTTGGAAAAGGGATTTGAAGTAACGGCTATCTCCCGCGAAGCTTCCACCGCAACATTCCCATCTGGCGTCGCCGTCCGCAAGGCAGACCTGTCGTCTGTTGAGTCCCTCACGGCCGCCTTCGCAGGTCAGGATGCCGTTATCTCTGCCATCTCCACTGTCGCTGTCATCGTCCCTGGTTCACAAGACCCGCTCATCGATGCGGCAATCGCTGCCGGTGTGAAGCGCTTCATCCCGTCCGAGTATGGCCTCAACACGCGCACCTTGGAGGGCGAGATTCTTGGCGACTGGCTCAAGTCCAAGACGGCTGCTGTCGACTACTTGATCAAGAAGGCGGAGGCTAACCCAAGCTTCACCTGGACTGGTATTGGAACCAGTCTTTTCTTCGACTGGGTAAGTCCTCGCCAACGACACTTCAACTTGTCTGACTTCCTGGGGGTATAACTAACCGCTTCCTAACAGAGCATCACCCGAGGAATCTACGGCATTTCACTCGAGAACAAGAGCATCACAATCTTCGACTCCGGAAACCAAAAGGTCTCGACGACGTCGCTTGCTTTCCTCGCTGAGGGCATTGTCGCGGTGCTGCAACACCCCGCCGAAACGGCCAACAAGTACATCAACATTGTCGAATTCGAAGTCACACAGAACCAGCTCCACAAGCTCTTTGAAGAGGAGACGGGGTCAAAGTTCGCAGTCGAGCATAAGACTGCCGATGAGGCAGAGAAGGAGGGTAAGGAGAAGCTCAAGGCTGGGGGACGTTTCCCCTTTGAGGAGTTTTTGCAAAAGTACTGGTTTGGTGACGTACCCGGTCACACTATCAAGGAGGAAGACAAGTCAAACAAGATTTTGGAACTTCCCCAAAGTGACTTGCGGGAGGTTGTTAGGGGATACATCAAGGAGCACAGCACATAGAAAAGGCCGAATGGCAATCTAGAAGAGTAAAATGAGCAAAGTCTATCTAAATTCAGAATCTTTATTTCATCGGTGTGTTCAAAATTTTAAACCGGTGTCTTATAAAGTTCAACCTATTGTTGTACAAGTGTGGTTTCGAGTGCAATTCAACTATCAGTTTTGAAGCACAGTCTGCCCTCTCCATTCTCCATTGCACGCTTTGCTTCCAGTCTGTTAAATGACAGTTTAAAATCTCGTGTTCTTACAGACTGACTTATGCGTCTTGTCAAATTCTTACATACTCTGAGTAAAGACGGCAGAAGCATTCATCAATAGTCTCTTGAATAAGGGCTTGCGATGAAGGTGCCGTACCGATTAAGAACAGAAAGCAACATCAGACATCTATGAGTTCACTGACCTGACCCCAAAAGATTTAATTACAACTCCTCTATTAGTTTCCCTCTATGTTGTTGACATCTTATCCAGGTTAACCTACTTTCCAGCGGGCCTGTGGTACATCACTTAGATCTGACATATCCTACCTGGCGATATATTCGGTGGTTTGCTTGCTCAATGTTTCTCGCTTGACCTTCGGGAAACCTCTGCTGGGGAACAATGAGGATCGTTGCAGAGTCTTCCTCCGGCTTGCCTGACTCAAAATTGGATCCGCATTGGTATCGGCAAGTCTTCTTCACGGTTCCTCCGACTTGATACTATGATAAGCCTCATGTACAATATAACTTTACTCTAGGGGTTTATTGTACACCCTGATAGAGCATAAGTGGGATACAATTTTCGCGTAAACTGGTATCTGACTTGATGCAGCGATTGCTTATCTCAACTTGAAGATTACGAGGCCTCACGGAAAGGCTTGCTCCAGCCATTTATGCTAAAACCTGAATGTAGTCTAGGCCACTCAATTCTCAGCTGATGGATCTTGATTCTGAAATGTATAAACTCAGTGAAGGAGTTTCATCAACTATCAAAAATTGGCTTAGTTTGACATAAAACGTGGAAAAGCATAGAAAAGTTCTTAGCGAATGCCTCACGAACTGGAAGCCCGAGGCATTCGATAAACAACGTGGCTGAACAGGAAGCAAGGGCATGGACTGAATCGAATTCCGCTTGATTGACTCACAATAGTCTCCGGAATTACTTTTTCAATTGTTGGTGGTTACCTTAGTCCATCAAGTACCCATCCCCTGAATGGATGATATCGCGCGAGGAACCAAAGCTGACAACCTAAGTTTGGATATCGTGATCTGCATACTGCGATGGAATCAGACTTGCGATTACTGGCTAGTGGCCGCTCGTTAAACGACAGAGTATCATTCTGATAGCATTCAAGATTATTCGGAAGATGAAGTGTAAACGAGCCATTGATCGCGATTACTGGCAATGCTGTGATAATTCCTATGCATGCGTTCACTGCTTCTCTAGTAATATCTGTAGACGAGAGAATCTTCCTGTAGGTAGAAAGCTTTTGGGACGAAATTTCCATGCCCCTTTGATAGGAAGTAAAAGCGTCAAGGATTAAAATGCAACGTCGGTGCCTCTGGATCGAACCTTGCAACAATGTTACTCGAGCTCAATGCTTATAATTTTGTGGGCATCTACATCGATGGAGGGCATTTTGGTCAATCCATGTAAAGTTAGATCACTCATGCTATTACCAACTCTATACTTGCTTACTAGTACGCCGTTCGCTGCACATTCAACTGAGTTAAGATGAGTCCTAGTTCTCTATGGCGTCTGCTTGCCTTGTGCAACTATTAGCTGAGGCTAAATCTAAGCGGATTTGTAGAATTACCGATTTGAAGTATTTCAGTCCGCATTAATTAGCTGAGTGAAATCGATTGAAAATCTTTTCCTTTCAATCTGGGACAAGACATAGATTCTCAACGTCTTTTGGCCTCAGGATATATTTCTCTGTGTCGGTTCAAACTAGATGCATATTAGTATCCTGGAGGTCAGTAGTGCGCTTTGAACTACCTTTTGTCAACGTATCAAGATCCTATGTTCTGGCTCGGGGTTGGGGTCCTGCTTCGTCATTCACTTCACGAGTATGCCCGTATACATAAGCTCTTGAATGGGAAAACAGTCCTTTGGCTAAGTCCTGAACGAAAGTTTGATGCAATATGGCCATGGCCGAGACAATATCAATACATGAGGTATACCAGGACAGCATGAGCTTATGTATTGGGGCGGCTTCCTAAAAGCCTCAAGAAGAAGTCACTTTATCCATTTGGATCAGTACCTACGTTTAGCGATCTACGGCAAGATTCTGGCTTCGACAAGAGAGCCAAATTACCTACGTCGCGTTTGTGGCAATCTAAGGCGTTGGTATTTTTTCTATCAGTACTAGATATCAAGTAGCCGCAGAATCCATTTCGAAACCCCAGCATTGATATCTCATGATGATATCGCTTACCCTAAGAGAATTAAAGAACAAGAGCTCCATCGTCGCTTGCTGTCAATGGGACATGGCCAGAAACCTGAAGCCTCACCATTGATTCTATTGTAATTAACCCAGTTGCCGAATTTATTGGAGAATTGAGCTGGATGATAGGCTCCGTGGTATCATATCGTGAACCGACTCCAGAACATGTCGACGAAGGCTGCGCATGACCAAATCTTCGACGACGCATGAAGATCATCAGTCAGAATTCGTTACACGGCTTTTGCAACGCAGGCCTCTGAACGACGAAACATATCGATGAGAGTTGGTGGAGTGTCCACTGCGTCATCCGGCTACTGAACCAATGCACAGGTGGTATTCTTCTTATCTACCTTCGCGTCAGAATGGCGCTGATGTCTGAGCTCTTCATCGGTGTGGATTTGAAGGAGGGGGGGAAGGAGACCGGGTTGGCTGGCTGCTCGGGTAAAAGACTTGATAAAAATCATAGGTCGACAAGATCACCACACAGAGCCTCATCAATTATTCCAAGTCTTCGAAAGTCGAACTAGTGCTATCAACAACCGTGGGTACTGTCAATTGGAGAAGATGCCGTTGGTTATTCCTGCGCCGAAAATTCTTGGGTCGTCTCAAATCACGTAAGTGCCGACGTGGCAGCGCTGGAAGACACGAGGCCAAGAGCTTGGCCAAGACGTCGCGGCTTGTCACATCAGGGGAGTCACTGCTGCCAAGTGAGATTTGTAGCTTGGCCAGCAGCGTTACAAAAGGTAAAAACTTTATTACAATGAGCCATCCGTGGACACTTGAGCTGTGGGCATTTAAGTCAGTCGGACTCGGAAATTTCAATAGGACGAAGTTGAGCGAGTAGTGTCTAGCAATCCGATGCGGCTGAAGCGGCGCTCGTTTCCACTTGCCCGTAAGATCGCAACCGAGGAACGTGATCGCTGGATTGGTTCCTGACATTGGACGATGAAGAGCTCCTCGCCGTCTAATGTAATGAAATGCTCCGGCCGGCGGACGGAGAGGGTAGATGAGCCGACGCGGCATTCAGTTGGGCAGGGGTTCACGCAACTCTCCGTAGATCCTCCTTGTTTCAGGAGGCTGAAACGGTGGGGGGCCACAGTGTTCTCGCCTCAGAATGGACTCACTTGGGCTTCACATCGCGATAAAGTCGCAGGACAATGGTGTGAGGCTGTGCTGTTGGTAAAACTTGAAGGGGAGAAGGATAGGAGATGTTTTATGGGAAAATATGAATGACAAAAGAGTGGCTGACTGAACGGCTTCAACTTCTCGGACGTGCAGGCGACAGCGCATTGAAGGAGACCAGTTAATTCAAATGTCCAGTAATCATCGGCAATGGTTCGTAGATCCGTAAATCAAGGTTGGAAAAACCCACAAACCCCAGGTGACAGATGAGTTGGTGGGGTTCTTCGACGAGAATGCGACCCCTAGGCCCGGTACCAGCCCAGTTCAAGGGCGGCCCCGAAACTACCTTTTAGTCAATGGGACCATCTCCTCTGACCGTGATAACGCAATCCTCTCGCATTTGCTGCACCCCCTTTTGAAACCGAAATGAGATGACATGAGCCCATTCCCAAGCCCGCGTGTGTGGGAATGACCATACAGACCCAGGTTGGCGCTTCGAATCTCTTGGCATTATCTGGTGATTATCCCACGAACCCCGGCCCTCCCCCGTCGCACCGGCATGGTTGTGATGCGGGACCGACGCGATCGGAGAGACCTAGATTTTGATGATATATGGGCACCCAGCACCACAACTTTGTTTTAGTTCGTCAGCAAAAGAAAGGCTCGTTCAGTTTCTTGATCCCGGCGATCGGTGCGCGTCTCCGTCTTTTCTGATTAGTTGCACTCATTTGCATTCTTTCGTTGGTCCCTCGGAATCGTGTTCCTTTATCTACTACCCACTTAATCAACATGCCTGTTCTCGATACGCGACTCATCCAGGAGGGGATGGTGGAAGTTGGACACGAGATTATGAAAAGGAGCGTCGACCACACTGTACTAGAGACACTGGCAGTGGGTGAGTGGACTTACATCAGAGCTGCGTGGTTGTAACCGAAACTTTAGCTGACTTATTTGCACAGCTGGTACATGTATATTTGGTGTGGGCGGCTTCATTTACTGGATCAACCACCGGTGAACAACTGAACGACACCGAAACGGTAAGCCAAACCTTCTACATGATGGGCCAGTTCGTCAACAGCAGAAGCTAATGTACGCAACTCTAGGTTGTAGTAACCACGCACCCACCACAAACGTTACGAAAGACCGCGAACACCGAAATAGAGACAGCGCAAACATCAAGTCCAACGCTCCTTGGGTGAATCCCACATCAAATCACGGTGCAGGACACCAGCGATACTTGTCACATTGACATAGACAAAGGGTCGTCATAATCGATATCGACTCAAATAAGGCGATACGGCGGCCTATGTCCTGTACATCCGTGTCCCGCTAGCGACTCGAAGTCGACCTGCCAAATATCATGAGATACCGGGCATTGTTCAGAGGCAACGACAGCTTTTACAAAGCGATGTCATTTGGCTATACAAATCTTTGTAATTTAGAAGCAGAAGCTCCATTTTGATACCCTATAAATTCGTATAAGCATTCAAATTACATATGCTGAACTTTTGCGCGAGACGTGGATTAGAAATGCTTGTTAGCGCAAACAGTTACAGATTGCTCGGAGACTTGGGCTAGGATCAGTGGCCAGTATTGAGGTATGTTTTGTTTGAAGTCGAACCAAGTTCTTCCTTGTTATCACCATGCCAATTTTAGACACTAGACCCTAATCCGCTGGCTAGTCATTACATACTATTCCTTCATTCCTACCGCAATTACTGGCCAATGCGCCGAACGGCTACGCCATTCGCCACGGAATTGTTTCAACAAACTATGATACAGGCGGATTTGTTTGATTTCGAGCGTCGCCTCGGAGTGCCGTGTCTGATCATAATGGCGTCCTCGGACCGTGATAATAAGCTCTCTATGCTCTAGGTAATTATCTGTGGCTCGATGGGTCCCCTGCGTCTGATAGTTGTGCAACATCTGAAGTGGAAAATATTGATGAGCAACTGACTGTTTCCAAGTGGAAGGCATGGCCAAGCTTGTTCTAAAAGAGGCCTACCTCTTTCACCCAAATCCCCCCGAAGTCCGCAAACTAGTCCGTTGACCATCTTTTCTTTCTTGAGCCTGAGATTTCGAATATGGGCCGCCTTCAATGCGATAAGTCCATTCTCAGTCTTCCCCATCCAAAAGCCGACGCCGCTCACCATGATGACAAAGGTCATCCTCTCCTTCAATGAGAGACATCACAATCTTTGATTACTTTTCCGGCTGGGACTCCCCTTCATAAACATACTTGAAACATCACTGATCACTAGCATAGGTACATTGAGGAATTATGTTCTGCCTTAAGAATACGCGAGGCGGATAAACTGGATAAGCCGCATATCTCAGCGTTGTTTGCAAGTAAAGTCATGCTCAATTTACCAATTGCATTTCCTCCCGCTAACAACTAATGTAAAATACAGGGATCAATAGCTATGATGCTTTGGACCTTCAACTTTCTTCCTAATCCGTTGCCAGTCTTCATCTGCTGCTCAAGCAGACGCCGTGTTTCCTGGTGTTATCAAATGCTCAACTGCACGGTACATCTCGCCTGCGATGCTTGTGATGCCTGTGACGCCGCTATCTGCTCGCTTTGTCGCATACAACCGGATATCATTGAGGGCAATACAACTGCTGGAAAGCTGCTCGCATTCCAGTAAACTCGACATCGTTGGCGCTCATTCAGTTTCCGGTTGCTGTGACATAGATGGACTATGCCAAAAAAGCTGGGATAGATGGCTTCCGGGGGTGTGATCGATTTGCGATGTACTTCGCAATCAATAACTTCATGTGACAACGTGTTTCTCCATGTGCATTGCCCTTCCCCACATTGGAGGGATGGTGTTTGAGACACTCAAAGTTTTTGTGGTGGATTTTGGCTAGGCTCGCCACTTGGTCCACCGTCTTGCCGGAAGCCTTAGCCGCTACTAGCAAGACGAACAAATCGCGAAACACCATCTCGGCAAGAAGTCGTGCCTCCTTCTTCCAGTACGGGGGGTTGTCTTTGTTCTCGATGAGGGGCGTCGTCTGGTACTTTGTAGTGTACAAGAAGCCCAACTCCAGGTTTTCGAGATGGTGGCAGCCACTGAGGAGTTGGGCAACCTGCCGGGTGGTAGCTCTGTAATCTCCCTGGTACCACACTGGAAGATTAACTCCGTAACTTTGAGCGTAGGATGCTTGGAATGACCGTGTCAATCTGATATCTCGTATGTCGGCAGCTCCTGGGCCGAGGGTTCTCAGCCATTGTTCGAGGTATTCCATGTTCTCGAGCTCAAATGTGGCCGAGTACATCAAAGCTCTGGCTTCGGCGTAAACTGCCTTGCAGATGCGAAGGAGAGAGCCAGAAACGCGATGGTCTCGATGGTGTCGAAAACGCATTTTGAGACGATCATAGTTGACGATGATTCGTCTTTGTACGAGAGTGAGATCATAGACTATGTTGCGTAACTCGGCTGGCAGTGATCTAGGATTTTGTTGTCAGCATCAGCCCGCTGTACGTGCACCTTCGACGTGGAGACTTACAAGAAACCTAGCTTCTGGCCAACTTTCGCCTTCTTGAGGACGTTAGCTTCTCATTCGGTGGCCATGGACAATCATTAACAAGTAGAGTTAAACTGGTAAGTCCCGTTGTATGACATTCCAAAGTTTGGGGTCGACGAAAAAATAGATAAACTACCTTTGCCTTGCTGCGTAACTCATAGCGGTCATTCTCATCGCTAGATAACGGTGAAGCTGATCTTTTGCGCGAAGAATCACCGGGAACACCGGGCGGAGCCATGGTGATGCGCCGAAATTTGGAAGACTGACTGGTGATAGTATCATGAGGCGTGGATGCTTCATGGTTGACAAATGGAGGCTATTGGGCAGGTAAAGTAGTCTGAGAGCAGATCATTCCAACTTGACAAGGCTGCTGTCTGTGGTTTGGAAACAACCAGAAACGGGTTCTCAAATCTTCTGTTGCGCATCCTTGAAAGGGAAGATGTCTTAACGCCGAGTACCGTATCATCTCCAGTCAAAGGCGACTTGTATGTACTAAGGGCATCATTGCCTCATCCCAAGCCAGTTTCTCCAAACTCGACGGTGCCAGAAACGGAAGGACTTAAACCGGCCGTCTGCCAAGGTCGACGAAAGACTAGCTCTACAATTTCCGATCTACTGCCACGGACTATAGTAGAGAGTGCCTCAACAAGGCCTTGACATTGAAGCACTTTCTCGAATCCTCCTTTCACCCTTGTAACCTGACGCCATCCTTTCAAGCAGACAAATCATACCAGTAACCATCAGACTGTAAGTAATTCACCATGCTTGTGCACTTGAATGAGTGTCTATCATTTCCTATAAAGCGTTAAAGAAATGCGATGCCTCCATTGCTCGTTTCGTGCCGAGCCTCTTCCGGGTGAGTCGCAACTATGCTTGAACCCGCGCTCGGCTTCGCTTAACCCTTCCACTGGAACTAGAAGTTGAGTGACCTGGACCTAGTTTTCAGGACAAAAGTCCCATGGAATATCTTCGATTGAAAACTCATGCTCTTCTGCGATTTAATCAAGTACTACGTGTAACCATTGCGAGTAACGTGCATCGTCGCCCATCGTATGGTGCCTACGTTTATGAGATTTGTATTTGCGAAAAAAAGCGCATTGGTTCAAGGTTTGAGTTAAGTTTGATTCAAAACGGTCTAGAGTATCTAAGTGCCAGAAAAAGCCCGAATACCAACAGGATATCAATACAGTCTTTGTGAGCACTTCCCTCCGCACCTGACGCCATGTCGTAAAAAGGGAAATAACTATTCGCTGCTCACAGGCCTCCTCATAGATCGTCTCGTCGTATACACACGCCCGATCTAATCTGACTCAGACAACGGCGGCAATCGTGTTGTCCTTGAACCGATCAGCCTCTCGTTTGAGCATGAGAATACAGCTGGCGACGATGAAAGCTTCGGCGTCCTTGGTAGTCGTTTTCTTATCATCCGCCCACATTCCAAGGTTCATGATCAAACGACCGCCATTGCCACCCATCCAGCGACTCGTGCCTTGGGTACGAAGCTCCTTGTTGCGGACAAGCTGAGCGACCGGGACGCCGTGCTTGCCCACCTTGCCACTATTACCAGCCAAGGCCGTGGCAGCGTCGTCAGTGCGTTCCAAGACCAAGAGGGAGGACGCCTTGGAGGCTTCCTTGCGCTCGTCGCGCCCGCCGTAGCGCCACTCAAAGGTGCCGAAAGACGTCTTGAATTCTTGCGTGCGCGACATTATGTTGCGGCTTTTGACTTCGACTACCTCGCAGACGAGGTGGTCCGAGTTGATGGCTTCTTCCACCGTGGCGGTAGTTCCCGGTGCTAGGATTCTCATTCTGGGACGCCGACCGGGGCCCCAACGGTAGATTGTCGATATCAGAGGCGTCTGGCTAGAGTCGGATCCGCGGACGAGAGCGCAGGAGTTGGAGCTCTTCTTTAGCCGGACGGAGGTGTACTCTAGCTCGCCTGAGCCAACGCGGCACACCGGGATATCCTCCAGCTTGTTGCCCGTGAGGGCCTGGTTTGTGTCATAGCCAATGGCTTGGATGTCGAGCTGGCTGATTATACCACTGTCGCTTGGTGACACGAAGCTCTCCGAATCGATTGCCTCCTTGTAACCAGGTGGCGCGTCACCGTAGTCCGAGCTTCCAGACGAGACTGAACTCATGGCGGATATGGTTTAGAAATGGTTGGCACGCTGCGATTGCAGTGCTTTGACGGAACGTACAATCTTTCTTGGGGAAGAAAGTTGGCTGTGTTTGTAGCTTCGGTAGCGTTGAGGAAGATATAAGTGGTGATAGTCTCGTTCAACTGTCTTTAACGAGGTGGTTTTGAAGCTGAGAGACGTTCCGCCGTCACTTGGCAACTGATATATAGCAATCTTGGGTGACAGTGACGTCGTGACTGACAGAAGGAGGCTATTCTCAGTTTGGAAAATACGCTGGAGGCAGTGAGCGCTATCAGGCACTAAGCCCGAAGAGGAGAATTCATGTCTCTCTACTTTTGTTTGAGTGGTAGCCACTGATTGGTCACCGCTGGAACCCCGAATTTGTTGCAAACATGAGGTCGGCGGCGCAGGAATTGAGACGTCGTTACCTGCCTGTCTCCTGGCCCGCCTGGATAATACATGCGTGAGCTCTATGTGACTAAGTAGGTAAGAATGAGATCCTCACGCATCTATCAGTGTCTTGAAAACTTGGCGTTTATCTTCAAATGATCCTGTTCAACCGCAACTGGTAGATGCTGCATAGCTTGGTTCTCTGAGATGTAATTTGGTGGTGCTTTTTTTTTTTTTTGTGCCTATTTACAGGCACTTCACAGGCATGGATGTGCAGATGATTCTGTCTGCCTTGCAAAACACCGCCAGCCGATCGCCCAGGACTGCCGGGCTTAGCATGTGGTGCGGCGGGGCGTTTTCGGCTAGTGTCTGAACGTGTTGGGGAGCGTGGGGAGATCATTCAGTGCTGGCGCCAGGCCGGCTACGGCAGCCTGTAACCGCACATTGTTGACCATCATTTACATATAGGTAGGCGCTGACATGCACAGGCTGCTTTACGCTGCAGAGGTCTCGCTTGCGATGAACGGCGTAACTGCCCTCGATGGCCCTTATACCTAAGCCAAGGTAAGGTAGCTCAACATCAGAAGTACCCAGGAAACTTCAGTGGTCTCGAATCTTTTGTTCAATGCTTTCGATGGTCATGAATTGGCTGCACAAACAAGATGACCGTGAGAGAGAGCCGGCGTAAGCATTCATCTCTACGGCCGGCATGACAAAGAGCACGTTTGACGTTCTTGTTTTGACTGCCTTGGATTGGCGGTTTTCCGGACCTAGAAACGTTATCAACTATGCCTAACATTTGATGCGTCGGCGAATAGCTGGTCAAAGTTCATCAGCTGTGTGAGAGCGTGCCGCGTGCGGTCAGGCAGCCAGTCAATTCAGACGACTTCCATCTTGTCAGATCTTTGTACATGGAGTACCAGGTGCTTTTGATTTTCGACAAGTTCAACGATTGCACTTGCGAAATTTTCTACGCCAGATAGGAGGTTGAGAAGCGAGAGGACATTGATGCATGAATCTGACTGTTAATATGCCATGGAGATGGCAGCACCAGGAAAACCGACAGGTCCCTAAGCAATGATTGCCTGGCTTTCCGCCCGTTGCTTGAGTCGTAAAGTCAGCTTCTAGGCAAGTTGAACTGTCTATTCAGTAAAATAACAAAACTCCCCCAACAATCGTCGAGGTGAAGATGCACGGTGCTGAAAATGCTCAACCAACATATTGGGCCTTTCCCGCCATGGTAGGGAACGCTAGCTCAGCGTCGCTATATTGGCCAGTCATGTACTTCTTAGTCTGGCGGTTGCGTTGCAGAGCCCATAAGCGGGTAATAGAATGATTTGCCATTCATACATCCTGTGAATCTGTTGCTACAACTATCGGCATCATGATTATACGTTTGTTTCTTGAAATTCTTACGCTCTACTTATACTTTAAATATTCCCTTGAAAGATTAGCAGAGGGAGATCACGGCGGTAAATGTAGGCAGTGCTCATGTAATGGCCGGCATTTTGCTTGGATTACTACTCACTGGCCCTTCACTGTACTTACCCCGCCAGAAGCTGTCACTAGACGTGTGTATGACAAACCGTGAAATAGAGGCCTCATGAAAGCCGCGAAATTTCTGCAGGCTTTCCTGTCAGCTGTGCTCAGAACACATCGAATGAGCCTGCGTACTCCTCTACATCCTCTCCCGCCATTCAGTCACGTTATACGGTCATATCAAATATTCAGACGAACTACTTCGCCCATCCAGCGAGGATTGATTTTCCGTCATTCTTGTGCCAGCCAATTGAGGCCACTGGTCGTCATGAGTTGGAGTTGTACTATGATAATCACCTCGTGGAGTGAACTCCCTCCAGACTTCTTACATTCAACAAAAGTTTATTTCACACCGGATTCTGCAACACTGGGGGCAGTGGATTCTCACGACCTGGCAGTAATTGACTCCGTTTGAATTTACCAATGTGGTTGCCATGTTTCTAGCTTTGACGTATCGAGAGCAAAACCAACTCTTGCTTCGACAACGATCGCGAATGGACTATAGTCATGAATCGCAAGTGGAGACTATAGCATTGAATCTATCCCAAGCGTTCCTGCACCACCTGTTGTCTCACTAGCAGCCACATGTATTAGACTCTGCTAGATCATAGCTGAAGGCTGTGGATACGAGCTCGTTGATGTCGATAACTAAAAAAAAAAAAAAAAAACCAATAACGCCTTAGTTGACTTAGACGAGATCCAATCAACAGATCGAGGTGCGTACATCGACGTCCAGCTAACGAAGTAGAGCCAAACACTCGGGAGATACTAGCAATGGCAGCGCGTTTTGTGTTACTCGACTGTCGTGTTGTGAGTGGCTAATCGACAGAAGCTAAACAATCGAAAGCCTCGGGGTCTATTAGTCTTGGCCCGCTTGGCACTCACGGAGCAAGTCCCGCGGGGCCGAGGCGATTTAGCGTAGTGGACCGTGACCGGTGGAACAAGGGGGGACTTGACGTCACGAGACGAGTCCAGCACAATGATCTGATTCGAGACTCGTTTACTGTGTATTCGAGGAAAAGCAAGTTAGAGGTCGAGTTGAGGAAGCCGAGGCACCTGAAGGATAGGTATTTGGATGCGAAGGAAGCCTTTCCTAGCTGCACCTCGTGTTTGCCGGCGGGTCCGAGGGATCGAAGAAGCCAAGAGCCGGAGAAATTAGAGAAAAGGAAAGCTGGACGCGTCCATGAAGAAGTCTCAGTCAGTGACCCAAACCTATGCATTTGAAAAGAGTTGCATGTTGACCAAGGACCCTGTTCCAGGACTTCACGTATGCCTGCATTGAGAGATCTGGCTGTGCGCAGTCCATTCAAGCGGTGTCGTGGCGGCCCAGCGTGAAGCAACGTTGCGCCTGTCTGCGGGTGCAAGGGAGTGGCTTGATCGCCAAGCTGCCAGCTGAACTAAACTACAGTACTCGGCCAACACACACCGACTTGGTACAGCGGCCGATTGTGGGAATTTCGCTGGGAGTATCTTGAACGAGAAGCACGTGCGAGGGTTAGGTGAGGATTGATCGACATTTTGGGACTTGGTCGTGGAACTGGTGATGGGATGGAGTGTTGTGCCGCCCAACTTCCCCAGATCTCAGCCAGACTAGCGATAGCATGCCTGGCACCTGTCGACGTACGTGCAACTGGGACCACACAGAGAATCGACTGGACGTGAAACTTCATCGAAGACACGGTCGACTTGCGGTGAACATCGTCGTGCGAACGCTGCGATGTACTGCAGGTATAAAGGTCAAAAGCTTGTTTTGGTTAACGAAGATCGGTCAGCACTGGGGCGAGGCGATGAAATGCATAGTGGCGGGAACCCCGCGGCCCTCGCCGGAAGTGAGGGGATTCTCGTATCCATCGTGAGATTTAGGTCAAGCGACGATGTGACGATGCAGCGCTGTGCCGCAATAAAGTGACTCAGCCAGGTGGTTGGTCGGGCGAAGGCAGCCGACGGCGAACTTTGCCAGGCAGCCTACGTGCCAAAGATGGTGGGATGATGCTGTAAAGTGCCGACAGCATGGGGAGAAAAGTTGAGTGTGAGTAGCAATACTCAAGGCGGGTAAGTATTAGGAGGTGGTGGGATGGAGCGGTGGAAATCCGCGCGAAATTACCTCATGGGCGTCCATCGTCATCTCGCTATGGTAAAAGATCTTTTCCAATGAGGTTGTTGAGTTGTCGAGTGAGCAAAAGACACCAGGTCTTGTAGCAACCTTCCTGGCAACGCATGATGCGGCGGCGTGAGGGGGAAAGCGAGCTAGCAAGCGGCGAGCTGCAAGGAAGAGAAGACGGAAAAGGGCGGGCGAGTAAGGCGACGGGGTGCAGCGTTGTGCATTAGGCGCGGCCAGGGTGCCAAAAAGCCTCAAGCTTGGTTTCTTTTCTTAGGCCATGGCCGTAATTCGGTCTTTTCGTAAGTTTAGCGAGAAGGGAGCGTTCGTGAGGCCAAAGTGAAAAGTTAAGAGCGCGCCTTTGTCGTGTCCTGGTTGGGATTAGCGGTGGAAGAAACGGCCAGCCAGCCCAGCACCTGACGGAGGGGTAGGGTTTGGAAGCTGGTGATTGTTGTCCCATCGTATCAGTATGACTAGCATTAAGCTTGAATACCATACTGAGTATCCATAGTAAGGTACCTGGGTCGAGGTCATGCGAAGTGGGAAGTTGGGTGTCTTTGTCGAGGAATGCGGGCGGGAGAAGGAGAGGCCCGGGGAAGCGGGATGAAGTCAGGTGGGGTCGCTTGGGATGCATAAATCCGAAATACGTACCGATCTTGCCTAACTCTCCAGAACGTATGTACCTCAGGCAGACGCACAAAGTCTCGAAGAATTGTGTAGACAAAAAAAAACATAGTAGCTAAGGTAGACGGCAAGAATATCTCAGTTGGCGACTTCCGTGTTAGCCGAGCTGTGCCCTCCTGTACGAGGAAGGCGCGATGTTTTTCTGGAGTTGGCAGTTGCCCAGCGAGGCAGCGAGGGGCCCCACCGGATAGAGCTGGTGATGCCCCACATGTCCGTCCTGAATTGGCCAAGGCTGTCACTGATTGGCTTTGATCGCACGTCTCGGTCATCCGACAGGCTAGGCTACCCCTGGCTAGAGCACGCTAAGCGAAAGCCATCAGGCAGGGGGGAAACTTGGGAAGGCAGGAAGATGGGACCTTTTGGATTTTCCGCTGGCCTTCTTCCCACGCGAGTTGTCATTCCAACCTCGAGTCCACCCGTCTACTGTACGCCATCCACGCCGTCGAACCGCACCGTTGGAGGCGGCCGGCGGGAGAAAAGAAACAGACTTTGCAAGCCGACAAAGAAACTTCACCCATCAACTCCACTTACAACTGCCTCTTGTGGACCCGGCCGATGCGCCGTCGACAAACGTCGAAACAACCGTCCAATGACCGGAGCAACGCAAGGATTATCAACTCGACAACCTTGCTCCATCAGACTCCGCTTCTCCTCATGGTCGAAGATCCTCCAGATTCTTCCAGCAAGTCATCCACCGTGTTCCTGGTGCCATCTCCACCCTCTGAGATCATCACTGGAACACCGGGCCCTTCACTTCTCGAGCACTGCTTCCAATCCAGAGTCACTCCCGTCTCTGACAGCGCCGGTCTCCTCCGTGTCGTCTTCTTCACCATGGCGACCATACCTCGCCGTCTACTTCCGCCCGTCTTCTCCGAGTGCCGTATTCCTGAGATGTCCAAGTCATGACAGAACATCACACTAGCCATCGGTACGAGCTGACGGACGCCGCCATCGCCCACACGCCATGTATTCAAACTCGACAGAATCACCGATGGTTGACCGGTGACTGGTCGACCTTGAACTCGCCCTACGTGGTGTGAGTGGCCTTGGGCTCGCTAGTAGACCACCGGCGCAACCTTCTGCTTACTGGCAGCTATGCCATGGCCATGATGTAGCCCGGCCTGACAGCAAGGGCACTACTGTTACCTTGCATATCGACATGGTGCCTCATCTCGTGCGATGGCTGGGTGGGAACATGGGTAAAAGGCAACCAAGAGATCAACCACGAGCTGTGCTGCGGCTCCAGCTCGTATTCTGCTAGCCAGCCCGCCCTGGTGGGATGGATGGGTGATGGGTGATGGGTGATGGATGCATCACTCCCCGCCGTGGCCCGACGTAGCCTCCAGCAACCGGCAACCATCCACACCCTCGTCTACGTTCTGATAAAGTCCCCTTCGCCGCGCCGAGAGTATGGTTCGTGCCTCCTCTTTCTCTCCTTACCCACGGTCGCTACGAGTAAATCGTCCTCTCGCTCCAATCAACTGGTTGACTTTCAAAGTCACTGTCATTCGCTTCCAAAAGAACAAGATCCAAAATGCGCGGCCTTTACATGGGACTGGGCGCCATTGCCCTGGCGTCCGTCAACGCTTGGGAATACCCCTATTGTGTACGTCTCCTCATACCCCTGTCTACTTTTACTACACCAAATCACATTACCTATCTCGTCTTATTCAGTCACTGCTTTACGGGATGAACTATACCTATGATGAGAACTCTCCACTAACCCATTACAGGAACACGATGGGTGCTACCGCAACCTCATTGACGAGCGCTTCGCCGAGGAGGCCAAAGGTTTCTGTGTCGAGTTCCTCCACGGAACCACCACTGCTGCCGCTGCTATTCCCACCGACTTCAACAACTGTGGTGGAGATGTCAAGGCTGTTTCCTCTGCCTGCTCCTGCATCACCTACAGCTTAAGCACCACGGCTCCTCCCACCACCAGCACCTCGGCCCCGTGGACTACCAGCACTCCCGCTCCCCCGACCACCGTCAGTACCACTGAGGCAACCAAGACCACTTGGTCTTCCAAGGAGCATTCATCCTCAACTCCCGTCACTTCTGAGACGAGCACATCGTCCACCTGGGTCAGCAGCACCAAGGCTCACAGCACTTCCACCTCCTCTGAGGACTGCACTACGTCGTCAACGGCTGTAAGCTCGACCAAGGAGCACAGCACCTCCACCTCGTCCGAAGACTGCACAACCTCGTCCACCGCCGTCAGCAGCACCAAAGTTCACAGCACATCCACTTCATCGGAGGACTGCACCACTTTGTCTACAGTTGTCAGCTCGACCAAGGTCCACAGCACCTCTACGTCAAGTGAGGACTGCACCACCTCCTCGACTGCTGTCAGCAGCACCAAGGGCCACAGCACGACGACTGAAGACTGCACCACCGAGACGACAGTGAGCACCAAGAGCCATCATTCACACTCTAGCAAACCCCCCACGACTCACGTCCCTCCTCCTCCCCCTCCCACTTCCACGGAGGATTGCACCACTGAGACGACCGTGAGCACCAAGAGCCAACACTCACACTCAAGCAAGCCCCAACGACTCATGCCCCTCCTCCTCCCCCTCCTACTACAACTGAGGATTGCACCACCGAGACTGCCGTTAGCAGCACCAAGGGAGAGAGCACGACCAAGAGCCATCACCCCCACCCCAGCAAGTCTTCCACCTGGGTCCCTCCTCCTCCCACAACCACCCCCTACGCCAACACGACCACCGAGAAGCCTCCTCACACCAAGACTCGCACCAGCAAGCTGACGACTTCCACCGTCTACACTACGACTGTCGAGACCGTGACGAGATGCCCTCCCAGTGTCACAAACTGCCCTCACACGCCTGTTACCACAACCAAGACCATCGCCATCTCGACGACCATCTGCCCCGTTACCGAGGAGTCTACAAAGCCTGTTCCCACCCACCCAGCTCCTCCACCAACGACCTGGACGACTTCCACGGTTTACACTACCAGGGTCCACACCATCACCAGGTGCCCTCCTGATACTCCCAACTGCCCTGAGGGTCCTCACACCACCACCGAGACCATTCCTGTCTCCACCACCATCTGCCCTGTCACCGAGAGCGTGCCTCACACTTTCACCACTGTGCACCCCGCGCCCAGCAGCCCGCCTCCTCCACCGCCCGCTGGCACTCCCCCTGCCGGAACCCCTCCTGCTCCTCCCGCCAGCACCCACCCGGCGCCCCCTGCTGGTACTCCCCCAGCTGGCACTCCTCCCGCGCCGCCAGCTAGCACTCACCCTGCTCCGCCCGCCGGCACCCCTCCCGCCGGCACTCCCGTTCCCCCTCCGGCTGGCACACCTTCTGCTCCTCCTGCTGGTACCCCTCCTCCCGCTGCCACCACGCCCGTCGCCTCGCCCAGCAAGACCACCACCGGACCAGTCCAGGTCACCAACGCTGCTGAGCGTCTTGGCTCCGGCATCTTGGCCGCAGCCGCTGGTGTCGTGGTTGCTGCTCTGCTCTGATGCGAGCCATGCGCATGCTTAATGGACGTTCAAGCGAGCTTTTTGTTTAATGTGTAATTCATGAAAATTAACGTTCACACGACATTTTGTGGATATGGGATATGTAATGCGTGTTCATAGCTATAGTCGTACCTTACAAAAATTGAGTAACGCTGCTTTCATGCAGCTATGTTGATGATATATTTGTTACTCTTGGATGCCGTTTCCGATTTGCTGCTCGTTACTCTTGATGGAATGGTTCATCTTGAGACATACGGCATACGTAATCTTCTTGGTACTCCCGTCAGCAAAGAGCTATGTCTCATGCCAGATCAACCGGTCCTTATAGAGTCCTCCAGAAGCAGGCACGCTACATCAGGGTGAAGTCAGGTCGATGACCTCACTGGCTGCAGACGAGGCGATAATATGGCTAGGCACACCCGCGTCCTCGGCCGAAATCATCAGCGAATCCTCCATGTCCTCGTCTGTCTCAGCCGTGCCACCCCGCCCAGCAAAACTCCCATCGTCTTGTGTACTAATCTTCCAGGCCCCAGTCGAAGGGTCATATTCCAGCAGATACATCCTCTCCAGCTTCTCCTCTCTATTATACTCCATCCCAATCTCCAAGACAGGCTCGCCGTAGTGTCCCATAAACTCCAGCTCCACCATGATCTTCGCCTCAGCAGCCAACTCGCTCCGGAAAGGAATCACAAACGGCTCGGTCCGCGCAACGCGCCTGTTTCCCTGCATCCTCACAGACTGCAAAAAGCTCGCGGGCGTGCCGTCGACGTCTACCCCCCTCGCCGTAAGCTGATACCTCTCCTCCCCCACCACCTCAACCTCCACCACCAACCTCCGCCTCAGCACGAATCTCGGGATAGGAATCTCCAACTTCTCCATCACCCGAACCATCAAATCGTCCGTCGTAGCCCACACGCGCAGCCCCTCGCTCAGGTGATCCAGCGGGGTACTCTGCAAGTTACAAATCACGAGCGTCCCGCCGGCCGGGTACGTCTTTGTGCGCTTCTTCTTGCCGACGGTCTCGGGGATCGTGCAGGCGGGGGGCACGGTCAGGGAGGATCCGAGGGCGAGGCAGAGGTCTGCCTTTCGCGCGTTGGAGCGGGCGAGGGCGAGGGGTTGGGCGGGGAGGTATTCGCCGAAATTTATGATTGTGTCGAGGAGGGTGCCGGCGCAGAGGGGGCATTTGCGGCCTGTGCGGTGGTCGCGGATTGATTTTTCGTAGGTTGCTACGGCGCGGAAGTCTGGTTTTTTGTCAGTGGTTGTCGTGATGTGAGGTTGAAGTCGTGGCGAGTTGAGGAGCCATAAACTTCAATAGGAAGGGCGAATGAGGATATGGTGAAGGAAAGGAGATATTATACCTCGGAGGTATTCTTTACCGCAGTCTTTGCAGTACTCGCGGTTACTGTTTCCATGAAGCTCGGAAATCTTCTCCTGGACGAAGGGTAATAACAAGCGTAAGCCATTGTCTGATCAACTCTCCGGACCCCAGCAGTGATAAACCAGAAACTCACTGGTAGAATCCCACTCTTCCGGTGCAAGCCGTCGCAGTTTTGACTGACGAGATACTTCAAGATGCCGCGGTCCTGCAGCTCGACGAGCGCCATGTGCGTCTTGGTCGGGATGGCCTGGAGCGTGTCCGTCGTCTTGCCCGTTCTCTGCCTTCCCTGGGCTCTGAGTGTCCAGGCACCTTCGGGTCCGCGGAAGTCGGGAATTCCTAAGTTACCATTGTTTAACCCTGAATGTTTTTTTTGATCATGTAGACCAAACAACTGGGGCGGCCCAGTCGAATGGCGCGACTTGCATGTCATATCAATGGAGAGTAAAACTCACCTGCAGAGGTAGAGATGCCTGCACCGGTAAAGGCAATAAAGTGCTTGCTCTTCTTGATTAGATCTACCAACTGAGAGGCTTTGGCGTCGAGGATGTCGAGAGCCTCGCGCCGCTCCGGCTCGGCTTCTCTGGGCGCGCTGTCTGCCATGGCGTGATACAAGATTCGGAAAACTGAAGGCCGTTCTTGGAGGGTGCGGAGTTCCTCAAGTTGGCCAATAGATCGATGGGCAAGTTATTCAGTGTGAACTCGATCTATCAGACGGGTCCCTTTTTATATAAAATCGCACTGACGGGCCATCGTGTTGTTGAAGATTGGTGATGTTGGCTACGCGATAATTGATTGGATGTTGAGAGTTGTCCCTTAGGATCAGGCAGCCATCACCTCCTCTTGCAACTCGTGATAAGCGGTGCTAGTGTGTGAGGTATGGCTTAGCGCTAGCTGAGTGATAATGAATGGGTGTTAGTGGTGGTGAAAGTTGGAAGTACACAGCATGAGCCCGTTTGATGCATACACCTCTTATACGCATGTTATCTCAAGTCAGTCTCGGGTGTGTTGCGTTTATTCCCGCTACAATATTCCAGAACGACCGGATAATGGTTGCCATTCCTGGCTAAGAAGGAATTCAAACGGCAATTGTCACGTTCCAATGAGTCAAACTGCTGGATGGTGGTTCTGCGGGAATGGAGGGTGCAGAGCACTGCGTTGGACCATGTGCACAGACTAACACCCCTTCTTCTCCGCTCATTCAGATGCAGAAGTTGTCAAGGTGGATTGAGCTGTCTGGTGAAATGACTTATCCGCCAAGGAGAAAGCTATAATCAGTCTAGGGTACCATCATTTCAATCATATTCAAGCCCACTTGCAAGATTGCAGGCTTGGTGCGCGAGGTAGCGGAAAAGCATCTCATCTCCGGCTAGTGGAGTCCGGCATTCCCGCACTTCGGCCGACGAAAAATTGTGAATAACAAGATGTGGTTTACATCAGCCGAAATGGTTGAACAGCTTCACTAGGTAGACACAATAATTATGAGGATTAGACGACAATGAATTATCAGAAACATTAACATGAACTCTCTCTTCACAGTTGACACCGTCTCGCTGTGGTACCCTGGCAAGTGGGTGAAGGTACTGAGCTGGCTACTTATGTTCTTAATGCTACTGACAACGCTGCTGCTACTGCTACTATTATCGCAACTATCAATGCTACTAACGATGCCACGATCAATCATGCTAGCCCCTTTGCTCGGCATCCTTTCCGATCACCCACTTGCTCAAATGCTTCGTTTCGCCGCTTAGCTTTCGGTTACTAGGCCTCATCCACAAGTTGCGATTCCTCCTCTAGAACAACGCTGGTTTCCACCCGCCCGCGATGCCCCTAGCACCACAAAAAGCAACAAACGCAACCATGTACGCCGCCCCCGCAAAGATGATCAAGTTCCGATACGGCTCGGTCCCCGTCTTCAACAGGAATCCGGCCAAGGGAATACCCACCAGCGCACCAAAACTCGCAATAAAGTACGCCATGCCCGTCGACTTGCCATAGTCCTCGATCTTGCAGACACGTGAGATGCACACCGGCGACAAGCTGATCGCCGCCCCGGACCAGAATCCAAATAGCGTGGTAAAGGACATGATCTTGGCGTCCACGTCGCCCGCAGCGAGCCACAGTCCCAGAATCAAGACGCCGCAGCACAGGGACGTGACGCACATAGTGTTGAAGGCGCCCACGCGGTCGGCAATGTACCCCGGTAACATTCGTCCGGGTATCGCGCCGGCGTTGAGCAGGACGTTGAGGAGGAAGGACTTTTGCAGGCCGAGTCCCTTTTCGATGGCGTAGGACGATATGTACGAGTACGGGATGAAGACGGCAAACTCCACAAAGAAGACGGCCACCACCGTGACGCCGAATCTGGAGCCGCGCAGGAGGCGGAAGTCGATCAGGGCCTTGGCCTTGCGTTTGGGCGGGAGGCGTTTCCGGAGGAAGATGTTCGTGACGACCAGGCTGCCCGTTGAGATGAAGGCGATGATGCGCATGGCCCAGGGGAAGCCGATGCGGGGCGCGAGGTACTGGATGATGAGGGAGAAGCCGATGCCGCCGAGGCCGCCGGCCGTGCAGGCTACGCCGGTCGCGAAGGCGCGGCGCTCGTTGAACCAGTGGCCTATGGCGGAGAGGGCTGGGTTGAAGAGGAACGCGGCGCTGATGCCGCCGCAGATGCCGAAGGAGAGGAGCATTTGGTAGAACTCTGGGTAGGTAGGCGTTGCGTCAGCACTGATGCGAACCATGGTACTGTCGGTGCGATGCTGGTGTTGGGGGGGTTACCTGTCGACAAGCTGAGGAAGATCATTGAGGCAATCATGCCAATGGATCCTGGGATGAGTAGCACCCTGATATCGAATGCGTCAAATACTGGTCCTGTGATTGACACCATCGTCAGTCTCAATTGGGTTACCGGCACTCCAGAGAATACCGACCAATTTGTGCCCCGCAAGCCGTGATGAAAAACGCATAACAAGAGAAGATCCATCCCGCTTTGCTTTCAGGTACGCCCCTGAGCTCGTTCTGCAGCAGCCAGCCTTGGAGCACGGAAATGGTGTTGATGAGGCCCATCGGCGGGATCATGGCGCACCACGCGCCGACCACCACCATCCAAGCCTGAAACCCGCCGTCGGGATACTCGATTTCGTCGTCGTGGAGCTCATCGTCTACTGGGTCTCATTAGAGCTCGTTCGAAGGACTTTCGAGACCGAAGAGCGTGAGTTGGCTCAACTTACTTGTGTCCGATGCAGTCTTTGGAGATTGCAGTGTGGGTTGAGTGTCACCGGGAAAAGCTTCGATGGTTGCGTGATCGTTCGAGGACCGGCGCGGCATCGCAGGACTAGGACCAGCTTGTTTCTCAGCGCTCTTTTCCTGGTTATTCTCGAGACGTTCCTCCATGGTACTTGACTCGACGTTCGTACGCCCTCGTTCAAGAGTCGAGAGCTTGACTCAAAGTCTTACTTGCCCAAGGCAACTCCAACGGCCAAGAATCCTAACAAACAAGAGCGCAAGGCAAGAGGCAACTCAGACGAGAACATGCGGACGAAGTGGCCGCCGCCGTCTGACCTCTGGTGCGTGAAGCGGGCAATGACCGGTCATCGGGGGAAATGGAGACCGCCGGACCGGTCCGAGTTGTTGAGGGGAAGCAAAATCGGAACGCGCCGACAGCGATCAGCGCGGGAACGCCCCCACCTTCTTATCTGGGCACTTAAGGGAAATTCATCGCGAAATGTCACCGGAGCTTGCTGATAAGCCAGCCGCCATGTCGGCAGTGGAAGAGCAATTGAACAACATGTCAAGGTTGCAGGTGATACTTAGGTCGACGGTTGAATGCTCTTCTCAAGGGGATTATTTAAATGTTTTCTCATATTCCAAAGGGAGGATCGCATTCTAGGAGCCCGTGTTGCATCATCTTAGGGATGGTGAATGATGTATGCCAATATGTAAGGTGATTGAACAGTTGATCCCGCAGCTATCTCCATCTGTCAGGAACATCGAGTCAGCAAGTAAAAACATATACCTAATCAATGCCAATGGTGATATTGAAGAATGCTCGCGACCGGATTTAGACAGAAGTGGGTACAATGTCGTTGACATCGGCTAGACGCAACTGACGCTTACATGCACGCCCGTAGGAATGCATATCCCCACGATAGCTTCATGAGTACATGATCAATGCACACGTTTACAAAATTCTGACTATACACGCATAACATCAGTCATATTCCCTCACTTCAGATCACATCGTAACTTCAAGTAACTTCATTCGGTCATATTGCCGAAGTACAGAGCAATTTGAATTTCCATCGTTATAGACATCTTATCATTATCATCTTACAGCTAGTACACAAGAAACGATGCAAACTCCCAAGCCTGGTGAATAGAAACGCTCCTAACAAAACCCAGCGCTGGAGAATCTAGTCTCAGCGGATTGTCTTTGGGGTGTGGGGGGGAATATCATGCAAAAAAGAGTATAGAAAGCTCTACTGGTATCAAACTGTGCGCTGCGCGCCTACATCTCTTCGGATGCAAAATAAAACAAGAAAACAAACATGCGGACACACTCTGTCGTCCGAATAAACTAAGCGACCAAAATCAAATGGATTGAGGCTCATCGGCGCAGGTAGGCTTGGTCATCTCGCTGGCTGCCACAATGGCAGTGGAGACGTCGGCCACAGTGGGCTTCTCCTCGGCTGGTTCATCCGCCGCACGATCAGCGTCAATCACGGTGGGTTCCGCCTTCTCCACTGACACAGAGACAGACGGGACTTCCTCGGGGGCGGGCTTCTCCTCGACCTCAGCATCCTCCGGAAGAGGAACATCCGCCGCGAGAGGAGCCTCGCTCGTGGTGGGCTCCATCTTCTCGGTCTCTGATGACACAGAAATGGTCGGGACCTCGACTGGGGCGGCCTTCTCTTCAACATTTTCCGGAAGAGGAACATCTGCCGGGATGGGTGCATCGGTCGTGGCGGGCTCAATCTTCTCCACTGCTGGTGAGACAGGCGCAACATCCTCGGGGGCGGTGTTTGCGGCGCTTTCGTCTTCCACAGCCTGGGTGACAGGTGCCACAATGGGCTCCTTCTTTTCGATTGGCACAAAAGTAGCCGTGACCTTGTTCAGGGCAGGCTTCTCCTCATTCTCCTCGTCGGCCGTCTTGTTGGCAGCTCCCGTGATAATCTCCATCTTCTCGCGGAACGAGTCATCATAGTGTGAGAAAACGGAGGAGGTGCGGCAGGTATCGAGAGACGATCGGGCGGTTGCCGGGCCGTTATACGAAGAGAAGGTGGTGTCGGCGACGGACGAGATGCGGCTCCTATTTGAGTTGGACCGGGTGAGGGGGATCTGCTGCTGCATTTGTTGCAGCTGCTTCTGCTGCTCAAACTTGGCCAGCTTGTCTGCCACGCTGCCCTGCATGTTCCTGAGAACGGGAAGATCGCCATTGATTGTCGACTTCTTCTTCTTACCCTCCTCGAGCTCGCGGATCCAGGCGAGGCGGTCCGAGGCGATGCGGGATGATGCTCTCTTGCTGCTGCTGCTGCTGCCATCAAGATCGCGACCTCGCCACGGGGCGGATGCGGATGGTGGACCGGACGATGTGGGCGTTCCTGCAGCTGATGGGACCGATGTCGGCGCCGGTTGCCAAGACCGTCTACGGTCTGTGTTGGCGATTTCTGCGAGGAGAAGCTTGTTCGGCGCCGGGGCGGTCGTGGTCGTCGTTGACGACGAGGGCATTCCTGAGGGGTTCGAGTGGCGCTTTTCCGTGTTATGCTGCAGCCGTTGCTGTCTGGCAACGGTGTCGGCATTTTGGTGGTGGGGCCTAATGACAGGCCCAACTGGCGTGACGATTGCGGCGGCCCGTGACGGGACGTAGGCCGGTACGAAGGCGGCGCGTCGTGGCGGTTCGTGAAGCGGCAGTTTGTTGACTTGGTTCGATGTCGAAGTCGATGCCGTGGAAAACTGAGTGCGGATGGGTGCTGCAGCTGTGCGGGGAGTCTCTGGTGGTGGCCAGGGTTTCGAGGCGTGTGATTGTGGCTGGCCGGTCGAGCTGTTGTTGTTGATGATGATCACGCTCGATGTAGTGCTTGGTACAGCAGCAGTAGCAACAACAGTGGACCTCGAAGACATGGAGGGAGCTTGACCAGGGCGGCGTGCTTCAGCAGGCTTGCTGCTGGCGACAGAGGTGAGCAATGATGGCGAGGATTTGTTGAGGGTCCTCATGTCGACCGTGGAGAGTGCGGCTGTCGTCGCCTTTCTGGCAAACATGTCGGCGATTGGCGTCATTGTCGAGGTCCGCGAAGAAGTCTTCTTGACCTGCTTCGCTTGCTCTGCTCCCCTCGCGGGCTGCGACGGCGCAATGCGGAACGCCTCGAGAGACTGCAGGTCGATCTCAAGACTCGAGGTCCCGAAATCTGACACCTGGACCCGCGGAAGAGCTTTCATGCTCTCGTCCAGGGATGGTCGCTCCTGTCGTGACTCGCCCAAGACAGACAGTGTTGTCTTCTTTGCTTTTTCCCGGCCGCGGCGCACGAAGCTCGACAGCTTCTCCTTGACGGAGGGAAGCCGTCGCGGGCCCTTCCACTCGTCGTTGTTCCGTTCATGCTTGGTCGTCGACATGGTGTGTTTCCGCACTGCTTGACCCCTTCCTTTTGGGAGGATTAAGTCAAGGTTGTCGTGTTCAATTCTTTCGGACTCGACGAAATTCCCAAGGCCAAAGGGGGGAGGAAATTCCCCCACTGGAGATCACGTGAAGTAAACAAAATTGGCCCGGAGATCGCATTGATGCAGGGGCCGCTCATGCCACCCTAATTTGTCTCACGGTGACAAACCGCCCCCTGACAGGGGTCTAGCACTGCAACCTGAAGACACGTCGTTAGTTTCAAGGCCTATTTCGGTGCACTCTCCCGGATCTTCAATCAAAATGGGATTTGCCAATTAGTCACGATGCTTCTAGAAATGATCTAGAAATGAGTTTAATGGGGATTTTTCTGCCTCTGTCCGTCCTCCGTATCTTAGTGCACGTCATGAGTCATCCCGATCGTCGTTGAGGAGCGCTTCAGGAGGTAAATGTGCGGTGCTTTGTGACCGCCTCACTCGTTCATAAATCTCATGCTCAACTCACGACATTCATATGAGAGTGCGCATGAGGCTGGAAGCACAACTCTGGGTCCTCAACCAGTGGAGAACATGAAAATGATGGTAAGCGCGATGAAGTCGACATGATTTGATTAAGCTCCGTTGTATACTCCGTAACTCAGCATGAGAAGGCGAACTTCAAATCGCAGATATCTTGAGATCTTGGACACTTTAGGGCGCCGTGTTCCTTGTCATATCTTGTCCCAAAGGTGATTGCACGACTTTCTAAAACGTGTAGATACGGCCCGTGCTTTCATTGAGGTCGTTTCTTCAGTTTTTCCGTGGTCGATTTCCACTTCGACCAAGTATTATCTGTCATGCGTTCACTCTGAGTCCTGAAGCTCAAGTCAGTTCAACGCCTCGAGACTAGAATCCCTAGGTAACCTTAGTTCACACCGTACCGCTTCTGGTATAGTTGGCGTCGTCCAATTTGATCTGCTTCAGACCTTGGCATGCGATCCAGTGTCTAATTACAAGAAAAATCGAAATCCTCTTGTGCAATGAGAATTGCATTGACACACTCGTTGAGATATGTAATTGATCAGTGAAAGCACGACAACACGAAACTCTCAGTCCATATCGCTTAATCGATCATGGAACTTTTAGACTATTTGGTCGTCTCGTTGATGGCAAGGAAACCCACCAGTATCCTCAATATCAGATCTGGCAGACCAAACGAACGGGTCTCGTTGAAGTTCCAGGCCCGTTAGGGTCAACGCCTGATATCAGGAAGTGTTTGTGAAAATGAAACAGTGATTCTCACCACGGGTGCTCAGAATTTGTACTGGCTTCTGGTTTTGAAAATGAGGACTTGCTGAGAAACTTTGAAGTATGATTCAGGGAGGCGATGCTCGTTATGAGACCAACTATTCCAGCAGACGACACGTTCAAGCTTCGAGACTTTGCACGGAGTTCGGCTCGCTTCTGGCACTCATAAACTTACATAGACGAAGACTCAAGAGGCCCAGCTTGGCCATGAGTCAAAGGCAAAGCTTCAACACATTTTTACAGAGATAATCACATCCTGTAGCCTAGGTAGTGACTGAATGCCTCAATTTCGAGCGGGCAGTCCGTCTAGATCTTTGTGTTGAATGTTCATGTGCTGTATATTAGTGTCGTTTGATGTTCCCTTTTGCTAGCACTACTAAACCCAACCTTGATGGGTGCCCCAGCTCTTTCTAGGTCCAACTCACACCGCCGATGATTTCCAATCCACCTTGCTTGGCAGTAATGCCATAGAATGACTGAGTGATGCAGTCATACTGATATTATTCCAGAACCTCCAAGTTCCGTAGGCTCCTGATTGAGGAAGCTTGACACTGCTAGCAAATGCTGTAAACCTTAGTGTCTGTTGATCGAAAGAACAAGGGCCATCGAAATCGAAGTATGACAAGAAATGCAACAAAAGCACTATAGACACGATGATACCTTCACAGCATCAACTGTATCTCTCTTTCCGTGAAAGCTATGATTTAAAACATCAATCTCGAGTTTTATCATTTTGAAGCGTCACCGGATGGACAGCGTTTCTTATATCTCAAGAGTCCACACGCACGTAAGCCGCCCCCGAAGTTCTTCCTCGAGGTTCTACTACCTTACAATGAGAAGGGTGAGACTTACGGGAGGGAGTGCAGGATTGACATCCCGACCAAATTTTCTCCAAATGAAGTTGGTCCTCCCTCCCTTAAGCACCAATCATCATAGAGCATCAACTCCGGTGCTCCAATGCAACCCCGGCCTTCTGCGCGTCGTCACATTTTCTCGGTGGCAGCCGACCGAGATTTCCTAATTCTGCAGTTTTCTTTTCCGATGGCGCCTCTTCGCTACCGACGTTTCAGGGCCACACATAGCCTCCCTCCGGAATGTCCACTCAACTACTTTGTGAGCTCCCAATCAAGTCTTACTGTGGTAGGTAGCACTATACCAAACGTCCAATTCAGGCATTACGGATGAATGCACTCCATCATGGCGTCCCCTCTCAATGTGCTCGTGACAGGTACCCACCGTATTGTCAAGCAAGGAGGAATGCGGGAGACCAACGAGACATGGAGAAGACATAACTTCTCCAGGGTGGTTTGTCTTGTTCTTGACTTGGGAGTTGTGCCTGGTATACTACGCCAACGTGTCAGTGTGACTACCTCGCGATGGCACGATGCCTGATTCTGGCCTTCACCGAAGACTAAAGACCTTGGCTCGCGTGCCAATTAATTAATATCAAATGCCGTGATTCCGACGGTGTCGACACGCCGTCTGGTACTACCAATGCAGCACTATATATGCCACGCTCCTCGCCTGTCTAGAATGCATTCTGCCTGAACTAGGCAGCGCTCATCAACCAGATTCTCGGAAACGCAGGCAAATTATAGAGCCGTCGAAACCATGGGCAATCTTCTTCCTTCCTCCATTCTACTCGCCTTGGCGGCCACCGTCGCGGCCCACGGCCACGTCGACTGGCTTGTTGCCAATGGCGTCGCTTACCGCGGCTGGGATTCTCCTGCGTTCACGTACTCGCCCCCAACAAGTCCTGTCGTGGGCTGGAAGATCGACGCCCCTGATAATGGCTTCGTTGAACCAGTCAACTTCGGCACTGGCGACATTATCTGCCACAAGAACGGAAGCCCGGCCGGTGGACACGCCACTGTCGCCGCGGGCACCAACATCCAGCTCATCTGGAACACATGGCCAGAGTCACACAAGGGCCCGGTGATTGACTATCTCGCCAAGTGTACCGGTGACTGCGAGTCCGTCGACAAGACCACCCTCAACTTCTTCAAGATTGATGCTGGTGGTCTGATTGACATGTCCCTTACCAACGGCAAGTGGGCCGATGATGTACTCATGGCCAACAACTTCACATGGACCGTCCAGATCCCCTCGACTCTGGCCCCGGGCAACTACGTGCTGCGTCACGAGATCATTGCTCTCCACTCTGGCGGCAATGTCAACGGCGCGCAGGCGTACCCGCAGTGCTTTAACCTCCAGGTCACTGGAGGAGGTTCCCTTGCCCCGGCCGGCGTCAAGGGCACGGCACTGTACAAGTCTGACGACCCGGGCATTCTTTTCAACCTCTACACGAGCCCTCTCGTCTACCCCGTTCCCGGCCCCACCCTGGTCTCGGGACTTGCCTCGACCGTTGCCCAGAGCACCGCTCGCATCACCGCGACGTCGAGCGCAACCCCGGCCGGAGGAAGTGGTGGCAGCAGTCCGACTACCTTAAGAACGACTACCACTGCGGCGGGTGTGACAACCACCGGAGCTGGAACGACGACGACCACAGCCGCGAGTGGCGGTAGTGGAACCGTTCCTAAGTACGGTCAGTGTGGTGGACAAGGATGGACTGGCGGAACTGTTTGTGCTTCTGGCTCGACCTGCACAGTCTTGAACCAGTACTACTCGCAATGCACTTAAGTTGATGGTTGGAGCTCGAGAGGATACGGAGTGCTTTGTAATTACCTCATGTAATCCTGTACATACAATCACCCTTGTAAACGTGTCAGTCTTCACTTGATGCGTGTCGTGTACAGCGCAGAATTTTCGAGTGCCCCATCGATACACCAATGACGAAAGTGGTGTGACATAAACCAAGTACCTTGATCTAGCCATGAGTCCATATGTTAAGACCAGTCTTGATCCCTCTTTCAGGAGGTAATCCAGCGTGGAGTGTTCTAGGGTCGAGTCTCCCTGAGTTCGTCCAGCTCTTCCAAAATACTGCATTACCGGGGACAGCCTTGACTGTGAGGGCCACGACGTCGCCACATTCTACATATTTGCACCAGCCTGGATCTTCCAATGTCCAATTGATGCGGATATTTGGAAACTGGGTCCCACACCTATCGCATGTGGCTTCGACGATTGCGAAAATCGTTGTGAGTCGGTGGGTCAAGGTCTTGTTGGCACTGTCCTCAAGAGGGTCTACGTGGGGACGGAAGAGCTGGCCGGGGCCATATCGCGTCAGTTGTAGCGATTCATGAAGGCTCTCCTTCGTGTAGCCCTGAATCTCGGAGGCTCGTCTGATGATTCGCTGGACAATACGATCTCCGTCAGGAAGATATGCGGTGCTGCTTGTTCGATCCATATCTACCTCTTGAACGCCATTGTTGTATACTGTCGATCTCTCAAATAACGGCTTCCTGTAAGAAGCTTGTTAGTCAGGGAGACTTGATGGTGATATGTACTTGCCCAAGACGCAATAAATAGGCTCTTTCTACCCATGACAGAAACCCAACAACATATATAATCAGTGGGTCATAGCTCAAGATTCGAATTGAATATGTCTTCTCCTTCGGTTGAAAGAGTAACACCCAATACATATGCGGCCAAAGGATGACGATGGTAGATACAAGGGCCCCGAAAAGAAACACCCTTCTAGAAAAATTGTATCCTGGCATATTGAGATCACTACATATCGGGCACCTAGTGAAAACTCATGTCTCGAGCGGATCCGACCATCTTTGATATTAGAATTGAGATTTGGGATCCGTGAGGTGTCCCCCAGTCCTTTGAACAGTGAAGGGGACGATTACTATACTGGGGTCTGGTTTCTAGCACGACAGTAGCACTGAAGCAAGTCCTGAGTTTAGCCCCAGTAGCAATGATGAGAATGACGTGTAGGTTCTGTAAGAGCTTTGGTCTGATGTCGATGAGATGAAATTCTTCTCGTTTTGAAGCTGTCGTGGCACGAGCCAACAAAATCGTTCATTGTCCCTGAACTATCCATGGGCAGATTATGCGGTCGATTAAAGTATAGGGCTGACTGAACATACGAAAGATGTTTAGACTCGTAAAAGGGTCGCTTGAAGATGCTGTCTTGGTATTAGTCGGCTGTCCTCTTGATGGCTTTGTGCCCGTGCCGACACCAACACTGCACAAGGCAGCAGGGAATTGCCACATTCGAACAATCACACCTTTTAACTTGATCTAGACTTGGCTGAGACCCTTGCCCAAAGCGCTTTGCCTCACTTGATTCCACTTGTATGAAGATCTTGCCTTTTCCAGCCTCAAAAAGGTGGAAGTATAATATTAGGAAGCTTGCTTGAGTACGACCTAGGGCAAGCCATGAAGGGTATGCTGTTCACAGACCACCATAAGACAGCAGAATTACAGCCAAAGAAATAGTCAGTGAATTTTAGCCGACGGGAGAAGGGAAATCCCAGAGCTTCTGGTCAGTCACTGAATCCCTGCACCATCCATCTCATAAAGTTGGAACAACCCCACTCCTCCGCCCGATATCACACCCGCCCAAGACCCGCGCAGTCTTCGTAGAGGATAGCTGGGATAATTCGGGAAATTCTCTCCAATGAAAGCTTTGAAATGCCCGATCTACTGGGTGGGGCCTAAACATGATCAGACACAATGGAACCTTGAGTTGACCACATAACGCGGATACGCTGTGGGGGTCTTCCCGGGTCTCAAACCTTGCCACCGAAAATGACCAGCAACAACCCCTCCGGAGGACCGCAACTTTCCAATGCAAAGTTTCACGCGGCTAACGAACCGAAAATCCTTCATCAATCTGGCGTTTGGTGTATCTGGAACGTTGGGCAGCAAATACTGCAAGTTGCAACTTAGATCTCATTCACCACTCACGTTATCCGACATGCTTCCTCGTGTGCATATGAGCATGCTTCAATCATTGAACGACGATATGCCGGTTGATGCACATGTCTTCATTTGCGGATGATGTGACATATTCAAATGCGACTGATGGTGTATAGCTGCACACACAATTTGAAAATTCGTCTTACGCGGCTGGTAACATTTGATGAGTGGCCCATGATATCAAGCTTGTGATCAGTCATCCTCGCCGGACGCTGTCTCATTCAAGAGACCGACAGACATTATCAAGGTCCTCCTCAATTTTATATCACCTATCCTTATAACTCAAATCTAGGATGACCATTCTTGCTGAAGCCTGACGCCGTCAACGATACAAGATCTCAGGAGGAGCATGTTGAGCATTCCTAGCCTGTAAACTTTGGTTTCACGGCAGGATCCGACTTACTCCGCGGATGACCACTTCATGATTGGACCAGCCAGAGGATTTCTTACACCATGCACAATTCTCTGCACGGGGATCTTGAGCTTATCAGTCCCAAGTAATTCAAACATTTGATGTGACCGGCAGAAAACGAACTCTTGGGATTCCCAATATTCAATACCAAATGTTTGCCGAGCGGCATTTGATCAACCGTATCGCAATACCGCTCGATAATCCATATATTAGGGCATTACCGTGACCGCCCCAGTGGGAGGATAGAATGAGTGGCGTCCTAGTGTTTATCTCTGAAAGATAACTAAGTTCTGGAAACACCAACCTGTTCCTGATTACAGCTCTTTCAATGCGGGTCGAGATTGCTTTCTTCTTGCTCGCGGGTGTTGTGGTGCAGGCGGTGCCTCGTGCCATGGTCACTGAGAATGACGGACTTCTTGATGACTTCGAAGTAAGTAACTGCGATTGCTGGGTCAAAGTGTTCGATTCCATAGACTCACCATTGGCAAGGTGAAGAACTTCATGGAGTCTTCGTCGGAAGGCTCGAGTATGCCGGAGTGGGTTGCACGTCCAAAGGGGAGAGTCCCACCATCCGGCCCAAGCAAGAAAATCAACTGAGCCCGGTGATAATTCTCTGTTTTAAAGTCTCAGAATTTGAATGAACCCTATTCGTTTCGTCCAAGAGCTGCGTACGTATAGATGTCAACTCTTCAAACATAAGCCTACAGAGGTATGATGTGCTGTTGACTGACAATGTGTTAGGTTTTACGCGATGGAGTCAAAAACCCAGGACAGATCCCAGAGACTCTTTCCAGCCCTCGTTAAACAACTCTCTTAATCCTCAGTATTGAATCATTGGTTTTGGTAGCGAATCGAAACAGAGCGACCGAGTACGATTATTGCGACCTGCGATCTTACGGAAGGAAATCGACAACAAGCCCTTACCTTTTACTGTCTTGGCTACTTACTGGGCATTCTGCGACTCAGTACTTACGATCGTTACAAAACAACACTGGAGAGCCGGAATTGATCGTCTGCTTGCTGTTGAATAGTTCACAGTTCTGGCCCTCTTTTTGATAGTGTCAAAATGCCAAACACTCGTTTACAAATCGATTCCCGGAGCGAGTCTACTTTATGATAGAAACGTACCGATTTAGTATTGAGAAAAACTGCATGCAATCCCAGAACACCACAACAGGACACTGGGTTGACTGCTGCTTCCTTACCATAAAGTTACACCACTATCTTTGCCACATCGGTGTTCTTGAATTGTGTACCACCGCCCGCCATTCAACAACTCCATATTGCAACAGCAGGTCTTCGACCTTTTTCGAACCCGGAATGTGGGGGTTCCTTGTGCATATTGCACAGGCTAAGTCTGATCGCGTTTGCAATTCATACGTGGTCATCACTGGACTAAGCTCCTTTGATATCGAAGCTTTCTCTCCCAGTGTTTCTTCAAGTCCTGATCGGACGGCATGATCGGCCGGGCTGTGGAGCACATCCGGGCCAGATTAAAACAAGCTTCTCCCTTCCACTGCCTAGATAGGAAAGACCTTGTTCTAAACGAGTCAAACCCGGCCAACGTCATCCTTATTCTGCAGCTTTCAAGTGTTGTAGCTGCCCCGTGTGACTCAACGTTCGTCTCTTCGAGGAAGCTGGAGGAAGCAAAGAGCTGGAGCAGATCGCCTTGGAGCTCGGATCGTGTGAAGCGTAGTGGTTTTCGGATCCGTCAGAGACCTGGTGAAACGAAACAACTCCAGGGGCGCTCGGCCGATATGTTAACCCCGAAAAAGAAAGCTGAGGAGGTTCACCCTCAGTGTCTCTGAAACGTCCCCTTTCTCCGTGCGAGACCGAGACCGTGGGAAGGTCAAAGAGCACATGCGTTACGATGCCGCATTTGGTTCCTGTCACACGTTGACAGCGTGCACGGCTTCATCATTACCTGCAGCAATTGGTGATGATCCGAAGCCCTAAGCTGCACCATCTTTTGGAATCTTCCTGTACCTGGGTGCCCTTCACACCTGCACGCCCAGTCGAGTGAACCATAAGCGAGGGGCTTGATTCCGAACCTTGGGGCATCAGATCTAAACGAATGTTCCGCGGATATGTCAAGCTGTAAATAGCCTAGATGCAAAACACGATGGGATCTGTGATCTTGGCTTGCAGACTAGCCGAGCGCACCGACACCATATCATGCGCATGCCGTCCTCGGACACTCGTGCTGGAGCGGGCGGGAAGGACGCGACCCGTCACCAAAGGGGCCTCGTCTGGGTTTGTGATAGCAATTCGAGCGGAAACCATGACCACAAGCAGCTCAATCTCATCACATGACCTGAGGAACACTCCATTCTGATCTTGGTCCGTGTCGGAGGGGGGGCCAAGGATACTGATCTCCCGGCTCTCTGGTTTAAAACCCTGGAGGCGACAAGCTCGAAAGCTTGCTCGAGTCAGCCGCAGGGTCTGCCCCCCGATTCCTTTCCCCTTCTTCAGCCCATCTCCCGCCTTCCTTTTTAATATTGGATCGTTCTCGGGTTTCTTTTTCATTCATCATTACTACCGGAATACACGACATCTCATCAACATGGTTTACACGGGGAAGCCCTCGGGCGGATGCAAGTTGTGTAGGATAAGGAAGGTCAAGTGCGATGAGGCGAAGCCCTTCTGCATGAGATGCACGAAGTCGAAGAGACACTGCCCAGGCTACGGCCCCGTCGTTCGCGATTCGTCAAAGTCCGCCGACAAACTCAAGAAGATGAGAACAAATAGCACCGATAGCAACATGTCTTCCGCCGACTCATCGACAAAAATCAAGATCGGGTCGCCCGGATACTGTTGCGATAAAACATCGTCATTAAGCCCGCCAAGAAGAAACTCATCCCCATTCAAAATCGGACATGAAGAGGGTGACCTCATCGAATGCTTCAAAAACGTTCCAGGAGGACTGACAAATCCGCTCGACGAGCAAGCCTCGTGTCTCTTCCTCTCCGAGTTCGTCAACGTACCTTTGACGCCAACAGCTCGGGGCTACTACGCCTTTTTGCCGCGTTTTCTCGGTCGTGGCCAGATATCAGTCTGCCTTTCAGCTGCCTTCAAGGCAACATCTATGGCCGCCCTGGCGATGCGACAGTCAAAAGGAGCAAGAGGCCCTGCCCTCCTCCGTGCACAAGAGCACCATGTGGCCGCTTTACGAGCAGTTGGCCAAGCGATTGCCGATCCCAAGGAGATCGACAGCGATCAAACCCTAGGGGCCGTTCTGATGCTGGCTTTCTACGAGGTTAGCCATCATCAGTGTTTTGGCTCTACCCTCTGCTAACATATCACAGACATTAATGTCAAAGGACTCAATGAAGGAATACATCAGCCATCTCAAAGGCGCTGCCAAGATTGTCCAAGTACGTGGCCAGAAGTGCCTAGAGACGGATGAGGGTCGGGAAATGTTCGCCATGACACGCAACCAATGCATTTCCGTCCAGAATCTGTTTAAAGAGTCGGAAATGTCTGGCTACTCATGGCTACTGTACAATGAGGCGGTTCAGCGTTCAAATCGCGCCACCGTCGACATCAATCTCCTCTGCAACCAACTCCAGCAGGGTGTGGACCGCATCATTGCCCTGGCGAGAGACCCTACCGACGAGACTGTGGACAAGATGCTCGACCTACTCGAAAAATGCCGGAAACTCGAAGACGAGTTCAGAAAGCTCAGCGAGAACCCGAATCCGCAGTGGAAAGTCGAGGTCGCCGAATGGGTCTTTGACCGAACCGACGAAGAGCTCGATACCGAGCCCACGTTTGACGGTCAAGTGTACAAGTTTTTCAACTTACCAATGGCTGTGTTGCATTTGGTCACATGGTGTTCTCACCTCAACCTCATTACGACGATGATCCGCGCCAGCTCGTGGTTAGCATCGGCTGGTAGAGAAGGCTTGAGCGACTACGACGAGTACGGCGACCTGGTTCAGTCCGCGAGCACACGGGTTGCCAATATCGTGTCAGCGGTTCCGTATTTTTGCAGTTGGAACGGGTACGGCGTCATTGTTTCTCAGTTCCCCTGCGGCACGACAAAGCCAGATGATCCGCTCAAGGGCGAGGCCGGTCTCATTGTCATGTGGCCGCTTGCCATGGCCTTGAAGAGCGACTACGCCACGCCAAGACAGAGACGATATCTGAGGGGCCGCCTCCGTTACATTGCAGACGTATCTGGTATCAGTCAGGCCAGGTTTTTAATGAGCGAAATTTGATATGACGATGGCTAAAACGACATTTTGGGTGTACTTGTACGTGGTAAGATTCAGGCAGACTTGGCAAGATGGCGTCGGCTACTTTGAGCATAATGGTTTGGAGCGCATCAGAGGTTACATTGCGGGAGTTGGGATACCAAGGCTGGGCGGCTGCAGTTATCAGACTGATTTTGAGGAGTGATACCATATTTAGTGACGATACATGTTAAACCGACTGAGACGAATAAAGTACAGAATTGTTTAGTGCTATTGATTGTCTATTCCAGTACCTTCATCCAGCACCCAGCAAGACGGCATTTGCGAGCCTTCGGCTTGCGTTGCAGCCCTAAGCCACATTCTTCCAAGACCCCTCAGCCATCGGGGGGTCGGTAGAATGATACCAAATCATCGCCAGAGAACCTGTTTCTGAGAACATGGAAGATCACGACATTTCTCCAAGCGGCAATGTGCCGCGACCAATGTTGGTTTCTCGTTGGGGCTAGACCTCTTTTAGGGGTTTCATCCCATCGTCTCTGGTACCGCCTAGCGTTTCGAAGTGAGAGCCAAGTCCTGACGCTATTTAGACTTTGGAACCAACAAACAGCTTGAAGTCTCCACACACTCGGCGGAATCAGGCGCGCACGGAGTAGAAACACGAACCAATGTCAACATCACCTCATGAATTGGATGACCAGCTGTACGCCCAATCGAATCCTCTCCCTCGGTCGTTTTCCATCAGACATAGAAAGGAGCTACCCGCATGTATGGATTTTACAGTATGATCCATCAGAACGGGGAAAAATTGGTGTCTGTACAGCCACTTGTCATTGTGGGTAGCCAAATCAGCAGTGCGAATGTCCTGTCAGGATTTCGATGATTGCATCAGCTTTCAATTGAGACTCAACAAAACGGGGTCAAGTCGGAATCATAATGAGTACCGCGTCATGTTCTGCGAAACCACTGAGTTCGTCACAAGCATTCTGGCCCAGTCTTATAACGGACTGTCGGTGGGTTAGATCAGCCGTACATACATGGGATGATGGAAGATCCTATGAGCGTTTGCTATTCCCGCTGTGTTCCTTCATTCGCGCCCTCAAGCAGATGCAGGGACTAGCATGTGTGCACAAAGCGGTTCCCGCCGAAGTAGATCACCGGGCGGGTAGCAGCTTGTTCCCCTATGCAACCGCGGTCCGAATTATGCCAGTCATGGCTTGCGTACTCGACGACGGTCTATCCTATCGAATCGAGTCCGTCTTGACGCCAAGATAGATCCCTCCAGGTTTTCTTCAACTCGATGTCTTTGGAAAATATCCTATACATGCATGCAAAAGGTTTTGCGCCTGTCAAGCCGGAGAAAAAACCACCACATGCATGCAAAAATATTAGAGATAAGGTCAGAGTATGATACGGTACGCTATTATCCCTCACTTGAGAACGTCCTCATATACAGACGATAACACGCACATGACGGAATAAGCAGCCCGTAAGAATTCATCGTCATCCGATCTAGCCAAAACATTCTAGAGTCTTGCAATGAACAGTTCGCAATACGGTGTGATGCCATTCATCTTTTTATCCCCCAAAAGCAGAACGCCTAATCTTTATATAACCGCTGGAAAAACCAACAAAAGAAAACAGTCTAATAAGTCCCATGTCCATACTTCGGCCGCCAGTCCAAGTTCTCCCGGAAAGTCTTCCAATCCACCGGCTCTGTTGTTCCAATCACCTGTGCCTTCACCGATTCACCATCCTTGTCAAACCAGACTCCATTAAAACACCGAGTCTCATGCAGCGTAACATGAGAATCAAAAACATCCCGAGAACAATCACACGTGATAATCTCCCTCTTCACACTAGAAGCCCTATTCAGCGGAAACAGCATCTTCAAAACATCGGGCAAGATATCCGGATCACCCCGCTTCATGACCATGTCGATCGGGATATCCTCGCCAAACAGCAGAAAGACGCGGAATGAGGTGCGCACGCCGTCAGCGTGCTCCTTCCTGACGCCGATGCTGGCCATCTTCCTGTAGAGCTTCGTGGGCAGCGTGCCGTGGTGCGGGTCGAACCAGTTCGTGATGATGTTGTTGAACTCGTCCGCTTTGACGCGGAAGTCAAAGGTGCACTCGATCATGACCAGGCGGCGGCAGTGCGAGGGCTCGACCTTGTTAGATTCGCAAAAGTGGCGCTGGTATTTGCCGTTGATGGCTCTTTCCATCTTGATCTTCACGCCGCTAAGGACCTTTCCGATGATGGATCTCTTCCTTTCGGCGGGCATCTTGTCTGGTTGTTTTTGAGGTAATAGAGTGAGGTGTCTTTAGAGTGAAGGGGATAGATTGTTCTGTGAGCGAAGCTGGATCGATTTGAGGTGGTAAATTGGTTTTGTTGGTCTGTCTGTCTGTGGGTTGATGATATCTGAGACAGGAGAAGAGGTTCATCTTGTGTCTTCATATCCAACTGCAACATTATGAGGCTGCTCGTTCTGCATATAACAATGAAGAGGAAGATTTGTAGTTACACAATGTTATTGAGCTGTTGTCAAAGCAGAGCATCAACCAATTCTTCACAAGTCTGCATGACAACATTACTAAGTATAGGTCTGGGCTTTGTCAACCTCTGATAATGCCCACAAAGACCTCTTTGAGATCTTTAAGTAGTGGAAGATAATGCTATTGCACTCCTCTTAGCTATGTGTTCCTGTTTGAGGCAAGTTAAAGAAGTTGTCTTCATTGACAGCACAACGTGGATTCCATTTAGCGAAGCTAAAGCGTGAAAGGATGTGAAAGAACGAAACAATGCTATTCTAGGTACAGACTGAATACAATTCCTTGTCTAAAGTAGACAATCTGCATGTATCTGAGAGTGAATCTCAAGTGACAGGACTCAGGTAGTCAATACTGCACTCAAAGTGACTTCGACAACCAACTCAACAAACGATATAATCAACTTTCAGGATACCGCCCGCAATCAACTCAACTTTAGCCTCACAGTTGACTGGTTGCGTTGCATATGAATACAGCACCGCAGCTAATGGAGCGAGTTCAAGCCTGATACGTGTCGAACCACGTTTGAAGTTGAATCCCTTACCGAGAGTCTTTTCTCCATTCCACCGAAGCTCATGTGATGCCCCACGAGGTTAATTAAAGAGAGACAATATTGCCAACAAGAAGTTGGATATCTTTTGACAAACTATGTGAACGCAAAAGGGGTAGAGTTTATTAGTCCGCCACACTTCGTGGCAGAATGTGGCGAACAGATAGGAAAGCTTCCGATGGGATCGCCTCCTCACAATAGTGCAAAGACTTCATGCGCGAACAGGACAAGATTCGTCTCTTGCTTCGCCTGAAGCTTGACCAGCCATCGCATTTGTTGCAGTGTGAGCCCGATCCAGATACAGAGCCGTGCAGACTTGGCAGGTAAGCTTCCGGACCCGAGGAAGCTTCCGGGTTTCCATCTCACCTTGCCTACCTTGGATAGGAAGGTAGAGTAATGTTCGGCTTAAACTACATTGGCTGCACTCAAATTATGTGTGTGATTTCGAGAATAAGAGAGGGCGAAAGAGCGCAAGGCTAACGATAATCTAAATGACACTTGCCAAGTCAGTAAGGCTGACGTGGTTGTGCAGCCCGCCGGCTCACTCTGCAGGGCTACTACTGTCTTGGATCTACGCGCCAACGCGGCGGTTCGCATGTGACGACTAGTAAGGTTAGGTTCGATCGCCCGTTTGTGGGGTAATTGAAGCTGCGGGACGGGAATCCTGTTGCCGCCTATGCGCCTGGCCGCATTGCCAACTCATCCCACACATCTGCCATGGCATGTAATCCCACGACAGGCGCGCCTTAGCTGAAGAGTGGCGATGCCGCTTTTTCTCGACAGTCTTTAATACCATACCACGAACCCACTTGTGTGATTCTTTTCTTTCATGCGACGGGGCCTTCGTTCTGTCCGAAATTCCGTCTGAGCTGTTGGAGAACGGTGACGCATCAACCCGACGTGTTCGTTGTGTGTCATGCTCGAGGTCTGAGCACCGAGCTTGCGGGAACGCCTCAGTTCCCAACCACCGCCACACCCGACCTAGATAATCAATTGGCAGCCTCTTTCAAGTCGGCTTGATTGATTTCGATGCCAATTGTGTAATGAGGAGCTCCTTAGTTGACAAGCGATCATGAGGAGCCTTTCAACCTTCCTATCGCTGCTGCGCCTGGCAGATTGGGTAACACCAGCCCAAAGCGACGCAACGCCATCAAGCAACACGGCCGCGAAGCCATGCTCCCCCGATACCTTTGTATTCCCCACGGAGCTCGAGGGCGCAGACCTCGTGGGCGTGACGGCGGCCGAGGTCAGAGACCTGACGTTCAGCCCATTGACACCAGAGGGTCGCGCAGCCATCCCGTCGACGGGTGTCAGCTTCTGCAACGTGACGGTCAAGTACGTCCACACGGACTTCTACGACGTGACGCAGGTGCAGATATGGCTTCCATCTACCGAGGCGTGGAACGGACGGTTCGTGGGCGTCGGAGGAGGAGGGTACTCGGCCGGGCAGTTTGGGAGCGAAAAGGTCGTTGCGACGCTGGCGCAGGGATATGCGAGTACGTTTTCCGTCACTGACTCTTCTCCGCTCGCGGTTGCTCTTGCTGGAATTTCAGACGCGTGAGCGCAGACTAATGGGGCGATAGCAAGCTCAACGGACGCCGGGCACGATCATACGACGTGGGAAGAGGCCCCTTGGGCGCTGAAGAAAGATGGCACGGTCAATGAGCGATTACTCGTAAACTACGCCCACGTCTCGGTGCACGACATGACCATCATCGCAAAGTCGATTGTAACGCAGTACTACTCTCGGACACCAGAGTACTCGTACTGGAGCGGTTGCTCGACGGGTGGCCGGCAGGGCATCATCGAAGCGCAGCGATATCCGGGAGACTACGACGGCATCCTCTCCGGTGCACCGGCCGTGAACCAGCCAAGTCTCATCATCAGCACGTACTGGCCCCAGTTCGTGATGAACCAAAAGGGGGTGTACCCGCATATCTGCGAGCTGATTCTCATGACGCAGTTCGCGATCGACGCATGCGACGAGCTTGACGGCGTAAAGGACAACATCATTGCGGACCCAGATAAGTGCGCATTCGAACCGGCAAGCGTGGTCGGCAAGGAGCTCGATTGTGGGAATATGAAGATGGTCATGTCGGCGGAAGCGGCTGATGTCGCGCGGGAGATCTGGCGGGGCCCGCACGGCGCGGATGGGAAACCGCTCTGGCTGCCAAAGGGATATCCAGTCGGCGCACCCTTCACTGGCCGCTTCGGGCTCGGGAACACAAACTGCAGTGTACCGGACGCGCCCTGCGTCGGTCGGCCATTCCAGATGTCGGTGGAATGGATCCGCAACCTCGTGCACAAGGACCCAAGCTACGACGTTAACGGCATGACGTTTGCCGATCTGGAGGCGGCATATGAGACTAGCAGGCGGGAGTTTGACAGCATTATCGGGGCCAACAATCCAGACTTGTCCGAGTTCAAGAGACTTGGGCGTAAGATGATTAGCTGGCACGGGCTGGCCGACGAGTGTGTAACGATGCGCACGTCAAGGGACTATTACGATCGGGTGCTGGCGGTGGACGCTGCGGCTGATGGGTATTATCGCCACTTTGAGGCGCCAGGAGTGTACCACTGCTATGGGCTGAATGGAACGTATTACCCGCTGAAAGGGCTGGAGACGCTGCGAGCTTGGGTCGAGGAGGGGAAGACGCCGGCTGTGATGGACGGGTTCAAGTTAAGCGGAGGGAACGATAGCGCGGCGCCGATAAGACCGTTGTGCGCATATCCAGCGGCTCTCAAGTTTGTCGGTGGCGATGCGAATAAGAAGGACTCGTGGGTCTGCGAGAAGCAATCAGCAAGTTACCCGAAGCCTGAGTGGAACAGGGACGAGTTGTAGTATTGGAGTCATGTAGCGGAGGATCGTGTTCCATGTCTGATGTAGTAATTTGAATAGCATCTTATCGGTAGAAAAAATAATACCAGTCATGTCGTGGAATGGAACATCGCGGATGGATGATAGACCTGTGAGGTGGTCTTGTTGCCTTCCGGAGGGTTCTTCCGGAGTGTGGTCCGCCAATGGCAAAGAGGCACTTTGGAGGTACCTTGGGTGATTGTGTATGCTTCCGGAGGAAATGGCCCGCTCAGAGAGACGCTTATCTCAGCTTGGAATGCTTACATAAGAATCCTTCTCGAAGGACCCCGACACCCGCAGAAAAACGTGACTCCACCACCGGCGAACCGAGGTGGGCCTCACTGGGCCATCGGCGTCCCCAAACCCGAATTTCCCAGTTTTTCAGGGTCCAATCCCCCGCCAGTGGTCCCCCCCCTCCCGTGGGTGGCCCACCCCCTTGGCCCCTCTCTGCTGACTTTAGCATCTTTTGCCGCCTCTGCTTTTTCCCCTTGTTAGCAAATTCCCATGCGCAAGCCGCAAAAGGCCGCAAAAAACATTCGCCACCTCTCACAAAGGGCCCGACGCCAACTTTCCCTCTTAAAACCACCCTCCTTTCGATCGCTCTCGATCCCCATTCCTCGCTCCATGTCCGAAGATCGAGCCTCAACACCACCGATCTATCGGCCCTCCTCGACATCCTGGACAAACCACCACACACAACCAATACTCGCACCATTTGCCCTGCACGGCCAGTCAGCAGTGCCAGCCTGTGCTTCTGTCGCTGTCGCTGTCGCTGTCGCTGCGACCTGACCAGCCCGCCGCCTTCGCTTCGTGGTCCCCGACGCTGCCGCTGCCGCTACTGCTGCCTGTCGCACCGCACCGCACCGTCCAGCTCCATGACCTTTGCGTCTGCGGACCTGCTCCGATCGCTCCGGGTCTAGACCCCCGGCCTTATTCGATTCGTTCGGCCTCGATTCCAGGCCTTGTCAATTATTTCGTCTCTTCTTTGGGCATTACGGCCCCTCTCTGTCGGGTGCGTTCCCTCCGTGCTTGGCCGGCCCTTGGGCCACCGCTCCGATTGATGCCTTCCGGCCCCTCCAACCCAAGATCCGCTTCTACCCCGAAATCAGGGTCGTCGCCCGCTGGCGCCCATGGCCCGACTGCTATAAGTACCGGCAGTGATGGCCAAGACGAACCAGGGTCTCCCAATAGGGTCTCTTGGAATCATCTTCGTCAGGGCGAGAGTCATCAGCGCGTGAGTCTATTTTATCTTCTGCCCTCCTTCCCCTTCCACATCCGTCCCTTATCGAGAGACCTTATCGGGCCCACCCGTCGTCTCTACCTTAACAACACAAACCTAACTTCATCATCTCGTGGGCAACTTCACCCTCGTCATGTCAATGCAGTAATTCCTCTTTCTGACATCTTGATTCCTTAGATCCGTCATGGTGCCCAGCAATTACTTCGCCTAACCGGCAGATTCCCCGCCTACAATGCTGCCAGCCCTGAAGGCGGCTATAATGCCTCCAGCGATCACGCCTTACCCACCGAGGACGACTTGCGTGCCATGTCAAGATTATCCCACAGCATCGCCCGCGACATACACGAGATCAGAACCCTTCAAAGGGAAGATCCCAACGCCCACAGGCGCAGGTCGGGGGCCGAGGGTAGTAGTGAACAGCAACAGCTCACCGCGGCCAGGAGCCACGCCGGGAACAGCGGCAGTCCCCCAGGACGCAGGCATCGCCGCAAGACGATTGATTTCTCGTGCCACAAGTGCCACCGCGTCGATACACCGGAATGGCGGCCTGGTCCCGATGGTCCCAGTACGCTATGTAATGTCTGCGGACTGATTTACGCCAAACGCGAACGCAAGAAAGAGGAATCCACGATTCCCCTCTCTGGATCTCGCTAACTTTCTCATATATCTTTTCCTTATAATTTCTCTTCTTATTCTTTTTTTTTCGCTTTATTTTCTTTCCTCACTATTTACACCAAGCTACGTTGACGGATATATGGGGCAGAAAGAGCAATCTTTGATCGGTTCTGAAAAATGGAATTACGAGACGACTGCAAGGCGTTGGAAGCTGCTTTTAGGCATTGATACCCAACATGATGAGATGGATATGGACTACTTTTCTCTTGATTTTCTTTTCTTTTTTTCTTTTTTTTTCCTATTCTATTGGGAGACCTTATTTCGGCTGGTGTTTGGCGCAACGGACAGGTGGATTATGAGATATACCCGACCAAAGAATCAAATCAAATTTGCCCTCTATTACAACTACTACTACTTCCTGTCATGCCGCATCGCAACGCATCGCAACGTTACTCAAAAGTGTGGGCAAAGTGGCTGAAAAATAGCAGACGATCTCCATGTCTCGTTGAGGCTCAGGCGGCAGCGTTTCTTCTCAACAGATCTTCCCCCCCGTTGACAGCTAGGCGGAAGCAAGGGCTGACCCGTGTCTGACCATCGATGTCGAGTGTCTGACTTTAGCTCATCCGCTTTCGACACACAACGACGCAGCTGAGGGGATTGCTATTTTGACAGACAAAGACAGAAATGCCCCTCCCGCCCGAAGCTAGCTCCCTCCCCCGCTCCTCTCGTCGTCCGGTACCTCAATCTGCCTAGTCTGCGGCTGGTCGCGGATGAGCCGGGGTGAAGCTGTGCAAGTACAAGGCAGCTGCGCGGCGGCGGCGGCGACAGCTCAGCTCCACAGCAAACAACATAATGTCTCCGGCGAGCCGCGCCGAGGGGGAGGGATGCGGGGAAGGTAAACGAACCCACACGGCAGATCACTCACGAGGTCGCTCCTCCAAACCCAAGCGAAACACACACAACGCTTCACATCAGCCCACCAGCCAGTTTTCCCCCAACTTTCCGTGTTTCCCCCCCAAGAACCACCAACAACATGACTGGTTGAATAGGCTCCGTAGCCGATGTTGCATGCAGCTTGCCAGGCAACATTTGCGGAGGGGGAAAGCTCGTATTAACCATGCTTAAAATGTATGTCTTGAACCTCCTGACCATCATCCCCAAAGTTCCAAAGTGAGAGGCGGAGTGACCTCAGCCAATTTATTTCGCCGAGCAGCAAGTTTGTGTTCGTCTGTTGACATCGTGGCATCGTCACATCGGTTCGTGTACTCTGGGGCCTGTCTTGGAGGTTAAGTCTATTTTATGTAGGGTGGGATGATCTTTAGTCACGAGTTCCTTTCTGACAGAGGCGGCAGGGCAGAGGTTCTCAGAGGTTAGAGGTGTCATGAATGCTCATTTAGGAAATATCGTGACATTCTCAATCTGATCGACGCTCGTATCTAGAATCTTAGTCTCTGTGCCGTCGCCCGGCAGCTGAGACCCTTGAGACTTTCATGACAACATAGCATGACCTCACTTGGAACTTGTAAAAAGTCGGTCACCGGCCCGGTTATATAAGTCATAGATAGACTCCGGCATCAAGCTTCTTGAGCAGCATCAGCATCGTCTTCATTGCAATAACATAACCACACTTCATCAAAACTACAAAGCTTCAAAGCCAGAGACAATCTTCGCCCTTCCAGCTTCTACCAAATTCCCACTCAAGCACACAAGTCCCCAGCCTCCAACATGCATCTCACCTCCCTCCTCATCCCCCTCCTCGCCGCCGCAACCCAAACCGCAGCCTTCGGCAAAGCAACAGTCGTAAACAACTGCGCAACCGAAGTCTCCCTCTGGTCCGTCGGCGGCGACGTCCGCGCCGCCGGACCCCTGGCCGCAAAGGGCGGCTCCTACAGCGAGACCTTCACCCGGGACCCGACCACCGGCGGCCGGGCCCTCAAAGTCACCCGCGCGCGCGACGGCCTGTACACGGGCGCGCCGCAGCTCGTGTACGCGTATAACCTGGACGGCGCGGGAGTGTGGTACGATTTGAGCACCGTGTTCGGGGACGGTTTCAAGGGGAGCAAGATTGTTGTCGCGAGTCGGCTTGCGAGCTGTCCTGCTATTGTGTGGGAGGGCGGTGTTAGTCCTGGGGGTAGTCAGGTTAAGGTCTGTACGGCGGATCAGGATGTTGTTTTGACGCTTTGTGCTTAGGGGGTTTGGTTGAGATGGGGTCAATCGGTAGGGTGAGGAGGGGGAGGCTGCAATTGGTGTTTATGAAGGGGCTGGACTCGAGGGCGATGAGAGTGTGACTACATACCTACATAGTTTCAATGTTTAATGTTTGGCCAGCATCCGTTCTAATCATATTTTGCCAAGATTTGGAAACATGTTACTACGGCTTGTACGGCAGCCACTATCTTCAAGCCCAACCTTCAAGCGAGGTGGTACGTTCAAATGCAATCAATGGTCACGCAAGCGGTAAACACTTGTGTCATTGTGACTGTTATCGAGTAAGGAATATACTATCTACCTTTGATGAAATGAACTTATGACACCATGAGCAACACGTACTGTCCGTCTACTTGTGTTACATTGGGAATGGTAACCGAGTTGTCTGGCAAAATTCCAATAATCTCCCCGGCCATAAGTTGAAACGGTACTTCGGCAGTAGTCCCAAGTGCTTTCTTTGCCACCCTGACTGGGGCTGGCTGGACAAAACCTCGAACGGCGGATAGCATTGAAGGATTAACTAGATACCAGACTGTCAGTTCAAGGGGTACATCATGTGTGGCTGATGGCGCTTTTTGCAAGAGGACTTACACGGAAACTTCATATCTGCGAGCATAGGAGCGCCAGGCGAACTCGAGTTAACGACCCATGCAAAACTATTAACCGGCACCAACCCCGGCGGAACAGCCTGCGGCGAAATCCCATTCACGATATCAATGTTGATGCCCATGTCGGTACTCGGCACAACACTCAGCCTCAAGCCGTCGATGAACTCGGCTTCCTGTCGATTCCCCGCCGTGACGTTGACCGTCCTCGTAGCTCCCTGACCATACTGCACGAACTCGTTGGCCGTATCCACCGTCTTACGCCCGAGCAGGATATACTCGCCCTGGAGCGACGTCATCTTGATGATCCGCGTATTGTTCTCCTCTCTATGCACGTTGCGCGTCGCGTCGTTGACGATCCAGCTTCGTTTGTCACCAGCCAGCGTGCCGACGTAGGTGTTGCTCTCTTGTATGCCGATCGCGGCGAGAGCAGTCGGGTCGTAGGGGATCTCGATCTTGGCGATGAGGTCGTTTGCCGACTCGTTGAGGCTGATGACGTACGAGTAGTTCTGGAGGGCCATGAAGGGACCGCCCGTGGTGCCCGTCACGAAGTTGCCCGGTAGCGGGGTGAGGTTCTGTTGGACGACCAGCGTGCGGTTCTTGGGTGAGAAGAGATCTAGTGCTAAGCCGTCCTGGAAGTCCTGGTCGGTTCTTTCCATCTGATGGACGTTGTCTTTAGCAAATTGAAGTTGAATTTTAGGATGACGGAAAGGGCACTTACACTACCGAGGACGTTGATAGGGTCACCAAACTTTGCCTTATCTGCCGCGTCCTGGCCGAGAACCAGGACCGCAGCGGCGGCGAGCCACGGCCCGAAGAGCCTCGCGTGGAAGGGGACCTGACACATTGACTTATTGGAAGATTGATATCGAAAGACGGATCTACTGTAATATCAAGGAACTAATTGGTACAAAGAAATAAGATTTGATGGCCAGCCGAACATGATATTATACCTCCCCAACCAGAGGTCGAAAGAAGACTCATGAACAAACCAGTTCATCCCCTGTTCAGGGGTCAATCACCCGAAACCACAGCCGAACCCGTGAGCTAGACTGAAAACGCAACATCATGAAGCTTTACTCGCGTCCATGATCTCGTGAATACCAATAAGTCGAGGCAACCTGTCGGCCGAGCTGCCGAGGCCGCCTCGATTTCCGAGCAGGAGAACCGAGACCGACGCTGTGGTAACACTCTAATGTAAGGGGACCATGCCTTTGGTAGGCACTCAATGAGTCCGGGGCCCGCCTCCGGAAGGCGCTTTGCGGGGGAACTTTTAAAACAAGCTTTAGGATCTACTAGGCCTGGTCTAGAACAGAGTTTAGCGTCAAACCAATGATACAGTCGAGTATTAATAAGTTCAGATGAAGTCCAAACCCAACGTCAGCTCTGCACGTTTGACTCTTCTTTTCAGACGTAGGGGTTCATCCGTCTTTACCGATGGGACTTCTTTCCAGGTCGTCCCCTCAGTTTATTGTGGCTTTCATTTTCCATGCCTACTTCCGATTCTGCAATGTAGTAGCATAGCCACTTGTGTCCATGGAAATGCAAAGTCTTGCAGTCATTCCTGGCTTCATTGGCAGATAGGGCGTCCTAGGCGTTTCATGTTGTGATACGACAAGCCCCAACAATATCATCCCACTGGCAGGCTCGGCCGACCCGAACATGAATTCTACAGCGCGGGATCCAGAATAATGTTCGCAACGTTTGCCTTGGGCAATCTTCAACAGGACTAAAGCCAGTATCTTGCATTACGTTCTCCCCAGCAAGAAATGCCCGGTGGAGAAATGCACATGTCTCTCGTCCAAATTTCCCCGGCCCTTGTCACCAAGCGTAAACTTACCAATGGTGCGGTAGCGAGTCGCGTGGGTATTGATGGACTTTACTGTGATGAGTTCTGAATAAGCATATCTCGGCCAGGATGACATTAGACGAGGTAGCTTGGATGAAAAGATCGAGCCTGTCTCTGTCTAGTCTTGAGCCTTATTCACCTCGCACGAGCTAGTATATCGTCACTCCACAGTCTGCCGAGGGCTCGGTCTTTCCCTCGCGGAATGCGGATTGATGGAGCAGACTAAGGACTCGATTGACTCTCATAGTCAGGTACGTTACGGAAGCAACCTCATCCGTCCGCACAGCACCCGAAGCCCCTGTCGCCGACCCCTCTATGCCCATATCGGATTTCAAAGATGATACCCTAATGAAAGCAACTTGATAAAGGGAGTAGTATTGGATCACACAGATGGACAAACGTGAGCCGGAAGTATCACGTAAAATGGCCATGTTGAGCAGTGGCAGTCAGCCTTGCGTTCTACTTCAGATCTGTCCTTGCCAGAGCAAGAAGCAAATCCGGGGGTTCTATGTATTGGAAACCAGTAGGCAACAAACTCTACGCACCTTAAAGGCCATAAGCAAGATGAGGTTCGAAGGAACTGATAGCGCTGACTAGGTACTTTAAGTAGTGTCGATATTCCCGTTGCATCGATTAACTTCGAACACCCCAGGGCCCTCAGCGTACATATTGATGGCGCTTGTTGATTACAGAAGCTATTGCATGTGGTTGAAGTAGGTAGTTGTGTAAGTGTTTACTTCTATTGGAGCTAGCATCACATCGAGCACCTACGTGAGGCTTTGGGTGAGTACGGTGAACATTGATTAAATCCATTTCCATGACAGCGGCATCTGTCTGATATGGGGGGTAAGTTCCAAAGTTAGCCCAGCATCGCAATGGTGGTGTTTCCCACAGAAGCCTCTGCCTAGCCCACGTTGCCGTACAGTCAGAGTCACGCATTACAGGATAAGGGCCTGGAGCGCATGTAAGGCTGAGGCGCGAAATGCGTACTGCCTGCGATCAACAAACAAGTCGCATATCTTAAACGAAGGGCAAGTCGGTTATAAATTGCTGTCTCAGAGCACAACCTGGATCTAAACTCTCAGTGCCCCCGAGACGAGACAACTGAATTATGTCACTATTATACTGGATAAATACACATCATGTCTTACCTCTCCGCGAGAGAACCATCTAGAAACTGCAGGATTCTGAAATTGAAGCCGCCAACTCTTTATACGAGTTCCACGATGCCCTTCGCAATCGTATCATTCTTGACCCGCCAATTCATGGCGACGCAACTTGCGACGGGCGCGAGAAGCTACGCAATGATCTAAATGATTAAGAGTTGAACTCAGGCCTCCGTTACTGGTGTCTAGACTGTGCAATAACGCAGGCAGATTTTTATTCGACTTGCGTAGTCGTTCTAGGTCTGGGCATTGATCGCGCCCCAGGCCATTGACTGGTGCAAGTACAGCTTATCGTCTGCACCGTGTGCGAAGATGTCGAACGACTCGAAGTCAAGCCTGCTGACACGCATCGTGGGTCTTACAAGGAATTCTCAGTGAAGAGTGGTACACTCAAGGGAGTCGCTAAGATTAGAAGCTGTGGGCTCTGTACTTTTTGTGTGGAGACTGTTTGCTCAGTTTCTACTCCAGAAGGCCTCAAGTGGCCTCCTGACGATGATGAGGATGTTGCAATTAGAATCAGGGAGCAGTGGAGGGATCGGTTGAACGTCTCTATCGTTTCTCATCTCGCGACTGAAGAATTTGAAACGCGCTGGGAAAAGTCTGCTAGGAGGGGCAGAATGCCGCGGATATGGAAAAGGAGATGCCTGCGCAAAGAGTTCATTCGCCACGAGTTGAACAAGGCTCAGGCTGCTAACCTCTTCCCCGAAGCTTCGTCTCACGAGATGGACGTCAACGAAATCATTCCAGAAGGAGAAAGAACAACTTGGCAGGCTGAAATCTGCAAGGTGCTACCTAGCTCAGGATCCGACGAAGCCCTCCAGCTTGCTAAATCATGGCTCTATGACTGCTGAAAGAAACATTCTAAGTGTGCAGGAACTTCACCGCATATCCTGCCGTTGCGTGTCTTGGTGTTTCGAGGCCAGGAATTCTCATGCGTTTATCTAAAAGAGACAAAGGGCATTGAAGGTAGTTACGCTGCGTTGAGCTACTGTTGGAGTCCAGGCCGACCGGGCCTCATCACCACCAAGGATAACTATCAGACTCATCATAACTTTGGTATTTCAATCAGCTAACTTCCAAAAATGATTGGAGATGCAGTTCATGCAGCAAGAACGTTAGGGTTGGACCATCTCTGGATCGACCGGCGCTGTATCGTTCAAGATTCTCTCGAGGATTGGGCCCACGAAGCGGCCATCATGTGCGCGGTATACTCTGGCGCCACATTCACGCTCAGCACCAACGGGAGCAACTCGGATAACCAGGATCTCTTTCGGTCGAATCAAAACCTCTCTGCCCTTGACTATAAGACATACTACGACCCTGGAGGCGATAACATGGTCTACATCAAGCGTCTGAGCCACGCGCCTCTACGGTTGGTGGCTTAAGCAATCCGGTGAAGATGACATGGAGGATGCCGGGTGAGAGGGAGAATGCTGAGACGAGTGACGAAGATACGGCTGTTGTGGCCCGCTTGCCGGCATGCGAGCTACCGAGTGAGTTAGTTGAAGCCTTTGTGGAAGACACGGAGTACCTTCGCCTCGCGACATTCTTGGTTCTGAAGGAGTCACAGTTGGAGAAGGGCAAGTATGAGAGGCTGGGTTGCTTTTATGTCTGGAGCAGGAATGATGTCGGCGTTGCTAAAGCGCTTTTCAGCAGCTCAGCCAGGGCGAGAGTCACGATCATCCAAGGCAATGTGCCCCATAGGTAGATTCATTGTCATAAGAATATGAAGTGGATGAACACAATATCGGTCTCAGCTGGCTCGACCCTCACTGTTAATTAGTGGGTGGTTGCCTTTGGATTGCTTGTAACTTAACAGGGCCACAAACTCAATGGGTTGATCGTGGTAGCAGCATGGACACTCTGAGAGCGGCGACTCCTGGCCGGATGTAATCAATCCATAGACAAGCATTTCCGTTCAAAATCCCGTACCACCATCATCATCCTTGAGACATTGTACGACAAAGACTCTAACTCCCTCGTTCTCGTTCCCGCAGTCGTAGGTAAGGTCAGCAGTAATCTCCGGTCCCGCGTAACTGGGCGGAGGCTGTGTTAGCCGACCGTTTCGATCGGACAGACGGGGAATTGAACAAGGCCCCTTGACTCCGGGCCGGACTCTGAGAAGATCAATCCCACCGGGAATAGGCGTCACCGAGAACGCCGACTTTTTGTCAATTGGCGATGTAACGTACGATGGCTTTAATTGTAAATCAAGTGCAATTACAAAGCTCATGTAACTTGCGTTGTATTCCATGCAGGCTAGCATAATGACACTGCCAGCGAGAGTGCGTGTCTCAGGCCCTCAGCGCAGAATCTGCCTGGTCGACAAATCTTAATGCAATAAACATGTTCATGTTTGGGCGAGCGTCGGCCCGTTTGATGGAAGTGATGCTTAGATCACCCTCTTCGCCAGGGCTATTCGACACTGATTAAAGTTGGGAAGGTTGGATATCGAGCCGCCAAGTAGGCCTAGAACGACCAATCACATTGCACGGTATGAGGCCTGGCCAGATCAACAACAAGCGTCTATCAGGTCAACATATTTTCCGCGATACGCCGATGCGAAATTCAGAAAAAAACGCTACAACTCGTGAATCGGCCTGTAGGAAAGGGCGCGATTTATTCGAATATTAGTGCGGCAGCTGTCAGTGCAAGCTTGGCTCCCAACCACTCGAAGCACTGCAAGTCGGTGAACTGCGCCTCGTTGAGATAAGGCTTGGCGCATCCCACCAACCTCTGGAGAGTCGAGACACACACCACATCTCAGCAAGAATTTTCCACCACGAAACGGTGAGATTAACTCGCTCTTTGCAAAGACAAGAGTTACAAAACTACGTCACACCGCATAATTACCGGTGGCAGTGCACATTTTCGCGCTGGGCAGTGCAAAAGTCGACAGCGGGGCTTGGCAAAACCGAAAGTACCTCGCACAGAGTCGTAAGTACCATTTGATTGAACGAGCAATCAGTCGAACGAATGATCGAAATAACAAAATCCCAATCGAGGCGTTGCAAAAGAGGCCGCCGTGGAACTACCTAGTCCATCTCTCTCAACATAGGACGTCTAATGTCCTTTCGCCATCTCACCTTGCCACTGACTTGTCTTCCACAGTATCCACGTACTCTAACCGAATCTCCTTCTCCTCCAAGCCAGTCGCGTAGACAGCGGCGGGCGAAGTATCCGCCAAGACATCCTTGACGCTCTTGCGTTCTCGCAAAGCGGTCCAGACCGTGGTGTGCATGCTCCTCATGAAGAGTAGATCCATATCTTCCAGCGTGAGACCTAGCACGTGGCGCCTGCGTCAGCCACAAGGACAACGACGACGGAGAAAGCGGCTGAGGATAATACACTCTGACGGCAGTAGAGACTAGTGAGCGTAGGAAACAAAACTTACCTTTGGTTTCCGGCACGAAGAAGAAAGCCCACACGCCCATCAGGATCATGAGAGCGCCGAAGAACATGTAAGTTCCGTAGCCGAGCGACGTAATCATGTAAGGCGTAGTCCGTGAGACAATGAAGCTCCACAGCCATTGATCTGCTGTTGTGATTGCGACGCAGAGCATGCGGATATCTAAGCTGAATACCTCGCTGCAGTACAGCCATGTGATGCCTTGCCTGTTGGGTTGATTAGAGTTCATGCCTCACTTACAGACTATCGATACTAGCAAAAGGAGCCTTACCAAGTGGCGCAGTAGATCAAGCCATAGAGATACACGCAAACCATGGCGATATACCCCCATGCATTGCGGTCGGTATTACCAGCAGCCGCCTGGCCCGCAGGGTCCGCAAGAAATGTGAAGCCGCCAATGTACCACATTGGCAGCGATCCGACGAAGGCACCCCAGATGAGACCATTGCGCCGGCCGACCTTTTCGGCGAGCCAGACGGTAAAGATGACCATGCCGAGGGTCTTGGCTATACCGTAGAAGCCCGTTGCGAAAAGCTTGGTGCTCGTGCCTGTAATGCCAAGAGTCTCGAAAATGCGAGGGGAGTCTATTCTCTCTTGTCAGTGGGAAAACACCCGAGTCGAATAACGTCTTCTTTCACTCACAGTATGTGATGATGTTGACCCCTGTCAGATTCTGGCAGGCCATCAGAAGCAGACCGATGCCGATGCGGTTGCGAGAGCCCTTCTCAAACAAGCGCTTGAACATTTGAGACTTTGTCATACGATTCGCGCTGCTGTCTTCTACTTGCCGTCTAATATCACTGATCTCGGTGCTGACATAGTCATGGTCCGCTGGCAGCTCGCGGACATGAACCAAGACTCTCGTGGCATCCTCCCACCTATCATTCTTTGCCAGCCACCTAGGCGACTCTGGACACAGGAAAATGCCAAAGAACAAAAGGACCCCCGGAAGTAACTGCAGGCCTAGGGGTACAATCCACTGCGTTTGTGTTGAGTCTGAGATTGTGCGATCCACCGCGTAGTTTACCCAGAAGCCACACATGCCTCCTCCCTGTGATGCAATTTCGAATAGCCCAACGAGGCGGCCGCGAATGGACGGCGGGCTGATTTCCGAAATGTACACAGGGACAATGAGAGACGTAGCACCGATGCCCAAGCCCGCGACGGCTCTTCCGGCAATCAGGAGTCCAATCTCTCCGTGGGAGGCTGTCATGAGAGTCCCGCCAACCAGGAAGACGAGAGCAGAGATCATGATTGCTCTCTTGCGGCCGAGCCATTCTGCCAAGGGGAACATGAGCAGGGCACCGAAGAAGCATCCTGCCTGAAACGTGGAGACGATGTTGCCTTGGAGAGTATCACGGACAATTGGCGAGCTATCTGCAAGGTCGAAATCCCGGCGGAATGAGTCCAGAGCCATGGTGCCACCTATGACAGAGGTGTCGTAACCCACTGGGCTGTGTTAGTCTAGGTGCCGTCTCTGTTGAACTTGGGGGGCGGAGTGAAACCTACTGGCGATAGCACTCATTGAGGCAATGACCGCTATCATGTGAATGCGCCAATTGCGGACTTCACTGGGATCGTTTGTCCCATCTGCGTGGAGGTTGAACCCCATCTTGCTCAGTGCTCACTGCTCAGCCTCGTGGCGAGAACGAGTATGACCTCAAGTCAGCCTTGGACTACCAATTTCTTGGCAGGTTGAACGAAATGATGCGAAGCGCCGTCTGTGCTGGCACCGCAATGACAGGAAAGCTTGATGACAATCGAATGTAAGCTACGCGAGGACTCGCAAATGGACCGGGCAATGACACCAGCCACGATACCCAAAAATTGGATAGCCAGGCAGATTCGTTGATTGACATGCGCAAAGGCGATAATGTCTCCTTTATGGATGAGATACGACATGGCAACATGTTTGCCTGCATGGCATCGTTACGCTGTAGGACTTGACAGATCAACGCGACGCTAGTTCATCTCACAGAACAGCGCTGTAGACTGGCGGAAACCCCCATGCTGATGATGGATGGTTTCCTGACTTGGATGCTTCAAGCGATACACCCTTTCGAGATCAGGTGGACAAGTTGAATGCAATTCAGTCGAAGCTAGACCGTCTTGTTCAGGGGATCATGGCCAAGATTCTCTGGCTAGACGACAAGCTTCCCCGCGTTCCCCGCGTTGAGTATGCAGCGACCGGGATGGTGACCTTGACATTCTTCCGCAATCACGGTAGTTAATGCTTGAAACATTGCAGATATCGGGATGCAGAGAGATAGATGATACATTAGACAGAAAAGGGAAGCGCTCCAGGTGGCGCTAGATGATATTAGTTCTGGAAAATGCTCGAGTCAAGGCGTTCGTTGGGCGCTGGTGTAATGCCAGCCAAGAGTTTTGGACTGGGCCAAACGCCTGTGGACTTGAGAGGTTGCGTACGATACCAGGATGGATATTGAAGCTTCCGGGTTGCTCTGCTGTGATGTGGTGCAAGCCATGTGGTGTGCATCGATGCAGGTTGCAGAATGACGAGTTGGATCAGACGGTGGAGACCTGGAGACTTCCATGGACATTTGGCGGTACGTATCGAACATGTTGTGAGTTCATTGGTCAACCAGCCCAGCGGATTCCCGAAGATGTTCCAGAACTCTGAAATTCCATAGAGGAAAGAGTGAGCAAGAGCAGTTGCCACCAGCTGCACGGGAAGGTAGGTGCGTGCGATCCTTGCCTGCAGCTGCTTACCTGATATGGACCGATGTGGACCATCTGCTTCGGCTTGAGCTAAGCGAACCAATGGAACCCTTGGAGCGTGCCTGCCACAGCCACTCTTGGCGCTGACTAGCGTGGTCCCCCACGACACCCGGGGACTCCACTCCGAGCTTGATTCGACTGTGACTGTGCATCGCGACCGCCCTTTTTATTTTTTTTTTCTCATTTCTTGGCTCCTCTTTTTGTCTTTTCGAGATGGTCTATGTACACATTTTTTGTTCACTCTGTGCCGTGACTCCTCCTTTTTCTCATCTCACAAACTTTGTTTTCCTCGATCAATTTCCTCCCGTTCCTCTTCTCCACACTGTTGCTCCGGTCCTCTCCTAAACCTTCCCCATCTTCATTCTTCACATCACCACTCCGTGTGGATAGAGCCAAGAGCTTATCATCACTAGCTTATTGTTGCTGCCCGTCGACTGATTCGCCTCGAGCTTCACGTTTCAATTCTCCCGCAATGCCTTCAAACTCCACCTCGAAATGCTGACCCGGCCGCCCAGACTTGAGCCAACAACTCCACCGCGGGATGATATTGATGGATCTCGTTCTCAATATCTCCTTGTGGCCACTGGCAGCCCCCAAGGTATCGATTCCCAAGTACAGAGTATGGGGCAGTGGCACGGAGTCCGGATATGACTGAGACCATGAACGGACAATGTCCCCGATTCATGCACCCATTCCGTCATCAAACTTTGCCAGTCCGAAACCTCTCCGACCATCCTCCACGGGAAACTGTCTCCCGCTGACACCGAGTGGTCATTCGCCGCTGCCCGTGTACCTTCGGCCCTGCATCGGTCGGTCACTCCTCGAGTCCTGCTGGTCGATGAAGCCATCGCCATTTTACCACAGCAGTTTGGTGGCTCTTTTCGCCAGTGCGGGAGAGAAGCGGATCTACCGAATTTCAAACGAAGGGCACCCGATTGCGTTCGCTCCCCAAACGCTTGCGTGCGTCTCAATCCCTTGGTAGTATCAAGAGATTGAGAGCGATACGCCATCTTGAATACGGCCGGCCACCGATCGGACACGGGAACAGCACGGATGCCAACGGCGTCTATCTAACGGTAGCCACCCCCGCCGGGCGGCCGAATGGCACGATACATACTGGACCGCACCTGTTGCGACCCGAAGGATGAGCACGCCACTCAAGTCTCGGGCGCAATATCCGTATATGTCCATATTGACAGTCGCTCACGGCGGTACCTGCAAACCTCGGTCTCGTCTGGAGAAGTCCAGCTAGATTGAAAACGAATACCTCGGAATCAAACGCGATAAGGTCCCGGCACTTGCATCAACAAAACGCCAAGGTTCAAACATTGGCATGGCCAATGTTGCCAAGATCCCATTTACACGCTGTCAGTCTCCATTCTTCCCCCTGGTTTGGTTTCCCATCTCGTTGTTGCAAAGCGGTTCTAGGATGGCCCCGACTCAAGCCGTTCTTCCACTGAACAGAGCTCGCTTCTTGATGCTCCAATTTAATTCCCTCATCGGGTCCTTTTGCACTTTTCCCTCTTGCACAGCCTCAATGCCCAGACCTTGGGCGGTTACCTCCTTCTCACCCTTTGGCTCACCTTTGCACCAGCTAGTCTTGCTAATCTCACCCAAGATGAGAGCCTCTCCCCCCGGCACATCATTCTATCTCTCCATCGGAGCTCCTCTCCTGGCTCCTCTCTGTTGGCTCCTTCCCCTCTTGATCACGTCGTGCAAGACTTTTTGTTCTGTTACTTGACCGCCAAGACCAGCATATGCTTCCTGCTGTGATAGTCCAGAAACAAGCGCGCCTTTTTTTCTCCCCTCCTCTGATGCACGTATCATTTGGCTTCTCTCTGGCCAATCCATCCTGTCTCTGTGGGGTCTCGGTTGACTTCATACCCTCTTGACTTGCCAAGAAGGGCATGTCGTTGTGAACACTCGTTCTGCACTGCCACTCTCAAGTCTCGCCGGTCCAAGATTCCAGACAACATCAGCCTATACCTCTAACGCTCTTGAAAACTCTTCTTCCTCATCATCAGTCTCGTCTTGTGTGAGGACTTCTCAAGGTCATCTCAAACATGACGGCTACTCAAGGTTGATTATCCCGCACTACTCTCTTCAACTCCACACGCCATCCGACGGAAAGTAGACTATCGCCTCTCGCCCGGAATCGAACCCCTCCTCTCTGCACTGCCCTCTTGTGCTGTCACCATTCAGCAGGCACGCAGGCTGACTTGACGGCGTCGGTGTACACTTAAGAAACGGAAACTCTCTTCGACGGGGCTAAGGGCGCAGTTACGCCAAGGCTCACGGAAGTCTTCACGCTCAGCGTTTTGGAATTCTTGGTGCGCCTTTGAGGCTCTCTCTACCTGGAAGGAACGCGAAGACACCTCCGTACGCAAGTCGCCTCCTACACAGCCTTGTTGTACAGCTCGTGTGTTGCCCTTCTGCCTTCTTAATACTCTTCAACTCGCCGGAGGTTACACCAACTCCTGCTACCTAGCATCATCATTATTGCAAACAGTTTCTCTTTTCTCTCTCCCTAGAACTCTTTCCTCAACTTCATTTCCACCTCGTCCATGAGAAAGTCATAGCATCAACTCAAGACTACTCTGCATCGGTGCTAATGGCGTCTCTCGCACCACCCCAGTTGCGCGTCGACACCCGCAATTCTCGCGGTAATGACAACGACGACGCGATAACGCCGTCACCTATATCGACGCACTCAAATCCGTTTCTCACGCCGGCAATCAGCGCTGCAACAAGTATGCATTCAACCGCTTTAACGGAAGATCCGGATACAGCTCTTCACCCCGATCCCGGCACGGAAGGCGACTTTGTCGTTGATAATAATCCTTTTGCTTTTAGCCCTGGGCACCTCAACAAACTTCTCAACCCGAAATCTTTGGCAGCTTTTTTCGCGCTTGGCGGCCTGCGCGGTATCGAAAAAGGACTACAGACAGATGTCAAAGCCGGTTTGTCCCAAGATGAGGTGGGCGTTGGGGGCAGAGTAAGCTTCCAGGAGGCCACCGGCCATCAGGAGCCCTCCTTCGCCACATCCGGTGCACAGCCACCAGCCACAGCACACCACGCTGATGCCAATGGTTTCATTGACCGAACCCGAGTTTACGGCAAGAATGTCCTGCCCGCCAAGAAGGCGACACCCTTGTGGAAACTCATGTGGGGTGCATACAACGACAAAGTTATCATTTTGCTTACAGTCGCCGCCGCTATTTCGCTTGCGCTTGGCCTTTACGAAACCTTTGGTGCTGAGCACGACCCTGAGGCAGGTCAGCCGGTTGACTGGGTTGAAGGAGTAGCAATCATTGCTGCTATTTTGATCGTCACCTTGGTTGGATCTTTGAACGACTGGCAGAAGGAGCGAGCCTTTGTCAAGCTCAACGCCAAAAAGGAAGACCGTGAGGTCAAGGTTATTCGATCCGGCAAGTCTTATATGTTGAACGTCGCAGAGATCTTGGTCGGCGATGTTATCCACCTTGAGCCCGGTGATCTCGTTCCCGTGGACGGTATCTTCATCAGCGGCCATGATTTGAAGTGCGACGAGTCCTCGGCGACGGGTGAGTCCGACGCTCTCAAGAAGACGGGCGGTGATGCCGTCTACAACGCCCTGCAATCTGGAAACGCTACCAAGGACCTCGACCCCTTTATCATCTCTGGCGCCAAGGTTCTCGAGGGTGTTGGCACGTTTGTCTGCACATCCGTCGGTACCAACTCTAGCTTTGGAAAGATTATGATGTCGGTACGCACCGAGATGGAGGCAACGCCTTTGCAGAAGAAGCTCGAGGGCCTCGCTATGGCTATTGCCAAGCTTGGTAGCAGTGCTGCCCTTCTCCTTTTTGTCGTCCTCCTCATCCGCTTCCTGGCTGGCTTGGGCTCCAACAACAGCTCTGGCGCCGAGAAGGCTTCCACTTTCATGGATATCTTGATCGTCGCCATCACTATCATCGTCGTTGCCGTCCCAGAAGGACTACCTCTGGCTGTAACATTGGCTTTGGCATTCGCTACCACCCGTCTATTGAAGGAGAACAATCTGGTCCGTATCCTTCGGGCATGCGAGACGATGGGCAACGCCACTACGATTTGCTCCGACAAGACTGGTACTCTGACCACGAACAAGATGACTGTTGTTGCCGGCACGTTCGGATCTGCCAGCTTCTCCAAGTCGGTTGAGGGCGAGAAGACAATCGGCGCCGTCGAGTTTGCTCAATCACTTCCTACAGCTACGAAGAAGCTCATCGTCCAGTCTGTCGCCATCAACTCAACCGCTTTCGAGGGTGAGGAGGAAGGCCAGGCTACATTCATTGGTTCCAAGACCGAGACCGCCCTTCTCCAGTTCGCCAAGGACCACCTCGGTATGCAGGGGCTGGCCGAGACTCGTGCCAACGAGGAAGTTGCGCAAATGATGCCATTCGACTCCAGCAAGAAGTGCATGGGTGCCGTCATCAAGCTATCCGGCAACGATGGGTACCGCCTTGTAGTCAAGGGTGCTTCCGAGATTCTCCTCGGGTACTGCAGCCAACAGGTCAACGTCAACGATCTCTCCATCTCGACTCTGGAGCAGTCCGACCGCCTCAACCTCGAGGCGACGATTGACGCCTACGCCAAGCAGTCTCTCCGCACCATCGCACTCATCTACCAAGACTTTCCTCAATGGCCCCCTCACGGCGTCAACGCCACCATCGAAGGACACGTCGATCTCGGAGACGTCCTCCACGACCTCGTCTTTGCCGGTGTCGTTGGTATCCAGGACCCCGTCCGTCCTGGTGTTCCCGAAGCTGTCCGCAAGGCCAAACACGCTGGTGTTGTCGTTCGCATGGTTACTGGTGACAATGCTGTCACTGCCCAGGCTATTGCCACCGAGTGCGGCATCTTCACCGAGGGTGGTCTCATTATGGAGGGTCCTGTCTTTAGGAAGCTTTCTGTCGAGCAGATGAACGAGATGCTGCCCCGCCTGCAAGTCCTTGCCCGCTCCTCTCCAGAGGACAAGCGCGTCTTGGTCACCCGACTCAAGGCTCTTGGTGAAACCGTGGCCGTCACTGGCGATGGTACTAACGATGCGCCTGCACTCAAGGCAGCTGATGTCGGTTTCTCCATGGGTATTTCCGGTACCGAGGTCGCTAAGGAGGCGTCTTCTATCGTCTTGATGGATGACAACTTCACCTCGATTGTCACGGCCCTGAAGTGGGGAAGAGCAGTGAACGACGCCGTGCAGAAGTTCCTTCAGGTATGCAGACACACATAACCCTTTTCCTATCGATTGAAGCTAACATGATTGTGCCCAGTTCCAAATCACGGTCAACATCACTGCTGTTCTCCTCGCCTTCATCACCGCCGTCTCCGATCCCGACATGGAATCCGTCCTCACCGCCGTCCAGCTCTTGTGGGTCAACCTTATCATGGACACCTTCGCCGCCCTTGCGCTCGCCACGGACCCTCCGACCGAGAAGATCCTCGACCGCCTGCCGCAAGGCAAGAAGGCGCCCCTCATCACCATCAACATGTGGAAGATGATCATCGGCCAGGCAATCTTCCAGCTGACCGCTACTCTCATCCTCCACTTCGCCGGCAACGCCATCTTCGGCTACGATGCCCACAACGAAGACCAGCAGCTGGAGCTCGACTCCATGATCTTCAACACCTTTGTGTGGATGCAAATCTTCAACGAGTTCAACAACCGTCGCTTGGACAACAAGTTCAACATTTTTGAGGGCGTGCACCGCAACTACTTCTTCATCGTCATCAACTGCATCATGGTTGGCGCCCAGGTTGCTATCATCTTTGTCGGTGGTAAGGCCTTCCGCATCACACCCGGCGGTATCAGCGGCGAACACTGGGCCGTCTCCATCGTTCTCGCCTCCGTCTCTCTCCCCATGGCCGTCCTCATCCGTCTCTTCCCCGACCCCTGGTTTGAGAAGGTTGCAAAGACGGTCGGCAGACCCGTTGTTATCGTCTACCGCGCCCTCGGCAGGTTCTTCACCACCATCGGTGCCGCTTTCCGTCGCAAGAAGACTACCGAGGCTGACGCCGTATCCGAGGACGCGGGTGTTTCTTCGGGCTCTGACGACGCCAAGGTTGCTGCGCCCGAGATTGTCATCTCCACCCAGGAGGAGAACATGAACACAAACACCAGAGATATTGAGAAGGCTCAGTGATCAGTCATTATCATTCATGATCCGCTTCTTCACAGACTCTTATTTTTGCATATACTTCCATTCCTCTGTTACATGTTACTAGCTACGATACCATTTAGTGCGGCTTTTTGTTTGGATTTCCATTTCCTTGGCACGATTCTACGACCGGATTCTTTTTTGCGTACGTATATACAACGGGTATTACAACATACACCTTAGTCCAATCTTGTCTTTTGGGGGGCGTTCATGGGGCTCGGGGCACCAAAATTCACGTGTGGAATGGTTCGGCACACTGGGACGGAGGGCAAAACCTGTCATTACGGCATTAGAGAGCGATACTTGCATTATTGGTTACGATATGATACGATAGAATATGTTCGTCACTTGCGGATACGGGACAGTACCCAGTACGATGAACTGAACAGAGCTTTTTTCCACAATGATCATATTCCAGTACTTTTTGGCTTCTAATCGTGAATCTGATCCTTTCTAGCTAATGCTACTTGTATCATGGTCGCCCGCCCCACTACGAACTGCTGCACGGAATATCCGTGGGCGAATCCGTCGTCGAGACCGTGAGGTTGTACACACTCAAACTCTCCGAATGCGGCTCCAACCTCGGTGTACCTTGTGCGTCCTTCAGAACCGTAAACGCCGCGCTTCCGCTAACAAAGACATCGTCAGTATCGTCATCCCAAATTTGAGCATGCAGGATTGGGCGATAACTTACTACGCCTGAGAACAGTTCCCCCCAACATACGTAGTCTGCACCACAATCTCCGCGACAAACGTCTTATCCGTCTCCGTCTCCCCGCCCACCGTGGCGCCGCGGATCAGATGCCACCACGACTTGTTGCCCGTCGGCGGGAGCAGCGACTGCTTGACGCCCAGCATGGCCGTTGCGCCCTCAAACGTCCGTCCCGCGAGGATCATCTTTCCGGAGGCGGGCCAGAAGTTGGTGAACGTTGTGGTGGCGGCTTTGTCTTCTGACGTGCGGTAGTATTCAGAAACGAAGTCGGCGAAGGCGACGTCGACGCCGGCGGAGGGTTTGTAGGGCGCCATGTCGACTGCGGCGACGAGGGCTGCGGAGAGCGGGAGGAGTGTTGAGGGCTTCATTTTGAGGATGCGGTTGCCTGGTTTGCGGTAAAGACTGGGCTTGTTGAAAGAACACGAAGTTAGTTGTTGGATTCTCGAGAGTCAACGAATACTGAAGCTTGTCGTCACGTTCAGGACATTTACCCAGCTCTTTAAAGACCCCGCCTTCGATCACACCAAGTCCGATCTAAAGACCCTCCTGACATGGGTGTATCTCAAAGGACTCAGGCGGTCAGCTCTTCCCCCATCGGCGGCACCGGTCCAGCCGGATGCTCCGAGGAAAAGAAAAGGGGCGGGCGGCGCGGCGTTCTGCGGGAACGGGAGGCCCTGGGAAACCTTCATCCCATGTCCGGCAGGGTGCACCCCAGCTCGGGCCCAGCCTTTTCCCGTATATCTGGGGACAGATTTCCGCTGCTACCGCAGGGAACTTTTGGCGGGCAGTTTCACTGATTAGTCCCGAAAGACACTGATGCTTGCTTATGGATCCCGCAACATCGCCAGATGGTCGTCTATTAAGGTTTAGGACGGACCGGTCAACTTGGGCCGAAATAAGGGGCGAACCGGCCGCGAAAAGTGCAGTGCAGAGCATATTGCCCACTCAAAGAGGCTCTCGCTTTCGCCGTACGAAGTACATAGGGGCCTGGGCGCTTATGCTATCATAATTGTACAATTCGTTCTGTCGCATTAACACCTTTTGTACGAAACGCCGATAGTAGACACAGCCCTGCGTTGACTAAGTTACCCACCTAAACCCGTCGATGTCGGCTATCGAGACGCAGTTCATGTTTCTATAAAATCCCACCGGCTCCATCTTACGAGAGCCTCATTCTCTCTCAAGCAACCTCAAGCATTACCCATTCATTCCAAGCGCGCTCACAAAAGTCACTCTTTCTTTTGTGCCCTGATTGTTTGCACTTCAAGATTCTACAATGCATTTCACCTTTGCTCTCCCCGCCCTCCTCGCCGCGCGCTTCGTCGCGGCGATTGACTTCACAGACTACGACCCGCAGCCCGGCGTGCAGCCCGAGTTCAAGGCCTTCCTCAACGCGTAAGTTGCGCAACAATTTCCCAAACTCCAGTCTCCTCATTTGATGAATGAATGTTGACGTCTGTGATGTGTAGTCTCGTCACTCCCGCAGAAGATCCCACCGCCACGACGGCGTACACCGACTTCTTCACCGCGGACGGCATGCAGACGACGCTGAGCATCCACTGCGTCGGCGCGGATGCCATCACCAAGTGCAAGCAGCGATTCTTGCCTACCGATGGTAGCATGTCTCTTACTGTATGTAGAGTCCCCCTGTTCTCTATGCATATAACCTACATGTATGCAGTATACTCGAACTGTCTTTGGCTAATAAGATGAAACAGCACTTCCCCAACACAACGTTCATTGCAGACAACAACGCGACGGCGACTGTCTACGAGGCTCATGGACGCATTGAGAATAACTTCAAGGCGGGCAACTGCTCGCAAATTTAGTAAGTCAAGCATGAGGCTTGATTCAAAGTACTATGAGTGAGAAAGCATTTTTTTGACCGGACTTTACTTCTAGCTACAAGACGCAGTACACTGTCCTCAAGACAACCGAAGGCGTCGATGCGGCGCCGAATTTGTCCACAAAGCCTGAGCACCAGGTGTACTGGTACCATGACTACTTTGTCAACCCGACGGGGGTGCCTTCCAACATCCCTTGCGATAGCTTGAAGGCGTGATTATGGGAGCTTTCCTCGTTTTGTAGCACGATAGCATAGCGTTATGGCATGTGAATATTTGAATGAAATAGACTACCACTACAAGCCGTCTGGGGTAATGACTTGTGAATTGCGTGTTGACATTGGCGAAACATATTTCGGGTCTACGGGTGTACGGAGTCCTTCATGCTGGACTTGGCCCAGGCTTATTTACAACTCCCGCACTCTTAAAGTGGTTTTGAGTAGGGGGCAAGATCTGAAGGGCCTCGACTCGGCCTTTACACCATACCAGATCCTACATTCATCCAGACCTCACATACTTGCTACAAGATGAATTCAAAGATCTTATGTGCCATTGCAATGGCGCGGGGAGAACTAGTTAATTAAGACTCGCTACAAGTAGTGAGAAGTCTCCCGGATCAATCGGTTGTTTTGTATGGCCAGGTATCCCATGTGCTTCTTCGACTTCCCAAACTATCTCACCGGCTTCACATCGTTGAACTCAAAATCATTACTTTATTTCCGCATCTCCCGCTTCTATGTCTCAAGCAATAGGTTGCTTCACTGTCCCTTGGTTTCCGTCTTCCTTCTGATTCGAAGCTTGACGCCGTTTGGTGGAAACAATGCTTCTGTGAGCCAGTAGTTCTCCGGACGCTTGCCATTGTATTCAGGCGGGAACTCCACGTCATAGTGACCCAGAACGTAGGCAATGATCATCTTCAACTCAAAGTCGATCAGGAATCGACCAGGGCATGCGTGCTTCCCGTGCCCAAAGGGCAGATATTCGGGGCTCGTGGTAACAAAGGTGACCGGGGGCGCCTTCTCGTCCTTTGCGGCCGCATCCTCACGCATACGAGAGAAGCGGAAGGGGTCATATTTCAGCGGGTCTTCCAGCACCTCGCCATCCGTCTGAGCGGGTTGTCCGAGGAAGGAGATGAGGGTCCCCTTGGGGAGGTGATAGCCGTCGGGGGTCTTGAAGCCATCTACCAAGACTTTCCGGAAGACGGCACGTCCGCCAAAGGAGTTGAGGCGTAGGGTCTCTCTGGCGACGCTGTCGGCTTTGACCATCTTGCTCACTTTGGCTTTTGTCCAGTTGTTGTCTCCATCGGCGTACAGTACACGATCAACCTCGTCCCTGAGGGTCGTGATGGTGTTGAACTCGGTGTCTGATCCCAAAATGTTGAGAAGCATATTGGTGGCTTGGATACTAGTTTGATGCATGGATCCGAAGTTGGCTGCGATCAGACGGCGCGTCATCATGTCCAAATCGTTGAACTCCTCTTGGCGGTGGTCCTTGGCGTAACGGGCCATCATCTGCAGGTGATCTTGAGGCTCAACGTGGTCAGGGTCGTCGCGAGCGTACTTCAAAGTCTCGAGACGCTCCTTCCAAAGCGGCTCGAACATCTTCTTGAGTCTGTTGATCTTGCCATGTATCGTAAAGTTGACAGCCCTACCTACGACAGGTCGAAGAACTCGAGGGCTGGCCCCGGAAGCGCCGGCGTTCATGATGAGCTGGTTGATAATATCGAAATTGAGATTGAGGTAGTCTTCGTTACGGCCTACTTTCCGTCAGCTTGAATTCTCTGTGCAGCCGTACATCTGGAGGGTACCTACAAAGGCCCAGGCCTGGGCCGATGGTGAAGCGACTCGCTGCCTGCGCAACGACCATCTTCAACGACTCAAACAGGTCGATTTCCTTCCACTCCGGATTGGTCCCAAACCACTTGTCAAAGGCGGTACCGAGTTCCTCGTTCATGGCGGCGCAGATGTTCTCCAGGATCGCATTCATCTCGGTTTTGACTAGGTGTCCTTGCCAAGCATCCACCACATATCGGTCGTGGCCAAGAGCCCAATGAACCTGATCGACCTCTGCAAAAGCGGTGCTGGGATCGAGCTGGCTTTCCGGCTGTGTCTGAACCCATCGCATCGAGCTCGTGGGCATAATGACCTCATGGCGGAAACCGATACCTGGAATGATTACCGGCTTCCCCTTCTTGGTATACTAGGTCTAAAGTCAGCGAACAGGAGGAGATGCGAAGACCAAGACAGGATTTACGTTATCGTAGGCCTCACGGAACAGACCCTGGCAATCGGTATAGAACCGCAGATACGTGCGGATGCTGAATCGCGTGGCACCATCAGGCTCGCCAATGAGCGGGATGCCCTTCGGGTAAGGGATACTGAAAAATAGTCGGCTGATGATGTACAGCAGGGCCACTGACCCCAGCGCGAGCAAGCCGACGCCTGACAAGCTGGCAACTGGAGGGAGAAGCTGCGATATGGGCGCCATCTTGGTTCGCAAAGCCCGACGGTTACGCTGTCGTGGTGATTGAGCGAGAGAGATGTGGGATGTAGTTCACCACATGTTGCCGGAAATCTGGGCGAAACGTTTGAGCTTTAAAGGGGTCCCTAAATGCTGACAGATTCCATCCCATCTGCTGGCTAGCTAAAGTAAAACATGCTGGTTGGAGCTGTGAGCTGTAGAATTGGAGGCGGGTGGGCCTCACAGGGAAGCCAAACAGGGATGATGGTCCTCTTAGCGCGCCCGTTTCCACGTAGTCAATGGCGGTAATTTGGATGCCTGGGCAAAGCTGGGCTTCATAGGGCTGTCTCGGATCCCGTGGGAGTAATCAAGTATCTTTCGCACTCTGCTGATATGACTCTGTCTGTCTGATGGGCAACATGAGCCTCTTTTTGTCACATCGCATCAATACATGCACGAAGACACAGTACCTATCATGAGTCCAATGGCTCCAACTGGCCGGATCCTTGGTAACGAAGAAATAAGGTTGGTTGATCATGAGCTCTTAGAACACTAACAGCGTACATATCTGTATTAAACACATTGCCTTTGGCTTTGCTTCAATAAGGACAGCAAATGCCTCTTCTCTTTACATATTCGAATCAATATCCATACTGTCTATGGCTGTCCTACCCCAGCAGAGCCTGCCGAGACCCTGATCCTTAGCGCGATGTCAGCTCACAGAGTTCCCACTCCACACCCTAGCGCGTGTAAGCAGCCACTCTACCGTAAAAGGAAATCCGCTTTCTCTCACCTATTATTGGGCGAAGGCGATCTCTCAACGATTGGCTTGATCGGAAGAACGTCGCTTTCCAAATTGCCGGGTTGTCACTGTCAAGATGGCCAGGGGTGATGCAACCTTGTGTCTGACATGCAGCTATTGGGTGACGCAGCATCCTAAGAGACTAAAAAGTCAACATGAGGCTCATTCTCAACCATACATGCATGATAACTAGCAAAAGATGGACGATCTGGGAATCGAACCCAGGACCTACCGCATGCTAAGCGGTCATTATACCACTAAACCAATCGCCCAATCATGATCTAGCCCGGACTTGAACCGGAGACCTTCAGTGGAACAGGAGGAGAGTCTGATGAGATAATCTCGGACTGTTAGACTGACGTGATAACCAACTACACCACCAGACCATCTTGTGATGAAGAGATTGCGGAGTGGATAGCTTCAAGAGTGGCTCCCAGAGTCCCGATGCAGAAGTTCGTGAAGCGAAGAAGATGGTTGGGTACGAGTTGTGGAGAGTTGAAGCTTAGCCAAGCCCTGTCCCAGGGTTCCACAGCTCCGGAAGGTAGGCTTCATTCGAGTGCGGATAGCATGAAGGAGCGGGTAGCTAATTCCCCTACATACATCCTTCAAAGGCAAATCCTGCGGAGAGAACGTCTCTGTCTTGACCCGGATCATATGCAATATTGTGAGCCTGGAACGGCAAATGAAGTCAGCCTCAATTTCCGAAGCGAACATCTCTTTGTTAGAAAGGGAGTAAAAGGACACAAATTGCATCTCCTCAAGAATGGAATTGCGGGGAAATCAATCACGACTCTTGTGTCTGCAGTCCAACGCTGTTAGCAATTGAATACGAAGAGCTCAAATCGCCACTGCACTGCGACTCATTTCCCTTTTCCAAAAGACTCAACAGTACCCAACGTGTCTGAGAGAGAGAGAGAGACTTCATCTGCTTTGGTCATCAGTCGCTCATTCTCAGAGGTATTGGCTATATTCCAACCGCGATTCAAAATGACCTACGTTTGGAGACCACCGTATCCCATCAACTACGAAATGGCGACAGCATATCAGTTCTCCAGTTGTCTCTAACCCTGCTCTTTTATGGATTTTTTGATTGAAGGAAACAAGAGAAATAGGGTCGGATCAACGTATAATTAGCTGTCACCCCTCATAAATGTACGTATTAATGTGCTGGCGCCATTCCGCAGTTGATGGGATATGAGACCGAGACTTATCAGTCAGGCGATTATCAGGACGATAGAATCCCGCTGTATGAGACTTATTGGCTCTTACGATTGGAATGGTCTCGCTCATACGTTTTCAAGCGGGAAACGGGACGTCGTCGTCCATTCCGGGAGTGTTAGTTAGCTTTCAAGCGGCTGAGATTCCGCAAGACTGCGAAGGCTACAACAATCAAATACCAGCATAGGTCTCCTGTGAATCCTCACAGAAGAATCTGTTGTATGTCAAGACCATCAGCAAGATATGGCTAGCCCAACGATGATTAGGTAGAAGGCACTTACACACCATGCAGATTTGGGAATAAACGGTGAAACTTCAAGACGTACTATATATAGCAAACGTTTCCACTGCACAAGTTTACGAGGAATAGTTGAAGATATTGATCGAATCGAAACCGTAAGGAGGAACTATTGCATCTAAATAAAGTCGCCTCCCAAAATGCTTTTGAAACCAACGCTGTATTGAATCATCCCCATCTCTTTCTATCTCGGATATCCTATATCATCTTAACTGCTATCTGAACTGTTGTGTCCCGCAAAACCGTACAAATGCCTACTAATTATTGACGTGCTGTGGTTCGTGGACATACTGGATTGGTGATGGTTAGCGCTAGATTTTGGTTCATGGTAGGCAGTGCATTTACTTACAATGTTCTATGACTTAAGCTCAGCATTTGGTGTTTTATCTTTGATCGTGATCTTGAGCTCTAGCTGATCCTTCACTGAATGGCTCGTGACCGAAATGTCAACATCCATTGAGCTCGGGAATGTGTACGGGTCTGATGGGTCGTCTGAAGGAAAGAACCAATCCTTGGTTGTGGTGCCGTCGTTGTACTTCACTTTCCAGTGGGACCGAATAGGCTTGAAGAAGCCGCGCTCGGGAGACTCAATGCCGATACAAAAAGACGTCAAGGCTTCCAGCTCTTGCCAGCAGAGCATCACGTCGTCGAACCCGCTCTTGCCAAAGTAGCATCCCTTTGTCCACGACATAACTGATTCTCCATCTCTAGGCGTCAAAGTGGCCTGACTGATGTCCTGAATTATCCGGATATCGGGGGACGTCGGTACATTGTGCTGTGTGAGCTCGAAGCTCTTTGACGCCAAGTTGGTGAATGTGAGGGAATGATCGGGACTAATCATTCTAACGTTTGGGTTGTACATCCTAGAGCTTCCGCGCGAAGGGCGCGCGCTTGGGTACTATGTGTTGGGTATATATATCCGTAAGGGTGCAAGAATGGAGTGGTCGCGGCGTCGTCGGGGGTTCTCGCCAAGCGTGGCAGAAAGTCAGTAATGTGGTGGAAGTCCGGATGAAGATGAAAATGGGCGCTGACAGGGGGGCACATTCCATTCATAAGGCAAAGACATGTAAGAAATGGCTTCCCCGAAAACGCCTGAAAATCTGGCAGCTACCAATCGTTGACAAATTCCTGGGGCAAAGCGCTGCTTCCGGTAAGGAACGATACTTGGTTGGCTTACGGTGACGCTCTCGTGGCTTGCCATTGCATTGTCGTTGTTGAATGGATTAGGAATGGTTTATGGATATGATGGGACGGCTGAAAGTGGCAACGACTTTAACCGATTTTGGTTTGGGATGCTTCCGTTTGCGGAATGAGTGCGCTCGTTGCCGTGCCTGTCCAGAGTCGACTCTGGCTTACGCCGGGCCGGAATGCGGAAGTCTCAAGTCATTCACATCATCTCGGCCGATCAGTAATTCTGGTTCTTCCACGCAATCGCGCCGTCACGGGGTTGGTGTGTGTGACGATGTTCTGGTCTATCTCAAGTCCATGAAAAGGTTCTTCTAATGGAGAGATACTGTCGGGGAACCACAGTTGATGGCCGAGTGTTTCCTTTTCTTTAGTTTTCCTACTCATTCTGCCGTTTTCCAAACAAAGATGTGGAATGTTGGGGGGAGCGGCTACGAGCCTCAGCCAGTGCGCATTCCCCGGATTCATTGTTGAGCGAGCCAATACTAGTACGAAGGCGTGGAAGGGTCTCGACCGTTGACTGAAGTCGGGTATACAACTGAGACAAATCTAGGGCCCAAAATTGTCTATTCTTCGCATTGAGAAGCTCCGTCGAGCACACTGGCAATTGCCTTCATATCTTATCGTTTACACAAATGATTGTTGAAATATCTCAAGTCAAATGTGCTATCATTCCTTATGGCTTCGAGATATCTTCTTCTTCAAACATGCATGTTCGGGCCCAGGCTCGTATGAATTATATGGTATTACTCATTCGTTGTGTTGAAGAGCTAAAGGTCATCACGCTTCCAAGCAAGTCCCAAGCTCAGCCAATAAGTCCTCAGCCAAGACATCAATAGCGCCGGTTCTCTCGTCTTCAATGCCGAATGAGAGGAACAAAACATCGTCCAAGAACCCGTGATACCTCTGGTCTTGCCTCTTCCAGCTCATGGAGGTTACATAAAACATGTCGGACCCTCCACCAAGTTTCTCTTCCCGGCCGTGTATCCATATCGGTCTCTTTGACATGGCAAATACCTCGAACGGGGCCTTTTGTCGGAACACCATCACATACGGTTCGTACTCGCTGTGGAACTGATAGAAAGTTTTGTGCTGGAACACCGTAAAGACAAAGGTATTGTCACTAGTGGCTTTGCACGTCGGGTCGCTGCGTTTGCAAAACGTAATGCTCAGCGAGTTCGTCGCCTGGTGTATCGATTCGAGATCCGGCGGGAGCTTCGGCATGTACTTGCTCATGCAAGTCTCGTCCCCGGCAGCCAACGGCCCGAGGTTCGGGCCTACGGAGCCGTCCGCGTTCAACTTCGCAAAGACTCGCTTCGGCGCCACGTCGTGGTGGACGTAGACTGCGCCATCTTCGTCCCAGAACGGAAACCAGTTCTTCTCCATCATGCCCCAAGGCGCAGGCCGCTGGAGCTCCGTTCCCAGACCGAAACCTTGATCCAATGACATCTCGAAGCCCCAGTCTCCGAGAGTTCGGAAGTCCTGCATAAACTGTCCGAAGCAGGCGAATATCGAGTTGGAACCGTATACGATGAACGGGGCTTTGGGTCCGTACAAGACCCGCGCATCGTGGGGCCCAACGTTCATGGCGATGTAGGCCAGTTTCGGTGGGCACTTGTCATCACCGCTCTTCGTGGCTGCGATGGGTAGAACCGTGGGTGCATCGACGCAGACGAGACCTTCCAGGGTGAAGGTGGCATTGCAAGTGATTTCCACATGCTCAGAGTTGTCGTGATTTATTTTCCGCCTTTGCGCAACAATGACATAGGTATTCTCAATGGTGGGATGCGGGATGATATTGGGGTTGATCGCGCCTTCATCGTCAAACCGTATGGCAAAAAACTTCTTGTTGAAAGTTGACGTCGAGAATATTTCATGATGTGTTTGTTTTGATGCAGGCGGATGTTCAGGCGCGCCATCTACAGGTTGTACCTCCGTCGGCACGTCCGAAGGCGCCGGCCGCGAGTGCGGTTTGAGTTCATCGCCTTGTCTCCAATTCGGTGCAAAGATGTGATCGAACCAGGAATTGAACCCCGAAGCAGAGTCTCTGAAGTCGAGACACCGTATACCGACATAAACGAGAAACAAGAAGGGGCCTACGATGAGGATGACGCGCTTGAAGTCTCTAGCTATCATCGCGAGGTGGGAGGACTGTCTGCATGCGCCGAGGTGTCGAGGGACAAGCGACTGGAACGGGCGGCACGTCGAACGTGGGGTCGGAGCATGCAGAGTCAAATGATCAAGCTAGTCCTATTGACAGATAACCTTGCGGTGAATGCGTAGGTAGGCACTTGGAGTGCTCGATTTCGATAGTGAGGTTACGTGAAAGTGCAGGTCTGGGACTTTGGGGGTTGCGCGAAATTTCTCCGCAACATGTGCTGGCCGAGCTCCAGGATGATGGATCACGATTGCATCACAAACGAGAGTCCCAAGGGATGTGGGGGACCTAGGATGCAAGGCTGTTAAAGTGAAGCTAAGATGAGAAACACGGGGAGGTGTTCGGGAGATGTATGCCGTGTGATGGAGATCGACTGACGAGCAAGTGAATACTACCATGGAAGTTGGAGCTTTCAACTTCCCCTCACTTACAAGTTGACAAGCGCGGCCGACTATTGCTCGTCAACCCCAGCCACCCGCATTTTTAGTGCGAAGGGTCAGGTAAACTGGGATGTATGCACAAAGCTTAGTGATGGAGTGTCGCTCAGATCAACTCTCAAGTTTGATCAAAGATTAGCTCCTCAAGCAGATTGGTGAATGGTAAAGCATAATCTCGCTATTTCGAGCATGTGAGCATGTGAGTTGCCTCGGTGAGGTGCGCGAACCCCTGGCCTGAGTTGCAATCCTATTCCCCTCACGAGCTGCCACACCACTTCCATTTTGGGGAAAGCATCCGCTCTTGCAGCGTCATTGGGTGTGATACAGCTGCAAGTCGATAGGAAAAGCAGACACAAGAGAAATTGAGGTTCGGGCGGGAAGGGCAAACCCCCAACTTTACCTGCTGCAGGCTGAGTCAACTAGACAGCGCGTGGCGGACTCAGTCCCGTCAGTACCGCTGGCTCAGCCTGGCGGCCCGCGTGGCAAGTCTATCGTCGCTGCATACTGGACGCGCTCTAGAGTTCAACTAGAATAGGTTCAGGTCCATGGCTCTGGACAGTAGCCAATCCGATTGCACCGTGACATAAGCACCTAGTTTGTCTGAGCGTCTTGGTCTGGTCTTGCGCGGTGGAACAGTGTTGTCAATTGATCAATTACAAGTGGTTTACACTAATCATTACTTCGTGCTAGATGCCGTAAATGTCTCGGCAGTCCCGAAATACATGTGCCCGAACGCCAAATACCCCTCAGCCTATCTCAAGCCTTTGCTGGCGCTGTTGGCAGTGTTTTTCTGTAGAGCCATTGAGCAATTTTTACGCTAGGCTCGTCAATGAACCTCGTGACAATCTCAGCGATCCAAAGAGTGACCGGAAGAAGTATCACGTGAGGAAGAAGGAAGGCCGGTTCCAAGCCGAGGGGTCCAATCTTGGGTAACGGAAACCTATCGACTAGGTGCGCGAGATGTTGTCGCTCCGTCTCTTTGTGGTACCCGACGGCTGTGTAGAGTCGATCGCCCAGAGTCCCCAAAACTGGTCCGTGAACCAAGTAGAGGGCAAACGAGATCCGTCCTAGATACTGACAGAAGCGTGTCTCGAAGAATCTCTTCAGCCACCAGATTCGTGGGACCGCAGATACCAGCATTGTGGCTGCCCAGAAGAGGTAAAACCACTTGTAATCGAAGACGGCTTGAGGCTTGAGAAACGACAAATAGTACCACCCACGGTTCTCTCGCATCTTCATGACATCTCCGGTGTAAGACGGGATACCACCGAGATACATCGAGATGGCGAAGAGGTGGTAGTAAATGAAAAGTTTGGCGGGTTCCAGTCGCTTAAAGAAGTTGGGGAGGTCGTTCTTCTTCGCCAGGAGGTCGAGATCGCAGAGCATCATGCCCATGACAAACATGGCTCCGTACCATCCGTCGGCGATGTACATGAAGTAAAAAGCCAGACCAGCCTCGCACCAGAGTCGAGCGTTTCTGGTACATCTGGAAAATGCGACCAGCGACGTGTAGACGATGACTGAGCCTTTCATTTCAACAGGAATGGACCAAAGGTGTGGATTCCAACTGAAGAACGGACCGCCTCCAGTGGTGAAGACGAAGCTGAAGTTCTTCAGCTCGCAATAGTAGAGCCAGGCATCATCTCTCCAAGTTGGCGCACGTTCGATATTGTCGACCCAAATATTGAACATGTGGAGGAATGTCATGTAAAAGAAAGTTGTCGCCGCCAATGGGATATAAAGTCTTAGCCATCGCCTGAATAAGGCTGAGCCGACATTTTCTGCGAATTTCCCGTGGTCTCCGGACTGGATCAAGCTCAGAGGTTTAGCGGAGAGGACGTAGCCGGATATGACGAAGAAGACTGATACTGAGAAGTGGCCTCCAGTAAACAAGTGGCGGATGCCAGGAAAGGCAATGAAGTGATATTTGTTTTCGTATCCAAAAGCGTTTTCAAAGATTCTGTTTTGGACGTGAGGTTCATGAGCCCATAGTTGATTGTGATGCCAGTACACCAAGAAGGCAGCGAAGCCTCGCAAGCCGTCAAGGTATGCTGTAGGCCGCAGCTTCTCTGGATTTTTGGTGTCTTTGATGGGCCAGAAGAAGGTGCTCAGGCTGGAAATATTCAGTCGAGATGGCCGCCTAATTCGTACGAGGGAAGCAGGCTTCCAGTCGCTTTCATCTGCGAGCCATTTGGACTTGTCGCACCAGGTAGGCTTAACTTCATCCCACTCGTGGCTGTCGAGAATGCCTTCGTTTCGTGGAGGCATCTTCAGGCTGTTGAAGGCTTTGCTGAAGACAATGAATCGTGTAAGAAGGAGTCTTTTCAGCCTCAAGCTGACACTTGATGCGTGCTTACGGTCGAGGACGGCCGCCGGATGTCCTCGCTTGCGTGATGCTGCAGGAAGAGGTGTTCTCGACCCTTGCCTCTCCGGAAATTTTGATGATTTGGGAAAAGAGGCACGGGTTCTTTTCAGTATCAACGAATCCTGCACGGGCTCGTCGGCAGTCGTCAGCCAGGAGGTTGCTCCTTGAGTCCTGGGGCAGGTGTAGTCCGGCTTGGCGTTGATCGACTGAACCTTGCGTTGCTTTCTCCGCGCAATGTCTAAGGCCCATAGACTTAGTTCGTGTCAACAAGTCGTTCATCCAGAGTTTCACAAGCCAGGAAAAGAGAAATAACCAGCTGAACCTGGAAAGATTCCTCGGTCGAGCCAAGACAGCATGCGGGGTGGCGCTGTAAGTCCAGGATCAGAGGTCCACAATCCTTCCGGGGGTTCCTGGTTCGATATGCGGGGGATAGACCGGGGTAGAATGCGGAGAGCCAGGCTAAGACTCCAAAGTCCAACAACGAAATGATCAAAGTTAAGCGGCGTAGGAGCGATATCACTCATCTCCCTCATCGTGACGCATCTCCTCCTTCGTTGGTTGCAATCAAACCGGGCGTCCCTGGCAGCTATCACAAGCGGCGTAGCATTCAGTCGGCCTAGCTTGGGATTATCATCCGACACACAAACCGCTCCTCCGACTCGAGCACTCGGCCGGTTGAGCAATCGAGAGTGCAAGAATCCCCTCGTGAAATTTTCATTATCCACCTGCAAGCCCACCTGATTTGGAAGGTTCCACCGCCTTTGCCTCCCCTGACTATCAGAGCCGTTGGTGCCGGTGGCCAGGATCGGCCCAATGGACGCTCGAACAAGCTCAACGTCCCGGCGCTATTATGGCGCAAAATGCGACCAGCTGCAATGAGTGGTCCTCATCACATCCCCGCTGGCCTGAATGGCTTCGATCCTCCAGCTGTCTGACTCTTTGTAGTGTGAGATGGTGGCTTGCTCGCCGCTATCCGGCCGCGCGAATGAGGATAGGAACCGTTGAGCTCATGTTCCAGCCTTGCTCGTATCGAAAGACAGTGAGGGCAGCCACTCACACTCACGGAAGGTCCCAAACTTAATTAGATAACAGAGGCAAGGCAGTGGCGTCAGTAAGGCACAGACGGAATGAACACGATGCGACTTTACTTTTGGTGACCTCGGCGTTTTCCCTTCTTTACCCTGGCACCCGGCTCGTGACAATGATGTGCAACTGATAGGCGAGGAGAGTGGGGGAACTGGCCGGAACAACTGTAGGGAAATCCCCGCCTCGGCGATGAGGATACTCTGGGGTTGTATGCCTGCATGGAGAAAGCTCCTCAAATTTCAACATGCATCCCACTCGTCTTGCTTGTTCTTATGCTCGTCGCATCTTTGCTAAAGCTTGGTTCAAAAGCTTCTTCGGTCGAACACCTCCACTTCTTTCTGGACGACTTCGGACAACATGTCTTCACCCATCATGAGTCCATTGAGTCCATTGAGCCCTACGGGCTCGACCAAGGCAAACCTGTTCAGGAACAGAGTCCCGACACAGCTCAGGAGATGTCTACCTTTGTACATCGCTTGTGTATGCATAATTCTACTCGTTCTCAACATCGACTTGTTCGGGTCGATGCCCAAACCTGTCCACCTCTCCAAGCGCGGTGGTCGCCACGCAACAGCAAGCACCCGTGGATTTCCCAAGAAGATATGGCAGAGTTGGAAGGTTGCGCCCTTCTCATTCGAAGCCGAGCAGATTCTCACTGCACGGACTTGGACGGACAAGAACCCTGGATACCGGTATGAAGTTCTAACCGACAACAACGACATGGAGTATGTCGAAGAGCACTACGGCCCTGACGGATTCGATCGCCCGGATATCGTCGACATGTACCGCAACGTGAATGCCACCATCATCAAGGCTGATTTGCTCCGCTACATGATCATGTACGCCGAGGGAGGAGTGTACGCCGATATTGACGTCGAGGATCTCCGACCCGTCAGCCGATGGATCCCGGAAAGATACAAAGAGGCCGACCTCGATCTCGTCATTGGCGTCGAGATTGACCAACCGAACTTCAAGGACCATCCCATTCTCGGCAAGAAGTCCATGTCCTTCTGTCAATGGACGTTCATGTCGCGACCTGGTCACCCCGTCATGCTGAAGCTTGTTGAGAATATCATGGCATGGCTTACTGAGGTCTCCAAGAACCAACGTGTGCCCATCTCAGCAATCAAGCTTGACTTTGACGAGGTCATTAGTGGTACTGGTCCCTCAGCCTTCACCAAAGCCGTCCTGGAAGTCATGAGTGCGCGTTCTCGATCCGGGCCAGTTACCTGGGACACATTCCACGACATTGACGAGTCGAAAGTTGTCAGCAACATCCTCGTTCGCGATGTCGAGTCCTTTGCCGCCGGCCAGGGACACTCGGATTCTGGGAACCATAACTCCAGGGGCGCTCTCGTCAAGCACCACTACCACGCCTCTAACTGGCCGAGTCGTCACCCCCGCTTCAGGCACCCTATCTTTGGCGAGGTGGAGAGATGCAACTGGAACATTGAGTGTGTCATTAAGTGGGATCAGGATATCGCCGCCTTCAACTCGCTCTCCCCCGAGGAACAAAAGCAAAAGGTCGAGGAGCATGAGAACCTTCAGAAACTTCAGGCACAACAGAACCAGCAAAAGTTGGAACAACAAAAGGCCGCTGAGCAAAAGGCTGCCGAGCAGCCTTTGATGTTCCCGCCACCTCAACAGCCTCTTCAAATACCTCCTGTAGATCCTGCACAACAAGAGGAGCTGAAGATGGTATGAAGGGACCCAGTTCACAGACCCGAAAGTCTGCAAACTATCCTCACGTCGCCGTCGCCTCGACGGCTACGATCGCCGCGTCGTTGGCAAGAATGATGACGTGCAAGATCGATTCGCGCGCCCGAAAAGCAATGCGACAAACACGAAGCATTACGAGTAAAGAGTGCGAGATATGTTTATGAGCTTGAATTTTTCCCGGTAGTCAGCCGGAAGAGCTGCGCGGGATATAATACATGACGTGCGGAATTGAGTGGCAGTTACATGATGATCCTCTTGTGTTTACGGATTGAGCATTTGGCCTCAACCAGGACGCTAGGGCTCAGGACATCATGACCACTCGCATGATTAGACACATAAATAGCTGAGATCGACATACACAAGACTAGGAACGAAGATACCCTTCACAACTCCTGTACATACCTTGGTAGCGCATTTTCATTACCGGCGGCATCTTTACACAATGCTATATGTTCTGACTTGGTTCAAACCAATGCTCCATGAGTTCAAAATCTCTCAAGCCGCATAGTGCTCTGCTTTTTATTGTTTGGGGTTGACAGCGCTTATCAGTCGGATGTTTAGTCGCAGTTGTACAAGCGTCTCTCAAAGAACGAAGATTCTGATTTCATGATATATACAATGAAGTTAATGATATGTGCTTTCAAGCCTCTCGCACCTCGACACGGACTTGAACCCAAATTTGGGACGAATTATGTACGAATTTCGGGCTTCCATGACTTCAAAGCCTTCTCATGCCTTGATTACCCTTCCGAACCGCTACATTAACTCTCTAGAAGGTAAGCTTCTGGCCAGCCTGTCCAGGGACGGTAGCAACGACATTGGCGGAACCGAGCAGGCTGTAGGAGTAAGGGGGAGAGTTGGCGTTCATGGTACCGACGGGGGCCAGGTTGGAAGCACCGCCAAGATCGTTGTCAATGGCAACAGCGTATCCAACGATGTCGGAGTCCTGGGAGGTGATGGGGACAGTGACATTCTTGAAAACGTTGCTCTGGATCAGGACCTGGGCGTTCTGGCGAGTATTGATTCCAGAGTTACCGCTAGACACGAGACGTTAGTCATATTGATCTTTGTCTTCGGAGGAATAATGCAAACATTGAACATTGACGAGGTACATACTTGAGGTAGTAGGAGTTGTAGACGTGACCAGTGCCGAAGCGCAGAGATGGGCCGCGAGAACCAAAGTTAGCCCAGTAGTTGTTGGCGTAGGTGATGCGCAAGTGGCCGCTGTCCTCTGCACCGTTGTTCTCGCTGTGTCCGACCAAAGAAGTCTTCCAGTGGTCGTGGAAGTATGTGCTGATGAATGTCAGCAAGCATCCCTCGCCCTGGCTGAGTTGAAGACCTACTAGGAAATAGTCATGTAGTCGGCAGCATGGGAAGCATCCACGAGACCGTCGTAGTAGTCCTTGTCAGAGACAAGGGCCGAAGAGAACTCGCAGTGGTCGATCCAAACATTGATGCTTTCCTAAGGAGAAGAGATCTGTCAAACCTGATGCTCAGAATTCTAGCCCATCTGAGGAAGCTGCTCACCTCAATCTTCACGCCATCGCCAGTTGAGGCAAGCACATTGGTAGACTTGATGTTGCGGATAATCACGTTGGACATGCGGCGGACGTGCAGTCCAATGCCGTTGAATCCTATGAGACGAGAAGATAAGCCAGTGTGCGGGCAACATAAGGGATGAAAGATTCTCACCTGCACCAGCAGATGCGCCAATGACGGATTTGTTGCTGCCGATGCGAACGTTGGCAGTGCCGCTAATAGTGCCCTTGACAACCACGATCCTTGCAGCGGTATCCTTCTCGTTGACAGCGGCAGTGAACTCGGCAAGGGTAGAGACGGTAGTGACCGTGCCACCAGATCCTCCTGAAGTTCTACAACACTATTAGCTCTATTACGTTTCAAGATCCCTCACTAGTAGACCTACCCGCCGTTCAAAGTGGCATAACCGAGAGTCGCCTTGTCTGAGATGGAGGCTCGCTTCACGAGGTGGGCCTTCTCCGCAGTGTAGTCGACGGTAGGGGTCGGAGTCGCAGCCGCAAGGGCGAAAAGCGTAGCCAAGGCGGAGGTGATCTTCATCTTGCAAGTTCGTGTGCAACGATGATGATTAGAAGGGTATCAAGGGGAGTTTTAGGGTATGCCAAGAGATATCAAGGTCGAGGGTAGAGGGTGCCGAGCAATCCAGAACCCAAAAACCATGTTTCATTACCATCTCTTTATATAACATCTTCAGGCTCTCGATCGGATGCTTTTCCGTCAACACAACAGGGACACTATGATCACGAGATGGTGCTAAGTCTCCACGGATCACGGTATACGCTCACGAAATGCAGGCATAGCTTCAGGCAAGCCCTCGACATCTGAGATTCAAGGTACGAGAAGGTAACATTGATGGACGGATTAGAAAACATGATCATTCCGCGAATGGCAGCGTGCTCCTGGTATGGAGCTTATCGACCCCTCGAGCTGGTCTTCCGCTGGCTCTCCAGATGTCGTAGAGAGACCCCTGTTCCGTAGGCAAATTGCGAACTAGAAGTACCTTAGTGAGATTGCCCACGCTAACGCCATCGAACCCAGGCGAATCACAAAGGAGGAGACGACGTCCAAAACAAGCTTGTTTACTAAGTTGAAGCTTTCCGTCCGCTAATGACTTCTTTATTCGGTGGGGAAACGTCTTGTGTCATGTAAAGTTGAGCCCTTGACTGCAGGACGGGGGGTGGGTGTCCGGGGTAAACATTGGGGAAATTTCCTCAAATCAGCATTTCGCCTTGGCCCAGCGTGCAGGTACCGGCAGCATCCGGGAATCAGGCACTTACCGTCGAAGCCGTGGCATCTCATAGAGAAAACAGAGAATATGATTGGCGATTTCCAGGTGTTCATGCAAGGGCGGCAGTTTGAAGACGCGTCCATGCAGCTGAGGCCATTGTTTGGACGGAATTAACAAGAGGGAGTTTTTCCCGTGGTGGGAAGAGGTCTGTGATTGAATAGGATGGAAAGGAGGAACAGCACGACATTTGAAGGACGGTTGTGTGATTGTGTACAAAGATTCTGTATTCTTCAACTTTGTGCCTTCAACATGAGCCTGCCCTTGGAAGTAGAATGAAGTATTTCATTGCCAAGTAAGAGTCGTTGCACAATAGAGGGTAATACATGTTCGTTCCTCACTAGTCACAACGGGTACTTACTACGTAATCTGACAGACGTTCCCCTACAAGAAGGTCGCATCATTCTTGTGAGCATATGCGGGTAACCTTGTACTTTCGCCTCCGCGCAGGTATGATGCCGGCCATCCGAACACGAGAAGTAGTTTTATTCGGGTACAGATTGCCGAAATATCTCGGCTTCCAACCGTCTGGAACTAAGATTTCAGAAGGAATAAGATCGACAACACTTGAAGAGCCTCATCTAGCTGTTGAATTATCGGCTAGCGTAGTTGGAGTGTGCGAGATGAACGACGTCGAATTTGACGGGACCTGACATATCTTGGCATCGCCAAGATAGGCTTGGCACAAAACCTAATAGCCGGATGATGAAGCGAGCTGTTGCTGCTGACGGACAACGTCTAGGGTGCGTTGACACTCCATAGTAATTGGGGATGAAAGACAAACACAAGTCTTTCCAACGTCACGGTTTCCGTTGAATATTTTCCAAAAGTCTCGGGTCTTCTGCAAAAGCTAACAGTTGTGGGGACTATAAACTCCTACCTCAGACTTGAACGGCATTCGAAGGCTTTGATTCGTGGAGAGATTTTACACGTATAGAACATCCGCTTCTGAACAGATTCTAGCCGGGGATAACACATTTCAAAGACATCGTGTATTGATACCTACGAAGTGCAAACTACCTTACCTAACTAAAGAAATAGCGATCTCTGACTGGATCTACTTAAGATGAGGGGCATTGTAGCGGTGCGTAGTTCGACTCCACAACTCATTACCACTCATCTGAAGTTCGATCCCCTCCATGTAGGTCTTCAGTGCATCAGAGCAGCCCTCCTGGAGCTTCTGCTGGACGATGGCATCGTGCTGTCTCTCCCACTCCCGAATCATGACCCAGCAGGTTCGCTTCGCGCCATCATAGTCAAGGCCACTCTCATCAGCCAGAGTTTGAACAATGTTGCTGACGATGGAGCCCTCAGCCGCGATGTCTTTGGAAGCGCGAAGTTCTTTATCCCAGCTCAGGACATCATTGATGACGGAGATGTGGTGCGTGTAGTTGAGTTCCAGATCAGCAACTGAGGCCAGTTCTTCTTTGCTGAGGTATATTGCGTCCTGGAAGCGCTGGGTAGCTAGAAGCACGCTGCAGAAGGTCAGATAATCGAAGCTTAAAGTTTACCATCATGAGACTTACGCAGAAGCGACGTCGAGCTCTCGATACTTGAGATATTCTGCCACACTCTTCTTCGCCAGACGATCCTTATCATTCTGAGACCGCCAAAAGGCGAACGTAGGCTCTTCAATGTCATCCGAGAGCCTCTTGTCGATGGATCTCATATCTTCCCAGACATTCAAGACCATCTTCTCAATTGGCGAATCCTGGGCAGGTGCCGTCTCACCCTTGACTATAGAGATCAATCGCTCGTTGTAGGACGAGCCTTCCTTCAGAGAAAGATGCTCTAGCAAGTCTAAAGATTCATAAAAGTCAGAACACACTCTTGGCATGGGCACAAAGAAGTCCCACTTACCATCAATAAGGAAGAGCATGACCATGAAGCGGCAAGCCGCACCGACCCGGTCCTCGCGGGCCGTCGGGTACTGGCACAAGTGCCAAGTTGGCAGACCTTCAGCAACAAACTGGAGCTTGGTTCGCTCATCAGGGAAAGGCCAGTTGTTGAGGAAGTAGTTGTTAACCTCCATGGTGATCCTCAACCCAGACGGGTGAAGTCGTCCGACCATGTGGGAACGCGGAGGGTCATTATTCTTGCGTCTAGCCACTGGGGTCTCTGTGATGGCCATATCAATTCTGGAAGGCATTGTAAGATAGGCTATAGGGTAAAGAAGCTTGAGGAGACAGTTCGCAGTAAGTGCTTTTGCGTTGGCTCAACACAATCTTTTTCCAAGTATCGCAGGAAATTTTGGCCCTTTTATGTGAAAGGAGACTCATATCAATCTGTCTCTTGAGCGAGACCCAGGAGATCTGGCCGTACCATCTCCTCCGGACTTCTGAGGCTCAAGTCCCGAAGGGTCAGGACAAAGGCGGTCACATCAGGCTGCCTACCCGGCCTTCGAGGGACGAGGATCCGGAAATGCACCTCCAATCTCTAATCCTGTGTCGAGGTCTCGGCGATGTTCCATCATGCAAGGGCCTTATTGAATTTAGACAGGAGCCACCGACGAAGCAACCTTCGTGTTTGTTACTTTTGTAGTTGGTCTTAGAAACCCTCCCGGTCGTCGTATCGCCCAATGGCGGTCCTTGCCGGTGAATCTGACAGCTTAGCTACTTTCTTCAGCTAACGAACAACTGATCTTGGCAAGGATCGTGACGCCACAGGGACTGAGTTGTTGTTGGGGTAGCAAACACCCATTTCGCCTCCGGAATTAGATGGATTTATCCAGGCTGTGAGGGAGATGTGTCGCACGTTGATAGCGCGCACTGGGGCGACGCCAAAAGCACACCGCAGAAGCTGAAATACGATGGGGCCGGAGATACAAACTCGAATTCTTGGCTTTAGATTTTGTTGTTGATTCGTCCCTTTAACTCCATCATCTCCATGTTGGTTGCCAATGTTTGCTCATTGTCTCAAGCAAACTTGATGGTACAGTGCACCAACATGAACGTGCCGCTTAAGCGCAAACACGGTGCCCATACTATGGACCAATCACGAATGCTCCGCATGGTCTACTTACTCTCAGGGTCTCAGACTCTCGAATAACCATCCATTCGGAGTTTCGGGATTATGACTATCTTCTGCATGGCTCACCATCGGGAGTGGCGACATTGGCACTAAAGGGTGTCGGTTTCCTGTCAACCAAGATAGATGGTGTGCATCTCACGCCTGCATAGGCCACTCTTCCATGAGCCGCATAGCCTTGCCAATATGCAATATGCACCATGGCACTCGTTGTGCTCAACCGGGTGATCAAACCGCGTCGACACAAGGAAGATAGTTATTACAAGAAAAACCTCAGTGGCACGACTCAAGCAGATAATTTCACATGTTTGTTGTGTGCTTGATCCCGCCAAGCTTCTGGTGGATCTGTCAGGTGTTGGTGCTGGATGACGCATCATTTGTCGTGGCAGGGATCAAGATCCGACTATCTGGATCCATCATCCAAGCGCCCCGGACATGGATGAAATCCGGTTGGGATGGTCGAGTATCTGCGGGCCGAGACCTTTTCTCGTGGAGGGGAATGCCGCTCTGAAAAGAGATGTCATTGGAGTTAGAAGAGAGATTGAGGAGCTCATGAACCTTTCCCAGGTGGCGACCGGCGGCGGGGAACTCTGCGGTTGACAGAGCTTTGCCTGAGCTTCTAGCCTGTGAAAGCTGAACTATCAGAAATAAAGTTTGTGACCCTCGAAGGATAAGTAGAATACGATGCCTCAAAGTTGCATTGAGCTCTGGTAGTAGAATGGACTTGCTCACTACGCCCGCTTGGCAATGTCAACGAAACTCTTCCCCAAAAAGGTAGCTTAGTTCATCACGAAACGTCAGTGAGAACTAACATGTGCAATTTCACGATTGCCCCAATCATCAATTGTCACCCCATGCTTTTGGACCATGAGCTGGTGTCATGAGGCGGGCGTAACGGTGATGGATGGTGAGATGAGTTAAACCCCGCGTGTCCCGGAGGTCTAGAAGCGGTCACCCGGCACTAAAGAAAACCAACCGAGGGAAATCGGCTAGGGGTGCCCTCTCCCTCGGGAGTCGGAGTCGGCGCCGAGCATGTCCGATGATCGGGAGCAGACATGTTTGGCTTTTGGTGGGCTACCTGGTGAAATAAGGGGTTTCCAGAGAGCCTTTTTGTGGAGTTTCGACGCGAACCAAGAGCTAGAGTCTAACTAGATGTAGTAATTGCCGAGGCACTGCCCTTCAAAGCATCATAGCTGCTCTCCGAGTCGGAACTCTCGAAACCTCGATTAGATTAGATCTGGACAGCGCACACCTCACGACTCAAGAACAGCATATCCTACAAAATCCCATCTGCAGCCTCCGTTTCTCCAGACAAACTTCCCCAGTCCTTCACTTACCCCAGCTTATCATCCCCACATACAAAAGTCACGATGCCGAATACCCCGGATTGGGTCAAGGCCCTCCAGCCATCTGGCCCGCAGGGCACTGAGCTCCTCGCTCAGGAGCGCGCAAAGTCCAACCTCAACGTCGACCAGCTCGCGTCGTTCATGTTCACAAACGAGGCTCTCGAGCGCAGCGAGAGGATACTAAACATCCTCAAGAAGGAGCCTGTCTTTGACAAGACCCAGAACTACTTCCGCGGCCGCAATGCCCGTATCGAGGCCGCGCTGGCGAGAGGCAAGAGACTTTTCCAGCTGACCAAGGAGCACAACTGGTCTCAGCAAGACTACATCGTTGCCAACGACCTGATTGCTGAGCCGACACCGTATGGCCTCCACGCCAGCATGTTCCTCGTCACGCTTCGTGAGCAGGGCACTCCCGAGCAGCACGAGCTCTTCCTCAAGCCCGCCGAGAACTACGAGATCCTCGGATGTTACGCCCAGACCGAGCTTGGCCACGGCTCCAACGTTCGCGGCCTCGAGACCACGGCAACGTGGGACCCGTCTGACAAGAGCTTCGTTCTGCACTCGCCTCACTTGACGGCCTCGAAGTGGTGGATCGGTTCCTTGGGCAAGACGGCCACCCACGCCGTCGTCATGGCCCAGCTGATCCTCAACGGCAAGAAGATTGGCCCCCACCCCTTCGTCGTGCCGATCCGCGACAAGAAGACTCACGAGCCTCTCCCGAACGTCCACGTCGGCGATATCGGCCCCAAGTTCGGCTACAACACCATGGACAACGGCTTCTTGCTGTTGAACAACGTCAAGATCCCGCACAACCACATGCTCGCCCGATTCTCGTCCATCGACCCGAACACGAGCAAGTACATCCGTCCCGCGAACCCCTCTCTCATCTACGGAACCCTCACATGGGTGCGATCCAACATTGTCCTGCAGTCAGGCTCCGTCCTGGCCAAGGGTGTCACCATCGCCACCCGCTACTGCGCCGTCCGCCGACAATTCCAGGACCGTGATGCGCCGGCTGGTGAGCCTGGAGAAAACCAAGTTCTCAACTACACCATGGTGCAAATTCGTCTGCTCCCCCTCCTGGCAGCCACCTTCGCCCTCCACTTCACCGGTCGCGGTATGATTAACCTCTACAACGAGAACCAGAAGCGCATGAAGGGCGACGTCGGCAAGCTCAGCGACGGAACCAGAAACCCCGGCCCCGAGGAGTTGAACCCCGGCACCGACCTCCTCGCCGATCTCCACGCCACCTCCTGCGCTCTTAAGGCCTACGGCTCAACCGTCGCTGGTGAGGGTCTCGAGATCTGCCGCCGCGCCTGCGGAGGCCACGGATACTCCTCCTTCAGCGGTATCGGCTCCTGGTATGCCGACTACCTGCCAACCCTGACCTGGGAGGGCGACAACTACATGCTCACCCAGCAAGTTTCGCGCTACCTGTTGAAGTCCGCTCGCTCTGTTCTCAAGGGCAAGGCCGGTAACAACGACACCACTCGCATTCTCTCCGAGTTCCTCCGCCGCCGCGACATCGGCGCCGCCTTTGACGTCCTCGGCTCCGACGAAGACCTCGTCGCTGCCTTTGCCTGGCGTGTGTCCTTCCTCACCTTTGAGGCCCTCCGCCACAGAGACGAGGACAAGCAGTCCTGGAACAGCCTTCTCGTCGACTTCTGGCGCCTCAGCACCGCGCACGCCCAGTACATGGTCGTCAAGAACTTCCACCAGGCTCTCAACGACAAGGCTACCACCGAGCAGCTCGACAAGGACACCGTCGGTCTGCTGCACAAGCTCTTCAGACTGTATGCTCTGAACACCCTGGAGCAGGAGGCCAGCGAGTTCTACAGCTCTGCGGCTGTCACCGTCCGCCAGATCACGCTGGCGAGAACAAAGGCCGTCATGACCCTCCTGGAGGAGATCCGCCCCCACGCAGTCCGCCTGGTCGATGCTTGGAAGTTTGACGACTGGGTCCTGGACAGCAGTTTGGGCCGTTACGACGGCAAGGTGTACGAGGACATGTTCAAGCGCGCCAGCGAGGACAACCCGCTTAACAGCGTCGTGTTTGACCCCTACCCCAACAGCAAGGTGCTGTTCAAGAAGGATGAGAGAAAGGACCTGAGAAGCAAGCTGTAAATGATCTCACTAGACGGGAGACTATAGATGTTATAAGGGATGGTTAAATGTTTTGATTGTAGAATTACTAGCGCAACGCAGATGAATAGAATCTGAAAGAATGGGAGATTTGACTTAGCACTACCTGCAATGGCCGTAGGCTTTTCTCTTCTGCCATGAGCAACTTTGACCATGAAGACATGGTTATATCAGGGCAAAGTTCAAGAGTATTTGATCTGAAGGTCGAGCGAATGACTCGGAGACTCGTATATCGTGGCAACCGTAGATTTAACAATCTAAGATAGCAAGCTGTCTGGTTGAGTTTCCTTCCCGTGCAACCTTCCCGCGTAATTGGGAACGAGCCCGGAAACGGCGGTACCTCAACCTGAGTTGAGGTGGGCCGATTGGGGCCAGGTCTCGCTGACGATCCCGTCAGCTTTCCAGACTGGCAACTCAATCGACCACTCCGCCGCTGTTTTTCGGCATGCCTACTTGAAAAGACTTGATCTTGATTGTAGGCCTAGCTACACTTCCTTGTTTTTATTATACTGATAACTCCTGAGCAGTGCAAAGTTCGGCTCTGCTCCTTGTTCTCATGAGCCTGACCTTATATGCCCATGTCGAAATTGGTAAAGCTCTCCCGGGTCACACTTGATCGCTCTACTATACTAGAATAACAGGCTCCCAGTTGGGTTCAACAGAGGCCCATCCGTCCAAGGAGATAAAGCCAATTCCAAGACGAGAGTAGAGCCCGCTCATGCGAGATGTTAAAAGTACATAAAACCCAAAACCCTGGCTTTCCGCAAACATAGCATTGTGCTCCCAGGTTCCAGGAAACTTGAGGCCAGCGGCGGTGACTACCATGTAGTGGCTCGACCCCATGCTCAGACATTTTAAAGCCCACTGCCTATGCATAGGTGCAGTGGTTCCTATCTTTGTGCCATCGTCGCCGTAGATCGTAAGTTGAATCCCGTCATCGTCCCCGCGAAGATATGACCCTATCCGGACTCTGGCAACTGTGGTGTTGAAAACCAGACAGCGAGGGTGTTCTTCAGCCCTGGCTTTGATCTTGCTGTCAAGCTCGATGTGGTGGCGAGCTGTCATAGGATTGTGCGGAGACCGTTTCCACATGTCAACCACGGGGATCCAAGATGCCTCTTGTCGAGGATCCTTATACTCAGCCACCTGGCTACGCTCTCCCCTAGGTTGAAAGAAGGCTTCAATATCTCGCTGGAAGTCTTCCTGCCGCATAGAACCATCGATTCGATCTTCCGGAAACCAAACCTTGCCTTCACAAATGTTTCTGAGCCTAGAGGGGCCAGTAGAGATTGGGTCACAGTAGAAAAAGGAGACAAGATGTCCAAAGTGAATCTGGTACATCGGGTCCAACCAGTCGCCGTCAATTCTACCCCCGAGGGACCGTTGATAAACAACGGAGCCCTTTCGGGTAGCCCACGTCCATGATGGAAGTCTCAGCCCTTCGGCCGTACGGTAAGTAACGCCCAGAGGAGAGCAAAAAGACCACAGGAGGCTGTGTGCCAAGTACCTCTCCGGGAGCCCTAGCAGCATCTGCGTCTTGGCCCGAGCAGCGACAACATTGCCGACGCCAGCAAAGGCACTCAGAACGTCTTCTCGACGGCCGAGTGTTCGTTTGGTATACTGGTCCACTAGAAGCGGGTAAAATCCGAGCACCCCATCATCGCTGTACTCATCGGATCTAAGGCCCTTTTCGAATCCTCTTCCACCCCGATCTGGGCCTATTCTTGTGACGCCGGCAGTCTCTGATTCCTCATCTGGTCGATAGTGCTTGATGTCTGGGTATCTATGAAGCTCAGAGCCCTCGTGGAAGCAACTGAAGTAGACATGCCCGGAGCTGAAGAATACGTGCCGCCGGGAGAGCAGCTTCTCCTGGAAGGTCCACGCTCTCGTGTTCCACTCGCTGGAGCTGATGACCTGGTTCTCGCTAAGAGGGGCTATCCCGACGACGGCATGTTCCATGGCGGATTTCCCGCCCGATTTCGTACCCTCGACTGCTTTAGGCACGTGCTTGATGAATTGCCAGCAATGGTTCTTGTGAGTGGAAATGTTGGGCCTCGTAGTAAGACCGGGTAGCCCAGCACCAACACCATTCGCAGCTGCAACAATGGTGAATTCTGCGAGTTGATAAATGTCGTTCATAGCGTTGATCTGTGCCATCTTGAGATCTTCGTCGTCCTGGAGGATGCACAAGCGATCAACCCAGAGGTATCGCTGTCTCATGTTCCGACACAAGTGGATGGCGTCCCCAACTACTTCTGGTAGCAGATCAGGCACAAGAGAATCAGTCTGGTTTAACTTTTCTGCGTTCGACGTTGTCAAGTGAAGATCCCGATCCGCTGAAGCAGTTGCAAGCCGCCATGTATAACTCAGTGCCACAAAGGCAACCTGAGTCTTTGGCAGGGTAATCCGCCTGCGTTTAGTGTCGATCACGCGGAACCCGGCAGGGAGTTTTGATTCTGTCAAGGGCTCGCTGCATTTGGGTCCGTGGTAGTTCTGGCAGCTCGCTAGCCAGCTGCGAAGGAGGCTGACGTTGATGTATCGCCGATCCCAGGGTTCTGCCAACTCAAGTCGGGTTCCGTCTTTAGACCCATACTGAAGTCTGATCCCCAGAACCACAGGTCGATAAACATGATTTGAATTTCTGCCCGCTAGCGGTGTAAGCCCCGAAACGCAGATAGCCAAGGCGCAGCTCTCAGCGAAGGCCGACATCTCATGTGCCCTATTGGATATGAGGGTACGAGAGCTTGGGTCCGTCCTACGACTCGGGAACAGCCCGCAGACTGCGTATTCAGTGTCATCGCCGGCGCCATCTACGGTGCTTATCTCCGAGCTGATGAAGCTGCATATCATGCAGTTTGGATTATTGGCGGTGCTGCTCAACGATCGAAAGGTCAGAGACTGGAAGCCGCAGGAGGCAGATTCCGCTTCATCAAAGTCGGGATCGAAAGCTGAGACGTTAACGTCTTGTGATGCGTAGTAGCAATAGACTACATGAAAAAAGTCATTCCATGGCTGGCAACCAATGCAAAGAAGGGGATTGGGGATGATGGAGTTCCTGCCATCTGCACAGAAAGTGCAATCGTTTAGGCTGCTGACGTCCCTGCCATCTAAGTGTATAGACATGCTTAATGCATTCTTTGCTCATATTTGGGTCTTCAAGTTGTTAGATGATGTCCTGTATTGCGACTGAGCGAATGGAAAATCAGGCCAGGCAGCCGTCAAAGAAGTTCGTCGGACAACATAGGCTGCGGGGTCGCGGGACTTTGGACATCATTGGCCAATGATGAGTGGGTAGACGGGTGAGCGAATGGCGTATCGTCAATGAAGCTCTCCAGACCCATGTAATATGGACGGACAGCATGTATATTCCCTCTCACAATGAGACTTTTGCAACCTTCTTAGCTTCAGCCAGACTCATCTTTTATTTGGGGAGAGTGATGAGACTCAGAAGTTTAGAATACTCGACGCAGTGCATAAGTGTGTTTTTATATGGGTTGTAGTGTCGACTGCTGGCCAAGATCCGACCACAGAGTTTCCATCCATGACAAGGCCGGCGACTAGCGACATGCTCTAGCTACAATGAAAGAAGACCTATGCCTGTATCTTCATCAGAGCGGATTGGATCAAGAGCTGTCTCGGCGATATCTCACACGATAATTTACTACTCAGAACCTTGTTTTCATTTCCACCATTCCTGCTAACTGCAATTCTTCTTCTTTCTGCTGTTAATGTTACTACTACCATTATCATGATTATTACCATTATTAAGGTACTTTTTTACTTCTTGTATCTTCCCTTCAGAATACACTTTAATGGCGTAAGATGCTCATCATGGTAATCGTATGGGACAGACGAAGGGTGTCAGAAGCCAGGGCAATAAAGGCAGTGTTCTTCCCCTTTGACTTTCCACCTATGGAGATTTTGGACCAAGAGATTCATGTATAACTCTGCGTGTATATTCATCCATGGATTAAATGTTTGCCGCATTGCTGATCAGGAACGTTTGCTCCGGTTGGTTGTGGCTATTGGCGGGCACATGCGCCCTCCCCGGTAAAGTGACGTCAATAGCTCCCCACCATTGTCGCTCTAAGACAAGCTCCCGTCAAGCTCCCATCCCTTCGCACCTAAGGCAAGGTACCGAGCTCAAGCTACGTCTTTCAACTTCTTTTTCCAACGGTGGCTACATTTCTTCCTTCTCAAGACATTTACCCTACAGAAACTTTTCACTACCACGAGCGGGATATCAAAGACCTGCCTGGGCCCTTTGGCCTCCAACCGCCACCATGCAGATCCGGAGCACCTCCATCTCGTCCTCGATCCTCACAGCCATCTCAGGCGACTCAAACAACCCCGACAAACCAAGCCTCAAAAAGCGTATATTCCGCGTCTTCACTTCATTCCTGTCCGTCTTCCACCTCCCTCTTGCTCGATACCGCGCCGCAGACTTTCTCGAACTCCGACACAATGTCTGGCAAATCGATGAAGACGAGTATACGAACTCCTTCCACCTCGCAAAGAAGGCAGCCAAGGGCAAGGGCCGCGAATCCGATCTCGTGCCTGTCGGCGACTTGGGGTACAGCGGCTCGACCTTCTTCACGACGGCCGATGGGAAGTTCCTTATCAAGTCGCTGCCCCGCCGGTTCGAGCACGAGTTCTTCACGCACGACTTGTTTGACGCCTACGTCGCGCACATGAAGAAGCATCCGCACAGCTTATTGGTTCGCATCACCGATATGGCCTATACCGCGAAAGCGACGATCGGCGGCATCCTCGGCATGGCGCCGACGCACCACATCATCATGGAGAACCTGATGTTCGGCAAGAAGGAGGAAGAGACCGATCATCGCAGGAACCAATGGGAGACATACGACCTCAAACCAAATGACTACTTCTTCCCCGAGCGGGACATCGCCAACGGCAACCTTGCACCACAGAGTGTCAAGGAACGCTTGATCGACGAGTTCGAGGACAAGGTTCGCGTCACACCCGCCCAGAAAAAGGAGCTGCTTGACCTTCTCGAAGCCGATACCCAACTCCTGGCCGAGAACAACGCCGTCGACTACTCCCTCTTCATGGTGCGCTTTCCCGGCCCCAATGTGCTCGATGAAGCTCGCGACGTACCCACGATCCAATCCGATGCACCTCCCTGGCGTACCGGCCTGACAGACGCTGACGGCAACTGGACCTACCGCATGATCGTTCTCGACTTCTTCTGGGCCAAGCACAAGTTCCGCGCGAAGGCCATGACTGGACTGGTCAAGTCGTACAACGTCTTTGCCGGCCACGGCCCCATGAGCATTACTGCCAATCCTACGGAGTATCGGGAGAGATTCCTCAACATGGTTCGGGATTTCGTTGTTGAGGTATAAGGCAATTGGTCAACAAGTATCAGGAGGGGAGGTTGGAGAGTTTCCCTTGGCTATTGAGTTAATGAAGCACGGCGTTGGGCTAGCATGTATACCCCCTTTCCCTTGCGTAGTATCAGTTTCCTTTCCAAGATTTGAAGATACCAGATTCCAAACGATGCTTTCCGATACATTTGGTCATATTTGTCTCACACCGAAGTTTTGGTATTTGTTTACTGCACTTCCTGTGACCCTTAATTAATATACCACATCAATTCTAGTAATGCTGTTATAAGTTCTCGAGGCCTTTGTAACAAGTTTACTTCAGACTACACGCACTCGGTCCACTTCACTTGATTCCCTTCACTTCACCTCCTTCACTGAATCGTCTTTAAAAGATATTTGAAGCTACAATGAATTGAGACCAGGATCCCCTCATAGCAATTGTGCCTCATCATATTTTTCACATTCTACTTGTCTTCATGGTGACTTATCTTACCATAAAGACTGGACTGCCTGGGCTCATCTGTGATATTTCAATAACAGGATTCAGGGGTCTCGCAACTCTTTGGAATCCCTCTTGGGGTTGACTGCACTCAAACTCATCATTCTTTATAATGAGAATAGCCCCTTCCTTCCCAAGAACCCCGTTCAGTCTCTGACTGTCTGCTCTAATATGTCTAATATAGTCTCAGTGGTGTCCAACTAATGCCTTTCTAACTTCCCTCATGTGAAGTTCCCGTCTGACCTGCTCCGTCTAGCACTTCTCTGGTGCATTTACGCCGTCTTCATTCTCCCGTGAAGTTGATCTTTTGAGCTCCTCCGTCTACCGGTGTCCCCGCATAGCCTCAGTTCCCGTCTCCGGCTGCCCTAGGGTTGTAAAAGTCAGGTTCTTTTCTCAGCCCACCAGTCCTCTTCTTCTCTTTCTTTTTCTTCTCACCTTCACCTACCTCTTCTCCCTTACCTCCCTCTCTTCCTCTTCCTCAGCAACTTCCCTCTTCCCTCTGGCATCTACAGAGGATCTAGATGAGAAGGGGGCTTCTTCCTGTACTCCCTTTTCCAGCTTCGCATTTTCCCTACCGCCAGACTCCTCGCCGCCTCGTCCTTCTCGACTTTCCGCTTCGCTTCGCGACTAGCTCCGCGGTAGTCCCTTCTCTGCTGAGTCTACCTCTGGTTGGAGTCTATAAGAGAGGGAATCTCTTCCTCCCGCCTCTTCTCCGAGCTTCTTCCTCCTACATCCACATCAACACGCCGAGGCAGCACTTTCACATACATTAATATCCTCGCCTCTCCCATTCGGAGTACTCAGGTATGTCATCCAGGCAAGAGCCTTACTCACCTTTGAGATCAGCATTGAGCGTCATTAACATGTCTTAGGCCGTCTACAGTCTTCAACTTGAAGCAACAATCTTTTCTTCTTCCAAACAAGTCTGCTTCCGAGTCTTGGCCTCGATTCTATAGAGCAACCGCACAACAACACAGCAGCATAGACATAGAGACGGAGATTTCGCCTTGCTTTTCGGCTTTCTTGACGTCAGCATCGGCGCGCCTTGGCTCTTATAGAACAAGCCTTCTATAAGCCAGTTATCGACAACGAAACAAGATCATTTAGATCATTCACCAATAACCTCTACCTCATCAAGAGGTAGCAGCAACACTGAACGCAGGGAATCATCTGGTGGAGATCTCTCTGCCTACTGCAAACTGCAACTCCTGGCCTCTTTTGGTCAAGACAGCTCAAGCATTTTCAGACTCAGCTAGGTAAGTCATGATATGTTTCAGCACTGCTTGCTCACCGCCCCAAGAACCTTTCCCTACTTCCCGACCCTCTTGCACACCTGCCTTAGTTGCACCATCTTACGAATGGCGCTTTCCATCCGCGTCAACAGCCGCTCTTGCCTTTCCCGGAATGAAAAGCACGGGGGTCTTGAAAGCTCCTCGCTTCACATTCTGATTTCGCCCTTCATCTTTCCCCTTCTACATCACCACTTTCGAGGACCCAATCGTCAAAGGTTGGTAGAGTGAGCGGTACTCTCCATCGTCATTTCCAATTCAATCGCTACAAGAATCGATTTCAGCCAGTGCTTCCTATCTTTGCTCCCGCATCATCTTCATCATTCATATCTTGAATTTCTCTCTCCAAAAGAGAAACATCGTCAGTCCATTCGTTAACACCATTCATTTACAGTTCTCCCACAGAATCAGCCGAAGGCTCCTGCACCTCGATAGATCCTCTGGACCTCTTCCACCAGCAGCACAACGCAACGGCGGCCAACATGGTTGACAACTACGACCCCCGTTTCCCCGGCCGGGTCATCAAGCAGGAGAACAATAATGACGGCGATGAGAGCGTCTACGCGTCGACTGATAATGGCTTTAATGATGACAAAAGCGACGCCGGAAGCCCACCCGCCCCTGCTCGTCCAATCCTTCCCCAGTCAAACTCGGAGAAGCTCATTGATTTCGGCGACGACTTCGATGAGCCCAAGGATCTGGAAGCTGCTGTCTCTGACACCAAGCATGCGCAGACGATCTCGAGTGTCGCTGTCATTAAGCAGGGCGATTCCCAAGAGACCGCGATTCCGCCTCGTGAGAACAGACCTTCCCCGATCGAGTCTTTCGTTTCTGGTCGCAAGCCACTGAACCCATCCTCAGCCGAGTTTACCCCCAGCAGCACGAACCGAGATCATTTGTCGTCAAAGCAGTCATTCTCGTCCTACTCAGATGCTCGCCAAAGCTTAGACACGGGAGATGGCCTCTTCGCCATGAAGTCCCGCCTCAGCCGGCTCGAGGCCGATCACGAAGCCCTCAAAAGCGAGAATGAGAGCCTCGAATATGTCAACGAATCGCTAAAGCATCAAGCGAACTTGGACCAGGACACAATCACCAAGCTCAGGGAAGATATCAAGGAGGCCAATCTCCTCCGATGCAGAGCGCAGACTTACTCTGTCGAACAGAATGAGCGAAGCAGCAAGGATCAAGAAGCACTGAGCAGACTCCAAGACGATCTCGACCATAGTCAAGAGCAGCTCACAGAATACAAGGCGAAGTATGCCGGAGCGGTCGCAAACAATGCGCCTCTCGTGGCCCAGCTCCAGGCCATGCAGAATTGCCTTCTCAACGCTGTTGAGCGAGCCAAGATGTACGAGGCCTTCATGCGTTCCTTTATCGCTGATAACCCAGAGGTTACAGAAGCTTTCGCAGTCATTGGAGTCTCTCCTGATAACGGAGCAACCACGAACGCAGGTCTCCCGACGGTTCTTGGCATCGATGACGAGCCTTTGATATCATTCGAGGACCATTTTCCAGCTCTCCAGGCACCTTCCAAGCCCCAGAATGTTGATCGAGCCAACCAGGCAACTTTCCCGAAGCCCGAGTTCCCCTCCACCTTCAAGGAAGCCCTCGTCACGCCCGACGCTTTGGCTGAAAAGCAGCATTCTGCTCCCCTCATTGAACACCTTGACAACCAGAACACCGAGACTGCAACTCGCCCGGCCGGCAATGTGACTGGACTTGACTGGAGTGATGGCAGCGATAACATCTGGGACAGTCCCTTTCAGAAGGAGCGCGCGCTGCAGACACACCAGCGTACCGTAGGAAGTCGTCACCCTTCAGCGGTGCCGGGTATGTTGAAATACGGCCTTCGGTATATACGCAATGGGGCTGGTCAGAAGCTAACCGCCGATAATGGCGTATCAGATGTGTCTTCCAGGATGATCATCATGACTGGACTTCCCGATGAGGTTCACGTCCAGCGCATCCTTGAGCACATCCGAGGCGGTCGAATTCTCAAGGCCCACGCGATGCCTATGGGAACTAGTGATAATCGCTTCAACCATGCGTACATTGAGTTCACCTCTCCGGAGAATGCTAAGGCGTTTTACCAATACAGCCTGGACCGCGGTCGCGAAATCGGATTCACCACGACTAATGGAAACTCGGTTCAAGTCCGCATCAGCATGCCCAACACGGACTCATTTCCCCTCAAGGACTCGATCATCACCATGATTCGCGAGGGAAATACTCGTTGCTTGGCCGTCACCGGATTCCCCGTCAAGGATCTGCACATGGTTCTCAAGAGAGCTGGGCTGGCGTCCACCTTCGCTGAGGTCATCACGCACTTTGCGTACGCCGACGAGAAAAGCTTTCAGATCTCATTCTCCAGCATTGAGTCAGCTGTGCTTGTTCGTAAGTGTATCATTGGATCCCCTCTTTACAGCGGTTCGCCCGAGGGGCACGATGTCATCTTCTGCCCGGACCCGTGCGATGCCTCGCTCGATGATCTTCTCCAGATTCGACACCTACCTACATCCCGCTCGTTCAATACCGATCTCATCTCCGCAGAGAACGCCCGCGACTTTAAGACCAAAGAAGAGGCCGAGGCCGAGGGTCAGCGCTATCAAGCGGTATGGCTTGCGAATGCTCACTCAAATGATCCGGAGGAAGAGGCAGAGCTCGATGCATTCCGAGAGAGACAGAAGCCCATTACTTGGGAGAAAGGCGCAAACTGGGACGAGGCCGTTGAGTACATGGCTTATGATCCTGATCAGAGAAAAGAGGTTCGTCACCGCAAAGATCCCAAATCAGGTGCCTTTCAAATGTGGTATTCTGCTGGCTGGGCCTACACCACAGAGCAGTCGCAAAAGGAATGGCTGCACTATAATATCGACAGCACTGACCCTTATACCCAGCAGACTGCGGATTTGATATACCAGAGCACTGGCGCGATTGACCAACGAAAGGTGAATGCCTATCTTCGGACCAAGAACAAGAAGCAACACGAGCAAGACCATGACGCTAACCAAGGCGCCAACAGCAACAGCAAATCATTGTTGACGACGGCGGAGTTGACGGAGACGCAGAGCAGTCTCTGAAAGACGGATCGGCCGCCCGCCGCTCCAACCTCTCGGCCAAGCTTTTCGCGGAGTCCATTGGTATGAGGGGCAACGATCGATCAGTTCCCGTCACTGCCGTATTGCCAATTGCCGGCACCGAGTACAACCGCGTCGGCGGTGACACTGGACTGGGAGTCCCCTCTCTTCTAGACGCTCCGTCGATCCCGAACACCAATGTACCGACTACGCCTTTGGCATTTCGTCAGCGCCTTCAGGAGATCAACTATGCTCCTTCGTCCGTCGCTCCTTCGGCCATGAGCAGAGGTGTAGCCCTACACGGAATCACAAAGGCGGGGTTCAACAAGCTGGCAGCCCGCGTTGCGCAAGACAAGCGCGAAGCGAGCATCAAGAAGTCTCGCAAGGATGATGGCCCCTTTTGGTAATGGGAGTGGATAGGAATGGGGAAGAATGCGACCAGGGATTTTGCGATTGCACGCCGGGATGACGACTTTTTGCCATCTTGTGGAAGGTCTATTGGGCTTCGGTTGGTGAGCGCAGAGCGATAGATTGATGGTCCAGCTCAAAGATGGTTTGGAGAAGGATCCTTAGCTAGCGTGATACAGCTAACTTCGTTTACTTGACTTTCAGCTCCTAAGCGTCTTGTCCAGCTTTGATCTTATCATTCTGGTGTGATGCTCGTTGAGAGTTCGTAGCCATACATGCGTGATACGTCAAAAATCCAATGCACAGGACATGCCGTGGAAGAATGATAACATGATCAGATATCTCTCTCTCAAGGTCAGACGATTATCTAGCCAAGAGAAATATATCTGGTCTTGATTGATTCTAGTTAATTTGTGGTACAATGTACGTATAAATAGCTCACCCTTCACTAAAGAAGTTGATAAAAAGTTCGCTTGTTCAAGTACGTAATGCCTATAATCCACCAAAAACCAAATAAGATCAAATGTATCTCTCCTGGCTAATCATTCGAACTTGGCACGCCAAAACGCCTCGCCTTTGCATTGTCTTTGATTTGGGACCCCTCTCTTCCTCCTCTACTACGGCCCATCCCGTCTTGACCTTTCTACTCCAATGTGGCCCCCGCCAGAATAGCCCGCAGCGTTGGCCCTTCTACGCCCATCATCTCACAGTGCCTCCATCTTGCCCGCTATCTCTAGTCGTTGCAGAATCGTCGCCGCAGAATCGTCGCTTCGTATTTCGGCGTTTGGATTCGATTCGATGGGGGTCTCACGGACGTGTGCTGGGAGACGCGGTTCCGCTTGTCGCTCCCATCTTCCCCCGCAAGATGCTTACATTCCCCCTGTCTCCTTCCTCATGTCGTTGAAATAAAATACACTTGTGCATGCGTTCGTGGATATCGTATACCGAAACATTTAAATAAAGTCGTCGACAAGGCTGTGATTGTGCTGAATCACGGTCTCGTTGTCGTTCGTTGGATCGAGGGTTGTAAAGGTAAGCTAGGAAGGGTTGCCTATGGTTGACTACTCGATCCGTGGCGGCGTCTTTGACGAGTACGGTGATGCGCTTCTCCTTTTTGAAAGAAGGGGGTGTCAGGGAACCCTCAAGACAAGTTTACGGTTTTGACGCTTCAAAGATGAGGGAGTACAGGTACGGTAAGGAGGATGATAGTACTGCCATCATCCACATGCCGCAGAGACCAAAAAGACAAAAGGCCAAATTCAGTAGAGGGGGTAACATGAGGGATTAGCGCTTACGATCTCCTCCGCTCGCCTTCCTTGCGCAAGCTCTCGATAATCTTGAGCATCTCTTTACGTCCGCCGTGGCTGTCAATCAGCTTATTGGCCATGCTCATGCTGACCTTTTCGCGAGCGTTGGCGCTGAGGAGACGCTTGATGAGCAGGTGGCGCATCAGGATACACACAAACACGCCGCAGTCGCTGCCGTTCTCCTGCTGGGGAGAGTCGTCGAGGTTGAGATAGCGGAGTGGCCGGCCGAGGATCTCGGACATCTTGTGGGTGGCGAGACGGCCCTCTGCGTAGTTTGCGCCGCCGAGGGAGTCGTAGTGGAAGGCGACGCCGTCGATGGCGCTGACGAGCAGCAAGGACCAGTGGGAGCCGCCCTCAGCCTGGGCGACGTTGCGGGCGTCGTTGATGGGGAGGAAGATGTGTGTTACTTTGGAGAAGTCAGGGAGGGCGGAGCGGATCTGGCGCATGTCGGGCTCCTTCATGAGGAGGAAGGTCATTGAGGGCCGAAGGAGGATGATGCGGGCTTGAGGGTACTTGGGGAGGACTTCGCGTTCCAGCCATCTGCAGTCATCGGTTGTTAGGGGGGTTCGGAATAGGTGGTTATCGTCAAATTGCAAGTGATGGGAACTCACTCTTCCCAGAAAGCAATGTTCTGTGCAATTGTTAGCGAGGTAGGAGCAAGCGCAGGGTGGGAGGTGTGCCGTACGTTATCTGTCAACCAGTCGTTCTTGAGCGACTTGATGTCTTCGTAGGTGACTGCAATCAAGACCAGTAAGCCCAGAATGTTCTCGTGAGCTAGATCGGAGGTTCAAGTGGCCGGAACCTGCGGACTCGGTAGGGTCCCGGCACCTTGGCATCCATCAGAGGGTTTACGCACGGAGAATATCGTGATCTGCATCGTCGAAAAGAGGCTGTCAGCCGGGGCCATCATCATCAGGGGATGGTAGGATAACATCGCAGGAGGTGCGGTACACCATTGGGAGCAAGGAGGAGTGCGACTTACACGACAAGTAAGGTTGCTGCGGGGAGAGCTAGGACGCGATTCGGGTCAGTTCACTGGCGCTTGCGCTGAAACAGGACGGCCGCCCCTCTCATACTACCCCGCCGTTGCCAGCCTCACCACCGACCGCACCTGGGACCAGCAGCGACGAGACGAGAAGGGCATGTGCTTGCCCATCCGCGGCTGTCGTCCGACCTGGAATGCAGGAGATGATGAAAGACTGTGACCTCATCAGGTCGCACCTCCCAGTGCTGTGGCAGCGGCGGCGATGGCGAGGCGAGGCGAGAGCAAGCTAGGCCAGGTCTAAAGACAAAGACGGAAAGGAGCAGGAGGTTGCAAGAAGAAAAATCTTACAGTGTCACCAAAGTGACGGGCCATCTTCCTGAAAGGCATACTCAGGCGCGACTCCGATTTGTGGCCGGACTTTGTGCTGCTCGTCGGGGAGGTCGAGGGGGAAAGCTGAAGGGATGCTGGTGGTGATACTGCTGAGGCCGATGCGATAGAGGATATCGAAGATGTCGTCGAGGTCGAGCCGGAGCGGGAGGAGTTGATCGCTCGGGGCGGCGATGGTTGTCGGTTGCGAGAGGAGCGGAAAGGTAAGAAGCGGCTGTTGTTCGCGGGGAGTTGCGTCAGAGGGGGGATGCTTTGGTTCGGTTCGAGAAGAGCGACGATCTTTTCCAAGAGTGACTTTGGGGTAAGGTAGGTGAAGTAGGTACGTAGGTTGACGGGTGTGTGTGGTAGTGAACTTGAGGAACCGGTACAGAGTACGGATAGAAAGAAGATTGTGAACCAGAACGGAGAGAAAAGGGTTCCGAGAATAGGATCAATTGGGAGGAGAGTAGGAAGAGAGAACGGAAGACGAGGGGGGATAATTAGCCAAGGCTAAGAAATGAAATCAAAAAAATAATTCAGGGCCCTTTTTCGCATCCGCTCTTTTTTGCTTTTTTTTTCTCGCTCGGGATTGATGAGCGGGGGGGAAGGGACGAGGGTCTCTGTTGTTTCTGCGTGGGCGGTGGGAAACTTCAGGATCCTCCTGGTCATAGGTTGCAGACGGAGCGGAGCGTAGGTTCGCTGTGGACGACGGTGGGGAAGCGAACGGGGAGAAAAGACGATGAACGGGGCTGACTGGGCTGGCTGGGTACCTTAGGTGCACTGGAGTTGGGCTGGTGCCGTGCATGCAGCGGGCAGTGTGTGCAGTACACAGAGGTGCTGACTCTCTCTGAGTCTCCGAGAACCAGAAGATGAGGCTTGAACGACGAATGACGACGGGGGGAGACGTGGCCCAGAAGTGGCGCAGCACTATGATGGGGGGGAAAAAGAGACGAAAAATGCGAGGTGACGAGGTGACGGGGTGCCGACAAGCCACACTTGTGGGGGAGCCGAGGAGCTAGGGCCACTATCCCGGGCTTAACCTGATTCGGAAGAGCGTCTCCACTTTCCCATGGTGCCTCCGGCGCACCCTCCAGAACCCAAGGGATGACGACGATGATGGTCCCCCCGTGTTCTCATTTGAACAAGCAGGCAGACAGGATAGGCCCGAGAATATGAAGGTGAGAGATAGAGGAAGAAAGTTCTCATCATACCTTGAATTGCTCAACCGGCTGATACCCGTATGCGGTACACCTGCTGCTGGTTGAACAGCAACTGCCGCGGCCATCGTTTAAAGGTGAAGCACAGGCCAAGTCCGAGGAAGTACTAGGGACTCGAGGGTATCGGGAAATCCTCGCAAAAGGTGTTTTTGAGTGAGGATGTAGAAGCTGCACAGTACAGTCGGCGGGAAGGGGGATAGCAAGGAGTCAGAAAAAGTGTTTGCTGCAAAAAGACCATACCACTTGCACGGCAGCGTGAGCGAGGGGGGAAACACACGACTTTAACATGCGTCCCAAGGGAACAAAAAACGAAACGTGCTAGTCTCGATGGCCGATCATCTGCAAGACCTACCTTACCTTACCTTACCTCAGTACCTACCTACTTACCTAAAAGACAGGGATGGGCAGGATGCCACTGCAATCAAGGTAAGGTACGCGAGGAGAAAAAGGAAAGGGCCCCGAGATCTGGAGTAGGCATGGAGAAACTCTACGTAGTGCCGCTGCATCCCGATTCTGTTTTCGATTCCCACCAAAGAAACATCCCCTCTGCTTGTTTGCTTGTGACAAATGAATTGAGACGGCGAAGGGAGGAGTCACCATTCGAGAGAGAAGAGGGGGGAAGCCATGGCTGAGCCTCTAACTGAGAAAAAAACCTTTTCTCTCACAATCAAGTCTCACTTACAGACCCTCCCTCTCCCCCCTCACTGTTATGATTATGGAATAAAGTAAAGTAAATTGGAGGTGAAATGATTGCTTAGTGATGAGTCTCTAACTGGATCATCTCTCCATCTCCTCGTGATCTTAATTCAAAACGAGATACTGGAGGGGGTTCCAAAGGCACCGAACAAAATGAGCGACAGAGAAGAAAAAGGGCAGCCAAGTTTCACCTCGTCTACGTCACCGCGCTGCGGCATCATGATGCTGCTGAATCTGCGATACCACCCACCTGGCGCACTTCCCGCCGCAAACCCTTTTTGGACGAAAAGGGAAAAACAAAAAAAAGGCACCCAATGTCATCAACCGGGTCTAGCCATTCCCGCCTGGGACTAGAACAAGCCGCTCGATACTTTCTTCGCCTAGCCATCGCGGTGCCCAACATCTTTAGCACCTTGGGGGAAGTACGTCTGCGTTAAAGTAGGTACCTTGCTTACGCCGATGGATCGAGTCGCACGAAAACGCTCGCGGCTTCAGTGACGAAGCCAAGTCCATCACCGGTGTGGTGGACCCTCAATCCGCAGTACCTAGCAAGAGGTGAAAAAGCGCAGGCGGGGGATGAGGAAAGGAAAACGCTCGTCACTTGCATCGGTTTCTGCCGAACGTGGCTTGCTCCTCCCCAGGACCCCCGATCCAGAGCGCCAAGTTTATCAACCAGCCCAAGCAACCCACCCGCAGGGCTGGTGGGTGGATATGGGGTGCCGCTGGAGAATTACCTAGCCAAAGGGTCGATTCAGTTCTCGAAAGGAGGGCTCAATGCATCTCTGCAAGGTACTCACAGCACACTCATACTGGAACAAGGTAGGTAGGCTCAATCTTGTTGAGAAGATGCCGAAGGCGGTCTCGAACAATTGACTTTGAAAATCGTGCGTTTCTGCATCACCCTGCCACCTTCTTCGACCGTCCGGGATTGACATGGTGGGGGTCCGAGAGAGACAGAGAGAAAAGGGATGCGCCGAAAGCACGCAAAACCTCGGAGCCATCCGCTCACGGCCCGGAAGTGGGACGAAACGCTTGACAGGGCAATGCAATGGGAGCTCAGCAATGTCGTTGGTCAGGTGTCTTGAATCCTGGAATCTCAATTGTGGTATTTCCTCAGGGTAGACCCTGTTGTGGAGGCAATCCTATCTTTCCAGCCCATCAATCATGTCTCATGTTCCATGCCTTTGTGTTCCGGATATCGTACAATCGTTGCTTCGTCCTAGGTATTGTCCTGTGTCGTTGCGCTCAAATAGCCGTGGGAATAGAGCTCTGAGTGCTGCTACCTTGCCAAACCAAACACCTCAGTCCGATCCACCCGCGAGACCTCCCTTGCGTCCCGCCTCGCGCGCCCTCTCTGAGCCGGGCTCAAACGAGCCGGACGACGCCTTGCCGCCCTCGGAAGCAACCTCGCGCAGCTTGTCGGCGTCCATGCTGGCGAAACCGCCCGTGTGGCTTGCGTGCCCGCCCTTGGCTGCGATCTCTTGAACCTCCTCCTTGGGCCTGCGGTCGCGTTAGTGATCGTCCCGCCCGAGGGAAGCATGTGCGAACCATAGGTTTGAGTCAAGCTTGATAGATGAAGGGACAGGGGCATTGTAGGGAAATTTATGGAATATGAAGCCAGCTTACCGGTTGGCAAAGTTGCCGGGGTTGGTGTTGCCGGTGGCCGAGTGGGTCTCGGCCTCGATTCCGCCGCCGTGGCTGGCGTGACCTCCCTTGGCCGCAATCTCGCGAACCTCCTCCGTGGGGCTGTTGAAGATTGTCAGACATGTGATCTCAAAAAGGAGTATATCTCACGGAAGGAAGAGCATACCGGTTTGCAAAGTTACCAGGGTTCGTGTTGCCGCTCGGGACTTCCTGTGGGATGCCACCACCGTGGCTGGCATGACCGCCCTTGGCTGCGATCTCGCGAACCTCCTCAGTGGGACTTTGTTCCGTTAGCAATGACTCAAGAATCAAGAGATATATAGACGCTGGTGGAGGGTACTGAGAAACATACCGGTTGGCAAAGTTTCCGGGGTTAGTGTCGGCCATGATGATGATTTGCGGTATGGGATCCGTGTAAGTGGTAGTGGTCTCGACTTGAGATGGGAAGTGATTGTTCGTGGGTGTGATGTGGGAATGACACTTCGAGGCTAAGAGGAGAGCTTCGTGGATCTTTATATCAACTGTAGGAGACACAGACTGAATGAGAAGGAGCGGCTCAAGAATGAGAAGGTGCAGTTGTTGCCTGCTCAGCTGCACAGTTCCTTCCTTGTGACGTTGAGTCTAGGCAAACGAGCCTTCCCCTCCTGTAGATCGCTGTTGCCGACCGCATAATATGACGAGGAAAGGCCACACATGCAGGCCTTACCCCAAACGAAGACCATGAAGAACTTCACAAACGCACTACCCAAACTGCTAGAATCTTGTGCAGAAAGAGCAAGCTATGCGCCCAGAAAACAACTGATTGGCGATGAAGTTGTCCAACGCCGCCATGCCTGGACTACGGCTGACATCACCCCTTCGTCAAACCTGCCAAGAAGTCCACAAAACGCCCCTATGGACCACTCCAGACCGTTGGAGATACCCTGCGCACCTTAGTCTGACGATCTGTTTGTTTACTTTTCTTTAATTTTGACCACACGGAATATCTCATTACAACGCGTCTGCACCCTTGACGTTGGGCAGAATGACGTCGGCTCATAAGATCGTCGTTGGGATATTTTCTGATTTGCTATCTTTGAAACGCTAGGCCGGTATCCCTGCCAGAGTAAACAATGCACATGGTGACAAACGGAATATTCAACGCATGTCATTCATCAGGCAAACCCAAGAAGCACGTCAAATTCATGCTTGATATCTCTTTTGATGTAGACACAATTTCCATCAACAGGGTGCCTTAGGGGTCTATCCTCCCTGGCTACTTATTGGGACCTCTTCGGTTCCTCGTACTGCCCATCCTATTTGATGCCGTTCCAGTGCCCCCAAGACGCTCTCAGTCTGATCACAGTCTGCGGCCTGACCATCGGAAGGTACTGATGGACCAATTGCGGCTCAACTGCCACATCATCTTCGTGTATCCTCTATACCGGCATACGTGTACCTGACACTGTATGCATCATGTAGAGGCTTCCCGGCCCTGACAACTCTATGAACATCGTGGATACCATCGCGGCCATCATAAAATAATAATGCAGGCGCCATCGAGACTGTTTGCAGGCTTCTGATATATCCCCAGTCTAGGGTGCCACTCCTAGCCTTTCGTTCAACAAATGTGGCCCTATGGGAGTTCCGTTGCGTCTCAAGGGGGAATTTCGTCGTCATTTTCCGCTTGGTGACGACGATTTCTTCAATATCGGGAATCCTCCGAAAGACAAATCGTCTAATCATTGATGTAAGCGCCAAGCGCGCCGCGAAACCATCATGGAGTCTCTGCCCACCTGTCGTCGACGTGATTCCATGCTTCTGTGCGCCCTGCTCTCAGCCGCTGTCTTGATCAAGTCCGTCGGGAATCCCTCTCTGCCAGTGATAGTAGTAAATATACCACGATCAAGCCTTATGTGCTGAAAGCAGGGTTCTGCTCCATCGTGCTCGAAATGTGCTTCCGCAGCGCAGCCCACCGGCTCGAAGTCGCACTCGCCGTCGTCTCCTGCGCTCCCGTCTCCTCAACCGCCATCGCACCAGCACCAGCACCAGCACTGCTAGTATTCGCAACAGCCGGCACGGAAGCCAAAGCCGCCATACTAGCCCCAAACCTCGCCACCTCGGCCTTAACAACCTTCTCCTTCCTCTTCAGCGCGCCCGGCCTGCTCTTGAGACTCTTATGTCGAACCTTGCCCTCGCGCAGCTGATCCAGCGTCTGCGCGCCCTCCTCCAGCTCCGGCAGCGCGTCGGCGAGCGACTCCATGGTCGCGACGAGCTTCTTGTTCGGTCTCCGGCGCTTCAGGGTCTTGCCGCTGCCGGGGGCCGTCTTGGCGACTTTGCTGAGGAAGGCGCTGTGTTTCATCGTTCGCTTGTCCTTTTTGTTGGTGAGGAAGCCGTCGTCGACTTGGGCTTCGGGGCGGAGGGTCTTGTGCGGCGCGAGGGGGTGGATGTCGCCGCGGATGCGGGCCATGCGCTTTTCGCGGGCGGAGAGGGCTTTTGTTGGTGCTGTGGGCGCCTTCGAGACGTTAGTTTTGGGGAGCGGCGAGGGAGGGGAATCAAATCGCATTACCATCTTGAGTGATCTGTGTATTGAAGGTTCTGGAGAGTTGTATGGTTGAGAAGGCTCGAGTTGAAAGTCGGATCTGGGTCAAAGTAGGATGCAAAGTACTGAAGTTTGAGGACGTACTTGACCTGACCCAAAGCTTCAAAAATTCGTGGTGGGGCCGAAAAGAAAGAGATGTGGGTCTTCTAGAATCGCGGGGTCGGAGATCGGGGGCGGAACCTCCGACATTTTATACAGGTCCGCACCGCCGCTCACAAATTCCGCGCTTGGGGAGTCATCGATTCTCACTTACACCGCAGACCGCGCAGACTGACGCAATTATGGGCAAAGTCGAAGAGCTGCGACGCAAAGTCGCAGAAGCGGAGCGCGATCTTAGAAATCTCAAGGAACAGCTGGCCACCGCAGAGAAAGAGGCGCAAGAGGAAGCAACAGCATCAGCATCTCAACCCTGGAAATGGCCCCTGCAACCCGAGGATTATGAGAGATATGGACGACAGCTCATCATACCCCATGTAGGCGTCAGAGGTAGGTTTCGACTACAAAACTCGTGATTTGAACGTCCATCTCACTAAAAATGACTAGGTCAAATAAGACTGAAAAAGTCCAAGATCCTCATCATCGGCGCCGGGGGTCTGGGATGCCCCGCAGCGGCCTATATCTCCGGAGCAGGGGCCGGCACTGTCGGCCTCGTCGACGGCGACGTCGTCGAAGTCTCCAACCTCCACCGCCAAGTCGCACATTCGACTGACAGAGTCGGAATCTCAAAGGTCGAAAGCGCAATCACATATCTCAAGGGGTACGCAAATAACACCCCCTACCTTTGACCACATCTCCACAAAGCTCACATCACGCTCTCAGTCTCAACCCACTAGTAACATACCATCCACACAAAACACACCTTACCCCAACCAATGCCGAAGAAATCGTCTCCCAATACGACCTCGTCCTCGACTGCACCGACCACCCAACCTCCCGCTACCTCATCTCCGACATCTGCGTCCTCCTCCAGAAACCCCTCGTCTCCGCCTCGGCCTTCCGCACAGACGGCCAGCTCATCATCCTCAACTCCCCCGCCGCGCCGCAGGGTACCCTGGAAGGCGGAGGACCCTGCTACCGCTGCGTCTTCCCCAAGCCGCCGCCGCCCGACAGCGTCGTCAGCTGCGGCGAGGGCGGCATCCTCGGGCCCGTGGTAGGCGTCATGGGCGTCCTGCAGGCTCTCGAGGCGATCAAGCTCGTTGCCTTAGGCGCGGTCGATCCCGATGTCACCGACAAGAGCGCGACTGCGGCTACGCCTTCGCTTCTCATCTTCTCGGGCGCGGCGACGTCGGGGCAGTTTAGGTCTGTTCGTATGCGGGGCCGGAGGAAGGATTGCTTCGCTTGCTCTGCGGCGTCGACGCTTTCTCTCGAGACTCTGCGATCGGGATCGCTGGACTATGTATCGTTTTGCGGTGTTGCTGCGCCGGTTAGTGTTCTTGCACCCGAGGAGCGTATCTCTGCGACCGAGTACGAGCGTGTGTCCAAGGAGGAAGGAGGCCGGCATCTTTTGCTGGACGTTCGAGAGCGCGAGAACTTTGACATTTGTAGCATCGATGGCGCTGTCAGCGTACCGATTGCAAAGTTCATGAAGGAGACGCAGCCGTCAAGCGAGGGCGTTAAGCCTCAACCTGGGTGGCTGCCGTCGGATTTCCCCGAGGACTCGCCCATTTACCTTGTTTGCAGGGTCGGCAACGACTCACAGCTTGCAGCGAAGCGTTTGAAAGATCTAGCGCTGGATAACAACGGCAAAAGATTCATTGGAGACATTGACGGTGGCATGCGGGCGTGGAAGAGAGACGTGGACCCCACGTTGCCTTTCACCTGAGATGGAGCAGGGCGGGGCGACGGGAGAGAAAAGATTTGGATATAAAAAAGTTGAATTTGTTCTGACGAGGGGGGCTGGGTCGTCATGATACATACTTTTCCTACGCGATACCCCTATTGCTACAAAGAGAGGAGGGCTGCCTTCGCCCGCTAGCCACGATCCTGATTAATCCTAAAGAAACTGTCCTCGGCAGAGAGCCGTGGTGGTTGGTCGTTGGGGTAGTACTCTACACGAAGCTGACACGCTTCTTGTTGAAGGCTCGCTGGTCCTTGAGCCATTGGCGGTAGCCCTTGACGCTTGAGATTTTCTCGCCGTAGAAATCGGGGACTAGTAGAGATTAGCACGTGGGAGCGTGGCATATTGATGGGGTGTACATACCAGGGTTACCAACAGAGGAGACAGAGGGGTCAACACGGTTCTTTTTGATGCGGGCGAAGAATTCCTTCTCCTTCTGTAGCCGAAATTCACGTTAGCCACAGTCATTGTCTTCCAGAACACAGCGAGGACCACTTACCACCGTCATCTGAGTCTTCCACCTCTTGTTCAGCGTGTAGAACACCAGAGAACCAACGCTAGGTCCAATAAGCCATCCAAGAGCACCGAAGCCCATCGTCATAAGACCCATCGTAATGAAAGGATCCAGAGGAATCTGTGTCACCAGCGGGTCCGCAATGCCAGTAGCCAAGATGCCAGCACCGCCAACAAAGGATCCCAGCCCGGAAATGACGCTGAAGCCAAGTTGCCACCTTCTACGGGACTTGCGCAGCTGGAAGAAGGTCTCCCAGTCCAACCTGTCCCCCGGCGTAGGGGCGGACTTTTGTTGCGCCGCAGCGGAGGCGGTAGCGGTAGCGTTGCAGCGGTGGGAGCAGGGTTGGCGGACGACGCGGGCGACGATGGAGGACGAGGGGGATGCGGCAAAGGCGGCGCTGGTTCGGGCGATGGGGCCGGCTGTCGAGGCGAGGCCAATTGGGCGGGCAGAGGCTTGGTGCTGCTTCATGGAGGCGGTCGAGTACGGGCATGCGGTGGTGCGGGCGATGGAAGAGGCAATCGATGCGCGGGCGGCGCCCTGGCCGGCGAGGCGGAGGGCGAAGGTGCTCGTGGGCGTCAGCATATTTGCGAGGCCTTGGCGAAGAGTGTTGATTAAATTCGGGTTGTCGTGAGCATCGACGTTGCGGTGCGCGCGCGAGTAGAGGGGAGATTTTCTTTTGGTGGTTTGGCTTTGGTTTGCGAAGAAAGAAATGGAAATCGAAGCTGGGATGTGGTGGATGGAGCTTTGTGCTCCTCGCGATGAGGTCAAGCTCGGCCCACCAAAGATTTGACGCCCTGCGCAGCGCGCCGGTAGACCGTAGACGCCCAGCCGCAGCTTCTGCACGGACCCTTTTGCACCACCTGCTTCCCCGGATCCCAATGATCCTGAAATTCAAGGGTACTCAGTGCCTTAGGTAATGCAGCATCACGGTCACCTAACTACTACCTAGGGATACTATGGAGTGATCTTTGAATAATTTTATTAGATTTTAATACTAAGCTAGAGATAATTAACTACTCTAAATTTAATGCATTTAATACTTATTTTAATACTTTAAATACTACTTTGGATATTATTAAAAAAAATAATAAGGTTAATTGTGGTATTAGTAGATTTATAATAAGATTCTATATGTAACCTAAGAGTGATAGTAGTTATCTTAGTTCTGACGAGTCTTGTAATTCGTAGCGGCTGTGCTGGTGGAGAAAAAGTTAATTAAAGAACTAAGGCTTCTAAGTTTCCTCCCTCTTGCACCCAACCGGCGCCGCTGCCACGAAACAGCGCAGGTATTGGCAGACCACGCGCAAAAATCAGGTACTTAATTTCGTGATACGAATGTCATTCGTCAATTGCTATCGTATTTTTCTGACGTCCCTAGCCAGCGTCGTTGTCGAGAATAGAAGTGTTGTCTTTACTAGCGGAAACCGCGACACGACACGAGACGAACACGAAGGCCGATCCCCAACCCACAGGTACCTACCTTAGACGACGGACAATCCTACCGAAGCCTTGCCCGACCTGCCGCCACGCCGTTTCGTCCAACAGAATCACAAGAAAGGTGTCAGGCGTGACATGGTGGACTTCTCCGAAAGGAGCAAGAAAACCATGTCGCGACCTTCAAAGAAACTCGTCTGGTTCGGTGGTCAACCCCCCACCCCGGCCGACATCAGCAACGGCGCCGCCACGACCAACAATACCACCACATCTTCCACATCCTCAATACCGAGCCGGCAACCCCAGCCGCCCCGAAAGAACCCCGAAACCGAGCCGCGCAAGCTCGCCGTGGTCCTCGAAGACCTCCCGACCTACCGCCGCTATAAACGCGGCTCCGGACCGCCTTTGCGCCCGATAACCCTCGCTCCTCCCCGCGACTCGACGGCCTACATCCGCGACGAGTTCTTTGTCCCGCCCGCGCTCTCTGACGACGGTAAGAAGCGCCTTCAGTACGTGGTGGGATGGACGGACCTGCCGGCCGCGCGGGTCGTGGTTGACGCCGAGCAGATATGCGACTACGTTTCGCCCATGGCGTACGAAGAGTGGTGCGCTGCAAGAGCCGAGGAGCGGGATGAGGAAGAGCGCCGGCTGGAGGAGGCGGAGAATGTGCGCGCTGTTGAGGAGGTTGTGGCGAGGGAGAGAGGCGTCGCGATATCGGGTGAGAAGGGTGGAAAGGGGGCGAAGAGGGGCCGGAAGAGGAAGCATGTCGCGGCGGAGTTGAGGACACCACCACCCGCCGTGGACGGAGAGAAGAAGAAACGGGGCAGGCCGAGGAAGAATGCGCCTTCGCTTTCTACGCCGTCCAAGAGCGCCTTGGTGGATGAATTCAGGGAGCTCGACACGGAAGCGGAAGCGGACGTGGACGTCGAGATGGAAAACGCGGCCGATGACGAGGCCGACGATGAGGCCATTTTCAGGCAGCTCAACGGAACCGGAACAACAACACCGTTGCTTCTGACGGAGGACTCATACGACTCTGGCGAACAGAGTAGTTTACCCGCGGGCTTAGAACCCCCGACCAAGAAACAAAGGACCGGGTCACCGAGACCGGCCTTCTCGCGGTTCATGCCGGGAATCGAGACGGACACCAGCAGCCGGAGCACGCCTTTTGACTCGTCCAGAGGCGCCACCAGCTCACCGGCCCTGCCGCCGCTACCACAACCGCCGGCGCCGGGTCTCCAGGGAAGTAGTGGCCGGCCTCGGGAGACACCCATCTTCCCGCCGATACCCCCGGCCTCTGCGAACCACACATCCACGCCCACGGCTCCGCGGGTAGCAAAGACACAGCAACCGCCGAAGCGGTCCCTCCTCTCAATACGAGATCCCCCTTCCACGCCCCAGCAATCGTCCTCGCCAAAGGTGCAAACACCTACACCCAAAGCCAGTACTATGCTTCCACCGCCAGCGACGGCGCCCCCGGTGTTTATTTCGACACAGAACGGAACAGGCGCAGATACAAGCTGGACTCATACGCCGATACCGAAGCCGGGAACCACGCCTTTGATACAAAACACGACCCCCTGGACGATCTCCCTCGCGGCGTCTAAATCCTCCTCCTACTCCCAACTAACGCCCTCGCAACCAGTTCAGTCAATAGAACAACCCATCTCTACGACGCCTATACCAATACCCAAGATACCGGGCCCAAAACCGCACATCGCACCAACCTCACGAGCACCACACCAAGCACCCCTACCACAAACCGCCTCAGCACCCCCGGCAACAACAACAGGCAGCAAGACCGTAGCCACAAACTCCAAACCCACCACAAGCAAACTTCACACCGCGCGGAAAACCGGAACGGCAGCAGCACCAACAGCAACACAAGATGATGACGAAGAAGAAGACGAAGACGAACAAGTCTACGAAGTCCTCCGCATCGAAGGCTTCGAAGACCGCGTCTCCCGCCGCAGCGGCAAGAAACTAGGCCGCTTCTTCCAGGTCCGGTGGAAGGGCAACTGGCCCTCGTCCATGAATCCGACGTGGGAGCCCGAGTCCAACATCCCGCAGCACGTGATTCAGAGGTTCTACTTTGAAAAGGGCACCACGCCAAAGAGGAACGTGCAGGCGGGCGCCATGGATAAGTACCTCGTGCCGAAGAAGTACGCGTCCGTGTCGCGGGCGGTCGAGGGGAAGGACGAACTTGGAAGGGGCCACGGCGATCACAGGAATGGCAACGGTAATGGGGTCCCGGCTGCGGCTAAGGCTGCACTCGCGACAGGGGACGGAGACGAGAATGCTATGGATCAGATTAAAGTCGAGGGCGATTATGACGAAGGCAACGATATGATGCTCGTTACCGACTTTCGAAACCTTCTTGACCCGGAGGGAAGGTTCTGAATAGCAATGACCAAGTTATGATAGCGATTCCCTGCGAGCATCGAGTGGGATCAACATTAGGTGGTTTGGATTCGCGATCAGTGGGTAGCCACATGTCAGAAGACAAAGAATAAAGAGTCAAACAGTGATACCAACATATCGTCTTTGCAGGCAACGTTGCGGATGGCCCACTGGAAGTGATGTCCTTGATTTGTATCCAAGCCTGGAGGACAAGAGATATGTCACCATCTTGTTTCAATTGGTTGTTTGTAGACGTCCCACAAGCTCTCCACATCGCGCATGGGATATATCTTCCAGTCTCGTGAAGACGATGTGTAGACATGGGCAGAGTGAATTGACGATACCTATCTAGAGGTTTGCGATGTTGTCCCGGTCTCTTGGATATTCACTTTTACAGTTGAGGTTCGCGAACACGATGATCCAAGAGATGCAGCACATGCGTTATGGCCCGCTCTCTGCAAAGTAGTGTAGATTCAAGAGCCATGGCATTTCCAATTTCATGTGAGGAACTGAATTATTTGCACATGATCTTCACAACACACTATACCGCCTTGTTAGACCAGCTTCAAATTCCATCAGCTCACCATGTTTGATAGGTGCAAGTTAGTGAACGATGGCCTGAAAATGATCCCGCAGCTCACCCCCGCCAATCCCGCATCCCACCGCCCGGGTTTACATAAGCCAACCCCTCCAACTCCGACGCGCGCGCATTCTCCGTCCGCCGCTCCCCCGGCGCGCCCGCAGCGAATGCTACTTGACACTAAGGTGAAGATAAGGTACCTACATACTTACATTGTAAGGTAAGGTAGGCCGGGGACCTCCCTCAAAGCGTCGTCATCCAAACCCCAAAGTCCGAACGTCAGAGACACCCGGGGCGACACAAAAAGTCTCCCGCGCCCACCCACAACTAGCTAGTACCCTGGCGCAACTCATCAGTTTCAGCATTTCCCTTCCCGCTTCAACATCCCATCTTCATCACTCTTCAAACTTTTCTGGCATCATCCCAGGTTTTTGGGTCTCGCTACCTACTTCTTATCTACAGCCTGAGCTTGCGCTCGAGCTCGTCCCCCTACAAGAACGCCTGGTCCACACCAGCTCCGACGCCTAAACACAGGGGGAAAAAACGACCGACCGAGCTTCGCCTTCTACAACATCTTCAACCTCGTCCGTCGCAACTCGACGCTAAAGCACGGGGAACAATGACAACCTCACTCCCCCAAGAACCAATCTGCCTCCTCCGCCGCCTAAAAGACCTCGCCACCCTCTCGACCTCCTCCGCTCCGTCAAAGAAGTCTTACCCTTCCATCAAAAGCATCCCGCGCACATCCTCCTCCCGCCTCGCGGCAGCGGCAGCTTCCCCAGACTCACCCAGCAACGATGCATCTTCCCACCCCACCGCCGTCGCCATCGCCGCAGAACAGACATCAGTCCTCTACCTAGCCTACGGCTCCAACCTAAGCGCAGAAACCTTCCTAGGCGCCCGCGGCATCCGCCCAATCTCCCAAGTAAACGTCTCCGCCCCGGGCCTCTCCCTCGTCTTCGACCTCCCGGGCCTGCCCTACACGGAACCCTGCTTCGCCAACTCGGCGCCCCGGAAGATCCCCAACCTCCCGGACCCGAGCGATCCTCCCAAATTCCCGCCCGTGCCGCCGCTACCGCCTCCGTCCGCCGGTTCGAAGCAGACGAGGAGCGACAACAACACCGCGACGACAGACCTGGGCTGGGACAAGGGCCTCATCGGCGTAGTCTACGAAGTCACGCCCCAAGACTACGCCACAATCGTCGCGACGGAGGGAGGCGGCTCCTCCTACAAGGACATCCTGACCCCCTGCATCCCGCTCCCGCCCCGCGTCTCCGTCCCCGAGAAGCCGCCCATCGATATCCCCCGCCCGTTCCTCGCGCACACGCTCTTCTCCCCGTCCATCCCGGACGCCGACCCCGAGGAGCCCGACCACGCCACCTCACCCCATACCTATACCACCACCACCGACGACGACGACAAAACCCCAACAGACCCCCGCAAGAAATGGTACTACCGGTTCCTCCGCCCAACCCGCCGCCCCGACCCCACCTACGCGCAGCCCTCCCCCCGGTACCTGAACCTCATCACCTCCGGCGCGGCGGAGCACGAGCTGCCCGACGACTACCAGCGCTGGCTCAACTCCCTCGTCCCTTACACCCCGACCTCGCCGCGGCAGAAGCTGGCGCAGTGGCTGCTCAAGGCGCTCTTCCTCCCCGTGTTGCTCGTGTTCTTCGCGCTGAACAAGAAAGTGGCCAACAAGGAGGGGAAAGTGCCCGTTTGGTTGGGGGTTACGTTGGGGGTTGTGTTTAATTTGCTTTGGATGGCGTACGATGCTGTGCTGAGGCCTGCTTTTGGGGATGGGGAGAGGACGCAGGAGGAGGAGGAGGAGGGTGACGAGAAAAGGGGTTGGGTGAGGGCGAGGTCGTGGAGTGGACGTGTTGGGCGTGGTGATGAGGAGAAGATGGGATTACTCGAGAATATGGACTGAGAATGTCGTCTGAGGATAGTACTGGAAGGGTACGGAGATATGCATATATGTAAGGGATATATATACAGAGAATCACATCTCGAGGAATCTGGGCTTAGCTTGTACCGCTCCATCAGACAACGAGGAGGACGTTATACGATAATGTAACTAGATTGAAAAAGCAAAAAGAGTTCACCACCGGTGTGGCTACATCTCTTGTCGATTATTCTGGGTGCTCATACTGGGATTCGAACTCGGGTACTCGCTAAGCCTGTCGTCGAGTAGGCTGGTTGGCGTAGGAAATTTAATCGTCGACCACGAACCACTCCACCACCCAGCCAGTTTGACCTGACCTGTCGACCTAGACGGGCGCCTGCTGGCTGGTGACGGGAATGGACTTGGGGGCGTATATCAAGGATGAAGGACGGATGATTCACTTGGTAGCGCGTAGGATATCTCACGAACCACAAGATTGACCAGAACAATGTGCGTCATTGCTTAACCTGTCTAGATCCGTTCCTTCACACCATGCCACTGCGGTAAATGATCCAGGGATATCAACATACGTCTTTCCAAAAACCGATAACAAACCCAATACTCCGGGCCTCTACCACATACTCGCACACACCAGTGTGCCGTCGGACCTCTTTCCGTCACGATCAATGATGTTCCGTATTATCCACATGCCTCTTTTTGATATTCAGACTCCCTCCACGTAGACCTCAGTTCTCCGAAGCGGACACCAAGGTCGGGATATCGTCGACGCTGTATCGTCCCTCGAGAATGCCGTGCACGGCAGTGAAGAGAGGGTAGTGCTTCTCCTGGCCCCTCGCCTTCAAAAAGCTGTTGACCTCCTGCGCCGTGCTCGTACCCTGAAGCAGCTGACCGTTCAATTCGCGCTTCTCAATTTCCTGCACGCTCAAACCCTCGGCCACAGCCATCCTGGCGCACTTGAAGTTTCTGCCACCGCTGCACGAGGTAATCAGATCCGCCACGCCGGCCGACTCCTCGGTGAACGTCCCCGTGTGCACCGTCTGGCCAAAGAATTCCTTTCCAAAGTTGACCATCTCCAGCAGGCCCACGCGCATGATGGCGGCCTTGGCGTTGTCACCCCAGCCGCGGCCGTCAACGAAGCCGGCAGCAAGCGCGACAATGTTCTTCAGGGCGCCACCCAGGGAGACACCCGCGACGTCGGAGACCATGCGAACGTGAAAGTAGGGGCGGTGGAAGAGGTGCTTGAAGATCTGGTGGTCCAGGGGCGGGTACTCGGCGGGCACGGCGGTGAGCTTCGTCTTGGAGGTGCGGCCGCGAGCGTCCTTGTGCTGCATGTCGACGGGTGTCAGGGGCGCGAGGCCGTTGCCGCCGTTGGCGTTGGGGTTCGGGGAGGTGGCACGCGGGGTCGGGGCGCGCGAGTTATCCATGGGCGGGGGGTCGTAGGCGACGGTGGTCTCGGACCACTTCTCGGCGGCGATTTCGGAGGCAATGTTGGCACCGGAGAGGGCACCGCAGTAGATGCCGAGGCCGTCACCGATCCATTCGGAGAAGAGGGAGACGCCGTCGTCGGAGACGTTGACACCCTTGATGCAGGAGATGCCACGAGCAAAGGGCAGAATGTGGCCGTTGAGCTGCTTGCAGACATTGCCGATAAACTGGTGGGGGAGGTTGAAGATGAGGATGGTGGAGTCCTTGACGGCGTCCTGCAGAGAGGGGTTCGCGATGATGTTGTGAGGGAGCTTGATACCGGGCAGGTATTTTGTGTTTTCGTGGTATTTGTTGATGACGGTGGTCAACTTTTGGGGCTTCTCGCCTACGGAGGCATCGTAGTAAGGCGATGTCGAGTCGAGGGTGACGTCCTCCTCGTACACCCACATGTGCACATCTTCTTCGAAGAGGTCGGGGAAGGCCTTTGTGTTTTCGGCGACGATCTTGGAAATGGTTGAGCCCCTGAGTTGGGTTACGTTAGTGTCTGTTCATCTAGTCGGTGCGGTAGAAGCTATGGGTGAGGAAGCTATGGGGGTCGCGATATGAGATATGGGGGTGTATGAGAGGTGCTAGCTCACCAGTTACCGGAGCCCACGACGGTCACCTTGTGCTTCTTCTCTACGCCGAGGGAAGCCATTGCGGATGTGGAGTTGAATCGTCGTAGAGGAAAGCTGCTTCTAGCGATGGAAACAACAGGACGCAGTCTGAAAAGCATGAGGCACAGTGGAGCAAGAGGGTAAGGTAGGAAACGCGGCAAAAAGGAGGGGGTGAAGGTTATCTTAATAAGTAGTGCCCGGGACCTTGGAGGAAGTATCCGTAAGGTATGGAGTACGATACGGTAAGGCCCAAGGGTAAGGTAGGTCAAGTGGAGGAAGGGTAAAGCCGGGAAGTTCAGGTAAGACAGCTACGGTAAGGGAGGGTCCAGACAGCTACCTATCGGCATCGGCTCTTCTTTCGGTGTGTGTCGTGCGTGTCGTGTCTTGTCTTGGTTCACGGAGGGGTCACTCGGCGGTCACGAGTCGAATGGAAGCGCGGCAGCAGCAGCAGCAACAAAAAGCAGTTGATTAGCAGTGAGCAGCAGATGGCAGAAAAAAAAAAGGGTGCAGCTCAGCATGTGGTTTTGCCCCTCCATCTTTCCTCTCCCCCTGTCTGTCTCCAGCTATCCCGGTTGCCCACTTCAGTCACAGTGTCTTTGAATCTTTCCGGGAATCCACCAGCGCCCACTGCACTTACTTTTGTTGCATTTTGGTGTCGGTTTGCTCCTGCCACCACAAGTACCGCCGCAAGTAACCCCAGTTCCATCCCCGTCCTGTGAGGGAAGCTGCGACCAATTGCAGCCAGAATCCGCAGTCAGCTCAACTCTACACTAAGGTAGCTACCTACCTACCTTAGTACCTAAGGTACTGGGGTGCTCCTGCCCGGCGGCAGTGTTGAGAACCAGCATGACGCACATCCAGACCACCAGGGTCGTGGCAGCAGCCGTGACCGCTTTCCTAATCAGGTATAGTCGCTCAACGAAATGCCAGGGGGTTGAGGCCGAGTCGGCGGGCCCCTTCCCTATTTTTTTCTGGTTGGTCCATCTTTAGCACTCGCTGTCTGTTCAAACTTCTTGGGCAGGCAGGACCGAGCTGAGTGCTGAGTTGGCCCGGGCGGACGAAGGTTCCTGACCACCGGGGAGCCTCGGCCGGACACTCCGCCTCCTCCGGCCCTGGCCGAGGCAAGTCGGGGCCCGTGAGCCTGACATTTGCACGTTTTGTTTGTATCGTGAAAACAGCGAGTCAACTTCCCTCTATCAGTCCCCATCGTCTCCATCATGGTCTCCCCATCGAGTCCATAGCTCGGCTGTCACAAGACAAAAAACAAAAACGTCAACAAATTGCTTTTCACCCCACCGTCCCTATCAATTGTCCCCTCTGCCTCCGCGTCCCCATGTCCACTGTTCCAATGTTCGTGTCCAAAAGTGGATTCACTCTTGGGTGGGAACCCAAACAAATAAAACCGATCCAAGATTAGATGCAATGCACCATTGGCACTCCAGTCCTCCCACTTCGCCCCCCACTGCCAGCCAGGATCCATAGATGGGAAATCACATGCCAAAATGCCAGCTCGTCTTTTCCCTTTCGCTTCTTCACCTGTCGACGTCGTGTGGCGGACGGCGTCCCTGAATCCCGACCGCGGGGGTAAATCGTTAGCCCACGATGCCGATCGTCGCATGGGGCCACGCGGGTTCATGTCAACGAAGCTCGGGTTTCCTCAAATGTCTCTGTTGTTTCCTCATTGGCACCATCACGAGATGTCGCGGCAACGCGGCGTGCGGTTGTGCCCGCGCCGCGGCAGACGCCATACATCCCGTCTACTACACCCCGTTCGCCACCTAATCCCGGGACGTCGTCGCTGAACTCAATTGCCCCTTCTTCCCGAGTGACATATGATTTTGCCGCCTTTCCTCAAAGTGGCATGGTCCTGCTGTTGTTGTCTCTGGAACATCTGCGGCCGAGTGACGATCCCCGCGGTGGCCGACATGTGCTAGATTCCTTTGACATAATCATTGTTCAACAGTCGGTTCTCGAGGCTTGTATGACATCTGGCAGCGTGAAATAGAGGTCCACACGTCTCTCAGGCTGGAATGCTTTATGGCTCAACAGCCTTCCACTCCTGGAACGACAATAGGTAAAGAGTGAAGCTACAGATGTATTCTAGAAAGCATGGAATAAATACCATGTTCACGATCAACGTACATCGTTGTCTGTCTTTCCGAAGCAGATATACTCCCGGGGGAGCAGCCGTTCATGCAGCAAGGCACTCCTTTGCTTATAGCTTGATGGAGTATGCAGGCTAGTCAGTCTTCCAGGCGCTCAAAGCTGTTGCTACATGGATGAGCAGGTATGCCCGAGCCGGGAGACGCTAGGCAGAAACCCATTCATCGAACTCGGAGCAATCAAGATGTCCCATTGACTTCGATCAGTGGTACTGCCCAATACGAATACTCTAGGGAAACTTTGTCCACGTCCCTGGTATCGTGGCCACGGGTCTGAACTGCATAATGAGACCTTACTGCAGCGCCACATGCGTCCTGCTATCATTATGTATAGCGGGCAAACCTGGCCCGTGATATCTCGGTCTTCTTTCACCCGGCCTTGACTTGAGTTCCAGAACATTGAAGCTGAACGCGTACTTCTGAACCGTTCCACTTGAGTTTATGCGAAGTGCCCATTATCAGGATCATTGCTTCTTGGACAGCATTTCCCGTTGATGACAATTTTGAGACATTGCAGACTCGTGACCCTCCTTCTCTCTCCTCTCCTCTAAGATTCACTACCACAACATAATGTTTCGGCCAGATTATCCTGCAAAGACAATCAGGTTACCTGCATGCCGGGCCCTTGGATTCCACGGACTTGGCTCCGAGAGAACTTCGATCCCATGTCAATCATCATGAGACTCTGTTCATGGTAGCCTCGCACCAGCCTGTTGATGAATAATTGCGAGCTATCTTCTTCCTGAATTGATGACGATTTCCCATCACCTCAAATACTTCAAGATTACGTGGCTATGAGGCGTTGATCCATGGCCTATCGTAAGGAGCAGCGCTGCCGTTGGGTCATTTTCTGAGTTGAATAGTAGCTAGGCAGCGCTCGCAGAGGACTTAGACGGACACGCTGTGTTCAGACATGTTGATAGGTTGTGAGGCAGTCGCACTTACTGCTCGTGTAAGTATGCGGTTCTCGCCGTGGTGAAAACCCGGAGAGGTCCGCCTCACTGCTGGTTCCGAACGTGATGCGAGCTCCCTTGATTCAGTATCCGATTTCCAGTGAGTATCAAGTAGACGTGAATTCAACGCCTCACTGTTGGGCCATGAAAATACACTGACTTATGGCTTTGATGCGAATGCATTGAGCCACTTTGCACGGGGCGGGTGCAGGCTCGTCATATCAACAGGATGATCTCTGCGTAGCATTCTTGACTATCAATGAGTCACACGATTGGAAGTTCACGGTCACAGGACTCCATAGAGATTCAATTTACAGTACTTCGCTTTATGTGCCGTCTGAAAAGTGGCGGCGGATCACTAGCTTTAGGCAATGCCGAAGGCCAGAGTCGGTGATACCCGTCTCGTGACACCTCAAATCATTGATAGATATTCGCATTTAGACAGGTAGTATACTCCAGTATGTTGCGCCCCCTCTACTTGCCTTCAAACAGGCCATAGGTAAGATGGATGACGAAGAAGACCCTGTCACTCAGAACTCTGGCCCGAGTCGAGACTGCTTCAGCAGCCGGATGTTTCGATGGTCTGGCACTATCACTATTCATCATATAGTTGCAAGTCAAACTGTGTGAGCGAGTAATTCTTAAGACTCCTTCACTCAAGGTATGCATCTAAGCTTCTCGCGGCTTTGGCGAATTAATGATATCAGGATGGAGTTGGAGGAGACTGCTGCTGATGGTACAGGACCTTGGTCAGAGTCGCTTACGACAAAGGATGAGACCAGCTTCCCTTACAATGACAAGTCTGAGACCTGAAGTGGTCAACTGCTATTGGACAGCGCGGCGCGATGAGAGCGAAGAACACCATAGATATTGTCCAGCCACGTTGTGAACAAGCCTGGCCAAGCCACTCTGGTAGCCTGGGCTATCTCCCACATGGGCACGGTGAGGCTATCTCTGGGTACAGGGGGCGGAAAGGCTAGACTCATATGAGAGATGAGCACTAAGTGCGTCTTGCATGGGATACGTCATGGCGGGAGAAATGAACATGGGGATGAAAAAAGCGGTGTCGGCTACATAGCATCTGCAAAAGAGTAAAGACGTGGACCAGTGGGAGGAGTCAGTCAGAAGAAGGATGAGTTTAGAAGAAATAGGTACTCATTTTGGAGAGTTCGGATAATGGGGGTGAAGAACGGGAAATGAAGAATGCGATGTCGCGTTGCGACGGGTGATATTCAGGCACGGAAAGTCAATTGGGGTGGCACGAGGCACATGGAAGGCAGGTACGAGGAACGCTGGTTGCTGATCAGTGAGAGCAAAACCAGGAAACGGGAGGGTGTGACAGGCTGCTGATACCTCAGGAGAACGGGAAGAGGAAAGCACCAGCGAGGGCAAGCGGAAGGGTGGTGGTTGCCGATTGTGCGTTGGAAGCTGAGCTGGAGCTATCTTTCCGGAAAGAGCAAGGAAGGTGCAAGATGGCAGGGAAAGAGAAAGGAAGGAGGGGCATGAAACCGCGTCTGTGCAGCAAGGCGAGCCGCTAGAGCTGATGCGGAGGGATAGCTGGTGACGTCACTTTCTTTCGAGTGCTGGGATGGAGCTCTTTCTGATTCTAGTCTTCCATCTTTTTTTTTTCTTCTTCCAATTTCTTCATTGCTATCCACATCTCTTTTCCTTTACTCTACCTTAGTAATAGAAGCCGAGGAAAGGGAAGACAATAAACAGGAACACGAAGGTCTTCAACGAGATATGGCATGCCAGACGCATCAGATCATGCTAGGGCCTGCCTTAGTCGGTGCACATCGACGTGGTCCGCAGCATGCGCCGAGAATCGCACAGCTTCCGAGTCAGATCATGGTCGCCCAAAGGATTCCCGGCACCCTCATACGAGCGAGCCTCACTGCCAGTGCCAGCCGAATGCTTCAAGCCAAATCAGGTAGAGGCCACCGCCGGCAGGCCATGCAGAAAACATCTTCAGTATCCATCTTTGCGATGACCTGAGACGGCATATCGATAAGACAAACTTTGACATTACAAACCGTTGGGATAGGTACGACGATGATACTCCAAGAAAGATTGGGCATGCATTACAGCTGTCGAACTCCTCTCTATGCCTTGATCCCGGTATGGTCTGGCCTGGTCTGGTCTTTCATCTCTGCTGCGGCCTGCCGTACTCTCCCAGTCTCGCCTCAGTCCGAGTGTCCATCCCCGGCATGCGACATTAAAACCCCCGGTTACCGCTCAAGTTTGTTGCGCACACGATATGGGACACTCGCCGCACTGGGCCACAGGCACATTGGCTGGCTTTTCACTGGCCAACTCACATCAGTCTCTCTGCATCGCGATCCGAGAAGCACCCAAAGAGTGGGAATTCTCAGTGTCGACAGCGGTCTGGAATCTCGAGGATCGCGATGACGGCCCACGACCGGCGCAGCGCTAAGACCAAACTCCGCTAGGGCGTCTAGAGCAGCATGGGAGACCCCACCAAGCGTGCGAGCCTCTGAGCTGTCCCCGCCCAAGCTATATCCGGTTCGGGCGCTGCCAAACATTCCCATGTTTGCCGTGCCCGTCAATTTTTTTTTAATTTTGGCAGCTTTGACAATTGCGGGTTTGCTGCAGGCGATGACATCCATGAATGTACCTTCTCCGCATGCTGCTGGTGGAGAGATACATGGTTGCCCCGCCCCCCGCCTGCCGTTCGAGCCTCTGTTCAATGGAGCACTGGAGACTTTTTTTCTTCGTCCTTTGGCTTCCTGAACTGACTGACATTGGAAGCTCTTGCATTTGGCGAGATTGGCATATGTGCTAGGGAAAAAAAAAAAACATGGCTGGGTGAATACCTCAAGATGAGGTGAGGCAGCTTGCATCTCGTCCAATCTTCCTTTCCTTGTAGCTGTGTTGGTGAGAAGTAGGCGAGATACCTTAGCCTAGCAGAGCTCCTAGCATTAACACGGGATACATGGAATCCCAGCGCTCTTCATCGCATTTTGACCAGAGCTTCCGCAGCCCCCGGCACCTTGCTTTGCTTTCCGTACCTTGGATTGGCCTGGATTGCCGTTGGATCTTCTGCTGCTTTGCTGAGCTCTTGGAATTTCTTAGGTGAGCCTTGCTACTTTGGCCTAGGAAAGAAAACGAGGCAGGGCAGGGCAGGGCAAAGGAGCAATGCGAAACCCCGCCATGTCTTGCCCTTCCTGATCTTACTTGCCGTACTTTGGTACAAGGTGAGAAGTAATTAAGGTACATGACAAGACCGGCCAGGCTGGAAGCTGTTGGGAAGGTGAGGCCAGGTACCTGAGCTAAGGTAAGCTGATGGTGCTGTCTCTCTTTCTGGCCCAGTCCGTCATATCGTCACCGTCCTCGGCCGTGTTTTTCTTTCCTCCTCCTTCTCTCCCACACACACTCTCCAAACTTCTTCTCTTCCTATCACCTTTGCCTATCCCATCTCTTACAGCAGCCCGTTTATCCTCGAGGCCCACGGCCAGCTCATCCTACCGTCGAGTTGTTTCTCCTCCATCTCCGTCGCCTCTCAATCAATTGCACCTGCAATTGCCACTCGCTCCATCTAGCTGCGGCTTCACCCTCGCCCAAACCCCAGCAACCGGCCCATTCTTTTTCTGGCCGGAATCGTCTCCGCATAAGCCAGTGCGCTCTCTCCCACGTCCAGGTCGTCTACAGGCCCCATCCACGCCCAAGGTTCATGGTCCACGGCCACAGCTTGCTGCCCGTCGTCCCCAGGCCCCGTCCTCGACCTCGCCCTCATTGATACCCACGTCGCCGATCTGTCCGCGGGGCACGAAAGCTGCCTCCTACAACCTACGCAAATGGTCCCGAAAACCATGGTATCCAACGAAGTATACCTCCTCCCCCTCAACGACGATGGCTCGCCTCAGGTCGCTGGCGAATACATCTATCTCGCCCCAAAGACAAACGATCCTGTAACAATTCGCTTTGCAATCGAGGGTACCTCGTCCATCTGTCGCCATGGCAGTCTGTGGGTCAACATTCCAGAGCAGGGCGCCGAGTTTCACAGAGATCAGTTTCGCGAGTTCAAGTAAGCTTCCTCTGCGGCCTCCACTGCTCCTAATTGCCATTGTCCAATTTCTGGCGTATATTTGTGTGTGTAGCTTGCGACTTATGCGTTTTCTAGACTGAAGCCTGACTTCAATCGGACAATTGAAATCTCCATCCCCATCTTCCAGGCTGGCGCCTACGCCTTCTACACCACCTATGCCGAGCTGCCAGAGCTTGAAGAGGAGCTCGACTCAACTCCTCAGACCGGCGCCACCAACAAAAAGACGCCCCTCTACTACATCGATGTCGCCCCGCGTCTCAGTCTCGATGGCCGCCCGCTGCCATTGCCCGCTCTGTCCATCTTCTCAGTCATTAGCAAGTTTATGGGCAAATACCCAGGCGACTGGGAAAAGCATCTTCGCGGTATTAGCGATCGCGGTTACAACATGATTCACTTCACCCCGCTGCAGGTTCGCGGTGCTTCCAATTCCCCATACAGCTTGTACGATCAATTGGGCTGGGATCCCGAATGCTTCCCTGCCGGAGAGAAAGACATTAAGGGCTTGGTGGAGAGCTTAGAAAAGCAGTATTCCCTCCTTAGTTTGACCGACATTGTCCTCAATCACACGGCACACAACACCGCATGGCTGCAAGACCACCCGGATGCCGGATACAACTTGGTCACGGCACCTTGGCTAGAGTCGGCGTGGCTGCTGGACTCGAAGCTGCTGGAGCTTAGCGAGAACCTTGAGAAGCTTGGACTTCCCACCGAGGTGAAGAGCGACGATGACCTCATCAAGATTATGGACGCCATCAAGAAGCAGGTGATCTCTGAGATTCGCCTCTGGGAATACTATGCCATTGACGTCGAGCGCGACGTTGAGGCGGGCTTGGAGGCTTGGGTGGCTGGCAGCACCACCCTGCCGCAAGACACCACTGGCGACGCAAATGTGACGGGACTGAAAGACGCATCTCTCAAAGACCAGGCCGACTTCCTCATCAAGAACGGCCTCCAGGGCGGTGACCGCATGGGCGAGAGGTTCAGGAGAAAGGTCGATCCCAAGGTGGCTTCTGGTCTTCTGTCTACCATCTTTGGACGATACGAGGGTGAAGAGGGTAGCGGCCCGACAAAGGCGGCAGCCAAGTCAAAGCTGGTGTCTATTCTCGACGAGATCAACCTGCCGTTCTACAAAGAGTATGACAACGAGCTTAGCGAGATCCTGCAGCAGCTTTTCAACCGTATCAAGTACTGCCGACTTGATGAGCATGGCCCGCGTATGGGCCCCATCAACAAGGAGTTCCCTCTCATCGAGACATACTTCACTCGCCTGCCCAAGAACGACACAACGGCCAAGAACAAGCCCGAAGAGAATGTCTTGGTCAACAACGGTTGGGTTTGGGGCGGCAACGCCCTGGTCGACAACGCCGGTCCGGATTCTCGCGTATACTTGAGGCGCGAGGTCATTGTCTGGGGCGACTGCGTGAAGCTCCGCTACGGCAAGGGCCCCTCAGACAGTCCTTTCCTGTGGGAGTTCATGACCAAGTATGCCCGTATGCTCGCCAAGTACTTTGCCGGTTTCCGCATTGACAACTGCCACTCTACGCCAATCCATGTTGCCGAGCACATTCTGGACGAGGCACGCCGAGTCCGACCGGATTTGTATGTCGTGGCAGAGCTGTTCTCTGGTTCCGAGGAGATGGACTACGTCTTCGTGAAGAGGCTGGGTCTGAGTGCTTTGATCCGTGAGGCCATGCAAGCATGGAGCACCGGAGAGCTCAGTCGCCTGGTTCATAAGCACGGCGGTCGTCCCATTGGAAGCTTCGAGGTTGACGAGATTTCAAAGGCAGACCCCAAGTCTCCAATGAGCCCTATGAGCCCGGCCAACGAAGGCAGCGACCTGCTCAACGGGAGCAGCCCGTCCTCGCGAGAGATCATCCGGAGGATCAAGCCTGTACCAGTTCAGGCCCTCTTCATGGACTGCACTCATGACAACGAGACCCCGGCTCAGAAGCGTGATGCACGCGATACCCTCCCGAACGCTGCTCTGGTCAACATGTGCGCTAGTGCAACTGGCAGTGTCATGGGTTATGATGAGATCTACCCCAAACTTGTTGACCTCGTCAACGAGACTAGGCTGTACACGTCTGAGTCATCCTCCAAGCCTGTTAAGATTGGTGGCGGCGGAAACGGCATTGGTGGCATCAAGAAGCTCTTGAACCAGATCCACACCCTCATGGGCAAGGACGGATACGACGAGACTCACATTCATCATGAGGATCAGTACATCACCGTACACAGAGTACACCCTGAGTCGAGAAAGGGATACTTCCTGATTGCCCACACTGCTTTCCCTGGCTACGGCAACGGCAATGGCGCTTTCAACGCGGTACACCTTGGAGGCACCAAAGCCCGTCATCTTGGCAGCTGGATGCTTGAGGTGGATGCAAGCGATGAGGCTCGCAAGGAGGCCTTGGACGACAAGAAGCTGCTGCGTGGCCTGCCTAGCCGCGTCGTAGATGTCCCCGGCGTTCGCATGGAAGTCAAGGGCGACGATACCATTATTACTGTGCGCGACAAGTTCCCTCCTGGCAGCATTGCTCTTTTCGAGACATGGATCCCGGCAGCTGAGCACTCATCTGGTCTCGACAACTACGTCACTTCGGGAGCTAGGTCCGCGGTTGAGAACCTGAACCTGGTGGATCTCAACTTCTTGCTTTACCGATGTGAGGCCGAGGAACGTGATGGAAGCGATGGCAACGATGGCTGCTACGAGATTCCCGGCTACGGCAAGCTCGTTTATGCCGGTCTTCAGGGATGGTGGAGTCTTCTGAAGGATATCATCCGGGACAACAACCTTGCTCATCCTCTGTGCCAGAATCTCCGTGACGGCCAATGGGCTCTGGATTACATTGTCGGACGCCTGGAGCGCATCAGCAAGACTCCCGACTTTGAGAACCTTGAGAAGCCCGCCGTCTGGCTCAAGGAGCGGTTTGATGCTATTCGCAAGATCCCCAGCTTCTTGCTGCCGAGATACTTTGGCCTCGTTCTGCGCACCTTGTACACTGCCTCTTGGGAGCGTGGACTTGAACTCATGAACGACAACGTTCGCGAAGGACAATGGTTCCTCCAAAGTCTCGCCATGGTCAGCGTGCAAGAGACTGGCCTGGTCAAATCCGGCTCTTTGTGGCCCAAGAAGCTGGTCCCATCGTTGGCTGCCGGTCTGCCTCATTTTGCCGTCGAGTGGGCGAGATGCTGGGGACGTGACGTCTTCATCTCCTTGCGTGGTCTTTACCTTGGCACCGGCCGTTTCGACGAAGCAAAGGAGCACATCCTTGCCTTTGCCAGCGTTCTAAAGCACGGCATGATTCCCAACCTGCTCAGCAGCGGAGCTTTACCGCGTTACAACTCTCGCGACTCCATCTGGTTCTTCCTTCAGTGCATCCAAGACTACACCAAGTTCGCACCCAATGGATTGGATCTGCTCCAGGAGAAGGTCAAGAGACGCTTCCTGCCTTACGACGACACCTGGTTCGATGTCGATGACTCCCGCACCTATTCCCAGGAGAGCACCATCGAGGACATCATCCAGGAAGCGCTGCAGAGACACGCATCTGGCATGTCCTTCCGTGAGGCCAATGCTGGTCCCTCGATCGACTCGCAGATGAGTGACAATGGCTTCAACATTTCCATCAAGACAGACTGGGACACTGGCATCATCTTTGGCGGTAACCAGAATAACTGCGGTACATGGATGGACAAGATGGGCGAAAGCGAAAAGGCTGGCTCAAAGGGTGTTCCCGGCACACCCCGTGACGGTGCTGCCATTGAGATTACTGGTCTCCTATACAGCACTCTGAAGTGGGTGGCGTCGCTCAACCAGCAAGGCAAGTACCAGTATTCGTCCGTGAAGAAGGCAGACGAGTCGACGATTTCTCACAGAGAGTGGGCCAACCTGATTCGTGACAACTTTGAGCGATGCTACTGGGTTCCTCTTTCTTCTGAGGAAGACGCCAAGTACGATGTCAACCCGCAGGTCATTAATCGCCGTGGTATCTACAAGGACTTGTATAAGTCTGGCAAGGAGTACGAAGACTACCAGCTGCGTGCCAACTTCCCCATCGCCATGTGCGCGGCACCTGAGCTCTTCGATCCCGCGCATGCGCTGCACGCTCTCTTGGTAGCCGACAAGTCCATCCGTGGGCCTACAGGCATGGCAACTCTCGACCCCGCCGATCTCAACTACAGGCCGTACTACCGCAACAGCGAAGACAGTGAGGACTTCGCCACCAGCAAGGGACGAAACTACCACCAGGGTCCGGAATGGCTCTGGCCTACTGGTTTCTTCCTCCGTGCCCTGCTCAAGTTTGACCTCGCCAGAAGAGGCGACCAGGCTGGACGCATCGAGGCCTTCCAGCAAGTCACGCGGAGACTCATGGGCTGCAAGCAGATGATCCGAGAAAGCGTCTGGGCCGGACTCGCGGAACTGACGCAGAAGGATGGCGAAGATTGCCCCGATTCTGTAAGTTGTTTCTTGTTGTAGACAGTGGCCCATTTGCTAACAAACAACAGTGCCCAACACAGGCGTGGTCTGCCGGTTGTCTGATTGACTTGTACATGGATGCGGCTGAAGAGCAAAGCGACAAAGCCAAAATCGCCTTACCTGTAAGGACCAAGTAAATGATTCGACGTTGCGAAAACTAATAACTCCTACTGGGGACTGTATTCAAATTAGTTAGACGCTTTGAGAGTTTCCACGCGGATGATGCAGAGAAGACACCCTGGGCCCGATCAAAAGCAGTTTGAACTTTGTTGATTTTTGGATCCGAACACGACACGCGTTTAATGGTATATATATAGACTGCATTAATAACCTAGCATGGTACCTCTGAACTGCGTCCTCTTCGCTTGTGTCACACTTGTAGATGTCGCATAGTTAAAGCACACGAGGGTGAATAACTTTGGGCTTTGCGTAATCTTGACGCGTGCCGCACCCCTGTCATAACACCCCACTCAAACCGAATCGAATACATGAGATTCTTGACAGGTTCGCACCTCTCCATCTCCTCGCCCCTTAGCTGGAAAGCAGGAACCTCATCAACCCACGTCTCAACCCTCACCCTCCTCCAATGTTGCGCCGCCACCCTCGTCCAAAACGCGACAAGTCTCGCTTCCGTGTGCCTATACAGCCTCTGGCCCTTGTCTGGCCCTTGTGCATCTCCTCCCTCCGCGCCTCGCCTTCCGTCGAGCCCGCCGTGCGGCCGAAGATTAGGTTGTTTGGTTTTCCCGAGAGTAGAGCTAGCAGGAAGGCGGCGTAGGTTTCCTGGTCTTGTAGGCTGAAGCAGTGCTGGACGTGGTTTGCGGTTATGATGGAGAAGTTGTTCCGCCAGGTGGAGGGGAGGGTTGAGGGCGTTTGCGCGGAGGAAGGCTATTGGGGTGTGAGGGTCGTTGAAGAGGTGTTTGCCGGCGGGGGAGAAGGAGGGGGTTAGGTCTGTTCCGTGGAGGGATTGTGGGGGTGAACCTGCGTGGACCTGGGAAGTTGTATGTAAGTTGGTTGATGGCCAGGATGGTTTGATGATATTACATGGCTTTCTATGGGGTTGGTGGTGAAGGTGCGTAGAGTGTAAGAGGTCAGGCAGGAGAGATAAAAAAAAGAAGGACAAATGGAAGGGAAGGATAAGGTAGACGCACCAGACTACGTAGATCCTGTCCAACGGCCCATCCAAAGTCGAGGAGTTTCTCGCCTCGTTGCGTACGCCGTACGGCTTCGTCGAATTCCTTGTTGTTGCGGAGTTGTAGCTTGAGGAAGAGCCAGAGGCCTATCCATGGGTAGGGACAGTCGTTCCATGCCTTTTTGCGCTGAAGAGAGAGAGGCCGCGGGTTAGTATTACGTTGACGATGCTGAGGAAGTCGGGTTTGAGAAAGTCCAGGGGAGGAAATGTGAGTGTGAGTTTGAGAGGTCGGGCGGTGAGCAACTTACAGCTTCTTCGAGGTGTTCGTGGATCTTATCTTCTGGGATCTTTGCGTGTTCAACAAAGAGCCGTTTTGTGTGTTCCTCGAGAGGGGGGAGGTCCAGAATGGCGAGTTTGTGTCTCTGTCTGTGGGGATGCGGTGGGCTGGGAGGTTGGGTGTTGGTTCATCGGCCATGGCTGTAGAAAACGGCAGGTGGTAGAACAATTATTGGAAAGACGAAGACAGAGTCAATTTGCCAACTCATGTATGGGAAGACGAGGGGAGTCAAGATGCTTGGGATGATGTCTTTGTCTTGTATTTACAAGACATGCGGATAGTTGCAAGTGTCTGTGCGACCATTCATAGGTGCACGAATGAAGAGCACCCTCTCTAGTTTGAGCTCGCGTGCCGGTAGCCGTTGAATTGGTGTCCACGCCTGTGATTGAGTGAGGAAGAAGTCTCAATTGAGACCTAATGTGTACACGAAAGACATCCTGTTACATGATCATGGCCGAAGACTTTCATTCGCAGATCATGTATCCGGCTGGGACCTATCACAGTTGTAGAAATTTACCTGTCCGTGTTCACTCATTTTCGGACGAAAGTCAGATTACTTACACTTCAGGAAGTGGTTGGCAGGAACATGCATGTTGATATGCCATCACAAGGAACTTCGCAACCTGGAACACCGTGTACGCTATAAACCCTCTTCCACAACCTTGATCTGATCAAGATATCAACTAGAAATGTTGGGCTCGTCACACAGGCAAGATATGGAACGAAAGACTTTAAGCATACTGCCAAAAACAAAGAGATACAATACTTGCGTCCTCGCCTCTTCTTGCCATCCTTCGTTGCGGGGGGAGCCCCACCCTTCAACGTATCTCGTCCAAGCTACCTATAGAGTCTGATCATCTTGAATGACAATTGGCAGTAGTTACAAGACCCGTCAATTGAACAGCAGAGCTCGACATAGTGGACGCCGAATTCTTCCAAGTGAAGCCGAAGCGGAGTGCAAACGATACTCGTCCCGCACACAAGCTCGAACCAATTATGAAGAAAGAACCATCGAAAAATCCACCGCGATGCCTGCGAAACATCCTGCAGGTGCCAGGACCTCTGCGCCCACATGGCAGACTGTTTGATCGACCCGCTCAGACAAGCCTCATGATTGTGGATAACACTCTTTGGCAAGGGATTGAAAAAAACAGCTTGCGCATACGGATACAACCACGGGATATCGGCATCGAGTCAGTTACAGTTGCAAAACAAAACATTGCTGGTGCTCTTGATGTGAAGCGTTTCAGTGGCTGTGGTTGTAAACGGGTATGAGAAATTACCATTTGGCTTTTGGATGATGCTAAGTTGACCAAGCGAGTCCTCCCGCTTTTCGGGGCCTGTCTTCGAAGAACATTGCCCCCCGGGGCCCAAGGGAAACAGGCCGCTTCTGTTACGCAGCTGTGTGAGACTGGGGGTCTCCTGCCATCGGCCTGTTTCCGCCCCTTCAAACCTGCCCTTTTTGATTGCGTGGTTTCACTGTCAAGAACCAGGACCACCAATGTTGCTTGTGTCCAACGACAGAACCCTCCATTGTTTCCAGCCGTACGCCTAATCAATGACCAAAGGAAAAAAAAAAAGAGAGCAACAAGTATTGCCTGGGAACAAGTATGTGTGAATGTCCAAACACCAATGCCGTGAAATATGTGAACGCCGTCTCGTTAAGCCGTTGAGAGATAGTGATGAAGAGTGATGCCGCACAACATGTCTACCGAAGTCGCACTTCTATGTCCGCTCGTTGACAACCCACTTCTTCTTCTCCTTGGGGGGCTTCTCATCGTATACGGCCGGCGGCGGGCCCGGCATGAACTGGCCGGGGGAGTTGACGATACCAGCTTGGTTGACATTGACACCAGAACCAGCAATGATGCCGCTGGGTCCCTTGTGTGCGTGCTTGCCGAGCTCATACATGCGGTCCTTGCGGCGGAGGTACCGTCGGCGCCAGATGCAGGCGCCAACCCAGATGCCAGCAATGGCGACAACGAGGATGACAAGCATGACCACCCATCTCCAGTGGTTGGAGAGCCTGTATTGGATAGGTTAGCGATTGCCGGGGATGCAAGGCTCTAGAATAGGCTCACCAATCGCCGCCATTTCCACTGTTGGAGGATCCTTTTGAAGCTCCGCTTGTCGAGGAAGATCCTGCCGAGGACGAAGATGCAGTCGCAGCGCCGCCTGTGACAGAATTACAGAATGAAGTGTACCATCCTTGGATACTGCTGAAGCCAGCGTCGTCGCATCCAGCGGCGGGGCAGACACCGCCGGCAGCTGTTGAGAAGGCCTGCAGAACACCCTGGCTACAGAAACATCTGTCGTAGGTGTTGGCATCTGCTGCCGCGACAGCAGGAGGAACACAGGCGCCGTTGGCGTCGTAGAGAGGGCCACAGTTCACAGCGCACGCGGGCAACTGCGCAAAGGGCATAATCGTTGTTGAAAGGCCAGCTGCATTATGTTTAGCTAGGGGTTTACCGTCCAAATTTGCGGGATTGTCACTTACACATCTTGACGGTATTGGCGAGTTGTTGGAGAGTAAGGGAACAGATGGAGCGTTGGAGAGGGAAAAAGGAGAAGGAATTCGGAGAGAAGTAGGCAACTTGTCAGCCGTTACGGCCAAAACAAGTCGTTGGAATGCGGAGACGTTGGAAGCAATCGATGGTAGGTATTCCCTCCTTATTGCGGTGGTCCAAGACACGTCGGGTGGCACGAGTGCGAAATTGAGCCACAATCCAGCGAGTCAAGCCCAGAAGATTGGCGGCCGGAGAGGAATGCGATGCACAGTTGGCAGCGGTGAATTCGCAGATTGAATTTGGTCGCAGCAAAAAATCCCGGGTTGCGAATAGTGCCCTTGGCGGATATGCACGTCAGCGTGTGGTTTTCGTCCCAAGTCGATCGAGGTTGAGCCAGGTCCAGCTGCCGTCCCAGGTTCTGCCGCACAGATTGCTTCAAAACGTCGTAATGTGCGTTTAGATGCACGAAAGCCAAGTTCTGAAAATTTCCGGGAAAGATTCCGTGCGTATGCAAGTCCTTCTTGTGATTTTTCGTGTTTCGGCTTGTCACGTCGAGGAAGCGTGGATTCTAACAATTGCGGGTGTTTGTCACCAGTGTTCGGTCGGCTCGGGCTTCGGAGGATGGGGCTTAGGTATTTGGAGGAAGCGAGATTCTCGTATACTTTAGGACGGGTCCTGTAAAGCGGCGTTTCGGTGGACTTTGGTCTGGATTCCTCGTCGTTTGTACGTCGGTCGGCCAGGGCGGAGGTGGTGCAAGCGAGTGACGATGATCGGGAAGCGAACGTCGAGTGCGTGAAGCTTGACGATGTCGGTCGGCACGGCTGATAATGGGATTCGAGGCTTCTCCGTGTTGTAGTGACGAAGCGAGCGTATGGAGAGATGGACGAGAGTAGGGAAGAGGACGGGAGAGGAGAAGAAGATCGGAGACGGATTGGTTGTGGTTTGTTGAAATGTGTCGGATACTTGGCGAAAGTGAAGGTGACGAACAGGAAAAGGAAGCGGAAGGGAGGAAATGTGGTGAGAAGGAGACAAGATGAGGGAAACGCAGGATTGATGACGGGACTGAATTTGGATGGCAGAGCCGATGCCGATGGAACATGGGCAATTGGGAGAAATCGACAGGGCGAAAAAGCAAGAAATGCGCGGTAAGACACCCGACCAAGGACGGGCGATGGATCGATGGGATGGTACGACCCAGGGGCGGTACCTTGGTTGCCACCACTTTCAAGGTGTGTGCACAAGTACATTTCCCGGCCTGTCCTGACCTGCCGATGCAGAAGCGCCAGCCCCAGCAAACGGCTAAACAGCGCCTGCATCCCCCCATCCTCCATTCATCCATCCTCCACGGCACCACCACTTCTACATCTCAGCATTCACTGTGTGTGTAGCACAGCACGACACTCCCGACAACGAACACAAACTTGGCACTAGCCACAGCGACAACACACACTGTCGACGGGCCCAAGAGGGGAAACACTAACGATCACCGGGGCCTTGCTACGCTGAAAGCATGGGAAACGCTGCAGAAACGACAGGCTCCTCATCAACTCGACGGACCAGTGGCCACCGGCTGGGTCAGAAACCGGGGCCGGGGTTCCAGCTTGACCAGCGTTTCCCCTCTAGCGAGCTGCGAAAAGCAGTCCGGTCCCTGATCGAGGGCGGGACAAGGATTGCTGCATCTTCAGGTTTAGGTTGTGGCTCCCCTCCTCTCTTGGGTTCCGTATTCTGTACGGAGTACCGTACCACGGGAGCCTGAATGGTGGAATCTCCATGGGGGTTTCGTCCCGCCGTAGCTCGGAAGGCTCGGTCACAACTTGGTTGCAGTCTTTTTCTTCTCTTCAACTTGTTGTCAGCGGTCCTCGGGCTCTATCTTGCTCTGGTCCTAATTCTAACTCTCACGTATCCGTACATCGTTTTGCTGACACTCGCTGCAGCCTGCTGCACGCAACACGGGAGTCCGTGATGCTCGTCAACTCACTGACCTTGCCGCGTATGTCTCTGACTGATTGGCCCCATTGGCCCCCAATATTGATGATGGAAGAGCACAAACCGGGCTGTGCAGCGCCAGCAAGCTAAAGAGTTGAGCTACCCGGGCCGGCCGAGCGAGCTGGGCACATCTTTACGGCAGCGCCAGCCATCCGAAGGGGGAAAAAGAGAAGGCTTGGCTATCGAAGACACCATCACGGCACCTCTGCGGCACAGGGCGTTCTCTTGGCTTGCTGTCCTGTCAACTGCGTTCCCTGCCACCAGACCCTTCTTTGTGGTTGCAAAAACGAGGACAATACCTTGCTCGACACAATCCTGGTGTCTAGGAAGGGAACAAAGGCCCCGGTCAACAAAGGTGTCGCGCGTGTTGCACGAGGCGTCAATAACAACAGCTGAAAAGGTGCGCCAACCTCCAGCTCCTACCTAGCTCTCAGCGCTGTCAACCGTTATAGCGTCTAGCTGTCCGTTTTGGTTTCCCTCCCTCCGTCTCTTACTCGAGACAACAGACTCCAGAGTGACAAGACGGAAGGACGGAAAGAGTCAAGTGGTGCAGGGGGTGGCTGGGTTACGCGTGAAGGGGGGCGCGCTATGCCCATCTAGTCATTCGTTTTCCAATCTTTCTGCAGGAAATTTGTGGAGGAAAGCTCGTCAGGGACGAAGTGGACTGGTCGAGAACAAATGAACTGGGAACTCTGCAGAAAGCGGGAGCGGAAAGTCAGAGAGTGATTGATTGACTGAGAGAAGACTTCAAGAGAGGGTCTTCCTGGGACCCAAACAGTCGTTTCTCTGTCTCAGCGGCCCTGCATCCAGCGATCAGCGCATGCTGCAAACACTTCTCAGTCAATCATTCAGTGACATTCTCGTCGCTGTCCTACAGTTGTCCTCCGTTTTTCGTCTTCTTCCCCTTGCTGCCCCCTTGCAAATAAACAAATTCATCGCCCCTTGAAGCCCCTTCTCCACTGTCCAACTACCGCACACATTTATTCATACAGTATTGTCCCTGGTGCCGTCCACGCCGTCCTCCCTGCCGGAACACTCAAAAGAACACTGAAACTGAGGCGCAAAAGGGGTGGGCTCTTGACCCTCTCTCGACGGAGAACGGAGGCGCATCCACGTGGAGAAGGGGGCCGATGATGGAAGACGAAGCGAAGCGATCTCAACGCAAAACATGTGCAGTTAGTGCACATCATAGAGAGATCTGTTACCTCGAAGGATTTTCCCTTCCCTCCACTGTAGACTCGATGGTCGCGCTAGGTTTGGCTCGCTTTGGGGAGGCTTGAACCTGGGGAACACAAGCGACCGCGAACACTAAAGAGAAAACTCATTTCTGTGTGAAACCAAAAACAGTGCCCATCGTCCGCTGCCAATTAATTTCGGTCAAAGCTTACTGAGCATGGCGGGCTTCTGATTTGGGGTGTTTGACGTCATGTAGGCTGCCCGTCTCATTTCTGCTTTTATGCTTATGCTTTTTGCTGTCCCTCACTGACAGGGAAGGGTGAACATAGGCTAGCCTGGACCAGTAAAGCAATTCAGATGTTTGAGACGATTGAGACTCTTGAGAGTCAGGTGAGAGGTGAGGTGAACCAGTTTGAGAGTGAGAGTGAGAGTGAGAATGAACCCAAGCAACTCTGTGCAGAGGGTACCTAGAGGGTGAGACGGTACGTATCTTGCTAACCTCATCTCATCGACTTGTGCCGCTGACATAAGTCGAGATGTCAACAAGCGAGCATGCGAGAATAGGGAAATTGAACCCCGGACAATTCCTCGCTCATCCCCAAAAATAATTCGGCTCTCAGTCAGCTTACGACCACCGCTGCAACTCTTCAATCTCGCCAAAAGTCCAAACTTGGTACTCAAACTCCAGACTATCGAATTCACAAGTCACACACATATACACACGCATCGGGATATCACGCACACCGTCAGGGTTGCCCGGGTATTCACTCAACTACAATCCTCCCCAACATTCCGTATCTTCTTTCCCAGCCTCTCTCAAGAGAGTTCTCAAGTGCTTCCTAAGCCTCTTGGCCGCCTGCTTGCAGCCCACGGGCGACAGCGGCAAGTGACTGTGCAACTTGCATGACGTCTCCATCTGTGCTTTGGGTCCTTGGGAGGCCTTGCCAAGCTGCGCCGTTGGGCTCGGCACGCTTGCCCGGATGCGTCCGAGAGGACGAGTGCCGAATAGGGCCAACAGCCAAGAGATGGGCCAGGCAGGGGAAGAACCGAAAAAAGCAAATACGAAGATTCCCTTGGCACTTTGCGTTCGCGGGTCCCGAAGAAGAGATTTAGGTATTACGACTTCGAAACTCTGTCGTCGATGTTCGTTGTTGGGGACGCGGTCAGATTTACATGTTCGGACGGAATAGTAGGTATGGTGAGGACTTGTTGCTCAATAGCAACTTTATGCTGCATCGAGTCGGGGCTGATGGCACTAATCAAAGCGCGCCATTCTCAGCCACCTTGGCCCCAATCTCTCAGAGTTCCCCATCAGCCTCATGAAACTTTAGCCCGAATCCACTGGCTTCTTCCCAAGCCACATCCCAACTTCATCGCCAAGCCATGACTCCAGGCCAGTCATAGCCCTCTGTATCTTCTGACATTGTGCGCACGGATTTTGGACCCCTTCATCTCCACGATGATGCGCGGGGTAATTAGAGCATCGAGAGGCTCTTCCAAGTAGGCGCGGGATAAGATGTTTATTGCAAAGTGCATCTAAGTCTATCTTTGAAGTGAAGAGTGGTGACAGAAGAGAAAATAGGCGACGTTAACCCAATGACGAGACTCTTCTAGCAACAACAAACTAGTAAAGTCCCATAGTCAAACTAGGATCTCTCGAAGTACCATGCAGTAGATACTTCATCGCGGCTGCTGCTGCTGCTGCTGCTGCGGCCGGGACGAGGCGTACGTCGCCGAGGCCCCGGACCCCTGACGTCCGTCGGCCTGCCCCGCCGCCGATCCGTCCGCCGACACCGCGGCGATGTTGTGGTATGGCTCCTGATGGAACGGCTGCGTCAGCCACATACCCATCGGACTGTCGTGAGCCCCCATGGTCGTCGTTGTTGTCTGGCTCCTGCCGAGCGATCGGTCAACTGGGACGGTGCTGGACGAGGAGGAGCTCTGCCCGTTGGATGCCCTGGTGCCGGAGCCTGGCCGGTGGGGGATTCAGTTAGCTATGGTCTCTTAGTTTTGAGGATCGGTGAAATTTTACTCTTGGACTTCGAAGAAGACTGCTTGGAGGTATGCTTGCCCATCTTGTCTTTCGTAAGGTAGGTACTCTGAAAGATACTCTTGTCTTATTGAGTGTCTGAAGGTGAGAGTATGAGTATCGATATGCAGTTATTGTTTAGGAAGATGATGATCCGAGTGATGTCTATGATGTCTCTCCAGATCGATCACCGAACTCGTGAGATTCGAGCCTCTCTTTATATTCCTCTCTCGGCGGCGTGGATCTCCTTCCCATCGTCAGCTCAAACCACTTCTCACTCCTATCAATGACAACAACAAGATTCACCGACAAGATACTCAAAAAGTCACGTCTAGCCAAGGCCACGATACGCCACCAGTGGTACATACTTTCTCGAGGAGGCTGTCCGACAAATCCAGGAACCGCTTCTGTATCGCAAGCCTGCATGGATTCTTGTGCGGCCCCATGAAAAGTGTCAAGTGTGCGAGCACAAGTACGACTTGTGGTGTTGCACTGCACTAGTGGTATTCATGCTAGTTCTTCTCTTCCCCTCGCAGAACGGCAGACTATTGCGTAAGGACTGCATATCAACATGTGACTGTGAGAAAAGTGAGGAACTCAGCGGTTGACTTGGAAGATGAGTCTTCTCTTTAGGAGATGTTCGTAGCATACGTTTCCTGTAGAGGCATGAGAGTTCGTTTCCTCCTCTTGAGCAGAAGATCTCTTCCTCTATGGGAAAGTGCTCCCAAATCTTCGTAAAAGCCACCACTCGTCTACAAACATGTCAACATCTTCGGAGCATCGAAGCCCTGCCCCTCACACCTGGCTCTCGTGGAATTCTTCCCACGTTGTAATGTCTCAGGATTAACTGCAAAGACAACCCGGCACCTACCAACCTCCCGCCGAAGACGCCCGCGCGGCCTAGTGCAGCTGCACATCGCCGCCGTCGAACATTGAGAAGAAGGAAATATTGGCCTCGTTTCCATCCGAGACCTGCGCTCGGAGCTACATGTACCTTTGCGCACCCGGGGAGGGGCAAGGGGAAGTGGGAAGCTTGGGCAGACCTGCATTTCGACCAACATCTTGGAACCACTTGCTTGACTTTCGGAAGGATACGCGATTCGGTAGAATAAGGGCTGTTATAGACTCGTGGTGCCGTGTTGCTATGTACGGAGGCCGGGGCCCGGGGTCGACCTAATCTGTTCCGCGGCTAGCTACATCTCTGTGTCCGACATGGATTGCATGGTTTGGGTCCGGGTACGAAGGGCGATTGCATCGATATGCTGATCTATTAATTCTGCCCGGTCTATTACCTGCTGTACCTCTACAGTTGTTATCTTGATAGGCTTGCAATCCCGCGAGATTCCATGAAAAGTGTGCGTAGTGATCACGTAAATCCAACGTTGTTCGTTGAACAGCCAAGGCTGTGAACAGTATACACACCAGGGAAACATCACGAGACACAAAGTCTACATATCTCGAAACAGTCACGCTTGGCAGAAGAATTCTATTGCCTCCCCCTGACGATCATCCTGACGTGTCTGGGCGTTCAACCGTGGCCCCCGTCGATTCACCAGGATAGTGACACCTTGGCAGAGCGACGTAGGACGACAGCGCTCGAGTCAATAAACTTCAGACGCGAAAGGAATCGAACTTCCAGCTGAGCGACAAGCCAGGAACGCGAGCGTCATCTCGGCCGGAAGATCGTGGTTCACCACGAAGCGGCACGGAAAGTTTCGGTATCCCACTTTCCATGTCGTGACACCTTCAATCTTCCATCCGTCGAGACAGTAGACACTCCGTCTGTCCAATCGGGGAGACCGAAGATGGTCTGAGCAGTAGGAGAAACATGATTAACCTTGTTGGAAACAAAAACAAACGGCTCAACAGAGACCATCGTCGATTGCCCATTCTCTCTTCCCCTTCTCTGCCCGAAGCCCCAGACCTTGCCCTGAGACATGAGGTCCTTCAGCGTCGTACACAACATATAGGTGCGACCAAGCTTCAAGCCAAGCATCATCCGTCAGACCACTGCCCATCAAGCCACAACTACACAACGCAGCAAAGAGAAGCAAAGAGGGGATCAAGCCTCTTTCTCGCAAGATAACGCCAAGGGCAACCGAAAGAGTTCTCGTGTACCCATCCTGCTAATCCATTCTTCTTCTCCACGGAATAAGTTCTGGAAGAAAACCGTTCAGCCCCTCAGGGGTCGGTGCCACGTGCTCGTACGACTGCGGCCACATGGTTTTGAAGACACGAAGAATCCGTGGCAGGCGAAATGTGGCGCTCGTCAGCCTGGGAGAATAGTAAGTGAGGCATCCCGAAGACGGCACAGGCTAACAGCCACAACAGTCGATTCAGAGACATTCGGGAAGCGAGCTGGAGAGTAAGCCTTCTACGTTCGCTTGTGCCTCGCGAGAGAAGCTTTTACCGGATTCTTCAATCCATTGGAACTTTTGGTCCGGGGGGAGAAAGGGATTATCGTGACGGAGATGGTTCAGCTCCTGCGATGAACCGAAGGGTGGGCTGGCTGAAATGCAACTTCTAGCGAAAATCGAACGGCCTATGTAGCGAAGATCGGGTTCAAATTTTTTTCGATGATTGCCGACCGCCTCGACACGGACTGCCGACTTTACTTTGACGATCGCTTCTTTCAATCTGGCTAGTAATATGGTCCGGGGCTCCTGACGGGTAATGAGCTGTCTAAAGTAACTACTATTTACAAATTGCAGTCATGCACCGGTATCTGATTTCCTTACGGACTCTGAGCGACTTTCACACCCAGAGCGGTGATCTCACGACAACGGCATTTGATAGGATATAAGATACGGTAAGGCTTAATACCTAGGCTTTCATAAGACATGTGTCTAAACTTTTGAGTGTTCCTTGGAATCTGAGCTCACAAGAGCCACGACTACAAGAAACGTCACTTGCTGTCTGAAATATTATCCCAGATGGATTTGCGGATAACTCAAAGAGTTTCACACCATCACAGGAACGAACGACCTGATGGCACTCCTAAGGGGTAGCTGTTTTACGGCTGGGCACGATTTGATTCCACCAACAGACCCTCATGGAGCTTACAGCAAGGGTAACTTGGCATGTTCTGCCTCGGATCACCGAGGCCCAGGATCAGTTACCGTAGATCTACTGGGTTATTCAAATGACTCTGTTTTGAAATGAGAACATTGAATGTTTTTCAAGAGGAAAACAATCCTTCTGAATATTATCAATCTGTCCAACAACGGAGCAAGCATCATCGTGGCATGGTGCACCGACCCATAGTTCAGAGTAGCCAAGAAGCCATGTCGTTTGGCTCCATCGAGTCAAGGTGAATGCAGTCTTTCGACTTCACGTTAGACTCTTTTGTGAGTATGTACCTATGATAAACAAGCCATTTACTGAAACCTGGCCCTCGAATTATCTTTAGACTAGGCCTGAATCACAGTAATCAGGAGAGGCATTGGCGATGCTTAGATGTCTTTCGTATGTGGCGCCGTGATTAGCTGCCGGTCTTACAGCATGACTCCAGACTCATCATTGTTCGGAACATCATAACACCATGAGGATCGGCGACTAATAGCGTGGCATAGATAGGCAACGTAGTATTTTCACTGATACCACCCATGCGCCATCATCGAATAATACCGGCCCGAGGCCCTTTGTGGTCAGTCGAACGGCGAACTAGAATTGCGCTTGAGCCGCGAACTTTCGACTGGTATTGTTTATCTGCGCAGCCGGCTGCTACAATGACAGACGATTGGCTGATTTCTTGGCGTTAGGGACGGTCAACGGATGCTTGGTTGCCGTCTTTGTCCCAAAAGGCGTCGGCAGTAGAACGCGTGGTGGCGCAGGATAGTTTCCCTTCCTGTCAAACCTTGCGAGAGAAGGGTCCTGGACCAAAATAGGACACCATTTCGTCGTCTTTGGGCAAAATTGAAGGTACTTGAGGCCTCAATTGAAGCCACCAAGTGTTCAACGAGATTTTGTCACATGAAGCCATCTTGAAGACTTCGCAAAATCATACAGGGCTCCTTACTATGGTCTAGACTGGGATCCGAGCTGACAGCGACGATCGTAATCGTTACCCAGATGCACGGGCTCTTGAAATGCCGGTTCCAACGTGAGGACTGGTTCACCGGACCAAAGAAATAAGACATGACACTCGAGACTAGTGACACTGAGTGCCTTGGCACGATCGATTTTGATGACTCCTATGGAATCATTTTTTGCATCGACCGGGGGAGACAGCCGCGTGCCCGGGATCTACCCCAGCCTGTACATCTTACAAGGGCCCCTGAATGCTCTGTGGTTCCAAGTCTCTGGATTTGGGATGGACTTGAATCTGGTTGCATCGGCTTACTCCAGCGCTCTGGGCCCGATTTTCACAAGATGAGTATTCTGAAAAATGACTGTGCGGCTTGAGGTGAGTTGACGATATAAGACTTTATCCCATGTGTAAGGAATACATGCATCTATGCGTAAGTTTTCTACCTGTGAGAGTTTTGGACTTACATCTCCTTCCTCTATACGTGCAACCACGTGGTTTCATCATCCACAAACAGGCGCGAAAGGGCTTGAGGGCCTCTGAGCAAGCCGGGACTGCGTAGGAGGATTGCGGTTCCATTCGATATTTGTTCATTCGTCTGGGTAAATGCCGTGTCTCAAAGAGGCTGACGGTGCGAACCGGTCGTTGAGAAAAGTTGGAGCTTTAAGGAAAGATCAACAGACGTCTATTACCGTCAATCCCAACGCTAATGCACATCCAGCAGGTCGAGGACGTAGCCATCCCAATGAAGTAAGCAAGTATGCATGCCGTTTGGATGAGGGGATCTCGTGGGGCTTCGAGCAGGCTGTTTGACTCGGACTTCTCAGACTAAGTCATTGTTGAGTACTAAGATTCCAAAACTTGACGCATGCAAGGCACCCCATCTCGCTTTCCCTGAGTGAGATTGAGTCGTGAAGATCGCAGAATCTCAGACAGAACGGTATTCGTCTGATTGGGCCATCTCTCATCTAGCGCGGGCTAGTCGCAACGTCTAGCGAACTCGGTCTGGTACGGGGCAACTGGAGCACAGACGGTATCGAAAGATCGACATGATGAAGAAGAGAGGCAAAGAAGACGGGAGGAACAGAGGCAGCCCGAGTCGAGACGAAGACCCTGCTTTTTCCCATGGGTTGCGAGCCTGCCAAAGTACCAAAACAAGGTGTTCGCCATAGCTGAGGAACGCCACAATGCGAGGGGGACAGCATGGAACAATGGGATTCGCTGCCTCGGAGGGCCTGAGCCTCTGTATCACATTGATATTATCGCCAAGCACGCTATCCCACGGCTGGATCTAGCGATCTTAGATGGGCGATCCCCATACTTCTCAGGTGCCAAAGCTGTCGTTTGAGAAGCGTGGACGAGGTCTTACTGCGGTAATAACTCTGTCTTGCAACCCACATCCACGAAAATGCTGTTGTCTTGAAAAGTGCGGCTGTCCCCTGCCCAAGTCCGTATCTGAACTGCAGGAAGATCACGACAACCCCCCTTCTCCCTTGCCTTCTTCATGCAACGTACAGACACTACAACACACCACCTCAACAATGGATCCAGCAGCATTGGCCGGCCTCACGATCTACAATTTCCCGCCCATGCCACCAAAATGGGATAGAATTGGCATATTCTACATCACATTCTGCGCAACATGGACCGCCATCGTCTTTGCGGGTATGGCCTTCCTCTGGGCCAACCGGAGGAACCCCATCTTGAGACTTCGCGGCCTACCTCTAGCATTTGGTTCCATCATCTTCCTGCACTTGTATTGGTGCATGGCTCAGATTACATACCCGATCGGCGGAACGATGCCCGTGGTCATTGCGTACGACGTTCAGTACTTTGTGATGGGTATCTGGTTTCCTCTTGGTATTGCGTGCTTCCACGCCTCTAATAGCAGATTTCTCCACGTTGCAAAGTTGCAGAGGCTTCACTTCACTGGCACTGGCGCTGGCAGTCTCCGAAGAGGATGCAATGGCTCGAAGACGTCGTGGCTTTGTCGCTTCAGGAATATGGATTATGGGAGGAGAATTCTGATTTTCATCGGTATCGGTGCGATATTCCAGGTATGTTGGATGATCGAACTCAAAAGCCCTATTCGACTGAACGATACTGACACTCACAAGTGCCTACTCACCACCGGCATGTGGGTTGCCTGCAAGAAATACCACCCTACCTTCGGCATCCCCGGCACAGAAATCGGCGGAGACAACATAGTAGAGCAGTTGATTGACCTGGGCCGCGGATGGGAGTGGTGGCCAACCCTCCTTTGGCAGTTCATTTGGACCTGGATTGTATGACTTTCTCCTTACTTTGATTCATAATCCTCAGCTCTGCGTGATACGCTGATAGCTGACTGCTTAAAGGTTGCGCCGACACTCATCTGGCGGGCATGGAGTATTCGAGATACAATGGGGTGGCGAACTCAAACCATCGGTTGCTGCCTTTCAGGGTACGCTACAATTCCTAGCCGTCTTCGCGTTCGAACTTTGCTAACAGCATTGACTTCCAAGTCTGCACGCAACACCAATGTTTCTCATTGCATCATATGTACCAGCTTTCAACACCATCAACATGTACTTCCCTCCAAGTCAATGGTTAGTCACCCTCTCTAACTCGAAAGCCTTGTAGTTGCTGATGCAGAGACCTAGGATTCATCTCTCAACCATGATGTTTGAGATTTTCACGATTTTTGTCCCACTCTTTCAAATCATTCGACTCCGTATCCTCCTCAGACACGTCACGGAAGCCAACGCAAAATGGGAGACTGAATCACAGACAACACTCAGGGCGTCAACTGTAGCATCCTTTCATGGCAAGAAACATCCAGTCTCTTCCAGCCAAGCTGAAAAGGGTCAGCCGATCGTCTGCCAAACGGATTCTGCCGACATTGGTCCAGACATTGATAGTCGCCTGTTGACAATGACCGCACTCGATCACGCTCTGAGGGAGAATCAGGGCGTCTTGCAAGAGTTTTCTGCCCTCAGCGACTTCTCCGGCGAGAACATTGCCTTTCTTGCTCGCGTCTCCGAGTGGAAATCGAGATCCTGGCCGAATGCCATTTCGGATTCGGAATCTCGCGAGTCTCTCGCCCAAGAAGAGAAACTTGATGCATACAATCTCGCCCTCCAGATTTACGCCGACTTCATCTCCCTGGAGCATGCTGATTTCCCTTTGAACCTTCCCTCCCAGGATATGAAGCAGCTGTTCCGGGTATTTGACAAGCCTGCCCGCATCTTGTTTGGGGAAGACGCTTCTGTCAACACTGCTGTCCCCTTCGATGACGCTTACCTTAGATCACGCACAGGGTCAAGCTCGGGGAGCAGCGGAGATATCCGGCATCAAGCTCGCTACACCGGTGATATCCCCGCGGGATTCAGCTCTACGGTGTTTGATAGCGCACAAGGCCACATCAAGTATCTTGTGTTGACAAACACCTGGCCTAAGTTTGTCCGGGAGATGCACTCCAGGCGACGGTCCAGCGAGACTAGCCGGAGTGTTATGACAGCCGAGACGACAAAATCAGAGTCTTCTCTTCTGACCAAAGTCTCGAGCAGTGTCTCGAGTCTTCTGAGATCTGTCAAGGCTATTTAGGATTGGCTTGCCCGAATCTTCTTGGCTGTGAAGGCGACGTATCATGACGCCTTCTCGAGGCCATTTTCTTTTCACACTACGTCACAGACGGTAGCCCACCACTTTTCTTTCGCTTCCATACTTAACTCAATACCCGGTTGAAGAGATTCAACCAACATACTATAGTACTAGTACCATTCTTCATGTCTCTCACCCAGTCCATAGTTGGCAGTCAGCCACCAATTCACTACTGTATCATCTCAAGTTTGGCCTTAACTACCTACGTCTACCATGATGTACAGAATTGTCAGTTTGTAACCCGAGTTTAAACTTGCAAGACGGCTGAAAACGTTTGAATATACTTAGAGTCAGCTAGACTTTTGACCCACGTGCTTAAGGTCAGCGAGGGTCCAGATACCTTACTCTAACGATCTCCAAGCAATTCTAATTGCAGGACTGAACTCGACAGCCATCATTTGAAGTATTTTGTCACCAAAGACATTGGATTCCTAAGACTAGGTTGAAAGAAAAAAGACCAAACATCTTTAGACACGCTTGCAATCAGTAATCTACACCCGCTCTCCCTCGAGCCTGTCATGTTGAATGTTACACCACCACTATCTCCTTCTTTCCCCTCAGATGCAGCTAAGTAAACCCCCTTACGCCTCACCCCAGATCTCGTCAGCAATCTTCCTAATCAGAGAAAGCTTGCTCTTCTCGTCCTCCAAGCTCAACGGGTATCCGCTCTCATGCGTGCTGAAACCACACTGGGGAGACACGCAGATACGCTTGAGCGCCTCCTCCTTGGTCTCACCGCTTCCCTTGGCGACGTACTCCGCAGCCTTGAGGACGCGGGCTTTCATCTCCTCCTTATCCTCGAGCTTGGGGATCTTGGTGCTAATGATACCCACGACGACGTTCTTGTTCTTGGGAAGGAACTGGAGGGGCTCGAAACCGCCGGCGCGCTCAGTGTCGTACTCGAGGTAGAACGTGTTGACGTTGAGGTTCTGGAAGAGCTTTTTCGCGATGATGTCGTAAGAACCCTCGGCGAAGTGGCGGCCCCCGATGAAGTTGCCGCGGCACAGGTGGATACCGGTGTGCATGTCTTCGGGAAGCTTGCTTACTGTGTCGTTGTAAAGAGCAATGTAGGCGTCAAGGAGGTCTTCGACGGTGCCTTCGTTGTCCTTGTCCTCCTCCCAGCCCTTGCGGAACTGTTGCGAGCAGAAGTCTGCGAGAGGTTAGCAATTGTAATGTTGCCGGACCCAGCTTACTCACAAGCCATGCCGGGGTCGTCAAATTGAACGTTGCGCAAGCCAGCGTCGTAGAGCTGCTGGAGTTCGGCCTGGTAAACCTTGGCAACATCCTTGAAGTACTCAGCATCGTTGGCGTACGCCTCCTTGGTGTATGCTCTGCCCTGCTTGTAGCGCATGTGGAACCAAGCCGGCGTGATCATTGTCAACTTGATGTCCTTCCACTCCTCCTTCGGCAGGGCAGCTTGCACCAAACGCAGCTCGTGCAAGTTCGACTTGGACTTTGAGGGCGAGTGGGACAGCTTTCCGCCAGCGATGACGGAGTCGCCGGGCATGACCTTGCGGTCCTTCTCGATGAGGCTCACCACGTCGGGGTGGTATAGCCGGAACATGCTGGCCTCGGCATCCTGCAAGCGGGTAGAGCCTTCGAACTCATCCCACATGAGGCCCCAGAAACGAGTGCGGTTGAATTCGCCCGAGGTGACGCCCTTGATGCCTAGGTCGCGCTGTAGCTGGACGACCTCGGCGACAGACTCCTTCTCGACAGCGGGAAGACCGGCTTCCTCCTCGGACAGACCCTGATCGCGGATCTTGCCTTCGCGAATATCGAGGAGCTTCTGAGGGCGAAGGAGAGAGCCCATGTGCTCTGCCCTGAAAGGGGGTGCTTGGTGGAGCTTGGTGGACATTTTGGAAGGACTACTGGTATCAATGAACTGCTGGGAAGTAAGATGTCTGTCTCTTTACTCTACAAAACACCCCTCACGTCGAGAATTTTAAAGGTCGCGATATCTCGGTGGGTGGCCAATCTATCTAGTGTCGAAGGCGGGGCAACCGGATTTATAGCAAACGGATTTACATGGCGGGGCAAAGTGAGGGGTCAATTCATTCAGACATGTATTGTTTGCCGATTGATGGCCAAGGTTGAGCTGAAAGCTAGTCGCCAGGGGTCAGAGTAGCTCACGTCAGCCAGTGTGAAAACCCAAATAGATGGGAAACCAGAGTTGGTAGCATTGGCCGAAAGGTTGTCTCCTTCGAAGCCGTCCCGCGCGGCCGACTCTTCGTCGGAGCTCTGAAGAATTAACTAGCTTCTGGGGTGCATTTGTCCCCTCTTCTTATTGTCCGAGAAGCAGCTTTACCCCTCATTCTCCACTCCAGTACTTCGGCAGTCGCATGGCCAATATTGATGTAAAGTCCCATTAAGAAGACGGGAAAACATCGTCTGTCAACCCCAAGTTAATTACTACGCCCCCGACAATTCGACGTCCTCGCTTCCGTCTGTGAGCAAGGTGAGAGGACACTGGAGAAAGTAAATGAGTTGACTGAAGTACATAACAGAAGAAGTGGCAAAACTCTGACGACAATTACATTACAAGCATGGTCACATCGTTACCGGGGTCGTCGATAACGTTGGGGCGTAGTCGGTCGACCTTCATTTAATCGCGAACATGTGTGCCAAGTTCATGTTTGTCAGAGTGGAGACACTCTGTACAACAGAGAAGACCAAGCCCTTTGCCGACCAGACTTTCGCAAACAAAGTTCTCAGTTACGAGCAGGGGATCGAAGCCAAAGGCACTGTTCAGAATATGAAAGCAGCTGTCAAATTGGAGGTCCAATCCGACCAGCGAATCAAAGGCAACGCAGTGACCGGCAACGGTCCCTATAAGTCAAACCCCCCACTTCCTGGCACCCCCCTGTTTCTGGCACCCACAAAAACGATGGGATCACAACCCAACCTCCTCATTACTATTAACTATTGATCCTCAACCTACAACTGCCAGCCTCACTAGGGCATTCAGAGTCGCTGGATTCAGCCGTAATAACCTCCTTTTCACCCGCTTCGATTTGAGCCCGATGGATATCCCTGATGTTCGCAAACTTCGTGTTGGGATCGATCTGAACAGTCTTCCTCTTCCTAACTGCAGCGTTGGTAACAGCCCTCAGGTGAGCCAGCTGCTGCTGGGCAGCTGCCAGTTGCCAGGCCTGCTCTGTGAAGCCTTTTTTCACCTTCCTGAACAGCAGCCGTTGAGTGCTGGTATCATTGTCGAGTTGGGTGTATAAGTGCAGTTGACCGCTGAGCTCTGCCAGCTTCCTGGGTGTCGACCAGACCACTGCAGAGGAAGCAGAATCCCATGGCTCAACAGGGGTAGTTTGTTGACCATTATGGCATCGCTTTTTGCCCCGACTGGTTGGTTTGGGTGTGGTGGGCTTAGCAGAAGGCTCAGGTAATACCATAGGGTTCATCAGGGGCTTAACCATCGCTACAGGGTGTAGACCAGTCCACTTCCAACCACTTCTGATGTTCGAGACTGATAGACCAGCAAGTCGAGCCTTCTGGTAACAGTCCAGGAAGTTCCTTTTACCTATAATGGTAGAGTCGTTCCATTGAGACAAGTAACCGAGCTCCTTCCGATAGGCTGACTTAACAGGGCTGAAGACAGACTGGTCAAGTGGCTGGAGGACATGAGAGGAGTGTGGTGGTAAGAACAGTAAATGGATATTGTTAATATAGCAATTCCACATGAAGTCTGTCGTCGTATGACTCCCATGCCCATCCACAATCAACAGTCGAGCCTCGCCCTCAGCCTCGGGCATAGTCTGTGGGATAAACACCTTCTCTAACCATTCAATGGCAGTTAAGTCTGTAGTCCAGCCATTATCTGTTGCTGTAAACTCCCACCCATCGTATGGAACCAGATGTAATGGAAACCACTGTTGTTGGACCGTCTTCCCTTGAAAATGATAAGAGGACGAAGTGCCCTACCCAAGGCTGAGATACACTCAATGATAGAGACCCATGCCCTCGACCCAGGTTGTTTCTTGCGAACAGACGTCGTCTCAGCCATGCCCAGCACTAACCCATTAGCTCCTGACCCTCGAGGATGCCAGTCTCATCCATATTATATCTGTTGGCTGGTTTGATGTCCTTGATCTCAGGGATAGCAAGGAACTTAAACCAGTTCCTAATGACCTCAGTAGATGCCCCATTAACGCGTCTAGAATCGATGGAACGACTTCTCTGAACCTTAATGATAGGGTTCCTTCTCACGAAGGCATAGATCCAGCCTTTTCTAATGGTTTGGTATCCCCAGCAGCAGCCAGAACTCGCTCTGCGAATTCCTTCACCTGTTGGTGCGTTGGTGCGAGGCCCAGCGAAGCCTGAATGCGAACCCATTGTGCCAGCTTACTCTCCTGGTCAGGAGACAGCCTCTGCCAGTCAGCAAAGCCACTTTCCTAGTCTGACCACCTTGGAGACGTAGTTGGAGGGTTGATCGTGGTATCCCATACTCCAATGAGGCTCTCTTTTGACTCTTGCCGTTTGAGATGTCCTCGAGAGCCTGACAAGCTGATCTTCGGTATATTGAGGCATTAGATATAGAAGAAGGTATGTGCAAAAATGAGCCCATTTGGACTCAATTGAAAATGTTGTGATAAAAGGAGGTTGGGGGTGGGCATTGCGTTGTGGTGGATTTTCGCGTTTTTGTGGGTGCCAGAAACAGGGGGGTGCCGGGAAGTGGGGGGTTTGACTTATCAACTTGCAACAGTCCAGTTAACCTACCCTTAGAACCGATCCTTTCCACTTTGTGCAGGAATCAAGACATAGACCGATACAATTTCATCACCCAAGGAACCAGGCGATTCGATCCAACCACTCTGTGATAGAGATACCAACAGCAGCTGCCATGGCTCAACGAGGTGCTATGGCGCTACTGAGCGATGATTTCCAGACGCTTCGCTCCATAACAACGGAGTCAAAATGTAGGTGACATGAATTTTCTTTCTGGGCAAACATGAAATCTTCATCTCCATCTCCGGCTGAGGGCTGGGTGGCTTAATCACTAACTCGTTTCCAAACACACAGGGAAACTTGCGATCTTAGAGAAGAAATTTGAGGAACTTGAATCAACCCAGAACAAATTGGTGGCAGAACAGCGTGAGTGTTTTGCCGACATGAATATCATATGAAATAAGAAAAGCTGATTGATTGATTTCGCAGGGGAAATGAAGCTGCGTGGTCAACATGAAAGTAGTCAAATATCGACAGCATCACCCGAACAACAGACACGACTTAGTCGACAGGATCTTCAAGCCATGCTTGGTGTTTCTTTGCAGCGAATAGAGATGGCATTGGAGAACGTCGGATCAGTCAGTAGGGTGGAGGGAATGACCGGGGGCGATCTCGTCAAGAAATTGACCCAAATCCAAACATTCCGCAATTGGATGCAGTCAAATAAGTCGGAGATCTTGTTTCTCCGGATTCATGAGGCTGGGAGACTGATCACACCCCTTTCAAGCGTTTGCTTGCCATTAGTTGCCAGTCTCCAAGATATGGAGCCAGCCGTCACTCTTCACTACTTTTGTGGTGTCCTCCGCGAGGACAGCGCGCAAAGTCGCTCCCATCTTTTGCGCAGTTTGATCGTGCAGTTGCTTGAGAAACTACCAGCTGAGCGAACACTGGCCATGGATATCAACTACGCGCTGCTATCTGAGTGGGATTTCAACGCCTTGCGGCAGCTATTCGAGATCACTTTGTTGTCTATGCCAGGAGCAGTGATCTTCTGTGTGATTGATGGTTGTTCACATTATCGAAACGAGGATGAGCTGCAGGTCACCTTGGAATATTTGCTCGGGGCCTGCCAAGCACAGTCTCCCGTCGTGAAGCTGAAGCTTCTTCTGACGTCTCCTGTGCCTCTACATATATCCCAGCAGATGCCAGAAGGCATGATGGTCTTTCTTCCTACCGTCGCAACGCAGAGTAGGCCCGGTTTGACCTATGGCTGGCAGCCGAATGCGCTTTTCCGACGGCAATTCGATGGGGAACGGTCAGGAAGTCCGCCACCCGTACTCTACCGCAACCCAGAGGATAATTGGTAGAGCATAATAAAGTGCCGGACGTGCTCTTTGAGTTGAGGCTGGGGCTTCCGAGCAATTGAACATTGCTACGACCCATCTCATCCCCTACTACTTGAACGCTGATTCAAATTAAATTAAATGGATTCTTTTTTTTTTGGCATTCAAACTAATATTGAAACGCTGAGCATATTCAGGATCGAATGTGATAGGTGTGATCCAGTCGGTTCGGTCGGCTCAACTTCCATTACTAACCTCCTCTCCCGAGCCCTCAGCAAGCATGTTTGATGTCCATAGCAGCTGGCACTGGACTCTTGCACATTATGTAACAGTGGTAAACCCTTTTTACGTATATGGATGTCGTGAAACGACTGATTTTATTGACTCTAGAATGCGACATCATTCGCCAAAGTACCAAGCATAAGATGGAATGTTGGAGGCCCATCCAGTACTTTTTGAGAACACCTCCCAGAATAGAAGTTTTTGGCCCTTAAAAGTTTCTTTCTATGTAGGTATACGGCATGGCCCTTTCTGACATAACCTTTCTAGATGAGGAATACTGTTTTTCTGTCGGCATTGTCCACGAAGATTCTGTCCTTACCTCTGAATGATGCTATTCCGATGCGTCGAAAGCTCCCATGCTCAGTTGACTTCACTTTCAGTGACTCGTTATTGCGAGAGAGAATCAAAAACGTCTCCATGAAAATCACGCCACCTTTGGCCTCCTCAAATTTCCTCGTTCTCAAAAGCAAGCAAGGGTATGGGAGTCTGGAATCTATCGGATGACTGGGATCGTCAAATCGTCCTGCGCAGGTCCATGGTATTGGACCTTTGGCGAAATCGGTCTCTTCATCGTTGAGTAGCATGTAAGGCGGATTGTATGTCATGGCCTCTGGCGGTATGCGGACTGAGACACTCTTGACAACTCCACGTATGATCAGATGACAAGACTCAATCTGGGATGTCATCGGGATTCCCTTCCACTCGATGCCAAAGGCGACCAAGTCCACGTCATTTGAGATCTTAAATCGGCGTTGAAGTTTGAAGCCCCAATCATCTACCATGATTGGGGCGTTGCAAGAAAACCAGGTCCAAGACGGTGCTCCAGGAATACCGGGGCCCTTCTTTTGGCCATTTCTGATCCAAGCCAAGTCTCGAGCAAGATTGCCAGGGCAAATTCCGAGAATCGGTTTCTTTGAAGTTAAGTTTGTGTAGTATTTGGTAATCCCGGCGAAAGCTTGCAGCCGGTCTGAGGCGATAGTAAAGTCTCGCTTGGAGTAATCTTCGATCCATTCAGGCCAACATTGGGAAACTTGCGTGATGGGGTATGTCGAATCACTTGCTGTAAGATGGGGTACCTGGTAGGTCTGAGTAGCTTGAGTTTCGTACAAATATTGACACTGCCAATGAACGCCCGACTTCAGGCAGTGAAGAATCCTTGGGGACAAGATTCGCTCTTGAAGCGCCCATCCTCGTGTGCTGAGATGTGCTTGTCGTGGAATTCCGCGGGGGTTAAGAGATTGAAAACGGATCATTCTAGTGCAAGACGTTTCGGAATAGCCGCCCTCTCCCTTGTAGGTGAACATCCGAACTGTAGGATCTGCCTTAGCTCTTGCTGTACCCTCAGGGTTGTTATTGTCTCCTTGGCTCGATTCTTTATCGTCTTTAACCGCTTCCATGCTATTGTCGTCTCCTGGAAAACAGCCTCCTTCGCTATCACGCGCGTCGCTTGCTGCTATAGTGATGAGGCTTCCAGCATAGAAATCCCCCATGCGCGATGCCTCCAATTCCCACTCTGCCTGGTCATCTTGTACTATACACAAAGAGTCGATCCAAAGATAGCTGATACCTAACGAGCGGACTAATCTTATGGCGTGTCGGAAAGTTCTAGGAAGAAGGTTCTCAGGTATAGAAACGCCAAAGTCTTCTTCCGTAGCTCTTGTAGTTCTTAATGGAGTCGATGTTCCCCAGCAATAGCTCAATATTGCATATCGCACAGAGCCGGAGAGTTGCTGGAATACTTCACTCGTGGTAGGCACCAGGCGTAAAGGCTGATCCGGTCTCGTATCGATGAAACGTTTTGGCAATTCTCCCTTGCGTGGTTGGCAGTAGCTACCGTGCGTGCTCTCACAAGTATTCAACCAAGTCCTTGCGCATAGTATCCTGTCTTCTGCAAAAGTTCGGAGTGAATGTGTCCGACCTGACATCCAAAAGGAAGGATGCTGGCATACTACGGGAAGTAGTCAGTACATGAGTGTGAAGCTTGCTGCAGTATTGGTTTGGGAACAAGAATTGGGTTGAGACTCACCATCATGTGGATCCTGTGGCGAAATGCCTAGTGATGCCTCTGAAAGATACACAAAACTGTCTCGTGTGATTTCCAGTGAAACTTCGAGGCTTGCCCAGAGAATCCTACCAGTGTTGTTTACCTCCAATACTTTTAGAGCAACGGGATGTGAGCTTTCTGTCGTTACGTGCTCGAAACGCTCTCTAGCCTGGTTCAGACTGTGTTCAATCGGCAACTCCCAAAGAGCCGCGCACAACGGGCAATCTTTCTTGGAAACGAAGAGTTCTTTGGATTCCTGCACCCATACGGTCCATGGTATTTGGAACTTAAAAGGAGACTTCAAGCGAGCGGTATACTCGATAAAATGCCGGCAAATCTTGCATGGGTCCATGTCTGACCCGATGTGCTGGGGTATTGACTCAGTCAATTACTCTTCGTGCTGTTCTCGAGCCTGTTGTAAGAAGTTGAAACAAGGCATGTTGGTATCAGAAAGATCCCGATGGTCGTGCTGAACAGAAGAAGTTGAAGTCGATCGAATTCGCAGCTTGGCAACAAGTGACCCGAATTTAGGCAGCAGTCGGCGCTTATGCGGGGTATATTTGTGATGGCGGTTGCTTTAGAACGCGCAGCTGAAGTGCGAGTTCCACGCTGATTAGTTACTATTGGTCAATATTGATGTAAAGCTTCAGCCCCAGACTGTCTAGCTGACGGTGGCTTTTTCGATTTCAAGTTGCCAAACCCCGACGTCTACTCCAAAACATCCAAATACATACAAGCCCTGTTCTCAGGCAGAAATTTCAGCTTTGAGGTCCTCTGTGTTCATCCGCAAGCTGTCCTCCAGTGAAGTCCAACCAGGCTGTCCCAGCCGCTTCAATAGTGCCTCAGCGCGGTCGATGGGCTTGATGATAATTGGGAAAGGTTCGCTGGCAAAGTTTTCGTGGATGTTCTTGCCCGGGTGCTGCTTGCGCAAGATTTTAAGGACATCATCCCAGCAGAACGACTCGGCGAAACCAAAGATGCGTTCGCTCTTGACATCGGGTAAAATAGCGGCAGCCACATGCAGAATAGCGTCGTCCTGTACATCGATGAAGTATTCTAGCACGAAGTTAGCCATAGAGCGCCGGCTGTCCAACTTTCACTTCCAGTACTTACGGGGATGGCTAAAGTGAGGAGGCATTCTCTGTCCCTCGAGGAAAGGCAGGATGAAACCTGAGGTAGACCTGTGTCCCTGGTTCACAACATCAAGACTCTTTCCCAGGTTCATGCTGGGCAGGACTAATATGGCAGTTAGTATCCGAGACTGAAAAGCATAGGAGCTCACATTGCAGGCTTTTCTTACCAGAATTGACAACAAGGTCAGGGCGTTTGGACTTGTTCTCTTCGTGATATTTCCAAACGGCTTGCTCCTGCTCAACCTTACTGGCAACATAGACGAAAGCGCCATGCTCAGGACCCCACGGGCCCGGCGTCCAGGCCAGTTCTTTCGCGTCAGGGCTCCAAGTGTCCTCGGTCACAATGGCCCCCTTCATCTTCATAAAAGTTTCAGGGTTCGCGGCTAATGTGGTTGACGATGACGAGGTTAGCACGAAGCGCTTTACGCTCGGCTCCTTGTATGAAGCCTTGAGGGCAACCAAGGCGCTCTCTTTCGCGGTCGGAATGACGTTGTTTGGGTCAGGGTCGAAGCTGACGATGGATGCCGTATGAATGAAAGCCGAGACGCCTAGCAGGTATCAGCATGATAGAACAGTCCTCATCTACCTAGCAGTAGGAACATCAAATACTACCTTTCACGACTTCGTCATAAGCGGTTTCCGCAAGCATATCTGGAACTGAGACCAGTTCAAAGTGGCCCTTGCCGTAAGTCTTTTCAAAATAGGCATTGAGCCAGCTGCTCTTCTCGATGTCCCGAACGGTGCCGCGAACCTTGTAGCCATTCTTGATGAATTGATCGGCTACATGTGATGCGATGAATCCATTGGCCCCAGTAACGAGGACCGTCGAACCGGTAGGTATCACAGGGCTTGGGGAATTCATGTTGTCGATGTTCACTAGAAAGATCTTTGAGGTAATGCGACGAAAGCTGGAACGATATGGCTGGTCTCAACTACATTTATAGAGTCCGAGAGGAGTGAATAGAGTTCTCGACCTCGTTCGAAGGTTGCTGCCCTTCAGGCTTCATCCCATCGGCCCCGTATGGGTGCCCAGAGTTCGGACCCCCGCTTACAAATGTTTGCGGAACACGGTTTACTCAGTTACGCTGTACACCCCATGAAACTTGACTCATCTACCGAGTCCTTAAGCTACTGTAGCGGACTTTCGGAGTGACATTGTACATGATGTGAGACAGAAGGCATGCAAACTCGCGAAGAGTTGCGTAAGGGCCACGCAGGTTTCCCGGCCGGCGTATGCATGTGCCGCCTGGGGGCCGCATACACGGCCGAACGGTCGGAGGAGTGCAAATTATTGCTGCATTATTCAGCCGGCGATGACTCTTCCGCCGCAATGCGCGGACTTTCGGAGGTAGTGCTGACCGTCACAGTAAGCCTTAAACCCGGGCGTGTCCCAATAATATTGTTTCCAATAGCACTGTATGGCGCCACTGTAAGCATCAACAATAAAGCCATTTTATCAATTTTCCATCCATGACTTTCCCCGCCATCGTGGCTGCGATCATGAACAGCAATTGAGGGCGCAGTCCCATGACTTGACGACAGCTTCAGGTACAAACCTAATTCAACAGGCTCTTAACACTGAGTGCTCAGATGACAACACGCTCCAATAAAGGTACTAATAATTAGAATAAAGTCTACTACGTAATTTGGTTTTCAAGTGCGAAGGCGCCTCCAAACTTTAATAACTAGGTGAGACGCTTGCACTGCGGAAATCCAACCCCCACGCAAATACCCCGCGTGCCAGTCGCTTCCCGGACCCTAAATTTGGCGTTCCATTTTCAGGCATTTTTATGAGCGCTTCGGCTCATGTAAGTGCAACTTTTCCAGTCACAAGTATCCTGCGTAAGATCATGGTTAGCATGTTATTCCCAAGCGATGCTATTGTAAGGTGTCATTAACTTACTTTATGAACTTCGGTACCCCACCAACTAAGCTTCTTGGAAGCCCCGGTGTAGAATATGGCGAAGAAGATGACGATTCCAGCAATAGCAACTGAGCAGTCCAGCGCTGAGCTGAGAACAAAGTTGTAACGTCTCCACCAAGTTCTCTGCCTTCTTTTGATGAGCAAGCCAAAAGTGAGGCCGACAATCGCCCAGCTGCCGTAGTTGGTTCCGGACGCCGGGGGAATGTAGTTGAGTCCACCGAGGAAGAGCGGAATGTGGACTTTCTTCAACCACTTGGTCTCGGGGAAGACTCTCTTCCTCACCAGGTAGACGACCACGGGCAGGACGGCGCCAACGAGGAAGAACCACAGCAGCGAGCGGTACATCGCACCATCGGCAAAGAATCTACGGGGTCCGAGAGCACCCCAAACCATGCTGGTGTTGAAGTGCGTACGAGAGAAGGGGCACGTGAAGCCGTTGGGGGCGTTTGTGGAGCAGATCTCTGGGATGTGGTTGAGAGCCCAGTTGAGAACGGAGACTTGACCCAGAGAACCGATGACGAGGCCTACTGACTGCACGAGGAACAGTTTTCGGGGCGGAATCTGCAACGACGCGTTGTCAGCACGTAAAGGGCGGCTTTGGAAGGGGAACGAGGCGAAGAACTCACGTTACAGTAGATGCCCAATTTCAAGTCCTGAGCAAATGCTAGGCCTTTGATACCAGAAATATAGCCAAGATTGAAGAACCAGATATTGGCCAGAACCTTGCCTTCCCAGATGTATCCAGCAATGATACGGCAGAAAATATCAATTTGAATCTTCATATTCGTCGTCGCATAGACCCAAGCAAGCTGAATTTGGCGAGTTAGCATTTCTTCGTACAAGCAGCAGTATAAGAAGGTACGTACGGGAACGAAGAAGATGGCAGACACTGCAAACGCGAGAATGACTCCGTACCAACGAAGCTGAACTGGGTAGAACTCGCAAGCGAACATCCCGAATCCGAGAGCAAGCAGCGCAGCTACCCAGTACCACCAGAGCGGGACGGCCTTGTACCCTGGCTGAGGGTTGTGTCTAGGGACGATCTTACCCCCGAGAAGAGCAGAAAGCTGGGTAGACCTGAACGCAGCTGCAATGTGTCGGCGTTTCTCGAGGAACAACCAGACAAACAGTGACGCGATGGTGGCAAATGAGAGACCAAAGGTGTTTAGTGCGTATGTCACGGGAAGATAGATCTAATGAAGCGGTAAGTAAAATACTCCAGCATCACGGATTTCTATGAGGAGTTTTGGAGTGTATGCATACGTCTGAGTAGTTGGCGTATTTGACAGGATCGAAAGTGAAGTCGTCCTTCTTGTTAATCACTCTGGAGACGTTGAACGTCTTTCCCAAGTTATCGTAGATGGAATTGCTCTGGATGGGTAAGTAGGCCGAGTCCCAGGTGTTTGAGTAGTAAAGCGCCGGAGAAATGATGTAGATCCAGAACACTAGAGACGCCAGGATGTTGAGAATGGCCCACGTGGGAACGACAAGCGGAGAACCAATATAGGCAATTTGACTCCCTATTTGACATCAGAATCAAGGAGCTTTCCAGGACTTTATTGGGCCTGTGAGGGTTCACTTACAGTCGAACGTGAATGGAAACAAACCGATGCCACTCTTCATGCCGAAAACCTGGTTGACAACCGCATTATTTGGAGCGATCCAGCAGACCCAGGTGAAGTAGCCCAGTGCTGGAAAAATGAAGTCTGGGAACCAATACCAGCAGAACGAAGCAATAAAGGCGAGCATGAAGAACTTGTAGCGAGATGCCGTCCACTTTGCTCTAGGGTGCCGATGTTAGAATAAATTGAACTAAGCATTGAATAATTTGAGGACACTTACTCGGTCTCGTCCTCTCTCTTGCCAGTGTGCAGCGCAGCATTGAGGGCTGTGTTTCCAAGAACACCAGGCCACAGCAATCCTGGGGGCTCAACAACCAATGCATAGCATAGTCCAGCCAAAGCGAAGCCGTAGAGAATCGTTGACAGTGTAACGGTCAACTCGAAGCCCCATCCTGCCTCAAGCCCGTAAAAGACTCGCTGTTCGGTCAAGACATCGGCACTCAGCCGAGTCAAGAAGCTGAGATTGGCCATGATATAGACTAGGATGTTTTCCTACGAGATAACGGGTTGTTAGCGTCGGGTGCCACGGGGGCTATAATATTCAGGGATGATGCCAACCTTGTAGTTGAAAGGGCCTGGGTTCAGGCTGATGCGATTACCCCTGATGTTAAAACCCCAGTCGGGAATAACAAACTCCCATGCCTTTCCAACAGGGTATGCCAGGAATTGGATCGCTGACTGGGAGAGACTGATGGATGGGAATCGGAACGTGTACAAAGTGTTGACGCCGCTACCCAAAAGGCAAAATCCAATGCCAATCACCCACATGCGGAGCGTCAGGCATGGCAAAGAAGGATCATCGGGTCTCAAACCAACTCCAGCAGCATACAGAACATCTCGACTCGGCGCGGAGGATTCGTCTAGTCTTGGTCAGGAAGGGATTATTCGAATGGAATCATATTGGTCGCACCTGAAGAACGCTTCGCTTCCTCAATGGACGTCGTCGGTGTCACAGGCTCTGGCGCGACGTCCGCGACGTCCGCCCCCTCGATGGCGGACTTTTGGTTCGCCTCGACGTTGGCCATATTCGATTGTCGAAGAAAATTGTACTCGGTTGGGACGAGATCATCAAGATTAGATCAGATTAGATGCGAAGAGGTTCCAACAGACTTTTATCCTTCCCGCTCAAAGCTTGGACCTCGGAGCCTCCGCGTCTAAGACGGGACTCGGCGGCGCCAGAGTGGGAGGGGTCCCACATGTCCCGTGCCGGACTCCGGCCGCTGGCTTAAGCTTGATGAATCCGTGACTGATACTACGGGATGTTCTGAGGGTAATTGTTTGTGTTTTCTACGGAAATGGTTCCGAATATGGAAGGCATATGGCCAACCATGTCTTAAGGTGCAGCGCAGAGGCATCGGAATTCCGCCCCATTGGCATCATCCTTGGTCACGGCGACCGCGGGAGGCTCAACCCATGGCCTTGTAGGGCTAAACGAGAGCCATTTGGAGTAACGCTAATCAGGCTTTTGACGCCGTCCGGCCCGAGAAAGTGGTGGAGGAGACGCCGAGACGGGGATGCGGCCTCAAGATGAGATGGTTTCTCCACTCTTTAGATCTTTTTGTCCACTTAGAGGCGATTGTGTAGTCAAGAATTCCCATAATCGCCGACGGCTTCTGGATATTTATTCCGTTCGAGGTCAAGTGCGGCTATCGCGAGGTCAGCCATCATGAAAAACCAACAGTGTCTGTGGCTTGAGTATTTTGCATTGGAGGTATGGGTACTGAGAGCTTCCTCGACCCAAAAAGGAGATGTCGTATTTGATGACTCGCCGAATTCCCGAAGCATTGACAAACAAGACAAAGATCGATGCATGCGAAGGCATCATTCAGAATACGAACATACGTTATCTGGTAGGTAGTCACCACTGCCTTACTTCAGACTTATAAGACTCGTGTGGCCGACTGTTCCAAAAAAAAAAGAAGAAGTTTGGTCTTTCTTCACAGATTACACCTACGACAACCTGCCGAGCCCGATACAAACAGTCGACACTATGCCGGATGCAGCCTTACACCACTAGCCACGGAGGCCCAACGCTTCGACGAGAGGATTTCACTAATCGCAACGATCTAACAACAATTTTCAAGCCGGTCTATCGATGGCCCGTGGAAATGGGAAAATTGCTGACGCCAGCGGCCAAAATGAGGGATAAAAAGCTCCAGTTTCTCGCTCTACCCCCTTCTTCCCGAACGAAATCCGACCAACCCCACCCTCTCTGTACCGGTTTGACCCGTTAAGCCACGGCCAAACTCCGTCGACCTCGAATAGGTCGAATCATCGTCCACCTTTGACACATTTAGCCGCTCGTGGGGCCTTTCCAACCGAGACTACCATTCCGCATTCCGCATGCATGCACGACCATGCATTCCCTCTCGCGGTTCTCCAATTCTTTCCCTGAGTTCGGTAACTGCGAAAACTCCAGTCCTGCAGGTTGAAGACCCCATCTGTAGTGTACGGCCGTTCGTCTTGAGCTATTGGGTATGACTTGGGCAAACTTTCTGCAACTGCAGTCGTGAAAAGTGAACCCCATGGGCAAAGTGTGGATTCGTGTGCCTTCGTCTCTTCTTTTTGAGGAGCATCGTGGATACTTGGGTCTCCTGTCAATAATAAGCTCAGGTCGCCAAGACGGCTCAGCACGAGCCTGGAGCTTGCTTCTCATCTCCAACTGTTGGTCCGCAGACATGACACTATGCTTTCAGTTCGCCTCTCGAGGCCGCGAATTCTGCTTCCAACTTCCAATTGCAAAATGACCTTGAAGACCGGCCAACTTCCGATTCCCTCTCTAAGACACTCCGTGCTGAGAAGGATGTGGAAATGGTCCTAGTGCATGGAGGAAAGTCTAGAGCGTTAAAGATCGCAGACTTCACTGAGGCACCACTATTTGTCTCACCATTCGTCCGAGACATTGAAGAAGGCCCAGATCTGGCTGGAGCTGCTGCCCGTCTCCATCGCGGCCTAGCCTGGGTTGGGATCCTGCTGCTGCGAGGCTGCGAGCCTTGCAGGTCCCTGCGTATTGCAGTTCCGATCTAAGCTGTACTTTGGTAGCCCATCGGGACTTTGGTTGAAATGGTAGTACTCTGTGATAGGATTGTTTCAAGGCTGTATCATCGGCGTACTTTCGCTCGCAGTTATCCATTGCGTGGCTCCTTACAGAGTTTCAAAAGGATGCAGCTGACTTTCGATGATGTATGTAGACTCTGAAACTACGAATTAGTTCGCAGCCCCCTAGTTGTGGCTTACCCAGCATGTATCAAACTCTGCCATGAGTTTGTCTACTCTCTACAGTAACTACAAGTTTTCCTACATATATTTCGTTCGCACTATGTCGCAACTTTTGAAAAGCTGTTACCATGCTGAAGGTATCAACACTAAAAAGACTGAAGATACGTGGATGTTGAACTCCATGAGAAAAGTTGCAATGATCTATGCTTTAAGCAAAACTCGTTTCATCCAATTTTATCGAAGAAGATACTCAGAGTATCATGGCGGAAATTCACGCAATGTCACAAGTGACTCAAGTCTCTACTTCCGCGTAGCAGGGAGCACCAAGATCTCAACTTAAACATTCTGAATGCAGCGTCATCTTTGCTCGTCTACTTGATCGTGCCAGAGACCTGTCTTTCAGAGTGTAAATGATCCCCAAACCCGGATGATCGCTCTTCTTCGCTTCAGTGTTGGCCCGCAATTCGAATTATGTCGTGAAACTCAACTCATCGGTAACCTCATGACGAGAAACCGCGAGGACTCGATGATTTCGTTGTGTTCAATGTCTGACCAAGACGCGCCTAGTAGAGCCGTATAAGTGGTGATCAGGGCTCGCAGCTCAGATCTCTGGCCATAATCGAGAAGGTAGCGTGACGGGGGAACTACCGACAATTCTACTGGCAATGTTTGATTTCACAACAACTTCATTTTGTAGCTGGGGATTAGTTTCGTCTAAGTGTTGTAAAAAAGCGACATGAGCCAAAGCTCAAAGATCATGGCTTTCCAGAATATTGCTAATTCGACTTCTGGTGACTTTCGCCGCAAACAGTCAAGGGGTGTTTTGCCTCCGAGACCTACCTTCGGAAACTCTGAAGAAAGCGGCATTGGCTGGGTCTTTGTTTCAATAATGTCAAAGTTGTCGACATACGCTCAGAGAAACTTGTCGGCAAACTCAAGGATGAGCTCAGCAGCAATGCAGCCTGCTGTGTTAGATTGCTAGCTGAAAAGTTTTCGGCTGAGAAAGGCCTGGACGTCTCTTGGCGGAGCTCGATTCGGGTTGACACGCCTATTCGTTGTTGGACCTCGTCCTAGTTCATCCGTGGACGTGGAAACTCTAAGCGAGAGGTTTTCCAGTTTGTCGTGGGCTGAGGCCGTGAGTCTAGGAGAGTAATCGGATCATCCTTGGGCAACTCGGACACTGTCGTCTGCAACTCGTCTATTGCGGCTCCTCGAAAATCATTTTTGCCCAACGTCGTAATGGTCTGGCGTGTGAAACTGAAAGATGATTTCGATGGCTGTCAAGTCGGGGTGCTGTGCCGTCTTTGTTCCCTTGAGTCAGTGGGCTCGTGAGGACTTTCCCTCGGAGCACGTCGTGATAAAACCGACATTTGACGGCGATGCACATTACCTCCGATCCAGTCAGAATTGAAGTTACGAGACAACCGCCTGGGGCGCTTGTGGCAATACTAAATGATTTTTTTCCTTCTGGATCGGATTCGGCCAAGAATGCCTGGAAACTCAGCTTCTCTTGATGAGTCTTTTTTTTCGGGGACTGGCCATTCGGGGTATTTTCCCCTTCCAGTAACTTGCTCGGTTGGTTCGTACTTCTGACCTGTCGAAGGATGCTTCCATAAAACCCACATCGCTCAGGTGTCAGTCGAGAACTGCCGCCGCTATCGATACCGGCCAGTGAGAATTTGGGCAATTGTCCTGGTCGGTCAGCGCGCCCCTGTTGGCGTTCAGGTTTTGCATTGACGGCTGAGGAACTCAATATCGCTTGTCGTCCGCGACGAGGACCGATCGTGGAGCCTTTTTCGTGTCGCTCTGGCGCCAACAAGTCTTTTTGACACATAGAAAATTCCATTTATTGGAAGCGTAGTTCAAAATAACTCAGACCAACTGAACAGCCACACTGTGACACCAGAGAAATCAGACACATAACGCGCCACGTCAGCTGCGCTTAACCCACCATCACGTCCTTCTCTATGACTCGACGATTTGGGGGTTCACTCGAGATGGATAACGGCACAGTAATTAACGGCACATCATGCCGGCGTCCTGGCAATAAGTCGGACGCAACAGCCGTTCCCGTTCCTCGCCGACCGTGGCCCGCGATCGGCGGAATCGCCCTGATGTGGCCCGAGGTACATGATAACCTTCCCTCCGGGAAAAAGCCAAGCCTACGGATCAAGACACCAGCAGATCATCGCATGGTCCCATAGGTGTCATTTTTGAATCTAGTCCACTATGGGTGCTCATCACTACCTAGACAGATGGTAGACGGGTGACGGGCAGGAGGCGAAAAAGAAAGAGTGAGACCGAGGACACCATCACCGCCTTGGCTCGCACTGCTCACTGCTCGATCCCACTTGCCGCGATGTGCGTCCTGGCACACCTTGTCTGCATGGATGGCGCCGAGTTTTTGGATTTCTCTTCACGGGAACAGCTCTTGATTGGCCACATTAAGGTGATAGACTACTTCTGCAAGGATCCTTGTGGTGTCACTCCAGCACTGACCGACGGGATATGACCATTCGATCGTTCATGGATAATAAGCCCGCTTGAAAGTGGGGGTTTGGCTTAGCTTACGGATATGTGGGAGATGGTCCCTTGTTTGGTCTCGTTTTTGCACCCATGTTTTCAGCGATGCTCCCTGCATTGCCAAGTGTTGAGGGAAAAAAAAACCTTTTCTGCCACCAACGGCTGTGCCGCAAAATTGAAGAAAGTCAAGAGCGCTATTAGTTGCAGAAGCTTGCCTAGCGGTAGGACGGGACGGTTACTGGCCTGGTGAGCTTTTCGGGAGGCGTTCGACGGCTTCAACACTCATAGCATGAAGAGCTTCGGAGAGGGTGCGTACGATTACAAGCTCCCGAGGCATGTGAAGCAGGCTGGAGATGGCATCTGGAGAGGGGGGTCACTCCCGCGCACCCACTTGCAACGTCGACCTTGGAACACGGCGGCCACATGCAGCAGGAAGCAACTGGAGAGTTGGAGATATTCTGGTGAGATGTGAGTGACCAGGAACCAGAAACCAGTCGCTCCACCCCCACCACCACGTTGGCGGCCCGACCAGACACGATGGATGATGGAGCCCTCCGAATACCAGAGTTGCAGAGACAGACCCTTCCACCTGCTTCAAGGGCCTTCACACCCTTTCACGCCACTTTTCTTCTCGAAGTTTTGCTGCCAATGATGACCGCTGAACCAACGGATTCGCTGATCCCTTCACTTTCCGGTATAAACCGTCCATCCATAACGATCCATTTACCTGGGCATTCCACAAGACGGAGTCGCAATGAGGGTCTAGCCAGCTACGCGGCCTCCGACCTAGAGCTGTCCGGCCTGGGCGATCCCACTACGCTAGCACGAACCTAACCATACCTCCGATGGGCCCCAAGGTTTGATTCGCCCCTTGCCATCTAATCTGATCATCTGATAAAGGCAAAGATTGGGCGACATCGGCTGGAGATTTTTATGGATGTTGGGACGGGGGGTCCATCTGCCAATATAGAAAGGCCCGCATAGAACCTCGTGTCCTCGATCTGAATTTTCTCCTTCTCTTGGTTCTTCAAGCAAGGTCAAACAGGCATTCGCCTTCAATATACTATTCCTTCTTGCCAACAGCTTCCCCGTTTCCACCCTCTTGAAAACCCTGTTCGTTGGGTTTTTCTACTGTGGCACTTCGTCGCCTTTTTTCTTGCGACCGATAATCAACAATGGCTACCATCGAGCCGCAGACGGCCGCCCACCGCACAGAGGCTGGCATCGACTATGAGAAGAACATTGCCTACGACAATGGCGCCCAGGAGGTCAATCATGACACCAAGCAGGAGTCTGACGCTGAGAGCGAGAACTTCCAGGGTGGTGTTCAGCGTGTCAGAGCCATCACCTCCGTGTGGTCCAAGAAGACCATGATCATCATGTTCTGCTTGTGAGTATCTCGCCATCCGCCCCCTGGGCAACTCAAAGTGATCCCTGAAGCGTATAACTGACTTGTGTTCGTTTCGAAAAGGCTCTACCTCGTCTCCTTCGCCGATCTGCTTCTGCAGTCCGTTCAGGGCTCCCTGAACGCCTTCGTCACATCCTCCTTCGGAAAGCACGGTCTCCTGGCCATCGTCAGTATCTTCGCTACCATCCTGTCAGGATGCTGCCAGCTTGTCATTGCCAAGATCATCGACGTTTGGGGACGTTCTGAGGGTTTCGCCATCATGATCCTATGCTCTGTCATCGGTATGATCATGAAGGCTACCTGCAAGAACATGGAGACCTACGTTGCCGCCCACACCATCTACTACGTTGGTCACTTTGGCATGATGTTCGTCATTGACATCATGATCGCCGATATGACTTCGCTGCAGAACCGTATGATCATGTTCGGAATCAACGGTACCCCTACCATTGCCGTCACCTTCGCCGGTCCCAAGATCGCCGACCTCTTCTACACCAACCTCAACTTCCGCTGGGCTTTCGGTGCCTTCGCCATCATTCTTGCTGGTGTCTGCATTCCCGCCCTGACCATCATGCTGCTCATGCAGCGCAAGGCTGAGAAGGCTGGTCTCTTGGCCAAGGCTAAGTCCAACGACCGCTCTTACCTCCAGGGCTTCATCTACTACTTGATTCAGTTCGATAGTAAGTTTTCCCGCTACAGCTGATTGAATAACTCGCGAAACCAGGCGCTAACCATGTTTCCAACAGTCATGTGCATTGTCCTCATCATTGGCATGTTCTCCATGATCATGCTTCCCTTCAACATCGTCTCCTACGCCCCCAACGGCTGGAAGACCGGCTACATCATTGCCATGGAGGTCGTCGGAGTTGTCCTCATCCCGATCATCTACGTCTGGGAGAAGTACCTCGCCCCCGTCAGCTTCATCGACTACAAGTACCTCAAGGAGCCGACCCTTATTGGCGCCTTCCTCCTCTACGGAATCATGTTCATCTCCATCTTCACCTGGGATACCTACTACCAGTCTTACCTCCTGGTTGTCCACAGACAGAGCATCACCTACGCCGGATACATCCTGAACGCCTTCTCTCTGACCTCCTCCTTCTTCGGCCCCATCTTCGGATTGGTCATTAGATGGACTGGTGACTACAAGTACACCGCGCTTGCTGGTGTCCCCTTCATGCTTCTGGGTACCGCTCTCCTGATTCCCCTGCGTAAGCCCAGCACCCCCGTCGGTGCCCTGGTCGTCATGCAGATGCTCAACGGTATCGGCACCGGTCTCTTCGCCGCCTGCGGTCAGATCGCCGTCATGGCCGTCGTCACTCACCAGGAGATCGCCTCCGCCATGGCCATCTACTCCCTCTTCGGTGGTATCGGTTCTTCCATCGGTTTCGCCATTGCTGGTGGCCTGTGGAACAACATCATGCCTAAGGAGCTGTACAACAACCTCCCCGACTACGCCAAGAACAGAACCGCTGAGATCTTCGGCGACGTCACGATCCAGATGTCCTTCGAGGACGGCGACCCCATTCGCGACGCCATCGTTGCCGCCTACGCTGATGTCCAGCACAAGATGGTCATTGCTGGTTCTTGCTTGGTTCCCCTTTGCTTGGCCTCCATCCTCCTGTGGAAGCACATCAACATTAAGAAGGTCGAGAGCGAGAAGGGTACCCAGACCAAGGGCAACGTCTTCTAAACGATTTCGTTTTACCTTTGACCACTCTGGGACAACCCAATGTCCGTATGGACCAAAAATTCTCGTCATGTGTTTCTAGCCATTAGGCAGGGACTAGGCATTGCGGACTCATCATACCCCTTATCCGCATGTCGAGGACCTGCTAAACCCAATGTGTTTCAATCTTCCTTGGTTGGACTCGATAAATGTACTTAATCGCATGGGCCGGCCTCAGAAAGGGGACCCGACAAATAATCTTTTTCAATATCACACTCTTATGAAGTAAACATGTGCCCCTCGCTGTGTGCCTTGTGAATGATCATGTGCTCAAGAGCCAATTGAGTTTAACGAGCTTTCGTGGGAAGTTATGTCATGTTGCGAGGAATGGCACAGAGCGAGTTTTCGGTGTCGCGCAGAGACACGGAGAGGCTTGCGAGAACCTCTCAATGCGGCTCCGTTATTGTGACTAATCTCTCAGGAAGCACCTGTGGATGGAGCGTACCTGGACACTTAATGCGGCATCTGTATAGACCATTAATGCCCAGTCTTCCATGCCGCGATTACGAGATGGGGAGGGTTCATCTGCCTCGGACTTACTACTACTTTGCTTCATGTTGGGTACTAAGTCAGACGACGAGTCCAGCAGCAACTGCCAGTCGAGATGGGCAGTAGGCTTCGTGGTGCATGATGATCTTATCCGGGTTGATCGTCAAGTCGAATTTGCGTGGTATCTTGAGCTTCATCCACGCGACATTGCCATGGGAAGATCCCGAACCGGTCAATATAGCAGCTCATTGCCATGTGGCTTGACATGTATGGATACTGAGGTGTGGCCAAGTCCAATGCTGGCGCCAGAGGCCACATGTACAGAGTCAGATATGTTCCCTCGCGCAGTCCCGTGAGGCCTTCCTGCGCCATGGTGTTTTGACAATCAACAACAATTGATTGCTCCGATCCGTTGTGGATTCAAAGCTATGGTAAGATATCACTGCATGCAGCAAGAGCGAGACCCTCCGTCTCCTGTGGCGCCGCGTAAGAGCGAATGAAGCGAGGCGGTCCAATGTCAGACCGAGCGAGAGCGACACCCACGAAGGATGCGCCAGTGAAACATTTGAAAGCCAATGGAGGTGCTAGCGCTGTTGGTCGGCCCAACTCCTCTCTGAAATCCCCTCCCTGCAGCAAGCCACCCGCTTACCCTCCCATCCTTCGCACCGGCCCCCAACTGTACTGCCACGAGTGGAACTTGATACACTCAGGCATATTGCTGGAGTTCCTCCGTCGAGCGGTGAAATCAAGCTCGCGGTGGCGTCCTTAGTGCCCCGAGCAACGGCCAGTTGGTGAAGATGTCGGCACAACAGGACTCCATGAGGCGTCATCCGCGACGCCAGCCTCCCGTCTCACGGCGCGGGGTCGCAGCGCGGGAGGCATAGCATAGCCTAGGAGTGATAATATTGCCATACAAGTTCGGGATATAGAAGAATGGGTATAAGTAATGAATGATGGAACGACCAGATGTTGTGATTACAAGAAACGAGACTACAAGATCATCAATCAAGACATCCACCCCATTTCGATACCATCTGATCAGGTTCGCCTTCACCACACACTACCACCATCACAAACTTCATATCAGGCTCTTTAATTCAGCATGTCTGCAACCACTATCCGCAAAGCTGTCATCACGGAGTTCGGCGACGTCTCCAAGGTCCAAATCATTCAGGACACCATCGAGCCGCCTCCAGCAAACCATGTCCAGGTCTCAACCATCTACTCCGGTTTCTCAGGCGCCGACATCAACATGCGCAAAGGCGTCTACCCCCTGCAAAAGAAGGCCCCGCTGACTCCGGGCTACTGCCTCGTCGGCTCCGTCAAGACCACCGGCCCGGGGTGCACATCCAAAATCTCACCGGGCGATCTCGTCGCCTGCCTCACAATCTACGACGCCGAAGCCGAGCTGGTCAACCTGCCGGAAAAGTACCTCATCAGAGTACCCCCCGGGACCGACCTGCAGCAGGCAACAGCCCTCATCCTGGACTGGAACACAGCGTACGCCATGGTCTTTGACGTCGCCAAAGTCAGCAAAGGTCAGCGCGTTTTCATCCACGGCGTCAGCGGGGCCGTCGGCTATGCCCTTATGAAGCTGTGCCAGCTGCAAGGCGCCGAGGTCTACGGCACAGCATCGGAGCGGAACCACGCGGCAGCCCGGGAGCAAGGGGCCCACCCGTTCGTGTACACGGACAAGAAGTGGATGCAGGCCGTGAAGGAGCTCGGCGGGGCGGACGCCGTGTTCGATCCCCTCGGGTTCGAGAGCTGGGATGAGTCGTTTTCGGTTCTGTCGCCTACCGGTATCTTGGTCGGCTACGGCGGCAATCTGCGCTCACTCAACGACGATTCGGAGCATGGCTCTGTGATCTTGCCGACGATGAAACTTATGGCGCGCGGCATGGTGCCGTTTTGCGGCAAGAGGACCAAGTTCTACTACATTACGCGCGACGACGCGACGTTTGAGCCGAATCTGAAAGCTTTACTTGAGCTGGTGGCTGAGGGCAAGATCACCGTTCCCATCAAGAAGGTGTGGGAGCTCGAGGAAATTCAGGATGCCCATCGCCAGTGGGCGAGCAGTACGGGGGTTGGATCATCGCTCATTCGGTTGTCGGATGTGAAGGTGTGAGTGAGTGAGTGAGTGAGTGAGCAAAGGAGTGAGCGGGTGAGTGAGTTAATGGGTGGAAAACTGTTAGGTTTTGAGCAGCAGGCGTTACGGCGTTTTCATCATTGTTCATGTATCCCAATAGGCTTGGACTTATAATAGTAGAATGAATCTTCAAATGAGTTGTCTGGATGATCTGACCAATCTCGCTTCTATCATGGGGTGTTTTTTTACCTTCCTCATTCCGCCTGGCGGCGTCCAACATTTGGTATTCTGGTGAACAAAAGGGCGTAAGACGGGATCATTGCGCGCCGCGCTTACAGGCCTAAAGGCAGGCCATGCTGACGCAGCAAAAGGCTGTTCGGTTGCTCAACTCATTCTTCACGCCCTTGAAAGCAAGCTTCCCCTCATATCACGCCGTTCATCTTCAACTCAATCGTGTCGACCGGCGCCTTCCCTAACATTAGCTGCAGTTCGGCGATAAACTAAAACGCGCCAGGTGATTGGCAGCCGCGACGTCTCTTCGCCAAAGGCATCTTTCCGACATTCGTCAACTTCTCTGCACCGGGAAAAGTACTCGTCAACTTCATCACAACACAATCGCTTCATCACAGTCTTTCATAGCCCGAACGCAATGAAGGTTTCAATTGGCCTGGCCGCCGTCACGGGCCTCGCCGGCTTCACTGCCGCCAAAAAGCCCGACCCTCCCAAGATCACCGACTTTGACTGGGATACCATCACGCCCGCCCGCAAGCTGGAATACCACCCATGCTACAAAGACTACCAATGCGCCCGCCTCAGCGTCCCTCTCGACTGGCTCGACGAGACGAACGAGCACACGGTCGCTCTGGCAATCATCAAGCTCCCTGCCACCGTCCCCGACGACGACCCATCTTTTGGCGGCACCGTCTTCACCAACCCAGGCGGGCCCGGTGGCTCCGGAGTGAGCATGCTGCTCCGCAATGGCCACGATATGCGCCGCACGCTGAGCGGCGGCAGCAAAAAGTACGAGATGCTGAGCTGGGATCCGCGCGGCGTGCAATTCACAACGCCCGTGGCTGATTGCTACGAGGACGAACTCGCGAGGGACACGGACAACATCCAACGTTTGGCCATCGGGCCGCTTGATGCCAGTCCGGATGCATTGAGAAGGCAGTGGGCGAGGATTCAGGGGTACGGCAGGCTCTGTACCGAGAAGCCGGGCAACGGCTCCATTATCCCATTTGCTACGACGGCGTCTGTCTGCCGTGACATGGTCGAGATGGTGGACAAGATTGACGAGCTTCGCAAGGAAGAAGCAGTAGCCTCGCAACCCGAGCAGTCGCTAGAGCTCCGGAAGGTTAAGGAGGTGCCGCGGATTCAGTACTGGGGCTTCTCATACGGCAGCATCCTCGGCAATACGTTCGCCTCAATGTATCCTGGGCGCGTAGGCCGGCTCATTGTTGATGGCATCGCGGATTCAAATGACTACGTGGCAGGGGTAAGAGTGTACCTATAGTCCCATTCACCTCTTCGTATGCGGCTAACACATGTGTGACTAGGGCTGGAAGACCAACCTTCAAGACACGGAGAAGCTTGTTGACTATTTTTACGAGACATGCTTTGAGGCTAAGGAGAAATGCGCGCTGAGCCGGCCTTCGGACAAGCAGTGGCAAGACATTCGTGATCGAGTCGATCAGCTCGTGAAACGTCTCGACGAAGCCCCCGTCGCGGTACTCAACGGCAAGGTGACAAACATCTTGACAGGGTACGATGTAATCCTTTCCTTCAAGAACCCGCTCTACGCGCCCTACACTCGCTTCATCAAACTCGCCAACGAAATCAATGCTGCCATCGAGGGAAACTACACTGCCATCCTGGAGTCCGCCTCCGCCGAGATTCCCAAGATCGACCAGGCCTGTACCCATCCAAACGCCACAGATCTGAGGCTCTCCTGGGGAGACGGCGGTCAGGCGGTCCTTTGCGGCGACGGCGAAGACAACACGAATATGACCCTCGCCGACTACAGGGCCTACGTCGCGGAGCTCGAATCCCAGTCGCCGACCTTCGCCGGCTACTGGGGACAGATTCGCTCCGCCTGCACGAGCTGGCTCGTCCGCCCCAAGTGGCGCTTCACAGGCCCGTTTACGACACCGCCGCACGATGCTGCGGTTGTAGAAGGCCGGCCCGCAGCGCCGCTGCTGTTCATGTCTTCGCGGCTCGATCCCGTGACACCGTTGAGGAACGCTTTTAAAGCGAGTGAGGGACACCCCGGGTCAGTTGTCGTGATTCAAGAGTCGGTGGGCCACGCTGCCTTTGCCACGGGGAGCAAGTGCACGACCAAGATCCTTCAGGAGTATCTCGAGCATGGGACAGTGCCGGAGAGCGGGACCGTTTGCCAGCCCGATTGTGGCCCTTGGGATGGCGATGCGTGTGAGTCGGATAGCTTAAGCGTCAACGTGGCGCCTCTTGCGCCGCCACATGATAGATCTCATCACCGTCTCTATTGAGGGAAGCCGGGATAAGACAAAAGATATCGGGAGATGTCCCTGGCGAGGATAGAGGTATTGATAGATGCGCCTCCACAGGGTGACTATGGGAATAGGTACGAGAACAGCAAATAGCTACATACTAGAATCGTAGATTCAAGACACTGGGAAAGTCAGACATTGCTCAACGACCTAAATGGAACGCAAGGCGTTGAAGCTTACTTGTAACGTTTGAACCCTTGCATGAAAGATGCTTCCGAGAAACATTTGATCGCAAGTGGGTGCTTGTTCCGGAGATACTTTCGCTGACCGCTGAATGCAGATGTCAGACGCACGTCTAGGTAGCTGAGCGGAGCTGAAGCCGATCTCACATCCGACATCCGAGTTTGACCGTATTGCCACGAATTGCCAGGAGATGCCGCAGGAGGTTCTGCTCTAATCCAATTGAATGATGGGAGAAACACTTTCGTCCCATCCCTGACTACCATACGGTACTTGACTCCCCATCACAAAATGCCATGTCTTATCCTTCTCAAATCCACACCGACTTCTAGGTTACACTTGATAGAAGGCCCAACTGAGACATGGTCCCAGATGGACGTCAGTCTCATGCTCGGTACGATGTGCAGGACAACCCCTCTCCTTCCGCCCTGATACGAGATGTTTTGTTAGTCCGCTCTTAGGATCCGGGATCTAAGGTTCCCCAGACCGGGCTTGGGACCGAGGGGCGATCAACCTGCACGCATCCGACGAGGAGGCGATTAGGTACCGGCGCCTCCCCTCCCTCATGTTGCCAAACAGTCCCCAACAAAAGCCGGTAAAAGAGGGCATTACACAAAACGTGTTCCACTTCCCCTCCATGCCGGTGCCATTTCAGCTTCTACCCAAAGTTCCCTAGGGATTCACACGCACGCTAGTGACTGAACCCAGGTCAGCCCGAGGATCAATCTGTTCTAGTGTCTTGCGGGGAGATCGTGGCATTGGTCCGACTGACGCCACTCTCGGGACGTTTTCCCTGGTTTTTCTGCCACAACCTTCTTTTTTTACGAGATCGATCGGCAGTAGTGAGGAATTAGCCTGAGAGGAAGATGGTAACGCCAATGATCTGTCAGTAACGCATCGTGATGATGGTTGACAAGGGACTAAAATATCTTTCGAGGCGTGGACCATGTGAGTTCGTATTTGTGGTACGAGTGTCATGCCCGAAGACGGGTCATGGACGGTTATGGGAGGACGAGTGTTGATCGTACAGCAGCGCAGGCGCTGGACTGATCTACGTGAGGGAGAGCCGAGGCATCTTGCTTCCTCGCGAAGTCGGAAGGATGCGGTTGAGGTCGTTGCATCCTGTCTCGAAGGAGTATAAAGATGCTCATAAAGTCTCGGTAGCTAGGTTTGATAAAACTCAGGAGAAGTTCGTCCTACCCTATCCATTAATTGATCATCCCGCCCTCACCATTACAATTCCAAGTTCCAGCCTTCAATACCTTGAAATTCTTCTAATTTCAACATTCCCACCATGAAGTTCTCAGTGCTTCTTGCTTCGATTTCCTTCATCCTCCCGTCCCTATCCCATCCGCTCGAAGATCGCGATGCCCCTCAGACAGTCCACCTAACCTTCCACGGTGGCCCTGCATCCTACGAGATGACGATCCCCGCCGATGGGCAGGTGTATCCAACAAGTCAGTTCCACCCCGCCCGACCGTTCGTATCTTTGAGAGTGTAAGATCAAGTGCTAAACGATTCAACACGCAGACAACGATATCTCCGTCAACATCATTGACGCACCAGACTACAATGCCCTCTCCCAGTGCACCTTCTACACAAACGGCGAGAAGGCTCTGGTTGGCGGCATCACGCCCCAGGGTCTTCAGCAGGTCATCATTGGACCGCCGCAGCCCGTCACAGGAGTCAGCTGTCTCGGTATCTGTGTTCCAACGTATGGAATGTGCTACGATCTCAATGGGCAGTACGTCGGGCCGTGTTGCAACGGCTTCTGCGCGGCCACGAGGTGCAGACCTTGGATTCAACCTTCTTGAACACAAGCCGATGCTGATGGTTCTCGTACTCATGATTTGCTTCGCATTCGAGACGTTTAGCAACCTGCCGAGCGGGACGTACACTCAAGCTATTGTATGCGGCTCCTGGGCTAGCTAGAGTAGAAGCCTATCACCTTGCTTAATCTCTTGATCTGGGCTGTGTTAAGTAATTCCAATCGCTCAACTATCGTATTGAAGCACTCCTCTCCATGAGCTGACGCGTTCCGGCAAGCTGCATGTGCAATCCGAAGGTAAGTTCAATGTAAAATGTGGTTCCAAACCATGAATTGGCAGCAGCCTTGATTTTCTCCCCCTGAATCTGTACATGAGCCGGCGAAGGATAATATTAGTCATGTTACATCTAGACAAATAAAAGGCCCTGAACGCATACATCTACTTCATCTCCATATTCTGAGTTTGCGACTGATACCCAGTGTTGATCGGCCCATAATCAGTCCGCCCCTTGACTTCATTCTCATGCTGAATGAGCACGCAGCAGGGGCACCAAAAAGAGACGCAGCAGTCGCCACACGTGCTCCCCTCGATATGGAATTTCTTCCGGATATCGCCACGCTTATTCATGAGAAATCTGAGCAGAAGCCTAGAATCAGCGTCTACCATATCACGCGGTAGATGTCTTGAGGAGAGGAGAGAACAGAAGGTATCGACTCAGCATGTAACGTACAGCCAACCTAGACCGATGGAGCCGAGAGCCGAGATCATGAAGCAGTCTCCGTTGACGGGTGAGTAGTCCGAGAGGCTGGGGTCGCGCATGCGTTCAGAGGTCTGGCCAAAGACTGATGTGAGAGACGCAGAGTGCGTTGGTCAGCAACGGGATGGACTCTCGTTGAAGTACTTAAGATACGTCGGTTTGAGAGAGGGTTTGGTTGGTTGACATACCCATGCACGGGAGGAATGAGGCCATCATGCAGGTGCCGCATGGGCTGCAGTCCAGTAGATCGCTTTGCCATTCTTGACTCGACATCGTGAGAGAGACGGCGATGATGAAATACTAGGCTGTGAAGGCAGACAGGCCCTCCCGAGGTCAACTTGATCGAATGAACTGCTGCCGGTATGCTTGATTCGGTTGCCAAGCGTTCGACTCCGGGAAACAGGGGCAGACGGAAGTAGAAGCAAAAGAATCGTTGAAGAGCAGACCTCTTGTCGGGTTGATTGTGCAACGAGGAAAATACCACTAAGTGCCGTGAAAGAGTGATGAGAATGTTACAAGTTGAGAAGTCTGACTGAGTTCATTGAATCATTCGGCCAACAAGATCCCGCCTCCCGGTTTTATATAATACCTCAATGGATTGGAACCGCAAGTTGCCTAGGCCGTCGACTTCGGCATTGTTTAATGCATAATATCTTCAATTCAACGTAAGGTACAATACTTGGCAAGGCATCACCGGGTCCGCACGAACAGGAGAATAGAGGCAGCAGCAAGGGTGTCCTTGCAAAGGCATGTTCTGGAATAAACCCTTCCAGCTTACAGGGTCCGTACCACAAACGAGTTGGAAAGCCAACACTCAACCAAACTGCCCAAAACGGTTAAATTGACTCAAAAGACGGCATATAGCAGCCGAATCTTGTCGACTCGGCCCTGCTCTCACCAGAAATGGTGTCGTCAAGTCTAGGCTCCGCGTAGTTAGTGCAATATCAGTGTCATATGTGGATACTTCTTCGCGAGTCGCAGGATCCTTAGCGACCGACGACCAGATCGTCTGCAGGGGTCGTATAAAATACGACCCCGGTCACTTAGTCACGAATGTCCGTGGACCGCAGCCCATGGTCTGCAAGTCAGTTGGGCATCGTCCCGGCGCAGACTTTTTCTTTGCCTTTTCGAGAAAAGATTTCACATGCCGGGACCCAGGAACAAGCAATGGAGAGTCCCACCTCCAGCTGCAGCGACACGGGAGTGGTGGCTGTCAAGATTATTGCCAGGTTTGAGGTCTCGGAGTCGACGGCATGGCGACAAAGCAAAGTCATGTGGCTGTGATTGAGTAGATTCATGTACCTCGTCGACATATTGGCCCTGATCCTCCATTTTTTGGGACAATAGTGGCAGCTGATTCCCTTTAATTTAGCATCCTAGTTCCTGGGTCGATGCGTCTAAAACGCTGCAGGAATCGAAGTCTTAATTTCAGCGATTACGAGGCCTCACTATCTTATGGAGTCACTTCCCGAACAGTCTCACCATTGGTGCCAACCAGTTGCTTTATAAGATAGAAGATCCGTTGCTAACTTTTGTTTCCTCGGACAACCTTCTTCCTTTGGCAACCTCCTTAGAAAAGTCCGGTGTTTGTACATCATCCCGCTGCCATGTCCATGGCCGTCAACCCAAGTCACTGCGCAAGCGCGACGTTTGGAAGCCCCGTACTACTAGGCGCCAGTAATCTCGCCGTGCAAGCCAATCTAGTCGAAAACTACAGTTTCGACGTGCCAAAGGGATGGACCTACTCTCAGCCGGCCCTTAACGTCGAGAATGCCACCTTTTGCAACGTCACCGTCACCTATACGCACCCGGGACAGAACGACACCCTCAACGTCGAAGCTTGGCTGCCGGAAGTGCACCATTACAACGGTATTCTGCAGTCCGTTGGTGGAGGTGGCTGGAACCCTGGCCGCTTCATCCTCAGCTATGCCGCCATGATCAACGCCGTCGCCAACGGATATGCAACCGTCACCACTGACGCCGGGATCCCTACTACCTCGAACCCCATCGACTGGCTGCTCAAAAGTCCGGGAAGTCTAGACACCAACGCTCTCCAGAACTTTGGTCAGGTCTCCCTGAATGATGAGGTACGCTGCTTTCCTGGCCAACCACATCAATACAACACGTACCAGACTGCAATGCTAATCAAGATCCCTCGCAACAGGCTATTATAGCAAAACAGCTCATCAAAAGCTTTTACGGCAAGCCTCCTACGTATTCTTATCGGAACGCTTGCTCCCAGGGCGGCCGTCAGGGCCTCAAACTGGCGCAGCAATACCCCGAGGCCTACGATGGCATCATGGCGGCCGCTCCAGCCGCTAACTGGGCCGAGTTCTACCTCAATTCGATCTGGCCTAGCTACTACATGATAAAGACACAACAGTTCCCGTTGGGCTGCGAGCTCAACGCGCTCACTACCCTGGCCATCTCTGCCTGCGACGAGCTAGACGGTGTCAAGGACGGCCTCATCAGTGATCCTGAAGCCTGCAGGGCAAAATTCAACGCTACCGCACAGGTCGGCAAGTCTTTTAAGTGCGCGCAGACGAACTCGACGCTTGAAATCAGCCAAGCGGCCGCCAACGTGGCCAACGCCTCCTGGACCGGTCCCCGTTCCTCAACCGGAAGGTTCATCTATGATGGGTACGAGATGGGAAGCGACCTCTCCGTCATCGCGCCGACAGAGTGCACCGGCAAGGTCTGCACGAGCAACACCGCTGGAGCAAACATTGCCTTTGCCTGGCAGGCTTTCGTCGCCAAGGACCCAAATGCGACAGTGCCTACTCTCACAGACACAACGTTCGACACGATCCACCGCGCCACCAAATTGGTCTTTGCCTCCAACATGGAGACCGACGAGGCGGATCTGAGCGACTTCAGAAACGCGGGGGGCAAGATCATAACCTACCACGGACTCGTAAATATCCCCTCCATCGCTGGGTTCCTGAATGCTGCAGATAGTATTGAGCTAACAACCCAAAGGCCGATCAGAGCATCTCCCCAGGCGGTACTCTCCGATACTACAACACCGTTGCTGACGTCGTGGACGGCAACATTACCTCCTTTTACAAGTACTACCGCGTCCCCGGGCTCGAGCACTGCTGGGGTGGCAGAGGAGGACAGCCCGAGGCCATCTTCGCGCAGCTTCGGGCCTGGGTCGAGAACGGGACGAACCCAGGGTCGTCACCAGTGACCGTGACGCTGCCGGACGGATCGACGCAAGACCAGGTGCTGTGCCCGTATCCGCAGAAGGCGAGGTTTGATAACGCTTGTGCGAGCAGGAACGCGTCTTTTTGCTGGACTTGTTCCGAGTAAACTTGATACTACTTTGGTTTTCAGATTGGGGTTGGGAGAAGGAGATAGTCTCTTATATTCATTCGAGTTTCACTTCCTTGAAGATTCAATGGCATGGTCAAGCCACTACGTCACCATTCATAAAGTTCACTTGCAACGATTTTGGTCCATCCGTTTAGCTCACAGCATGAACTTTACAGCGTACTTGCTTCCATGAGGACTTACCTTATTGTACATGTAACACTTCAGACTTCTTCAGACAGATTCTTTGCTAAAATATCACGGAAGAAAGGTTTGATTACTCATAAATCTCACGTGAATATCCTGTTAATGTCACTTTGGTTTCCTACTCATACTATTGGGGCCTGAACTATCCAAATTATTGCAAAGTAGTAGTCACTGATATAGAATGGGATCGTCGAAGCAGCGGAAGATGACCCAGATATTGAGACCTGAGTCACTTGGTGGACGGACATATTTGCTTCGCATCTCTATTGAAGTCGAAGTCAGTTGAAGTGAATGAGAGGGATAAAGATGATTTAGTCACTGCTTGTTGGTGATTGGCTAGTGCCACCCCACCTCGTAGATCTCCGTCCTTGGTTAATTTTTGTCATTTTTCTTTCGTCTCGTACTTCTATCCCACTTTCACGACACCAAAATCTCCTGATCTGAGGTCACTATTGACTACTCAGTACCCTACCTTACCTAATACATTCGATTCATCTTCTAGGCGGAGAAAAATTCGATTCTGCTTTAGCATTCGTTATCTAGCTGCCTTACCAATGCTGGGTGCTGGCCCTTCACAGGCAGCTCATGCCGATGCCGGCTGCACCTGCACAACATGCCACATCGTGAAGCGGCGGCCGCATAAAAAGTCGCGCGCTGGCTGTGAGATGTGCAAGAAGCGGAGGATAAAGGCAAGATTTCAACATTACATTGAATGGCTGCGCAGCTTACTGACTAGTACAGTGTGACGAAGTCAAGCCCAAGTGCGGGCAGTGCTCAAAAGCCCTGCACAACTGCAGCTTCCAGCCATCAACACCAAGCTCAGACCTGAACCCCCCAGCTATTACACGTACCTCTCATGATGCCCTCAGCCGTATATATCCTTACCAGAACTCAAAGACCAACGAGTTTCGAAATGATCCGCTCAAAGATGGTCACTATGTTCGACATGATCGGCGCCTCTGTGCCACGGCAGCTTCTTCATCATCCGGCATCCCGAGCCACACTCCCTCACCATGCAGCAACACATCAGCCGCCACAGACTCCCTACCTCCAAGAGCCATTTCAAATCCCCTCAGACCATGGATTTGGAACGTAGATGATATTGCCCTAATGCACCATTTCCTCACCTGCCCGGCTCTGGATCACGGCGACGCAACCCTCTGGCGTCAAAAGGTGCCCCTCCTCGCCTTCCAAAACCATTCTGTGCTTCATCTCCTCCTCGCTATTTCTGCATTCCATCTAGCTACCATTAAGCTAGACGAGCGCATGAGGTATCAAGGGCTGGCAGACCAACACTACGAGACCGGTCTGCGCCAGACCATGGAACTCATGCCCCGCCTCGGCCGCGACACTGCTGGCGTCCTCTACATCGCCACCACCCTCGTCTGCTCCTGTAGCTTCGCCCGCGGTCCCGCACCGGGAAATCTGCTCATTGTCTCAGACGGCGTTGAAGTGGTCTGGTTCGAGCTGCTCAGGGGGGTCAGGCTCGTCATCGAGACAGTCGGCTTTGAGGCCATCTTCTCAGGCATCCTCGCTCCCATGCCTACAGGAGAGAAGCCCCCACTAGAGAAGAACCCGTCAGGCCAGGCGTCAGAATTGCGTTCAAGCCGATCACCGTCGAGACCCGTGATGTGGGAGGCTGCTCTCGGGCGCATCGCACAGCTCATTGCCGACCCTGCAGATTCGGACGAGGCAGCTTATAGAAAGATGATGGAGTACCTATCGCTCGCCTTCCGAGAAACCTTTGGAACATCCGCTGAGCCCATCACCGCTTCTGAGGGCAAGATGGAGGTGATTATGGCTTGCATCTACCGCACCGACGATGACTTTGTTTGGTGTCTGAAGAAGAAAAGGACTGTCGCGCTACTTGTGCTGGGTCACTTTGCCGTGCTTGTCAAGACGCTTGAATGGCTGTGGTACATGCGCGGCTGGGCTGATCACATTTTACGAGGCGTGGCGTCGAATCTAGATGCTGCGTACTTAGATTTTCTGCAGTGGCCAAGGGAAGAGATTGAAAGACTTGACTCCATTGCAGCCAATAAGAATAGTCATTCTTGACATTCACTATCAGTTCTTCTACTCGTGTACACCAGATTGTGTCAATAGTTCGGTTGGATTTGTCCGGTTGGATTTGAGAGGAAGTCACTACAAGAAGGGGCAGTTATGACTCTACTATACCCTATCTATAGTGAGCACACGAGACAATACCATGTTATTTGACCGGTTAGCCGTCGAAGAGTCCTCCAAAAATGATGCGCTGTACACTACGATCATTTCATTCTCTACGGTGTAGTGACAGATACGACATTTGCCATGTCAAGAATCCTTCTCGAGAGTCGCCGAAGGTTTTGGGAAGTGCTAAGTATCTGGGTCACGTTGAGAATCTTGCTTGATAAGTAGCCGACAACATCTAATATACCTATCCGTTATAGCAAGCTGTCATCTATGTATCTGAAATATCAGCTGCATTCACTCTAGATAAGGTAGGTAGAAAAGAGTCTGAGCCATCGCCAGTGCCAATACGGCCGACCCGGCAATGTGGGGCCGGGCGCCCACCCCGATGTTCAGTCTGCCGGTGCGTTCAGGTCCGGATCCAGAAGTCATCATCTTTGATCACTTGCGCCTTTTATCCCAGCTTGATCTAGGAGATACGGCCCGTATCATCCGCTGTTGACTGTGATTGATCCGGGTTAAGCTACCCATGCTGACAGGATCATCACCCCGCAGGTAGACAACGCGTCCTCTGTATTTCTAATCGACAACGCCGTAAGCCGGGTCATCAACTGGCCGCAGGTCTTTGATCACGCATCTTAGTTCTTGAGGTCACCAGATGCGAGTTTCAATCAGTCATTCATGCTGTATATAGCGAGCCGACGTCTGTATCATTGTGTCTCATTTGCTTCCACGGAATCTACCGACTTCAGTACCATTTCCAGCTAGACCAACTCTGATCCTCTATCATCTTCCATACACTTGAGATCAAGTAGCAGCAACGGTAATGGCACCAGAGTTTGCTCCAACCCGCGCAGTCCTGCACATCGAGGACTGCGACATTTACTACTGGTCCCAAGGCCAAGGTCCGCTCATCGTCTTCATCCCGGGAGGCAATGGCCATGGACGGCAATACGACACAATCATCGCCTCTCTGTCCGATAGATATACCTGCGCCACGTTTGACCGTCGCCAGATGTCCGCAAGTCAAGCCAAGGTGAACAAGAGGCTGAACCCACCACAACAAGCCCGTGATATCCGCGCCATCATCGAGATCCTCGGCTTCGACAAAGCCACTCTTTTCGGAAGTAGTATGGGTGGTATCCTCGCATTCCAGTTCGCACTCGACTTTCCAGACATGGTCGAGCACGTTATCTCCCACGAGGCCCCGACCTTCATGTTGCTTCCCAATGCCACCGAGGTCTTTGAGTTCTTGTATAATTGTCTCGAGATATATGAGGCTTCGGGTGTCGATGCTGCGCAGGAGGAGTTCAGCTCTAAGCTGATTGGCTATTTCGATGAAGGCGTTCCTCGTACGGGGCCATCGGATCCCATGAACCCGCCGAATCACTGGGCCAACGAGTTTGCCGTCTTGCTGGGCTATCTGCCGAGTTTGTATCGTATCAGGGAGAACGGAACGAGCATCGGGTTGATGAGGGGCATTCGGAGCAGAGAGGCGTGGTATGCCCAGGCGGTCGACGAGCAGGCCAAGATCCTGGGGTGTCCGAAGCTTGACGTCGCGGGTGCTCACGAGGGCTTCAGAGTCGAATGCGAGGCGTTTCTCCCGTACTTTGTCGAGTTGATGGGCATTCTAGACAAGGCCAAGGGCAAGAGCTCTTGATGATAAGATTAGTGGATAGCTAAAAGACGCCAGAGTGACCCTGCATCATGCCCAGGTATCTTTCTGTCCATATCGACCCATACTTTGTTGTGTTCGACATTGGCGGAGGGAGTGTTGCTTTGGGCAAGGATTCTGGTCAGTTAAATTTGAGTTTCCGCAGGCCCCTTTTCTCCCTCCAGTAATTCGTGCCTTCGAGCATTTCGGTGCAGCCGTCGAGCAACCAGCCCCATTTCCGGAGAAACGGTTCCGTGGCCTCCCAGCCCCGCGGATCCCACGGCTCTCCCCAAACAATCAGCGCCGCGTCTTCGACTCCCGCCCCCGCGCCCACATCGACCACGTCCCGGCACATTTCGTCTTCGTCAATGTAGTCCTCGCCGTGCTCGGCCACGATCCGTAGAAAGTTGTCTCGCATGCGGGGATGGGGGAAGAAGTCGATCCAGGGGTGATGTTCGACGGACAACTGCAGCGCCGTGGGCAGCATGTTGGACGGACACGATGCCGATGTCGTGGCGGGACCCAGATCAGGACCGGCTTTGTTAAAGGGCGAGATAGCGTCGTAGGTCAGCCACTCCTTGTTGAAGCTGAGGGCTTTGGCGTTGCGAACAAAGGCGTGGAAGACATTGACGCGGACGAGGGTCGTGAGGTAGTCTGTACAGGGCCGGCCACGCATATAATCCTCGTAGGCACCCTCGGCGAACTTTTCTAGCATGGCCGGCATACCTGTCTTGCCTAGGAGGCAGACATCTGGAACGGCGGCCTTTCCAATCTTCCCTGCGATGATGGCCGCCAGGGCTGTCTGTGTATTTTCGTTAGTTGGCGAGGCGGACTCTTTCTTCACCAAGGCTGTCGATGGGTCGGAGTCCACTTCGGTTGACGGACTTCTATCTGATGGAGAATGTTTGCCGAGTTTCTTCTGTGCTCTCCGCCCTTGTAATACGCGTGTAACCGTTAGCTGAATGATACTACTAGCCTTACCCGTGCGGGTAGTAGATGTCAGCAGATCGGTACCGAGGTGGACTCACTTCGCGCTCTCTGGTTCAGCCGGTTCTGTAATTTACGCCTCTCCGCCGTACTCGTAACTCCGGTCCAGTCCTCTGAAGGATCCCGTAGTTCAGCCAAACGAGGATTCGCAATCACTGGGATGACTGTCCCGGCAGGAATCGCCGGGCCGGGACTGAAACACATCTCCATTGTTGCCGTTGCTTCTATATGCGGAAAGATATCCTCGAAAGACATTGGTCAAAAAGGCGTTGGGCAAGGGAGGGAGAGCCGAACCAACAAGGTCAGGCGCGTCAGCAGTCAGCAGCTTCGAGATCTGGTCAATCTTTGACAAACGGATGACAACAATGCTCGAAGGAGATGAGACTGGTCCTCCAGAGGACTATATGCAGCCTGCTGACAGCCTTCCGCCGTCTAAGTGCCAGGGATGGTGCCACAAGGCCAGAACCTAAATGGTCGAATCGGCGTCGATGCCTTTTTTCGATGGTGGGGACTCCTACTGACTCAGGCCTAGTTTTGTGCGGATAGCCTCAGCAAAGTCGAGGTTGCCTACGACTTATCTCTTGTATTTTCGAACACTTGAGAACCTTTTGCGGAAACTTGAGGGAGAGCAAAATTGAGGATCAGTGTTGTCCTTATGTTGCTTCTTTTTGTGAATTGCTATCTTCGAGATGGATTGCTAATCCAAGCTCTATCTGGCCGTTGTCATCGGCGAGGCGAAGCACTCTTCCAGACGGGAGTGTATTCGGACGGATTTAAAGCCCCTGTTTGATCTCTAACCAGATTTTAGCGTGTCAGCAGTCTGCATTAGCGTCCGCAAACTGACGTTTGTCTCTTCATACTGACGAATCAAGACGCGGAGAGTGTCTGGGCTATCCCTGCTTAGAGTAATTCGCTCTCGCTCTCCTTTCGAGCTACAGCCTGAGGCTGGTTCGTCACGTCGGTGCACTCACAACATTCAACTGTTAGAGTTTCCCAATCGCGAATAAATGCCTTGGCTAATCATCCCATATCTCTAGTCTGCACGTCCTCCACCCCGTAGGAATCCATATGTAGAACTCTCTATCTCACAACTCTCTACTATCCCTAAGCGGATGCTCGCTTCCACTTCGGAGTCAACCACGATCACCACGAGTCAGGGGCGTAGTCGTATTGTTCATCTACCATACGGATAGATAAAACTTGATGGCCCTCGTCCTTCAGGCCCTATCTTCTATCTGGCTTGTCCGATCGAGAATCGATGCGGTAGCAAAATACCACCGAGCCGGACTAAGCCGATATCGAGACGAACTCAGTCAGAGTGCCCGAGCCTGCGAATCGATCATCGTACATGCCACGACTCCAACGACTCACCGGCTTAAGTGATCACGATTATCCTAAAGCCGACACTCCCCGATGCCCTTGGACGCCCCTGCGCCCGTGGTTTGACCGCGGTACTTACCGGCAAAATGAGTCAGCAGAAGGGTGGAGTTGATACTTTTAATAGCTAAAGGCACACTTTTGTCCCGCTCCTGAGAGTTACAAGAGGCTCTTGGCCAATATGCTTGTCGAATACTGCGGTCTGTTGCCAACGCGTGTACGGCTCCCCGATACTCCGATGCTACTCGTATCAACAACGTCTTGAAGTCGACGAGCTGCGTTCACGACAGACCTCTTTGACTCCGAGACACAAACACCAAAAGCCTTCGTTGTGCTGGATAGTATGGATAAGTGTATTTGGATCCGAGTCTATGGGACAAAGCCGGATGAAAGAAATGGTGCCGGCGATGGAAGAAGAGAAGTTATATACAGGGAAAAGAAGAGATACCCTCCACTCAGTATACTCTTGGAGACATTCCCGGAGCGATCAGGGTCGTGTGCAACTTCGAGTCTTCCTTCAGCCCTCTTAGACAGCGTAGGTGCTGCCGATGGGACCGAAGCGGATGTTGGACCAGACAACCTGCGAATTGGGGAACTGCTCGATAACTTCGGCGGGAACACCAGAAGTCGGGGCGCAAGGTCCACGTTCGGTGCCGGGCTCTCCAGCCCTCTCGGGCGGGTAGGTGGAGTCGAGCCAGAGCATGTTGGCGTAGTGCTGCATCGGAACATTAGCTTGGCATAGTCAAAAGCTGACGGACACACTAGTGAGAACACTTACGTCGCTCCAGATGGACATCACAAGAGTCATGGGAATGTTGAGCGCGGCGTTGAGCTGGGGGTATCCGCCGACCTCGTTGAAGCGGTCTCGCTCGTTGAAGACAGCGAACTGGCGCTCGCAGTACTCGGGCGTGATCTCCGAGGTCTCGGGCACACCTGCCCACTTGGCGCCGGGGACTTCGATGGTTCTTCCGTCCTGAATGAAGACTTGATACATGCGGTCGGGAGAGAAGCGGGTGATGACGGTGAACTTCTTGGTGGTGTCAATGGTCTTTCCGGGGCCGTAGAAGTCAGGGTTGCCCATGCGGTACGGGTTGTAGTCGCAACCGTTGGCATCGCAGCCGCCGCCGTAGCGATCCTCGGAGTATGTGCCACCGCAGTTGGAACCCTCGCAGACGTGGTAGTTGTTGTTCTCGCAAGGGTGAGGAGTCAGAGCGTAAGCGTAGGCGTTGGATTCCCTGGGCATTGGTCAGGATTTGAGCACCTCTCGAGTGAGAATTGGTTCGAATGTCTTACCAAACATCAATCTCGGCGCAGCAGGCGCCCATGTTGCCGACACCGGCACTGTCATCGGTCTCAGAAGGCTCCCAGCCTACGACATTGCCCTATTCGTCGTCACTGTTAGTCGGAGCTTTTTCCCATATTGTCAAGCACTGAAGGTTGTGGCTTACCTTGCCGCCAATGAACTTAAGATCGCGAGCACATTGCGCGTCGCAGTAGCCAGTACCGTACTTGGCTCCCGCCTTGTTGTTAGGCTCCGAAGACAAACCGCCGTCCTCCTTCATAGCAACGAAGTACAGAGCACTGTTCATGCCACACTCGACACTGGACAGGTCGACGTCGAAAGCGAATTCGTTGTTCAGGAGCTGGAAGGTTTGGTACTTGCTGTCCCCGTTCATGAGGTACATACGAGAGCCAATATTCTTGCCATATTGGTGCTCCTGGACGAACTTTAGAGTCATGGCATTGCCACTGGTCGACACGCCGTAGGTACCGCCGTACTCGGCTCCTTCGACAGCGCAAGTCTGGGCGCAGCTGTCTCCGGTCGTGCACAACCCAGTCCACGAGTTTCCATCGTAACAGTTCTGGTATCCGCTAGATCAGTGTGTCAGCCACTGCAGTTGTTCATCGTGTGAAGAAAAGACAACAATCAGCATCGTCGCTTACCCAACGCCATGAACCCAGCGCCAGTTGGCGTCGATGACGACCTCAGCGTTGACGTTCGAGCATGATGAAGAAGTACACCTCTGCCAGCTCAGCTTGGGATGAGTCTCAGGCTGTTCGGTGCCGACTTGCTGAGCCACGGCCATGGCTAGCATGGAAAGTGCTGAGAGAGTGTACTTCATCGTAAAGGAAACCGCAGAGACTGAAGAATCGTCTTGAAAGTTGGCAAGTGAATGCTGAGCGTAAGTCGTGAGGAGCCTACTTTACATTTCAGTTGAACGCGGATCGCCGCTCCATATTTATGCTCCCATCTTCGTTCAGAAGTATTTGGCCTCTTGACATTGCGGAATGAGGCTCCCCGAGAAGATTCTCTCTAGCGTCCCGGACTCCGGGAACATTGCGTACAGTTCCGTGATCGAGTCTCTGGCATTTCTCGAAAGTCGACGAAAGGCGTCAAATTGTTACATCGCCAATGCCCACAAGGCCGAAGTCTCGTCTCGAACGCGTGCCATGTGACCTTGGATCGCATTCTACCTTGTCGTCCAAGTCTTGGAACGAGTTGACCGGGACGAAGTTCCCGTCGGCAGCTAAGCCCCACTTCCAGAGTTGGCAAAAGTTGAATGTTTGATACAGGGAAAGAAAACCTTGGATTGCGGATCTGAGGGCTGTCGCGCCGAAGCAATTGCCTTATCGAAAGACTGCCAAGGTCTTGTAAACGGAGAGGAGGTCTGCTCCATTGGTTTGTTGGTGAGAGTCAACGGTATGTGGTAGCCAGGTGATGGAGAGCCAAGTCAAGGTTCCAAGAGCCAAGATCTCGGCGACGGTAAGACTGAGCAAATAGCTCCGGGATGTACGGGATTGGATGAATGACGGTCGTCAGGAACGGCCGCGATGCCTTGCCGATCGTGCCTGTCTTCGGCTCTCGCTAGACCACCGTCCGAAAACGTCCGGCAGGGCTCCCTTGCCCGTGTCGGAGCTTGATCAACGTCCAAGCAGGCTTGCGCGGATAGCAAAGCTCGGCAAAGGTATGTTCCTGAACCCTCCAATATAGTACCAGGTGTCCATCGGCGCTGAGCAGCTCAATGGCCTACCGAGCCACGACGACAAGTGTATGCGGATGTTTCGAGGCTTGAACCACCTTTCAAGTACTTCAGTCAAGGCAGTCCACCTTCTGCTACGCAGCTAGAGTCAGCAAATGTGACAGGAGTGGATACGCGACGCAGATATAGCGTGCCATCACTCACATCGTAAGCTTTCTTGGCGAATACCAGCGAAGTCTGGTTGTGAAATGCGCAGACAGAACCAGCGGGAATTTCAGGAGACTGGCGCTGACGAGTGTCATGCGAACCGGACGTCGAGACGGGAAGTCTAAGTCAGCATCGTCGAAAGATGGGTGGCTACCTATCAGTTGCTTGACACCTCATGGACGGCAGACGTTGCGTTGTCCGAAATATTGCTCTTGGCTTGAAGTCTATGCCGAACGGGCGTCTGGGGGATCTGCGGGGTGAGTCTCGGCGTGAGTCTCGGCGTGCAGCGATCGCAGGGGAGCCGGGGCTAAATAGTTGTGACCCCTTGGTTCCGTAGCGGGGTAGACGGGCAAACATCGCGGTTCGCGGAGGTTGTAGCTCCGTTCGCGATGCCATTTTTCCATATTAAGGGGTTCGTCATGTGTGGTTTTGCCGGTGATAATGTGTCTTCCTCTTTGAATCTGCGATGCAACGCCATTTCTCTCATGCTGTGCAAACTCCGCCTGATTACTAACCCAGTGGAGTGGGAAGAGATCTCATTAAAAGCCAACCTGCGTGTTGGCTACGTTCATACATGTAGGTTGAAGTAGTTTCATATAGCCCAGCTGAGATTGACCTTCAAGGTAGTCGAAAGGCGGGCCGGAACCAGATCACTGATTGCAAACCGCTCTCCAAATCTTTCTCTATGACGAAGCAATCTGAATAGAGCTCAAATGATGCACGTTAGCAAAGTGCTCAACGTTGAGTCTATTGTCACCGGGCCTTCCTGACTCCCTGGCCTAGCCTTCGGCGAATTGAGAATCTCAGATAACACACAACTAAAGTCTGCATCCTAGCTTCTCATGACGCTCGCTTAGCTACCTCATGGTTGGAAGGGGAGAGCGGACTTATAGCATTGGTGGCCTCATAAAATCTGCCTGCTCGTGGTATTGCCTGGAGCTGCTCTTTTCGTCGTATGACAACCGTCAACCTGACAGCTTTGAACGCGGAGCGACTCGTCTGGGAGCTGACGGTGCAGTCCAAGCATCTATAGTATCCAATGTGAATGTATGGTATCTGTGTTGGATGAAGAGATTCACCCGGCTTGGCAAGCAGGGCGTTTGCAGGACCTCAGACGAATGAACGTTGGACTCAGCTTAGGCTAAGAAGTTCGGAAGGACAGGAGCTCAAGAGCAGATGAGCATAACTCAGCTGTTGCAAGTCCACCAAGGCGTAGACTCGTTGCATACGAAGAAACATGTACCATAGCTGACCCAACTCCTCCGAAGAGACAGGATGACTTCAACCCATACTCCAAAGTCCGTCAACCACACAGACTACGCCCACCATTTGATAAGGTAGGATCTTGACGGGATCAGAATCTGTGATGAGCCACCTCACTATTATTGAAGAGCTCGCTATGTCTTCAAACGCTTTGATCGGCACAGCGCAATCATCTCTGCCTGAGATTTGGATAAGCCTGAAAGGTTTCGTCGACCCCCAAGCCCGGGTCGAAGGCCTGAGGGTAAAACCTTGTTTAATTCTGGTGAATTTGTGAAGAATGCAATGTGCACGAGAATTCGCTATACCAAATGAACCATAGAGTAATTCGGGGCATGAGTTACATGTGGGCAACAAGTTGTGTAATGGGTGTGGACGCGACAGACGAATGCTTTCATCAATTTGAGGTTGTTGTTCATGATGACTCAGGTAAACATGCAAGGGCAGACGTACAGCCTGCGTCGGGGAACTATTGATCAACAGGAGCTGCAGTGTCGAGGACCGCATTCGCATTCCCTTGGCGTCGATTCAAGTACGCTACGTGCTGTTTGAGAAAGCTGCAGTGCTGCACGGTACTTGCGAGTTGGTGATCAGACGACGTTAGTTGTGAACAGTGGACAGCGTCATGAACCTAAAGCATACAGAGGTTATGCCACTTGCCAACCATGAAGTCATCGTCACTCCTAAAACGTCTCCAACGAGCTTGCAGATGCCACGGCCTGCCGAGACTCGCCTCTAACGGGGCTCCCGTCGGGCTGGGCTGCGTCTTCTCAAACTGACTGTAAACATATCAGCCTCCGGAAGCTCGCCGGCGCACGTGCGCTTTCGGCCGTGCCGTAGCCGCAGTCAAGCAAGTCGATCGGTGAAGTCCCAAGGGCTCGGACTGGCACGTTCCTCCCGACTAGCTGCCAAGCTGCAGAAACAGAGCCCACAGGTTGCGTGAAGATTTCAAAAGTTCATGTACGCCTCACGGGTGGGCATCTCGTGACGGTGGCCGCGGGCAGTCGGTCCCGAGGTGTGGGAGGTCTTGGTGGCATTCAATAGACAGCGACACGCCTCGTTTATGCCCAGTTTGAGGATTGAGCCGATCCAAGCTTCTCGAATCTCTCGAAGACGCTGAGTTCTCTGAGATCAACGCAATAATGAACGAATCAACCGAGATCAAGGATGACGTGAAGGATATCGTCGAGGGCGGACCGTCGAGAGGCAACTCGGGCGAGGGTCGCGGGGAAGTACTTCAACAGTCGCGCGCCGAGTCGGAGAAGAGTAAGTCAACGCCATCGACAGACCAAGGACGATCAGGCGAGCAGGAGAAACAAGAAAAGGTCACTCAGTCGGTTGAAGATGACTTCCCCGAAGGCGGCACGCGAGCATGGTCAGTGGCGGCCGGCACAGCAGCCATCCTGTTCTGCTCTCTGGGGTACACCAACTCGTTTGGCGTCTTTCAAGCATACTACACGCGCCATCAGCTTTCGGACCATACGCCAGACGACATATCGTGGATCGGATCGATACAGGCATTCTTGGTGTTTGCGTCTGGTGCTATAGGAGGGCCAATATTTGACCGGTATGGCGCATGGGTGAGTGAAGCAGAAGGCACAGGCGGGCTGGTCTCGCCATCGAGAAGATGCTAACCTTGACTAGGTCATTCGTCCCGCCGCGATAGTATACATCTTCTCGGTGATGATGACGAGCTTATGCAACGAGTATTGGCAGTTCATGCTCGCTCAAGGTGTGCTCAGCGGCATATCGAACGGATTGATCATGTTCCCAGCAATGGCCGCCACGCCTCAATACTTCAAGAGGAGGAGAGGAGCAGCCATGGGTCTTGCCATTGCCGGCTCCTCGTTGGGCGCAGTCGTTTTCCCGATCGTTCTTTCAGAGCTTCTGGACACGCTAGGATTCGGCTGGGCTGTTCGCATTTGCGGCTTCATCATGATGCCGTTCCTCTTATACTCGTCCGTCGCCGTCAGGGCCCGTCTTCCCACTCGAAGGAGTCAGTTCTTCATCTGGAAAGCTTTTCGACAGCCACTGTTTCTGTGTCTCACTGGTGGCGTGTGCCTCATGTTTGTGGGCATGTTCATCCCCTTCTTTTACCTGCCGACATTCGGTATCGATCACGGCTTGAGCCCGTCACTAGCGTCTTATTTGGTGGCCGTCATTAACGGAGCCTCGATCCCCGGCCGCATCATTCCAGGCGTCCTGGGCGACAAGTTTGGTCGCATCAATATCTTGTTCACTGCAGGATTGTTGACCGCCATCTCGATTCTCTGCTGGCCCAAGGCCGTGACTGAGGCCGGAATCATTGGCTTTGCCGCAGCGTATGGTCTCACTTCTGGCGCCATCATCTCAGGAGGGTCTGTGGTCTTCACCCTCTGCCCGAAGACGCCGAAGGATATCGGCACCTACATGGGAATGGGCATCGCATTCGCATCGATTGCTGTGTTGATTGGGCCACCGGTCAGCGGCGCGTTGCTCAATCAGTACCACGGTTACGACCAGATTTCCGTGTTTGGCGGCATTATTTGCATGGTCGGGGCGGTTCTGACGCTTTGCGCAAAGCTGTTCACTACTGAGGGTCTTTTAGGATTCGTCTGAGAAGAAGCTTGCATGAAAGCTAGCCAGCCTTGGTATTCGAAAGCTGAGATACGGCATAACGGCATTGAGAGAGAATTGCTGCCATGGTGGCCTACGTCATGGATAGTTGGATAAGCTGGATCATTTTGACCGAGTCTGATGAATGAATACCCTCACCGAAACCTTACTAAGAACTAGTAATAAAGATTCAACATTCAACGCTTTTGCCGATTCGGCAGCGAGCCGGCCATTGATAAGTCGCAATTGCCCCACGCGGACCCCTCATCTAAATAACGGCAGTCCGTCCTAAACGATGCTCATTTCCCGTTGCTGCACGGCTTGGCCTTGAGAGAATCCAAGGATCATCACGTCCATCAATGTTGCATTTAAACATTGAACAAGCAAACAAAGCCACCACCGATACAGGGGCACCGAGCACAATGATTGGCGCACATTTCTGAAGCGGAGAAGAAAGAACTCGGCTTCCTCCTTGGGCCCAGACTGGAACCTTCTCCCCGCCCCGGCAACTCTCAATCCTTCACCGTTCGCGGTGTGTTTGCGGAGACGCGGAGCACACGGCTAGAGGATTGGATGACGTCTTCAAGGGTCTTGCGCCATGTCTACCGCCTTGGCAAAGGATATCTCCAAGATACCACCCGTATCTCCGTCCGGATGACCATCCAAGAAAATAGGTTCCGATCTGGCTTATTTGTAATCATTAGACGCGTGGAACGGGGAGAAGCTTAAATCTTAAAAAGATGTTGGGCTATCCCGCCCCGTCCCATGATTCCCTCCATCCGGTCTCCGTCCGCCGTGCTCTGTGATTGACTTACCTCCAGTCCAAAACCTTCGAGATGCTCAGCAAGACTATTGTCGCAGCCCTTCTGGGCTTCGTGTCTCTGACCAATGCTGTAAAGAAGTGCCCCGTTGCCGACGTTTCCGCCATTGCCCACACTGGCACCCCAATTGGCGAGGAGGTCAAGTACAACGGGCGTGAGTCTTTTCAATCTCACGCGACGTCTATCTGGCGCACAAGCTGACGCGACTTGTATGCAGTGACCCAATATGTCACCAAGCCAAGCACGCGTGGTAACAGGACTGTTGGAGTCCTTTACCTAACCGACGTTTTCGGAATCCAGCTCGCGCAAAACAAGCTGTGAGTACCTAACACCAGCCATAGACCATGGGCCACCACATGGCACAGTCGTGCCCATACCGATGCTAACGCAAACGGCCAGCCTGTCTGACAGCTTTGCTCGCGCCGGTTACATCTCCGTCGCGCCGGACCTGTTCAACGGCAGCCCCGCCCCGAACGACATCAACATCCCCGGCTTCAACACGACGGCATTCCTTGCGCAGCACGGACCCAACGTCACCGACCCGATCATCGCCAATTCCATCAAGTACCTGCGCGAGGAACTCGGCGTGAGCAAGGTCGCCGTCACGGGATACTGCTTCGGAGGCCGCTACTCTTTCCGCGTCCTCGCCGAGGGCAAAGGCGCTGATGTCGGCTTCGCCGCGCACCCGAGTCTTCTTACCGATGAGGAGATTACGGCCATCACTGGTCCCGCGAGTGTCGCTGCCGCCGGTACGTTATAATCCCGGCCCCCCTCCTCCCGGGGAGGCACCTGCAGAAGGGTACCTGGACTGTTCCTTGTTACTGACAACGCCGCTGTAGAAACTGATAACCTCATGTCACCCGCTCGTCGTGCCGAGGTCGAGGCCCTCCTCAGCGAGACTGGCCAGCCCTTCTCCCTCGCTGTGTATGGTGGTACCTCGCATGGATTCGGCGTTCGCGCCAATATTTCGGACCCTAGACAGAAGTTCGGCAAGGAGGAGGCCTTCTTCCAGGCTGTTCGCTTCTTTGACACCTGGGCTTGATCGAGCCTACAATTCTTGTACATATTTGAAAAAGTTTGCTGTCCAATCATGATCTCGACTGTACTGATTGCTTTCAACAATTGAAGTCCAATAGTCATCTGCGCTTCGAAGGCTTTGTTAAGTTGCCTAGATGGTGAGGTGTTTATCCGTTTTCGTCTATTCGTCTGGAATGCTCGCGATTCGTACTATGAGGTTGATCGTTCGTCTCCTCGTCTGTACCTATACCGGGAGGTAAAATCGATATGTTAGCGGTGCTAATGAGGTTACGAGAGAGAGAGAGCTGAATCGGATGCGCTCCGAGAAATGCCGAGAGCCTTGCCAGGAAATGTCATTGAATGTGAGAGCAAACAGCTCATCAGCACCATGGCCGCGCTCGCTGTAAGCAGCAGGCCTCGTACAATTCTTCTGCCCAAGGAGATGTATAGATGAGCACGAAAATTCCGAGAACAACTTGGTAAGTTTGCCATCGTGAGGATTCATCGGCATGACCGCAGAATCGGAGAAACTAAGAATTGTTAATTTGGCCAGTCAGGGGAGATGCACCTCGCTTTCCATAGCTGTAGTTCCACGCGCTGGACGCGTCTAGACCTCATCCTCATCCGACAATTGCCGTCCGTGGCGTCAACTAGCATCGTTAAGCTTTTTGTCCCTTCAGACGTCATGGTCATCATGTGGCTTCTTTTCCAGCGAAAAGCCAGGATCCAATGTCATCGGGGACCCCTAGCTGCAGCCTGCCGACAAATTCTCCGGGGACAACTGGCTACAACGGTAGTAACGAGCCTTAGCAGCGCGTCAAGAAGTCTTAAAAATTGACGGCAGAGTCATAATCAGCCTTACCATTCCCACTATCCGCTAGGTATTATCCCTAGAAAAGCACAGCTAGGTCGGATCACTTAAGCTTCCAGGACGATCGCACATTCGCAACACCCCCACTAGTCGTAGCACCAGACCAGGCGCACCCACCTACCTCGGTTTCGGTTTCGGGGTTTTAGGTACAACCCGTCTGTTCCTGTTTTGATCGTTTCAGATCGCTCACACTCTGACTCTACAGCTCATTTGTATTCCTAGTAGCTTCTGTACGAAGTAGTTGAATATGCCTTACCTTCAATGCTAATGACCAATATCCTAAGTAGGTAGGTCGAACGAGTTGCAGTCGCTAAGACATCTCCGGGCCATTGAAGCCCGCATTGCGCTCTGCTGCCGCTCGGCCGAAACCTTTAGGTTTTTGGTGATCGGCTAGTTAGACTTTCGAGCCTAAAAGATGTAGACGAACGGGTAAACGGGTGGACATTGAACAACGGAAAAGATGTCACTTGACGGCGGAATCTGGCGACACCGCCGAGCCGTAGGATAGCACTGGATCATCGTATACGGCTCGTACGACCCGCGGTAGCCCTGACTGTCTGGACTCTGCTCTCAAGTCTGATGAGGTAGTGTGATCTCTGACGAGGCAATACAATGCATGAGCGGAATATGGTAGTCTAAATGTTTTGTTCTTTGATTTGTTTAGATGACAACTAAAGCTGTATACTCCTATCGCTTATGAATGCCAAAGGCCATTTGACCAACTCCTTCCACTCTGGATCCAAGTCTGATACTATCGCCCGCGCCGAGTTGATGCCCCATCCCTGCATGAACCACGTGGTAGCTTCCGTTGAGCGAACGACGACTGAGTAGTAAGCCAGTAGAGTCAGAGCCGCAGGGTCGCGGTTTCGAAGCAGCTGCAGATACTCCTCCGTGAGGTTAATGGGCCATGTCAAGGCCACCCGCAGCTCTGGAAAAGCCGTTGTCTCGACGGCGTGCATGATCCACCCGAGAAACACGTCAATCTCTTTGCTGACGATGGCTTTGGTCGGTTCGTCGGCGCTGGATGTCTTTAAGCTTACTTGAAGGTTCTCGAGGTGCTGTGTGACCGCCTCCAGCAACGGTGTAGACGCGGGAGTGACCACCTCTGTAAAGAAGTTCCTGAATGGCCCAGTCTGGATAGAGGGTTGGAATGATGATAGGATGTGACTCATTCCTCTCACGAGTAAGAACACGTCGAGGACGTCGTCGACTGTTGGTGCCTCTTGTGAATGGGGCGCTCCCCTTTGATACGGGAAAGTGGAGTATGCGTTGAGCAGCAGTAATGATGACGCCGCGAACAGAGCGTGGCAGTTTTCTGTCGTGATGTTCATGAGTGACTCTCTCATGCCCGCTATCGCATCGCTTTGATGTTGTGAGGCATGCAAGGCATAAGACTCGCGCTGCTCCGGGTGCAGATACCCCAGATGTAAAGCACCAATGGCGAGGATCTCGTGCATCAGGAACATGTACGTCAGACCAAGCTTTGGTACCTCGAACTGCCAGATGCTGCTCACGTCTGATGACCTGGGCATCGTGAGACTAGTGGCCGTGGAGTAGTGGTGCATCAGCTCGAGATCTGTGATCCACTTGCTCAAATGAACCGGTTCCACGGGCTCGGTTGAGAACTTGACAAAGTATGGAAAGGGGTCAGGGCTCGAGGCGGCGATAGACGACCTCCTATTTCCGATGGATGAGCCCCGGTCGCTGACGAAGTCTGCTGGTAGGTTGAGGGTGGCCTCGAGCAGACTAGGCGGCGTTAATGAGTGGTCTATCGGACTGATTGAGGGCGTTTGCGTCTTGCGGCTGCCGCTGGATCCCTTTCGCGATGAGCTCCTTCGCTGGAAACTCGGCACTCTTGAAAGTCCCGCTGCGTTAGAATTCGATGTCGGCTCCCAGCTCATGTTGTCACCGGAGCCTCCGTCCACTGAGCCCTCAAGAAGACTGCACTGGGTGTTGTGCCTGATACAGGCGCCACACGGCTTGTTCTCATCGCACTGGGTGAAGAAGTGTCAGCCGGGCCGCGTTCGATATACAAGATGGTTTGTGAGTGGTAGAGAGGTTGACGAGTGTGCATGTGTATGTGTATGGATGAAAGGTGGTAAGTACTTTTACGCGACGCTGTTTACACCTTGCACAGCCACCGCGAGACTTTTTGTACCCTAGGCGCGGCATCTTGCAGCAGGCAGAATAAGCAGCCCTTTAGCTATTGCTTCTCAGACCTGGGCTCTTATCCTAGATTGGCGCAAAGGGACAACTGCTGCCGTAACTTCCCCAACCTCGCGTCCGATGAAGAGTGGGCAGGCTGGACCCCAGACAGGCGAGCGAAGTCCCTTTGGGCTGCCAGATGAGAGAACCCTCACGATTTGGGGGACACCTAGACCTCAAACCCCCTTGCTACAGGAATCCGATGAGAGCGATGAACAGGGGAAGGAGGCGGCAATCTGACGAATCGGTTGAGTACCAGTGACGAGATGTCAGCAAGATGTGGCTCTTCTTCACTTCAAGAGCGGCGCGGTCCGCTAAAGGTACCGTAGACAACGATCCTTTGGTGTGTCGTTGGAAGTCTCGACAAGCAAGTCGAGGAGACCGAAAGCGAATATGTGGGGTTGAGAGGATGGATGGATGGTTGGTTGGTGGATGTTGAACGGTAAATGGGTTGGGACTGAAAGAGGAGAGGTAAGTCGGGGAGATGAGAGCCGGGGCCGGAGATGGTCTGTGGTGTTTTCTGCAGCGGAACGGCTGAGGTAATGGGCTTCGTGTGTCGCCGGTAGCGTGAATAAGTGATGGATGTAGTGTAAGGTAGTGTACTCAGGTGAGTGCAAGTAGTGGTGATGTGATGTATCTATCGTCCTGACTGTCGTTGGAGAGGAAGCTTTCTGCTGGCGCGACGAAGCCGTAGTTGAGTTCAATTCCGAATGGGGCCGGTTTTGAACACACCCAGGAACGAAGCGCGGAGCAAGCCACTCGAGTTATATCGTGAAGGGAGACGCGAGCGAAGCAGTGACCAGTGGCCTTGACGGGGAAGATGGTTCTTGGGATTCTCGGAGTGACTGGGAGTGAGTCTGCCCCGTCCCGTGCTGGGCAGCGCCGGGGCGGGTATTGAAGAAAAGCTGGCCCCAAACTGCGCCTTGCTGACGAGTCAAGCCGAAGCACGGTTGCGTGCGTCAGAAACACAATAACATAGCGGCTCGTACGGATCTGGAATGGCGTGTGCGTGGAGAAAGTGAAACGAACAAGGCCGTATGCTGCTTGTTCCTATTGGAGCCTAGCCCTGTTGTTGACTCTCGAGTGTAAAGATTGAAGGGAGGGGATGGGCAGGATTGTAAAGAAGCAAGAGTGGTGTGTGTCGGTGTGTACAGTTACGTTTCGTCTAAGCTATCATCAGGCCGAAGGACTCTTCCTATGTGGTGCCAGTGGTGGTGGCTCAGGCTCAGGGGTGCCACGAGAGGGGCGGCACTCTAATAAAGATTCAACACCTCTCTCGAGATCCATGTTCGCTAAATGACGATCCACGTCGGGTTGGGAGCTCCTGATCCTACCCGTTGGAAGCACTAGTAGGGAATTACTACTAACTAAGAGGTATCTATAGACATGCAGACTGAATATCACGCATGTGGCCAAGAGCCACGGCATCAAGACGTCAATTCCTCCACCAAGCCTCCATCGACGTCGGCATGCGTTGCGTGGAGTGGCATACCCAAATACATGTATTGGGTGGGCAACGCAACACACGCAATACGTGTATGGCTGGGACCATCCGCGCCGCTCAACCACTCAACGGCAACGCAGATGAGATAAGTCAGTGTGGCAGCATAGCATTCTGTCACCAAGGTTCCTACCAAGGTTCCTCCCAAAATTATCCTCCCGTCTTGGCCAGTGCCCACGCCATCACGCCGTGATCCCGGCGACGAGATTTGTGTTAGGCTTCCGGGGTTAACGGGCAGGACGGGGCCTTGCCATGCCCCTTTACCTCCATGAACCCTAAGCTCCCGCTACTACCCGGTCCCCTGTGTCCATCAATCCAAATCTTTCTTGACGGCTGTCAGCCCGGCAGCAAGGCACACTTGCCATCCCTCCCCTTTCCCCCTCGTACCTTACCTGTTGCTACGGATAGCCACAACCTTTCCGGGGGCGTTACAGACTACTATCTGTAAGGCTGCATTCCACCTCGCCGACTTATATCCCAAACGAGGACCATCGAGGGCATAAAACGGCCCAATGGCCCATCCTACCGGCAAGGACGTGCGCTCTAAGGAAATCAGCTCATCTACATTCGTGGGGCGCTAGCTAAGCATTTTTCGTGGCGCCAGCCCACTAGCCACGGGGCCGGAGAGTATCGATGAAACCGAAACCGAGCGAACCCTGAAAATCCCTTCTAGAAGAACAGTGATCTTCTGTGCCCTGATGTCGTCGTTCTTAAACTGTACCCATTTGATCGCAACCAACATAGCCCCACGGAGTCGCGGGTTTTTATCTTACAGAGATCGAAATTTCTACTCCTAGTCATACTCTAAAGCTCATGCATGTTTACGGCTTTGTAGTCTCGTGGCTTGGCTTCGGAAATTGACGTCTTTGGTTATGTCGTGTTCGTCGCGTTCGTCGCATCCGTCGTGTTCGTTGTCGTATGGCGTTCCAGACCTGTCGGTTCTGTCATTCTTGGGCGATGAAGTGGCTGAGCCACCCGAATAATTTTGTTCATCGGGTATGACGGATACAATCTGATGATCGCAAAGATTGGATATTGTGCCGCTCAAGAGCCAAACATGTTTGGATCATTATCAACATGATTCTTCTGCTCGCTCGCTCACTCTATCTCGCTCTCGACTGGTTGGGGGTTTCCGGATCTCTCACGGCAATCTTAGTCAGTTCAGACCACCAACATTCTCGCGGAAACAGTCCCTTGTTCTGAAACCGCCATCCTGGGTTCCATGTTCCTTCAACGTCGTTTAGGCCCCAGATTAAGCGCGATGGAACGATTCATCCCGCGCAAGGACTCCTCCGGGATCGACGAAGCGTCAAAAGCTTACTTTGATCCCGCCCACCACCCGCCGCGGCGCCCAGGTTTCTGAAAGGCCCCTTCATCGGCCAAGTCGTCTGCTGGCGTCTACAATGTACTGCCGCATCGAATCTCACACAAACATGGGACGTAGCGGCTCTCACTTGTTCGGACCGAAAATGCAGGTGTCAGATGTCATTATTGAGAACCTGTGACAATGAAAAGAGCTATAATAGCGACGGCAGCGATTAGAACTTCCCAACTGTAGGGTTGCGATCCGACTGAGTTCGTTACAAAAAGGTTCCGATGACCAGAGCCCGGATCGTGGCCGAGACTTGAGTGGAGCCTACTCTATTTGCCAGTCGTTGAGTGCATAGTCCCTCTACATAACACCGTTCCTGGTTTATGCCAAGGGTCCAAGTAGATCACCGGACGATTTGATTTTGGGGCAAAATACCACCAGACAAGGCGTCGAACATCCTGAGTGGATGGATTTGCCCCTCTATCTGATCCCTATAGCCTCAGCCCTTTGAGAGAGACGATTATCTAGACCACACTTCTCAGATCGTGTATCTGAACCACGGCACATTATCTGCGAGCTCAGCTTCCAGCTCCTTTTGCTCCGCAGTCAACTCCTGCACTCCGGCCTCGCTAGCAACTTGGTCTCTGCGGGCGTTCTCCCTTCTGCACCATGTGGTCATGAACAATGTCAAGAAGAAGGCCATGCTACGCAAAGTTAGCACGCGTCATCACTGGCCAAAGTGTCATTATGGTTCTCTCTTACCTCACAAAGCCAATGAGAATGCTGTGGCCGGTAGTGTAGCGAGGTCCATCCCGGCTAAGGTAGACGTAAGACGCGATGATGCCGCCGCAGTTACCACCCATGACTTGCATCGCAATACCGGTTCCCCGCTTCAGACTTCCGCCAATATTGCTACTGTTCCAGGCGAGGCCAAGTGGGATTTGAGGATAGATGCCTTAGTCATGACAGATTAGCATGCAGGCAGACTTTCGCCCCATCAGGGCGACGGGTGTAGAAGCTTACCGATGGCGGCAAAAATGGTGCCGGCATATTGCGCAGAGGACTTGCTGGTACCGACCAAGAGACCGAAGCCCAGGATCCCCACTAGCTGGAAGCCCATCAGGAAGATACCACGCTGTCTCACACGATCCGCATACCAACTGGCGGCGATCGTGAAGATACAAGCGAAGCAATACGGCGGCACCGACATCAGTTGAGCGGTGTTGGAGGTGTAGCCCATGTTCTTGATAATGGTTGGTAGGAACAAGGCAATCGAGTAGATGGGGCAGAAGCCCGCCATGCAGATGAGCATGTGGATGTAGATCTTCCAATCCTTGATGGCCTGCCAGACATACTTGATGTTGAACTCGTTAGACAAGTGGCCTGAGTCAACTTGCAGCCGGCGCTGGACTTCAGATCGCTCCTTCTCCGAAAGGAATTGTGCTCTATTCATGATGACGGTCAGCTCATGCTCCACGTCCAACGTTGTCTGAATTTTCAACATACGTGGCAGGATAGTCGTAGATTGCCCAGTACGCAGTGAATGACACCAAGATACTCAGAAGACCCTCGAGGATGAAAATCCATGCCCAGGCCGAGAGACCGCCTACTCCGTGCATCTCGGCAATTCCTCGCGCAAGGATACCACCGAATGCACCGGCGAGAGTCGCTGCAGAGAAGAAGAGAGCCATTCTGAAGCCACATTCGTTTCGGCAGTACCTATGCAACCACCTGTTAGACCCTCGTCCACACCAAGGACGTGCTCATCGGAGCATCAGAGGAGAGACCTCACCATTGCGTGATGTAGTAGTTGACGCCGGGAAACAGACCACCTTCAAAAATTCCGAGAAAGACTCGAGTCGCCATGAGCCCTGAGTAGTCCTTTACGAATCCTTGCCCGATCATCGACGCAGACCAGCAGACCATGATGAATGTCAGCCAGATCGACGGCCGAAGGCGCTTCATCATCATGTTGCTCGGGATCTCGGCCGCGATGTAAAACGGGAAGAGAATGGCAAGGCAGTCATTGTACTGAATTCCCTTCAATTTGAGGTCCTGCTCCAAGTGGTCCAACCTAGCATTTCCAATGTTCGTCCTGTCGAGGAAGCAGAGTCTTAATCCAGGTTAGTACCAGTGTCGCATGGCAGGATGCTGTGGTGGCATTGGTGCAATGTCTGTGCGACGACTCACAGGTAGATCAGACTCATAAAGGGAATGATGTGCCAGTCTAGCTTCCTCAAGAGCTTCTTAGTCGCATGTTGGTCGAAGGGCTGCGATTCGCCGACTTCGATTGATTCGGTGCGAGCGTGTTTTTCTGATACTTGGGCGCTATCGGACTCCATCTTGACATTCGACTAACTCAAGAGCAGGACAGAAAACCGGGGAAACCAGATCAGACGAACTTCTGGGGCAGACGACTTGGCTTTGTGGGGGAGGATGCGACTGCCGAAGTCAAGCTTTTAACTCCATCTCGAACCCTCACCAAGATTTAAACCTCCCTGTCAGCACGTCTTATCAAAGCCCTAGTGATATTGCCACAGCCAGCAGGGCAAGCAGCACGCAGGCTGACTGGATCTAGCCCTGGAAGGATTCATAAATGGAACATGCAGGTAAGACAGGAGGTTGGACACGCACTCGGGTATCTGGCCAATTGGTCTGGACCAGCAAGCCTGCATGCATCTCGCAAAGGTTAAAGGCCGATGGGAGAGGGATTTCACCTGTGACCGCTGCGGGCCGAGTACCAATGAATCAACACCCGCGAGATCTGTTGCAACCTTCCCAAAAAAGCGATGAGACTGGGGTGACATCGGGGTTCTCGTTTCCTATATCAGGTTACCGTTGGTCTGGTTTTTCTATCCTGCGACATAAGAGAACGCCCAACGGACAAATCGTCGCTTACCGCCGAGACAAGATAGGCGTGCTCATCACTCTGCCAAAAGGGCCAATTGCTGATGGGCGGATGCACGTCGGAATGCATGGTGATGAATAAGAAATGTGTCGGGCTGAGGGACAGGGTCTTGATGCCTCGGCTGGCCGCAGAAGGGAGAGATTCAAGGAACCCTATTAGGCTTCTAATAGGACACGTGGAAAATTCAGCAGTAAGACCACGTATTCCGCAACAGGGCGTTTTAGTCGACGCGCATATCAAGGTACGGGAGGCACCCTGATGCTCATCGGCACACAAATCCGGAAGATGCATCCTTGTCAGCAATAACATTGTCTTTGAGCTTGTGATACACGAGAGTACGTGCATCATCCTACCTTACGGAAAGATTAAAATAACAGATTCATGTTGGCCCTCAGAAGATTATGCCAGTCTCTGTTTCGTCTTTCTCAGTCGCTCAATTAAGACATGATTTGAATGTACGCGTGCGGGTTGTTAGGACTTCTGGAGATTGAGCAAGGCATACATGCATGCTCTCTTCCTCCTCAATGCTGAGGGTCTCAGGCGTTACTTTGGTTCCAGTTCACTTCCAGAAAGTGATTCGCTGAGGGCTGTCCGAAGAATCTCATCAGCGCCACAACCCTATGGCAGATGCAAATGCCCTTTCATCCCACAAGACGCGAACTCTTTGCAATACAATCTCGCGCCTGTGGCCGCCTGTGAGGCGTTCATTTCATGACCTCTGAACTCGACTACAATGACGTTGTTAGGGCCTTCTTTGAAACAAGTACTCATACCCGACACTAGTAACAACACCGTAGATGCTCCCCCAGGCCGTAGTCAAGGCAGCTATCATCCAAAACACCCTGATTTCCGGTACCCATCTTTCAACGATGGTTGAATCGCAGGATTTGGGTCAAGTCACACTGGTAACGTCATGTTTGATGGATGATAAGTACTTTACGACTTTGGTCTTAGCCCAACTCTCGATACTCGGCTCTCCTGCCATTGACCAATATACCTTGAATCAAGAATATTAAGAATCACACCAGGACATGTCAGAGCAGTCCTTTACTACCTCGTCGAGTTTATTGATCAAGTTCAATCTACATCTTCCTTGCGGTTCGAGACTCGACGACATATGCCTCTTAACAGGTCTTCAGGCAAAGAAGTGGTCAATGGTGAGATCAATGCACACCAAAGTATGGCCGTACCAAGAGCTGGAAAGTACAATTGAACGGACTTTTGCATGGACGCTGGCGAGCATGCTGCCGAGGCTTGGTCCTTGTACGGTATCACACCGAGGCGTGATAACTGTATACATCTCCAGTGCATAGAGGCCGCACAACATTCTTTAGAAGGGCAGCTCGCCAGAGCTCGATCCGCCCTTATTGAAAGATTTAGATCTGATATACTTTATCAAGGTCTTGCTTTTGATGTGTAGGAGCTGAATGCTTCGTGAAAGTCGGTGTTTGATATTCTTCCAGAACAACTTAGAAGCGGAAGGCCAGTTGTGTGGTTTACGCCGGCTCAACTCTTGTACTGATCGAAAGCGGCCTTAACACTACTTGTACCTGTCCGAGTTTTGTCTGCGTAGCATCAGATGAAGCTATTTAAGCCTTCAATGTATTTCATCAATGACAGAATATGACTGAATTGATCTCGGTCATGAAGAAATGCAGCAACCTTTTTGGGGCTAACTTCCTGTAGACTGCTGCCGTTTTGATACGGCGGTAGTAGATTCTCTGCTCATTCGGCTGGTTGAGGACTCAAGGCGAGGCCTCATTTCGACATAGCATTGATGGGGGGACCGGTCAGTACAGTACACATGCACCTATGTTGAAAAACAGCTCTCCCACGGAACAGCCGGTGAGATCGGAAAAGGCCTGTTGTGTTAATCGAGATTGATACGACTAAGAGACACTTCCAGCTCCAAAGGAGTCCATTCGATTTTGACCAACATGCACTTAATGCCTCTTTCCGTCACTTGTGTCAACAAAAACGACACTCTCTCACATAGTCATATGATCACTTCTGGGCCATTTACCTACTTTACTTATCTACAAATGTCTCGTGATTAGTTAGTGGAGCTAATAAACTAGATCGTCAACATCGTTCGAACTGATACAGATCATATCAACCGACATTGGCGCAAGGAATCTGTCAATTTATGAGCACATGGCGCAATCGGCGAATCGCTACTGATTCGAGGCATCTTAATGTCGTGGTTCCACTGCAAAACTTGCACGAATCATCTTCGTCGTCTACGTAGATGAGAACCTGTTCCACGTGCAGAAAAGACGCAGTCGTGAGGAGTCTCGGGAGTTAATGACTCGAAACCCGCCTGGAAACCCGCCTCCGAACCCGCCTCCAGGGCGCTCGATTCACCGCCTGGTCTGGCACTGAGGACCTGGATGCTTCCCGCCGGCGGGAGAGGTCCATAGAGTGGATTCGGCATGACGGGAGTGCATCACTGGGGGGAAGCCCGGTCAATTGCAATGATGATTTAACAAATCAAGGTCATGTCGGAAAAGGCACGCACATAAACACCATGGTGATGAAGATAATGCTATCCTGCCTTCTTGTCACATCATCTGTCAGATTGCGGATATGACCGATAGGGTTACGCAAGTGTCAAATCTTCATTTCCTGCAGCTTTCAATGCCGTTACTACGCTATCTGCGTGGAAGGGCTGCGGCATGGCGGCACAGTGCCAAGACTGGTTTCGCTTGGCTCTCCTCTCACGATTATTATGCAACGCTGTCTCTTTCATTTGATCAATCAATTGCGCTGGATGAAAGTTTACGATCTTGTTGGTAGCAAGCATATCTTGATTCCTCGGCTGAAGTCTGTCTTCATAAGTCAATTGACTATTATTCCGTCTGGGCTAGATTTCATTTTACCAGAAACAGCGAGCATTTCCCAAGACCAAACATTGTGCAACCCCGGATTGGCTAAGGTTAATGACTTGCCTGAGCTAGTAAACTCTCACGATCGCAGCGCCAGGTAAGGCAAGCCAAGCCTAGAGGTAGGCGCAAGCTGAGTGCTAAATTGCAAAGGATTGGGAAAGTCAAGCCAGTGCACGAGAGATAACGGCTTTCTACAGCTGGGGCCAGCCCTTGCCTCAAAGTCTAAGTGCAAAATAGGCATGCGGCAGCACGTCTTTGCCATGGGTTTGGAGCACGCTAAGCAACCGTTGTCACACCGGTGTGCGGCATGTGGCCATGCCATGGTAGAGGTCCCGGCCGAAAAAGTCCAGAGTACGCGGAAGGCCGACCAACGGTATCCGTCTGTTCCATCACACCTTACGATGATGAGCTAAAGCTTGGTTCCAGAACCCCTTGATTACTCCAGGTAATCTGCAGCACTTGGCGTGGCTTGAGGCGGGCGCTTGACTCAGGGAACACCTCGTTAAAGAAGCGCGGCTGTGGCGTTGGCGTAACTGGGCCAATTCACGCCGACCCGAGCTCCTCGTTCTCGTGGTTCCGCAAGGTCGCACCATCGCACATGACCTTTGAGAAGCTCAACTTTGAGGAGGAAGATATGACTTGTCATTTTTGCGGGTGTGGCTGCGGATAGCTCAATCAACATCCCGCCTCCGGGTTACGTCAACATCCTGATTCTTTATCGCTTCTTCTTCAGAGTCCGGGCCCGCGTTTGCGACTATCACGTGGGGACTTTGACGTGATTCAACTCAATTGCTCCACAACCAACCCCATGTGAGGGCATCCGCGCGCAGACTTGAATCGCACGCGCTCTACACGTGGTTAGCCACATGGAGCCGAAATGTGATAGCGGGCGGGGTGTTTGTCAACTCGTGCGGGTGCATGAGGCAAAGGCAGGGCCGCTTGCGCGAGAGTGGATAGGTCGATAGAGTGCTGCTTGCAGCAAGCCGCCAGAAACCACCACGATATTTGAGTTTCTTTATATTGATCAAGCAATATGATCTGCCCACCCGTTTCTCAGTGACCCAGAGAGATGGCCGGAAAGGTTGCACGGGCTCACTAGACGGCATGTCAACTTGAAACCCCGACCCAGCGGACATCGGACGAACCAATGGACCTCGTTGCCGGCACCAGGGTTCATGATTCAGACTTAGATTCAGCGCGCCCACCATAGTGGTCGCTCATGCCGAATTGAGCTGCGAGGCTCATAGCGTTTTGCCTTGTTCGGAGACTATTGTAACCCCAACTCAGGAATACTCGCGTGGGTCGAATCAATATCAGACGGTTTGCATGCATGTGTAGTATTTCTGGGCTCTCTGCCAAGATGCAGATGACAGACTCGCAGGGCTCGCGTACAAGATAGCCTAGTCAAGAATAGACATTGACCAACGGTTGACGGATATCCAAGGGCATTCGAATCTTGGATCCGGGCTGTCAAGTCCGTCCGAGGCACGATGATTCAACATACTTATCTCGTGGCCAAGCACTCCTCTGGGTCGACTTCCGTCTTATGCGTGCTTCCTGGAGACGCCCAAAGCCGCATTTAGGAGCGATGCCCCGAGCCTCCCGAGACGTATAATCGGGCTGGATAACATCCTTCAGGCGAACGAGACCTCGATTGGTCCCAGTGTTCTGGTTCTTCCACGTTTCACCTAACCATGAAGAACCACGTGCGGTGGTTCCTTGCGCTGCTACCTTGGGTAGCAGGTACCGTCCTCGGCCAAGACAACACCAATACAGCAACTTCTCCGTTGGAGCTTATGTCTCAGATCCCTCAATGCGCCGTGAGTGTTGATACCTTCAGCCTCCAGTCAACTTCATCTCACCCCAGGATAGGTTTCTTGTGTTACGACAGCGTTCTTCACTTCAGGCTGCGGACTGGATAACATCGCCTCATGCGTTTGCACCAATGTCACACTCCTAGATGGATTATCCGGATGTGTACAAACATCGTGTACATGGCAAGATCAGCTTTGTGAGTTCTCACCCGAACGCACCGAGCCTGGGTTTTATTGACAGATTTCAGCATTGTCTTACATGACAGATGACCTGTGCCGTCCTTACCCCCACCCATCTCGAGATACCGAGATCAAGTTGGTCGTTGCAGTATTGGCGGTGATAACCTTTCCGATTGTGATATTGAGGTTGGTTTCAAGATGGATCATAGCAAGCCGCTTGGAGCTTGACGATTGGATGACGATCGTCACTGCCGTAAGTTGATTGATGCTTCAACCATTCTCTACTGGCCCTTGGCAACTGACACTTGTTCTAGGCTATACTAGCTACCACCCTTGGTTGCGTAGTTGCGAGTGAGTATTCAATGTCTTGATATTCATCGCTATGATTCCAACTCAGTTACTGACTTTACAAAGCCGCCGATCTTGGCTTCGGGCTTCATTACTGGAACGTGAACCCGGAGAATGCCCAGAAGATCCTTCAAGTAAGTCGAACTTATGTCGCGCATCTACCAAGCTCAATGTCACTAATGGATTGATCATAGCTCTACTACGCAGTCCAAATGCTTTACGTCGTCGTCCTCATCCTGGCGAAGCTGTCTATTATTGCCCTCTTCGCCCGCGTCTTCCCCGATCGCAAGTTTCAAATCATCAACAAACTGGTGTTTGTATTTCTCGTTGGCCATGGACTGGTCTTTCTCTTTGTCATCATGTTCGAATGCACCCCCATCGCTGGAATCTGGGACCGGACTATCGAGCGGAAATGCGTCAATGTCAACGCCGTTGCTATGGCAAGCGCAATTCTTAGCATCGTTGAGGATATCGTCATTTTTGCTATGCCCATCCAGCAGCTCAGCAGGCTCCAATTGGGGTTCAAAAAGAAGGTTGCGGTTGGCTTCATGCTGAGTCTTGGATCATTGTGAGTACTAACGCTGCAGTGGAACTTTGAGTCTTTCAGCTAACTCATCTCTTTCAGTGCATGCATCACTTCCATTGTGCGATTGCGCTGGCTCGTATTATTTGCTGAGTCTTATGACACCACATGTAAGTTCAGGCGCTAAACTACATCCTAAGCAGAAGACTGACACAGCCAGGGGATAACGTCGATGTGGTGACATGGAGCATGGCCGAGATTTCGTGCGCCTTGATGTGCGGTAGTCTTCCTGCATTACGACCTCTTCTCAAGAAGATCCCCGGACTTCTCACGACTATTCGAGGCACACGCCCGACGGTTGAAGTCAAGGAAACTTTGAACAGGGCAAGCAGCCGGCTTTCATTCGGAGAAAAGAAGCCTGTCGCTCCAGCTCCCGTCATCACATCACGACACCGATCGGTACCATCCCCCGAGCCCTCGCCTTCAGAGGACTCATTCATGATCAAGGTTCACATTTCGGAGCATCTCGATCCGAGGATGAAGCCACTGCCACCAGCGCCATTACAACCGCTTAGTTACCAGCCTCCGTGGAGAGATAGCGCCACGTTGCAGGCTCCTAGAACGCCAATGACGCCGATGAGCATTAGGAGTTTCCGAAGAGAGGCAAATGCAGAGTACGAGTTAGACTTGAGAGGGGTCGTTAATACGAAGACCTGGATGTAGAACGCGAGCATGACTTAGAGATACCCATTTGATACATACTAAGATAGAGGCTGATACCCCAGTTTTGACATGGAAGTTGTTTCATATTGAATAGAGCATTAGTTTGTTAGTTTTACCTGCCTTACTTAATTACAAAAACGCTCCGAGTAAAACGCAGAGAGAAGGTGGGGTCTACGATGATTATGCGCAATACAGAACGCTAGAGGAATGTTTGAGCTAGAACTTATGGCAAGACACTTTACCTATTCCGCGTCGATTTGACGGAAAGTCGTACATGAGGTTCATTCTGTGGCGGGATTTAGGAGGTCCATGAAGGGTTGAAGCTAGGCATGGTGGCTCGGGCGTTGAGTGGGACGGCGATGTTTGCTTCTGTGTCCGAAAGGAGAAGTTCAAGAGCGTTTGAGATAATAACGTTGGATATGTTCATATAACCCTCACACTCTAAGCCGAACAATAACCTGCAGTAAGTTGAAATAAGAAAGGTTCAATTGATGAGATCTTGAAGAACAGTGGATTCATCTCATTGGGAGAGTGAGTGCTGCTCGGCCAATCACACCGGATCAATTCTCGGATCAAATACGATAAATCATCCGAGACCCCGAAAGCGAGGCCGTGGACCCACGTGCGGGGAGGCTGCCGAACAGCTTTCGAGCATGCCCAGTCGACATTCTGCAATTCTTCAAGCTCTTTGAGGCGCTGGATTATATGTCGACTAATCCAATGCTGACGCTCAGCTACCCGAAACTGATGCCAAGCGACGTCATATGCGGAATGCGCTCGTAGGAATGGACGAAGCCGTCCCACTCGAGCTACCATCCCATACCTTTCCTAGCCGCTACCCAGCCTAACCGAATCCACGCTCGTCGAGCGCCGCCCCACGATCGCGAACCATGAACATGGGCCAGAACGAGACCGGCCCGACAGCATCAGTATGCACGGCGTCGGACAAGCACACGAGCGGCAGTGGTTGCTGTTGCGGGACGTGTCGCAAGAACAAGAGAAGATCTCATAAAAAGTCTCGCAATGGATGCCACAACTGCAAAAGGAGAAAAGTCAAGGCGCGTCTCTCCGTGCTTCCTCGCGAAGCTGAATCGCTGTCCAACCACGCATTCGGCGCAATTGGGCTTTGAAAAGTAATCAAGGCTGACCGTTATGGATCTGCCAGTGCGACGAGACCAAGCCTGAATGTGGCAACTGTCTGAGATTCTCGATGCACTGCGACTTCGTTCCTCCGCCCACGAACCTACTCACTCAATCTCCTACCGACCTGTCGCCACCGGCACCGCGAAAACGGGGGCGTCCTCGAAAGGACTGGGACGCCGTCCGGAAGTTACCGACACCGAGTGCCTCCGAATCCGATGCGACCAAGACACCGCGGACACCGGCCCCTACAACGTCGGCCGAGCCCTCCTTCTCCTCCATCGCCCCCGCGGTGTTAAACCGGGACGATCTCGAACTCCTGCATCACTACATGTGCCATACAGCAATTACCCTTGGTGAAGCACGTGTATGGCGAGAACATGTGCCCCGACTGGGCTTCCAACATCAATACGTCTTCCACATGGTCCTGGCGATATCAGCACAGCACCTCGCGAGACTCCGGCCATCAGAGGCCCTACGCTACGAGACCCTCGCAGAGCGGCACTCCACAAGTGCTCTGCCGGCGATCACGAACCTTATGCCGAATATCAATCTAGACAACTGTCAAGCGCTTTACCATACCACGGTGCTCGTCTGTCTCTACACGTTTGCGAAGAAGCCAAACCCAGGGCATCTCCTAGTCGTCGCAGCGGACGGCGAGGTTCCTTGGTGGGGCTTACTCCGAGGAGTCCGTATAGTCGTCCAGAAGATGGGCATACAGGCCATCATCGCGGGCTGGGATGACGGAAACATATCATTCGAACATACCTGGACTCACTGTCCGCCATTGCCCGACCCCGTGCACAAGATGGTTTCTTGGGAACAACGATTCGAAGAGCTCGCCGATCTGGTGGCCACCACGCCTGAGCCCGAGCGCCAAATGTACACGATCTCACTTGACCTGCTCAAGGACTGCTTCAAGCAAACATTTGGCACCGAAGCGGAGCCGGAGGCGCACGTCCAGGGCCGATTTGAGGTCGTTATGCGCTGGCTGTATATCATGAGCGACGACTTTGTAATTCGCATCCAGCAAAAGGAAGCGCTATCCCTGATATTGCTGGGGCACTTCAATGTCCTGTTCCAAACCCTCGAACATTTCTGGTTCATGCAAGGCTGGTCGGAGCATCTCATGAAAGGGCTGTTTATTTCTTTACCCTCTCAGTATGCCCAATGGCTTCAATGGCCAGCCGAACAGATTAAGAAGCCGGCGTCCGTCGACCACGGTGTGCTTTCAGTTCAAAAGATGATTGATTGAAGCTTCGCCTCCTTGACGCATCGCAAAAACGCTTCTCAAGGTATCGGCGCTCGCTGCCGACCAAGGGCGATGGCCTGATGGGTCGTAGCCAGCGAGCCATCATCAGCCTCTCGGCCACCTTCCGACAACACCACTCCATGGACATGAGAGCGCCAGGGCCGATCAGGATCGACCCCATCGAAGGAAGAGCAGGTGACCAGACGAATGCATCGAGGACAGGGTGGAGGTTGGGTTCCATGCACCGCTTCTGGTCCATATTGCGGCGTCTTCTTTTGGCGATACGGATTCGCGCCAGAATCTTGCAATCATCCACAGTTTGTTGGTTCAAGAGATTGCGTCTGCATGATCTTGCGCGACCTACGTCAGCCTGCATCCGATCTTGCAATTGCTCGTCTCGTCAAGGTAAGTTGGCCACCTTTCAGGAAGGTCTTTGTAACTGACAAGTAACGACTCCCAGCGCGAATTACGAGCAAGACTGCGCCGCGGACTGAAGACTGGGGTTTGAAGGATCCGGGATGCCAGTCTCGTCGTTGGCAAACCTGGTTGTTGGTACCGCGATTATGGGTAGACTGCTTCAAGCGTACTCACACCGCTTCAAAGTCCCCATCGGAATCAGGGGCAGCGTCGCAGGTTGCTGCGCCTCTTCCAATAGCGAGGCGTCTTGTCCTACCTCGACCCAGCGACTCGGAATCGATGGGTATGGGACCAGCGGAGCACAGATCCAGGGACACGGAGCAAATCGGCCTTTGGTGGATCGGATCCAAGCAAGGGTGTGGCAATCATCCTACTGGGCATCCATGTCGAAACAATCGAAACGAGTGGTTGGTTTATGTAATTTATGTGGCAGAGAGACGGAGGGCAGGGCAGATGTTTTTACCCGTCGTTGGCAACACCACCCCGCGTCGAAGCATCCGGAGCAGCAAAATGGCGACGGCCGGAACAGCAGAGATCCAGTCCGCTTGGCCACTAGTAGTAGGCCTGCACAGGAGCGCCCTTCACACGGCCGTTTCCGCCAGGGGAATATAGTTTCTGACCGCTACTCTGCCGAAACCCCGGGTTTGGGGGCTCTCTCACATCTCCAGAATCAGTGCAACTGCTCCTGCTCCTTTGCGACTTTGCGACTTTGCGATCACCCCTTCGTGATGGCCAAGTCGTCAACCCTGATCCAAGATCGCCCGCATGAACCCCTTGTCACGAGACCGTAGGCTCGGAACAGGAATCCATCGGCTGTTCCACATAGAGAGGGTTCGTCCATTGAGAACTCCCGTAAAAAACCTTAAATCAGGCGGTGAAGAAGTCTATCATCCTTCTCTTGAAGCTTGCCGATGCAACGCTGGCCTTTTCACGTACTAGAATATCCGTAGAAGCATTCCAGACTCCTGGTCCCTGGATGAGTCTAGCGCTATTGAGCTAATTCTCCGAGGGCACGTCCATAGGATCACCAGTTAAACGACCCTGGACGGTGATCTAGGGCTCATTGTGGCTCGATTTGAAGTAATGGCACTAGTTTCAGAGTTTCCAAATTCGTGGTAGAAAAGATCGAAATCCTTTTGCGTGTTGTTCGGGTACATGTAGTCGTGGGTTTCTTTGATGCAAGCGCGGACGGTTGGCTCCCAGACCTCCCCTTCGACGCCAAGCGAGTGCGCAAGTTGCCAGAGCAAATCAATACTCGTTCTTTTACGACCAATCACAAAGAGACTATTCAGAAACAATATTGAACAGTCTTTGCATCTGAAAAACGCTGAGTTGAACATCGTTGCTGGGTTCAATCTTCCCACGTAGTGAGATCCGATGCCAAAATCCCGTCCCAGACCACCCGTGAAGCCATGTCGAACGACCACAACCCACCCAAATCGCCTCAAAACGATTGGAAATCAATCCATGGCTTCAAGAGACATGTTTGCTTTATTTCCGACCCCTTTCACATTCTCAATTGCGACCAACGGCACTTGTTGGCGGTGGCGGACGGGGCCGGGATGCCCTGATCGCAATTGCGATCGAAGATTGCTTCTTAGTCGTAAGCCGCCCCGTTGAGCCATGGATCGACTCCCTCTTCCTCTCTCATTCTGAATTCACCTTCAAGAGTGTTCTCAAGTTGTTCACGACTCTTTGCTGTCTTTTCCCATCATCTAGAATCCGGTATTTGCGCGTTTGTGTGTAGTTCCGGGTTGATGGCTGCTCTCTATGTCTATCTGACTTGAACCGAATGGTGCTCAACAACACGCCAAAGAGGTGAGTTATCCCCAATCGGGTGTAAGCCGGACCATATCCTTGGCCATGGAACTACGCTATAATCATTGAGAGTTTTGAACTAACTTTGCCGATTCGATCGAGGGTAGATCTACAAGATCGCAGGGTCATTTTACTCGGCAGCAACAGCCTTCATATTCACTCGGCTCGGTTGTTAGCAGCGACCCAAAGTACATTGGACCAAGCAACAGACTCACAGAAGCGTGGGTTCGGGAACAGCAAGCCACATTTCCGGCAAACCTCATCAAGCTCTCCGAGCAAGGATTCAAAACCGAGGCCAAGGTCACTGAACATCGTGTTCAGCGCATTTACCAGATAGGAGAAGAGGTTACAGAGAACCTCGCAGCGTTTCAGGAGCCAAGAAAACCACACTTTTGGCCGTCTAGCAATCATGGGCGAGAACAGCAAGCGAGTCCGGCAGCGAAGCCGTGAGTCTGTCACTCACGGCAAGTCTAGCCAGGTCCTGGAGGTCAAGCGACCTAAACTTAGCACCAATGTCCCTGTCGATGTCATCCAACAACCTACTCCCCAGTCACCAATGGGCTGGTCTAGCATGAAGGACTTCCTCATGACGGAGCTCAGGAGGGAGATGGGGCTACCCCTGCACCGTCACCAATCCAAGGACAACGTTGATGAGAAGAGCGTCAACTTGGCCTGCCCTCTTTTTATCAAAAACCCGGCAGCATTCACTCATGTCCGAAACTCCTGTACTGATGGAAACATCAAGGGTGGGATCGGTAAATTAATGTGAGTTCACGACCCCTGTCCAAGTCATGCAGGCATGGCGTACTGACTTACCCAACCCAGCGAGCACATCAAGCGAGTTCATCTGAGAAGTGACAAGCAGTGCCATCACTGTGGAGCCCGATTCGGCTCAAAGCCCGCGGAATCCAAGTCATCACACTCGCGCAGCTGCACCAAGGTGTGGTCACCTCACGAACCCCCTCTGCTCTCGGAGGACCAACAACGTGTTCTGGAGAACATTTCGGTGCGGGCAAGTGGGCAATCGCTCGACTACAAGTATCGCCACAAGCTTCTGATGAAGCTCTACCCCGGCCAGGAGGATTGGGCGAAGAAAGTGGAGATTTGTAAGTTGACTCAAGTGCACTTGCAAGTAGTTGACATGGTAAGCTAATCGAACGGCACAGACCACGACGCCTACTCTCCCTGTCTTTTGCCTACACAGCTCATGTTTGATGCGATGGAAAAGGCTGTGGATAGATGGGAAAGGGGGTACGCCACGCACTACGACTCTGACGGGAGCGATGCGGACTCAGAGAGATCTCGCGAGTACCGAAGACTCTCCGGATCCAGCCCGAGTGCATCATCAACAGACGCCTCGAGCGCATACCCCTATGCGAGCTCCGGTGGATACAGCCGGACCATTGGCAATGGCCACGGATACAGCTCGCATACTTATCACAACTCTGGCTACCAAGACCAGAACTGGGGCATGGACAACATGTCTCTGGCCACAGAGTCTACACAACACATCACCACATCTGGCGTCACCTCCTCATCACACGACTCACGGAAGACCCGATCGAAGAGTCGGCCCGTCGAGGCTAACTACGCGGGCATGCAGATCCCAGCAGACTACCAAGCTTACTCCCACTCCGGCACAGTGGACGACTTTGACAGCCTCGACGCCTCAGGCTTTGAAGCCTTTGAGCCCGTTTTTGACGTTGTATCAACTGTGCCATCCGACTACCACTCTTACACCATGGACACCGACCAGGTCCTCCCCTTTGACTACCCTACTCAAGGTCACTACTCAAAAGACACAATCAATCCCAAGGATATACACAACACTTTAATCGGAATGGGGTCGGCGACGATGCCGAGGTATCTCATGGATAACGAGGAAGAATCTGGTATTATACTGCAAGACACTCAAGAATATTTGGGGTTTGCCGGTCAAGGCAGGAGGTCTCATAGATAGGCGGGGTTTGGGCTACACTTACGACGCTTACGACGCAATGATGCATAATGTCACGGAACTGACTGGGTTGGGCGCAGGGGCTAAATGGGGCCGTATTCTACTATGTATGAGTGGCAAACCAGTATTTTGCTATCGTAATCTCTGCAACCTGCTTCTTCAACTTCTGTTCGAATCCTACGCCTTCGCTCGTCTATCATGTCACTATTCTGACGTTGATTTTGTCTAAGCTTCATCTGAGGATAGATGCATGTGTTTTGAGCCCTGAGTCCGACACCTGAAATCAGAGATGCCAAGCCAGAAGCATGAATGATGGGAGGAGGAAAGAAACTTTGAAATCCATTCCAAGTTGCCCAGCTCCTGATCCTGGCGTAGCCGTCGTCGAGGTAGTCGAAGTCGGCGAAGACCCCCCGGTCGTGCCGCTAGGAGAGTTGCCAGAGCTTCCGCCACTTCTAGCAGCGTCAACAATCGGTGCCTTGGCATCCTTGATGAGCAGATTGGAGACTGCAGCCAGAACGCTCAACCCTTCACCAATACCCGTAGTGTTATCGGCTGTCATAGGGTCGACAAATTTGCCACTGGTCCAATAGAAGCCGCAGCGATTGTTGATCCCCGAGTTTCCGGGCTCACACTGCTTGACCGCAGCTTCAGCGGAAGTTTTCAGGACCGGAAGCCATGTGTCTGCCAAGAAAGGGGCGAGTTGAGTGGCCGAAGAGAGCCACCGGTGCACGTATCCTTTGTAGAAAAGAGCGTCGGTGGGACAGCGACCCTCAGCTGGCTCGCAAGCCGATTCGAAAATGACGCCTTCAGGGAAAAAGTCTTTCAACAGAGCGTCAGAGAGTCCCACGGCACGGTCACGCCAGATTTCGGAGCCGTTTGTCTACACCGATATTAGTCATATGATTCTCTGAGTCTCGAGACTGATGCTCGGCTCGGAAGACCTACGTTGTTATACATGAAGGCTGCGCCCTGAATGAGCATGGCTGGTGTATAAGACCATTGAGCCTTCCCGATTTGGGTACAGTTGCTCTCTGCAAGTGCCCCGTCGTACACCTTCCAGTTACTAGTGTCAACGAAACCAACTCCAGTGAGCCAGTCCCATCTCTTGTCAGAGTAGTCCGAGTAAGTTGTGTTGCCAGTGAACCGAGCAAGCCGGGCTCCTAAATTGAAGAAACACGCATTGGAAGCCGCTATGTAAGATTAGCTTTGACTGCACTCAGTCTGATCACAGAAGCACCGTAACTCACTATGCTTCCATTCATATCCATTATTGGAAAAAGGAATCTGCCAGCGAAGGCCACCATTGCAGGTCTCATCATAGCGATCAGGCGATGCTTGAGTCGTCCACACATTCTTCGCAAGGTCGATCCACTTCGCTTTTCCATCCACCTCGGGGAACCCATACTCGGCAGCCATAAGAGCAGCCGTGCCCCAGAAACACTGATCCTCATTTCCAAGGGTAGCTGTCTGATTGGGAGGCATGTAATCGTTTTCGGGTCCAACCTGGAACTGTAGTGCTTTGCTGACTGTAGCCGCGTAGCTGTCGTCTCCTGTCAAATGCCAGTAGTCGAGATAGGTGGCGAAGAAGCTGCTACTCAAGTACCACCAGTATTTGTTGATATCCTCGGACGACCACGGAAGTATACCCGGAGTCTGTCCAGGCTCGTCGCCTTTGTAGAATGTCATAAGGTCCTTAGCAAGAGACCGTGATGACTCCTTGATGCTGTCTGAGCTGCTGATATCAAGTTCCGCGACGACATTGGGGAAGTGGCCCAGTAGCAGGAGAGCCCCTGAGAGGGTTGAAACGAGTGGAGATGGCATGATGCAATTGCGAATAAAGAGTATTGATTTGGTGAGCTCAAGTTGACGCTTTCACGCAGTGATCGAGGCCAAACAAATGGTTAACGAGTGTAGGTAAGTGACTCAGAACAGCGCGTACAAAGTCACGGAGAACAACATCAATTTCCCTGTGGGCTGGTTGGGTATTTGACGTTCCCCCGCCTCGTACGACGTAGCCCGACTTATGAAGACAACGACGTCAGTGAGGACATCTCTGGACGAAAAGAATCGAAGTTTTGTGCATGAAAGGAAGAAAGTGAATTTCGAAATATTCTCGCGGAGTTCCATACATCGCTTACATTCGAGTCGGGCGTTGTTTACCCCTGCTGTGCCGCATCGGCTAGCCGCCTTCGATCGAAATCCTCTTGGCATCACCAGCACTAGGCCTATTACGTCAACAAGTAAGCTGTTGCCTTGCTCGTATTTACTCTGGCGATTACTGATGACCATAGCAATTCCCACTCAAATACAGCCTCTGCCCAGAAGTTGAAGTTGCCGTAACTCCGATGCTATGCTATGCTAGATGCCGCTCGCTAACTTCATGTCTACCTTACTTCTATCATCAGTCATTCAGCTGGCTCTTTGCCTTCAACTCGCGACTCTGCATCCTCAGTTACCTCCTCTTGCACTATCCCGTCGGCTGCAAGACTCCGGGGTTGATCGCTAGCGGCTTTGGTCTTCGTTCCCACGGCTCCTTTGGCCTTCTTAATTTCCTTTGCGTCAGCTTTCTCATTGGCTCCTTCACTGTCGGACTCCGAAGCCAGTGCCTTAAGCGCCTTCATCTTGAGGGCTTTCTTCTTCCTCGCCTTCCTCTCGCTTGCCGCTTTCTTCCGTCGCTGCGCTTCATCCATCGCGGCTTTCTCTTCAACAACCCATGCAGCAATGCTCTTGACGGCCTGTTCCGGTGCATTCCGGTGGTTGAGCAAGAATCCCTGCAACTGTGCCGGGGTGAATATGTCGTCAGGGACTTGAGAACTGAATCCTTCTGCCAATTCGTCGAATTCTGAGGCTTGCTTCTTCAGAGCCTCGTCATCTTTATCGATTAGAAGAGTCTCAGTTGACAGGTGCGGTCGATACATGCGCTCAAACATGCCCTTGGCGCTTCCCTTTGAAATATTCCCCAGAAATATCATTCTATCGATACGACCTGGTCTTACGAGCGCTCTATCAAGTTTGTGAGCCACATTGGACGTCATCAAGACGATGCGACCTTCTTGGGATGCGACTCCATCCAAGACGTTCAGAAGACCTGACAAAGTACAACGGCATCGCCCGAAAGACCTTGCGCTACTAGCGCTGCTGTCGCTATCTTCCGATGAGGAATCATCCGGCTCGAACTTCTTGCGATGCTGAATTCCAATCGCGTCGATGTCCTCCAGCAAGACGATGCATTTCGGCGGCAGCGCGGTGAATAGGTTCTCCAAGTCGTTATCATCTCTGATGCTAGGGATATGGAGTAGATAGAGCTCGAGGTTGAAGTAGCTTGCTAGCGCAAGAGAAAGAGACGTCTTGCCTGTACCGGGTGGGCCATAGAAGAGATAGCCTCTCCGGTACGGTATCCCTCTTTCCGTGTAGAACTTCCTGGTTTTTTGGTTGAGATACGTTTCGATGTCATTGACAAGCTCTGTCTTCGTCTTCTCGTCAAAGTGCACAGTTTCTAGTGGCCGTATCGGTCGGAGGATAGTGGTGTCCCAACTCTCTTGATTATACTGATTTTTTGTGGCTCTCACCGTGATGAATGCTTCACGCTGCTTGTCCGCAAAGAGCCGACAGTTGTTGAGGAAGTCTTTGACGGGTTGGACAGCGCGCCCCAAGCGCATCACGACGAGCGGCTCATCGCCCTCCGGGGCGGCAGAGTATTCGTCCGGAACACCGGTGTACGCAGAGCCGACGCGTACGTTAGACACTCTTCGGACCATGAAGAACCCTCCCTCATAAATAAACCAGGTGGTACCAAAGGTTGGCAAATATTGCACTGGTACCCTCTTTTCGTGATGGAGGTCGTCTCGCTCGATAGGCTTCCGATAATACCACGCCTCATTCTGGATCACTTCGGTTCGGGCAGTTAGAACACGAGTGCCTTGCCGGGTGAGAACGTGTGCCCCTAGCCAGTTGAGAACCTCTCTGTTGAGTTTGTCGTTACTCCCGATCGAGATGGAAGCAGTGAAGAAGCGGGTAATCCACCAGTAGATCTGAGTTCCCAGCTTTTGAATGCCCGTCAAAGCCCTTGGCAATTCTCCTCCCAGGGTTATCAGGAGGATGATTGTGGTGATGTCGAGTTTAAGCCAGGTTGTAAAGAATTTGAATCCTGGTGCAGTACGTTCCAAGAAGTCGTTGAGTCCTTGGTATAATTTTTGAGACGTTGCATCGGTGGCGCCAGTAGCGCTGGTAAGAAGTGAGGCTTTGGTGAGCCTAAAGAGTTCACTCATGATCGGTTTCACGACGTAATTGAGCTGTAAAAGTCTGATGAGGGAAACAAATTGGGGTCAGCCTTGGCTTTAAGAGTCTTTCGCAATATTTCGCGAGGCAAGGTACTTTATGAAGCCGCGTGAAGCTTCAGGCAGAAACGAGGCTGCCTGGGTCGTCTCACCGATGTCCGCTTACCCTGGAACTCAACTGAAATCGGTATGCGGCGCTAGCCCAATGGATCCAAGAATCAGCATGACGCATGACGGGATGTGGCATAGTCCAATTCGCTCATTCTAGATCGAAGGCTGACGCCGCTTGTTGGAGCCAATCGTTGGACGGAAGCGCCTTGATCTGTGACACAGTGAGACAGTCAGGCTTGGCTGCGGCTTTCCTCACAAGATCGTGCATATGTACTCATGATTGTGTTCATATCGAAACACACCGTTCCCAACAGATTGGTAAAATGAAGAACTCTCATAGGTAAGTACAATATTAAACTAGATTTTTATCGTTAAGTAAGATGTTTCCGTCTTGGAGAGTATCTATGAAACGAAGTCCTCTCAACAAGTCGACGAAGTCGGCAATGACTCTAAACTCTTACTCACTTACTCCCTCACGCGGATAGAACCTCCAGCTTATTCTTGGTCAAGATGCGACGACTTACTTCGACGTGGCCTCTCGTAGAACATCGTTGTCTCTTCTAGATCTGCCTTAGTCATGGATATCATTGACCGTCTCAGGACTTCAAGACTTGCGGCCTCACTCTCGAATCTGAGGCAGATGAATGAGTCAGGGCCTGTGCTTCTTTGCTCATTGTAAACAACTCCATTGTTGTTCTACATTCGTGACCCATATTTGAGTCTAGACGTGCTTCAGTTCATCTGCATCATGTCCCATAAGCCTCGAGCATTAGTTTGGCGCTTATGGTGCTCAGTAAATGCTGGTATGTTCCTCAAATAGTACAGATGCTTGAGGTCTCTGTGAAGGTGTTCGCATGTGGTCAGCAAACTTGGTTTCGCGGCTTAGACGTTAAGCCAATGAAGGTCGTGTGTGTGCCAGACTAGAACTACTGTGTAAAGCAAGATCTACGGCGACTTGACGTCTCCGCCCGCCCGCCTCCTTGCCAAGCAGGAAAGGGAACAGTCTCACTCCGCCTTGCGGAGTAAGTTTATTGGTCATTATCTACGAGAATCCTCTCGAGAATGACCAGTTCGTCGGGTAATATCTAACCATTTTGAGGATGGCCTGCATCACACTCAGCCCTATTTCTTCCCAAATGGTCTCGTCAGCACCCGTGCCACTTAATCGCAGTAGGGCGAACCGGATGCGGACGCTTCGAAGGTGTCAGCCTTCAACAGACCTGCTCAGCTATGCGTTCTTGTTACAGCCGCATGAACCATTTGGGATCAAGACCGCATGAAGACAGCAAAACCCAGCCAGCCCTCTTCAACACGGGAGGCGGACCATGCTGACCACTTCTGGACCTTGCTCATGACGTTAAAAACCATCCTCACTATCTACAAGTAAACCAGCAGTAACATTCTCCGCGGCGGATCGATTCTTTGTCTTTCTTGATGACGACCGATGATGCGCGCAGGTTGTTTCCGACGTATCAGCAGCCTGAAGGCATTCGCTGTCTAGCCGAGTACTCTCCCCCTCATGAATGTGTTCCGATGGACCGATGATACGGCCCCTATCAGAAATAATGCTCCCAACGTCCCAGATTTTGCGAGAGCGGGTAGCGCAACGTGAGCTGGCTGGGTAAGTTCGTGAAAAGGCATCATGTACAGGCGACCTAGGCAGCAGGCAGCGGCGATGTCAGCTTTCGGGGAGTGGTGGATTGAACAGCGCTTTTGCCCAACGTCACCCCAACAAAGACCGACCCAGGTCATTGATCGTCGAGCAACCCCTCCATCAATACTAGTACCCTGCTTCCGAAGACCCTCTCGTTTTACACGTGGGCTGAGGGTCAAACATTCCAAACAAAGCCTGCAAAATGACACAAGGGTCGCCTACTACGACGCTGTTGTCAGAAATCGGTGCAGAAATCAACTTGGCAAGGGAATCATCGGAAGTGACCCCAGTCAAGGATACCTGAAGAGAAAAGTCGCCAGCATAGTCGTCCGGGAACAGTATCCTTGAAGTCCACTCTTGACGTGCGCACGCACCTCTTGACAAGACCCCTATCAATCTGAATTCGGCCCATTACTGGACAATGCGACCTCGTTGGGGAGTGCCGCTGAAGAATGCTCCGCATTGAGTGCGACGCAACGAAGCTCATGAGTCGCCCGACCCGCACGCAACTCCGTAGCTCTCGCAAGAGATGTGGCAGTTGCCGTACGTTAGTGGGCTCTTTCCAGGGTTTCCCGAGTTCCGGGTTGGGTTTCCGGGGAGCTAGAGGCGTGCTAAAGGCGCGTCTTTCAGGGATATCACCGGGGCCGCAAAGTTACTGTTTTACACAGGAGAGGGGAAAGGATGGATTGCGGTGAGGCGAGGGGCAGACGTGAGTTGAGCGCCGGCTCCCATGATCGGATATCACTCATATTTAATAGCATGGCAGCGTCTTCCTTCTGCCAGTCAATAATTCAAGCTTTTGACTTTTCTGGAAATTCCCCTGCCGAGCTCACCATCCTCGCTTAACTCTTCAACACAACCCACACACCACCAACCATGTCTACCACCAAGCCCACTTTCGTCCTCGCACCTGGTGCGTGGCACAAGGAGACCTGCTACTCGCCTGCTCAGCAACTCCTCGAGTCTCGCGGCTACCCCGTTGAGGCCGTTGAGTACCCCTCTGTCGGCGCTGAGCCCCCCACCAAGGGCCTCACAGACGATGCCAACGCCGTCAGAGCTGTCCTCCAGAGACTCGCCGACGAGGGCAAGGAGATCGTTCTCGTTGTGCACTCCTACGGTGGTCTTGTCGGCGCCAATGCCGTCGAGGGTCTTGGCTACAAGCAGCGCGCCAAGGAGGGCAAGAAGGGTGGTGTCATTACTTTCGTCTACCTTACCGCCTTCGTTGTGCCCAAGGGCAAGTGCATCAGAGAGATGCTTGGCGGCCAGTTCCTCCCGTGGATGAAGTTCGAGGTAAGATGAAGCTGGATGATTTCGCAAATGCTTATGTTGCGATTCCGAAATTCACACTTTCACAGGGCAACTACGTCTACGCCCAGACTCCCGAGGAGATCTTCTACCACGATGTTGAGCCTGAGACTCGCGCCAAGGCAATTGAGCAGCTGCAGCACCAGTCTGCCCAGGTCTTCGACGATGTTGTGACCTACGAGCCGTGGCACGAGATTGACTCCATGTTCTTCTTCTGCGACGAGGACAAGGCAATCCCCCTCGCCGTCCAGCAGGGTATGGCCACTCTTCTCGGCCCTACGGCTATCACCTACTCTTCTAAGGCCTCCCACTCCCCCTTCCTGTCCCAGCCGAACGACGTCGCTGAGGGCTTGGAGCTTGCCGCCAAGGTTGGACAGGAGAGAGTCAGAGCTTAGAGTTTGATAAAGTCCGCCATCCATGTAGAGAACTCGGCGCATTAGATATCCTGTAAAATTTACGATTCATGACCACATCTTCAATTGTTGCCAGCGACATTGATGACCATGAAGGATTTTCCGACTCAGTGTGGATGTTAAGTATGAGCCGAAAGAATGATCACATGAAACTCTTAGCGCAGCAATCGCAGTGTTGAGCTTCTCGTAGCTCTTGTTGTATAGTAGAACCATTCGACCCGGGGTAGCTCACAGCAGATGATTTTGCTCAATGCAAGCTCAGATACCAAGACTGGAGTTCCCCATCTTCATGTCGAGTCGCAAGTAACTTCGAACGCGGATGAGGTACAGTCCTCGACAAATATAGCAGGCCGGGGAGGTCGTCTTGACTCATGTCGGGCTCTGATGACCAGACGTTTATAGTTTGGCGTCCGTCAAACCGCAGGCACTCGCTTCGGGCCGTCCCAAGCAACAGGGTCCCACTCCTGCCCATATCGTCATGTACTCCGTATGTACGACATGAGAAGCTTAGATGAACACCCACGTTTCCTGCGTCCGAGCGTGCTGCAATGGCACCTTGACTCGCGAGAATCGGCGGGATCACTGTGATAGGACCCAGACTAGGAGCCCAAGTAGTAACCACCCCATTTGTCTCATGGGTTCTGGTTATTTTTTCGGATGGCTATCCTGAGGTGCCCCTGAGCCAGCCTTAAGTGCGCTGTACAAGCATGGATGCACCAGAATGGCTCCCAATTTATTCCACTTGCACGAATTCCGCCTCATCGGTAAGAGGACATATGTGTAAATGTAGTGAGGAGTATTGTGGGCTGAGCCCCTTCCTAGTAGTCGTCTGTGGCTGTTGCCGCCACATGTCAACCCTGTCAGCCTGCGCACTTGATCCAGTTCCACGAATGACGTGAGATCCCTCACCAAGAAGGCGGGGGATAGGCAGGCCAGGCTGGGTGCAACGAGGGTTACATCCCAATGTTCATCCTCCGTAAAAATTCGTACAAATTATGGAAGGGAGCCACATTCCGCTGCCTTTATTCAAATCTTTCCAGTGACAACCGAATATGAGCACTCACCAGGGCCCGAAAGAGGCTGGCTTTTACAGCCCTCTGAAGACCAATCAAGTTCGGCTCCTGCGGCTGAATCCAGACCCCGACTCAGATGAAGTGGGAAGTTTAGAAGCAGTGGAGCTCCGCGATGCTCCTCCATACTACGCCCTCAGTCACAGCTGGACGAGCCAGCACAGCTATCGGGACGTCCTCATAAACAGCCAAATCGTCACACTCGGAGCTGATCTCGCCGCCTGCGTTCACAGGCTCTCGCAACTGGCAAGCAGCAACTCCGAGCTCGACCCTCCCGTTCGTCACATCTGGATCGACAGCATCTGTATCGATCAGTCAAATCTCGACGAGCGCGCGGCCCAAGTCTCCCTCATGGGCCAGCTGTACCGCGGCGCCATTCGAACGCTTATCTGGCTTGGTCCCGACTCGAGCGACTGCTATGGCGCGTGGGAGCTGCTGGACAGCATATACCTCGTCTTCAGGCAGCAGAATCCCGGAGCCACGGAGCCGAATGACATACCCACCCGCATGTACCGTCTCTCTGCACACGAAGCCTCTGGGCTGCCGCCGTGGGAAGACTTTCGGTGGCCGCATCTCAAGAATCTCGTGAGGAGGCGGTGGTTTTCTAGGATCTGGGTTGTTCAGGAGGTCGCCCTGTCAACGCAGGATCCTATCTTCCTCCACGGGGAGCAGTATTTCCCCTGGAGTCACTTTGGCTGGGCGGCGGCTTGGCTGCGCAAAAACGGCTACATGCGACTGTCTCAAGTGCCCGAACAGCTGCGCAACATCGACACCATGGCTAATCTCCAGCGGGCGCAGACACTGTGGCCCCTTGACGCGCTCGTCTCAATCACGCAGGTCAAGTTCAATGCCACCGACCAGAGGGACAAGATCTATGGACTCATGGGTCTTGCTCGCGAATGTCAAGATCTGGCTGCTATCCCTCCCGAGCTGAGACCAGACTATCAGATTGACGTGACCGATGTATACCTGAGGGTTGGGCGATACATGCTGCAACAGAGCGGCTCGCTTGCGTTCTTGACCCGAGCACGTTGTATCGATGGCAGTATCACCAGAAGACAGCGGGAGAAGAGTCTAGATATACCCTCGTGGTGCCCTGACTGGAGCGATTTCAAGAATCCCAACGAGGGTATCGCTACAAGTCTCTCGTGGGTGCATGCCGGAGACAAGTCTAGGCCAGCCAGACTCGGCTTCCTCGAACAATTCTCTGCAGCGTCTGGGCTTGAACTTGAAATCCGTCATGAAGACGATCCGCGAGTACTCTCACTCGTGGGTATCAGAGTGACCACAGTTGAGGTGGCTGTGCCGTTTGGCGTCAATCCTTCTCGCAAGGTTGAACCCGAGCAGCCTTTTACAGAGCAGATGACACGCGTCTTGTCAGAGGCGCTGAAGACACTCAAGAAAGATCCCTTACCCGCCTGGACGAGACGATTTGTTAGCGTAACTACAGTTGAGCAGCATTCCTTTGTCGGCCGGGATTGGGAACAGTCTGTCGCGGACGGCGCGGCCTATATCCATCATCTGCTGCTGAACGACGTATCACTCTTGTCCTTGTGCGTAGAGCAGAGCGGTGATCCGAATGCTCTCTCCGTACTCCAGAAACTATCATCTGGTGGAGCTGCAGACTACTACAAGAGCCTGGTTCACAACTATGGTTTCGATAGGGCCTTTTTAGTTACGGCAGACGGGAGAATGGGCATTGGTCCATCGAATATTCGGCAGGGAGATGCTGTTGCCGTGCTTGCAGGCGGTGATGTGCCGTACTGTGTGCGTGAGGAGGGAGACTACTGGCTTTTGGTGGGCGAGTCGTGTGTGCAGGGTTTGATGAAGGGGGAGGCTGTAGACGCAGTAAATCACGGGTTGTTGATGAAGGACAGAATGCGTTTTAGGTAGTTTCAACGGACAGATGATGCACTTGATGAGCGAGCGTCGCGCTTTTACCTCTTACGCCTACCTTTTCACTTCTACAATAATTAGATCTTCACCACTAATGGGAGTGTCGCACAATCGAATATCAACTCAAGAACCCTTCTCGCTCTTTAGACCGTTCACAATAACCCAAAACTAAGTGTTCAATACCAGTATGGACATATTTATTGATAAGCTTACCTGAAATGGGAGCCGCCGGCTTAACACAGTCTAATCCCTACTTTGATACTAGAGTACTAGAGCGGAAATCTCTGTGATGTTATTGCCTAACCAATCCAGATGGCTAGACCGCTGCTACCATGTGTCTAGTTCCACCTTATCCTCTGATCTCATTTTAAGTTGCTGAGACGAGTGGGTGACCAAAAACGATTGCCGGTATGTAGGCACTCTACCTAGCTTTCCTATCATCGTTCTTTTTCCTATTCTTCTTGAAAGAGTATTCACGTAGAAATATACATAAGATAAAAGTAATAGAAATGATAAAAGAAAAAGAAATATTAGTAGTAATAGAGACAATAGAGATAATAGAGATAATAAGAACGAGAAAGAATAAGAAAATAACATGCAAGAATAATCAACAGGTATGTGAGCATTACGCAATCCTTTGTTGACCAGCATCCTACCTCATATTGTCACCCACCTGTCAGGATATGTGCTTGAGGCAGATGGGAACTCATACTGAGGCGAGCTTGAGTTATAGCGGCAAAGACGGTAACTGAATCTGGCTGAAAAGCCTCGCGTAATCAGTGAGACAGCCGCCAGGCGTCTTATTTCCTGTCGATGAGCTGTAGTCCCCTTGGCGGGTACACAGTGGTGTGGGTGGCATCATCTAGACGAGGTCGACAGGCTTCATCAAGCGCGAAAGATTCCAAAATGGTCTCGTGGCTACTTTCTGTCCTATATAATGGATACATGTACAATACCCATCGCACTTCACCTCGGGGTCCACTACTACAACACAGACGTTGGCCCAATAGTCCGGCCCTTCGCTCTCAATGGCATGATACTTGATTACAGGACCGATTTGGGTGCATCCCAATGTTTAGGTTCGGGAAAGGAAACAACTGAATCTTCCATCTTCATACCAATTTGCCACCTTCCAAGCCCAGGCCAGAAGTTCTCGTGTTCCCCGATAATGTGTCCCTTTTCATCAGCTTGTCGGATATCGAACCAACCTAGACTCGTCTTCTTTGAGCTTTGACCTGGCGCAATGCTGCACCAGCGATCGGTCCCTGGTAGTTCCCCCTGGCTACCACTTCCCTCGGGCAATGGGGGCTGAACAAGAGTTGCATCCACACCAACGTACTTCAGGATGTCAAGAGAGAGGGGGAACGACGGCACGTATGGAATAGGCTTGAACGTGGCTTGGAAGAGAGGCGTGGTGCTTGCCGCCGACTCTTTGATGTCACCGGATGTGTCGTGAGGGAAAACTCGCACAGAAGTGCTACCATCTGAGTTTGTTTTCCAGTCGAAGGTTGCTAGATGTTTAGGAATGTTCCAATCTTCCTCCTTTATGAGCAACTAGCGCAGTGTTGCGTTGAATGACAAAGGGAACTCACTCTTTCGCCCATTCCAGCATGTGTACTTCTGCGAAACGTAGATCCTGGTGATTCTTGCATTCTTCTTTTTTATGCGCTTGCCGTTCTCCTCAACCGTATACTCGTGAAATCCTGGACTCAAGATGAGTTCATCATAGGGACCGACTGGACTTTCAGTGTAACGAATGATCTGGATCATGCTGATCCCTCCCAGGGGACGACTACCGTCTGGGCGTATAAATGAAGAGTTCGCTTCGAGTGGAGAGTACATGATCGTTGGAGGATGTTCTGCCTGCTTTCTGGGTACCCAGAAGCTGAAGACGTAGACGTCGCCCTTGAGCTTCCATGGTGCAGGGACAGGGGTGATTTCGCTTAACGTCATGACGACACGAGCTCTTTTTCCTCGGTGTTTCGGAGGCTATGAGTAAGCCAACAATGAGAATTACCCAGAGAGACTACTGCTTGAGTAGAGAGAAATAGAGAGACTAGATTAAATGGACAGAATATCTGGCCTGATCGGGAACGTCTATGAAGAGAAAGGTCAGATCGGTAAAAGACTGGAGTCAAGACGAGAAGCTTGCCGGCGCATGAACGGCCCTCGACTATTTGTGGGGAGTAAAATGCCCCAGCAACACTTTATGTCCCCAGCCAGTCGTGGCATGTTGCATCCACCTATCTATCCATTGTTGAGACTAGACTATTCGTAGTGTAGTCGAATCCATTCTTGCGGGGTTAAGCTCCGGGCCGCGATCACAAGGGGCCTCGGTGCTTAGCATTGCACCGACGATTGAATTGCCTTCTTCGGAAGAGGCAAGGGGCCATCTGATAATTTCTGGTATGCCAGTAGCGGACTAGGCAACCTCGCTAATTCTTCGAAGCGCGCTTTTCGTCGTTATCTTCTTTTTTGTTGCTTTGTTTCTAAATCGGGGTCTCCCTTGTCTACCTCAAATTGGGCCTCCTTTAGCCACCGAAGTAATTGCGTTCTCTTCATACCTGTTAACCACCTGTGCTTTGAAGGGTTCCCTTAGTGATTCAAAACGTATGTTTACTCTTTTCATTTGTTTTCAAAATCTAGCCCTCCACCATGGACGACAAAGGGGCTCAGAAATCACTTAGAATGCGTGATCAAATCAGACAGACTGGTGACATTGTCTCTTCAGGAGATGCGCCCTCGCCTTGCATGAAGTCTTGCAAGTAGCTGCCATTCAACATTGTTAGTAAGTAGCCAAACAGTTTGGAAACCTCACACAAGCTTAGGGAAGTACTCGCCATTCGCCAACCAGGCTATACGTGCGTCTCGAATCTTCATCGCTCTTTGACCTTCCTCCCCTCTTCTCCCGCAGGCAGAAGAGGACACGGCTACCAGCGAAAATGCCAACGACATCGCCGGCCTTCGCCGGGTTGTCAGCCAGCCCCATGCGGCCCTTGTCAGAAATGAAGAAGACTCTTCCAGCTAATGCGCTGTATAGAGCGTCATTATAGGTCTTCGCAGCTCCATGCATTCCCGATGACTCTTGGTCGGTCATAGAAACAAACCAAGCGTCCCAGAACTTGTCAGCTTCACCTTGACCGAGAATCGTCGCCTCGTGACGTGGCCCTCTTGCCCTGACGCGGGATCCCACCAAAGTTCTTCGAAATGAGTCGATCAACGAAGTAGCCTCCTGGCTTTCTCTCGGTAGTACAGACGCCCGTTCCAGCACCTGGGCTTGGATTGTCATGATCTGATCAAAGACCAACCCCGGTTTCCTGAACATCTTTGGCTCAAAACACACCGCCCACTCAATATGATCCACGACCTTGCCTTGCAACAGTAGCTCATCACCTTCAAATTTAGCTGAAGGCTTGCTACCGTTTCCTCCAGCTGCATAGTCGTTCTGCCATAGAAGAATCCTTTGGCCTCGTTGCACGGTCCAATCAGGACACCAGGTCGGCAAGTCAGGCATGCATGTCTCTGTCCTGTTGTGATGGCAGAGAACCTCGAGAGTACCCGACGAGCCAACGGAAGCTTTGACTACATCTATGAAGAGGTCTTTGACAGGGCGATTGTAGTCCGGTTGTAGCATCGAGACCTCTCCGATTAGATGGAACAAGCTGTACACCTTATCTCTAGGGTCTGAAGCTTTGAAACTCCGAAACCTATAGAGAAGACTGAGCGGGTCCCGATTGGGGGCACCTTTGAATCTTGACGCTTCCGAATGGCTATCTTGGTAGTCTTTGCGCGCCGTCATCAGATGACTTATCGGTGTCGATGCGATCTCCCTCATAAAGTATTCCTGTCCGCGCGGTAGAGCTGCGTTGAATCTGACGTCTACCAGGGTCCGCAGTGCTTCGGAAAAGGATTCACCGGACCACTCTAGGTCACCACAGACAAAAGCAACCTCGGTTGCAACTGCGAACTCTTGGATGACCCAGGCTCTGCTCCACCATGGACTGCTCATTAACCTTTGTAGAGCCTGTTTCGTGGGCTGAGCATCTTTGGTAAACAATAAAGACGTGACGCGCCGATGGCCAAGCCGATTACCCTCTCTTGCCAAAGCCTGTATCAGGTCGACGGCGTGATGAGTATCAGCCGTACCCCCGCCTAGGAAGACAATAACCTTCGAAGCGTATCTGTACACTGACCACATCCTCTTGACCTGCAGGTTGACTTCGAGGCGATCATGTTGATTGATGCATACTGCATCTATCCACAATAAGCGATCTTCTTTTGCCGACCGCAGACGACGTAAAGTCGTTTCAAGGTTTATGGTGATCTTGAATGGTTGTCCTTCCAGAAGAATCTCGACTTTCTTCGTTGTGTCGCCCCATGCGTATGACAACGCCTCATACTTGTACTGGATTTGTCCCAATGTAGATGGCTTCAATTTGCAACTGATCGGCTGAGATCCATAGCCTGCGAGCAATTCAACGCATCGAAGAGCGTAGGCGAGTTCCTGTGGTCCGGGTCTTTCAGGTTCAGCATCCTTCAACGTCGAGAAGAGAGCCATCGCTGGGCTACTACTGTCGGAGGACGAGGATACTAAATGAGAAAAATTGGAGTCGAGTACATGCAAAATGACAGCAACGCAGCGGTCACTTCCAATGCATAAAGCGCTGTAAACCTGTCTCGCTTGGTTGCTGTGCGATGTTGAAGAGAGAAAAGTGAGGGAGGGGAAAGCGGTGTCTTGTACTGCTCAGGGCTTAGCGTCTCTTCTCAATTGGCTCGCTGGAGTTAGATGATCAGGTCGCTAGGCCCATTAGTCCTTGGTGCCACCTAAACGATCAGCTAGCAAATCAATTGTAATCAAAACGGTACAACCTTCATTGGCGACGTGGATGTGAGAAGGAACTTGGTCTGCCTTAAGTTGACAACAGTACCTCTTGAGTTCCAGGCCGTAACTTTGGCTCCTGAATACGATGTTTAAACGTCTCGACATTCCCACTAGCATTTACATGTTCTGCTCAGACTACATCCCTTTCTTGCAGTGTCTTTTCTATTAGTTCGGACATCAAGTTAAAATTCAGTAAGTCAAACCCCCCACTTCCTGGCACCCCCCTGTTTCTGGCACCCACAAAAACGATGGGATCACAACCCAACCTCCTCATTACTATTAACTATTGATCCTCAACCACACCCACTACAATACAACTGCCAGCCTCACTAGGGCATTCAGAGTCGCTGGATTCAGCCGTAATAACCTCCTTTTCACCCGCTTCGATTTGAGCCCGATGGATATCCCTGATGTTCGCAAACTTCGTGTTGGGATCGATCTGAACAGTCTTCCTCTTCCTAACTGCAGCGTTGGTAACTTGAGCCTCAGGTGAGCCAGCTGCTGCTGGCAACTGCCAGTTGCCAGGCCTGCTCTGTGAAGCCTTTTTCACCTTCCTGAACAGCAGCCGTTGAGTGCTGGTATCATTGTCGAGTTGGGTGTATAAGTGCAGTTGACCGCTGAGCTCTGCCAGCTTCCTGGGTGTCGACCAGACCACTGCAGAGGAAGCAGAATCCCATGGCTCAACAGGGGTAGTTTGTTGACCATTATGGCATCGCTTTTGCCCCTGACTGGTTGGTTTGGGTGTGGTGGGCTTAGCAGAAGGCTCAGGTAATACCATAGGGTTCATCAGGGGCTTAACCATCGCTACAGGGTGTAGACCAGTCCACTTCCAACCACTTTGATGTTCGAGACTGATAGACCAGCAAGTCGAGCCTTCTGGTAACAGTCCAGGAAGTTCCTTTTACCTATAATGGTAGAGTCGTTCCATTGAGACAAGTAACCGAGCTCCTTCCGATAGGCTGACTTAACAGGGCTGAAGACAGACTGGTCAAGTGGCTGGAGGACATGAGAGAGTGTGGTGGTAAGAACAGTAAATGGATATTGTTAATATAGCAATTCCACATGAAGTCTGTCGTCGTATGACTCCCATGCCCATCCACAATCAACAGTCGAGCCTCGCCCTCAGCCTCGGGCATAGTCTGTGGGATAAACACCTTCTCTAACCATTCAATGGCAGTTAAGTCTGTAGTCCAGCCATTATCTGTTGCTGTAAACTCCCACCCATCGTATGGAACCAGATGTAATGGAAACCACTGTTGTTGGACCGTCTTCCCTTGAAAATGATAAGAGGACGAAGTGCCCTACCCAAGGCTGAGATACACTCAATGATAGAGACCCATGCCCTCGACCCAGGTTGTTTCTTGCGAACAGACGTCGTCTCAGCCATGCCCAGCACTAACCCATTAGCCCTGACCCTCGAGGATGCCAGTCTCATCCATATTATATCTGTTGGCTGGTTTGATGTCCTTGATCTCAGGGATAGCAAGGAACTTAAACCAGTTCCTAATGACCTCAGTAGATGCCCCATTAACGCGTCTAGAATCGATGGAACGACTTCTCTGAACCTTAATGATAGGGTTCCTTCTCACGAAGGCATAGATCCAGCCTTTCCTAATGGTTTGGTATCCCCAGCAGCAGCCAGAACTCGCTCTGCGAATTCCTTCACCTGTTGGTGCGTTGGTGCGAGGCCCAGCGAAGCCCATTGTGCCAGCTTACTCTCCTGGTCAGGAGACAGCCTCTGCCAGTCAGCAAAAGCCACTTTCCTAGTCTGACCACCTTGGAGACGTAGTTGAGGGTTGATCGTGGTATCCCATACTCCAATGAGGCTCTCTTTTGACTCTTGCCGTTTGAGATGTCCTCGAGAGCCTGACGAAGCTGATCTTCGGTATATTGAGGCATTAGATATAGAAGAAGGTATGTGCAAAAAATGAGCCCATTTGGACTCGAATTGAAAATGTTGTGATAAAAGGAGGTTGGGGGTGGGCATTGCGTTGTGGTGGATTTTCGCGTTTTTGTGGGTGCCAGAAACAGGGGGGTGCCGGGAAGTGGGGGGTTTGACTTATTACTCACATGGCCAAGCCAGCATTCCAAGTGAAACAGTTTCTCATTGCGTTATGCATGATTCAAAGATCCTGTTGTCTTTATGTCCTGAGATAGGATTTCGCGGAAAATTATTAACATTATTAGTCCGAAAAGTTCCGACTTTGGTGTTCCATGACCCTGGATCACGCCCATCCAGAGCCTGGGAGATGGTTAAGACTCCATATGCTTCGACGAAACCCGTTGGAAGTTAAGAAGAGACCTTCACAATGTTATTGTACTGCATGATATTTTCATATCTACTTAACGCAGGTAGATGGATGTGCGTTGCAGACGGTATCTTATCTGTTTTCTGTAGTTGCGTGTGGAAACTTGTGGACCCGGGCAAAAAGAAGAACAGGAGTACCACAAGACGAGAATCGCGGTAACGGAGCAGCAATAACAGGTCGACGGGGCATCGAGATCAGCCATGCAATGATGGGGAACAAACGGACTCGCAGTATCACCTTGAAGCCCATCAAAGCATACCAAGAGCGATGGGTCTCATTGTGTGATCTTCAAGGCTCACTCAGATACTCACTATTGGCGGATACACGTGGGCAGTTGCTAAGAGAATGGAGTGTTATCCCATCAACTACTAGAAGCAGTCTTTAGTCTATCTCCAACATTCACTTGAATCTGAAAAACAATGGAAGTAAGGTCGAATGTAACGATAATTCATTACTACCTTTTAGGAAAGCCCGTCCACATACATTGACGCCATCTGGCTGTTGATAGGATATTTTAGCTTGACGCAAATATCGAGTAGGTCTCATCATCACCCCCTTACTTGTAGTCAATTAGAAGGCGCGGAAAGCGTCTCAGGTTCACTCCGAGTCCTCCGATGCCGCAGTACGCACCACAGGCGCCTCAGTACTTACTTTCACGCCTAGAACAGCTATCACTAGGACGTAACCAGGTCTATGCTTCTCCTCAAAAAAGATAACTAGGAGTTGCCAGATGTACCCTGCACTTCTTCATTCATAACTTCATTGACCGCGTCATCATCTAGCTCCTTTGCATTAGGTCAACCCACAGTCGATTCGGGCTCGGCCACGAATTTCCAAGTTTATCCGCAAGCCAAGGCACTGCGGATTCCGAAACATGACCTGAACGGCTAAATCGGCATGTATTGGTCAAGATGCGCGCGGTACACAGCCTCTTATTACCACGCAGCCAATATCCATGCTTCACATAAAGCCGCGGGTTCCTGAAGGAGGGGCGACGGAGCCTGAACTCTTAGTCAACGAGTCATGAACTCGTAGGGCTGCCACGCCTCTGGAGCTGTCAGTCCAAACATTATTAAAGTTTATCTCCGTATGGCTTAAATTATCGGCATCGTGCAAGCGACTTGCACGATCGCTAAGAATAACCGCACCAGCAGCTCGCAGTCAGCCCAGGCACGTGGGGAAGCTTTCTCGCGATCATGCTCGTTAACATGGCGCAAAGTTCTCCTGACAGTAAATTGATCGACTAAACTTTACGCCAAGACGGGAGAGTTGAGATGACAGCTATGGCCGCAGTTCATCGGCCGCTGGCAGAAGCATTGGTGGCCCGTCTTAGACGGTAAGAATTCTATATATTCTAGTACCAAATATGATTCGTTCCACGTCGTTTGCATCTGTCCATCGCTCACAATCCTTTGACACTCATTCAATCTTTATCTTCGCTCTTTGAGCACAGTCATTCTTTACCTACCCCTTCGTTCATATGCATCTCAACGGCCTACTCCGCGGGCTCGCCCTGCTGTTACTCAGCAGCGGGGCCGTCTCTCTCCCGCACCAGGATAGCCGGAACGATCTGATGCACAGCAGACGCCATCTGATGGCGAGGCAGGCTCCCGTTTCAAACACGACAAGACCAGCTAGCACCAGAGCTTCCTCCACACAACCCCTAATCACTCCCGACCCTAGAACATCCACGCGCGTATCGTCCACATGGACAACCATCGGGACGTCTAGCTCAGCACCGACAACTCAGACAATCTCTGGTGGAGAGATCGTCGTAGCAGTTATAGGAGCAACCTACGTAGCTGGCGCTGGCGGCGGATCTCTCGTGGTTGCCGGTGTCACCCACGCACTAGCTCCCGGAGCTGTTGTGTCAATCATCGGTACTGGAGCGAATGGTGATACTCCTGAGATTGAAAACATCTCGAATCCGGCCCCATCACAAAATCCGCAAACCTCGGATCCGGCAGAATCCAAGCCTCCTTCTTCTGCTCCGTCTGTTCCCAGCTCTACCTCCGCAGCGCCTACTTCAACATCTGCAACATCGTCTTCCACACCATCATCCACGGCTGTACCAACGCCCTACATCATTCTTACTTCACAAAACTCCACAAAAGAAGAGATTCAAGACCTCAACAGCACACTCTCAAGAGATGCTGCACCGAGGTCACTGGAGGAGGTCATCAGTGACCGCACCGGCTTGGTGGCCATGTTTAAGGCGAACATCACTACTGAGCAGGCAAATGCTATGTCCAAGCGTCCTGGTGTAAGTCTAAGTTCCTTTAAGTACGTAAGTGCTTACAATATTGAAAGAACACATAGGTTGCCGGGGTTACTCCCGATGAGAGGCTGGAAGAAGAGCAACCCCCGTCTTCTTCCGCGCCACCTTCATCTGCATCGCGCCAGCCAACAGCGACCGGCCCTCCTGGTTCGCCAAAGACAAGTGTCCCTAACCCGTCTGACATTGCGCTACAATCGGATGCAGTTGATGAACTCAAAGCGATTTCGCAGCCAGCTGGAGCAAGCATTGCGGACTTGCCTGGGTTCGGATATGCTTCAGAAGCAGGAAAGGGAGTTACGATCTATGTCATTGACACGGGCGCCAATGCAGAGAACTCCGTATGAAATCTGCAAAAAGCATACCCTCGTCCAGGACCAATTGCTAACTCACGACAGGAATGGACGGGCATGACGGGAACGAAGGGCTTTATGTACGCCCCTGGCGCGACGAAGGACGAGACCGACTTCTTGAACCATGGCTCGTGTGTAGCTTCAAAAGCAGCCGGACCAGCATACGGCACCGCCAAGGGAGCCGATTTGATTGCTGTGAAGCTACCAGGCACTCTCTCGCTCTCTGCTATCTTCACTGCTTTGATTGAGATTAGCAACGACGTCTTCCAGAAGAAGCTTGAAGGCAAAGCTGTTATCAACATGTCCCTAGGATCTCGTAAGTCTCGTGACGCGCCTTGTTTTCTATCGGCCTGGTTGTGCTGCAATTCTAAGAACACACTAACCATCCACCTATGGCAGGTATCCCCGACAAGTTGTCGTCTACCACCACCGCGTACAAACTACTCCTTGTAGCCCTTATGGCGGAAGATATCGTTATCGTCACGGCGTCTGGAAATGATGCTGTGAGTCTTCCAAATTGCGCCTTCTATCTTTGGCCTTCCGTGTTTCTAATCACGTTTTGTTTTCCAGCAATACGGCGTGGATGATGTGACAGAGTACCCTGCTCTCTTCGGGCCTACCACGGATATCATCGTCGTTGGCGCGACTGAGAATGACGGCTACCGTGCATTTTTCTCCCAAGGCACTGGAGATCAACTTACTGTTTCCGCCCCCGGTTTCGTCGATTGTGCCTCTGGTAGATCTGCCGGCTCGCAGGAGCTTTATGGGACTTCGTTCGGTGAGTAGTTGACATGTTTTGACAATGAATACAGTTTGAAAAGCACACATAACTAATACTCAATCCGAAGCCGCTCCCGCAGTCGCTGGCGTGATTGCAGTCTGGCTATCTCAAGACGAGCACAAAGCTCGTCTTCAGGTCCCGGGCTCAGTCGCTACAAACGTCAAGGAGATGGTCAAATCTCTCGCATACTCAAGAGTCGAGGGCGAGCCCGCCGTCATCTGGAACGGCATTGACCCTCGTGGGTTGGCATGTTCTGCCCCTGGATCTTCTGCGGGTAGACGTCGCCAAGCAGCGCCTTCGGGAGGCGCTGGTTCCTGTCAGGCAACTTCCGTTGCCTCTGCGGCTCCCACCAGCACCTCTGCTCCAGAAGCGCCGACCTCGACTTCTGGTCTAGCTCCAACCTCGGCTGCGCCTTCGTCATCGACATCTGCACAGCCTTCCCCGCCACCAAAACCGACCTGGAGTGATGCTCCCCAAGGCTTTACTAAGGTTTTGGAGCGTGATGGAGTAGCTAGTGCCGACTACGATGCCACTTCTGATAGCGCAAGTGAAGGGGTGACGAGCGGAATAGAGCAGTGGTGTCTCTCTAAGTGCACAGGTCAGTTTACCCCATCAACAAGCCGTCTTTCACGTCTGACACTTTCTCCACAAAGATCAATGCGCCTCTGTCTTCCTTTACAGGGTTCTTCAATTCAACCGCGGCGCCTACAATCCTTATTATATTTGCAATAGGTTTGTGCTCTCCGTTCGAGCGTCAACTTTCAAACCATAAGTGATAAACTAACATCTGGCACCTCAGGTATAATAAGGTGTGGTCTGATACCTTTATCCAAACTGGGATCAGTTCAAGTGACGCGGGCGTAGCATTCAAGTAAGTTGCTTCAGGAGCATCCTACTCGTATCTTTTTGGCTAACTCTGTCATTAGCAAAGTGTAGGATGCAAGATAGTATGTGTCCGCGCTTGGTGTCCTCAGTATTACTCAAGCGATTGCAATGGTGGTAACATGATGTTGATACTCCTAAGTACGTGATTACTTAGGGTCATACTAAAGAGAAGCCAAATTTCCAAGATTTCACGAGAATTTTCTTTCCGACTGCCTCCCATGCCTAAGACGGCAAACAAGAACTGCAAACATAAAGATCCTTCTGGCTGGTCTCTAGCCTGCGTGCATAATTGTTCCCTCGCTGCCTACAATGCTACCATACATATGTACTCGATCACTCTTTTTGCAATTTTCAAGGTTACAAGGGCGGCTTTGAATACCTTCAATCGAGCGACAACTAGGTAGTTTCATGTAAGAACTGCTCACCGAACATGGAGGCTGCAATCCGAAGCTAAGGCGGCGTATTCCACTCATTGAGATAAAGCCGTCAAGTGAGAGCAAGCTAAGGTGCCGCATATAAAGCAGGATGTTGCCATTCAGACTTTGATACTAACGTACCTATCTTGAAATCGCCTCATCTGCACATAATGAGTACCAACTGCTTCATCGCTCTTGTCGGGACTTGAAGTACACCCACAAGGGAGGCTTGTCCCAGAAGAAGAAAACTTTTTGACCATCTGCCCAAGATTTACTCTCCGGCGCCAACTCCAAGTCGAAGTTCCAAATGATGCGGGCAAGAATCAATCTCATCTCGGCAAATGCAAGGCTAGATACGCATCATGTTAGCAACCATTTTGATCAAGGCCCCTGGGACGAGGAAGAGCACGTTCAAGTACTAGAAAACATACTTCATGCCTAAGCAATTGCGAGGGCCATAAGAAAACGGCTGATGCAAGTTCTTCTGATCGCCATCGAAGCGCTTATCATCCAACCAACGCTCAGGGATAAACGCGTCCGGGTAAAGAAACTTGGTGGGATCGTGATACGCAGCATATTGCCAGATGCCTAGAGTCGTCTACATAGTATTTGATGTCAGTATGACACTCAAACAAGCCGCATCTTCACGAGGTAGGCAAACTCACCCCTCCAGTAACCCAGTCCCCGGCGATCTGCGCACCGCTCGGGGGCGTCTGACGTAACAAGGCGATCGCAACGGCAGGATAAACTCGCATTGACTCTTTGAGAACAGCAAGCATGTAAGGGAGGCTCTGGACGCTGTTGACATCAATCTCCTGCTCGCTCTTGAATGCTGAGCGGACTTCGGCGTTCAGCTTTGCGAGGACCTCGGGGTGGTTGCCCAGGAAGTATGTCGTTGCCGCGAGAGTCGTAGCAGTTGTCTCAGAGCCGGCAGTGGTGAGAAGGACCATGTTATCCCTCATCTCCATCGGAGACATTTCCTACACATCATATCTGTGAGACGGAAACATAGGAAATTTGGGCTGTGGACTTGGTAGTTGGTACTCACGTGTTTCTCGCCGCTCTTCAACAAGGCTTGAACAAAGTCTGGTCGATCACCCCCAACGGCCAGTCGTTTCTTCAAATTCTCCTCGGCCATCACCTGGCTTAGATGCCGCTGTGTCAGCACATCCTTAGGAACAAAGAGGATAAAATAGAGAGGTTTTAACACAGAGAAGAGAGGGAAGTCGCTAATGGCTTGAATCCACGGAATGATTTTCATGGACGCGAAGAAGCTGTCCACCCACGGGTGCGAGGCCGAGTTCTGCAGACATCCAAAGGGCTCGCCAAAGGCCAGATCCCCAATAATATCGAACGTCGTCCACTCAAACCACTTGGAAGCATCCATAGCCACTGTTCCGCCTTTGCTGTGTTCATGTACTCTCTGGATGAAGAGGCTGATCCATCGGTCCATCAGGGGTTGTTGCTCCGCCATAGCTCGAGCAGAGAACGCGTGAGACAAAAGTCGTCGTGCGGGCCCGTGCCTCTCACGCGATGCGGAAATGAGGCTCTTGTCCATCTCTTCGTTGCCGTACTTTGGGTCTTTTCCGTTCTCGTCTTGTCCGCGCTTGAGGTGTCCACAGACATCCTTCCATGCGTCAGCGTGTGCAAGTGCCAGCTCGTTGGGTCCAACGCGGACGACGTCGCCGTAGCGCTTGTGAAGTTCCAGAATGGTCAGGTGGGGAGTTCCTCGGAGGATGTTGATGGCTGCGGGCAGAGGCGTAGCTGCCCATAGCTTGGGTCCCGGGTAGCCGCGTAGAGGGTGGAAGAAGAGGTTGTAGATGACCGTTGTCACTCCGTAGATGCTTAGCTGAGAAAGTGATTAGCTTGGGTCGTGCAGTCTTTGGTTTCCGGCTGGCATACCGCAGCCGCTGAAACAAGCAGTGACAACGCGACTGAAGGCATCGCTGATGTGATGACAGACTTAGCTGCGGTGGACACTAAGAGATAGTGAGAATACGAGTGAGAATACGATGGAGAATACGATGGAGAATACGAGGGAGAAGACGAGGGAGAAGACGAGGATCAACTGAGATCTTGTGACAGAGATTGTAACTTGGCTTGATGATTATTGCTCGTAAAATCACGAAAACAGTTGCCGAGGGGTTCAATCAAGATAATTCTATTTCATGCCAGCTCGCAAAGACCGACTTAAGTCGTCCGCCGAACGACGGCCTAAAAGTACAACCCTGTCCTATCAGTCCGGCCCCTGACTCCGGCTCGGTTGCGCAACGCAGCCCGCCCGGCCCGCCGATCTCCCAGGAGCTCGGGTCTCAGTTTCCAAGCCGGGGGCCGTTTCCCGAGCGGCAGACCTTGTCTTAACGGCTCCTCGCCTATCGCAGGAAGTCTACCGTAGCGTTCAGCCAATGAAAGCCGATGTGTTGCATTATTCCTGGCGCATGATGTTTATTTTCCGACATCTCGGCGCTAGGATCTGCGTTGCTTTCTAGCTTACGCCATCTGCGTACGAAGGTGTTGTCATTGTCCAGCTGGCAGAGCTGTCCGTGAACCATTCGGGTGAACATGGATGCTCGTAAAGCACGAGTCAACGTCGGGGAAGATGAAGATCATACCGGTACGTCTGCGGGAGCCCCCTAATGGCCGAGGCAATTGGATAAAGCCTTGCGCTTGAGGACGAATCAGGTCCAACTTGGCAGTTCAACGACCCAGGTTCGATGCTCCTCATCAAGAGAAGCAAACGCACCATCCTTGAGCCCCCGGACCCATTTTTCAGACCACCATCGTGCCGGAAGCCTTTGGATTATCTTGCAAAAGTACGTGTACACGACCAATGCTTCCTGTGACGCATTACGACCCTGAATCAATGCGATCAGATCTCCCCTGTGGTCCGATACGTTGCTGATCCAGAGGAACCCGTGGAAGATATCTCTGCTCTCAGGAAACTCTGTCAGTACCGCAAAAGTTGCTTCAAGTTCTTCCGCGGCGTGCAGGTACGTTTCGTAATGTTCATTGGACTCGGTTTCTCTTATACGATCAAGCAAGGTGCCGAGGTATTGTTTCTTTGATGTCCTATCACGGTCTGCGAGCATTCCCATCGTATAGCCAATGACTGGATGAGTCAGGCTGGTGGTGGTGTGTAATGCCATGGACGCCAGGGCGATTGACCTTGATCCGTGAAAGAACACCATCCAATCCGGGGACGATGTTTCCTTTCGACTCGGACGGCCAAAGAAGGCATCTTGGGGGTGTTCCGTCTGTGAGATGACTACAAGGGTACCGGGGATGTTAGCGCTACATGTTGGTCGAGGAGTGAAGTGGACGATGCGTACTGTAAAACATGATGAACATTGAATATAGGAAGAGGTTTTCTCGCATGACGACATCTTCCACTTGGTCTATATGATGTATCGATGCGATAGTTGCCGCAGTCGATGTGTTGTGGTGCTTCAGCGCATGTTGAAATAGGGCTTCTTCTCGCGCCGGATTGAGATGTGCTAGATGAACCGCGGAAAGGGCCAGTAAGCTCCGCATGACAAAATCACAGCGGAACCCGATTTGCGCCGCATTTCTTAGCCAAAATGTTCTAATCACGGGGCTGACCGTCAAGCTGTCGTATGTGAAGAGTGTCCAATGATGTATCAGTTCGAGATCGAGCATGTTGAGATCAAGTGCCCCGCCCCTGTGAGAAAGGTTTTGAGATGGACCTGGTTTCGTGGTCTCTATTGGAGAACATGGTTTTGGTGAAGGGAAACGACAGGAAATAGCTTGCTTGGTGCATTGACTGCATCGAGGCCTTCTCTCATCACACTATCCCGAATAGCAGTCAGATCTCAGCTCAACCTGACTTGGGGCGGCCGCCTACTTTTACGTGCCTCGTCTTACAGGCAATACATCCCGTTCGAACCTTCTTATGAGCTCTTTTAGGCCCATTTCTCAGGGAAGGAAGGCTTTCCATGCCAAGCTCTGTCGTTCACAGCCCCGGGTGGGCAATTGGAAGACAGGGGTTGAAAGGCAAGCTTTAGTAGGTTGCAGCCAAGGTCAGGGGTTGCTGCTCGAAGGGTCTAGCTGAATCGAGACCGGCGAGACCAGAAACCTAGAGAACGAACGAACTGTTATTTTGATCAGAATGTGTGTTCCGTGAAAGGACTGAGGTGGGCGCGTAGCCTTTGCGGTTTACTGGCGACGGACTTACGGGGCCCGGCGAGGCGGGTTCGGATCATTTGGCCCCATTTCGTTCTCGTCGCGAGTCCGAAGTGGGGCTACGCTTCGACTTAGACGGAGGACCAATCACAGTTGACGAATTGCGCGAAGGGCCTACAAGCTCGTGATCATTGAACAACTTGATTGGAGATCTGATGATTGTACATTAGACCATCAATGTTGTTAAGTTATCTTACTCTTTTAGAAAATTTGACATGGTTCTAGCGAACTTCATCGGGGCATGGTCTCATAAGATGCTTAGGCTTGGTCCATGACTCCATGGCGACGTGGAGCATAGCTGAAGCTTCATAGGAGCTTCATGCTCGTTAAGTTGTTTGTTGAGTAGGGCACTTTCTTCAAAGTCTGTTTGGATTCAGGTGTTTGGTAAAGGATTAATGCTTTATCCCCTGTTTGTCCTTTAGTCTTCCATGACGGCCTACATCTAGTCCTGTGTGTCGGATCTTGGGACCCATGCATACTTCCCGGGCTTTAAGAAGCACTGGTTCCCCTTCCATTCTTCCATCTAAGGTTACAAATACCCTTCCCCCTACATCTTGAGCAAGTAGCTCTCTGTCTCCGGTTCAACATGTCAAAGGCTCTTGCCAGGCAAGTGTCCCGCGCTGTGGGACTCGCGACGAGATCGATTCTCTCACCAGCCAGCGTCCGATGCCTAGCAACTTCTCGTACCAGCCAGAGGTCTATCTCTGCACGCCCGAATCGTCGCGAGGTTGCTCTGCCTACACAATCTCAGCCCAAATCCCTGGTCGAATATGCCGTGTAAGTAACCCCTCCCGGATGGATTACCCATGGATACCCTCTAATCCCTCTTTCACCAGAACCACGCTCGACAAACTCGCCAACTGGGGTCGTCAATCATCGATGTATCCAATGACGTTCGGGCTCGCATGTTGCGCCGTAGAGATGATGCACATCGCCGGGCCACGATACGATCAAGACCGATTCGGCTTCATGTTCCGAGCGTCTCCGCGCCAGTCAGACGTCATGATTGTCGCGGGTACCGTCACAAATAAGATGGCGCCGGCTTTCCGTCAAGTCTACGATCAGATGCCGGAACCGCGTTGGGTCATTAGTATGGGGAGCTGCGCCAATGGCGGAGGGTATTATCACTACAGTTACTCTGTCGTCCGCGGTTGTGATCGCTTGGTTCCGGTAGACATCTATATCCCTGGATGCCCGCCGACGAGCGAGGCGCTACTTTATGGGATGTTGCAGTTACAACGGAAGATGCGTCAGGGAAGGAAGTCGAGAATGTGGTATCGCAAATGAGCTGCACAAATATCCCTATTGAGCTGCTATCTACACTGTCCAGTTGCCGTTCGGGTCATCTATTACATGAGTAGGAAGAAATAGAACATATCAAATACGTGACTTTGGTAAAGAGGCTTTCATTGCAGGCCTGAAATCAACAAAAGCCTTATGATTCACAGGCGATTGGGAAAAGATTACACTGTGTGAGGCTGGATACCTTGATGGGATCAATCTTCAGATGAAAGGGAAAAGGGGTCATAGGATGCAAAGTTGCCTCATCTGTCATCTGCCACATCATGAGTTGGATGCTTGAGTTGTCGTCTACTTCGGTGAAGTCTCCCGGGGTATTACTGCATCCGTTGCTCAATTCATGATGTGGTCGAATGACTTTTTTCTTTTTCGATATTACCAGACCCAAGACTATTCATCGCTCCATGCCAAGAATACTCAAAGAGAACAGAATCAATTGAAGAAGAAAGATTCTGAGAGGTAAGTGAGGGTATCTGATTCGATTTTTGATCTCTAAAAACAAGTTTTCCATTGTACCCCTGAACGCCATGCCATGCGACATTCCCGAGAACCCGCCAAAGCCCCGCCCGCTTAGAAGGCTGTTCTGCGCTTGCGTCCAGTGTACTTTGAGGTAGACTTGACAACCTTTCCCTTCCTCTCCATCTGCTCCTTCTTCTTGACGATCCATGCCTTGCTTCCCTTCTTGATGTCACCCTTACCACTCTGCTGGCTGGCCTTCCTCCTCGCGTCCTCGACATCGACGTTGTCCATACCGTCAACGACGTTTGTGATGTCGCCTCCGCGACCACCCTCTGCGGTACCCCCGACAGTCAGCACAAGGTAGAGCTTGACGTTCTTCGTCTCGGGGTCGTCCTCAAGCAGACCGGCGCCGAAGCCAGCCTTGACTGCGGCCTGGGTAATCATGTTGCGCTGGGTGTCGTTCTTGGGGTAAAATTGGCACACAGCGCGACCGCCTCTACGTAATGATGCGTAAAGACCGTTGAAAAATCTGGTGAGACGGCCCTCAGGTGAGGTGTCGCTGCTCTCGGCGTTGCAGAGCCATTGGATCGCGGAAATACTGATGGCGGCGTCGAAGGAACCGGCGCGGAAGGGTACGCCCTGTCCGATATCTGCGAGGAGTAGGTCGCCCTCTACATCTCTTTGGAGAGCAATGTCGAGCATGGAGGGTGAGACGTCCATGCCGACCCAGGTGTGCGGCCCGCCGTCTTCGGGGCCTTCGGCGGTGAGAATTTCGCCGGACAGACCGCTGCCACAGCCGACGTCGAGGATGAAGGAGGGCTGCTTGAGGTCGAGGAGCTCGAGAGCACGGCGGGTCATGGATGCCTGAATGTTTTGGATACGGGAACTCGTCGTGTACTTGCGGGCTTCGGTGTCATTGTAGTGGATGTCGGCCGCACTGAGAGCAGAGAGATTTGGTCAGCTGGAGGCACATGGCGGGGTTGGAGGGGGGTCTGTAGCCTACAGTGTATCCTCAGGGCGTGACATGTTGGGCAGTTTCTGGTAGAAGCTTGACCTCGGACGATATTTAATGGGGACTCTCGTCAATATTTGCTTCAGAGCAGTCTGTCGTCACGCCGGCGCATCGAAGAATTGGGCGGTGAATTGTGTGTCGTGGGAAATCCTCAAAAATTCGCAACTGGGTGGTCACGGATAGTTATCGATAAGAAGATCATCAATCTCATGGAATCGAGGGCTTATCGATAAAGGTGTCGATGTTCCCCGCGAGCCAGACGTGGTGGGGTCAATGACGGGAAGATGCGTCCAATTACACGATCGCTTATCTCATCCACCGCGGATCAAGAAATCCCCCGAGTGTCCGCAAAGGTACGGACCTAAGTACCCGACGCGCAAAGGCCACGCTTTCGCAAAGTGGATGTCACGACGCGCCCTGGCCAGCTCCGTCATAGCTTCAAAGAGACAATGTAGGGAGCTTATGTGCGCAACCCTTTCCCCCCCGGCAGATCAATAATTCAACAACTTCACACACTCTCTCTTTTTACTTCTCACTTCACTTCACTTCATTTCATGCCACATAACACGACGACATCTTAATCACAACGTCCGTCACCATGTGGATTCTACCTTTGGTCGGCTACCTTGGCTCCATCGTGGGCTTCTGCTTTTTGACCCTCGCCATCGGTTCGTCTCAATCGCCCGGTTCTCCCTTGGCACGCAGGCTGAGGATGACCTCGTACTAACATGGCTTGTCCAGCTTCCGGTCTGTATTACTTATCGGAGCTTGTCGAGGAGCATACCGTCTTTGCGAAGCGTCTTCTTACAAAGTTGATTTACTCGGTCATTGTCCTGCAGCTATTACTATGCATTGTCGACCGATTCCCGTTCAAGTTGACCATCATGGGAGTTGTCTCCCATGTCGTCTACCTCGGCAACATGCGCCGATTCCCTTTTGTCAGACTGACTGATCCTCTGTTCCTGGCTTCATGTGGTATGTCTCCGTTTCGAGAACCGGGCAAACACTCCATGCATAAACTAATCTTTGCCTCCTCAGTCTTGGTCCTCGTCAACCACTACCTTTGGTTCCGCCACTTTTCCGCCGCCCAGCAAAGATCGTACTCGAACATGCATTCCTACTACGACCAGCCCGACGTCCCGAGCTTCACCGAGATCGCCTCATACTTTGGACTTTGCGTTTGGCTCATTCCATTTGCTCTCTTCGTGAGCTTGTCCGCTAGCGACAACGTCCTGCCTACGATGGGAAGCGAAGACCCCCTGCGGGACTCCTCTGGCAAGAGCAAGCGCCAAGGCTTCGTCAAGTCCATCGTCGATACCGTTCTTGGCGCGCTCGCAGAAGTTTTCAGAACAGTCGGCTGGGAGCGGAGTTGATCTTCTCATGACGTCCGCGGACAATAGACGAATTTCACATGCGACGCATGTGGTGTGTACAATATGTCGGTAGACTACGATAACGACGGAATTATTAACCTGAAAAGGAGCGAGAGAATAGATACCCGGAGATCTTCTCCAACCAAAAGGCCCCCTGACGTTGTGCTGCGTGTGCGGCTCTTTTGCACTGAATCTATGCCGACTTTTCGGCCGACTTTTGTCTAAACGGACGGACGCTTTGCAGACCGATCGTCCTACACCTCGCACCGAGGAGGGCTGCACAGCTGGCTCACTGAGAGTGCACTAATATGTTAGCCATGACCTGCCACGCAAGCGACCATTTCTGAAATTAAGTATTCTCAGACTGCGGCGTTGGTGAGGCGACCAATCAACTCTACCTATACGCAAAAGTACTCTGCATGACCACCGCAAGCGAGGTCCTTGTTGGCTGGCATTGGACCCGTTTGGCGACCAACCGGCAAAAGTCCACTCCAGAAGGATCAAGCACAAACTCGGTGACAAGGTGTCAGGCCTTTGGCGGTCGATCATCCAAGATCCCTTTCCGCTCGCACTCTGTCACGGCTTTTTTGCGATGCCTGTCTGCCATGTGTCCGTACTCCTGCTGATGCGACGAACAAGTTGGCACTAAGGATGAGCGGCCGTGCCTTGCAGTAGTCCCCGGGAGTCAAAAGTACCTGCGTACTTTTGCCTCGTTAATTTTTGCAAGGTTCTTTTGAGCGGCGGCCCAGTCCCGCGTCCTGGAGGCGGTGATAGGAGGCAATCATCGTCGGCTCCCGGACCTCATTTTCATCCTCGGCAACAACTTTTTGACTTTTCATCCTCTTCTACAGATGGAAACCAGCCGCAAAAGACCCCGCTGAAAAGCCCCTGGTCTTTTTGTTGTTGAGGAGGAGGGCGAGGAAGATGAAGAGGAAGAGGAGGAGGAGGACCTTGCCGCTTCGCTCCTCATGGTGGTGAGGAGCGAGGATTTCGAGGAGCATTCATCATGACTACAAAAAGCTGGGCTATCGAGGCAATTTTCCCCTTCACTCGGTCGCTCAATCTCTCATTGCACATAACACATCTCATCTCAATCGCGGTCAAGACGAACAAGACCCATATTTCCGCCCTCGAAGCCGCCAAGATGTCTTCCAACCAAGCTCATTCCCCCTCTCAATACACCACCATCCCCCGGCCCAGACATGAACAATTCTCAAGCGCCTTCACCTACATTCAACCCAATGGCTCCGCCAGTCTCAACACCTGGCTGACATCCCCCCCTTCGGCGGCACCGTTCCACAACATTGCCGCCTACCGATCGTCTACCTCCGCTTCCGGGGGCGGCGCAAACGTGCGGGGCTCCGCTCCGGCTCCGAGCAGCAACGGCGCGACGTGGGGTAGCGGGCACGGCCGGCAGAATTGAGCGCGAACCTTTGGCCGCGTCGAATGCCGGACGGCAGCAGACTTTTACCGACAACGAGAGACGATCATCTTTTTGGGCGTTTTGAAGGACGGAATCTGGGATGGATAGATGGGCGTTGGGACAAAATAGCGGCACAATTGTACATGCGTGAAGGCTCGCGAAACGGAATGGCTTATTCCAGATTGTGCTTTTCTTGGGATGCGATCCCAGATTTTGGGACAGGCAATATTGCCACATGTTTGGTCTACATATGCCAAGATGCTTGCAGATGACCCGTGCCGCAGGGACTTCTCCGACAATGCCAATGTAGCCTATTGACGATACTTATTGACGGTGGTATGATCTCTTAGGACCGTTAACTCCGTGCTTGAGGTCTCCCATATAGGGAAAGCAAGACTCCCAACCCCCAATGAAGCACGTCTATCTCCGGTACCTCGTTCTTTATGAAGGATTATTGGGGATTTACCTGTAGCAGAACAGGTAACTTTGGCTCCGAAGCAATGTGGAAGAGCCCATCGGCTCCTTTGTGTCTTATTTGCTTTAGTGGTGTTCATGTCTAGCAATGGATGAGGACTAATGGATATATAGAGGCTGTCCCTGCGGTCTCGTCATCCTGTCCGAGGGCAGTTTCAAGCAATGCGATACTCTTTCTCCCCCTCTCATCGTAACTAAGCACGACCAAATTTGTCAGTACTTCGCGGAACAGACAAAGCATGGCTCCTTCTTTCAACAACAAGACCAAAGCGAGCGAGCTAGTGCCTGTCTACGCCCCCCAAATCGCCGGCAAGACGATACTCATCACGGGAGTCTCCCCAGGCAGCATCGGCGACAGCTTCGTCAAGCAAGTCGCCGTAGCCAAGCCAGCCACATTCCTTCTAGCCGGCCGCTCACCCTCAAAGTTCCAACCCCTCATCGACGATCTTGCAACTACACACCCCGGAATCAAAGTCAAGCCCCTAACTCTAGATCTCACCTCCTTCGCCAACGTCCGCAAGGCAGCAGAGACAGTCACCTCATGGCCAGACGTCCCTCACATCGATCTCCTCGTCAACAACGCCGGCATCATGGCCTCAGCCTACAGCCTCACAGAAGACGGCTTCGAAAGCCAGTTCCAAACAAACCACCTAGGCCACTTCCTCTTCACAAACCTCATCATGCCCAAGATCCTCGCATCCCCTTCTCCCCCGCGCATCGTCAACGTCAGCAGCAACGCCCACAGGCTCGGCCACGTGCGCTGGACGGATCATAACTTCAATGAGGGCAAGCACTACGACAAGTGGATGGCCTACGGGCAGTCCAAGACGGCCAACAGCCTCTTCTCCATCTCCCTTGCCGAGAGGCTGGGCCCATCAAAGGGTGTGACGGCGTTCAGTCTGTGCCCGGGGTACGTCCCCACGAACCTTGCCGCGCACGAGGCGCATGATTTCCCCGGATTCCTAGAGGCCCTGCGTAAGGCTGATGTGGTGGTGGGGAGCAAGTATATGTGGGGGATGGGGGATATCGAGCCCAAGGATATGGACCAGGGTGCCGCGACGCACGTGTTTGCGGCGTTTGATCCGGAGCTAAAGGAGAAGAATGGGGAGTTTCTTAGTGATTGTCGTGTTGCTGATCCTTGGAAGGAGGAGGTGTATCCTTGGGCTAGGAGCAAGGTCGATGCGGAGATGCTGTGGGCTTTGAGCGAGAAGCTTGTTGGGCAGGAGTTTAGATACTGAGATGGACTGTGTGTATTCCGTTCTTCTTCTGATAGAATACCGTTGAATATAATTCAACTTTCATCCCAAAACTATCACCCGCAATAGCCGAGCGGTATATAACTGGTAGAAAACTAGGTGCAAGCTTCTGCGAGGTTTTCATAGGAATTCGAACCTCGTGGGTTCGAGTTCTGAACTTTTGTTTTTAGTTGGACCTTGTACCTCTGGTTTCATACTGGCGAGACTCTCGTGCCCGGGAACGCAGTGAAGCTGGCTGATTGGGGCAGGGACCGAGGTTATGAAGCTCGCACTTTCCTTCGTAGAGAATATAGGCTGGCAAGAAATACACCGTAGTATCGTCGGCTGGTATAGCCCTCTGCGGAATTCCCAGTTGCATACTTATCACGGTTAAGTCCATCACTCATCATCCGCAGTAGCCGAGCGGTATACAACCGGTAGAATCAAGACGTGTGACAACGTCCGAGATTCATAGGAATTCGAACCTCACAAGTTCGAATTCTGAACTTTTGATTTTTTTTCTCATGGTTTTTTCCCCCAGCCTTCGCTCGCTCATGCTTCCTTGTCCTCTGCTCTTCCTTAGAGATGCGAACGCTGTTGTGCTTTATGCCTTGGGGAATTTGGGTTTGCTGGAATGAGCATGAGGTATGAGTATAAATGCCTAGATGGAAATCCATGACCGGCCCTGACTTAGGTAGCTACGCAGGTAAACAGAATTGAGAGCGATTGAGGACCGGATGTTCGAGGGTCTCGACGGTCCTTGGAGACGGAGGGTAGCTGCAGCCACATCTCGGGAGCACTCGCCACAGTTCCAGAAGGCTCCAAGCACAGCCACATAGAGGGGTATCTCAACTTACCTAATCACTCACTGGGTGCGACCTGGTTGCTTAGCCACAGCGCTTGTCGCACAGCCACTGAACTCCAATTGTTTCTCCGGCTGATCCCTGCAGTCCAATGAGTGGCGAAAAAACAACCACCAACAAACATCTTGGCGTTGAACGTCGTCGTCTCTAGCACCACGTTGGCTGGCTCAGAATCCTCCTCACACCGGCCTAGACGGACATGCCCGAGCTCTGATTGGGGCTTCGAGTGCCTCCCGACACGTACGCTCGTCATGCGTAGGCGAAGAAGCGAGACGAAGTGCGACTTTGCGGCGGCCGAGTCAACAAGCTTGACAGGAAAAGTGTGCCTCCATGGCCCTCCACCTCTTACGGCGGGCTTCCTGGACGTGCCATACAGGGAAAATGAGGCTGTGCCACTGCCGAGCTACCGACGTCATTCGTCCAATCTCGACACAAACGCGTTGGTCCCCGTCCCAAAGTTCGGTGGCTTTGCGCACATGGGACTGCTTTCACCTTTCTAGCTGTTGTTCAAAGTCTTTTTCGCCCTGCATAACGGAGACCGAGTGGTCCTAAAGTCTCTAGCCCACAGTATCCAGTCTGCCAGTCTCCTTGACTGGTCTCGGCTTTGCAATCCGACGCCGAGTGACAGACGAAATTGCTGTATCCGTATTGCCGTAGGCGGGCAAAAAAAGGGCCCAAACGGATGCCTCTCCTTTGCTGGGCTGCCTCAAGCCAAGCAACATCCATGGAATGCCAACTCTAATGTCGCCGTACCGCCGTATCCCCCGGTGGCGACGCAGAAGTAGGCGAAGCTTTGCCCTTTTCCCCACGCCCCAAGGTCGTCACTGGGGGCTGACGACGCGGCTTTGCGACGACTTGGAGCCCAGATTCAGGCACCCTTTCATGGCTATTGGGCACACTCACACCTGGGGGGCATGTGATGTTCGGTCGAGAGACGTCTCGCGCCGCAATGCAGGCTTGCGCTGCGTAACTGCGTAATCCCACATAAGCTTGTTCTTTGCTCTTTGGGCTGGGCGAACAGTAGTCTCCTCTTTAAAAGGTTCTCCCTTCCCAGTGTTGTGCTCGCACCCTGTTCTCAAGGTCCAAGACCTTTCCCTGCGCAATCACTCACATCACACATACATCGAGACCAGACTGTGATGGGATCATTGTACGAGGTTCCAGAAACCAGTCGTCACCGCCCAACTAACGTCTCTATCAGACCCGAACGCGACATGGCTCCCAATATCGACTCGGCGCTGGGGACGGCGGACATGGCGAATGAGCAGCGCGGCCTTCTCGAGCTCATCGACAAGCTGCAATTTGCCCAGCTCGACAATGTCAAGCTGCCACAGATCGTCGTCGTCGGCGACCAGTCGGCGGGAAAGAGTTCCGTCCTCGAGGCCATCACTGGCACCCCGTTCCCTCGCGATGCCGGCGCCTGCACACGCTTCGCAACCGAAATCCGCCTGCGCAGGTCGGCCGAAGCGAGTCTCACCGTCTCCATCATCCCCGACAAGAACAAGCCTTTCAGAGACCAGGAGCGGTTAAAGCAGTTTGGCGGAGCTGTCGACACAGACATGTCCTTTGAGTCTCTCATGAGATCTGCGGTGGAAATGATTGCCCCCAAGAACATTCCGGGCAGATTCGCCGCCCGCGACATTCTGGTGGTTGAGAAGAGAGGTCCGGACATGCCTCTGCTCACCCTCGTCGATCTTCCAGGTCTCGTCAAGAACGCCAACAACGACCAGTCGATGGACGACATCAAGACGATTGAGACCCTTTGCGACCGATACATGAAGAGTTCCCGAACCATTATCCTTGCTGTCGTTGGCGGCAACACCGATTACGTTCAGGCACCCATTCTCACAAAGGCACGCCATTTCGACCCCTCCGGCAGCCGTACCATCGGTGTCCTGACAAAACCCGATCTTTGCGAGTCGATCGGTCTGGAAGACAAGTTCATCGAGCTCGTCCAGAACAGAGACAAGCAAAATTACTTCAAGCTCGGCTGGTATGTCTTGCTGAACCCTGGACCCCGCGACCAAGGCCAGCCTTGGCCTTCAGCCCGCGAACGTCGTCAACGTGAGGAGGAATTCTTTGGCCGCGGAAAATGGCGCGCTCTTCCCAGCTCCATGTGTGGTGCCAATGCGCTCAAGCAAAAGCTGAGTGTTCAGCTGCAACGTCACATTGGTCGTCACGTCAAGACACTTCGCAAGCAAATCCAGAAGGCGCTCGACGACTGCGACTCAGAGCTCAAGTCCATGGGCACTGGAAAGGACACTGTCGAGGAGATGCGCATCGAGCTCGTTGAGCTTTTCTCCAGTTCCAAGGAACTGGTTATCCCCGCCGTCTATGGTTTCTATAAGAACCCTCCTCGCAAGAACTTCTTCCGCGCCACAGCCGACCCCCGAGGCACTCCCGCTCAGAACTTGCGTGCCCGCGCCATTGAGGAGAACGAAAAGTTCTCGCACCGTATCCGCCAGAACGGTCGCAAGTTTGGCTTCTCGTCATCCACTGCACCCGGTACCGCAGACGGTGTTACCATCAGCGATAGCAGCAAGAGAGAGTTTGTCGGTAGAGAAGTCGAGATGCTTCTGCGGCAGATTCGTGGTTCCGAATTTCCCATGGATCCCAAGCCTCGCGCTGTCTACATGCTTTTCCAGAGCTACTCGGAGAACTGGCCAAAGCTCGCTCAGGAGCACAAGGACAATCTCGGCGTCGTGTGCAACGAGTTCCTCAGTGAGGTCATTGACTTCGCGTGGCCTCAGCGTATGCGCGAGCCCCTGCGCTACCAATTCCTCGATGTTCAGATGAAGAAGCTTCTGGCCGACGCACAGGTCGAGCTTGAGCACCTAACGCAAGACATGAACCTCGAAATCCAGCCGTACGACCCCGAGTACGAGGAGCGTCTTCGCAAGTGGCAGATTGAGACCACCAACGATGGTGCCACCTACACCGAGGCGCAGGAAGTCTGCGAGAAGATGTTGATCTTTTATGAGCTTGCAGCCAAGACCTTCATTCGCAACACCATTACGCAGGTCGTCGAGAGACATTTGCTGCAGGGCATGTACAGCATCTTCAACTCTGTTGAGATTCTCGGCATGCCTGCCGAGACGGTCGAAGCTATTGCGGCCGAGAACAAGGAGACGCGCGACCGCAGAATGACGCTCAAGACGCAGAAGACTGCGATCGAGGAGGCCCGCGACATTTGCGCCAGCTTGGCCATGCGCAAGGAGCTGAGAATGGTAAGCCCTAATTGTTTTCCCTCATCACAATCGAGCATGCTAACAATTGCTTCACAGTACGCCGACGAAGACCGCGATCTAGAGGACAACAGCTCCGATTCGGACGAAGACAAGCCAAAGCAGACAACCACGCGCAAGCCCGTCAGCAACAATGCCAGCCCAAGCCGCGAAACTACCCATCGTTCAACGCGCTCTCGCGATGAGCGCGAGGAGCGTCCCTCAGCGAGAACACAACCCACCGAGTCGGTGACGAACGGCTACTCCTACGGCGGCCACCCAGCACCGGCACAGGCTCCTCCCGTCCCGACCTCGCGACCGGAGCGTGCCGAGCCCGCTAGGACAAACACCAGCACGTCCCAGTGGGAAGATGAAGAGTACTACAGAGCTCCTTCCTCCCAACAGGCCTCCGCGCCGGCCCAGGCACCTCCCCCGCCTCCTCGTCCCCAGAAGCTGAGACCCGAGGACGCGGCGTCGGATGCGTATAGCCACCGCTCGCAGTCTTCGATTTCGGAGCAGCAGCACGCTAATGGCTACGGAGGGTACTATGACGCCAATGAGCACGCGCCCTCGTCTACGAGACGTGTGACTGCCAAGAAGCTGTTTGGTAGAGGTTAAATTGAGAGAAGATGAGAGACAGACTCCAGTTTGAGCATGGGATTCTAAATTTTAGCGATGCGGCCTGTTGGCGTTTGGTAGGATGATTCGATTTCTCGCTTTGGGTAGACAGTGGTCTCTGGGACAGAGGGACGTGGGATGGAAACTTGCCAGATACCATTTCTATAGAATCATACGCAATTTCAATCGACAATGTACCTTTGCGAACGTGACTTATAAGCCCTGAGAAAAGCAATCTGGAGTGATGGGAAGACTCGACACCATTGTCAGCCTTGCGGCACTGCGACTAAACGATGTGGTGTAACCTGCATATAGACCTTGTTTCTCGTATTTTTTTGTCTGACATCACTTGAGAATGAGGCAAATTCGAAGCCTTTCCGGTAAGTTCACGACAGGACGAAAATTGCATCACCCTGACATATCGAGCAGACAATGACGGCTACAATCACAGTGGAATTTCATCGTTGGTTCATTGGTCATCAATTGTCATTATAGTATACATCTAACATGCTTTTCCCATCCTTTTATGCAATGCAGTGTTTTCATCCGTCCATACTTTTGAGACTCTTACGCCTGGGCAATCTTCAAGACGGCCTTGCCAAAGTTCTGGCCGGTAAGCATGCCAATGAAACCCTCAGCAGCCTGGTCGATGCTATCCGTCTGGTGGATCTTGACCTTGAGCTCGCCGTTGGCAATCATGGGCTGCACCTTCTCCTGGAAGGGCTTGTACTTCTCGGGCGACAGGTTCACGAGGAAGCCCTGGAAGGAGAGCTTCTTGGCGACGAGGTGGAAGAGGCCGCGGACCCCCTTCTGCTGCTCGCGCGGGGTGTTGTAGTCGGAGATCATGCCGCAGCCGATGATGCGGCCCTGCTGGTTGAAGGACTCGAGAGCGGCCTCGAGGTGGTCACCGCCAACGTTCTCAAAGTACATGTCGATACCCTGGGGCGCGAGGCGCTTGAGGGCGTCGTGGGGAGACTCGGTCTTGTAGTTGAAACCGGCGTCGAAGCCGAGCTCGTTGATGATGAAGTCGAGCTTCTCGTCGCTGCCGACGGAGCCAATGACCTTGACGCCCTCAGCCTTGGCGAGCTGGCCGACAATCTGGCCGACGGCACCGGCGGCGGAGGAAACGAAGATGGTCTCGCCCTTCTTGGGCTTGCCAATGTCGTAGAAGCCCTCGTAGGCAGTCATACCGGGCATGCCGAGAGCGCCGACAAAGAGGGGCAGGTCGACGTTGTGAGTGTTGGGGACCTTGAAGAAGCCGGGGAGGAATTTGGCGGGGATCGCGGCGTACTCGGCATTGGGGCCCATGAAGGAGGTGACGAGGTCGCCGGCGGCGAACTGGGGGGCATCGGAGCGCTCGACGCGGGCGACGATAGAGGAGACGATGACGGCGCCCTGCTCAAAGGGAGGGATGTAGGACTTGCCGGCCTCGGCGGGGCGCATGCGGCCGCGCATGTAGGGGTCGAAGGAAGAGTAGAGGACCTTGATGAGGATGCCGCCGTTGAGGTCCTGCTCGAGGTCGATGGGGCGGTCTTCGGTGACGAGGTCCTGGCCGGCGACAGGCAGGCCCTTGGGGACCTGCTTGAAGATGAAAGACTTGTTGGGAGTAGGAGCCATTGTGAATGTGTTAAAGTGCGAAAGTCTAAGTGACGGGGTATCAAAAACTGGAATATTTAGTGGATAAAGTATGATATATAGGGAAGAGATGTAAGTGATTTTTTCAAACTTTGACTGGGAGATATGGGATTGTCTTGGTGTTAAATATATCTTAGAAACCATCTGCTCCATATCATGACGAATCCTGTAAAAGGGTCCATCGGGCCCGCGCCGGGTCCGACCCTGTGATCCGCTTGGAACAGTTCAATGTTCAGCTCTCCTCAAGCTTCCTGGTTAACACGGGGCGACGGAAGGCATTGGAAACGGCAACGTCATGATGGAAGAACTGCCAGGAGGAGCATCCACTTTGCTTGTTCGATCGGTGGAGATTCTTCGAGAGCCGGGGTCCGCCGGCATTGGCCATGCCCATCAGGCCGTGTTTTGTGAGGTGGTTCCTGGAAAAAGGATAGCGGAATTGTCAAACGGGACTTGGCCGCTGTTGCCCCCACGGACCCTTTCTTTTGATCTGTCAGCAGCAGCACTTAAACATGGGCGCTAGATTTTTTCCTTCCTTTCCATTTGCCCCTCCATCTTTTCTTGGTGAAAGATACCGCGGTTCATGGCGGGGCACATGCCGCTTTGAGATGCGGAAACACATACCAGATATCGCTTGGGTAGGCGGTGTGTCTTGGAGGTCCAATCAAGCTCATCAATGTCACCATGAAGGCCAGTCAAGACCAGGGATTCCTGGATTCTCTGATCTGCGGTCAAGATCGCTTCGTCAATCGTCGTGGACTTTGAACTGCACAGCTCCCGCCATTGTTGTTTGGTGGACCTGCAATGCTGTATCTTTCCTTATGATTTGATGAGTTAACGATGAAATGGGATGGCTGCGGCCCAGGGAACTCGAGTCAGGGTGAGGCTCATCACTGACTAGTCCTGACCCAATCTTGCTCGAAGTCGCCTCTCCGTTCTCCAAAACGTGCCACAAGAAAATCTCTACCCCGTACCAATGAAGCAATGATGACAAAGCACAAGCTCAATGCCGTTATTGTTCTGGCGCTCGACCATCCGGAGCTGGTTGCCCCTTTCGGTGGAGGAGGGCCCCGATAAAATAAGAACAGCGCAGAAAACATCGGTAGTCGCCTGAGCCGTGCCGGTTGCCAGGTCCGCGGGGCGGGAGGCCGAGGCTTGGTTCACCGTCCGGTGCTGTCAACTGGGTACTTCGTAGCATCGTAGGTATCCGCAACGAGTCTGGACCACGTCTGCTGGGTGACAGGAGCCGAGGTTCGTTTCGCACTTTGTTGATGGATAGCAACGGGATTCTGGCAAGGAAAACGGGGTCCGGGGCAATTGTTGGCTTGTTGCTATGTTCGGTTGAATGATTGCCCCAGCGTCAAGGAGCGTCGACCCAGCTTTCACTTCGTGATGGGATTTCTGATTTCAAAGCCAAATTTCCGCTGGAATTCCACTCCTTGCGTTGTACTCCGTACTCAAACGGGATGCCCCTCCCTTCGCATCGTCGATCATTCATTGATTGTTCTCGAAGTCTCGAAATCTCCGATAGCCCTCAACCTCGACTTATCGGCGGTAAAGCTCGCCAGGGATTCTCTCTTGTTCCAGAGACAGCGCCGCTAAGGATCGGTGACGCGATGCAAATGCTTTACTAGCATCCTTGCTTGGCCTCGGACTGTCGCCTGTTCTCGCACTTCGCGTTTCTCGGGCGCGGTATCCGCTGTGATAGTAATCAGTCGGACACCTTCGCGGCCATCGTCAACCCAAAATTCCTCGTAGCCCGTCGCCTCGAAACCCATTTTCTCAAAGCATCTTCGTCCTTCTGGCGTTGCTGTGAGTGCTGCCAAAATGTCAGATCACATCGATGTTCCTCTCCCAAACGGATGGATGTCAATCGAAAGCCTGCAATGCCAGCATGGCGAGCCACTCACGAATCACTTACCTGAATAGCCGATGATCGACCATCCCTTCCTCTCTGCAGCGGCTACAACAGCCCGCATCGAAGTCTCGGCGAATCCTCGCACCTTGCCCTGCGTCTCAGGCACATCGAATCTCTCGACGTGAAAGACGTGCAGCCCAACCTCTGGGAACTCAGCACCATCGCGAGGAAACATAGTCCCGGCATCCACATCCACTTCCTTGACCTCGCCCGCCAGCAAATCCCGCCACGCAGACGCCAGGATCGGGAGTGCAATGACAGCTCCGACGAGTGTCTGAGTGTCGTCGTTCTCCACGGCGTCGGCAGAGAGATAGAAGCAAGTGGCCAGCTCGGGCGCTGCAGTTGTCCAGCTCCGAAGGCGGTCCCAGGTCAGCGGCGCGGGGTACATGTCTTGGTCGGACGCGAAGATGCCCCTCAGGACTTCGTTGGTCATCGAACCCTGGTTCAGAGCAGGAGCTGGTGCTGATGCTGGCATTTCGGCGGTCTTTTCGTTCGGCTTCGTTAGAAGCTGTGATGGAAAGAAGTCGCGACGAGGTGGTTTGTGGTCGTTGGAGTGTGGAAGTGTCAAGATTTCAATCATGAAATTTGGGTTGTGGTGTTGGACAGCAGTTCCTTCCTCTTACCTTCTCTTTGAGGATGATATGGTGCTGGGTCGCGCTTGGAAGGCGCTGAAGAAGCTGAGGTGCGCTGCAGCTGTTCCCCACCCAACGCTGCCTACAACGTGTAAGCTGAGCCCGGGCACATTTCACTTACACCAAGGTCTCTCTAAAGGCACCACTTGCAATCACCACCTGATCGTTACAGTCACGGCCTTGAGTGGTTTATCTTAGTGGCATGCTCTTTTTTCATGACTCTTATTGTTGTTACACGTCGTTATTCCCATGTACCCATACCCTGTGCCTCTCAATACCACCTCCTCGCACTCCCGGGCTTTTGTCGTGCCATGTGCAGATACAAAAACCAGGTATTGATGTGGTTCCTCCTCGTAAGCACAAGAACTCCTTTCCTTGGTATCCTCCCAGCACTGTCAGACGGGAACCATTGCTGCGCAAACTCCAGCTGCTTCCTCTCTTGGTTGCGTAAGGGCCAACAACTAAAGTTCGTCGCCAAACTCAAACATTGCGAGAGGGTCAGGGCCACGAGAGATCCAGCGGATCTCACCGGTCTGAGGATCCATGATACACATGAAGTGAGTCGACTCATTGGTGGTAGGATAGGCAGCGATCCATTCGCGCAGTTTGGCCTCGTCAACGCCAGTCATCTCGCCAGATTTGCTAGCCTCGGCATCAAGCTCGAGATCCGTGCAGCAACTATTCTGCGTGGCCCAGGTGATGTCGTTTCCGTTGGTGATGGCACGGACATGTTCAATCCACTTGTCGTGGAAGGCATTCTGACGATCCGCAGACACCTCGATCCAGTCCTCAAATTCAATGAGCTTTGCCTGGACAGGGTCGGCGCCGTGGCGTGCAGCCATGCGGCCACAGCAGCGTCGATGGTCAGGGTCGTGGTTGCACTGAATCTGGAAGACGCTGCTCGTCTTGATCTTGCCGTCATGAAGATCCTTGAGGATGTTCACTACCTCTCTTCCATCGCAGAGGGTCAGGTAGCAGGGCGACGTCTTCGAAGAGGCAAGCTTCTTGCCGATGGACGTGATGAGAGTGGGCTTTCTGCTTTCCCCATGGGGGTTTGGGTCTTCGGTATCATAGACCTTGTCATTCTTGATGGAAATATCCTCATTGAGGATGATGCGGCGGAGCATTGAGGGAACAGACTCGCGCAAGCCGAAGAGGACCTTGATTTGGTGCCTTAGAAGGCTGCCCGAACCACACTAATGGTTTGGGCGGAAGTTGAGAGAGACCGATAGGCCCTTGCTAAGATAAATATCAGTCTATACCAGTCCTCAATGGAAAGCCTGCGGCTTACCGGACACCAGTCAGCATGCCGACAAAGCCAGCATAGGTGACTGATCTGGCAATCACCTCATTCGGGCCATTGTTCGTGTTGACATACTCAATGATGACAAGGATATCACGTAGGATATCCATGCCCCACTGCGATGAGTCGTTAGTGTCAGATACTCTTTGTCGAGAAAGGGATATAACCATACCTCAAGAGTGCGAAAGTGCATCAGACGGTCAGGATCACCGCCACCAATCTTGCGCTTGGAGTCATCCTTGACCAAGGCAGCTCCAGATGTACATCCAAGCATCAGGTCAAGAAAGGTGTTGAGGGCCATGAGCTGGTGAACGGGGATGCCAGCAATCTCAGCGATGGACTTGATCTCCTTGGTCTGCTCGGGGTCGAAGACCTTACGGAGGGTGAACCGAGAAGTGAACTTGGCAAAGCCAGACATGCCCCGAGGGAAGGTCGCCTCAATCACCCCGTCAAAGAGAGGGCTCACTTCTCTTATCTTGGGAGCAAGATCCTTGGCGAGCTCAATGTAGCGCTCTTCAGCAGGCTTGCCCATGTCGATCTTGTAGATTGGAATATCGTCAGGATTGAGTGTGAGCATGGTCTGGAAGGCAGTGTGATTCTCATGAAGTGTGACTTGAAGAGGGTCGTAAGGCTCGGAAGGCTTGAGGACACTGCACTCCATGTCGGAACCAGACTGGAGTGTCCCCTTGGATGGAGCCGCCATTGTGGCGAACGTTTGGGTTGAATACTGAGATTTGCTGAACGTGTCAGGTTCTTTTGGGAAGCAGGAGATGAAAAAATGAAAGGGTGTCTTACTGTGATGACGATGATGTTAATCGCTGATCAGACCTTGGGCCTTATCATTTGTGTCGATGCTAGTATTGATGAAAGATGTAATGTTGCATGCGATGACGACAACGTAAAACCAGTACCGCAGAAGAAAGTCACAAGAGCTCTCCTCACGCGATGCCAGTAGTGTTAAGTAGGTATCTTTGAAGAATATTCTGGTGTCTGGGCTGGGTAGCACAGAGGAGGATGAGTGGGTAAAGTGGTGGAAAGGTGTGGTGGATGGAAAAGACAAGGTACCCAGGCAGGTGGTGATATGGGCTTTCTACCTTAGGTAAGGTAGTTGGTGCAGTTCCAAGGCGATTACAGGGAGAGGCGTTTGAAAGCGAAGGTTTCGATGTGCCTTCCAGATATAATTGCGGTTTCCAAATTATTCAGGAAGGCAGGAGCAATCAGGTCGATATATCGAAGCCACCTTCCTTCGAACGAGAAGAAAAGTATGACAGTTACCTTACCTAAGTATCTGGATTCTCAGTGAGAATGAGTCAGTTACCTCACTTGGGATGTGCTAAGGACCCCTTTGGGAATTCGCTGAGAAATCGATCTGAGAAACTAGGTGTGGGGATCAAGGTAGTTTCGAGGGACAAGACGGCGGTCAAGGGAAGAGAGACCTAGGTAGAGCCTCAGACTTCTGTCAACAGGCAATATCATCAACACTTAATGGTACTTCATGAGGCTTCGCTCATGCTGTTCCCAAAGTATAAAGCCTAGCACACGCATCTTGGGGAGATAGAAGAGAGCACCAGTTTCATGATTATTAAGTGTAATTACGAGCGAATTCTAGTCTACCTCGCCCCTTGTCCAAGTTACATATAGTTCATCGGTCCTTCTATAACGACCCCATCGCACGCGATGCCAGCATACATATGCTTCAGCACCTTCTAGACTCTAGCGCAGCATTCTATAAGCGCCGTCTATCGCGCCTCTCTCTCCATCGTAACACCCATGCTGCCCTTAGGTCGCAGGGTAAAGTTGGGATTCGCAAGCTCCACCACACCATTATATCCAGGACGCGGCGAGAAATTGAAGTTCCGCACAAGAGCAAAGATTACGCTCTTGACGTTCAGCAAAGCCATGTTCTTAGCGATGCAGCCTGCCGGGCCCTGGAGGAACGACTCCATGGCGTACGAGTCCTTTGATGCGCGGCCGTCGGCCCAGCGGTCAGGGTCGAAATTTTCAGCGGTCTCGCCCCATACGAGGGGATTGAAGTGTGCCACAGCCGGGCAGAGAGTCACTTGTGTTCCCTTGGGGACGAAGATTCCACAGACGGTGACGTCTTCTGCTGCTTCGCGAGGGAGAAAGATTGCTATTCGTGGACTTTGGTCAGCAAACCAAACTTGGCTTATGGGATTTCATGAGTCATACCCGGGGAGTAGAAGCGGAGCATCTCCTTGAGGAAGTTGTTGACGTAGACCAAATGTTCGGTTTCCTCGTAGGTCGGGTTCCAGTCTCGAGGCTTGCCCGCGCAGAGACCGAGGACTTCTTGCTTGAGGCGCTCCTGTACTTTGGGCTCTGTGGCAAGGATATGAGCAATCCACATGGTGATAGATCCAGTGGTTTCGTGGCCTATGATGCAGGGTCAGCGTATATCTTTGATTGTTCAAATTGTGTCTTGTCATACCTCCAGCGATGAAGTTCAGCATCTAGAGAAGTGAGTTAGTAAGTATGGAAACCTCAAAGTTTCGGATAGACTTACGTATTCCAAGAGCTCTAGATCAGTCCAGTTGGTCTGAGTAGCGTCGAATTGGCAGTCCTCTAAGATAAATGTCAAGATATCGCGATGCTCAGTCATCTTCTCACTGAGACCGAGCTTCTTCTCGGCAATCATCTCGGCACGGCGGTTCTCAACACAGGTGAGGAGCATTGTCCTGATAAGGGCAACATCCTCCAGCCACCTCTTGTTGCTAGGGAGAGGAAGCCATGAGCGGACAGGAATATGGCCATCGATGAAGGTGAGAACGTGGCCAGAAGGAGGCTGGCGGATTATGCGCTCGTACACGTCATAGAAGTGCGCTTCAGGGATGGAGATGCCGTCAATATCGCAGCCGATCGAGCCAATGACGAAGACGTCGAGAGTTGCCTTTCGGATGTAGGGTTCGACTTGCAATAGAACATGAAGTCAGCATCAATTCATAGTCAGGAAAGAAAAAAACTGATGTAGTATACCATCAACAAGCTTGACGTCCTCTCCACCCATGTCTCGGCAGATTGCTTCACACATCTGGTTGGCCTTGAGCTGGAAGACTGGCAGCATCGTACGAGTGTTTTGGTTTGAGAACGCCCCTGCGTAGCAACGTCAGTAAAAGAAACGCGCAAAACGCAAGGGGTAACTTAAAATATAGGAACTCACGATTTAACTGGGTTCGCTGCTTCTTTCTCTCCTCGCCCTCTGAGAACATGAGTCCATGTCCGGTGATGGGGGAGAACATGCGTGCTGCCAACTGTGACTTTCGGAATGAGAATGCCTTCGTCTGCTGGACCTCTTTGAAAGCCTCCAGATTGTTGACCATGAGCGTCTCAGCATTTAGCATAGAGAGGTAGCGCACAAAAGGCGCTTCGGGCCATTGCTTTGTCCAAGAGATGAAGATATCAGCTGGCCCCGGGGTTCTGATCTGATTGAGCATCTGACCGATCAGGAAATGACCGCCCTATAAGCTCCGTGAATTAGCGCTTCTGCAATATTCCATATCTTTTATTTCGTGTGGATCCTTCCTATGTGTATGTGAGCAAAGTTGATACTCCTTACCTTTGGTCCTGGAAGGTGCCGTAGCGGTGAGAGGAAGAAAGGATAGAGGAAAGCATTATATCCTAAGAGAACAGTACATTGCAAGGTGAATGAAGCCAAGAAGATCTTGAATGCAGTAGAAAGATCCAGGTACAAGAATCTGATGCTAATAATTGCAAGTAGAAGCGATATGCCTGTGCAGAGCTTCAAAGCCATGGTTCGAGGGCAAGGGGCAAGAACGAGGATGGCGTAACGTCCAGGTCGTGAGGAGAGATATTAGTGAAGATATTAATGATGAATCAGGATTAAGGTTAAGAAGAGTTGATACCAGAGTTCCCAATGAACCATGGATGGTTTGGGTAGAATGGGAGGCGGTGGGTTAAGAGGCGAAGTTGGTGAAAACGTGGAAACGTGAAGCCAGTAGATAGGAAGTTAGGAAGTCAAACTGAGCTCTTTTGTAAACGTCTAGAATTCTCAAAAGATCGGATGACACTCCTTGAGAAGGAGCGAATACCCATCTTTAAGGAAAGAATAGCAACACCCACAGAGGAGAAAAAAAGCAAGGCATTGTCAATATTCCTTCTTTCACCTTTGCCTCCATTATCTCCCAGGCCTTTGACCCGCCAAACATGTCACCCAAAATGGATTTCTTCCTAGACCGAATCTGCAACTTCGATGCTTACCCCCCATAAAGCCATCACAATCCTTCGCCAGGGATGTTCCAAGCCATGTCCGGACCAACGGTATCGAAGACAAGACAAGCAAACAATTCCCACCCAAGTCAAAACGCCACCAACTGCAACTCCCAACAATGATTGACAGGATGACCCCGGCCCGGCATCTGCACTTCTTTGATCACAAGACAACGATAATTCAAGTCTTGTTGTAACACAGAAATCAAGCCACTGGATCTGCGTGTTCGGAAAGACATGAGTGCTTCTTTTGCTATTTACATCCCTGTCAACGAGGGCCTGGTGTTAATGAGGGGTGGGGTGTAAGAGAGGATCTCAGGATCATCGAGAGTGAGACGGATCCTTGCTCCCGCATGGCTGACGCCCACGCTAGGAGAGCCGATCCGCAAACCTCCCACGAGAAGGTAAGCAACGTCTAGTGCACGGGGGGTTAAAAGGAAGCATATGCGCCAAGAGGGCAAACAAACTCTTCTTCCACGACTGCCTTGACAGAGATTATCCTGCTGGCCATTGAACTCCTTAGGATTGTGCCGTTGAAGTGGGGAAGGTGAAAAGAACCGCCAACACCCGCTGGAAATCATGGTCTCTGCAACAGGGTAAAGACCATATGGCATACAATGTGTGCCGACCACAGCGGATGCTGCCGCGAGGTTACACGGGTCCCGGATCTTGGGAACAAGCCCCCTTCCTCTCGGCAGCTCGTTCCCCAGGTCGAATGAGACATCAGAGATTGCGTCTGCCTGCAGAGACACCTGGAATCAAGGCGTGCCGATTCGCCGTAAGACTTTTGAAAGTTCCCGACCATCCAATCATTCTGGGGCAGAGACAGTGAGAGAGAAAAAAGGGGAAACTATTGATGCCGGCGTAACAAGTTGGGAAGTCCTTGCGAGTTGGGTGTTCTCTTGACCTCTTGGCCGATTGGCTCTAGGGTAGACGCCTGTCCCGTTCCATCCCCTCACCTCCCAGGGCAAACTCGGGTTCTTGCTCCTCAAGGCCTGTCCTGCGAGACGGGCCATTGCTGCATCTTCATTTTTGAGATGCACGCGCAGTGCATACTCTGCTCGAGATGAAGTAAATTCAATGCATACTTTGAGATGTTCCGAGGCTGAACTGATTATCTCGGCTCGAGGTCGGTGGATATATGCGCTCTCTCCGCTGACTTTCCTGTGTGACAAAGCCGGCATGGACAGATGCCTCCATGCAGCAAAGGGCTTTTCCAAGGGGGCGTGTGAGATTCGGTGTTGCAGACTGTGCTTCCGTCGAAACTGCCCTGCCTCGCAAGGATAGTCTGCCAGATCTGGGTTCTGGATACCGACATATCGCGCTCATGCTGGGTGACTGGGTGCCGGTTCCCATGATTCTGTTTCTGTTTCTGATCCGGCGGAGCATCTGCGATCGATCGTACAGAGATCTACCAGAGGGATCCAGAATTACGGCCGTCTTCGATTCCCGAGAATCGCTTACACAAATTGGGTGGCTGAAACTCGGCCAATGGGGACCTGTGTGGTTGACTTCCGCGGACCCTGTACGATTTCACCCTGATGCGGCGCTTCGAGATCAGTGTGGCCTGTTTTGTTGTTTCTCATGAGTAAAAGTGAGGCAAGATGGAGGCGATTTGCGATTGTGTTGCTTCTTCGTCGACTGCGTCTTCTGAAGATGTCGGGTCGAGGATTCTGTAAAGTCCGGTGATATGGTTTAGTAGGTTTGTCATAGGAGCACAGTAAACCACATACAATGAGGGAAAAGGGATCAAGACTCAAGAACCTCGTACAGGACTGTGTGACTCTTTCAGTGAGTTGTAAGAGGAAGTCAATTGCCCTCTGAAGCCATAGACAAAATCGCAAGTCGCACAAAAGAGGGTGAAGCTCGTCAGAGATGACATGCTGTCTCAGCTTCAACCCGTCCTACGATCTCAGATGTCTCTCATCCTGCCAAAGTGGTGACAAAATAGGATGCTAGTCAACAACATTTCAACGCCCCCTTATCTGCTCATGTTCTTTCCTTTTTCTCATTATTTCTGCTATCACTTTTCTGTGTATATCCACTAGAGAATACTCTTTCAAGACAAAAAAGGAACAGATTTAATGAAAAAGAGAAAACAGGGATAGAAACAATAGAATGGAAGAAATCAAGAAAAGAGCTAGGAAGTATATCAATAGAGCGGCAAGCGATCTTGTCACCCGCTTGCGTGCATCTCCAACCCCCCTCTTACGCCCCAGCCAGGTAGCCCCGGGGTGGATGCAAATTGTCACCAGAGATTACTGAACCCCTCGGTGCGAGATGTGACACAAGACACTATGAGCGTAATCTGGGTCTATCCAGGAGCCTGGCTGCTAGATCGGTCGTGTGCGATTGACTGTCTCTAGATGGCTGATCGTCAGACGTGAGCTGTTATTTTTGGGTTTGCAAATTAAGCTTGTTAGACATGAGATGAATGGACTATCGATCTTGTCCTCATTGACTCAAATAGGGAAGTTATACGTACTGGCACTAGGAGGCTTCCAATGTGTACAGAGATTTTGTCTAGCGAGAGTGGTCGCGAGGAGCTGAAATACTGGCCAAGTGCGCATCTGTGAAGCTTGCTTGGCTCAGGCATTGACAAGGACCGGTGTTTTTCTCTGGAGCTTTGTCAACCTTCAGCTCGCTTTTGCAAAAACCTACGGTGAAGTATGGCTATGGCTTTCTTGTCAATTGTATGATATTTTTCCTGCCCTGAACTGAAACGCATTCTGCTACATCACTCCTCAAGTTCTGAGGCTAATAGATTACCTCGTCGCACAACTTGCTAGCATTACTTGCCATGATTTCTTGCCATGATCTCTTGCTCATGAACAGACTTAGGGGACCAGCGATGCTTGTAGAAAATATTCAAAATCTGAACAAAACAACGTGAACCTCGTGGTTTGTCGAGAGCAAAAGAAACTTCTGGGCAGCAATCTTCTGGTTGCAGATACCAGAAAACTTACTTTAGTTGCTATTGTCGGCTTGGCTGTCTACAATTAACAATGACTCAGACAACTCAAGAGTATCTCTTGAGTTAACAATTATTACCACTCAACTCAATTAGACACCGACTCTCAGTTTTTGATAGCAATCAGTCCCGCTACGCGATTGCACCTAACCTTCAACACAAAGTGACACTACAAAACTGACACATTTGCAACGCCAGACAGGAAAACACACGACTAAACTGCTCCCAAAGACTCCTCGTTGCTGTGACAAGAGCGACGAAGTTGTCTCTTATCCCCAACCGACCCACATTCTTCACTCATCTTCAAGACTGAAGAAAGCGTATCGCATCCAAAAGGCTTAACCTCGGCAAAACGAAAAAGCCCACCAACCAAACGGCCGAGACATCGGCGCCCGAGCACCACCTCGGATTGCCGATGTTATCCGAGTCAGTACGCCGCCAGCCCTCCGAGCCGAAGCCAAACTCACGTCCGAGGCCATGAAGCCAGTACGCCCGTTGATTGGTCTGTCAAGTGTGCAGATGCCCCATGCATGAGGCGAGGCTGAGAACTTCATGAAAACGATGCCGTTTTGTTCGGCGCAAGGCTATGTATACTCCGAGCAACGTCGGTGATAGTAGATACCTGATGACAATGCGAAACTAGTTTGAGGGGATACGAGTCGTCGAATAGCAGCGTGGGCATTCGTCATCAACAGATAATGGACGAAGTTTAGAATCCGGGGCAATTGCCACCTTGAACATATAAAAGAGAGCACATGGTGCCAGTGGAGTTTGGTAAGGTCTTGTTCAAACAACGAAAAAGGAACTCATATGCTTTGCGTGACTCCTATGCTACGTACAACTGGTACAACTACAATCTCCCAGCAAGACCGAGCCTTCCTCCCAGTGTCCAAAACAGAAATCTATTCCTCCGCTTGTTTATGCAATTCGACCGCGTCGGTGGTATCTATCTCCGTCCCAGTCTCGCCTCATTTCGAGTCTAATCGCGTTGTCGGGGGAAAAGGTAGGTAAATAGGGGAGCGTTTTGAGGAAGGTGGGAAGCCGCCCGCTGTGGTTGGTTTTATCGTATAGCTACAGGGATGGTGGTTTGTGTGTCTGTAGCTGTATTTACAAGGTATCCATCTTGTCGAGGATGGCCTTGGTGAACTGGTGGGTGGTGGCCTCACCGCCCATGTCACGGGTGCGGACCTGGCTGTTGGGTTGTTAGCAGCTATTCTCATTGCAATCCCAGGAGAGATGAAAGAACTTACCCCTCGGCAATGACGCCGTAGATGGCCTGGGAGATGCGGTTGGCGTGGTCATCGAGACCAAGGTGACGGAGAAGCATGGCACCGGACAGGATCAGAGCAGTGGGGTTGGCCTGGTCCTTGCCCTTGATGTCGAGACCGACGTGACGGCAACCGGGCTCGAAGACAGCAACATCACGGCCCATGTTGCAGCCGGGAACGATACCAGCACCACCGACGAGGGCAGCGCCAATGTTGGACAGAATGCCACCGTACAGGTTGGGCATGACCATGACATCGAACTGCTGGGGCTTGCTAACAGCCTGCATGGAGGCGTTGTCGACAATCATGTCGTTGACCTCGAGGGTGGGGTAGTCGTTGGCGACACGGTGGAAGGTGGAGCGGAAGAGACCGTCAGCCAACTTCATGATGTTGGCCTTGTGGATGCAGGTGACCTTCTTGCGGTTGTTGGCCAGAGCGAAGTTGAAGGCGAACTTGGCGATGCGCTCAGACTTGGCGCGGGTGATGATCTTGAGGGACTCGACGACACCGGGGACGGACTGGTGCTCGAGGCCAGAGTACTCACCCTCGGTGTTCTCACGGATGATGGCGAGGTCGACACCCTCATGGCGGGTCTGGTAGCCGGGGATGTTCTTGATGAGGGAGATGGAGGCGTAGATGTCGAGCTCCTGGCGCATGGCGACGTTGAAGGACTGGTGGCCGGAGCGCTCAATGGGGGTGTGGAGGATACCCTTGAGGCCGAGCTTGTTGCGGCGGAGGGAGGCGACGGACTCGCGGAAGAGGTCCTCAGTCTTCTCGGGGGTGGTGGTGTTGAGACCAGAGACCTCGACTTGCTCCCACTCAATGGGGACGTTGTCGGCCTTGAAGATGGTCTTGACGCTCTCGGCGACCTCGGCACCGATACCGTCACCAGGGATCAACGTGACCGTGTACTTGCCGCCAAACTTGGTGGGCTTGAAGATGTCAGAGCCGACCGTGGCGTAGGCGCGCGCGGGCTGCGCGGTGCGCAGAATCTGCGTGGGGGAGGATTGTTAGCCATTTGTCCGTGGGTTATCGTGGCATATCTGGCTGCATGTGTGGCCATTTTCTGGTGCCCGTGTGCTTTGTGTGCTTGTGAATATGTCTGCTTCTCGTGTATTCCTTTCAAAATCTTTCATCCTGGCCGACGTCGTCATGTTCTCTGCGTTATCTATCGGGTTGCAATTTGGTGTTTGTTGTTGTTGTTTCTCCCCCCTCTTACATCGCAGCCTTGCCTCTGCGATCACGATGCACAGACACAAACCGAGAAAAAAACCACGTCGCGGCTTGCACAGCGGAAAAGGGACTCAATTGAGAGTTGGCAAAGAGGCGACGTACCTGCGCAGTGCGGGCGGATCCTCGGGAAAGCATCGTGACGGTCGTTGGTGCCTCGTGAGGGTATTCGCGGAGCAATAGATGTTGTTCGGGGTCGGAGGAGTTGGGGAGTGGAAGAATTCAGAAAAAGAGTGGAATTCGAGAAAGGCAGAGTTGCTGGCAGTCAAATGCCGCAAGAACAAGGTACCACGGCGACAGACGGGACGGTAACTGGGAACGGTACACGGTCAAAGCACAGACCGAAGGTGGCAGGCACTGACTGAGGCAGGCTTTTTTTTTTTTCGCTCCTGCTATTTCTCGGCTGGCCGTCGTGCTTTCCGTTCTTTCTCTCCAACGCCTGCGCAGGTGGGGCACCGTGGGGATTCCGTAAGTGGCTGGTCTCCAGTTCTCTGCTGTTTTCATTCGTCTGAATGGCTGGAATGGGCCATTAGACCCGCTTTATTCTTTTCCGGGCGGTCGGAAGAATGGAAGGCGACATCCGCGGGAAAGAGAGAATGCGCAGTGCCCGCGCCTGCTTCAATGTTCAGCCAGTGCAGCAGTTCTGTCACTCGGGAAGGGAAGGAACCAAACGTGGGGCACCTTGCTCTTTTCGGTCTTAGCGCCTCTATTCTCTAGTCTTCGCGGTTGAGCCTCGGATCTGGACTCACAGCATCCCACGACGTCACGTGTCTCAATTCAATTGTCACCGGCTCGTTCTCATCTTTGGGTTCTCAACTCACATTGGCCTCTCAATGAACGCTCATATGTAGCCTCATGTGTTGATTTGAGGCTTCATCTCATCAGCAATCATAATTCTCATACGGGCGTTTTCGGTCAACGTCGGCTATCTCACATCTCCAATGAGCCGCGCCTGCCCATCCTTTCCGGAGAAACCCCCGCCAGCCCACCTATCCACTCCTTTTGTGAGACCGCCAAGTCGGTCTTAGGCCTCTCTGGCCGTATCTGCGATGTTGCGACTTCACTCGGCCGAGCCTAATCTTTACTCACGACAATACGGATATCAGCAGAATGAAACCCGCGGTGATATCTTGACAAGGTCGATTTTAGCTTGCAATGTGATTCAATTTCGTCAAAATCAGAAAAAAAACAGACCTAGCGTTTGGCTGGCATTCTCAATCGAAGATTGCTATGGCTGCGAAATCGCGGAGATATCCTCCCCAAAGCATCACAACGGCTAGCCCAGCCAGCCTTTACATTGCAAATGAATGTGGTGAGTCCCGTACAAGAGAAGCGAGTACGGCCCTTTCCCGACAGCTTAATCCAGAATGTCGATGCCATTGTAACCAGATGCTTCGACTCCCCACTCGAAGCAGTCTGCAAACAAGCGTCCGCCATCGCTTTTACCCAAAGGAGCTCCACCTATGATTTATCTCAGAATCAGCCAATGTGCCGGCTTCGCCGTCCTGCACGTAGAGGGTACTTACAGTCCATATTCTCGATAGACAAGATGCGCTGCTGGCACAGCGCCTCGTTGAGTCCGTCTACTTTATCCTCAATGATGTCTTGAACGGTCTTGCCCGCAGGACAAGCAATGGTGTTGTTTCTCGGCTTGATCCAGAAGTGAATCATGCCGACATCGTACAGCCTTGTATTGTTCAACGCATCGTCGACCTGGCGGTTATAACTCGTGAAATAGTGTCCGTCCTTTCCACGTGAAACGTCCTTGACGAACTGATCGGCCCCTTGCTGTCGGATCATCCTGATGGACTGTTCGCAGAAATCCTTAACAATTGCTTTCACAGGCAGGTATGTCGGCCGGTAATCCTTGGTGTTCCAGCATTCTCCTCTTCCATTTTCCAGTACCCCTTGTTGCTGGTATTGATACTCGAACTTTGCGATTCCGCAGCCCTCGTAATTCATGTTAATCTTTTCATGCATCCAGAACTCATCGCCGCGGCCTATCGAGATACCGTCAGTGTTGCTCATCTAGGCGATGGCATGAGGCCGTAATAGGGCGTAAAGTAAGCTGATGGGGTCAGATTCACTTACACGAACCCGCGTTGCGCAAAGTGCTAAAGACTTGCACGCAACTTCCTTGACAATTGTCGCCCGTCTGTACCCAGTCGAAGGTGACTTTTCTAGCTCTGTCTATTTTGGCCTGATTGCCACCGAAGACGCCAGTCCATGGCCCCTCCGACCAAGCTCCTCCCGTCTTGGCTAATGTGCGGCACATCTGGTTGAGTATACTGCGACGTGTTTGCTTCAGTATACTCATTGAGCACTATGATCAGGGGACAGGGTATCTTACGGCCACCAATTGTAATAGTAGACTTGCCATTTGTCCGGGCAGGTGATGTTATAGATGGGAGGGTCATCCAAGTCTGAGAGTGAGACATCATCCATGCCGTTCATTCCCACTACGTCAGCCATGCTGTTCTCCCCGTAGTAGGCGTCGATGTCCTCTTGAGTGATGACGAAAGTCTTCGTCGGAGCTGCGGGCTTTGCGGCTTCGGGGAGATCGACATCGACAACAGTCGTTGGGGAGGCCTGGGCGGTGCCGAGCACAGCGGCGAGCGCCCATAGTAGGCTCAAGATGGCCAGCATTGTGGGCGAGGTCAATATCCTGTGTGATGAGAGAGGCGCGTAATGAGAAGTGTGATGCTTGAAACCGAGAATGAAAATCTCTGGTCGATCAAGTACTTGAGGATGGGTATCTGGCGACTGTGATGAATCTGAATGATTGAAAAGTTGAAGAGCAGAAGCCATTATAAAGTTGGTCTTGTCATTGCCCCTTTTATCTCCGGCTGCATCGTCTCGAAAACACCAGCAACGCTTCAACATCGCCAATCATCGTCAACCATTGCGGACTCAGGAGATATCGTCCCTGATGATCTGTGATACTACAAAAACGCTGGATACGATAACAAAGTTCCTCGAGGTGGTAAGAGCGAAAGTTTTCAAACAAGACGTTCTCTTTTGCCACTTCAAAGCTCGTCCCACCATTGAAAGAGAATCCAATAGGGATGCACGCCTTTCGTTCCGTGTCGTTCTAGTGTCACCGCAAACAAGGCCCTCGTCTAGAGCTCAAGACATCTCATCCCGCGGTCAAACTTGAGATCGCAATCAAACCTCCGATGAGACAAAATTGGATAATATCCAGGCTACATCAAAGCAAACAAATGGTGTTCATCTGACCTGGGATGGCCAACACACAGCCACATCAGGAGGCACGGCATGGTACTGCATACCATGAATTCATGACTGCCATCCAACATTTAGAAATCCATCTCGCGTGACCTCAGTTATTCGGATCACCGAATCGTTACCAGGTCCGGAACTGACGGCCGCTCGGGATTCTCGAGCCGGGCCGTCACAGCTCAGGTCTGGAGCCCGACTGGATGACTATAGATTTAGTTCCAGCTCCAAGGTTCTTTCCCGAGTTCCAGAGTTATGGTATTTCCAGCTCGCACATCGCTTACCGTGACATCAAATGAGCTGAAGGCAATACACCTTGGAGTGAGATTCCACCAAAATTTTGCTATTGAGGAAAGATAGCATAAAGCGTGAAAGAGCAAAGTTCCGACGAAGTCGTCATACATTGTACAATGAATACCTCTGGAACCACCGAGAATGATACACGCTAAGCTGTAGTTAGACATCACGATGGCAGTGTTGCGGACATCATGCGAAAGCGGCATGGTCATTGTGATATCAGGCAACCATTTTCCACGATCCCACGTTTGTTTCACGCCATGATATCCTGAGAACCTCAAGGGGACGAGTCGGAATTAACCCAATGCCTTGTCTCGCTTATTTCTTTGGCTCAAGGATGACTATTCTTAGGCGCCCGTGAAAGAGAACAGCAGATTTTGAGCAACTATCGTGGCATTTACTACAATTTCTTAGGTGACATGTGACCTCGATCAAGAGCACCAAAGCACCCAGCCGCATCTGTGTATCTGGCACAAGGCACCGCGGAAATCTCTTCATGGTTCCGATCTATGATGTGTGGTCCATTGTGTTCGAGGCGACTGTCCTCGTCCCGGATACCCGCAGGAACCCGTCTCGTCACCGCCACAAGCTGAATTCCCCGGGCTTTTCTCCGCTAGGTAACACTAGGAATTTTCTACCAGTGAAGCGAGTGGACATAGTACCACTTGACTGTATTATCTCTTAGCTCTCGTTGATGTCAGACTTCAAAGGTGAGGCTATAGAGATTAGAAATCCAACCCCCCAAGCGACAGTTGCAAAGGAAAGCCTGGAAGTACGCTTGCGTTCTACTAAATGCAGATGGAATGAAAACATTTGTATCAGGTGCCAGGTTGACTGGTGAACAACATGAGCAACCTAATGCAGATGTTAATTAGCTCGGCAAAAGCTTGTCGAACATCCACATTCCAGGTTGTATCGTAAAGAGCCCGCTACACTAACATCACGATCGACCACATAGACGGTGCCGTCATCAGTCTATAATCGAATTGCAAGTACAGTGCTAGTTCTGGAGCTTCTGATACTGAGTCGAACTGCCGCAATCATGAAGTTGAACCCGAGACACATGAGTCCAGTAGTACTCAGACAGCGCCAAACGTGGTCAGACATCATCAACTCGAAAGCTATGACGGTCAGGGTTGAAGTCGACTGGCCTCTCCTATTGGGGGCCTGTGTTACGCGATATGGTGGCCAGTCAGGCCAGGAGTCCTAGCCGTGACTCCCTCCCCCTTAGGCTAGCTGTTCCCAGGTTTCTTCACATCGCACTGAGTTAGTTGCACAGCCATACCGAAACTTTCCGATTTTCCAAATCGTCTCCTATGATTGCGTTGTTGCATCGTCACTCAATAATACTACAAGGATGAAGTTCCTGTTCTAATTCGAGTTGTATTTCATGACCGTTAGAAGTTGGAGTCTCAGTCAGTGCAGGGTCAGACGTTTTGGATCTTCATAGTATCGTTACGATTTCTCATAATCTATGGTCTACTATGGATCCAGCAATTAAGTTTCAAAAGCATGTATGTTACGTTTTCGAGATGACCATTGAGAGCGTGGGCCCGCCCTTCGCCACGCTGCCAAATGGCACTAAAATCAATGCCATGCCATTTGAATGAATATTCCGACTCCCCAAGAGCCTCAACAACAATCACTGCTTCTGCGCAATGATCCTATAACTCGTCGTCACCAACCGCATGGTATCCATCTTGACAAAGGCCTGCCCATCCAGACAAAGCCGGTTGATGAGCGTCTTGAAGTGGGGCGGCAGCAAGTGAACCTTGACCAGACCAAGAATAACCTGTCGCAAACTGCGAAAGTAGACGTCGGCCTTGTCGATGAGTGGCGCCTGTAGCCCATCTATGCTCGCGTTGTCCGACTTCAAAATGGCGAAACCAGCATCTTTCAAGGCTTTTTCAAAAGTTTCGGGCGTCGGTGTCCCCACAGCTCCGATCAATGGCTTTGTCCGCCGCATCAACTCCGCGTGCTCCGGGTTCGTCGCATCGTACGCCGGCAGACTTACCCAATCCAGCAACGAAATCTTGGCGCCGGGCTTCAGGACGCGGCGCAGCTCGCTGAATAATTTCGGGAGGTCTTTACACAGGCTGAGCGCCTGGATCTGGTAGAATGCGTCAAAGGAGTTGTCCTTGAAGGGCAGCGGCAGCTCGTTCATGTCCTGAATCGTGAAGCTGTTTTGCAGACCCATCTGCTCGGTGAACTCCCTGGCCTGGGCGATCTGGTTCGGGTCGATGTTTAGACCGGTGACCACGGCGCCGGTGACAGCCGCTATGTGGGCCGCGACTCTTCCACGGCCGCATCCGAGGTCCAGGACCCTGTCTCCCGGTTTCAGATCAATGTCCTGGGCGATCGACTCCTCGTACAGCATCTGGTTATCGAGAACGGACGCCTTCTTGTCCATCAAGGGAGGGATGTACATCTTCTCCACGTCGCCCAGCGCGCAGAGGTGATTCAGGACTCCGTAGTAAGCTTGCAGACAGTCGCCGACTTTGGCCTTGTAATCCGGGCCGAGCGTCTTGAGCATTTGCTCCTCATCTGCCCAGTCAAGGCTGTAAATGACATAAGATGCCATGAAATCGTCGACTTGTTTTGGCGTCAAGTCGAGGAGGTACTTGAATGACTTCCAGAACGTCTTAGACCGCTTAGGCGATGCTGTGCGGTTGATATCATGTTTCGCGCTGTTGTTGCTGTGATCGCTGTTGCTGCGGCCAAGATGCAGGCCATGCTTCTTTTTCCACGATGCCTGACTGGTGGGCTTCAACGTTGAGACGTCATCTGAGGTCTCGCTGGGGCGGGGGCTCGTATCACCGATTTGAGGTATTGTTGTCGCCGATGGCGGTTGCGCAATCGCTGCCGCTGCTGACATGACTGCTAGTGGAATGACAGATGACGTGCGGCTGTAGGGAATTCAGAGGCCTTGTGGTTCTATCCGTAGGTAAGAGGTAAGACGACTAACAGATGAGTAGAAATCAAGAGAGGCAGGAAGACAAGCAAGCTGGGTATCACAGTGTGCATCCAAGAAATGATGGAGAGGCGAAAGGGGAGCAGGTGATGGGAGACCCAAAGTCCTTTATACATAGTACTGTCATTTCTTTACTCGTCCGTTTGGCATTCGATCAATCATCAATGACCAAATGGCAAACCACCCAGTCAAACAACGGAGAAAGATCTGACGGAGCCGCAAACCGGATTGCTTTCTAATCTCTCGTGACGCTGCTCGGGATGGACGGAGGTATGTCCGAAGATTCCGACTGGGTCCAACAATCACCAGACCACTCACAAAGGACGGGAGCTCCAGCGCTGGGGCTAGCAGCCAGCCCATCATCAGCTAATAACACAAGGGGCCGGAAAAAGCAGCGCCTTGGGAAGCTCCGAGCACATCAAAATAGAGGGAGACGTAAGGGAAAACCCGCGGGCAGCGGACACAGCGGACGGACTTGACCCCTGGCTCACGCGCTGAGTCATCTCCGGGGCCGCCTGATACTTCGATAAAGAACTTGTCCTGCGGTGCGGCGTGTGTAACTGTAAAGGTCCTGCCCTTGTCTAGACTCTACCGCATTGCAACAACGTCCGCCGTTGCATCGCATTCTGCGCCTCTCTCCTATTTGCCCTTGTCCATTGGCTCCTCTGTCCCGCTGTTTTCCATTCGTTGCGTGTGTGTATTTGTTGCATTTCGACGTCATTGTGGCGCTCTCTGCATGGCTTCCAAAATTTTGTTGTTCTCTTTACCGGCTTACTCCCGGTGGATTATTATCAAAGCCCAAATCCTCCCTGCTTAGCCCCAGTTTAAACCACTTTATTAAGCACGTTCGGCATGGCACGCGGATCCGGCGTTCGTCGCGATAGGGCTGATGTGGCTGGAGCTGTGTGGTTAAAGCGGACATGAAGCACCGGTGAAAGGGCGAGGGCGCCAGAGGTCATTGCGTCCACTTGTGTTTCGCCATGTGTGGCTCAGTAGTTGCTCCGAAGTGTGGTTACGTCGTGGACTCATCACCAGCGATGAAATGTGATAAGTGTGTGAGCTGTCAATACGGTGAAACTGCTCCATGGATCAAAGAGTACATGCTACTCAACATTAATTAAGCTACATCATGTCATCTGCTGCCGCACACATCATCCAACCGTCGTAATTTTTGACCTTTAAACTACAAATAGCCTCAGCTTGGTATCAGGCACTGCCTTGCTCTCATAGAAATGTGGCCTGGAGCGTTCCGCATATTGCTGTAGCCCATCAGTTTATTCAAAGTATGCCTTGTTATTCTCAGGGCTTACCTCGTCCCATACGTTCGGGTGCCAGAGGCTCAGGAAGACTTGTTGAGTTGCTAGGCTTTTCTGCGGCGGCCTCTTCATTTCATGCAGTCGTCCGTACCAGGAGTGGCGTTGCCTGTCTCATGTCTAATTGTTGGAGTCCAAGCTCAAAGTCAACCCAACTAATCCACTATCAGGACCGGTTGGGAGAGCCAATCATGGCTATCGACAGCACTCGACCTCGGATCGCGACTTCACTTTGATACCTATCCTACCTTGATTGCATGCGATGATTCATACGGATGCTATAAGGACACGCAAACAAGATTTTTATGCAAGGACTAATGGGTGATTCATGTCTTAGATTGAGGACTTATTCCGCATGTCGGAGGTGTGATAAGGTGCCTAGGTCACGGACCAACACATCTCCTGACATAATAGCGCATGCCCTTTTGGCTGTTATTCCTCGATACAACGCTTGCATCAATAGGGGTCATTCGCCTCTGGACAACTCGCCGAGAAAAAAAAAACCACTTGTCGCTCTTTGCCATTCTCGAGTGACTTACTCAATTCTTGTTTCGGATATCAACATAATGTTCTGACTGTTCCGCCGTCTGTAAAATGTTGGAGACCGGTCCTCATGAACGGCCGCCACATTTCTGCTGAAGAGTTTTTTCATGCTTCTATTGAGCCTCAGAGAATCATTCTTGGAGCGACAGGCGACGTTACAATGTTAACATAAGGTACAGGGGGTATGTTCACTTTTGCTCGCCATCTGTAATTTGACCCAAGATGAAGAAGTCTCTCTCCAATAGGGCTCTTGATCAGATACTTTTAGCTCGGGAATATTGTAAAACGTCATATTACGGTAAAGTTTGCTGCATGACGTTGAGTTACGAAGCCTCTCTTCGAACTGAGTCTGCTCATAAGCTGTTGAGATGTGCCACCACCCCCATCTGTCCGGGCCCAATGACTCGACTCGTGTTGGTGTTATGGTAGCATACGGATAATACTTGATTGATGGAAGTAGTTAGTCGTTCTACCAGAGAACCACCCAACTACCGTTCAAGGGCTTAAGTGCCTCTAGCAAAATCAAATGTCCGTTTACTCACATCATGTACTAAGAAATGAGGCGTTGAGACAAACTTAAAAGCAAAATAAGGGAGTTTTTGCTTAGCTTACTACTTTGACTACCTATAATTGACCGCATTCACTGGCTAGCTTATATCACAATCTTGTGCGAACCGCCATTTGAATGTTGGAACATTTACCGGCTTCCCACACTAGACTTCGTAAGTACATGTAGCAAAACCAAAGCAGCACCAATGGTCGAACGTGTTGAGTACATCACCGCTGTCACGTCAATTATCTCGAGACTGCATTGAGCCTACATGTAATCACCTTTACATTTGGAAACAAATTGAAAGGAGATGTTCTGCATTAGATGATATGACCAACGGCGTGCTGAGGAAATCACACGTCGGGAAGGTATTCACCGTGTTTGTCATACCTCTTTCTCCCATTCGCATATCCAATCCTGTCGAACGAGTTGAGGTAAGACCTTGGATCCGGCCATCTCGGCTTTCTGTTCAGTTGAATATTCTGAAACTCTATGGACATCGTTGGTCTCGTCCTCGATAATGCAAGCACGTGCTCCAGGTAAGGCTTGCGAAGCCGACCATCATAAGCGTAGAGCACAACCTTCTTGAGCTTCGGAGCCCAGCTGGGCTGTCTCGCTAGCTCATCAAAGAATTCCTCGTGCACAAAGAGAGTTTTATTCGCAGCTTCGCCGGTTATCTGCAAGTGCTTCAGTCCTGGACAATGTCGACAGAATGCGATCAAAGATCTGTGACCCAATTGGGCGGTAGCCCGCAATTTGATAGATCGAAGATTAGGGCACGCTGCCGCCAGCTTCACAATATGGTCGTCCGTTAAGTCTCTGGCGTGATTATCGGGATGATAGCCGTCGTCCAAGTGAAGAAATTCAATGTGCCACAGGTTACGACAAACTTTGGGGAAAGAGATGAGGTCGTCGATGATTTTGCTGGGGACAATGGTAAGCAGATGCAGTGCTATTGAGTCAAGCGGTGCAATAAGTATTAAAGCAAATCTGACTTCTTCTATAACCGAAACAGCCGAGGGTAGATGGGATATGCATCATTAGATATTAACTTACGGTGTCAGTTGCGTTTCGGTTCCGAAGACAATTTCTCTTGTCGAAGATCCCAGCCAGTTCAGATGATCCATTTCCCAACTCCGATTACCGTTGAAAAGGATACCCTTGGTGCCCTTCTGAGTGTCTGGGCGCCTGATACGCTTCAACTGCTGGATTGATGATGCTCTTGATTGTGACGGCTGGGACTCAGACGGAATAGTGACTGTCTGAGGCACTAGATCAGGTAAGACCACTTTGTCCGTCATCACTAAGTCGATGATATCGTCTCCTTCCTCAGGTGGAGTCTGCGAGTTCGTCGGTGTTGTTGTTGTCATTGAAGAGGCTGGCGGTGTGGTCGATTGTGAGATTGGCGCGGGTTCTACATCTTGAGGTGCTTCTGGCGTCTTTGGCGTCTTTGGCGCCTTTGGCTGGACTTTGATAGCGCGGGCTAGAGCTTCATTTCTGTCTACCTTCACGAAGAAGGCTGCAACAGAGCCAGACTTCTTCGCTGCGGAAGACTTTGCTGTCCGAATTGGAGGCATCTCAAGCGGTTAGTATGAAAGATCAAAGAGATAATCACGGCGAGGAATAGGATGGGAAAGCAGAAATGGTCAGAGAAGAAGGGGGGTCGAGTTATTAGGTAAGGTTTCGTGAAAAGTGGAGGATGACTCGCTGGCACAACAACGATAGATGAAGTAGTATTGTCGTCTACCTAGTCTAGGACAGCGATTGAGGGGCATGTGACAAAATGCCACGTTCAATTATTGCTGCAGCTCTGCATTGAGAAAAATGCGGCAAAGAGAAATGACATGACATCCTTTTTGCCTTATTGTTCTGGTGACAGGTTGCAGAATGGCTCGTTACTAGTAGCTAGTTGTCAGAGCCAGAGTAGTACAACGTAAGGCCCCGCAGAGTTGCCGACGCATTATTACCGATTTAGCAGGGGGGGATCTAACAACAGAGCTCTCGCCATTTCCCTACAATGCCAGATTCGAGGTGAGAAGCAGAAATGTTGGTAATAAAGATATCGTGTTCTGACTGTCATTGCAATGCTGCATGAAATCAACATTGACGCGAGAGTGGGCCAGGTACTGATTTCTAGCGCTGATACGGCTAGTATGACGGTGAAGTGTTTTCCGTTCGCTTTGTACATATGCTGAGCAATGGCAACTGGCATTGGAAACGAGTCGGTCAGGACCTACTAAGTCCACTGACCAGCTATGGTGTTTTTCAATATGAGATAGCTTTGCGAAAAGGCGTGCGAGTACAGATAAAATTAGGCAAAGTTGAGCCCGAAGTTGAGACCTACGATGGGCTCCATGCTATTACACTTCGTTCCGGGCTCCAAGACAAGTTCATTAGTCTACAGTCGCTGCTGCCCTGACGTGAGGTGAGGTTTGACTACCATCGCTTAGTTTACAGAGCCTATGTCTTTTTGAAGAAGTGACCTTTACACGCGGACGAATCTTGGTCACAAAAGCCGAGGCCTGGCTCGGTATCCATTTCAGCTGGTGTGACGCCTCGTAGCAGACATATTTTGACGCATGCCATTAGGAGATGATATCTGCTGTGGGAGGAATTGTGTACGTTATCCCAATAGTTAGCTGTTTGCAAGTGTGATCCTGAACGGAGTAGTCCGAATGCTGCGGTTTCGATGTGCGCAGGTCCTGGTCACTGAAACAGCGTACCTATCTTTATCCCTAGTAACAAAGCTAATTTGAGCTCCACGACCTTCTACGAGAGTTTCATATGGATGTTCCAATGAAACTACTGGATACTCCATGACAAGCGGATCATAGCATGTCATCTTCACGACGATCAGACCGACCTATAACTTCGCATGGATCTCCCTGAGCCCCACAAGGTGACTATGTGACGGTGTAGCGTGTCAGACAGGTCAAAGGAAGCATTTTGCGATACCGAATACGTAAAACAGGGCTATGTATCCCGTTGACAGTGACGCCGAGAAAATATTGGATGACAGACTAGGATCTCCTGAATCATGCCATGAGTCAACCTCGAATTTGCAAAAGTTCTGGAACATTAGGATGGTCACGAAATTGTAGAAACCCGCTCAAGGACAAGTCCGGCATCTAGAGTTGAGATAAATATGGCCATCACTTTCCTTGATTCAAGGGAAAATGTGTCGTTCGTCCCTTGATTCAACTGACATCCACATTATGCCCATTCTGTCTGGTACAGAACCTCACTGTCAAGTACGATCGCAGAGCCATATTTTGTATCATCTCGTTAGCACTTACCAGATCATTCATTTTCCCTTATCAAATACTCACTTGCCTCGTCCACCTCTTTCCATCCCTCAAAATGCGGCTTATCACTTTGACAGCTTGCCTAACGCTCCTTTCGAGCCGGGTATTTGCCCGTAAGTACCCAAGCCTTCTATCTGCAGCAAGCGTCGGATTAGTGTCCCTGTCAGCTGGAGCAGGGAAAGCAACTATTACTTGGTACCTGACTTGCTCGAACCCATTCTTGTGGCCCATGAGAATCGCGCAGATACAAACTTTGGATCAGACAAAACTAATGAAGCTTCTAGAAAGTTGTAACAACGGTCGAGGGTTTTGTAAAGGCGGACGATGCGAGCCTAATAACGACCCGAGCGGCGCTGGCCCATTTGTCGGTAACTTCAAGGAATGTCAGACCGGGAACGGACGATCTCAAGTCGACGACTTTATCTTGGGAGGTGGTGATCAGGATGCTCAAGTCAACGCTGGCGCTGCTTGTAACAATGGTAGAGGAACCTGCAGCGCTCGCGGTGCTTGCGAACCTAACAATGACCCCAGTGGCGCTGGACCATTTGTGGGAACTTTTGAGGAGTGCTTCAGTTAGAGATGCTAACATCTTCCCCCAATACAAGACAGCTTTCAATTGTCTGACAGTATGGCCCTTGCCAATAACCACAGCCCCAAGCGAGACGGATACGACAATGTGTTGCCAGTCTTCCTGGTCGACGGCGGAGTTTATATATCCTAACTTCCTAAGTCCGGCTCGTAATGAGGGGCTGAGGAGCTTATTCAGGACCAGTCATCAAAATCAATGCCCATGAGCTCAAGCTCAGCTCAAGAGCTAATTCCGATTCACTAATGCTCTGATGGTCAGCAAGCTGCACCAGTTGGTGGGCTCAAAGAGGTAGGCCAGTGATCAGCGCAGTGCGGGGTAGCTCTTCGCCTCTCGGTTCCATCACTGACCCGCGCTGTGACCGCTCCAAAGTATGTCGCGATCGGGCTTGATGACGTTTGTGCTGCCAACGTAGCTATTTAGACCATCTCTCTGCCCTTCAAGACCTTCCACAGTTTTTCAGTCAATCAATTGTCTGCCAGCCGGTCTCAGCAGATCATATTCACCCGTACAACGACTTATTCATCAAGAATTCAGCACAACTCGTAGTCATGTCATCTAAGGAGCTCCCAGCACGCCTGAGGGAGAGTATCGAGAGCACCAAGGTCGAGTACCGCCAGCTCGGAAAGTCCGGATTGCGTGTTTCAGTTCCCATCTTTGGCTGCATGAGTTTTGGAGACTCTCAGTCCATCGACTGGGCTCTCAATGAGGACGAGGTATACTGAACGGCTATCTCACGATCCTTGACCAGCGTGGCTAAGAATGTAATACGTAGGCACTTCCTCTTCTGAAGGCGGCTTATGATCGGGGGTTGAATACTTGGGATACCGCCAACGCATACTCGAATGGCGCATCTGAGCGGACGATTGCGAAGGCCCTGAAGAAATACAACATCCCCCGCGAAAAGGTGGTCATTTTGACCAAGTGTTTCTTTGCTGTCGGTGAAGAGCCTGGTATGTGACTTGGTACCTGATGCTGTGACAATCATGGTCGCATTGCTGACGACCTGCCCACTTTGTAGAGACTCGTCACTTCAACTACCGCGAGGAGATCAACAAATCGAAGGACTACCAAAACCAGTGGGGTTTGTCCAGAGCTTCTATCTTCAATCAGGTAGAGGCATCGTTGAAGAGGCTGGACACTCCGTACATCGACCTTCTTCAGATCCACAGATTCGATCCCAGAACACCCGTAGAGGAGACGATGAAGGCGCTGCACGACTTGGTGCAGACGGGGAAAGTTCGGTACATCGGTGCCAGCAGCATGTGGGGTACTCAATTTGCCCAGATGCAGTTCATTGCTGAGAAAAATGGCTGGACAAAGTTCGTGAGCATGCAGAATCATTACAATCTGTTGTATCGCGAAGAAGAAAGAGAGATGAACCGATTCTGTAACGACACCGGAGTCGGACTCATTCCGTGGGCTCCTCTTTGTAAGTCAATGACCTTCACATTCAGGTTCAGCTCACGCTAATTGGTGACATCAACTAGGTCGTGGTCACCTAGCCCGACCACCCAAGGACTTCGGCTCCACCTCCCGCAGCAAGACCGAGAAGGAGGGTCAGCCCGGAAGCCATGGAACGGTGGAGCCGGACTTGACCATCATCAAGCGAGTTCAGGAGATCGCGGAGAAGCGGGACTGGCCCATGTCCCACGTGGCTCTTGCATGGATCAACAAACGAATTACGAGCCCCATCATCGGCTTTAGCAGCGTTGAGAGAATCGACCAAGCAATCACTGCCGACGGCAAAGTTCTGACCGATGAGGAAGAGAAGTACCTTGAAGAACTGTATCAACCCAAGGCCATCTCGGGACATGCGTAAGTTGGCCGCGGGGAAGGATCTAGCTAGGTACTTTAGCCATTGAACAACAATTAAAGTAGAGCCAATCGGATCTTTCTTCAATTTTCCTCCAAATGATTCTGCATACCATCAAAAGTACACAAGTTGGCCAGCATCTCCCCGAAAGTGGGCAATTATTAACTCTTCCAAGACATTGACGAAGCTTCGATTAAGCGATCAGTGGTCCCCGAGATCTGTCTCCCAGTACTGCCTTGAATTACGGTCCCGAACACGAATTCGGAGGTATGAAGATTCGGACCCCAGATTGGCTGAAGCGGTCTTCGTCTGATCTCCCTCAAATCCTTGCAACACAGACCGTCGCAGAACATGAATTTTCGCCTGATTCGGCGACAGGACCCTAACCAAGACGACCTCCAACGTAGCCGATGCAGCCTGGTCAGGCCGATTTAAGCTCTTGTTGTTCTTCCCACCCTCTTACATTACACTATTCATCCATCCAGCGTCGTATCCCAAGTCGCAGCCATCTGAAAGCATAATCGCTTGACACCTGCCGACCCATCATATGCGATCTCGCCGCCAAGGGTGGAAAGAAACGTGCTTCCACCGATAGGATCGAGTCGTAAGGAGAGCAACTTGTTGTTACTGAGAGGTTCAACGAGCAGCCCACAACCTTGACAGACTGTCAAAATATAGGAACACTTCCGTTTCGGGCGATGCGATGCGAAAGACAACCCACAGTATCCGCCATATCGCTACCTCCCGCGCGGCGCTACCTGGTTCATCTGGAATTAAGCTCATTGGACAAACCAAGACGGTACCGATGGGATCTTGGTTCATCGATCGTAATGAAGTCATTGCCTTTCTATCCATCCCGAAGCCGAGCACCGGCCGGGATGGCTCTCGCGCCATATATCGATCCGAAGCCGCCGCTGCAACCCCATTTGTATTGATGAACTTGTCTAAGTGGAATGTTGAGAACAACTGGATGAGCTTTTCCCGGTTCTTTCTTACTTTGCTACGTTATCATGATTCTCTCGACACTGGTCTTCGTCTCTCTATGTGCTCAGACATGGGCTGCACCGCAGCAAGGGGGTGGCGGAACCCCTCGAGTCACCATCAAGGCACCGAAAGCAAATCTGAAAGGCACAACGAAAGGATTTCTCGGAGCCAAGGCTGGAGAAGTTGAATCATTCAATGGAATCCCCTTTGCAAAACCTCCCATTGGGGAGTTGAGGTTCAAGCCGCCGGTACGGCTTACCGAAGCCATGGGCGAAGTCGATGCCACCACGGAACAACCAGAGTCATGCCCGCAGTTCATCCTACAACCAGACTTTGGCTCGCCTCTCATCCCTCCAGACCTTCTCGACAAGGTTCTTAATCTGCCGATTCTAAAGAACCTGGCCGTTGGGCAAGAAGACTGTCTCACTATTAATGTGCAACGCCCCGCCGGAACCAAAGAGGGAGATAAGCTGCCGGTGATGTATTGGATCTTTGGCGGTGGGTTCGAACTAGGCAGCACCTCCATGTACAACGGAGCTGGACTTATCGCAGAAGGCATGTCTACCGGCAAGCCATTTGTTTTCGTGGCAGTTAACTACCGTGTGGGTGCTTGGGGATTCATGCCAGGCAAGGACCTCATGCAGGAAGGCAGCTCTAACGCTGGTCTTCTGGACCAAAGAATGGGTCTAGAATGGGTCCAGGACAACATTGCTAGCTTTGGGTAGGTCTCAAAGTCCTCTGAAACAAAATGACAAAGACAAAGATGCTGACTACTTGTCTTCTAGTGGCGACCCGGACAAGGTTACTCTATGGGGAGAGTCGGCCGGTGCTATATCGATCTTCAGTCAACTCTCGCTATACAACGGCAACATCACACGCAATGGCAAGGCTCTCTTTCGCGGCGCCATAATGAACTCCGGATCTGCTGTTCCGACTGATCCAATGGACTCTCCTAAAGCCACACAGGTTTATGACAAGGTCTTGTCTGCTGCCGGATGCGATGGAGCACCTGATCGATTAAAATGCCTGCGAGATCTTTCTTACGATGTGAGGCTACCTAGTGTACCTCTAACTCTGAATGTTGTGTCTGACATATGCGGCTAGGACATGCGCAAAGCTGCAAATTCCGTACCAGGTCTTCTGAGTTACAGCTCAGTGGCTCTTTCCTACCTCCCGAGACCTGACGGGAAGAACATTGTGTCAAGCCCAGAGGTATTTGCTACTTCTGGGAAGCTCCCCAAGGTACCCTTCATTCTAGGAGACCAAGAAGATGAGGGCACCCTTTTCGCTTTGTTCCAACCGAATATCACCAGGACTCGAGAAGTTGAAGAGTATCTTGGCGAACTCTACTTCAACAATGCTTCCCCACAGCAAATCAAAGACCTAGTAGGCACTTACGCTGCCCGCCCCTCTGAAGGATCGCCGTTCAGAACCGCAGGATTCAACGAAGTTCGGCCTCAATTCAAGAGACTAGCTGCTATCTTGGGTGACACGGTTTTCACCCTTACCCGTCGAGCTGTGTTCAACATCTCCCAAACAGTCCAGCCAGAAGTGAACACCTGGAGCTACCTCGCTAGTTACGACTACGGTACTCCTGTCCTCGGAACATTCCACGGATCGGATCTCCTCCAGGTATTTTATGGGATCAAGCCGAACTACGCTGCTGCGGCGACGCGGGCGTACTACTTCAACTTTGCTTACAACCTCGACCCCAATGACTCCTCTGGTGGCACGGGGAAGGCGAAGGTGAAGTTGATCGATTGGCCTAAGTGGAGAGACGGAAACAAGATGCTGCACATGATGGCCAAGAGTGCGGATTTGATAGATGATGATTTCCGACAGGACAGTTTCAACTTCTTGCTGAATAATGTAGAGAAGTTACGCTTCTAGTTTTGTGGGAGATGGTACGGTTCGTCTCGGGCCTGGAGCTGGCTTCTACGGTACTGAAGTTTGGGGGTTGGAAAGACATGGTCCTTCACGGTATCACCACTGGCATTTGTGTTACGTGCACCTAAGGCGCCGCTCTTATCAATTAAAAGTCGACTGAACCAGTTCTCTACAATTTTATGCCGATTACTGTTCCATGAGGATGGATGTAGTCGCCCTGACCGCCCCCATAGCCATCTCAGTGTCAGTGTGGCCAATGCGGTTGTCGTCTGATTACGACTTGCGATGACACAAACGTCCGTCTAAGCTCAAAGAACCGGGTTGATGCGATCTGTCGCACAAGATCTCGCGCCAGCATAAAAATAGCCAGATAACACGAATTTTATCTGATTTCCTTGGATAGTACTCTGTCTACTTATAGGGCTCTCTCACTCTATCGGCTCTAGTAAGGTACTCTAAATCCGGCCAATTCCTGCGCCAAGTTTGACAATGGGTGCTACCAAAGGAAGAGGAGTGAGCTTGAACTGGTATGGCGCCTTGTAGAAGGTGCCCTTCTGGGTAATGTTGACACCAGCTTTTCCCCAATCATTGGCTATTATCATGTTAGCATATCCCAAGATAATCACGAACAAGTGACAGGCCAAGCAAATACATACGTGCACCAAGATTAGCAAAGCCATCCAATTCCTCGTCACCACAGACACAAGTATTTGGAGAATCATCGGGGATTACGAGGCCGTAAGTGCTGAGCGCCTCACGGGTGTTTCCGCGGAAGACGTTGCCCTCGACGAGAACCTGGTTATCGGAGCGAGAGTGGATGGCCTGATAGAGGAAATCTTCGTAGAGGTTGCTGTAGATATGCTGGTGTCCGAAGCGACCTGCAGGCCCGCGAGTGCCTTCGTTCTTCCAATAATTGTGGTGGTATGTAACGTGAAGATGGCCAAAGTCGAGGTCGCGGAATGTGGCATCGTTCCCAACGAGGGATGATTTCCAGTGGTCGTGGAAGTAGTTCCAGGAAACAGTGATCCAGTCCGAGGCACGAATAATATCGACTTGACCGTCCTGTTTGATTGAAGTTAGCAACATTTCCAATCAGGAAGCCCATGCGGGAAAGGTCCACTTACATAGAAGTCCGGGCCTTTGGTAATATCTGAGGTGAATTCGTTGTGATCTACCCAGACCCTAGTAGAGTTACGGATCGTAATGCAGTCATTGTCCAAGATGTGGCTGATCTTGAGATTCTGCAAGATGACGTTCGTTGCGTTGTAGACATTGAGACCCTTGCCGGTAATATGTGCTGTGTTCTTGTAGCCAACCAAGCTCTTGTTGGATCCGACGTTGAGGCGTGCAGGCAAGACGAATTCGCCCTTCAGGACCACAATCTTGGGATCACTGCCTGCCACCGCGGTCTGAAGCTCGGGAACACTTGAGACTGTTACAGTTGGGCCTCCTTTGCCTCCGGTAGTCTTGCCAATTGGGTTGTCTTTGGCGAAGCCTTCGACTTCCCAAGAGGCAAGGCCGAGCCAATCGAGGGGATTGGCAGTGGTTAAGCCTAGGAAGGCGCAGAAAACTACCGAGACGCTGACTCTCATGGTGGTAATTATCTTGAGAAGGAACCGGGACCGGAAAGAAGACACAGAGGGGAGAAAAACCAGTACTGACGACAGACTGCGTGATCTACAAGAATGGCTCGTTGACTGGAAGGCCAGTGCCTGGTCCTACTTATACACAATCTATTGCATCCATGAGCTCACGGTCTGTTAGTCAATCAGCAACCCTCAAACCCCGAACCGAGCCTTGAGCCGGGTCCCAAGCTACTGGATCTGCAGCTATTCCGCGATTCTATGAATGTCATGAGCATTTTCTACGAGCATGCGGAGAACCCTGCATGCCTTGCAGAAATTGCAGAAGCTATCACCAATGATAGTCAATCAAGATACCAGGTCGAGCATCTTGGCCAAGCCACGCAAACACGGGAAGACCATGCCAAGATCCGGCTAGCGATGGCGCTCCGCTGCCAGTGGTGGAAAATGAAGACTCCGGGTCATGATGGGATGCGGCAGAAATGGCACGGGATGTTGCAGAGCATTTGTCTCTTCAGAAAGACAAGATGTTGGACGCAGCCAAGGATGACTACAACTGCTGAAGATCAAGCGAAATGGAAAGCATTTTGCCTAAGGTGACGGTGTGTGATGGGGATTATTAGAGGATATCTGCAGGTGCAATAGGGCAGGCTGCAGGGTCAGGTAAGCAATGCAGTTGGCTGGTGTTAAAGCCTAATCTGCGGAAAATGGGGTAAACCTTGCTCAATGCACCAAACATACTTGACATTGGTTAAGTCCATCATCCCGTGGAATAAGCTTATGGACTTCCCGAAAGTCAAAAAGAGACTCTATGTGGCACCGATCGGGAACAACATCAATCATACAAGGTCCTTTGTGTCGAGTGTCGGTCGCAGGGAGAAAGCAGCCGTGTACGAATAGCTTATACACTTCTTGCATTGCCCAGAGTAATACTCGCGTCTTGCTGTCCCATATCTGAAGCCCAAGCATTTGAATATTACTCCGGGGGCTAGAGAACCATTACCCCTCACGAAATGCACAAGATGCAGGGCGCATATGCAATGCCGCGGCGCCCAGGCTAAATCATCCTGTGAAATTCATGTATGCGGAGCTGGGTCTCGTCCGGAAAGGCTCTCAGACTCAATCGTCCTTTCATTCTTTGGGTTCGGAGGCGTTCGGGAATCCAAGCCACGCGGAGCCCTTGTCCAGATTCTTCCATGAACCACGTTGTCGAGTGACACTGCGTCTAGTCGACCTACTCCTCTTAACTGACTTGCTCATTTCTCCAGGAAGTGGGTCAAACATCTCTCAATGCTGGTCGAGCTCAAGAATCCGGTTGATCCTCTATCAGCCCATCATCATGATATCTCAACGATTTCTAGGAGAGTCTCGGAGGCTCCTGAGACAACTCACCTGTTGTTTTAAAAGGGTTATTCCATGCATTCTTTCCACCTGCAGAGAACTTTACGTAAGGGGCTTTCGAGGCGCTGGCTGTCTCACCTCAGCCCTTTCGGCCAGGCGCGTCTGCTTCAGGACCTCAGCTCCGGCTCGACCGCCGGTCTAGATTCCGCCCCGCCGACACGGCCCCACCAGGGCTTTCCTCCCTCGCTTCACGACTCAAATCCCACACTTCCTCTCCCCCACCGCAACGATTCCTATTGCCCAATTCCCGCTTCAACCTTCAACAATTCAAATGGTCTGGTGGTGTAGTTGGTTATCACGTCAGTCTAACAGATTCGAGGCAACTCGGACTGAGAACACTGAAGGTCTCCGGTTCAAGTCCGGGCTAGATCATCATGGGCGATTGGTTTAGTGGTATAATGACCGCTTAGCATGCGGTAGGTCCTGGGTTCGATTCCCAGATCGTCCATTCTTTTGCTTCCCAGAGCCTTGGTTGATTAACGTTTGGTTTTTTGACTTTGTTTGCATGTTCCTTGCCCTTCTCTGCTCCTTGATCCAACGTGCAAATTCTACTCGAAGCATACCCTTCCCCCCCTCTTCCAGCGACTTTCACACACAAGAGGTTTAACACAATTTGTTAGGCATTGTTAAGTTGTAAAGGTCTATGGTTCTAATTTTGCCAAGTTAAAATGGGAAGATGATGATATGGCTGCGCAAACGTCTACTCCTGTTTCGCAGGCTTGCGTCCAACCATCAGGTACATGGGTGTGAAAATCTTCTCCTTACCACCGAGAACAAGAGCATCAGCAGCGACACAAAGGCTATCTGACATCTTCATCATCCCAGGAGGCGCAAGTCTCAAAGTCTCCATGAGTCCAAGGAACCCATGCGTAAACGCCCGTCCCAGTCCAGTCATGCGGAAGGTGTAGAGCAAGTCGCCCACCGTCTGCGCGTGTCTCCAGCTACCCGCATCTAACGGCCAGTACCACGGGCTCGGATCGGGGCGCTCGGCCATATCCTCGTTTTGGATCATCTCGAAGCCAGCTGCCTGGAACGCGCGCACAGCTTCGGATGCTTTGACCATGTTGGCGATGCCGTCTCCCTGTTCGATGTCGATACGGATCTTGCGGAGACGGAGGTCTTCGTTGTCGTACTTTTCCGTCATGACCCACTCGTAGACGCCAAAAACGCCGCCGGGCTTGAGAACTCTGAAGATCTCAGAGTACACATCTTGCAGGGACGGTGCGTGGACTGTAGCCTCGATGGCGTAGACCGCGTCAAAGGTGTTGTCTTCGAAGGGAATTTTCTGTTAAACACTTGTTGTTAGTTGGACTTGCAGGCGTGCTTTGTCGAAAGTAGGGGTTTATACCATGAAGTCGCCCTGGACAAATTGGACGTGTTTATCCAACTTTGACTTGACGGCATACCTTGTGGCCCGTTCCACCTGGTACTCGTTGATGTTGAGACCGGTAATGTACGCCCCCGTGAACTTGGCAATCTCCCGAGCAGGTCCGCCCACGCCGCAGCCAACGTCCAGCACCTTCATATCCTTCTTAATATCGATAACGTGGGCGAGGTAGTGTTCGTGTCTTGCGATGCTCTGCTTGAAAGATTCGCCGGCAGAAGGGCGAGAAAAGTGGAAGCTTTGGCCGAACCCATACTCGTAGAAGTCGGTCGCCAAGTTGTAGTATCTGGGGAGTTGACAGTTAGACAACAGATTTGCTTTTCGAATGAGCTTGGAGACCTTACTGCCGAGTAAGAGAAGCGTAATCTGCTGTACGAGCCTGTATGACACCGATAGTTAGGCAAAGCTGGATCAAACTCTGATCACAATGTTGAACGTACATCGCGGTCTTCTTTCGTTTCTTTTTGTGCGCTCTTATTGTCCCAATGACTGAAGTACTCGTCCGTGGCCGCCTTCTGGGCTTCGTAGTCCTTCTTCAACATTGCTGACATGCCGACGTCTTTGGACGTTCCCTTGTGGAGAATCTTCTCAAACGTGGCATCTTTAGCCAAGAGCATCTGCCCTTCCTCTGGAATCGTTGTAACCATGATGATGAATGAGGAGTTGAGAGTTCTGGATGATGGTGACTTATAATAGAGTCGAAAAGGCTGGTTTTGCGATGTCGAGAGTTGGTAGGAAGCTGGCAGCACTCGTTGGAAGACGTAGTTTTCGAGTTGTTTTCGTCCGTTCTTCTGCCGGGAGCGTCTTTTCTGCTTTTAAATGTTTTTTCTTCGATATCAGCTTCAATCATCAATCCAAAGAGTTGAACAAATTGTCTCTATCATTTACAAACTAAGGAAGCTGAGATCTCAGACACGAATACGTGATAAGCTCTTCGATGAAAACCAAATCCGAATACGAATGCGCCTCTCTGCCCCCCTACGGATGTCAGAACCGTCAACTCGGACACTGTCCAGGAATCCTTCTGATTCGTCGACCCTGCCCAAATGGGAAAGACGGTGGATCGCGAAGATGATGCAACAACCCGTTAGCTCCCGTAGAGCCGTTTCCTCACTCAATGGAGCATCTTGATAAAATTTGTGGATATCTCTCGAGATGTTCTGTCTTTTCTGCAGGCATCATTCCGTTTTACCATGCTTTCTGATGAAATTGCTGGTCTTCGGGAGACCCATATTTCGAGCCTATTGTGGGAAAGCGCCGGTTTGACCTGTCCGTGCCGCTCTCAGAGCCATGAACACGAATACGAAGAGCGGCCGGATCCAGCACTACTTGCCTTGATATTGATGATTGAAGAGTCGGCACAGAGCGACGCCGGATGCTGGCATATCGTAGGTGTTCATAACATCGAAATGAACGAACATTGCACGTATTGACTCTTACGCGCTTCTTGCTATCATAAATATCCCTTGAAAACCCCGCTTAATGGCTCACCATGGACCGTGGCAGCCACAGGCTCGAAGTGGGCACCACCCATGCCCAGGGTTTGCATGCGAACCTGCTCAAGCAGACCTGCTCGTTGTCCTTGAGATCGGCGTGGCGTTCAGCTCCTAGCAATCGTCATTCCGCTCCTATTCGTGAAGCCAATGCATGGTCTGCTAACACGTGATCATGTTGTCATGTCAGAACAAAAGAGCTATGATTTCGATTGCACAAGGCAACGATAACATGTTCCATTAGGCGGGTCGTAGTTAAGAGATGAAGGGTTTGCGACAGGAACAAACAGGACTATGGGCTGCTATTATATGCATAATGGCCAAATCCTGCCGTGCTCTTCGGATGGCGGGGCATTCTCTCCGTACTATTTCTACCGGTTCCGAGGCTGGTGCGGGGCAGAGCTTGGTGTCCGGAGACGGGCCCGGGCTCAGGGGTTCCGGGAACTTCGGAAGACAGCCGGCGGGCCTAGCATGTGATAATCGGAGCCGTGGAGATGAGACAGTCCCGGCCACTTGGTGCTGCCCCGTTTTGATGCTGCGGTAACGATGGGCTTAAGGCCCGAACCCGATTATGGCTCCACTTACGGTGCACATCGAACGGAGCCGTGACTCGTGACTCGCGATGGTCCTATCCGGATCGTACAGCGGGATACTCGTGCCATCCTTGTCACTCCCGTCGGCAGTCTTGTGTGGTAGCCTTCGTCAGCCTCAATCGCTAGTCATTTCCTAGGTTCACGTCTCATTGACGCGATAGTGAGTTCGCCCTAAGCCGCCTTAGAATCCTGGGTCGGCCAGATTTGCGGTTGTCTGTCTAAGGATCTGACTGTAGATCTGACAGAGCCGCATTATGCACTGCCCTGATGAAATCGAGATATATCATATATCCTGTCGTGTCACATAGATGCGATGGATTTGGGCAGAGGATTCGATCAGTTGCTGACTGCTCGTAGATATACGAGGCACGTGTGGGATCTATCCGGTGAGCTTGGGTTTCCACATCTGGAGATGATTGGAGGGCCAAGACTCGGGATGATCACGATGGGCTGCGGGGGTCATGTCGCACAAGCGAGCAATGACGACAACGTGGCAGGTGGAAAGGGGACTTATTGGTTCTGTCGGATGATTGCTTGATCTTGTGTCCACCACAAGTTCCATCCCCAGACTCGACCTCTTTGTTCCACATTGTCCCCGTGGGGAGAGATGCTGTCGACTTGGTCGAGCCACGACGATTGACCCAGGAATCCAGGTGAGGCCGGCATCGCGCCGAACAAAATTGGGCAGAAAGATTAGGGAATGGTTGAGAGGAGCTCCTAATTTCAGCGATATTCTGCTCGCGCGTGATACGCCCGAGTGCTTTTTTGAGTTTCCTGGACCTGGAACTCGCTCAGTCTGGGGGCGCTCACCCGCCCAACCTTCTTTCCGAGAGACTCAGACAAGAGACCAGAGACCAGACCAACGAACCTTCAACGTTGCGTAAAGACGGTACCGACCAATCGCTGGAACTCTGGCGCCAATCCCCGCCTAAAGTCCCGCAAATATTCGTGATGTATCTGCGGGAGGCTACGCGGGGAAGAACGCTGCCGTTCGCCGTTCGATCATCAGGCGGTTTGCTAAGAAAAAGGCGCTTATCTGTTGGGAGTTGGTACGGATACAGCACACGTACGTAGTAGCGTACGGCAATAGTGGGATAACTTGATGGGGGTCGATCGCTGCTAGATCTCTCTTCTCACTCGCAGCCCCCAACTGTCAGGACCGTAAAGAAAGGGAATTTGAACCAACAGGAGCAACCAACGCCAACCCCAGAACACCCACAGCGACAGTCATCCCATCTGCAAGTGTTTGTGGCAGGGATGCCTAGTTTCAGCGACGTCAGGCAAGAAGACCTATTGGCCGTCCCGCCATACGAAATCTCGCAGAAATCTTCGCCCCAATTGCCGGTGGGTGGAAACGCCGAATGTTCTCTGTGCCGCCATTCGTCAGACATGGATTCTTGCACAGGATCTCTACCAAGCTACTCCCTGGTGGGAAAGGCTCGCTGACCCGAAGCAGCATCAGGTACGCCACATGTGCGCAGGGATGTACGCGGTGTCGCCGGCGAACACTTCTAGTGTACGGTACGGCAAGTCTAGACATCCAGCTGGCACTACCGTCTCACTCTGTGGTCTTGTCTTTTTGAGTTTTGGGCTGACAGTTTTTCTCTCCTTTTGGGTGAGGCGAGAAGTGTCCGCTAGAGCCTAAGCAATGCTATCCCGTACTTTGTCTGATGTGGGTTTCTTCTCCTTTTGCCGTGACCCTCCCACCCCTTTCCTTTCCCAATACTTGACCCATCCACATCCATATGCGACCCAGCCGTTCGAGACATCTCGCTGTCAATCCCCAACCAGCAAACAAGTACCAACCACACTGCATCTCCAACCCCAGACCATCCATCCCTCGACTTTCCCCGCGCGAGCCAATGGGTCGCGGAGAAAGTGGAGCATAGCGTGGTCCTTAGTCCCGGATTCCAAGCCTTGGGTCCTAGACTGCTAGGGGGGACGGGCGAAAAGGAAGCCTTGGGGTTCTTTGGTTCTGTCTTTTCGCATTGAAGTGCGGCGACTTAAGACACGGATGGTCCATAACGTCAACATCATACATACCTTCTTTCCGCCACCTTGGAATTGAATTTGAGCGAGCCAGTGAGAAGCCGCGCCGCTTAATCGACTACCTTGCTTCTCCGGGAAGAACTATCACCACCACCTCCTTGGCGCATAGCATCAGCTTGATCGAGCAAACGTCCAGGCAAGATATAAGATGATCTGATATCCCCAGTCTCAACACATCTTCAGAACATCAGCTTCAGCAGCTTCATTGGGATTGACAACAATTCAAGCTCGAGCATCTTCGACTCCCCTTGACAGGAGTCTCAGAACACCCGCTCTGATCTTATAAGATCGAGCCCGAACCCACATTCACCCCCGGTTTATCAACTCTTCTTTCTTCTCCATTTTTTACCCCAGTACACCGCAACCATGGTGCACATCGGATCATCCGCGGGCAGGGCGCCGACCGAGACCATCCAGATCGACTCGGAGGCCACCCGCCGCATGTCCATCGCCGATGCAGATGCCGCCGGGCTCGCCCGTGAGGCGGCCAAAGCGACCGAGGCCGAGCTCAGTATGGGCCTGATGGCATCGATCAAGCTCTACCCCAGGGCCGTCATGTGGTCGCTCTTCTTCAGCACCGCCGTCATCATGGAGGGTTTCGACAAGACTCTCATCGGTAACCTCTATGCCTACGACGTCTTCCAGCGCAAGTTTGGTGAGATCCAGCCCGACGGCAGCTATCAGTTGACTGCGGCGTGGCAGGCTGGTCTCAGCAACGGCGCGCTTGTTGGCGAGATCACCGGCCTGTTCCTCAACGGCATCATTGCCGAGAGATTCGGCTACCGCAAGACCATGATTGGTGGCCTCGTCGGCGTCACGGCTTTCATCTTCATCATCTTCTTCTCCGAGACCCTTGTCCAGCTCCTGATCGGAGAGATGCTCATTGGTATTCCATGGGGTATCTTCCAGACCCTGACTGTCACCTACGCCTCCGAGGTCTGCCCCACACATCTGCGAGCCTACCTTGTGAGTCCCAATATTCCCGCCAGATCCCCTTTTGGGCTAATCGCTAACTCTCTATTCAGACTACCTATGTCAATCTCTGCTGGGTTATTGGTCAACTCATTGCCAGCGGTGTTCTTCGAGGTGTCATCACCCGTACCGACGAGTGGGGATACAAGATTCCCTTTGCCCTCCAGTGGATGTGGCCCGTCCCCCTCATCATCGGCATCTTCTTCGCTCCCGAATCTCCCTGGTGGCTCATCCGCAAGGAGCGCCTCGATGACGCCAAGAAGTCTCTCATTCGCCTCACCAGCCGCAACCAACAGGCAAACTTCAATGCCGATGAGACTATCTCCATGATGGTCCACACCAACGAGCTCGAGAAGGCAGCGCAGAGTGGAACAAGCTATATTGACTGCTTCAAGGGCACCGACCTTCGCCGTACCGAGATTGTCTGCGTCACATGGGCCATCCAGACCCTTTGCGGCTCAACATTCATGGGATACTCGACATACTTCTACCAGCAAGCCGGCATGGCCAAGGAGAACGCATTCACCATGTCCTTGGCCCAGTACGCTCTCGGCGCCCTCGGCACAGTCTTCTCCTGGTTCCTGATGCAGCACTTCGGCAGACGCACTCTGTATCTCTCTGGCCAGGGCATCATGTGCGCCATCCTCGCAGCCATCGGTTTCGCATCCTTGGCCGGCAAGTCCAACGTCGCCGCACAGTGGGCCATTGGCAGCTTGCTCCTCGTCTATACCTTCATGTACGACTGCACTGTCGGCCCCGTCTGCTACTCTCTCGTCTCTGAACTGAGCTCGACCCGCCTGAGGACCAAGACTGTCGTGCTCGCGCGTAACTTGTACAACATCACCGGCATCACGACCAACATCCTGACCCCGCTGATGCTCAACCCTTCTGCGTGGAACTGGGGCGCCAAGAGCGGTTTCTTCTGGGCCGTCAGCTGTGCCATCTGCTTCGTCTGGACCTGGTTCCGTCTGCCTGAGCCCAGAGGCCGCACCTACGGCGAGCTCGAGATTCTCTTTGACCAGCGCATCCCGGCACGCAAGTTCAGGAAGACCGAGATTGCTGGCCTCACTCACGGAGCCCAGTCCACTGACAGACTTTCCGAGAAGGAGGCCATGGCGGCCGTCAGCCAGATTGAGAAGACTGCCTCAGCATAGGGGCCTTTGAGAAACTGAAGGAAAAGGATGGATTATTTCAGGATTAGTTTACGTATACCATTGGATCAGAGAAGGGGTTGAATTTCCAGCAGCAAGCATTTTGCACACATATCGTCTTTAGATTTTTTGTCAAAGAAAGAATAATCTCATAAATTTCGTAACTCAATCATTTTACATTCGCCTTATTGTGTTCAGAATGTGAACGGCTCCCCGCGACAAGTAAGTACTCGCTAACCGCGGAGGTTTCCAGATGATGGATTCAACATTAGATAACTCATCCATGAGATAATTCACCGATGTCAATAGTCACCTAAGTTATGAGTCTTTGTGGAATGCCCTCAGCTTCTATTTTCCAACGTACCATTTACCTGCAGATAGCATGGTTAAACTCGAAGATGTTCCGACCAGCGGAAGAGAAAAGCCATCATTCATTGGACTTAGCATTCAGCGATCGCTCCCCACGAACTCCCGGAAGCGGGGCCGGTGATAAGAGCCGGGATTGCGCGGCTGCCTAACGGGCATTTTAAGCCGGCCGGCGTAGTCCTATGGCTCGGTATATCTTGGCCGCGATGAGGTCCAATCGGAGCAGATTCATACTCGTAACCGGATTCCAACTCCGTGACAGGGACATGAGAAACCTTTCTTGAATGTGCTGCAAAGTCCTGTCGCCTAGGATGGAATCCTAGACTAGAACTTTGGGTGATCCATTCTCTTTTCTTTCTAGGTTCCACTCTAGGACTTATGAAAACCTAGGCAGCACACTTCAACTATACTTGCACTATAAGACCTGGATACAACTTCTAGGAAGCCTTCTCCAAAGGATTCAGGATGTGGCTGGTGCAGGCAATTACAAAGCTTATCTGGTCGTGAGGATTGTGTGCCAAGACGCCAGAGCTTCCGAAAGCCGTTGCCTAATTACTGCCTCCACAGTGGACAGGGCTGAAGTCGCTAAATTGAGGGTCTGATCCCCTAAAATCAAAGCGTCTCATGGCCCTAATTCTCTCAACGTCGAGGGTCGAGACGGAGGGGGCATCATGTCTATTGCAGTCATAGTTCGTCTATGCCACGACTCTGAGCCATCAAATAGGTGCCTATTCGCAGAGCCAACAAGCGATCCACGGTGGCTTGTCTATTGATAGATGATTTAAGCTTAAAATCTGTTGGAGAGACATGGTCCCATGTTGTCCGTGGTGTTGGTCCCTGTGGATGCAGCTTGGTGGCATACACGGGTAAAGCCAATAACAAGCCCAAGTCCCGAGGATAATGAACAAACTTGAGAAGTCTTTGTCTGTGATGATTTTGGTAAAGATTGTAGGTGCTGTGAACCGGCATGAAACGTTTCACTCTGCAACTTTGCGGTAAACTTCAGTTCTTTGTCTGAATGAAGGAAGTATTTGCCATTCGGCCGGGTCCCACGTCGAGCAGTCACAAGTCATCTTGGACAACCCCTCGACTCCCGCTTGAGACTCACGACTAAGCGATGTCATGATGCCAACGTCAACAACCCCAAAGGGCGAGAGCAACTGAACTCTCGAGCCATTGCACCCGCCTATTCAAGAAGAAGACCACGATATCACTCGCCCAATTGAGAAAAATTAATCATAAACAAATCCACCATGGATTTTCTGGGCGAAGCTAGCAAGCCTCCCCTGCAGTGAAACCAACGATCCTCTTCTTCCACCCATCACCACCCCCAAACCATCCACCCTCGCACAACCTCCGCTGCGCCACGTAGCACAAGGATCCCCATCCGCAAACACCAAGACGACTATCCTTTTCTCCCCATCTCGCTTGTGGCCGTTACCCATCTGTGTGGGGGAGAGGAATATAAGAAGCGCCCACCATGCCTCACCCTTCGCAGCTCATCTTCCCCCCGCCCCCCGGCACCGATCCTGCTCTTCTCTACTTTGGTGGTTGGCCCGAGATCACCTACCGCACCACCCTTGAGCCCGACGACCTCACCTCCGACTCAGACGACGAGCTTGAGCCCCTTCTTGGTCTCAGTGGCAGCGAGATCATGGCTTACGGCGATCAGCAGGGCGGCGCCGCCAGTGGTGGTGGTACTACCGCCGGTCAGGGCAGCCTCCAGAACCGCATGTGCCCCAACATGCGTACTTGCTGGGCATTCTCCTGGGAGTCGTACAATTTGAAGACCTCCGACAAGGCTGTGCTCCTTCGTCGGATTTGCATGATCATCATTCTCGGTATCCGGACCGCCATCACCATCATCGGCATCGTCTACGACGTTATCAACGCTCAGATCGTCAGTCTGATTTTCGACATTATTCTCGGAATCTTGGGATTCTTGTTCATCGCTTGGGCCCTTGCCGTCATCGGTCAGGCCGAGGGTCGCCGCAAGGTTTTGGGCGTCATGGTTGTGAGTACTTGTCTGAGATGAGGTGGTGGGGTCTGGTGAGATGAGAGGACCACAGCTAATGAGCTTTTGTTTTTTCCCCAGGGTCGCTGGCACTTCGATATCTTCCTGCTCGTCACCGCCTTCATTCACGCCGCCATCCTCGTCGGCAGCATTATCGGCTTTGGCAACGGCGGCCGTTACGCTACCTGGCTCATCATGTGGCTTCTCATCTTCGGCGTCGCGTGGGTCGCTACCTGGCCCGCTGAGGCCGAGAGCTACGCCTAGTCGAGCAGCATAGCATTGCTACGATAGCATTTTCTTTGAGCGACGCATTCGAATTGATTTGCCAATTGAGGAGTTACAAGTCGCGTGATGAAATTGGGCTGGATCGAAGAAGCAGAAACTTTGGGCGTTACAATACTGATATGGAAGGGCAAGGGCGGGAGAGGGGCCCATGAAAACTGATGCTTCACTCTGGAATTCGCGATACCCTAGCATAGGTAGCTGAGACTTGCTGAAATGCGTGAGCAGTACGGCTTGGTCAGGCTGTATGAGATCAAATGAGATGCCAAGTGCTTTCATGAGGCTCGTGAACGCAACGCAATAATGAGAGCCACGCTCATCATACCTCTAGGTGGGTGAGATAGAACCACGTGCTGCGTGCTCCCTCTTGACCACTCTGGTTGCGCTCTGGATGAGCCAAATCCGGGCGAGGTAAGCTTTAGGTTGCCCCAAGTCTCATCGCGCAAGGTGTCTGAGTGAGGCACCTGAGATGCATCGAGTCCTTGAATCGCTTATCGTCGCGTCGATTCGCTGGCGCGGTTCCGGAGCGGGCTCCGGGGCTGCTGTATCTGCCGGCGATGAAGCGGGTCTCGCCCCACGTGATGCTTGATGGTGTCCGATCGATGGTTTGAGTGAGTTCTGTTGCGGCAGGCGATCTCATTTGATGAGGTGTACTGAAATTTCTCCAGTTCTGTGATCGCTTGATGGTGAGTTTGGGGCATCATTTCAGTCACGTCTACTCACTCCTGCGAGAATGTCGCGCTAATCGAAGCATCTGGTTGAGGTTGTTGCCAATGCAATGTGAGATCTCAGAGATTGACGACTCACTAGACGGTCCGGAACGCTGTGGAATTATCACAAAATGAGGCTGCTGCGAATTGGGGGGATAAGCTCTTTTTAAATTCGCTCTCAGGGAGTATCGCATGCAATCGTGGAAATGAAAGACAACTTGGACAGATAGACAGACCGACCGACCCTTATTGAACCCCAAAAAGAAAAAAAAGGAAAAGTCCGAGGGCTACCAAAAGAGGGCGATTGACCCCGCTCATTTGTAGCCCAGTCTCTCCAGAATAGATTGACCAGCGGGAGCGCCGCCTTGTCCCTTTCTCAGGCCGGCGTCGACACCCTTGACGTAGTCAAGAACGCGGATGTGTTCCTTCTTAAGCTCCTCGAAGTCGTGGGACAGCTGCTCGTGCCATGGGTACAGGACGAAGACCTGGAAGCCGAGGGCCGAAGAAGCGACGAGGAAGTTGGTAAGAGAGATGGCTCGCGTGATGAGAACCATTGTGGCAGTTTGTTTATTGGTGTTTATGTGTGTATTGAGTGTTGTTGATTCTCACTTCTTTGTTGCGAAGTGTTCGGTTTGCTCGGAATCTGGAGTCACGCGGGCTCGGTCAGCGAATGCGACTGCGACCTCGCGGGGTATCTTGGCCCGAGCGAGAATCGGGTAAGAGATAATCACGGCTTACTTGGTTTTATGATTCTGTAGATGTAATGGCCTGGATCTATACGTGGTCGATCTGTCGTAAAAGAAAAGGCAAAGAGAGAGGAACTTGGTCTATTGAGGAAGAAAAACGATTAAGGACAAAAAGAAAAAGTGTGGTGTAGAAGAGGAAGTTCGACGATTGACGGCAACGAAACGGGCAGAAATTATTATTCAAGAGGCAACCCGGGGATGATACCTGAAAGACCCTTTTGGGACAATGGGAACCTCCCCAGGTGATTACCTCACCGACAGCGGCCCGGCGGCAAGGTGGGACCTCCGACGAGCACGCTCGGACTTGGACGGGTTGGTTGGCTCCCACGACATGGAGGGAGGCACAGGGCTTGGGAAAGGATCATGCCGAGTAACACGAGCAACACATATTGTTGTGGTACCTCCGCCTTCCGAGTACCTTGCGTGGGGGCGTTTGTATAAGTTAGTTGTAACTGTAACTTTCCTTCTCGTTCTCGCTGCTGGCCTGGGCCTCGAACATGACCTCGGATAGCGACAACACCAGCACCAAGAGGAGAAGAAGAACAGCAAAGCAACAGCTGGTCAGGCGTATCAAGCGTATCCGAGTGCTCGGCGACCATGTCCAGGTACCGCAAAATCGCAAACGAAAGCATGTCAAGTGACGGCTGGAAGCCCCGAGAAAGGAGGGAATGATTCAAGGCGGATGGGGTCGAGGTGGCCTGACTTTTATGGAGCCCGTCTTTGCCGTCAGAACTGCCTAATGAAAACTAGAGAACTTCCCGGGGTGGAGCCGGGAGACCGAGGGCCCAAAATCAACGGGCCTCCCCGACTGGCTTGTGGCGTCCAACGAGCTTCTCTCGCACAACGCAGTCCTGCAGCTTGCCTCCAAGGGCCCTATCCTCTAGACAGAAACACAGAGTGACAATGTGACCTCGAGCTTATCCCCTTGGTCCTTTGGCCTCTTTGTTTGGTTCAGCCGGGAACCTTTTTGAGGATTCGATGGGGGGTTCGTCGGGGCAGAAAACATGCGTCTGCAGGGGACGAATGACGCATGTGAAAGTCTTCCTAGGAGTGAACGAGCCAACTCAGACAAAAATTCGCCCGCAGAGGCCACTGAAAGCAATCTCACTACTAATAAATACAAAAATTGGTTACGATAAGTCACATAGGTCGCGTTTGACTTTGATAATCTGGCCAGGTGATGAGTAATGTTTCTCTATTCAATTTATCTACATCAGAACACACTGACACAATAGAACCACTGATGATGCGCTGCTAGAGCCTTTCAATTGCCCAACGGCAGGGTGTCGCGGAGCCTTGATGCCATCTCAACCTGACGCAGCTTTACAAGAAAGACTACATGTACGCACCAAAGCAAGGCTCGGTAAGTAACCCGGACTGAAGATCCCCCAGCGCCATCCCCAGACTCCGTCGACCTTTGAGCCGTTGAAGAATCGAATCAGCTGTTTGCCCCGCAGACCGCAAGCCCGGGTCGACGCCGGTAGCGGGAGCTGGAGCGGGGCACATCAGCTCGGGCTGCCACGTGTTGGTGGAGCATTGCCTTTCCGAAAGCTGCCGATGCTGGGCCCACAGCCGCCGCTCTTTCGATCTGGATCACTGCATGTCTTCTCTGGCAGTCGAGCGCTTCGCGATAGGATTTCATCTCTTGATGCACTGGATTTGGTTTTGGAGATGAATAATTAGAGACCAGACTCTATGCATCGACAGCCTAAGTCTCGCCATGCGTCATGTGTTGAGAGCCCTTTGGATTCCTGACTTCACCAACAAGTTGTCAAGGGTTGCGCTGGTGTCAGCGCTCGATAGAGGCTGAGCGATAAATTGTGAAGCTCAACTCGAATCTTATTATGAGCTCCAGATCTGTGACAAGCATCGCTATAGAAGTTGAGTTGTGCCATCCGGAGTTAGGTTGGGGATTGTGCTTGGGGACTCAATGGTATATGTATGAACTCAAGTCTCAAGGGTCTACTACAGGCCAGCATGTGTCTGTCCATAACGATTCACAACACAGAATTCACGGTAGCAATTATACTGTCGTCAGCTTTCTAGTTCAATGTTGATGTATGAGAAGATGAAAGCCTGTGACGATCGCGCAATGATCAGGCAATACCTCTCGGAAGGCCAAGTCCAGCGCGCCTTCCTCAGTATTATATCACCCAATTGCCGAGATGCAATTTTTCGTGTGATTTAGCATGATTCAGATTTTCTTGGTATTTTAATAGCTCTGGCCTTCTCAGACCTTTAGCTGACTTGAGCTGAACGAGTCGACAGGTGCCAACTTTCCGTCGATTTGACAAACGCAAGTGGAGATGCGCTTCTGATAATCTTTGTTGTCCCGAAGTTCCCAAATAAGCGGACAGCTGAGTATAATTGAACATGGAGGTCGAACTCGCCTACTTTGCAAACATATGCGGAAATCGATTGTCTCTGCAACCTGCGGATCGCACATCTCCTCCTTGAACAACCAGTTTCACTCAACTCCGAACACTCAATGAATTGCAAGTCGCAGACGATACTTTTGAGACGTTTGACTGAACAGTTCTCTCGTTTTGCGTATTACGAGGAAAGAGAAGACAGTATAATTCAAGAAACTCCATGTGCTTGGTGAATGAACAAGTGTATATCTGATATGATTGGAGGTTGATGACTGCAGGCTGGATATGCGCACCCGATTAGAGATTGGCCGAGGAATTGAATAGAAAGGCTTGGTTGTAGTACTTGACACAAATTCGCCCATTGATATTTCGAACTGCATGATACAGATGGGATTTGCCCCTCTGATGCTGTTACTATCTGCTGCGTTGTCGCGACATAGCAGGGAAGAATTGCGCGAAGTGGCTCTGGCAAGCATCCATCAATCACGTCACACAGATAACGATCTAAGGAGAAACAGAATTGAATAATGGCTAGACTTTCTATTTCATGAGATTCATCATGCCTGTTAACTAAGCAATTAACGTGAGAGCTGAAAGCCGCCATACCGCCTTCAAGGTTTCTCGACTCTCAGCCCAGATCTCACTGTAAGATCAAAGCTAGATGAGGGACATGCCGTATCAATTAGTGTCCCAACGAAATATGCAAGTCGAGCTCCCACGTCAAATAGTAGCGATAAGCTCTCAGTGGGACTTTCACTATCTCCATCTAGTTCTGAGCGTTGTGCAAGCACGTCATATGCAACACCAATTCGTCAGAGCTTTCGAGGCTATATGTTCTTCACTTGGCGTAAACTGTCGGAACAGATTCACCAAGCTTCTTGCTTCTTAATTTCAATAAACGGCATTCTCATATTCGACTTCAAACCATGGCTCCCAGATATTCCAGTGTCGCAGTGATCGGTGCCGGGCCTTCTGGCATCTCCGCTGTGAAAGCCTTGAGCGAAGAGAATGTCTTCGAAAGAATCCAATTGTTCGACAGAAGAGAAGGAATTGGTGGCACATGGTATGCTGTCTACATTACAAAATGCTTGAACTCAATTTGACGTATGTCTCCAGGATCTACGATGAGCAGCCGGAACCTTTTTCGCCATCCTCGGCGCAACCTGTGCGAGAGATTCCAGCCAAGCTACCACAGTCACTGCCATCAGCATCTGAAAATGTCACAGCTCGGACAGGTCTCTATCCCGCCTTGGACAGTAATGTCGGCTCCCAAGTGATGGCGTTCACCTACAAACCGTTTCCGGATGTGAACTCGGCCTCTTCCATCAACCGCTTTGGCAAGAAGAACCCGACGCATCCCTACGCGCAAGTCGCAGGCTACCTCGAGGAGATTGCAGAGCCGTTTTCGCACTTGTTCACCTTCAATACGCACGTGGAGCGTGTAGAGAAAGTGGGCAAGAAATGGCAGTTGACTCTCAGGAAAACTCAACATTATCTGAAGAACCAGAAGAGAGATTACTGGTGGCAAGACACATTCGATGCTGTTGTTGTAGCCACTGGGCACTACGGCGTACCATTCGTCCCGAATATTGACGGCCTTCAAGAGACTTTTGCTGCTTTGCCTCAAAGGTTTGAGCACTCGAAGGCTTACAGGTCTCCTGAGGACTACGTTGGCAAGGTACTTGCTTACTCCCATCCTTCTTTATCGATGAGATGAATGCATGTAACTAACGCGAGGGTTTAGAAAGTCGTTGTCGTCGGCGGCAACGTTTCCGCATCTGACACAGTCTCAGAGATCCACAGCATCGTATCCGGGCCCCTTTATGTCTCGCAGCGAGGCTCTAATGAAATTCTCCAGGATGCATGGGAACTCCCCAACGTCGTGCTCAAGCCGCAAATCACACGAGTGTCCGTTGGATCTGGAAACACCGTCAAAGTCAAATTCTCGGACGGAAGTGAAGTTGACGGTATCGAGAAAGTTCACTTCGGCACCGGCTATCGACTTTCCTACCCTTTTCTGCGTCCCGATCCCGTGACACCGAGTGGGCGTCTTTCAGGATTTTACCAGCACGTCTTTAACATCGCGGATCCGTCACTCACAGTCGTCGGACAAGTCAAGGCGGCCATCTCGTTCCGTGTCTATGAGTACCAGGCCGTTGCCGTGGCTCGCTATTTCGCGAATCGGGGAGGCGGTCTGCCTTCTCCACGAGAACAGGACGAGTGGGAAGTGAAGCGACTGCAGTACAAGGGGCCGACGTCCCAGTTCCACGAAATTAAGCCCGACTTTTCAGAATATTTCGAGTTTTTGCGAGGTGTTGCCGGACCTCCTGCACCGGGCACGGATGCTTATGAGTTGCCTGCGTGGGAAGACGAATGGGCGTTGTTGGGCTTCGGCGTTTTGGCACTGAAGCAAAAGTGGTGGAAGGAGTTGAAAAGGAAGGAAGAGGAGGCAAAGAGAATCCAAGCCAAGTTGTAGGCTTGATGCACATTGGCCGTAGGGGCATACAGAACCTTGTTGCTTCGGCCCCGAGTGGATTTGAATCACTAGACTCTTGTGTTAGAATAACAGAGGGAGTTTCCCTTACGTTGACAAGCTTTTTCCCGTTCATAAGCGCGACCTTCTAACCAGAGGCTTTCCCATCTTTTCTCATTGCCAAGACGCCAGTTCCTACGCGAGATCTATAGGCGATTTTGCGTGTTATTCCCAGCCGAATTCGCGATAGACCTACCCGTTGCGGTTAATTTTCCGACGGAGTTCGACCGAGGGGTAGGAACCCACGCGGAGTTTAGTGGACCTCAGTGATCAACTGCCGAATGAGCTGCACAGTTGTCCTTTGAACGGTGGGTTCAACGTTGCACTAGCATATTCGTCATTCATGTAGAGAATGAGGAGTTCGTCCTATGGAAAAAGTTTGGAGGGACTTTTGAACGTGAGATGGCTAGAACATCGTCAAAGTGGCGATGGTAGCCGAGGCACGAGCTATCATATAAGTCAATGATGGCTCTCAGCAATGTATGTGAATGAAGTTCGTCAACCTCGAGTCCAAGAACCTGTCAAGATGGCGGAAGAATCACCCAAGTCCGTGTCGTCGGACGTCCACGATGCGGCCTCTGACCCACCGGTGAAGCGGGTGTGGTACCACAGCACCTTGTTCAATGCCTTCGTGATCGGAGGAGTTGGTATGAAGCCATGTGCACTGTCAGAGTAGCATTTACTAACATCACACAGGCTTCATGGCCCCTGGCCTGTGGAATGCGATGAACGCCCTCGGCGCAGGTGGTGCCCAGGAACCGTTCCTCGTCAATGCCGCCAATGCGCTCGTCTTCGGACTCATGGCCTTCCTGTGCTTATTCGGTGGGCCCATCGCGAACCGTATTGGGCTCTCAAGGACACTGTTGCTTGGAGCTGTTGGCTACCCACTTTACTCCGCTGGATTGTACACCAACAACCGTTACGGCAACGTCTGGCTCGTTCTTGTTGGAGCTGCCGCCTGCGGTATTTCTGCCGGCTTGTTCTGGGCCTCCGAGGGTGCTGTTGCTCTTGGGTACCCAGAGCCGTCTAAGCGTGGCAAGTACATGAACATTTGGCTCTGGTTCAGAACCGGTGGTCCTCTTGTCGGTGGGGCCATTGTCCTAGCCCTCAACAACGATGCGGCTGCGAAGAAGAAGGGCAAGGTTGGATATCAGACTTACCTGGTCTTCATTGCTCTGCAATGTCTCAGCGTGCCTCTTGCACTCGCCCTATCTCCCCCGGAGAAGGTCCAAAGATCCGACGGTAGCAAGGTCATTATCAAGGCTGAGAAGTCGTTCAAGGCCGAGTTCAGAGAGCTCCTCCGCGTTTCGAAGCGCAAGGACATCCTGCTGCTTCTCCCCATCTTTTGGGCCGCCTACTTCAACCAGTACAGCGGAAACTTCCAAGCCTACTATTTCGGCATCCGAGCTCGCGCACTCATCGGTTTCGTCAGCAATTTCGGCACGCTTCTCTCATCGCAGCTGATTAGCACCCTCCTCGACTACAAGAAATTCAGTGTAAAGAAACGCATCACTATTGGCTTCTACTACGTCATTGTATGGCACGTCATTGCGTGGGTTTACGGCTGGGTCATTCAAGAGAAGTACACCCGCAACCCACCTGCGTACGACTGGGAAGATAAGGGATTCACTGAGGGTTTCTTTGTGCTCTTGTTGTGGGATTTCGCCCGTCAAGCATTGCAGAGTTGGCTTTACTACCTTCTTGCCACCAAGACGGACAACATCTCTGAACTTACTCGCTTCTCCGGTATTTTGAGAGGTCAAGAGAGTTTCTCTCAGGCCGTCTCGTTTGGCTTGAACACACAAAAGTGGAAGGGTGGTCGTGTACCACTTGCCGTCAACACTATACTCCTGGGTAAGCCAAGCAGAGTCCATGATGAAGTGGAAGATGATGCTAATCGATGTAGGTTTGGCCGTTTATCCCACATGGCTGGTGGTCAGAGACCACGTCCCAGTCGAAGAGACCGACAGACTTGCAACTGTAGAGGAACAGTCACAAACTGGTGAACTAGCCGAGACGAGGTTGTCAGTGGATGAGAGAAAGGAATTTGCTGTGGGGCAGACGGGTATTGGGAGAGATGCGAAGATGTGATTTTGTCTTCTGAGACTTTCTGGTATCCAGAATCGATCGTTTGCATATCACACCCATACCTTCACAAATCAATCAAGACTCAAAGAGCAATGGGGTTCAAAAACTTCTTCATTCACGGGTTGTTGATGCACGTTTGGAATGAGCGCCCCAAGGTTGAAACTGCGATTGATATCCAACTAATATGATTACGTCTATTTATACCCAATTATACATCTAATTACAGCGTTACAAAGATTTACATTCACTTCATTCCCACCTTCATCTTCATTACTTCGTCCTAGGCACCCACATTAACCGCGTTCTCATTGTTATGAGAAGTATGGCTTCTCTGGAAGATACACCCTGTTCACACAAGAGAGTGCTCAGGAACGGGCGTAGGCCATGAGAGTGGGCTCGGCAATGAGCTTCGGGAGGTATGCCAACAAGCGAATGCCAGCCGCAACAATCGAACCAGCAGTAGCAATGCCATCCTCGAGGTTCAAGCCAGGGGCGATGAAGTCCTTGCAAACGTCGTTGAGGTTGATGTTGCTAATCTTGGCGGGTCCTGCGCCTCTCTGAAGAACATCCTTGATCAGTGCGGCTGTCAAGGGGTTGAAGAGCATCGTCGCGTGGCCGTAGATACTGCCAGCAGGGCGGCCGGGGCAGACAGACTGGACCTCGATATTGGTGACACCGACGCGGCGGGCATCGGTAAGGTAGGCGGAAGCAACGGTGCCTTGCTGGGGCTCGACAACCTCATCGAGAATAGCACTGTAGAAAGTTGTCGTGGGAACGTAGGCGTCGGCTCCTCCTCGGGAACGAAGGGTGTTAATGAAGACGGAGGTATATTGCTGTTGAATGACAGAAGGATCGCAGGGAGCGTTGAGGGCACCGTTACCGGGTGAAAGGCAGAGGACGTTGGCAAGAACGGTTCCGTGGAAGTCGGGAGATACTGGGAAGAAGTTGGCGACAGCATTTCGGGTAGAAGGCCAAAAGGTGAAAGCCCACTGGGTGTCCAGACCACCCTGAGACCAAGAAATGATGCTCGAGTTCTTGTTGCTGATGCCATTGATGTAGTTAATGGCATAAGCAACGTACTCGGAGTTGACCTGTGCGTCGCCAAGGAGAGCACCAGGAATATTGAGCCAGACGGGATCTGCGTAAGGGACGTTCGTGAGAAGCTTCAACAAGTTAGGGCTGAAGGTCTCTCCTCCGTAGACACCAGTTCCGGGAATGAAGATAACAGGAGGCTTCTGGCCGTAGGTGAAACTCTGGGGGATGTAGATGGCCTGGCGAAGCTGCTGCTCGGAGAGGGTGTATGGCGCATCGGAGGCATCTTTCTTGGGGTAGACAGGCTTGGCCGGGTTGACCGGGTTGTTGTTGCTTGTCGAATCGATGCCGTTGAAGGGAGCAATGAGCTTGTTGGCATTGTTGGCCAGGTCTAAGCTTCCCAAAAGGCCAGTGCCGAGAAGTCCCTGGAAGCTGGAGAGGAGGTTGTTCGGGACGAGACCTTGGCCGATTTGCTTTTGCAGCTTTCCGTAAAAGTCACCAGTGCTGCCCGTGTTCCAGATCGATCCGAGCTTCGTTTGGAGATCCCCGACGTTGAGAACTCCGGCGCCGACGCCGCTCCCGGGCTTCGTGCCAAGAACCCCGGTCAAGCTAGACACATAGTCGGTCGGAAGTGCCAGCAGCTGGGTTACGACTCCGAGACCGTCGAGAAGGCCGGCCGGGGCGGCATCAGCGGACTGCAGCAGAGCCGCGGCCAGGACGAGTTGCTGGATCTGTGAGCGCATTGTTGTAGTTATTATGTGAAGGATTGTGAAATTAGAAATGTACTGCTAATGATTAAGTAGGAAAGAAAAGACTGAAGACTTGAGAGAGAACGAATTAGGTTGTTTGTTGGAAGCTGATGACTTGGAGAGTTCAATGTCTCAATTCCGGATCAGGATCCGGAGCTACTTATATCTTGAGCAACGTAGGACTGAAATGAGGTAAGAGCTAGAACAAACTGTGGAAAGTATGCGCGCCACAACGTGTCCGAAGCTACCGGCATTGAAGGCCCCAGAGCGGATCCGTGACACTGCGCCTAAAGACGTGTTGGGCGTATTTAGGCAAGGCGTTGTGAGCGAGCTCTCTGGGGAGAGCTGGAAAACTTGACGATCAGCCAGCACTGGGGGATTCTTTGTCGATCTCTCAGGTGGGGGAACGAATGGAAATGCCCAATTCTCGGTGCTATTGCATGTCTTGTTGATCTTAGAGTTCAGTAGCGCTGCTAGGATTACTGTAATAGGAATCGCAGCCTGTCTAGCGCAAGACCCAAGTTCCTCCCGTGTAATCCGTCCCAAAGTCGAACGCTCGAGTGAAAATGTCCGAACATTCTTAGCCATCATACATCCCACCCAAGACACCGTTGAAGTCTATCCCGGTCCATAATGTAGGCTGGCTTTGTTTGGGGTCTTTAATGGAAGCCCGCGGGATGCCACCTTAGCTTCACCAAAGCGCCACAACATAGCGCCAAGCGTACAGTGGTTGCCAACTTACTCGTTCCCCCGCACAAAGAATGATTCGAAGAATGATTCGAAAATTCGTCGACGCTTGCAGATTGCCTCGGTATGGCTATTAGCCTAGTCTTTTGGTCCCAAAGTATACTCTCGTCATACCCTCTGAGCTTAATTCTATGCTGCCGTATTCTGGCCTCAACTACACTGCCTTGTCTCCACTTCAGCTACTTGTAAATATTGAAGAGAAACAACCTCAGCATACCGAATCTATATTTGCTGATTCTTCGTATGCCGTCAACCCGGCGCTAAACCATCCGATGGCGTCCTGGCAACCGTCGGTCCAAACTTTGCTGATAAGCACACGGTTGTAGGTAAACACGGTACACGGCCACTCTAGCGCATAGCTCGGACGACAAGCATTCTCTCTACAGCTGCCCATGGCATTCTCTGTAGTAGAATGCAACATGGAGTTGACATGTCTGCTCTGAGTGTCAACTTTTCGCCAAGAAATTCTCAAGGAATTCCCATTCGGGCATTGCTCAGAGTCAATGCGACGGGCCGATATCAGGTCGACGCAGAGCGCGCTCAGCGATTGTGTGAGCAGGGAACTTATGATTTCATGATCTCTTCGTATAGAAGAACTTCGAGAGTCTATGTTTCTTATTGTGGCCTGATACGGATAATGTAGATCACTCTCGCACCTCTTGAACAAGTCCTGGTCCCGTGGTTGAGTAAAAGTTATCAACGTTCAGACCTCGAAAGGCCCGATTGCCAGCATGTCTTCATGTTTTCTCAACTTCAATCGTAGGGACATTGCTCTGAGCAAATTAACTGGGACATGCGCGAGTAGAGAACACAACCTGGCAACGGAGCCTCTTATTTCCTCTGCCTTTTTCGTCCGGTCTTGCTCAGCAACTGATCTGTCTTGTCCAGAGGTGGGAGGCAGGCCGCTCACTTCGAGAAGGCCTCGATCACGGGAATGCTGCGGAAAAAGATAAAAGGTGTCATTATGTCTTCTTGAGACGGAACCTAGGTTAAACTAAATGCCTCAACTCCCGATTCACCCATTTTGTACATGTGCCCCTGCTACTTCAGGTATAGCGGTGTTCGAAGATACTGTCGAAGGAAGAGCGGCCACGGAAGAGTTTACTGCACATACCTGAGCTGGAGATGATTGGAACGCCATCGTAAAAAGAATATATTGTGACCTGCTCGAGTGACTGCCGTTCAGGGGCGAGAGCCGCCTTAAAGATAGCGTGCTGTGGTGTCTCGAAAGGATATCGGGGTCCAAGAATGAGTACTTGATGCCTCCGTGTACGGTGCCGAAGACCTTGGTGTTGACATTCGAGATTCAGCTTTTTGGGCTCTTCTTTCCCCTTTCAGCTCTGTTTTGCTCTCTCTGGAGGGCAATGTTTCTCTCATTCTTGACACCATTCTCTCTTCCAGCTCGCTAATGATTAACATAATACTCTGTCAGATGTTTTAAGTTATTACTCAGGCCATTATGGTGCGAGAGAAGACTCACCTTTGGTCTCCTAGGACGTCCATCTAAGTGAGGATATGAGAGATCGAAGTGATGGATTGGAGGAAGTTCATTCCGTCTTTACAGCAGTGAAATCTCGATTTATCGTATACGGTTGGAATCTTTGTGTGATTATCTGGCAATTTTCCTGTCAGTCATAGTGCTGTGTGTGTCAAAGATGAGTCTTCGCTGTAGAGACCTGGTACAGAATGTGTCCGACCGAATACGGGACATTAATTGGTGTCATAATATCACGGGTCTTCAAGAGGTACTTTGTCCAGGCAAACCCCTGAATCACTTACTAAGGCTCATCGGCAACTCGACACTTCTGGCCTTATAAGGAAACTTGAGACTCCAGGAACGCGCTGGCACTCTTCAATGAGTTCATGCGTATTGTTGGGGGCGGTTCATCGATGGGTTCGTTCGTATTCAGGGAGTTTTTGCATCCCCGCGGCATCCACGCCCCCCCTCGCGATCTGTTGAACTTCAAACAACCTGTATCGTGGGCAGATAATCTCTATCGAGAATCTTGACCCGGATCACAACTACGCGTATAGGATACGCATTCTCGCGTTTGAAGTGTCTGATTCACATGTCACCTACGGGGCGGTACTGCTGCACCTGCCACGACTGCCGCGCACTTCATCTTGACTCTCACTGCTATTAATACTTTATATGGAGAGCCTTCATAGCTGGATCTCGACATCTCACCTAAATGAAAGTCAAGAAGTTAAATTACTCATCTCGGCCAAATTTCCTCTCAATTAAGCCATTTGCCAACATGAGCATCTAGGTGAAGGTTCTTCCAGACTTTCATGGTACGGTGTCCCCCGGTTACTATACCTTTCGGGAGGGTAGAATACTTCACCAACATCGCGTCGATCAAGCGCAGATGTAACCGCAATGGAGGATTTAACGGCAGCGATACCGAGTAGAAGGACCATGATCACCCACTAATGACCGATCAGCAAGATAAGCACTTGGTGCAGCAGATCACAAAGCCCAAAATCATGCCGTCCCAAATTCCTCAACATTCTCGAAGCAACCGACCGACAAGAATAGCGCATCATCCCATCTTTCCACGAAACGGCCCCCAGAAGCGACACACTCTCCACACACACTCGCACAGGCGCGGGCAAGAGACAAACTTGCAGAAAATCTCCATCAGCACGTAATTCCCCAAAAGGGCCCCCGTTTACCGCCACGCACATCACTATCATAGTATGTGGGCGGCCCCTATAACGTCTGAAGCAAGTAATTTAAGATCAGCCCCCAAACTTCCCATCCTGCGCCCGCCGCAGTGGAAACACGGCACAGACACACCAGCCATCATCGGCAATTTATGTTCCCAAGTAAGCGATGTTCCGGCAGTCAGTGGTCCGTCGTGGGCACACGCTTCTGCTTACTAGGTCCGCGAGCCGATGACAGAATCGCATGCCCACTTTCTTCTCAAAAGGCCCCGGTGCGGTGGCGGGTTGACCCCGGGGCCGGCGGGGCCGTGGATGTTCATTGTCTAGGGGGCGCAGTCCTCCCGCACTCCGTTCTCACCCGGCTTCCCTTGGCTGGCTGAGTGCCTGTTCTAGTGGACTTGACCCTCAAGGTCCTCGCAGATCCGTATCATATAATGTTCCATATAACCTATACTCAACCATTTACTATTACGTCTTGTGTCGAACCAAAAGAATCTGATCATCAATACAAATTCTTTTTCGTACTCTTTCCGAGTCCGAATTCTTCGGGCTGTGTGATGCGTGTGATGTGTGGCTGGATACTGAATGCAACTATCTTTGGTGCCGAATTCCTCGGACATCTGGTGCTGTTCAAAAGTTACATTGATGAGCGTGTGTCTGGTTTATACACTTTGCCACTCATCTCGTCTCTCGGCCCCCTTCACACCTTCACCGAAAGGCACCACCCGAACTCCAAGACATGTCAAGAGGGAAACGCCACGTCAAACTTCCAAGGGCTTTTCTATGTACCTCTAAGCCTAGTGAAGCTGCTGGTTTAAAGCAGACCAACATGGTCAACAAGCCAGCCAGATACAAGTATTCCAACATCACTCACGCCTTCTCTGACATTCACCAACACGGCCAAATCAAAGCGTGTACAGTGAGCCTGCAACAGACACACCAATCAGAACGGCACTAAGTGTGCCGTACAAACCCGACTCCATCGCTCTTTTGTCATCGACAATCATACCTCATGAGACGTCGCGGCAAACTCTATGCCCTTCAACCCCCTGTATCCCTGTATGGTCCCTCACATAGCGCAGACAGGGCCGTCGACAACGAAATCCCCTCCTCGATCACTCTCTCGAGTCTCATCGAGGTCCCTGCGTCTATTTCGCCCACTCACACACGACAAACACCCTTCAGGATACCATCCTAGACTCTGTCTTGTACGAGCAACAAGGCCTCTGATCTATAATGCGCGCCACTGCTATGACATCAAAATCTGCTATGCGTTCTCTTTTCGCTACTCCGCATTTCCTCTCGATCATTTACCCGTTCCCAGCATGGAAGATGGCGAATGATCGACGTATCCGGGTCTGGTAAGAAGTCAGGACCAAGGCAATCCTTCCTTGCCTTCCCCGCGTCAAGTTCGCGGAGTAGCGGCCAAGGCAATGAAGAAGAAGGAAAGACGATTGAACGATACTCTGACCTTGCAGCAAACCTAACTAACACTACGCGTGAGATCCAAGGCCAGCGGCACTGCATCCGTACCTCTTCGGCTCTCTTCCCCTCCAACGTCACATCGAAGCACAACGAGAGCCGCAGAGCGCTCCCCTGCCGATCATTACCCTACCATGAAGCAACGGCTGAAGACGTCCCCGATCCCCTCGAGCCCCCCAGCCCTCAAGTGTGCCCCTGCACTCCTTGGGAGTTGAGTCCACTTACAGTACCACCCACCAACAAGGCCGTAGGGCGCTGCACGTGTTGGTGACCGAACCGAGAAGGCCGGTAAACCACATCCTTTCCTCTCTCCCCCCCCTTCCAGCCTCTGACGGGCCTTTCGTGAGAAAGGACAATACCGTTTGGGTGGTCGCTGATCCGTTCGGATGCGCTTCCGATCATGACAGGTTCTGGAGTGCTGGTAGCATCCTTCCCTTCCTCTCCATGCCACCATACCTCGTTAGCGCCTTCTACATGTCTGCTATTCTTGTGCTGCTTCATGATGGTCAAGATGTCATGATGATTGATGTCAACCAATAGGCCCTAGTGCCCATCATCTTTGTTTCCCACGCTAGCGTCGTCGTTCCCCATCCGAGCTCGTGTTTTCTCAACCCTTCTACTCCGTACCAGACTTGTAGATCACGGATAGATGAGGGATAAGCTTAAGTCACGTCAGATCGAGTCTTGACTAAGTAGGTAGTTCAATCTGTCACCTGTTTGCCACATAGGATAAAATGCAAGAAGAAGGAACAGCGTATAAAGTTCATAAAAGTTGATTTCTCATGAGCCGTAAACTAAAAAGAAAGGGGGGAGTGAGAAAAGAAACCACCCCGTCATCAAAAAGTGTCAAGGTATCACACCACCATACACCACCCCATCCATCCCTATTGATCTTTTTTTATACAAATGCCATCTCCGTATGGTTTGCCTCACGCCAAATCTCTATCTTCAACATCGTCGCCATCTCCAGAGACGACAGGGCTACGGCAGCTCATACAGACTCTTCTTCCTCCCCTGTGGTTCCGCCACCACAATCGCCTCCTTGCCATCAATCTCCGCCATCTGATAATCCCCGCCCAATCCGCCGGGACTCCCATCCCACTCACTACTCGCCTTCCTCACAGTCATCATCCCAGGCGTCGCCGACATGTTATACGTCCCCGTCCCCATGGAGCTAACCGTCCCCGTACCCCCGTTGTGATTCATATTGTGAATATTCATCCCCCCATACGCGATCCGTCCGGTATGCCCAGTATTCGACCTCGAAAGATCGCTCGCCCCGCTGCTGCCGCCGTACCCGCCATTGATACTCGACCCATCGAGCTCCACGGGTCCCCGGCGAGACCTCTCCTTGCGTAGGTACCACATCACGCCCACCGCCACGAGCAGCGCACCACCCACACTCGCGCCGACACCCAGTCCCACAACAGCCACGTTCCCGATGCCCTTCTGCCCGCTATCTCCACTGCTTCCGGTATTCGTATCCGCTGTCGGCTGGCTGGCTTCCGCGCCGCCGGGTGTGGCGGGGATCTTGCTCGTCATCGTCGGCACAGCCGTCATCTCGGGCGTCTGCTGCGAGGGGTAATTGCTACCGCCCGTGATGCCGGCGCGTCCTGATCCTGAGGGCGTGGGCGTGGACTTGGCGCCCGTGTTGAGGGTCTGCACGGCGACGGCGTTGCCGGGTGTCGCGGCGATGAGGGGCCCGAAGATGGCGGGCGGCGTGGAACAGCATCTCGTCTTCTCGGCGGCGGATTCGCAGCAGAACTTGCCCGGTACGCCGAAGCCTTGGCTGTCGCATTGCCATACCTGAACACCGTTGAATCTGAAGTCGTATGCCGTGTTATTTTTCCTCGTGTCGGGGTCTGTTGTCTTTATGTTAGTACTCCTGTTCCTTCCTTAATCCAACCACCTCTCCATCTCAGATTCGCCAGTCTCGGTTCATGGTCTTTCCTGAAAGACTGTTCCCCTGTGTACTCGCAAAGGATTCTTCAAAGACTTACTTAGTACGCAATGCTGCGGGCAAATTGGACTCTGCCACGTCGGATCCGAACACGTTCCTCTCGCGTACGCAATACCCGTGTTATTCGACGTATCCTCAAGCTTGCATAGCCCATTGCTCAAACACGCATTCACGCTTCCGCAACACATGCTGACTTCGGCCTTGGGATCGCACGGGACGTCCAGACTCTGCACGCCGCCGGGGAAGAAGCACAGGTTCGCCGCGGCCCGGGCGCCTGTTACGAAGCCGCTGCTGCTGAGCAGCGTGAGCAGCACCGCTTTTGTCGTCGTCGTCTTCATGATTGCTGCTGTTGAAATTGAATTTGAGCCCGGTAAGAGAGGCCGGGAGTAGTTTGACTGAGCCAGTTGATGCCTTTTCCCTCCCGAACACGCTTGACCTCGCTTATACCAATGGTGGACGGAAGTCGATTCAGTGATAAGAATACGTGTAGTCGAGAGAACCAGCCTCTATTGTTGCGAAACAGTCGTAAACAATCGTTCAAAAGAGCCGCAAACGTGTCGATCGTACAAGGCGGGGATGCTTGATGACGAAAGGAACGACGAGTCTGAGGCTCCGGCCCCCAAAAGGCTGGTATGTTTGTTCGGGGAAAGGAGGTCGGAAAGGGAAGAGAAAGCCCGACGGCGAGGAGAATAGGTAGAGGGAGTGATTATGAGATGGAGGTGGTGGTATGTGTAGAAGAGGGGTGGGGGTGGGCGATGTGAGAGGAAGAGTAATAAGACGTTCAGTCAGGTATAATAGCTGGGCTGTGGGTGGTGGTGTGCCAACGTGTTTGAGGTAAGGCGACAACCTTCGCTCTTTCTCTTCCAAGGGATTTCGAAACAGGAACCAACTTCGAGAAGACAGAAAGACCAGACGGACCAGGGCAGTCAGTATAGAGAGAAGGGCAAAGATAAGTAGAAGGCTCTTCGATCCTCCCCCGTAGGATTAAGATTACCTCCACGAGAAGGCGCAGTGTTTAAACAAGAAGAAGAACAAGCTGAAAATGAGTGGAAGGGGGGTTTGGTTCTTTCTGCTCGGGTTTCGTAGAGATGGAGAGGGAGAGAAAACGTAATCAACACGTTCTCATCTTCAGAGGAGGGGGAGAAGGAAAGCAGGAAGCAAACAAAAAAGGAGCGAGAAGAAGTTGCAAAGAAAGTCCGAAAACCTTCCCTCCAAACGAACGAGAGAAGAGCGGCGCAGCCAGACCTTAAGAGAAGTCACATATCCCAAACTCCCCTCCACGGCAGTTTGGATCCGTGCTTCCTCTCTCTCTCTCTCTCTCCACCACATCTGCCCCATACCCAGAGTTCGCCTCTTGGATCGGTCTCGTGAAGAAAAGTTGCCCAGGTCCCAGGAGTGAAGTAGGGGGGGGGAAGAAAGGTCCCGTTCTCCACGAACATCTCGCCGGCAGCACGCCGACCCGGGGGGGTCATACTACCATGCCACTTTACAACTCTTCACTGATACTATGTAATGTGTAAGTAAGCCAGCCCAGCCCAGCCGCAGCCGCAGCCGCACCCAGACAAGACCATACTGCGTACAGAACGTACACAAAAGACGGTGGATCCCATCCTCCAAGAGCCAAGCCGTGGTGCTTGTCCTGCAGCGCCCAGCGTCCCAACTTTGAGGGAGAGACCGGGGTGGAGGGGCAGACGATTGACTCGATTGACTCGTCCCATGAAGAAGAGGCCCCCCAGACCTGGCCTAAAGAAGCAGTCAAAAGACAGGAAAGAGAGAAAAGGCGACCAGGGATCATGGTGTCAGCGACGGGTAACGCCGTAGCGCCATCTGTGGGAACTAACAACCCAGGCCCATGGCCTAGTTTCTGCCCAGCAAGGCCAGCCATCGTCAATGCCGTTCCAACTCCTTCAGCAGCTTTCCCACCTTCTTCTCTCTCTCTCTCGCACCAGTGAGTGTATCTGTAATTGTGGCATCTTTTCAGGGTCCATGACTCGCCGCAGGGTTTCCTGGCTGCCCAGCACCGCAAGCATCCGCCCCACGCGCGCGTCTGGTTTCAGGTTATCTGCCGCTGCGACCTTCTCTCCAAGAAACTCAAGACTCAAGAATCCCAAGTTTGCCAACACGAGGCCGGCCGAAGCTGGTTGCAGGAACCTGCTTTTCTTCCATAAGCTACGGATACCCATCCGTACGGAGTACAGAAAGATCATACCTCGATTCGGCCTGTTGTAAACTTCGTGCTGCCATGGTCGGAATCGAATCCTCCAACAAGGATTCCACGGGCCTTTCTAAAGACACACAGACTACGTCAAACATCACACTCAGAATCCCGCCATCGGAAACCTCAAGAGACTCATATTCCTCGTGTCCCCCTCACGCACTCTTTTATCCCCATTCGATCGATTCCGCCCAGTCCTCCAGGCCCCTCCATCCTCTTCAGCCGCGCCGGACATGGGTCCGTCGTAGATAGAGTCATGGTTCAACACCACCGCACACATACGGCGCCTTGGCGTCCGTATACCATATAACTCCATGGTCGAATCCACCGGTCTTTCCTTTCGCCTCCCCCTCACCCAAGCGAACGCTCTACGATGGTTCAGGAGAGCCAGGGCAGGCCCCAAGAAAGAGCGAGACTTTCTCCCTGGGTATCGCCTTGCCTTATTTGCACTATGCAGCTCCAAAGCCAAGATTCGCTCGCTTAGAGTAAAGTATTGACTCTCGGCAACATCTAACGATTCCCATACGGATAGACCCATACATGACATACCCAGCAAGACGCGGGAACAGCCACTGCCACTGGGCAGAAAAAGAAAACCCACCTCCCCTCCCCTCCCCTCCCTCGACTCGAGGGTCCGCTTCTCTCTAGCATCCATGATCACTAACCACACAAAATGCCATTCCTCTCTCTCCCTCCCCATACGGCTTAGTGCACCAAACCCTCCCTCCTCAGCCTTGCATCGGTTTCTCCGGGGGGTGTGGTCGCCCGGTAGTCTCAGAGAAAGAGCACGCACTCTATTCTTGGTGAATGCTGGGTATAATACATGAGGAACTGTAGAAAAAGGCAAAAAAGAAAAAAAGGCGTCTTGTGAATTACTCCTGCGTCCCCTTCCCTCCCCATCCCATCCTCTATTCCTCAAACCCCGGACTCGCCACCCGTTGTTTCCTTCCCAGTTCCGAGTCAAAAGACGAGAAGGGGAACGGGCCAAGTGTGTGTATGTGTATGTGTATATGTCCTATCCGTCATGTCATATCCGTCGTCTTGTCATCTTTGTCATTTCCGTATTCCATCAACCCCGGTTTTCCTCCCTTTGGCCCTTTGCATCGTATGTAATAAGTCTCTTCGTTTTCGCATAGGGGCGATAGATTTCCTCCAGAACCCCGTGTATTGTCGTGTCGTCAACGGGGCAGCCCGTTCCCATCTTCCATCCCACCTCGCCGGTCAGGCGGCGGCGACGACTCGCGAGCGAGCATGTGCTCGTCTAGTGCCCCACCAAGCATTACCCCTGTCTGTCGTTCCGCCTCACACACAGCTGCCTGGACCATCATACGGTTCACGCCGCAACATCCTCCTCGTCGAGGGGTTCAACCCTGACGAGAATTTCCTCCAACAGCCCCTCGAGGAACGTGCCAACGTCCCTACCCATACCCACGGGCTCCGCCTTGTCGTAGTGGTCAATCTCTTTACACACATGAGCGAGCTTATATACGAGCTTCCGCAGCTTCTCGTGAGCCGCCTCTGCTCGTTGCTGCTTTGGTGTCACCTGGTTCATGGCCACGAGGCTAGACGAACCCTGTTGAGGTCGGAATGCCTGTTGCAGCCTAATTTGTCTCCTCTTTAGCGCCTCCTCGAGTGCAGGGAAAATGACATCGTTCAAGGCGTCCAGCTCCCCATTGGGGTTAGACGGCGCTGGCGGGGGAAAGGACGAAGGAGCCGCGGGTTCAGGAGTAGGTGTCTGCGTCTTTGAGGGCAGCGCGTACGCCTTCGGTGGTGGAGGCGGCGCCGCCTGTCCAGACGGTTGGCGATATTGCCCATTCGGAGTTTGACTCGGTATCCTGACCGGCGTTTGTTGTGCCTGCGGGCTGCCGCGGTATGGTGGGATTTCTGGAAGAGTAATCGGTGCAAACTTGTTGTTTGGCCGAGGCCCATGGAGAGGGGGCCGCGGGGGTGTAGCATCGTCGAGGTGTTGCAAGTCGGCGGGCTGAATGACAGGGCCTAGACTCATCAAGCCCATGTCCTTCTGCAACTGAACCTGCAATTCTCGGTCGTAGTCCGGAGATTGGCTGACCGGGACGGCAGGAGGAATCAATCGAGAGATGGGCCGCGGCGTCTCTGGACCCCCTCCTCCTCTTTGCAACTTCTCAGGCGACATTGGAAGAGGCACCTTGGCCGGCGACTGGGGCGCAGGCGCAACTGACGGTACTGGCTTCCGTTGCGGCGATGCCTGTCGAGAGGTCCCCGTGTTGGCACTAGCCGCCTTGAGGGTATCAGAGGCGATGGCGAGGTCTCGGCCGAAGTCGCGAATCTTGGTCGGACTGCTGTCTCTCGAACGCTCTCCGTAATCATCTATGCTTTCCGTAGATCTCGCCGCTCTGGCGTTAGTGGCAGACTCGTCCAGGGCACCAAGTCCGGGACGAGGAACGACGCCGCCGCGATCTCCCACAAGCCTCACTGTGCCGAAATCCCACATGTCCTCGTCGACCTGCCGGCGCTCGTAGTATTCTTCGCCCCCTTGGTCACTCTCGTCATCGTCGCCCTTGTGCGTCGCAGCCCACCGGCTGTGGCGCTCGATGAGCTCGGTTAGGTAGCTCGTTTTCTTCGCGCGGCGTATAAACGGATGCTTGAGCAGGTCCTTGGCCGTAGGCCGGTCCTTGGGGTCCCTCTGCAAACACACCTCGATGAAATCTTTGAATGCTTTTGTAAAGTTTCCTTCCAGCCGTGGCGGAGGGTTCTTGGGGATTAAAAACAACACCTTCATGGGGTGAATATCAGCATATGGTGGCTCGCCGTTGGCAAGCTCCAGCGCCGTGATACCAAGCGACCAGACGTCAGCTTTATGATCGTACCCTGACTGCTTGATTACCTCGGGGGCCATCCAGAAGGGTGTGCCGACGAAAGTATTCTTCTTCGTCATGGTAGCCGAGAGCTGACCCGAAACGCCAAAATCCGCGAGTTTAACCTGCCCGTTGGAGCTGAGTAGCACATTGGCAGCTGGATACGTGTGTTAGCTCCAGGAAAATAGCAAAAGGTGCGCATTGCAAAGTGATCAACTTACCTTTGACATCGCGGTGCAGCTTCTTGTCCGTGTGCAAGTAATCGAGACCGAGTAGCAGCTCGCGAATAACGATGGCAATGTAGTCTTCGCCAATCAGACCTGGCTTCATGAGGTCTGCGCAGCTTCCACCAGAACAAAACTCCATGACAATCCATAGCTCCGCCCCCTTGGCATACGAGCCGTAGTATTTCGTCACATAGGGGGACTGCAGTTCGGACAGGATGGCGATTTCCTGGATAATGTCTTCGACCTCATCCTCGGCGCTCTCGATATCAATAATCTTAATGGCTACGGCATGACCGGTGCGCTTGTCGACTCTATACGTGTACGAGTTACAGTCAGTCCTCTGGTGCTTCTCGCTGGAGAGGGGAGGGGAATTGGACGGTACTGACCCCTTGTAGACCTTGCCAAAGCTTCCTCCACCTAGACAAATCCAGTGTATTAGCAACATGCCGCCTCAAGCACGGAAGCGGCGCGCATACCGATGCAGTATTCCTTGGTGTAGAGCAGCTCGGGATCAAGCGCCTCGTTGCCCTCCTCGATATCCCTATCGCGATCGCCCATGATTACGGTCTAGCGCTGCGAAAGGAGGGTGGGGTGTTCCCAGCAGAAAGGATCGGTCGTTCAATTGACGCCGCGCAACAACAGAAGGCTGACCTGTCGGGAGCTGTCGCCTGTCGCGAAGGAGAGGATCGCGGGGTTGCGAGGGGTCCGAAAGTTCGTCAGCGCGGTGGGATTGGCGGTAGTTCGGCGTCGGCGCGGTGGTGGTTCGTCTCTGATCCGATGCCTGCTGTCGTCAGGCAGAGAAATGTTCGGTTGGCGGGAAATTGACTTCTCGGGCTGGAAAGTCTCTTTTTCCCTTGGTGCTCGGGCAGCGGGCAGCGAGCAGCGGGCAGCTGGTTGAAGAGGGGATCCTGGAGTTGAGGGCGAGCGACCTGAAGAGGGACAGAGGCGGTGGGGGACGACGGATACGGCTTGTCGTCGTCGAGCTGAGGTAGAAGCGATTGAGACCGGGCTAGGTAGTCACAGGTGGCCCCCGAGAAGGCTGGTTTTGAAGGCCCAAACTAAGAAGAGAGAGAAAGCGATCTGGTTCAAGGCGGGCGATTAGCAAAAAAGGTGCTAGAGACAAAGTCGGCCGGAGCCTAACGGTGATTAGTTCCCAAGGGGGCGGCGTCAATCGTACGTGGGCTCTTGTCGCGTGTCGAATGTCTCGTCTCTCCTTTTTCTTCAAGATGCAGAGACAGAATGACGAGGTAAACAAGGGGAGGGGGAAACCACAACAGTAGCAGTGAGTAGGTAGGCGAGGTAGGTAGGTGAGGATGAGAGAAAAAAGTTCCAGAGGTGGTGGTGAGACACTGTAGCGGGCCGCTGTAATTCGCGTTCCTCGCGAGTCGGTGGATTTGGTAGAGCCAAAGCAAAGGGAGAGAGGGAAGGAAAGACGTCAGTGCCACGGGCCACGGTACTAGATGAAAGTCCGTAGGCACAATAGAAACAGCAGGGGATATTCAAGAGACCTACAGAGTACGGATAGAGATGGGCAATCTCAAAGTATGGCAAGGGAGAGCCGCGCAAAAGAGAAAGCGTCGTGGGGTTGCGGTTGGTACCTGTGCTTTGGTCCAAGAGAACGACGGACGGGAATCTGATGTTTGGGCACACGAGGCAGAGTGTGGGGTAGCAAGAGACGGTACCAAGCCAGACCGAGACCAAGCAGTCAGGCCTCTAGACGGTTGAAAGGCCACAAAGAAGAGGGCGGTGGTGTGGCTGTCTTTGCGTCGTCTTCGCTTTCTTGAATGTTGTCTTGGGATGTTGTCAATGTTTGGGGTGTGGTCTTGGTGTTGGTGCTAAGGTAAGGTAGTCCGGGGCTTGGGCTTTCGTAGGTACCCAGGTAGGTAGGTACCTTGAGATTTGGACTGTTTTGGTAAGATCGACTTCCCAAATACATATGAACAGAAATGCGACGTTCCAGGCGCAAAGAAATACTGAATCTTAAGGTGTCCGTAAGGCAGATTGGAATGGCCAAAGTAGGGTAGAAACAGAAACAGGAGGTGTCTACCTTATTGGACCTCCCATCGCCCGTTGTTTATGCCATGATCTGAAATGGTAACCGAGGGGTCGGTTCACCAGCAACCACTGCTGTTGATGTCAATTGGGTTCCAAGGTTCCCCTCATCCCACCTCAAATATCCCCCCTGCTATCCGTATGGTCCTCGAGATGGCCCTGTCCAGTGAAAACGTCAGCGACCTCTGGCAGTCAAAACAATAGAATCCCGTAAGGTACCTTACTGCGCAATGCATTATCGGCAACGTAAGCGAGCGTGCACAGATCACATCTTGCTTTGCTTATCAAATGGCATCGCACCTCACAGAATTGACCCAAACGCTGCCAACCAGACATCCATCTCCCACCTCTCCCTTCACCATCTCACCATCTCACCATCTCAGCTTCAACAACACCAACATCAATATAGGTACTAGCCCCATACCTAACAAGACGAGAGCAACCCACCACATCCAATCACCCCTCCATTCATCTCGCATGCAGTGACACGTCCCGTCCAGGAACCCGTCCGTCATCCCCCTCTGATTGGTTGCCCTCCAACCGGCGCCACCACCGATGCCCAGGTGAGCCAAGCACGCTTCCCAAAGATAGTTCATGCTCTAGCCTAGTGAAACACCCACATCTCTCAGCCCAAGACATCTCTACTTTCAGACTTCGACCTGTCTTTGTTCCTGTGGCTTCTTCTTTTGGTGACCTTGCCGTCGATTCCGTTCAGCCCTGAGTGTCGGTATCCACTAATACTTCTACACTGAATACGGCAGAAGAGGCTGGAATTGATTGGCATCGGATCGTTGGACGTTGATACTCGATTCATTACACGCGATAGGGAGACATGCGCGTCAAGTCATTCTCTAAATGCGCGTCTTAATGATTCAAACCGTATCACAACGCGACCAGCATAGCTTTCGTTTCCCTGTCTATTGATGCCGTCTCTGTGTTAACAAACGTCTACCTACGGTGGATGGCCGTCCAAATCTTCCGGCCCGCTGTTTGACTCTGTTGAGCTACCCGTGGTCCTCGATAAACTACGTCCTTCCATGCCTGCCTGCCTGCCCTCGCCGGATATCGTGGTATGTATGAGAAGAGCCCAAACGAACAATGTTGAAAGAAGGCTTCCTTCCGCCTGTCCAGTTCCGATTCTATCGGCCATGCCCTGGCCCTGGCCCTGCTTGAATAAATGCACCTTGCCCGTAACCGACGCTTCTAGTCCTCAATGAACTCAATCATTACGGTGCCGTTCTTGAGGCCGGCTTCCATGATGGTCGTGTCCAACCCGTCGCTCAAGTCTTGGCCCTGCGGCATACGCTTCAATTCAACCTCAACCCCTTCCTTGCCCTCGAGGGGCTCAGCCTTGAGCCACTCATAGATGCGTCTGACCGGGTCGTCCAGATTGAACCGACGGATAACACGTCCAGTAGGGTGTCGGAATTGTATCCTCGTCGTCGTTGCCGGGTTGTTCTCTGGCTCCGTGTGCGGCTTGTCGCTCGCGATCTTGGCCCAGGCGCTCTGCGCTGCTGCCGGCTCAGCAGGGGGGGTAATGCCGCCTGCTGCCTCTTCGACTGGGGAAATGCCCTGGCCTCGGCCACTGGACGAGTCTGACTTGGTCAGCGCATCGGGATCGAATACGCTCGTCTTGGGCTTGGAGCTGCTGCTGCTACCGCCGTTGGACGCCGCAAGACTGTTCTGCAATGCCATCTCGAGCATTTCGTCCTCCGTCATTCGGTCGACATCGACGGTCTTGGGGCGTGGCGCTGCTTGATCCACTACGGGGTTCTTGCTGTTCGCCGCCAAGCTATAGCGGTCCAGGAACTCGGCCAGCTGCGCGTGGAAGTCAGATGCGCTGGGGAACGGTCTTCCACTCCAGACCTTGACCTGCTCTCCCGTTCTCGGATCGATGATAGCGACATGCGGATAGTTGTCGGGGTTCTCGTGGCCGGTGCCGTGGAAGTAAAAGTTGATGTACTGCTGTGCTGCCATGGCGTCCTTGTCGTACTGCAGGAAGATGAAGGCATCGTCCAATAGCCTCCTGATAGCCGCATCTTTCCAAATATCCCGATTCAAGGCTTGGCAGTTGAAGTCGCTCATGTCCTGGAGGTTAACCAGAATCCACTTCTTCTCGTCCTTGCCCTCCTGTCTCGCCTCGTCCCACTCCAGTCTGGACATGATGTCGTAGGGCGGCCGAAACAGCTCTGCCAGTCTCTGGGCTCGCGTGCCGCCTTCCGTTGCAGCGGGTTGGGCGGGCTGGGCGGCAGCTGGGCTGTCATCATCCCAAATGGACAGGTTATGAGCAAAGGGGTTTCCACCACCAGCTGATGTCCAGAAAGTCAGCATGGCAAACCCTAGGGAGTAGACATGGCCCAATACATACCTCGAGCTGCCCTGGCGGCTTCTCTCTGTCTCATTTGTGCCCGGATGATGGTGTCCATGTCCATACCATCGTCACCGTCGTAACCTCCAACCAGCGTCTCGGTGGTTCTGGCGATGGGTGATCTGACATCATCATGGCCACCGCCAATTCCAGCGCCGCCGCCACCACCTCCTCCAGGACCACCGCCGTAAAGTTCCTCTTGTAATCTCTTGGCCATGGCGGCATCCTCTTCCTCTTGGGCACTTCGGGCAATGGCCGCCACCTGTTCGTTTGCCGCAATCTCGGAGTCGTCGTGTCCAAAGTTATCGTCCATATCGTCCACCGTCATGGCAGTATCGCCATCGTCATCACTATCTATGTGAATGACCCCACGCTCATCCTGCCGTCCAACATTCGGTCGGGTGCTCGAGGGCACTGGGGGCGCTGTCGAAGAGGTGGCGGCTGGCTGGTTGAAACTGCTCTGAATGTCGGGGTTCTCGAAGAAGAGCTGTATGGCCTGCTCCAGATTGTTGTTGGTCATCTCCAGGAAGCCGCGAGCGGCCTCCGGGCTGGCTGCCGTAATGGCGACGAAGTTGGAGATATCCTCGTCCATGGCGAAGGTGTGCGCTTAGCGGTGTTAAGGTCGCTGAGAAGAGTTTGGCTTCGTGCGTGGCTTCGTGAGATGTCCTTCAGCAGATGGTACCGGCCAGCAATCAGTCAAAAGATATCTTTTTTTTTCTGGTGGCGGTCAGAAGAGTGAATGAAGAAGGGTCGCTGAAGGTGGGAGACGGATGGCACCTCTGCCCCACCTTGAACCGAAGGTGCTGGAGTCTGGCACGGGGCGGAGGGGTAGCTGCAGGTCACCGTCGGGAGCGTTCTTTGGGTCTAAATTGTCTGGCCCCGTCAAGTGATGAAGTCCAAGGCGGTTTCCAAACAGACAACTTGAAAGAAAGTCGATAGCTTCAGATTCAGCTTCTTGTTGGGGAAGGAAAGGCAAGGCTGGTTTGGTTGGTTTGCGCCGCCACTGATCTGAGGACGGGATGGTGTTGCGGGCTTGCCCCGGCGCGTGTTAAGGCAACTGAGTGCAGGCACGGGTGGAAGCGCAGGGCAGGTGCTGCTATCAGGCCAGTGCCACCCTCAAGGCGTCCAACTCTGTGACGCAACCGCCGGTCGAGCCTCGGAGCCATCCTTCCTTCCCTGGGCCTGTCTCGGAGAAATGGCGGAATGTTGATGCGATGAGGTGATTTACTGCGCCACGAACACCAAGGTGCTCAATCTCGTGTGGCTGATCTTGTGGCTTGTCCTCAGCCACACAAGAAGCTGTTTGTCTTGAAGAGCATCCAAGGCAGAGCATTGCAGCCCGCTTCTTTCTTGCTCTGACTATAGGCACAGGTCCGTCTCTAGACTCATCCTGCCTCGGCCTTCCATTTCTATCAACATCAAGATATGAAGATATAGCTTTTGCTTTTGGTTTTGCCATCTCAAGAAACAGATATGTAGCTGAGCGTCGCGATGTCCCGCACCCACAAATTTCAAGATGTAGGAATCTTACTACCTGCGAATAGGCCCCTGTCAAGGAAAACTATCATTTAGGCTTCCTGTAGTCTGCCGCACTATTTAAAGGTAACTAGCCGGTGTAGTCTGTCATGGATCAGAGGATTCACCCAAGCTTCGAGGCAGCAGCACCGGGACTAGACATGAACCTCCCTGGCTTGCGACTCCGAGCCGGTGCCATCCATCTATACGTAACCAACCTTAGCTACATAAAGTGCGCTTCAGAATTGTCTCATTGGTTCTGCCCTCTTTCCAGTATCTCTGATGTGTACACCTACGAATCATTTCCGCGAAATCAGTAGCACATTGAGAGGAAGGTTAGCGTCATTGTAACAGTCATTCCAGTAAAGAGCAAGTTCTAATATAGGGGTATCAACACCCCGCGAGCCATATCCTGCCGCCGCGCGGCCAAAAACATCCATCTCTCCTGGAGAAGTAGGAAGGTATCTTCTCCCCTCCCTCCTACTTCTCCAGCTCCGCGAGGATCTCCTTGAGGTGTTTCTGCACCTCAAGGGACCTCTCAGCCCCCAATGCCTTCTTCACCATCTCCACAAACCCCTTCCTCTCCTCCGCCGCCGCCGCTCCCTCCCCAAACACCCCACGCTGGATGGCCTTGAATACCCCGCCAATGGCGAGGACCCGCATCGTACGCTGGGCCTCGGTACCGTTGTCGACGGACTCGGGATCCAGGCTGCGGAGGTACGCCAAGGCAACCTCCTTCTCGTTGCCGACAGGGGTGCTGGAGGCGGGGGCAGGCGCAGCCTCCATCAGGTCCTTGACGGACTCGTACCACACCTCCCGCTTGATGCCCTCGAATTTGGCGTTGTCGAGGTATGTCTTGAGAAGGTCAAAAATTTTCTTGAGCACGGCACTGGGGTTCTCCTTGATATCCTTGCGGTTATAGCCCCGCGCGACAGTCTCAATGCCGTTGACGGCCGCCTTACGCGTCGCGTCGCCGGAGCTGTCGACATCCATCCGGTCCTCGTCGATGAAATCGTCCAGAGGTCCGCTCACAATGGTGGAGATAGTCTCGAGAAGATCCAGGTCATCGCGCTGCTCTGCAAATTGCCAGAGAGCCTTGAAGGCGTGCGGGCGGTAGTCCTCGTTGTTTCTCTTAGCCTCGCGAATCGCAATCTTTTGCTGCTGCGCGGCGATGGTCGAATCGTTCTCCCAGAGAGCCTTGCCCTTGCCGACGAACTGGGGGAAGGACTCGAGAACCCTTTCCTTTCCGGGGAAGGTCTTGAGCGCGAGCGCCTTGTCGAGAACGGGCCAGATGAGCTTGAGATTGGCCTCGGACATTTGTCCCCCAGTAGCATCGCTAGAGGCAACAACGGCCTTGATCATGCTCGCGATGCTGAAGGCGGCGGTATGCTGAAGGTTCCATCGCGGCGCCTCGAGGCCTCTCTTGATGAAGCCTACAATTTCGGGGACGTAGCGCGCGACGGTACGAGAGCTGCCGCCGTGCTGATTCCAGACTTCGTCGAAGCACTTTCGGGTATACTCGTCGGTGTCGTGCATGCCCATGTAGGTGAACGGGATGAACTTGGCCGCCAAGGCGTTGAAGTGGTCGGGTGCCAGCTTGGAGACACCGAGAACAACGTCGGATACCTTGGCGCGGCGGGCCTCGTCTTCGCTGGCAAAGTAGAATTCGGTAAACTTGTCGACGAGCCGCTCCTTGGATGCATCGGGAACGATGCGCATCAGGTATCCCGCGGCTCTGGCATAGCCCTTGCTGACTTCGTCGTTGCGGTCGAGTGCTTGCTTCTCCATAATCTGCATGAACTTTGGTGATACCGGCTTGAAGTCGACGGCGTGGCGCATGACCAGGTCGCCAATCAGTCTAGCACATGCAATCTTGGTCGGCATGCCAATGGCGGTCTTGATGATGTCCTCGAGCTTCGGCGCAAGCTGCTTCATTCCGTCGGCGTCCAGTTGTCGGAGGCAGTTGTCGATGGCTTCCGAGATTGGCGATTGATTGACCCACCTAGCTCTGAGCTTATCAAGCTGGTCACGGGAGTCCTCGCTGACCTTCTGGTAAGCGTAGTTGATCTGCTCTGGCTCGATTGTGCTATGAAGGCCCAGGAGAGGAGGGATGAAGTCGACAATGAAAGGCTTCAGATTGGGGCCACCCTTCTTAGTGATGTCGATAATCGTCTTGAGCGAAAACATCTTGACGTCGTCGACACCGCTCTCGAGACCGCTGGGCGAAAGGAGGAAACGGAGAGCCTGCTTCAGCATAGCCTGCGCTGACGACGAGGATCCACCCTCTTCGAGTTGACGGACAATAGTGTTGGTCAGACCCATGCACAGCTTGAGAGCAGACTCTCTAACGGATCCCTTGACATCGTCAAGCACCTTCAGTGCCGCAGTCCAGATCTCGGCATAGTACTTCTCATACTTGTGGAAGGGCTGTCCGGAAATCAGGTCGGAGATAGCACCGCAACTGGCCTGTCGGACGCGCCACTCCTTGCCAAGGACGTTCTTCAGGAGGTCCTGCATGATGGCGTCGAAGTGCTCGCCGATCGTCTCGTTCGGGTTCTTGACCAATGCCTTCCAGATGTCATCCATGGATCGTTGAACGTTGGAGTTGGGGTCGAATCGATATCGGAACAGCTTAGGGTAAAGCTTAGGGTCGACCTCTGACTCGGAGAGGATATTGCTGAGACCGAAGCGGCCAAAGGCAGATCTCGTAGACCAGGTCGCGGCGTTCGTCGCGAGCGACATGAACTTATAGACGAGACTCTGGTCACCGACTTCGTTCGCCAAACTGACAATATCCTTGTACGACGTGACCGACTTGCCCTCACCTGTAGGCAAAGCGCCGGGTTCGAATAATTCCGTCTCGTCCTCGACCTTGATCTGCGTGGTATTTCCGGTGAAGGCCGAGACCAAGTCCTTGACAAGATCCTGCTTCAGTCCTTCGTCGCCCTTCTCGTACACCAGGGACAGACCGCGGGAAGCCGTCTCCTGCACCAACTCGTCACGCGCACTGAGCAATCTCATGAAAGCGGCCTGAGCCTCTCGAAGACGGGACTGGACCTCGTCGAGATGTCCGCAGTACTGAACGACGCAGAAGAGCCAGATGCCAGAGGCCTTGAGCAAGCTGGGTTTTGTCGTCTTGCAGTCGCGGAACAGCTTGTCGAGCACGGCGGTGATTCTCTGGCTGCGCTTGCCCTTTCTCCAGGGACCGTCGGTGCAGTCAACGTTCATGGAAAGCTTGACAAAGTCAGAGTCCCAGCAGGCAATAGCGGCAGTGATGGCCTCGCCGACGGTGAACTGAATCTCAGTCTCCTTTCTGGAATGGAGTCCGAAAAGACTCTTGAGAACGCTGTCTATACCTGAAGTCTTGCTAGACGGGTACAGCAGGCCGTCTTCGGGAGCGGCCTCTTCATTCGGCTCGTTGAATGCCAAGGCAAGGCGGCCGAGAGCAAAGATGGACTTGTCGCTTCCTGCGTTCGCATTCTCCGTGAGTCTCTCAATCACATAATCCGCAGTAAGGTTGTTAACGTTGTCCGGAATATACTGTGAAAGTCCCGCGGTCCAAAGCTCGCCGTAGCATTCAAGGATAGCATTCTCCAACGTCGGGCCATGGCGCGATTTGTCCATGAGCATCTTTGCCGGAAGGTGAACGTCGATCGGAATAGGAAGACCGTAGTACACGGCTCTCGAAAAGATGTGGCCGAATGCTTGCAGGGCTCCTTCGACGCCATTGGCGACCGCTCCAACGTGCTTCTCCCACCCCCAAATCATCGCCTTGAGATCTCTCAGGAACTTTTGAATATTCTCGTTCCTCGTCTGGTTGGAAGCCGCCTCGGGAATCGCCAGGTCCACCTTATTAAGGGGATGAGGAAGGAGAATTCCGACGGCTTGCGCGGCGGCAGCACGGGTGTGTCGGTTGTTTGATGCGATGCACTTCTGCAGAACCCATGCCGAGGGGGCAATGTAGTTGATAGTGCCAGCGGGCGCGAGTGATGCGACATCAACCATGGACTTCAGGCAGCTCTCAACGACGCGGTCGGTTCCATCCAGGTTCTTCAGGTAACGAACGCCGTCGAAGCAGATCTTAATAAAGAGACCAATGTACTCCGGCTCGACGGATCGGAAGTAGGCTCTAATGGTCTCCCGGGTCTTGACGTCGTTCCGAACAAGAGTGTCAAGCTGGGAACTCCAATCAGGGACCAGAGGAAAGTCCGGAAGCGCGGCGACGAACAGGGCTCTCTTGACGTACTCGACGGCAACAGAGTAAGCCATCATCTTTTCGCCCTGGAAGTTCTGCATCGTGCGGTCATCATCAAAATCAAGCTTGGGAGGCGCTGAGCTGCTCCACTCGTCACTTGAGATCTCGTCAGAAATCTTGTCGCAGAAGAAGTACGTCATGAGTTGGATCCAATCCGGCATCTTGTGCGCCTCGGCGTCCCTGTACGTCCAGGGATCCAAGCCCTTTCTGCCTTCCTCGACGACCTCGGTGCGCTCCGACTTGCGGCCGGCAATGGCCAGGATATCGATCCATCTGCCTCGCACATCCCATGATGCAATGGTCTGATTCGCCCACTTGACGGCTGAGAATCTTGCACTCCGCACGGCAGGGTTCTCCTCAGGGAGATTCATGTGGTGCAGAAGCAGAGAGATGAGGCTAATCATACCACTGCCGCGGCCGTCGCCACTGACTGTCTTTGGGTCGAAGCTTCTGGTCAGTCCCGAAAGTGAACCCTCAATGGCAGAGACCGCCTCCACAGTAGGATCCTCGGACATGGATCTAAAGAGCCAACCGACGAGGTGCAGCTTGTCTTGTGTGCTGGATGCACTTCCTGCACCGAGAACACCAAGTAAATCGTAGGCCATGGACCGAAGCTTCTCTTCGTCTGCCGTCAGTGTCCGTGAAACAGGCCAGCCCTGGTCTTCCACGTAAGTCCGCATCTTGTCGATCAACTTGGGACCGATGGTGAAGGGGGCCTGGGTCGGTCCGATGTTGGCGCACCAGTTGAGAAAGTAAAATAGAGCTTTGTGAAGTCTAGTACGCTCCAGGCCGCTGGCTGCTTGTAAATGAGCTGGCGCAATGGATGAAGTCTCTGTACCAAAGTCGAGCGTTACGACGTTCATGATGTTATCCTGCATTGTCGTGGCAAGCTTCGATTTCGAAAGCAGAGGGAGAATCTTGATTCTGTGGGGCGCAGGAAGTCGGGCATGTGCATTATACAACTCCTCAATAACCGACGCCTTCTCGAAATCGATTGTGATTCTTTTCAGGATGTCTTCTCCGGCCTGTGAGACTTGGTAGTCGGGGCTCGCTGCAGCAGATAGCGCAGGCAAGAGTCTTTCCTCGTCTTTGAAAGCACCGCTAGCCAAGAGCTGAGCAATCTTGCGCCGGAGGGCCTGCATGTTCTGGAATGCAGCTGCGGTATCGCGCTGCTCGGGCTTCAGGAAGTCCAGGTCCGCTGCAAGCAGGGCCGGGTTCATTCTCTCAAAATCCTGTCGGGTTGGGTTCGAGCCACCCGGGATTCTGAGGAGCAACACCTTACCCAGCCATCTTGCGACGAAGAGGGCGTCTGCATCTTTGGAAAGACCGCTAGCTTCTCTCAAGGCCACGTCTTCTTCGCTGCCGCGTGATGGTACCTGGATATCGGGAATGATCTTCAAGAGAACATTGAACATGGATGATTGGGTGGCGGCATGGTTGGGTGATGAGATGCCCTTTGCCACTTTGGGGAACAGATGACGTCTTTCGTAATCCTCGAGACGCAGGATGCTATGCTGGATGAAGGAAATGTCTAAGACGCGAAGAATAGGTGAGTCGACCTCTTGGTATTGGTCGATGAGCTTCTCAACCGGAAGAACGATGCTATGTACACCGTTAGCGCCCACACTCAAATCCTGGAAGACGCGGAAGACAAGGAAATTCATACCTCGGGTGTATGATCAAGCCTTTTAGTTTACCGGCAAATGTAATCACCTAACTCGAACGTCAGAGTTGTAAATAATTATGTGAAGCTTGTGGTGGATTCTCACCTCAGTGCGGACTGCAGGATAGTCACTCTTGGCCTTGAGTAGCAGCGCGCACAGGTATTTGCCCAACAATTCGTTCAACTTGGCCTCGTTGTTTGACGCCTCGAGAAGCCGAATCTGAACGGTCCCCACGAGGCGCTTCTCCTTGGCCTCGGGAGATTCGCCAGACATCTTGAAGAAGCTGTCGCAGCGTCGGATTTGGGTTGATGATGAGAGATGATGATGGAGAGAGAGATGTGGGGGTACTTGTAAATGTACCTGACGTGTGTGCTGTAGGAAGAGTCGACGTTGCTTCCGGTTGCCTGAGCTGATTAAGCTTGGTGTCCGAGTGGTTCCAGAAATTCCACAGAAAACGGAACGGAACAGGGGGAGAAACAGTTGGGGGCGGCAACTTACCTCCGCCACAATGTGGCCAATGTTTGCTCCGAAACCGGTTTAGCGAGTAAACGCCGGAGATGTTTTCGAGAGACTCCGAGACAGAAACAAACTGAAAAGGCGGGTGCTACCCAGCTTCAAAGTGTATGGTCACACAAGGCGAGAGCTCTCGCTGGTTTATTTCTGCACCGTCCTATTTTGATTTTTGGTTGTATTTCCGTACAGCGTGTCATGAGAGGTAGACAAGGTGACGTGGAGTTAATGCGGGTCTACTCAATATTCTTCTTGATTACACGAGGCGAGAGCTCTCGCCATTTCACTTCTGCCTCCCTAAGGATATGGCCCTACAGTATGAATATGCCTAGAGAGTTGAACGATGCAAGGTGAGGGGGGGTTGGTACAATTCTTCTAAGCAGCCATCACTTAATAATAACAGGCGAGAGCTCTCGCCATTGTAGTTATGTACTATCTTTTTTTGGGATTTCCTTATCAGTACGTTAGAGATGTAAGCAAGGCCAAGCAGAGTTAAGGACGAAAAGCTGGTTTCTTCTTGACAGGCGAGAGCACTCGCCGTCTCAGTTCAGTGCCGTCCTATCTTGATTACGAATAATCTTGTCAGGATGTGTGAGGGAAACAACAAGACAAGCGAAGTGCATTCAGGGTCTTCCGGGTGATCTTTTCTTGATCACACATAACATGCGAGTGTTTTATCCTCTCGGAGTTCACATTCGGCCGCTTCTGTCTTTAATTATCGGGATTCAGTTCCCTAACGTATGTTATAATTAAGTGAGATGAGGTGATTTGAGATCTAGACCTGTTATACAAAGAATGAGGTGAAGTAGTAAGATAGATGGAGTCATTTACAGATACATCACAGGCGAATCACTGAAACTCGACGGGAGTGGAAACCTAACCCACCTCTCCCTCAGCTCGCAAGCGCAAAGGTGCTATGAACCCGGATTTGAAGCTTCAGGGGGACGCTTTATAAGTTTGTACTTTAACCCAGTGTCCCTTATGACTTCTTTGCTACAGAAATGATCGAATACCTGTTGATTCAAGTAACATCTCTTGCAAGAGTAACGGCCTCGATATGTGCACTTTGCTGCAGGTGGATAACAGTGAGCTAGATCGAGTTGCGAACCGGGGACAAAGGAGATTGGAGCCAAAGCCTTGTTATCAAGTTCTTTGATCGCGAGATGAAGAGTATGGTGAATCCATGGTTAAGATTACCTGACTTAAGAGCAATACGTACGAAAGCGGCCTTGAACTCTTGATGAAGTTTCAATATGTTGGATAGGTAGGCTCTGGGGTGACGCTGAAGAAAAGTGAGAATTTGAACTCATCAACCTCTATTCCAAGCGAGGTTGGCTTCAATCATTATGCACTGGTTAGTGCGAATAGGTATGCAATTGTATCACAGGACGAGCTGAGGCAGAGTTTACTGAAAGCTTTGCTACCTGCTAATACAAGTCCTCGAGCCACGTGCGCAAACGCGAAATTATTTGAAATGTCCAAGTATCAACTTCCTCCATTAAACTGAATTGCATAGACACTTTACGTGTCTTGAATGATCTTCCAGAACATTTTTTAGCACCATTAGCTGCGAGGTGGTGTCAGGTCTGAGGCCAAGGCTAGATGAACTATGAACTTCATTTGAATTGTTGACTATCATCGGGCTTGTTGTATGTGTCTCCATCAAGGATCCAGTGGTTCTGATGTGATCAAAGACAACCGAACCCATGGCAGTAGAAGCCCATGACTGGAATTATTACCTTCCGAGTTGGACGGGCCACCAGGGCGTCATTTATGTCTGGAGGCATCTGACAACATACCGAAATCTGACGACTGATTACCTTACGGTCGTAAAGCCCATAGCTTGCATTATTATTGCCAGAGACCGCTTACATAGTGTTGGGATTTGCTTGATCCTCAAAAGCATAGCATTGGTACGTTGTAGGTACAAATTGAGCTCGCCAATGTCAACCAAAAGGTGTCAAGCTCGCCCACCACCGCTAACTCTCAAAGACTATCAAGCCGGATAGCGGTGTTCAAGATCCTATGACTTAGACATTGACAACATCTCCCAACACCTGCGTTATGAACATTGCTATCTGTAACTCCACCACTTCTGTAGCATGAGTCCAATGATACTCATGCTTTCAACTCAAAATTACCATCCGTATTCTCCTGTGCAATGACCTGATCCTAGGTAATCGATACCAACGAAAGCCGAAAGGGGGAAAAAATGACATTTTGACTTTTGCCCTCGATGGCATTCTGTTCTGCCTCAAATATCAAACAAATCCTTCGGCCAAACTCGGATCTACTTTAGCAACCCGGAACAAATCGCAGATGCCGTGTTTCCCAATCACTCCTTCCCGCCTACCGACCCCAGGCGACGTCTTCACACCACACCCAGACGAAACCTCAACATGAGGGATAACTAGTCAAGCGCCAGGTTAGTCCCTCCAACCTAGATTAGTAACTAGCAGTTTTTGCAACACCACATGAGACGATATCCCTGATGGACATGTGTTTGCTTGCCCTCCTGAGAACACCAAAGACCCCTATCAGTGTGAACATTCACCTCATAGTCTTCTCCCAGCTGAACTCAACGTTAAACTCATCAGATTGCCGTCGACTCGATGGTTTAATAATCAGCCTCAACTAAGTTAAGCTAGGATCTCAACCCCCTGGCCGTGACAAGATACATAATGTAGTCTTTTCATTGACAATTAGCCTCAAACTCCCACCATCGTCTCGATAAACCGTATCGCCAACCGGTAACGCTTGTGCATCAACGACACAAACCCCGCTCACGATGTAACTCAGACAAAGTCATTACAGAAGAATAGTCTGATTGACTTTTGCCCGGCAGATCATTCAACTAGTCAGAATTCGACACTAGGGGCCTCAAATGCACATTCAAACCATCAAGGCAGCCTTTATCCCCCCCCTTTCCAGCCGGCTAAACGATAACCGCTTGTCAAACCCAGTGAGAATTTAGTCTGGCGGCAGTTTGAGCAAAGATACGACTTGGACACAGTATTCGCTGATGGAACGCGCGCCGTGCGGCCGGCGTAAGGTACCGTCGACCGCTAAGCGCGCCCGCTCCGGGGCCCCGGGAAAAGATTACAACCTACCACAGAGTACAACATCGACGCGTCAACGTTGTCTACCTACCTTACCTACTATACCTACCTACCGTACCCCATCACTTCTCCAATCCTACAAACACCGATCCGAAATCGGCCTAGATACGAACATCGACTATTGATTCACCACTTTGGCATGCACCAAACGCACACAGCGAAACCCCGAGAGTCCTACAACTCTACAGAGATGATCCCAGCACGCCTTCACCACCTCACCAACGCGGACTGCCATTGGAGAAGCCTCATTGGCAGCTGTAGGAGAAACTCAAAAAGGACTCACACCTGTCCTTCTGATATCACACTGCATCTTGCCCCCTTCCCTTCCCCTCTTGTCAAACCATCCCCGCAACATGGAAAGAGTCAGCTTCACATGACAAAGTCTTCCTGTACCTCATCACATCACATCGATACTCCCACACACACACACACTTAATCGAACACGCTACTTCCCAACTAGCTCCTGTTCCGAAACTCATTTTTAGAGTTTGCGCTTTGGAAGGTACGGATTTTCCAGGCTTTACCAGGCGTGCAAGCCAACCCCATATCGGTATCCCGTACGCATTCCAACCTACCAATCTTTTCTTTTTTTTTCTCTCTTTTTGAAGCTGTTTAGGTAGAAGAGAAATTGGGCGACGACGTGACTATTGGTCAGGCCCCCAAGCCATCTGAGGACGAAGATTCAGTCCATGGCAGATTGCCCAGTCGATGAGGCTCCATGTTCCATGGTTGATGACGGGCGAGGTTGCGACGAGGGAGTTTGGGGAGTTGCAAACGACGCTCAGTGTTGCGACTAGTTCCTAAAATCGTTGAAAAAAACCAAACGAGTCCATCCCAACTCCTCCTGTACCTATGTCGGAACCTAGAAGCCTGCTCTCCTGACTGATGCAAAAACCTGGCATCGATAGTGCCACTCAAAGCGCCGCGACTGGATGCTACGATGTCGTCTTGGGCAGTCAGCAGTGGTATCCGCTGCATTGCCTGAGCGCAATGGCCGGGTAGCCGGTGAGGGATAGAAAGAAGAAAGAGTACGACCAGTACCTCAGGTTCTGCCCAAGAATGAGACCAAGAAGTGGGTACGCGAGTCAAGGGGGGAGGTTGTCGCTCATCGATCCGTTAGACATACACCCTGTCGGGTACCATAGACGAAAGCAATCGTAGAAGAGTTCAAAAAGTGAAGCCAGTTCGTTCTGCGCAGAGAAATCCGAGTTGGCAGGCTCTTGGTGCCTCAACGTCGGGGCGAAAGTCCCGCGAGGAGCTATTCCTGGGCCCTTCAGCTTCCTTGGCTTATGAGGAAGTGAATCCGTGGGCGCCGGGGCCATGTGTTTGCGGACTAATTAGCCCGGCACCGAGGGAGCCATGGAGCGTAAGAATTGGACGACGCAGAGAGCGCCGACCTATTGGTGGTATGCACGAAGTCGCTGATCGAAGGTCTCAAGTTTGTACCTAGAGCCCTCCAAAAGCTGGGGAATGCAACTGAAGGGTGCGAAAAAGGGAGGGAAATTGCTTCTTCGTAGTCTGTACTTTGTGGTCTGTAGGCTATGCGACCCTGGATCATCAGACGAAATACCTACACGGCCGGTTGAGGAGCTCGGTGCCTGTCAGCTTGGCTTCGAGAAGAAGCCCTTTGGTCAATCAACGTGGTCTGAGCCACTGAGGGGATACTCTGAGGAACAACCTGCCCGTCTGAGGTCTCACCCCCCGCGCCAGTCCTGCCTGCCAGAGGACGTGTGCGCAGGTCACGATGCTGCTATACGTGTCCTGATGAGGGAGAAGATGCATTCACGAACCTGGTGGAATTGCAAAAGCCCCTCGATGATTCGCCGCAACAACATGCGGTTGAGACATGCCGAACCCTGCTAGTCTTCATGCTGATGAGGACGCAAGTCACTGCTGCCAGAAGGAATACACCAACTGGGGCTAGCATCGAGACTAATGCCCTCCACGGACATGATGTACATGGAACGACAATTTTTTTCTTGGTGCTAGACAAGTCTTCGTATGATTGTTGATGCGTCGCAGAAATGGTCACGACGGCGGGCAGGGATATGTTGATGCCCCTGTGATACCGATGCTCTTTTTGGCGCGGACGCTGAGCATTTGCTGAGAAAGACTCTTTTGACGACCAGTACGGACTATGGAGAAATGGACATTGAGCGGGAGGTCCCAGGTTTGCGTCCGTGTGCTGACTGACCTGCGCGAACGACAGGGGACGGTGCCATCAATCGGCTCGAGGAGTCGAGTGCTCAAGAGTTGCACCGGAGATTGCTAGTGCGAGCTGAATCATGCTCCAAACTTGAGCCGCGGGTGTAGGCAACGGCAGCTTAAGGTATCAATTGGCGGGCGATACTTGATGCCTATTATCGGCCGAGACCTACAGGGTAACTAACACAGACAGCTCCCGCATAGGTAGCATACCACTGCCCACGAGTAGGAATGAAGGAGGGAAAGGGAGTCATTTGAACTCACCACCAATCCAAGCCCACAGCATCTCTGAGTGAGGCCGGGCCACATGGCGCGTCGAGGCAGCGACCAGTGAGAGAGAAGGGCTAGAAAATCCAGAGATCTAACTCTTCCCACACCTCGATCCACGGTAGCAGTGGGAACTCTCCTTCATGCGGCCACCCCCTTCCACCCTGGTCCGACCGATGATTTCATTTCTCAGGAAAAAAAAAATTACTGTCAAGCCAATGATGTACCCAATAAGCGTCAGTCGGCAGACGACGGAGACCCGAAATTCACTGTCATGCGAGTCGTGCTGGGTGCTACTGGGTGCTGTGCAAATGCTGCAAGCCCGACGACAGCTTCGGTCCTTTGCATACATGAGAACTTGAGCGATCCAAGTGAAGATTGAATCCGTAATAAGGATTATTCTAGATAGTATCTGTGGCGGACGCGCGCGTTGTACTCTCAGTCCATTCGAGGTCTAAAAATCATCACCACTGGGGATCGCTCGGGCATTCAGCCGACAGGGTGGAGGCGGCACAGCGGCGGACGATGCCCAAATCCCGAGGCTTCGGCTCCTTGTTGAACTTCATAGCCGTCCGCCCCGGACAAGGAGACGCGTGCCTTAGCTGCCGGAGTGCCAGCGTGTCAATGAGGCGCGGAGACAGCACTTTAACCAGATTTCGTAAAGGAGGGGCCGTTCTGGCCGCTGGGGCTTTCGGGGTTGACGACTGCGGTATCCGTAGACGAACAATTAATCAATGCCTCTGCCAACGTCACCCGTAAGCCAGGGGTGACCTGTTCAGAGGACGAGGATCGCGTAAAGTGAGGTGCCAGTACCGTGCAACGTCAACGCTGCTATTCGACCATCTCCCGGACGGGGGTACCAAGGAAGGCAAGGCAGCCATGACTTGCCGATACCAGAGCCATTTGACGTGTCTTTTCGTGGTCAAGGTTGGCCAGTCGGCCAGGACTCCTACTCGGCCGGCATCTTCGGTGACGGTTATACTAGCTGGCTGTCGTGACGAGTTGGGAGGAGATAGTCGCAGGCCACGAATGCCAAGTCCACCGTGTGCAAACAGCTTACTCTGGCGCATTACTTGTTGATCTCTTTGCTTGAAGTGGTTATCGGAGCCATGTACAGAACTGTAGAGTGGCTTCCTCGATATAGATGGGGGCGGTCGTGCGGCAGCTGCACAGACAGAAGAAGCCCGAGTGTTCTGCACTGTTGGAGAAGCGAACGAGTGGCCAAGAGCGAGGACTGTCCTTGGATCGGAGCAGAAACTGACACCGTCGAACTGTTTCGAAACATGGTGCGCGCACAAACGGTTAGCGAGTTCAGGCTCGAAGACAGCTGCGGCAAAGGTTAATATCACGACATGTCACGCTGGCTCTGGGACACGTTCGAAGGAAAGAGGGGGGGGGGGGGGCGAGTCAACACGCAAGACTAACATCGGCCGGCGCATATAGAAGTTGTCGAGGAGGTTTCCGTGGAGGAAGTCAGCGACGGGGAAAAAGAAATGAAAGGAGGCCCATGTCTTGTATGCGGCTCGCTCTTTGGTGTTTGTCGCATCCGCCATCTCATCGTTCGTGCTCGTCCAGCGGCCAGCGGCTGATTAGGGAGAGACATGCGAGCGGGAAGGGCCCGATCGGTGAGCGGCATCTGGAATGAGGGACTGAGCCGGCGCATTCCAAGCGAACCATTGCCGGGCCGACGTTGCTTGAGTCCGGCTGGATGCGGTGCGAGTAGCGAGTGAATTCACATGGCTTCAACCGGAAAAGCAAGCAAAGCCTGGGATGATTGTCCTCGAGGCTCGCAGTGAAGGTGAAGTGTGAACAGCTCGCATTCCCGTTGCTGTGGCTGGTGTGGTTGGGGCTTCTTCCGACGATCGTGAAGGTGGAGAGATGACTTGTCTTCAATAAGGCCAATGAGGCCAATATACCAAGATGGCTGCAGTTGGGGAAAGGTTGATTGATGTGATGATGAGGTGTTACCTATCTGTTGAGAACGGATTTCTGGCAGACTCGGTATTGCATGTTGCGCAGATGCTTGATCGAGAATTCACTGCCGTATCAAACTGTGATATCGAAGTACCTCCCGTGGTAAGATAGGTACCTTCGTGCCTTCCTCCCGATTTTGAGGTGAGGTATCGGGGATAAGGCGACACCTGGCTGCAGGGTCAAGGAAAGAGCCCCTCCCCAATCCGGCGGACCCCCTGCTCCTCCCTTTTTTCGTGACGCCATTTCGCGTCTTGATCCGGTACGTACTGGGATTCGCGCCGTGAGCTCCCCTCCAGCTAAGGCAAGCACGGCAAGGTAAGGCAGGCGAGACGAGGCGTCAACGTAGGGCAACTGCGTTTTCCGCTTAGCGTGTCTCTCCCGCCCCCGTATGATCTGCCCGGAGGATTGCCCTACCTCGCCCTAATGAGGCCTAAGGTACCGTCGTTTTGGTGCAAGATCGTAGATTGGCTATAGCCGGCGGCATGCATCAGAAGTGACTGAAAGTATTTTTTTTCCTTCCTGTCGTCTGGCTTTGGGACGATCTGCATTTTGCGGATGTGCTACAGCATGCAGCTGGGGGAAAAGATACATACAAAAACGCATGGGAAGCGGAATAGGTCCACGAAAGAAACCGGACGGAGTCACGGAGTCAAAAAAGGATGCAAAAGATGGAGCCCACGAGCAGCAACAAGGTTTTCAGGCAGATGGGGGGACGCGAGGGCAGGAGCCGGGATGCCTTTCCTGTCAGGGCAAGTCCACGTTGACGCCGCCAGTGACCGGGCCAGCCTGAGCCTCCGAGGTTGAGTCTCTGCTGCCTGTAAGGTAAAGTAGTCCCGGACATTGCCTTTTCGTACAGTTGCCATTTGCAAGGTGCAAAGAACCTGGACAAGCTGGGCCGGATTGGATTGGGACGCTCTTCATTCGTTCTTTTCCCGGGGCAGGGTAGAGAGGGACAGGGCACGCGCCAATCCATTATCAATTGGGCATGAACGGACGGACGGAAAGAGCTTATTACCTAGTATAGGTATTGCATCGGTACTCCGTAAAGGTATATCGAATTGAATATTATCCGGCCAGGTGGAAAGAACACGGGAAGCGCAAACTCCCTTCCAGACCAGAATACGCAGTAAAGGTGTCGCGAGGAAAGTTGGTTGTCACTTGCCGCGAGGGTGTCAGCTGCACCTGCACCTTTGCTTGTATTCCGTACCTGTCGGCTTCCTTCCTTTCATTCCTTCCCACACACGACACCCCATTTCTCATTCGGTAATCTGGCCTCGGAGTCACGAGGTGGATGCCCCAGGCCAGCCCTGAGAGTACTTGCCTCACCACAAACTGTCATCGATATATCCAATGTCCTCTGGAGTCAAATCTCTCCGACGACTTGTCCATGGAGGCAAGGATAAAACAAGAGGGAAAAACAAACACATCGAGACGCCTCGTGCTGTTTCCATAGATGCACGTACCTGACCTGAAAAACGCGATGCCAGTCCGCCTGTTGCCGGCGTTCTATTAAAGCTCGCTGGTGGCAGCCACGGCTCTCCCAACTCCAGCGCACGGCATCAGCACCGACACCGGACCCACACCAAACCTCCATGCACCTACCTATGGCCAATGGAGACCTGTCCACTTTGCTGCTTCGTCGATTTGGAGTCTGAGCCTCTTAGGTTCTATTTTGCTGCGGCTGACTTGGATTGACCCGGTGCGCTTGCTTGCTGAGATGCACCCAGCTAGTACACACTCAGTAAAGTGCGGCTTAAGTTGCGGTAGGTACGTAAGGAAACAGGCTCGTCTGCTGATGCTCCACCTGCCCTCAACTTTTAACCTGGAAGGCACCTCAACCTCGACTCCATACCTTCCTTACCTTTGGTAAAAGTACCTACCTTCTCCCACCGGTACCTCGCAAAAAGTAGAGTCTAAGCTAAGGTAAGAGGTACCTTGTCCTGCTTGCTCCGAAGAGCTGGGGAGGAGGCACGCACAGCACACCATGCACACAGACATCCCATACCTCTAGCTGCCTTGGGTACCGGACACAAGCACTTACCGTCCCCAGCAACAGCATCGGAGACACGCAAAACAGAGATGATGGAAACGGGAGAAACAGACAGAGAGAATAGCCAAGTACGTAGGTAGACAGGTGCGTCGGGGAAAATGAAAAGGTACTCCGTACTTACAGACACTTTCAACCACTGTCTTTCGTACCTGCTTTCACCCTCTTCTACTTGCACCTTACCTCAAGGTACCTTAGCTCACCTCACCCTAAGGGCCCAAGGTTCCTTCCACACCCACACACACACCCACACACATGGACACACACAACCTTAGGTTCTTGCGCACACACGCACACACTCAATCAATACCCAGGAAGGTACCTGCCTGTCTTCCTTCCGCCTCGCACACCCCCTCTCACCCCTAGAGTTCAGGTCGTGCTTTCCCTTTCCCCCTCGCCCAAAAATCCACATTCTACGTCCCGAGCCTGCGCCTGCGCCTGCACTTGCGTAGGTACTCCATTGCCAGTGAGTGAGGAAGGTACTTGCCTACCCCGTTTGGCGTCTGGCGTGAGTCTCTGGCTGGCGGTCTCTTCCTTTTCCTTCCACTTTCCCTTCCCTTGGTTCCTTCTTCTTCCCACTCCCCCCTCTACCCCCATCATCGTCCATTTCTCCTTCTTCCTCTTTCTTTAGAGTTGCACCTCTCTCTGCCTCTTCTGTCGTCTCTCTGTCTGCTCTCTGCGATCTGCTCTGCTCCTCTGCGTTGCTCTGCGGGTTTTGCTAAAAAAATCGAAGCATCCTTTTCAGCGATTGTCTTGGTTGTTGCAAAAGAAATCCGTGCTGCTCCAGCTGCCGCGTTTTTTGTCCACCTCACGTCACCACTGACTAGAGCGAGATCCACGGCCTTCACCAGCTGCGAAAAAAAAATCTCTGCGCGCAACTTCCTTGTCCGGTTCCTCCCACGTCGTTTAACCCCCCCATTCCCAAATTCCTCCCTCGACACGAAAATTACTCTGTAATTCCTCCTCCTCACCACTCTCACTCACCCTCCTTACGAGTCGCACGACGTTTCTTCCTGGTCATCCGGAAAAATAGTCTTTTGTTGGCGCCCAAAAGTAAGTAATCAATGCTCTCTATCTCTACCTCACTGTTTCTTCCTACCTCTCTCTCTGCCTTTACTCCCCTTCCCCTCTTCCGTCGCATTCTCGCAGTCGCATCCGCAACCGCAGCCGCAGTCGCAAATCGAACGCTCGTGTCCGACCATCCGGCCTTCGGCATCCTCGGCAATCCTCTGCTGAGCACCTCGACGTTGCTCGCCTCGAATTGACCCCAAGAGCGATTCTGGGGGATGTTGGTCGGAGAAAAAATGGAATAGCAGTTCTGGGCGCATCATCGAACCCCTCCATGCATCGTGGATCATCCCGGATCGCGCTTGAAGATCGACAACCAAATGCCGAAGCCATTCAGCCTCGACGTGTCCTGCAACGAGTCGTCACCGTCAGACGCCCGAGGAAACGAAATATGCACCATCAGCAGCCGGCCCTTCCTCACCCCCGCACCCAAAACATCTGCGAGTCCCGTCTTACTTCACCCGCCGCGCCGTGTCCGCAGCTTCTTTTGACCATGGGGAAGGAAGGAAGGCCTCATCACGAGCTTCTGCAATATCGGCTTGACATATGGCACGGTCCTTTCGTCCTAAAGCCCAACGTCTAGCCGAAATGGCGCAACACTAGAGAGGGGCGAAGGTTGGATCCGCAGGGCATCACACCGAGGACAGGAAATAGCTCCAGGTTGGATGGCAACATTTGGTCTTGTGTCACCAAGGCCTCTCGTTGCTGAGAAGATGACGTGTCTCGCGAAAGGCAGACGGTCAGATGACCTCCGTCAACTGCCTCAAAAGTTACCCGGCCACCACGCTCTCAAGGCTTGCTACACCTCAATTGCAAGCAGGTATGCGACTGAAGGGCTCGCAATCTCTCTACACCTGACTTGCCCTCAGGTGTCCGTTTGCGAAGGATTGTCTAGGAGGTCCCTGCCATGGTACAAATTCGACCGGCATTGAACGCACGCCGCTTGTGCTGCATTATCAATCACCGCCCACGATGATTCCTGCGGAAACAGCTACTAGATGAGCAACTGCGGATTGACTGCGACTGCGATTGTGACTGCGACTGTTCACGACGAGCTGACAGGATGACATGTGAATATCTGAACGCTAACCTTCGTTAGGTCCAATCATTTCCGATTCTTCCTCTGACCTTTTCTCGAACCGTTCAAAGTTCACGTTGGCCACGGCGAAACAGACCTAAAAGTCGAATTTGAAGCATTGCTCGGTTCTTTGAGTCGGCGGCTAAAGCATTTTTGCACGAACATCCCGCGACATCTCGATTTTTCGTTTTCACAACGGGGCGTGCTGGCGTCAGAGAGAATCGACTTTTTACCAAGTTCCCTTCGGAGTACAGGTTTTGCGTCTGAATACAGGTCGTTCTGATTCGATTCTCGAAACCATCAACCATTTTTGAAAGCGGACAGCTACAGTTCTGAACTCTTCACTACTATCTTACCACCAAAATGGACGGAATTAACCCCTACAACCCCGCTCAGGGCAACGGTGCCCCCCCTCCCAACGCTAACGGCGATGGGTTCGGTACTCCCGTCTCCGGCGGCATGCCCTTCCCCGGCAACAACGGTTCCGGAGAGATCCCGGGCGGCCAGGCCCCTATCCAGCAGGACGCGAATAAGAACACTCTCTGGTACGTGACCATGTCGATTTTCAATCTGGCTCGGACTAACACAAGACAGGATGGGCGAGCTCGAGCCCTGGATGGATGAGAACTTCATCAAGGGTGTCTTCTTGACCGCCACCGGAGAACCCGTCAACGTCAAGGTCATTCGTGACAAGACTTCGGGCAATGCCGGATACTGCTTCGTCGAGTTCACCTCGTCCGAGGCCGCCAGCAAGGCCCTCACCCTGAATGGATCCCCCGTCCCCAACTCCAACCGCGCCTTCAAGCTCAACTGGGCTTCCGGTGGCGGCATCAACGACCGCCGCGACGATCGTGGTCCCGAGTACTCGATCTTCGTTGGCGACCTTGGCCCTGAGGTCAACGAATACGTTCTCGTGTCTCTCTTCCAGGCGCGATTCCCCTCCTGCAAGTCTGCTAAGATCATGACCGATGCTATGTCGGGACAGTCGCGTGGCTACGGATTCGTTCGTTTCACCGACGAGCAGGACCAGCAGCGTGCTCTTGTGGAGATGCAGGGAGTTTACTGCGGCAACCGCCCCATGCGCATTTCCACCGCCACCCCCAAGAACCGGTGAGTTTGCACGTCTTGCAAATGTTGGTTCAAAGAAACTAACGAGAGCAGAAGCAACCACGGCGGCCCTTACCAGCAGCACCATGGTAACCAGATGATGGCTCCTGGCCTCCCCCCTCACCAGCAGGGCTTCTACGGCGTTCCCTCGCCTGCCCAGTACGGCGGTGCTTACGGAGCCCCCTACAACCCTCCTGGTCAGCAGATGAACCAGTTCACCGACCCCAACAACACGACCGTTTTCGTCGGTGGCCTGTCTGGCTACGTCACTGAGGATGAGCTCCGAAGCTTCTTCCAAGGATTCGGAGAGATCACCTACGTCAAGATCCCGCCTGGAAAGGGCTGCGGTTTCGTCCAGTTCGTCCATCGCCACGCTGCTGAGATGGCCATCAACCAGATGCAGGGATACCCTATTGGAAACTCTCGTGTCCGTCTGAGCTGGGGCCGCAGCCAAAACAACTCTGGTGTTGGTACCCCCTACCGTCCTGCCCCTCCCCCACCTCACTACTTCGCTCCGGCTCCCGGCCCTGGCGCCTACGGACCTGCTCACTTCGGTGCGCCGGGTCCTCATGGCCCTCCGGGACCTCAGGGCCCTCCTGGTGCCCCTCCTCAGGTAAGCATCCACGGGTCATGTGTCAGAACACACCTGGGCTAACATCCTCTATAGTAGATCGAAGGTTTCAAGGGTCTCCTTGACGGCCCCAATGCCTCTGGGCTCAAGTTGAGCACTTGAGGAAATATTGAGAGTTGCGCTCTCAACTGTCTTATTGCTTCACCCTTTCTCGAGCTTCTCTCATCGTTCTTCGTTCGCTGCCGCCGCCTTGGACTCTTAACGCTGCACGATGGATACCTGGGCGAATGACACATATTTCTTTGGACTTGTTTGATGTTAGGCATACGGATAGCGGATACGATTGTGAGACATCACGAGAACGACGATTGCATGCTTTGCGGCCTTAGTTACCTCTCTGGACATCTGGGCTTGTCTTGGGCGTCGGGTTCGGATGGTTTTGCGACTTGGTTGCCCCTTCTATTCGTCTTACTTCCACACGGGACTCCCCCAACAGAGATTTCCTAGCTTTTAGTTTGCTTTTTCGCCACGTTGTTGACTTGTTCGTGACCGTTCTGCGTGTGAACCAATCCTGTTGTTAGCTTTGCTAGTTGGTCGGTCATTGGTCTGCAGTTGCGATACCCCTCTGTCATTCACGAATTTGCTGCTGCGTACTAAAGAGGCTATGCGTCCTCGCCTTGTATCATGGTCCTTTTAACCCGTTGTCTGTTTCTCTTGATGAGAGGGTCATGCTGGCGCTATTCGATGGTGGTTGGCGTAGGAATCTTGATGATCATTCGGTCTGGGACTTGGGATTGTGCCTCGCTGTACGTTGGGCGAAAAGTAGATTGCTTGGTGTGGTTTATCTAGTGGCTTCCCACGTTGGGCGAATGGCGTTGGTGGATGAGTAGGGATACTTCCGCTCCAGGCTCAGAGGGGCCTCTGGGTGAAATCAAGTTTGTCAAGACCTCAAACCTTGTTGCTTTGCCATATTTTGGTGACTCTAATGGCTGTGTGTTCCGGCCTATCTGCTTCCTGGTGACCTACCTCTTCTGGCATGCTTCCTTACTTACACCCCTCCTCTAAGTCTCAGTCTCCAGCCTCAACTTATCGGTCTGGAACGGCCTGCTCAGCTCAACCTAACATCACCCCAGAGAGACGCCGACGTTCGCGGAAGGGCTTACGAAGCAGCACATATGCAGCCACACACCATCGAACTGTGGGAAGCTGGCAGGCTCTGCTGGCAAGAGGGACGCAAAAGAGCACGAACCCTTGCGGTGAGGACGCATTAAGTTCCGTATTTGATGTAGAAGATGCAGCCACTTATACTATCTGACAGCCCACTCAATGTCACTTGATTGAGTGCTCATTACCAGCATTACTATTCATGACAGATCATTCGTTGCCTTGGACCTTGTTGAGCAGGTCCCGGAGTCCACAACTACACAGCCTGTCTAGAAAAGAACTCAATCCCCCATGCCCCGGTCTGCGGCAGGGCCGTTCTCTTTCTAGCAGGGTGGTCTACCAGTTGATATGCTTTTTCGAGTATCCTGACCTTGACGGCATTTTGTCCTTCCCACACTTGAGATACTATTCTCCTGCACTCCTTTGGTTCGAGGGCTCTACCCTCACGGTCTCTCATTCCGCTGTGTGTCTACCTCCCAAGTAGGAATTTCTCATCAGCCACACGCACACGTACACAGATTACATATTTTCCCTCCCACGGCGTGTATAAATCCTGCGGCGTACGGACTGCCTTTCGCAGCTCCATCTTTCCCTCTTTCACAGCCTTTTCTTCGCACAAGCAAGTCTAGGCAATTTTGCCTTCAAGGTAAGGTCACATCAAGTCTTATCAAGTGTAACGAGTGCAACATACAGATAACTAATCATCGATAGTGCACCGTCGTCAAGATGATTATCCCCGAGGCCACCACGGCGCTGAGCGCCAACATGCAGGTTGTGAGAGCTCTCCCACCTCATCTTCTCCCCAAGGCGGACGCCGTATTCGCCATGGAGGCCGAGTTCCCCTCGCGCATCGTCCTCGACCTCTACACCAACGACATTGGCACCTTCTCCGTCTGGGGCCGCAAGAACTACACCGACATCACCATCACCCAGACTCCCGCCGCCGACGGTGCTGACAACACCGTCGCCAAGAACGACGACGCCGGCGAGCCCTCGTCCGCCATGTGCGGCGAGAACGAGCTCGTCTGCGACAAGGCCCACCAGGCCATGGCCAGCGTCTGCTATCGCCTCATCAAGGTCCTCAAGATAGACAAGGCCAACGACATGATCCGCGGTACCCCGCAGGACTACTGTCTCGAGATCGAGACGGCGCGGTGCTGCGTCAGCTGGACCGCCTTCATTGACAAGCCGACGCCCGTCGCGGAGCTCGTGCCCGCCGCGGAGATTGTGTACGATAACTGCCGTGACATCATGCGCAGCTACGTCTCTGGCAAGGTGTATGGTGTTATTGTGGGCAATCACTGCATGGACCAGTGCCTTTCTGAACGGCCGGATGGCTGCTGATCGTGGTATGTTTTCTGAGCTTTCTGGGTTTCTTGACCCCGTGACTGCTTTGCTTTGTGAACCCTGTTGGCTAACTTTGGGTGTTGTCTGTCAAGGTGACGAACCTGGGAGCGGGGAGTTTTCTGGATCGTGGTTCTAATGTTTAATACCAATGGGTACTCCTGCTTTGGGAAGAGTGCCAGGTCAGGTCAGATTTATTTCACGCTAGCTACACACTAACTACAATACACCGTCAATTGCTTCGTACACTTTGTCGAAGCCATAGTCAAGAGATCTATTGGCATTCGGCAACGACTAGAGGTTTTGTGATAATACAGTTACACTATGAGATTGCTTCTCCATTGTTGTCCAACATGAACTCCATACTCAGGTCCACACTTCTTTTCAGATATGTCAAGCCATAGCCACAACTAGTACTGTCCAAAGATGCAAAAAGAAATCCTGAAAGAGCTGCCAGGCAAAAACGTTTGCGACAACAGCAGGGTTCGAACCTGCGCATCCGAAGATAATAGATGTCTGAATCGTGAACAATTCAAGTCTATCGCCTTGGACCACTCGGCCATGTTGCCATTAGTTGAATGTGGAGTCTTGGCTGGGTAACAGCGATCTTAGTCGCGGCTCGCTGCTGCATGACGCGTTCTTCGGCAGCAGGTGCATGAGGATGCAGCTCCGCGCTCGTAAATTGCGCAATCCTATTCTAAGAGCTTGTTTTTGACGCGGGAAAGAGGATAAATCAGTTTTCGTAGCGGTGCGCTGAGCCTTATGAGTCGAGACCAAGATTAGTGTGTTGTGGGGTTGCGACACCTTGCTTCGATGTTTCGTTGAAGCGCGAGGGTACTTGGTGGCTTCGAAAAGTCAAGTTTTCTCTCAGCAGGCTTCCTTTGAGCAATGGCTACCTAGGTAGTCAGTTTACCAGTGTTGTGTGGGCCTTTCCCTCTGTCAACGGATATGACCTATCGCTGCACGCCGTTAACGAGAAGTTGAATGAAGATGAAGGTGGTTTTAAAGGATTGAGCGGGTAACAAAATCCATTGCCGCTCGGAGAGTAACTCTCCCCAGCTCTATCCATATTATTTCTGTTCTTGTTATTTCCATTCCTATTATCTATATTCTTAATATCCCTAACCCTATTATCTCTATTTCTTTTCGTCTTCCGATAAGTACTTTCTGATAAAAATATGAAAAATGATAGTAGTAAGGTAGTAAGAGAAGTAATAAAAGGGATGATGAATGAAACCATTAGGTATAATAAATAGGTAGATAAGCGTTGTAATCTTCTTGACGAGCATCTTACTTTATCACCTACTTGAGTGTCGACCGATATATGAATTACCTCTCTTAAAAAGACTAAGAAGATGACGAATGAAGAGACGGAATGTGCTGTGGCTAACTACTTGCGCCACTGGCTTCAGAGCCGAGACCGATCATCCACCAGGTACGCTTTCCAGAAAAAGGACTGAATAGCTGGCGTCGAGAGGCATACCATAGGGCGAAAGGGCGGTACGAAGCTCTTCCGGCAGGTGATGGGGACCACAGCTGCTTAAAAAGCTGAGTAGCTCGTATGCTCATCATGAAGTGAGAATTGCGGTTAGTATTTCATGTCAAATCTGCGTACCTTGCTTGCATGCTTGGCTCTATCCAGAGTACGACAAACAGTGAGCACAGATATCATCAGGACTGAAGAGAGTAAGTCTTCCGATGGCACCGGCCGCTAAGAAGGCGAAGTGACCACGCGCTGAGGATGGCTCATCACCTCTACCGAGTGGCACGCGAAGCTTACATGTAGTTTGACGTTTCTCCCGTGCGCATATCAAGCATCATTTGGTCTTTCGCTGATCGGACGAAGGAAGGGAGCCGGTATTAGACCGCCCCACATTAACCGCCCGAAAGCTTAGCAGAGGCGATGCAGGGGAGATCTTTCCGTAACTAGGGGGTGATGTCATATTCGTCGTCCATTTAGGCGGTGCGCCTCCCTGCTTGTAGTACCTAGGAGAGACATGCAAAAGATCCTCACCAAAAACATCCCATTGATCGTAGGCTGACATTGGTCAATCCGAGAATGCGTGAGAGCGAACTGCCCTATGAGATGGGGAAGACTTGGCAGCTATCTGCGGCGCAGTCCGCGCAGCCCACGCAGCGATGCCAGGGCACGCCGCACTGCTGCAGCTCATGCCGTCAGCGGCTTCGTTGAAGCATTGATAACCAGGATCCCACGTTTGTTTTATGGAGTGTAACATGCCAATGTCTATTGAGTGAAAGTAGCCAGACGTTCTGACTCAATTTGTGAGGTTATCGTCGTCAAATTTCTACAGACCAATACGCCCACGCCTCGATAGCTCTAAGCCGACACTCGAACTCGATACACAATGTTCAAGAACTCGGAGATCCTAAGGGCCAGAGAGCAACAAGAAGAAGATAGGAAGAGGTTGAAAGAGGAAGTGGACCTTCGCGGCAAGCAGGGACAGGACACATCCAAGGGCGAACAAGTGTGGTACTCTCGCCGCGTCGACGACGGGTGTCTTGTACACTGGGCCATCATCACGCACGGCCAAAAGTACGAGCTCCGCCTACCGAATGGTAGTGTCCCGAAGCCGAGGGAAAAGGTGCCGAATAGCGAAAAGACCAGTTCCTTCGAGCCTGCTCGGGTGTATGAAGCGAGGGTGGCTGCATGGTCTTTGAAGGAAGAGATGAATAAGCTCAGAGCACTCAAGCTTTCGACACCGTCCAAGGGCTACTCCACTCGCGACTACACCGTTTGCCAGATCGGATGGACGACGTTGACGAAAGACGAAGTCAACACCGAATGGGCTGCCGCTCGCTCATCCATTCCCGCTGAAGATCTGGGATACGACGACTGCCGGGAGCTGCTCAAGAAATTTGGCAGCATCATCAAGACGCCTGAAGGATGTGCACTAGACTACAACTGGTTCACGGAAAGCCTCGAGACGCCAACTCACAGACTCACCGAAATCACACCGGACAAGGCCGTCAAGGGGTTCCAGAATTCGATGCAGAACGGGCTATGGGGCGTCGCTACCGCGGGAGCCGGAGCTGGTATCGTGTACGGCGCGTACGAGGCTGGAAAACAGATGGATCCTCTGAGAAGTGGTGCCAATGTGGGCGGCAGTCTGGGTCCAGATTGTTGTTGCGCTGGTTGCTACTGCTGTACTTGCACGGCGGGTGATGGATCTTTCTGGGAGTTTTGCACTTGGCTGCCGTGTCTGGCCTTGAGCGGTAGCTGCACCTGTTGATAGTCGGATTTGTTCGATAGAGGCCGCTTTCTGCATAGAGTACATAGCAAACGTAGCGTTCCTTCTAGCGGTTGTGAATTTTATACCAACTACCTAGTACCTTATTTTGAGCATGCAGATTCAGCACGGGGTGTAGACGTTCACCAAAGCGGGAGGTTGTGTTGTTCAACATTGTAAGTCTATGTGATAATACTGGACATTGTTCATTAAGTTGCTAGGTAGATCGACGATTTGTGATGCTGGAGGCTCTCACTCTTGCCAACTGTTACACCGGACATCTAGAAGGGAATCTTGAAGCCCGAGTGACGAAGGTTTTGGAAAACACCAGTAGGATCGTACTTGGTAGAAGCGGCCCTTAGCCTCTCAATAGAAGCCTCACCATAGGACGAGATGACATCTTGTACCTTGTGGGCATAGTTGAGGAAGATCCAACCCCAGTTCAAGTCCAAAGACGCAGCATAAGCCTCGACGTCCTCTGTGTAAGCCTGGATGTATGGGAAAGAAATTGTTTCATTCTCAGCTCCGTTGACGGCGAAGGTAATGAGGAACATGATGCCGTTGCCTCGTGTGATGTATTGGTCCAGCCCCATGCTGTTGCCACCCATGGCGATGCCCTTGTCGACGATGGACTTGGTGATGGGCTGGAACATGCAGAGAGTGTTGAAGCCCGAGTCAGCACCGACGGCCTTCTCGAGATCCGCGTTGAGGGTGTAGAACTTCTCGACGGCGTAGTTCATGATCCGAGCATCGTTGTCGAATGCGAGCGTGAACCAGGCGTTGCGGAAGCCGGCAGGCTGACCGGAACCGAGTTCGTTTGCGACGATGGAGATCAAGTCGACCTTGGTAGTGTCCTGGGTAATGTTGCCAGCGGCATAATAGGCGTCAAAGGCAGGAGGCGCAATCTCAGCCAGGGTGTTCTCGATAGCAGCATTGAGAATCATACCGCCGAGCTGGGGGAGGTATGCCCAGTAGACGATGGAAGAGCTGTTCTCATCCTTGTGAACGTTCTCCGTGAATTCAACAAGGGCGTCGATGACTTTGGGCCCGGACTCCAGGTCGTAGATGAGGTTGCCTCCCCAGACTACGGGCTTTGTTGGGTCGGGGAAGTCGATGGCGTACATGTCGAAGCGGGTGACAAGACCGAGGTTGGCGCCGGTTCCCTTGAGACCTCGCCACAGATCCGGGTTGGAAGTGGCATTGGCATTGACAATGGATCCATCAGCAAGGACCACCTCAAAGTTGGCAACTTGGTCACAGGCGAAACCGTGAGACGCCGAGTGGAAGGAGTTGCCGCCGCCGAGGATGAAGCCTCCAGTTCCGACGGTACCGGCACGACCACCTGTGACGACGACTCCATACGGCGCAAGAGTGTCGTAGACAGTCTGCCAGTGACCGCCGGGTCCGATGGAGGCGATCTTCGTGTCAGGGTTGTAGGTGGTGCTGTTGAAGAAGCCAAAGTCGATGGTCACACCGTCGTTGACACTGTTGGATCCAGCAAAGGAGCCGTGGCCACCACCGCGAACGCCGAACGTGCAGTTGGACGCAGCGAGAGTGGTGATGATGGTCGAGACATCCTCGGCTGTAGAGGGCTGTGCGACACACCAAGGGTCCAGGGCCGCGGTGATGGACCAGTACGAGTCCATACGTTCCACATACTCGGTTGAGTTGGGGAAGTAGATCTTGCCGGCGAGTCCTGGGGCCTTGTTCAATTTCAAGCACTGGTCAAAGTCAGTAACATGTTCCAATTGTTTGCGATGGAGTTGTGCCTGTAGCTAGGAGAACTCACGCATGCCGTTGACTGTGAGTAGCAAGTCGCAGCCGACGCGACTTCGAACAAAGCTGCTGCAGTGCTCATCGCCATGATAGTAGACTTCATTATGGAGGCTGAAAAGGATCGAATTGCCAAGCTCGGTTAACAGGACGGACGGGGAGAGTCTGGTGGCAAGACTTGACCGAACACCAAAGCCAAGGAGTGACTTGTTGAAAAGACCGGCGGGAGTGGGTTGCACTGACAGATGTGAACACGGAGGCAGACTTTCTACGATGAGCAGTCAGCTTGTCCTTATATGACCCTGTCCTGACGCAACCTCGGAGCTGTAATCCAGCACGGTGGATCGGTAGAAGCCCGATACGGAATGTTGATCCTTGGAAGGGTCTGGACGAACGTAGGACTGAGATGAAGGTGGGACATTGCTGCCGTGATGCAGTAGTGTAGAACACGATTCCCCCTCATCGCGGCTGGCACCCTCCAGTTGTCATCGATTTGATGTTTATCGGTCCAGTCTTCCTTTCTGACAAGGGTGGGTAGTATCCATTGCATGTGGCTAAGTTTTCTGTAATCCTTGCGCTGGAGACTTGGCAAACATGCTTCTTTCCCCTGTCTGACAGCACAAAATGTCGTTGGTGCGATTTTAACCCCTGTTGTTCTTTCTCTTCTCATCCTGTGTCTTTCTATCCGTATAACGTTGCTCGATGTCGTTGGAAGTAACCGAATACCATCCCAGTCACCGAAGTTCCGTCGTCCCACCCAAGATCCTGGGCCTTGCCGTCGGGGAAGAAGTTGACTTGCTACCGGGCACTGGGGCTCGATTCCGCGCCCTCCGCGTAAGCCCATCCTTCTCTTCTGGAAACCCTGATAACTTACAGGCATCACGCCGACGACAACGGCCAACCAACATCGCCTCGGCCAGGGCCAGATCAAAATGCTTACTGACCCACGCTTCGACGGACTGAGCCGATCTCGGGGGTCAGGCCGCATCGAACGATTTAGCCCCCGCCGTCATCCGGGGTAGCTCATCGACGGTACGAAGTACGGGTGCTATCAGATACAGTGCCACAATGCAAGGTATTAAAAGTGTGCCAGAATAAAGTATGATCGCTGTTCTCCATTTGGAAGGCTGAAGCCATCTCGTCCTCCGGAGTTTCCAGCAGCTTACATGACTTCATTCAGCGACCATACAAAATAGGCACTGATCGAACTTGTCTTTGCCACAACTTTTCTTCACATGGCGGCACGGGAACGGTTGCACTGAAGATCAAGTCCCGACAAGTGACAAGTGAGAAAATTCTGCAACTAATCCCGAAGACTTTTTAAATTGAGATGCAGCCTCTTGCAGCCAAGAACTGCAGGCATGAGGCACATTAATGCGAGTGCATTTGAGCCTCGAGATGGATAATCGAACGACCACGCCGTCGGTTCCGCCATGCGGTCGCTTAATTAATTGCCTCGTGCATTTCGCCAAAAAAAGAGGATGGAGGATTTGTCTCAACTTCACAAGACCCTAGTTCCAACACAACTCATCCCTGTGACCGGGCTTGTTGAGCGACAGTCAAAAGTGGAAACGTCGACAATTACGTGCTGTTCTTCGGGCCAGAGTGCCGGATGAAGTGATATCGCGCAGAATTATCTTGGCCAACCGCTGGTCAAGGGTATTGCGGCGTTGGTTCTAAGAGAAATTGTGACTGCAGGACAGTGGAACAGGATCATGGCCTTTTGCATCAGGAAGCATGGGGGGCGAAGATGTGGACTCCCTGCTTCCGTCCTTCAAAGCTCACAGGTTGGACATAAACGTGTACAAGCTTGCGAATCACACTCTAGGGAGATACGATGTGCAAAGAGTGCCGGTGTCAAGGAGTCGATAATGATACATGCTAAAACTTATACTTCCACGGCCACTCCCATATCGTTTGGAACGACCATGGTATCCGAAGACGCCTTTCGCCCGAAGCATGTAATCTCCTTTAAGCCACCGGTCGCCCCCAGATTTATGACACTATGTTCCTGCCATTCGATCGACTTTGTTGAGTGACCCATTTTACCGCAAACATCAGCACGAAGTCAGCAGTTTGGCCTTTGGACTATTAGTATCCAAGCCATGCCAGTGGTGAACGGCGTTGTCACTGTTCTTCCGCCTCCTGAAGGCTATGTGGTTAACTTCGACAACCCACAGCGACAAGCTGTACCTGAAGCTTACTATGTAGCTGGATTCGGTACCCTTCTGAGTCTTTTACTCATGGCGCAAAGACTCTACACGAAAGCCTTCTTGATCGGTCGGCTGCAGTGGGACGACGGTAAGGATATCCACTTAACCGCACTACAAGATTCCTTTCCTATGCTATCCTGTATCCTCACGATTTGCCTTTCATCAGATCTTCAGCAGCGACTTGGCAAGCTGCATGGACTAACATTCGGTCTTGGCAGTCTTTCTTCTTCTGGCTTGGGTAAGTTCCAGTATCTCGGACACCGGGTCGCGACTTGCAGCGACATGCAGCCTCAAGCCCACCAACACAACGTCAACAGGCTTGATCACTTGTGGGGGCTAGTCTCGCTGACTGTATCATAGTTCACCTCCATCGCTACCATTGGGTTGTGTGTTCGTAAGTGAATACGTCAAGCTGAGATGGTCGGCAAGGTTGTTGCTGACAAGTCCTTGGTAGATATGTTTGCATATGGGTCTGGAGGTGTCCACGGATGGGAGATTTCCGTCGTAAAGTACAATATCTACATGATGGTAAGTGGAACAGAACCAGTTCAATTGTTAATTCTATCATTGAGGGCCAGTATACTTTTTTTCGAGCTCGATTTACTAACGTAATCGTTAACGCAGGATGTTTTTCTCGCCGCCGCCATCTATACCCTCTGTGGAAGTTTCGCCAAAGTCTCCCTCTTGATATTCTACTTCCGACTATCACCTCAGAGATGGTTCAAACGAGCTGTGTGGATTTCTCTTGCCATCATTGCCGGCTACAGCATTGGCATATTCTTTGCTCTGGTTTTCGCCTGTGATCCAATCGCAATGAGCTGGGACGTTACCATCACCGAAGGCACATGTATCAACCGACCATCGTTATACATTGCGACTGCTGCGGCAAACATCATTTCAGACTTGATACTGTTTGCGCTTCCGATACCCATCGTTGTGAAGTTACAGATTCCGCGCAGGCAAAAAGTTGGGCTGTTCTTCATTTTCGCAGTCGGGTCACTGTAAGTCAGCATCGCTACTATTCTTGAAGATGAAGGTGCGCGTAACGAGATTATGGTGAAGCTCACAATGCGTGTAGTACAGTCGTCACTTCGATCGTCCGCGTTTCTCTTCTTCCAGCCATGCTAACGAGTATGGACCAAAGCTGGGTAATCTCATGGGCCAGTTTATGGATGTAAGTGAAGCCTGGACTCGTTTGATCCTACCATCTATATCCGTAGCTGTGTTTTTTTAACAAATTGGTCTTTCAGTATCGTTGAAGCGAATCTAGTCGTAATTTGCGCCTCTCTGCCGACCTTACGCAAGTTCTTCCGACACGTCGCACCCAAGATCATCGGCGAAAGCACATATGGCAAGGGGACCAAGACTGTTGGTGGTACTGGGAGCAAGCCCATGTCGCGAATGACTATCGGCGGTACGAATGAAACGCGGAATAGGGCCGAGTATTCGCAATTTGATCGCGACAACAATGGCGAGGCATTTGTGATGGCCAGCATGGGGCCCAATAAGCCAGTGACCATCGCCACTGGTCATAGCGAGAGCGATCCAACAGAGGATGATTCCTCAGAAAAAGCCATCATGCGAGGAAATAATATTGTCCAAACAAAGACAATCACGGTGGAGTACAGCCTAAAACAGTGAGGCTTCAGCTCGTACGAAACTCAATATAGATGATAGACTCTCGGTGTGCAAGTACGCATAAAATCAGCGGAGTAGCAAGGTACATGGGGTGAATGAAAGGAATTCTGAAGGCATTATTGCATAGCCATGTGAGGAAGTAACATCATTTCTTAGACTTCAGTCATCTTCATCGGGCGAAGATCCTCAAGAGCCTTGATGCATTGAAGAAACCTAGGAGAATAGAAAGGCTATCTACATCGGAGACCCCCTTACAAATTCTGGTTCATCATCGTGATGGTCATTGCGAAGGGAAGCGCCTGTGGCATGGCAGGGCGGATGGCCACCCGGCGGATCGCGCCGAAGACGCAACGCCAAGGAGTCCCGCTCTGCAAATTACCTACAACATACACAGGAGACCAGGCCTATGAGCCCACCGCGAGAACCAACGGCTGACCACCAAGTGTTTCAATACTAGCCAAGACAAAAAGATGAACAAGTGGGATCCAAACTTATCCTATTTGTAGTTGATATTGTCTACATATATCTTTCCCGCTCCTGCATCCTAAAGCCCACATTATTAATAGTTCCCTGCAGGCCCCACGCTTACTACTCGGCCGTCTTGCAAGGTGACAATCTTGTCGATGCCACGGAGGGCCTGAGGACGGTGAACCACAGAAATGATAGTATGATCAACAAACTCGCTCTCGATGATCCTAGCCATCATGTCTTCGGTTTCTTGATCGACGGCGCTGGTAGCTTCATCAAGAACTAGGACCTTGCTAGAATTCTTCCTGACTATAGCCCGGGCTAGACACAACAGCTGCTTTTGGCCCTTGGACAATGGCAGGTTGGAAACATCCGTGTTGAGACTACCACTCAAGGAGATGGATGACCATAGTGAGACCGTGGTCAGGGCATCTATAAGGTCAGCATCGGACGGCGCCTCGCCTGCGCTTGAGTCATCGCTGAAGGGGAACAGATTCGTACGCAGGCTTCCGGGAAAGAGGAGCGGCTCCTGCGGGATGGCGATGAGCGAACGGCGGAGCACATCGTTCGGAACATTGCCGATGTCAACACCATCGATCAGGATTCTCCCTGCATCGAGGCCAAGAAGTTTGAAGATGGCGAGAGTGAGGGTCGATTTGCCACTGCCTGTGCGTCCACAGATGGCAACCTTCTCTCCTGGCTGGATAGAAAGGGAAACTCCCTTAAGTACTGGTCTCGTTTCCGCGGAGTAAGACACCGTGATGTTCTGTATCTCGACCTGGCCCTGTGCAGGCCATTGGCGTGGCATATTGTCAGGCCCTTCAGCAACGGCCGCTGGTTCGATTGGTGTTCGAGATACGAAGGTTCGCAAACGCGAGATTGCCCCTAGGGATGTTTCAAGCTCTGTCCAAGAGGTAATCAGAGTTGCCAAAGATTGATTGAAGTTGAGCACATTGTAGAGCGCAATGGCAATGGCTCCGGTGCTAGTTGCGTCCGGTATCATCATAGCCATCGAGACAAGCAATACTGCAATAGCACCGACAAGAATGTCGAGAACCAGAGTGAGCCAGCGCTGGATGCAAAACATCAGGTAGTACGGCCTTTGGGACTCATCCAAGAGTTCAAGAGAAGTTTCTCGGAAGGCATTTTGCCAGCCGAAGGCGCGGATGGTTGACAAGCCATCGATGGTCTCAATCAACTTGGTCAGAAGAGGAGCCTGCGCCTGGAGATCGAGAAACCGCATCTGGCGAGAAGTTCTCAGGTAGAAAGCTTGTAGACAGTAGAGAGCGAGTAAAGCGAACGGAATGACAGCTGCAAGATACTTGGCACCTATGACAATCAGGACAGCTCCTGCCAAGCAATCAAGAACAGCTGAAAGGGATTAGCTGTGTATTTTAGCTGATACGCGGGAGGAGTCACTCACCGATTGAGGTCATGAACAACGCTGTAGGAAGATCTCGGTCAATGTGAGACAAATCCTGACTGAACCTTTAAAATATGTTAGGCATCTGCAGCTTTAGAGATGAATCTGATATGATTACCTGTTGATCAAGTCGCCGGTGTCTGTTGATCCAAAGAACGACAACGGGGCCCTGTAAAGTAGTAAGCAACGATGCGCACCACAGTCTGGCAACGTGTGACCCACCTCATGACAGACTGGAGAAGTGTCCAGTGTAAGCTTTGAGAAGACTTAGGCACTATCAAAACAAACATGATCCTGTGGGCTTCTGTTAGCAGAGCCGGAGTTATCAGTGGGCAGGGAATATTCTTTGGTATTAACGTACCAAATATTGACGCCAATAACGAATAAGCCCACAACAGAAATTGCGGAGTAGACGCCGAAGTAGAAGCCTGTGTCTGATGAACCGGTCCTTGCGTCCTCTTCCGTCCAGATCTTGAGCCAAATTTCTATCAGAGGTCAGAAACCATAGTCGATACAAGTATTTGGAGGGACCATGAACTTACGAGGGAAGACTCGGAAGAAGCAGTCAAGAATCAAGGATATCGCACCGGCAGAGCCATACCACCAACCGATGGACTTCAAGTAGTACCAGTAGAGCGTAGTGTCGCCCGCCTTTCTCAAGAGGTCCTGCTCTGATTCAGCCTCTACCCCTTTGGTTTGTGGTTGACTTTGCTGTCGAGATTTTGCGACTGAAATAGTCTCAGCGTCCTTTGCATCTTTGGGCTGCGCATCCTCGAAAGAAAGGCTCTGAAGATAGGCGCTCTCCCGAATAGTGTCAAAATTGCCTTGGCTGGCAATCTGCCCGTCATCGCCCAAGATGAGGATTTGATCCGCAAATTTGAGATATTTCACTGCAGATGGTATGAGTCAAAAACCTGATTTGTGAAACTTGCAATGTGCCTCTGTGTTTCTACTTACGTGAGTGCGTCGTCAGGATCACGGTTGCGCCGTACTGGCGTACAAGGCCTCGTGGGCTGAAAAGACAGTCCCAGATGTGAGTCTGAGTTGCGTTGTCCAGTCCGCTCAACGCATCATCAACAACAAGAACAGGTTTTCTTGAGAATACTGCTCGCGCCAGAGCCTGTCCAAGCCAGTGAGCGATCGTGCGCGGTTGACAGCGAGATGAAGGATATTAACTTACAACCCGTTGCTTTTGACCTCCGCTCAGGGATTGGCCTTTGCTTCCAACCACTGTGTGATCTCCGTTTGCTAGCTGAGAGAAGTCGGGTACGAGAGCGCAAGCGTGTACCACCCTCTCGTACCAGTCCTCATCGGTCGGTGTCTCGCCGAGAATGTTTTCCTTGACGGTTGCTGTTGTCAGCCAGGTTGTCTGAGCACAATACGCTACAGGACCTTCAAGAGTCTTGACCGATCCCGTGGTCGGAAGTTCGCCGAGGAGTCCCCGAAGGAGGGTGGTCTTCCCCGAGCCAATTCTGCCAATCACGATAGTCATGGTGGAAGGGGCAATGCGGAGGTTGATGTCACGCAGAATGGGTTCCTCGTCAGCCTTGAGCCTGAACGAACCGTTATGAACTGTCGCAATATCTCTCTGCTCGGAAGATGGCTCGGGCGACGTTTTCGGCCGCATCGTACCCATCTCTATGCCACGATCAGTTCCGGCACGCCCAAGGTCGTCAGAGTGGCTTGCAGCTTGAAGATAATCAGGATTTGTGACCGTTGAAAGCCTACCCTGTTCGAGGAAGGCCTGAATCCTCTCAAAGCTTCCCAAAGATGCCACTAAGCTCGGTACCGAGGTGATGAGCTGCGCAAGAGGTCCAGCAATTAGGTCGATGATGGTCAGCGAAGTGAAGACAGTGGCGATAGAGAGTGACAACCCGGCATTGATCTTCTGCGCAAGAATGGCAAGGCCAAAAGTGACAACAGGACCGATCATTGACGGGGCGTTGCCTGACAATTGAAATGTCAGCTTGTGATGTAAATGGGTTAAGAGCCTCAAGCTTACCGAGCATGTTCATATAAGTGATGAACCGGCGATACTGTTTTGCTCTGCGCAGCTCTGCCACTCTCAGATCTTGAATCGCACGCTGAAGGAAGTCTACCATTCCTAGCATCTTCGTCTCCTTAATTGCACCAAGAACTTCCGAAGTGACTGTAATGCGCTTTTGGATTTCTTCGTTCCAAATTTTCGAGGCTCGAGGCATAAGTTTCGACAACCTCGCCATACCAATTGTGCAAGCTCAAGCCGATGTTAGATCAAAAGTATTATACCTCGATTCAAAACAGTTGCTTACCGATAATGGTTACACCCGGTCCAACGCTTCCAAGGCCAAGCTGTCTTTGAAGTAGCCATATGGCAATGCCTATCTCGATGGGATTTGCCCACACCTCATGAATGGTTTCGAACGACCTGCAGATAGTTCTCACATCGGTGCTGACCAAGGTCAATGGCGCAGACGGATCGCTGGCCTTCGCTGTGTCTAACTTGAGGTTATTGGACATGATGAGAGAAACCAAAGATCCACGGATTATCGTGATGTAACGGAAGAGCTTGTGCTGGTAGAAACCTGTCGATAGCTAACACAAGACAAGCAGTATCAGCGGAGAGAACCACGACCGAGCAGCTTACTGTAACTCACCGCGTTGCCCAGGTAGACTAGGCCCGTCGCAGCTATCAGACCGTACCCAACAGACTTGGAATCAGATCCGCGGTCTCCATCGACATATTTGATGATTCGGTTGATGAGAAACGGTTGCGAGAACTTGAATCCAACCAGGACGAGTCTGGGTACCGCTGTAACCAGCAAAGCCATCTTCGTCGTGCTGAAGATCGAGCGTAACAGGGCCCGCTTTCCATGCCCTCTTCGTTGATTCCACGCGATGTTGAGGTTCTGGAGCAGGGACTCGGACCGCATATCATCATCTATGTCGTAGAGCGTCGACGGAGATAAGGTGGCCTTGAAGCCTTTCCCTAGCAGGCTGTTGAGCCACCAAAAGAAACCGCGGCCGATGATGCCGCTCGTGGCCTCGGGGCTCAAGTGGCGCAGAGCAGCGAGGAGGAATGTGCGTTTGCCTTGCACTTCGAGAAGAAACATTGTCAACTTCATTGCCAGCGCTGCGCTGGAGACGCTGGCCAGGTTGTGCAATCCGGGAAGCAGCCATAGTGTGCGGCATTGCACAGCGTCAAAGATTAGCGAGAACGCCAGATAGACACAGATTGTGGTAGATGGTCGAATAGATCGGAGATGCTCTGCATGGCTGAGGAGAGTGAGGGCCAAGGCATCTAGAACGCCGAGAACTGCGGCAGCAATAGTGACGCGGTTGGAGAACGGTGCTTGCGTCCATAGCGCGAGCAAGGCGATTTGAAGCCCGCCAAAGACGATGCAGGTGGCGATCTTTGCGGCATTCGAGGGATGTCGCAGGACTTTGCGGCGTTGATGAAGAAGCTGCTGTAGCCGGAAAGGGAGGGCCAGAAGCAATACTGCAGATGGTCCAATATTCAGGATAGATTGTTCGAAGAGCAAGGTGAAGTCGAATCGATCGCTACATATGGTTGCAGCGGGGCCAAAAGACCCCTCGCATTCGGCGATGGTCGTGAAGTTGTCCATAGCCGCTGCGATGATTGATGAAGTTGCAGGTCGACGATTTAGGAACCTCTTGTTGGATGAACTCGCCCAGTGTTTTACTATGCGGTGCTGCCAATCCAGCCAAGGATCCCTTGATGCGCCTAGGCGGCAAGTTTGGGGTGCTATCGAAAGTTCACACGGAGTCAGGGTTCATTCTGCTTCAGGACGCAAGGAAACTTGCGAGTAGGGCTATGACTCGCAATCTGGCGCGACAATAGCGACAATGATGCTGCTAGTGCTTGAAGGGCATCAGGACTTCAAAAATTTGCTACCACAGCGCTGTGCCACTAACAACTGGACGAGCCCTGACCATCGAATCCCGGGTTGGTCACGAATTACACGTTGAATCGTTGATCTTGGTAAGCCGTACGAAAGATTTCAAGCTTGTTCGGGCGGCTGAATGCGAGTCCCGAGATTGGGGGACGAATGTAAGAACGATCACCAAACAGGAAGGTCATCTGAACATGGAAATGAATTGCAATGCGCTAAGGATGTCACTTACAAGCTCCAGGCGTTCGTGCCGAGATCCGGTTGAGTTCTCTGGGGACTAAACTGCTGCCAGACAAGCCTGTGGAAACGCGGACGTGGGTACGAGCTACGCGTCTAGCTACGAGTTTTCAGGGATCGATGAACCTTAAGTGCTGAGGCTATCCTTGCCTGGACGTGATTGTGTCGAATTCTAAGTCTTCTCGGGTCACAGAGACGATGATGACAGTCAATTACAGCCATATTTGCGGCACGATGTCGAAGTGTCACCCATTAAGGCAAGCAATCAGCCCGGAGTAGCCCGTCGGGTCAGAAAGCTTGTCTGTTAGGCGACAATTACCGAGGTTTGCATACTAGGCCAGGATGCCTTGACCTAAAACAATCGAGCGAGTCTCTGAAATCTCCACCACCGCTAGATGTAGACACGCTGCCGAAACTCTGGAAGCTCGTTTATCCATGCAATCTCATGATGTCTTCTGCTACCTTCTCGGCAGCAATAACAATTCCAGCTTGCGGATTCGCAGTGAAAATCCCATTGAGTATCCCTGCGTCAACAACGTGCAGGTTTTTCGTTCCATAGACTTGCGCGTTGAGATCAACGACGGATTTACCACCTTCGAGAGCAGAGTCGGTTCCAAGACGGGTGGTTCCAACCCAGTGATTGGCGGTACGGCCAATATCCACAGCCAACTATTCACACGATATGTTCAGCTTGATTTCATATCGAACTCCGAGAGAAAAGTAAGGTTTGCTCACCTTTTGGACGTAGTCTCGCACATCTTGACCAGGGGCGGGGTGAATCATTACAGCGCCAGGAATGGATGAAATTGCCTTGACAACTCCACTCACGGTAGTGACAACAGCCTCAAAGTCGTGATTACCTTCGTCATTGAAGTAAGGAAGTACACTGACATCCATCAAGAGGGATGGGTTGATTGTGACGCGGCCCCTTGAGGTCTTGCCTAGTCCAAGGGCAGCTGCCATGCCGGAAGTATCTGTGGCTATCAGTCGTGATCATTTGATAGCAGAGATGTGACTACGCACTGTATGTCTTGCCTGTTTGTGGTCCGCCAACATAGCCCGTCCATTGAAACCATCTCTCGATGCCATCCTCCCCCTTAACCGCATCCCAGAAGATTGGGTTGATGTTTGGGGCTGCTTGGGTCAGTATGCCTGATCGGTTGGCTGCAGGATTACTGTTAGTCAACAAAACCGAACCATCTCGCAAGGGGAGGTCTGCCATCTCACATAGATATGCTGAGGCGTCATCCGAAACGGGGTTGTTGTAGGCGCCGTTGAAGTCGTAATTGACTATGTCCGGGTGCTCCAAGAGAATGTTTGTCTAGGAATGATTAGCTTTAGTACCTATACGATGGAGGGGTCTTTAAACTAAGTGTTACGTTTACATGATCGTCCAGATTATAACCGACTGGAAGATCAATCCACTGGGCAGAGTCGATGAGTATGTCGCCTTCGGCTTTCTGGACAGTCTCTAGCTGATCTTTCGGGCCAATCCCACCTATCGAGATTGTTAGCAGTCATCTCGCCATTGAATTGAGAAGGGAACACTCACTCCGAAACAGAATCTTAGCTGAGCCAAATACTCCAGCAGAGAGAATGACTCGGCCACCAGCAGCAAGTTTGACGGTGCCATTGTAACCTCGGGACTCTACTTGCACACCAGTGACACTATCTCCCATTCTCTCCACTCTAGTGACGAGTGAGTTCGTCCAGAGCTTGAAGTTACCGCGAGCTGTTGCTGACACAAGATAGGTTTCCAAGAGCCCACCTCGCTCACCATGCTGGTAAAAATACTCTGATTGGGAAACGGTTCTTCTTTTAACATCTGGCTCATTGTTTGCCTTAACGCTGGTCCATCCGTTTTCGACGAGTCCCTTCGTTATTAGGTCGTTGGTCTGACGATTGTACAAGACACCATCTTTGGAAGGGACGTCAGTCCACGGAACACGCCTGAAGGCTCGGTCTGTGGCAGCAGACAGGTCCTTGGCCTTCCAGCCATCGGGAAACTGTGTATCCCAGTCCAAGCTTTGAGGCTACGGAATGTTAGTAACGGTCAAAGAAGACTGGATGGGAAACGGAAAAGGATGCACTGACCTTGAACCAAAGGCCCGCGTTGATAGCAGATCCACCGCCGAGAACACAGCCTGCCATGGGAACAACATCCGGACATTTGATGCCAGCGCTATCTTGCCATATGTGTCCGTAAAGCCCAGGAACGTCGAACCTTGTAAGATTGGAATTCTCAAGCCAGGCCCCTCTTTGCCCTACACACAACTGTCAGAGCATGGTACCGTAGTTAGCCCAGCGATCTTGATTGACTTACTCCCGCCCCATCGGAAAGATGATGGAGGTCCTCTTTCGATCAGGAGCACACTCTTGCCGCTAGCAGAAAGCTTATCAGCAGTGACGATTCCTCCCGGGCCACTGCCAACAACTATGTAATCATAGGTATCATCGGGGACAGTCGCAGCAAGTAGTGTCATGGATACTTGTCGAATGGTCAGCTATTTAATGTGACTCGGAATTCAAGAACGTACACTGAGTCAAAGCAAGGGCCGAAAAGCCCGAGAAGAACTTCATTATCATACCCGTCACGGCGACTCGAGGGAGACAACAAGATGCTTGTTGTGTAAGGAGAGATCTGGAAGGTGGCACACAAATCCAGGTCGAAAAAATGGAAACTCATGGCTTTCGATCTGAGTTGAATACTTAAGAATGGTTTACAGGGCCCCGGGCAGTCGGCGTCTCAAACTTGGGAATCAGGGGGCAGGAAATTATAATACCGAAATCGTCCTGGAGAGTAATGCCACTACACATGCCGGTAGTTAACTCGGTCACTTTTCAGGCAACTGTTCGAGTCTGTGTGCACTTTCCGGAGCTGTAAATTGCCGTGACATTGAAGGTAGTCGATGCACTGCCCGCGGAGACTTTAGGCGTGACAAAACAGTTCATTCCGTCAATTTGTTGTTCCATCTTGGCAAAGACATTTGGAACAGTATCGCCTGCCGTCTATGGGAAAGGGTAGGAGGAGTCGCCTTCTTGTTTCGATATATGGCCAAATCATTAGGCATTCCCGATGACTGCAGCAGCTGGGCGCTGTCCGGAAGGTCTACTGCCTCACTGCGTGGGGACAGCGTTGCTTGACAGGACTTAAATCCTGCAATTCTGTCTCATGGAATGAATATCATGTGAGATGAAATTCAAGGTATTTATCTTGTAGCGGCTGATACTCAAGGACCGCGGCGTTGTATGTCTCCGAGGTCCTGATAGAGACTAAGCACGGCCAAAGATCGAGACAATCACTGTAATACTACTTATGCGGCCATGACACATTAGGCAGCAATAAAAGTCTGTCGAAGTGGAGTGAATCTGATGCTTGCATTCATGAAGCTCCCTCAAACATAAAACCACCCACAAGCACATGGAAATAGACATTTGGACACTGACCGATTTCCTTTTCAAACGCTCAGCTTCGCCATGTTGAAAGGCACCAAGGCAGGACTTCTCACATCGGCCCTACACTTTCTGATGGCATAAGATATGAACCCTCACCTATCTTGGTAAACAAAAGCTTGGATAACTACCAGGAGCAGCGAAACCTTCATGGTACAAGACCAATCACTCGTCAGACCCGTCAAAAACTTCAAAATGAAAGGGACGAGACTCGAACTCGCGCGGGTTGCCCCACCAGGAAACAGATGTTAAGCTGACCTTAACCTGGCGCCATAACCAACTCGGCCACCCTTCCAATTGTTGGATCTTCACCGGGGTCGTTTTGCAGCATATTCAGCAATCACTTACGTTCGGTGTAATCACACTCTCGGGCAATCTACAGAGGCATGGATTGCTGAACAAGAACGCGCCTGCAGCGATCGGCCCGCGACTTGAACTCCTGCATACAAGCAAATGCCATACATTCAGACATTCCGCGCACAAGTCCTCTCACAGCTGGAGTGCCAGCCTTATTTCAGGGATAGGAAGGATACTTTTGTTGGACACTGAGAATATCTGTGAATGAGTTGAGCGCTGGGTATGTTTGCCCTGTCCAGAGCCCCGTCGCACGGTCCAGCGCTACTAAGCCGCTTACTACAGCCCTATGATGGCCTGGATCACGCCGTCAAGCCCTGGAAGTCCCCAGACTTGGCGCCGTATTCCCCGGAGAGCTATAGCGTGACTTGTTGTACTCGGATTTTGAGAAGAAGTGTTTAGCAGGAGGATGTCCCTGAATTAGCAGGGGAGCAAAGAAGCAGATGGCTTGATTCTCACCAACTTGGCATTGACGTTAAGAACGAGGTTGGACACCGACATGGAGATCTCAAACCTTATTTCAACAAAGCGTGGAGGCGGGCTGTAGCCGAGCCGACATAAGAAAGCAACAGTGAAGGTTTGAGACATCTGCTTGTCATCAGACGAAGCGCGCAGGCACGCGGCGTCCAGCCGGCTGGCTCACTACCTACATGGTCCCGACATCAGCAGACGGCAACATCCTCGATCACCGCAAGTGCGCTAATCTTTCCCATTCCTGCGGCACGTGTTCTAGACTGAAGCCATTTTGTTACTGTTGACATCTATTTCCGTTTTCAGTCAACACCTGATTGCACCCACACATCTCTGTAGCTCCGCTTAAAGACAAGACAAATTCTCGGAAATCTAGAGAGGCGTGAGCGGCAGCACTAATTTTGTAGATCCGATCTTGGAGACGATAGTCATGCCATCTCCTCGGGCCGGCCGCATAGATCGGACAGATCCGGCCGAAGAATTCATTTCGACTCCTTTTGGATGAGTGAAGTGACAGGCTCTAATCCGCGATGACCGGAAACGGAACATATGGAACGCAGATTGGAGTAAAGCTAGAAGTCCAAACTTCGTATCGAGGATCCGCTCTAGAGAGCCTGAGAATGTTCCCATGACCGCCGCATGCATTCGCAAGCGATGGCCGCCAAAGTAGCACCAAAATCTCCAACCAGAGGCTACCCCAAAAGTTGTGAGGTTTAAGTATCATGTCATCCACACTGAAATTGCGTCAATTCTATTAGCCCCCAACGTAGACTGCGGCCTTCTTTGCTATAAGGTCAATCAACATCAATACTCTGTCGTTTTTGTAAAGAATGGTCAGACTTTCCATTGTTGGACTCCTGTCCTTGGCTGGAATAGCTGCAGCGGCCACCTCTCCAGACCAGACCTGCGGAGGTTCCAATAGTTACACCTGTCCAGGATCTCAATGCTGCAGTCAATACAACTGGTGGTAAGGTTAACCCCTATGATGATAAACGAGATTGCGAAGAATTACCAAAGCTGACCTGGTATACTAGCGGAACAACTGACGCACACTGCGGGACAGGATGTCAGTCCAAGTTCGGTAAATGCACGACTGGCTCCAGCAGCAGCGGGAGTGGCAGCACCAGCACCAACGGCAAGGTCAGCTCGGATGGCACATGTGGCGGCACTGCGGGATATACCTGTAAGGGAAGCACTTTCGGAACCTGTTGCAGCCAGTGGGGATACTGCGGCAACACAGATGCCCATTGCCTCAACTCCTGCCAGTCAAAGTTTGGTGACTGCAGCTCCGTCACCAACGGTGGCAAGACGGTCAGCCAAGATGGAACCTGCGGTGGAACGGGTGGAAATACCTGTCGAGGTAGCAACTTCGGTGACTGCTGCAGTCAGTGGGGATACTGTGGCTCGTCTACCGATCACTGCAGCACCGGCTGCCAGTCATCCTTTGGAACCTGCTCTTCTTCCTCAGGCGGAGGGGCTGCCGCCTCTTCCTCAGCAGCGCAACCTGCATCCACTGGCGTCAAGACAAGTCCAGACAACACTTGTGGTGGCTCTAATGGCTATACATGCCCTTCCGGATTGTGTTGGTAAGTTGTAGACGATAGCTCTTATCATCTCACTTCATCAGACTACTGACAAGCCATCTCATAGCTCGAAGAATGGATACTGCAACACCGGCGACGACTTCTGTGGCTTTGGGTGTCAGACCTCCTTCTCACCGGGAACGTGTGCGACCTGCCCTGGCTCAGCTTGCGGTGGTACGGTAACGAGCAACCCGACTTGCTCCGCAAACAACGGCTACTGCTGGACATTGAATTCAAAGAAGTTCCAAATCGTTTGCGGAAGGCTTGCCTCCGGAGACTATCTTGGCTACGTTGATGCCACAAGCTTGGGCGATTGCATTTCCAAGTGTGCCGCAAACTCGGCTTGTGTTGCTGCTTCTTTCTATCAGGGCAGCAGCACGAGCTGTAGCTTGCTGAGTAGTTATCAAGGATCGGCTTATGGCAACTCGGCAGGTGGTCAGCAGAACCATGCCTACGTCCGCGGTCCCAGCTGCGGGTGAAGGCGTGTTGTGAACGTGCGGCTTGACCACGGCTTACAGTCACCATCAGGAAGCCGAAACTGCGCGGCAACGGTAGATGATCCCTGTAAGACACGGAGTTTTCGTTAGAAAACACCATGGACCTGGATTATTATTTTTTTTTCAAAGAAGGCCCTAGCTTTAGACTCAATTACGACGAAGTAGGAATACCAGACACAAGCGTTATTCAGCCAGCTGCAAAAACTGGCTTTCAAGAGGCCTTATGTACGATGCGGAACCTGCATCCTACGCGATCTGCGAGACGGGCCAGCGGTAGAACACGTATACGCCTGTCAAATATTCGGGGAACACGTTAAGCTGAGAAAACGGATCGTCTGAGCTCTTCTCTCAAGCTGGACAAAGGGCTATACGTAGATCCTAACCACACAAAACTTCTATTTGTATCCCCCATCTTCTCTACCAAAGCGCTACCTCAACGCAACATGCTGCTATGCTGTTACCTCAACACCGTTCATCCGGCCACTGGCTCGCCAGTCCTCCAGGAATTTTACGTAGGCATTGATACCATGTGGAAACGGCGCTCCTCTGGCCAACTTCATTTGTGCCTCGAGTGGGGCTTTTTCGCCCTCATTGTTCATGTAGCTTGGTGTGCATATAGACAAGCTAGAGAACCAAGCCGCATGTTGCATAATGAAACCGACGTATGCTTCTTCCCCCTCCAATGTGCTCTCTATGACAACCTTATCGGTACTTTTACCCGCGCGCTTCATAGCTTCGACTACCATGTATGCGCAGTGTTGAGAGATGACGTCCTGGGCGTAAGCAAAGTTTGCCGCGGCGCCGATCTGCAAAGGGCCGGTCAGGAACAGGTTTGGAAATCCTTTGGTGAGCACGCCGTGGAGGGTAGACGGGCCCTTGCTCGACCATTTCTCGGACAGGAGCTCGCCGTTCTGGCCCTTGATGGTCATGTTGGACCTGCTTGATGGCTCGGCCATGTCTGCTGCGGGGGGCCTGTATCCTGTGCTCAGCACAATGACGTCGAGGGGATAGTCTGTACCGTCGACCACTAGTGAGTTCTTGGTGGCGTGGTCGACTCCCTTGCCGTTTGTATCAACGAGGTGTACGTTGGGTAGGTTGAACGCCGGGAGGTAGTCGTCATGGAAGGTCGGTCGTTTGCACCATGATGGGTACCACGGCTTCAGAGCCTCAGCAACTGACTTGTCCTTCACAATCTCCTCAACTCGTCGTCGAATCCTCTCTGATCTCGGGGCATCCAGGGCAAGAAGACTGCCGATATGGCCGGGAATATCTTCCAATCCAAGAGGCTTCTCGTGTGGTGCGCCGACAAGACCTTTGTAAGTCTTAATCTTCGTCCAACCATCATCTACCAAGTTGTCTTCTGCCTCGCCGCCAGAAACAAGGTTATTGAAGTTGTCGAGGCGACGCCTCTGCCAGCCTGGGCCGTCGGCAATCTTCTTCCACTCTTCTGGATCAGTAGGCCTCTGGCCTCTCTCTTCTACAGATGACGGCGTTCTTTGGAAGACATAGAGCTCCTTCGCCCACTTGGCGAGTTGTGGAACGAGTTGAATGGCGGTTGCGCCAGTACCAATGATGCCAACACGTTTTCCCTCAAGACCAGTAAGCTGGACATTCTCGAGGTCCTCCGGGTTTCCACCAGTGACTTCGTAGTTCCACCGCGCAGTATGGAACATGTCACCCTCGAAAGCCTCGAGGTTCTTGGCCGCTTTGGGATGGTTTAAAACGCCGTTGGCGAGAACGACGAACTGTGATCGAACCGTCATTGTGATGGGCGACTCGTCCGGGCCGCGGACCTGCTCGATAACCACGATCCATCGCTTAGCGTCCTCGTCCCACTCGTAGCTCTTGATCTGCGAGCGAAATACACCCTTATCCGTCAGGTCCCATGTCTCTGCCATTCGATCCGCATGAGCTCGCAACTCGTGGCCATACGAGTATCGGTGCTTCGGAATATAGCCCGTCTCCTCGAGGAGTGGCATGTAGGTGTAGGATTCAACATCGCACATGAGACCTGGGTACCGGTTCCAGTACCATGTGCCGCCAAAACCACCAGCGGCATCGACAAGGCGAATATCCTCGGGCTTGAAGCCAGCTTGGATGAATCGAACCGCAAACAACAGGCCTCCGTAGCCGGCGCCAAGGATGATGAACTTCACCTCGTCGCCATCCTTGAGGCTCGGCGTCTGGGCGTTGAGCTTTTCGTGATCGACCCATGGGTCTTGGGCCAGCTTGCTGAACTTCGCGTCCGTCTCCATCTCGATGTATTGTGCGTTGCCGTCAGACCGCTGGCGCTTTTCCTTCTCCTCTGTGTATTTCTTATTGAGGGCCATGAAGTCGGCCGCGGCAGCCCCAGCCGCGGTGTCTGTCGTGATCTGTGGTGATGCGGCCATGTTGACGTTTGACTTGCAGGTCAAATTGAGGTGTAGTTGAGGTAGGTGAGTCTGCTCGACGACCTTTACATCATCCTCGAGGAGGCGAATCGTCTAGTTTTTAGTCGCCAAAATATGCGGGCACATGTCCGTTGACGACAGTCCAAGCGGTGTCCTCAAACAGCTCTAGTGACATATTCCATGCTCGCACTTGTCATCTGGTCTCAATTGGGTTCCCTTCGAAGAGGGCCACGCATCCCCGCATACCGCAAGTTTCCAATCCGGTGCGTGTTTGCGGGTCGTCGTATCAGAGCTTCATTCTATGGATTAGTCGGGGAGTGCGATGAGCCCGACGAGCCATTACTCGCTTCACCAGGAGGGACCAGTGCCTCCAGATCGACACAAACGTATTCGTATTCGTTCGTCGCATTTCTAGTGCAACACAGCAACGTCGCTCAAAGAAAGATGCGGTAGTTGATGGTGGATCTTGTCCTCTGCCGGACTAAAACGATCTCAGGATCTACATAGACCCGCCAGGCCTCGAAGGGTCCGGCTCCTGCTCCGCTGCATGGGTAGCCGTTGCGGAGAAGCTGTCGTCCAAAGATGGCCAGATATGACAAACTCCGCGTGCTTTGGCGTCAAACACTATCTGCATGTGTTAAGTGGGTTATGGTAGCTGAGAGTCTTGTTATAGGTCAAACTTCAAGGAAGTTGGAGACGAACCTGCGTGTCTCGTCTGGGCCCTGGCGGGTGGCGCATCTGCTGCATCATGGATCCATGGTGTCATTGTCTAACGACTCGATGCACGTTGCTCCGTGCAGCACGCTCGGTTTCGAGACTCCAACGCGACTGGCCCACCGCTACGAGACCGAAACCGATCAGACGACTCCATGAACGGGTAGTTTCCGCTAGACTGCGCGGGAGCGACCGCCGTGTGCCACAACCAGCTCGCCTGGTGTCATAATTGACCTGCAATAGCATAGATAACGTAATGACTGACGGGCGACGTTGACGTTTATGCGCTTCTCGTCTCCAGACTTAAGTCTCATAGTGATGTGGGATTAAAGCTAGGAATAAGCTTGCATCAACTCAAATTCAATGCAGCGGGGTATGGGATGGCCGAGCCTATGTTGACCACATGGTGGCGACAGATGTAAGTTAGTCTGTGTATGAGCTTGAGGCTGGTGTCTGAAGCACCGATTGACCAGGTTTTCATTCATTCTTGCAACCATACCATACGGCGCGCATTGGTGTAGTCATGGCTATGGACCAGATGCTCCAACCAGTGCGGTAGAATCAAGATAAATGTTACCCCTCTCGATGCCAATTGACTGAGTGATCCGAGAGCTTATCACAATCCTAGGCGAGGAACATAAGTAGGTAAGGATGTACGCGAAGCACTTAACTCAAAATTGGACGCAACTGAAAATCGACGGCTCGCGACCTAACCACCGACTGGCATTTCTACCCACTTTCGTACATGCCCATCGCACTACTAGTGGCCCCCTCTTCACCTCGACCCCCTGACTTTACCCCTCAAGCGAAGCGAAGGATTTATCGAGGAACCAGATATCTGATAATCCAGGCTGGCGCATCCTCGCCAGACCAATTCGCTTTTGTGCTTGTTTCAGTGAATGAATGCATCGACCGAAACATCACATACACACGGAAAATTCCTGCAAGCGAGTTCAAGTCATCCCCTACATGTCCGCCCACTATAGCTGACCTCAACTTCAGCATCTCGAGATCATGGCTTCCGTCACAACGAATGAATTGCATCTTCCTGACTATGATGATCTTCCGCCTGTCGGGGGTATGCCTAAAGGCTGTGCCTGGGGGCTGTTCGACAAGGATGGGAAGAAGGACCTCTTTGGAACCTTGAACTTACTCACCCCTTCAGTTGTGAAGGCAGCCGGCGCTGAAATACGGGATGGCGTGTCCATCTCATTGAAGTGAGATGCCCATATTACCTAGTTACTTAGAGCGAACGTCCCATGGCTGACCGAACGCGATATAGCTGGCCTCTAGATAGCATGAACAAGCTGGCTATCCCAGGACGCAAGCAATCGGTTCATAAGGTGCACACACTGCAAACTGCCGGACTCAGCCAAGGGATTGGCTGGGATGACGAGCTGGAGTTCAACACGCAAGGCAGCAGTCAGTGGGACAGCCTTGTCCACTGGCAGCATCAGCCGACGGGACTCGCCTACAACGGCTTCAAGCCAACTCAAGAAGAACTTTCGGCGACGTCAACAGCGACAAATAAGATGCCCACCATCGATCACTGGCATGAGCGAGGTGGCGTAGTGGGCCGCGGGGTCCTGGTCGACTACAAGGCATACGCCGACGCGAAGGGGACAGACTACCATCCCATGGATGGCTACCGCATCACTATCGAAGATATTGAGGCCGTAGCCAGGCATCAAGGCGTAGAGTTCAAGCAGGGCGATATCTTCTTGCTTAGAACAGGCATCACTGAGATCCTAGATAAGCCTACGCCAGAGGATTTTGCAAAGTTGGGGCAGTACAAGTTGTCCGGTGTGCATGGCACAGAGGAGACGGCCAAGTGGTTCTGGAACAAGCACTTTGCCGCTGTTGCCGGCGACTCCAATGCCTTCGAGGCATTTCCACCTGTCAAGCCAGACGGAACTCTGGCAGATATGACTGATCTTGGTACGTCATTGTGATGAGCTGAAAGGAAACAATGTCAGAACGAGACCGGCTAACTCTTACTGCAGTTCTCCATCCCTACTTCTTGAGTCTATTTGGCATGCCCATCGGTGAGCTATGGGATCTCAGTCGCCTGTCAGCATACTGCCAAAAGACAGGAAGGTACTCCTTCTTCTTGACCTCTGCGCCTATGAATGTCTCCTGTCTCGTAGGATCGCCGCCAAATGCATTGGCCATATTCTAGAAACTTGACAGGAATTTTGGAAGCGCCGTGGATCTCACCGAAAATCAAGGACTATACGAGTGTTGAGAGCGAAATGGTTAGGCACTATCATTATAGAACACAGTGACATGGCGAAGAACATGACGGAAAACAACCATTATCATTAATAAGCTTATTGGTATCAAATATCATTGACGCATCATGAAGCGCAGGTTCTCCATACACTGCGTTTATTCTAGCAGGCGAAGTTCCCAGTGTTGTATCCCGGCCATTCCCAATACCAAACACCAGGGGCATCGCGGATATTCAGACCATGGCGACATTCACCAACTCCATCGAGCTCTCCTTACTGCATAGCAGCATAGACGAAGCCGGCAGCAGCGGCAGCAGCAACAGCCATTCCAGTCTCTCTCGGTGCGGCGCCCTTGCTGGTGCCAGTCGCCGCCGCCCCACCCTCGCTGGTGAGCGCTGCCAGCTTGGTGCTGCAGTAGCCTCCAGAGGCCAGAAGGCTCTTGACCTCGGCCGCGATGATGGGGATATCGGTGCACTCATGCCACACGGCGCGCATCTCCGACATATGGGCGGTCTGCCATGACTCAACGGCGTTCGACCATGAGGTGTACTGGGCGCTCATTGAGTCTGTGACGGAGATGGTGCTGCAAGGGTCTACCGTGCCGTTGGCAAGGGATGCCGTGGCGGCCCACTCTTGAAGGGCGAAGTTCGGGGTGGGAAGGGGGTCGCTGCCGGTGACGGCGCTGGCGAAGGCGTAGACGGCGTTTGTACACTCGGGGGTGCCGCGGGCTTCAAGGACCTTGATGATCTTGGTCGGTTCGATTCTCTTGTGGAGCTGGAGGTGGACGTCGCCGGCGGCAGCAGCAACAGTTGCGGCGAAAGCGCCGAAGATGACGGTAGCAACGCGCATGTTGATTCAGTGACAAGGACGAAGTAGGAGGATTTTTTCAATGGGTTGAGCTTGATAGGTGCTGTTCGAAAGAGACAGAGTCCTCAACCTGGTGATTGATGCAATTACAGATCGTGGGCATCCATTTGCAACCGGAACAGAGCAACTATTTATGATCGGGAGACAAGCAACAGTCTCAAATCATCGCGGGCTGATGCCTACACGCAACCAAAGGTACCCTTGCCCGATGACTCCAGCGAGGAAATGAATTTTCTAGGGCAAGCTGGAATCGAGGTCAACCAGTTTCCCTTCCAGGTTAACTCAATGGTACCCGAAAACATTAGTCTGGACAAGCTTCTGACTGTGCCGCCCGGCTGCCTACAAAGCGCATCTTGGCGCTGATTGCGGGTTGAAATCTGAGCCGCTTGATAGGGCCGAAGAGCGCCGTTGGCCGTTGTCAGACCCCGTAATGAATTTCCGCTCTCGACCGAACACCCTGGTCCTGTCAGCCTAGGTTACCAGCCAACAAAGCAAGCGTTTACACGGCCTTCGGGCGGTGAGGCAGATCACGAGGAGAACCTCGGGGGCTGAATACATGTGGCACTGCCCTGTCATCTCGCGCGACGGTAAGTTGTCAGACGGCCATTGACGAGAATGCTGTGCCGTTCGTGTTATTCACCCGTAAGCCATAGGTAAAGCGTGGGTGAGTGCCACAGCCTGTGTTACACCAAGGAAGAATGTAAAGAAATGGCATGAATTGGATTGGCAGCTAATTTTGGCCTAGACCGTTAGGATTGGCCTCAATGCTTGCCAGGATTGGACTTGAAGCGGACCTGTGTCCGTACCTGCATAAGCTACGGTACCGAGGCCCTCAAGCCAAATCCGCCATTTTCTGACTTACGTGCATGGGTGTTTACCAAAGTCCCTCATCTTTGGAAGTGGGTGGACTTTTCCTAAAACCAATCAAGCCGAATGCCAGGTACAGTCGTTAGGTAATAATTGGGTCTGAAAGAACAATTGGCGATGTGGCAGATGCTGATGTCTGGTGGTTTCGATTAAGATAAGGTAGGTGGGTATGACGATGGTGGGATGCCGACCTGAGCCATCCTGGCAAAGCCCAAGAGCTCTCATGGTACCCAATCCAGCATGGGTCAAGTTCAACGATAGTACGGATTAGGTGCCCCAAGAATCCTCACGAGTGTGCTTATGCATGTGAACGCATGCAAGTCAACAGAAAGTCTGGAGGTTTCTTTACATATCACAAGACGGCTCCCGAGGGTGTCGGCAATGTTTGGATCAAATGGAGATTGCATGTCGCCAGGAGTATTGTGGGTAGTGTTGAAATCGCGTTCCCCCTGCACGCAGTGAAGTTCATGCAAGAAGTCTTGAAGTTGAAAATTGTATATTTTCCGCGGAATTGAGTCACACCGAGGACTCTGGTGGCTTCTCGGTCCCTCCACGTATGTTCTACCTGAGAGTAATATGGTCATGGCTATCGAGTGTTGGACCCCAAAGACTTGGCAATTCGGCATCTCAGCGCCCCAGAAAGAACTATTGACAGGATGCGCCACGGTAAGTCAACATGCCAGGGACGAGTATTTCCCTTGAAATATTTTTCGAGAGAATACCCGGGGCTTGTCTTCACGGCCATCAAGTCGTTGTGTTTGGGAGTAGCATTACAAGTATTGGAAGAAGCACATACCATCTCTGTTGCTGTCAACCTCTCGTCGCGTTAACTCTATTTAGGATATCCCAGTACCACTGACGTCGCTGAGGATGGTGGGGTATGAGTGGGCAGCATGACGCGGGAAAGGTCTGTGGAAATGCCAAACTATTGGGCGAATTGACTAGTTTCTGAGTTTTTCGGTGGGAACAACGGCGGAGGCCCCACGCGTAGATTTTGTCATGCAGATCGAACCCTAAAGCTTGCTCGGAACAATTGCACACAGAACTTGATCCAACTTCGCGACCTGCCGTCGCTGGCTCCGGCATCTCGAGTTTTTCCGTCCCTCTACGACGAAGAGCATATCCGACTCTGCCTAGCAGCTATTTTGAGCTGTGTTGCTCAGCACTTGTCATAGCCGCATCAACGCTAACATCGTGTACCGCCAGCAGTCCTCCAAAATGGCGCATCAGAACGGTGGAAACACAGTCTTGCTGACCGAGGAAGAGGCTCAGCGGATTCGGACCACTGTAAAAGAGACACAGAAGAAATGCTCAACGCAAAAGGGCAACGCCAGAGAGTTTCGGGATGCTCACGCTACTGTCAGCCAGGCGACTGGTACCTCACTCATGATGGACATGGGTCAAATGACTGGACAGGGTCAGAAGGACACAATCCCAGCTCTTGGTGTTGGGCAGGCCTACCCACCCAGCACCGCATCCCTGGATGAACTCAAGCCCATGGCATTTTCAGAACTCACATTGGAGACTCATCACCGTGGACGTTCTTTGACAGTGCAGCGTGCGAGGCGGTGTCCCGTGGTTGCTCTCGCTGCCCGCTCCTGGACTGTTGTCCAAGATGAGGAAGAGAAGGAGACGGAACGTTTGGAGATGGTCCTGCATAAAACAACAGACGGCGAAGATACACTTGAGTCGGCAAGGCGATTCATCATCAAGGAGCCGTACTTCACACTGACGGAAGAGGGTGAGGCTACCCTGCGGATCGACCACCCCTCCGATCTCGTCATCATTAGAGAGGAGATCGTGAAAGGCAGCTTGAGCGAGGTCGAGGATGGAACCAAGGGGGACGAGATTGCAAAGAAGTGCAAGGACAAGGGTAACGCGGCACTGCAAAAGAAGGACCTCCCTCTTACTCGGACAAGTTACAGCCAAGGACTCAAGGTTGCCAGGCAAGAGCCCGTCCAAAAGACGAACCCGGACATCGCAAGAGACATTGCACGGAACCGAGCTCACGCGCATCTGCTTATGGACCGACAAGACGAAGTCATCGCCGACGCCAAGGCTTCTCTCATTGGTGCCGACGATCAGAAGTCCAAGGAACTCGACAGCAAAGCCTACTTCCGCGCCGGCAGTGGTGCTTACAACCTAGGCCACTTTGAAGAGGCCAAGCAGTACTTTGAAAAGGCCCACGAACTCGCACCTGCGGAGAGAGGCGCGGCAGTCTATCTGCGCAAGGTGGAGATGCGGCTTCGCGAACAGGAAAAGGGATCGTACGACCTGCAGAAGATCAGGGCCAACCTCACCAGAGTCTCACCACGGGCCGACGCGGCAACCTTCACTGCGAAGACTGAGGTCAAGGATAGCAAGGGACGAGGCCGGGGCTTGTTCGCTACCTGCGATATTGCTGCTGGTGAAATAGTCATGGTCGAGAAGGCTTTCTGTGTGGTCTGGGGTCACGAGAGCGAGGTTTTGACCGTAATGACCTACGATGTCCGCGATGACAAGATTAGGGTGGCACCCGTCGGCCTGACCAAGGCTATCTCTCAGAAGCTTCTTAGGAATCCTTCCCAAATCGCAAAGGTCCTGGACCTTTACGGAGATTATCAGGGTGAGGGCAAGGCCACGTCAGAGACTCCAGAGGGCCCGGTGGTCGACGTCTTCCGGATCCATGACATTGTCTCTCGCAACGCCTTTGGACCCGGCGGCCAGTATGGAGAGGAGGGCGCGAGGAACGCAAGCACCGGTCTTTGGGTCTGGGCAGCATACATCAACCACTCCTGCATCGCCAACGCCAAGAAGGACTACGTTGGCGACCTGATGGTCCTTCGTGCCCTACGACCAATCGCCAAGGGTGAGGAAATCTTCCACAGCTACGACGAATCGAGCAACTACGAGGCGAGACAGAAGGCTCTCATGACAACGTGGGGCTTCGAGTGCAACTGCGCGCTTTGCGCTGGTGAAAAGACCGACGACGCCAAGTTGCGCCAAAAGCGGCAAATGTTGGTGAACGACGCAGATGACTTTGTTTCGACGACGCATTGGACCAACGCGAAGAGGATCACCATTTCCAAGGCTCAGCGTCTAGCGAAAGAAATCGACGCGACATACGAAGACAAGAAGTATGAGGGTGTTCCTCGTCTGGCATCAGAGAGGGTTCGGGAATGGCTCACAAAGGCAGCTCCCCGCAAGTGAGCATGAAGGCCCATAAAATTGCGATTTTGGATAGACTCATCGGTTTCGTTACGGACGAGAATAGCAGAATCATCGAATTGCCTGCATTAGACATAGACCTTTACAACTGAAAGGCCGTATCAGACCACAATCTACGGCTCAAGCTGAGCGGATGTTCACACTAGCCACAGCGATACTACGACCTCTTCTCGATATTGATGGCGGATGCTTTCATAGCTCTGGAAGTATAAGTCAGTCTATGATAGACGGCAGAGGCGATCGACTTGCTTGCGCGATGCTAGAGAGCCTGGCGGAATCTCGGCATATAAACAACAAAGCAACTAGGAATTGAAGTCATCTCAACACCACGCGCCTCAGATATCTCTCCTTAAGTTGACTTTGTCAGTCGATCAATGAGAAGTCTGGAACTCAGGCCTCTTTATTCGACATCCTGTATTGTGATGTTCTGATCACGTTACGATATATTGGAGCTGTGCTTTTTGGGGAACGGCAGGGCTCTGACTCGTCCAGGGCGGAACCGCATCGGCTCTGCGGAACCGCAACTCCTGATGGTGTACCTTGTCCCCAACGCAACAACAAGGGAACATCGTCCCCCATGATCAGCGAAGATGTCCAGTTAGCCGATTGCGGGGGAATACTCTTGCATTTAACAGGCTTTCCGTGAAGTTGGTCCTGTTTCCGTGCTTGCCGAGACGAACCACAGACTCAGAATCAGGTGCTTCCCCTCTTCTGCAGGCAATATCCCCACATCAACCCCAGACGTCACGGAATGTCAGCCCATCAGCTCACAGCTTGCTCGTCACTCATATGATCTGACAATCCCCAGTCCAGAGCCTCGGGACCGTTTGCCAATGATATTTACTGAGCTAACATCCAACTCCGTCATTGTGTGATTGCCTTATACCTGTCTGTCCTGAAATATTATATAATTCACTTCGATCATTTTGAATCGCCAGTAGACAAAGGATACCTTGCATTATGGCTGCAACTTCACGAGCTGCCAGATCCTTTTTGCTTCGAGCTTCAAGATCAACATTACCTGCACTGGCAACTTCGAGCCGAGCGACTTGCATTTCCCCAGCCTTCACTCACACAAACTTGAGCCCTGCCGGCTCGCTATTGATAAGACATCTGTCGACGATGAAGGCCCTCGTCTACGACGGTTCAAACTCAGTGTCATTGAAGGATAAACCTCTCCCCACCATCTCAAAACCAACCGATGTCATCGTCAAAGTCACCAAGACAACAATATGTGGCACTGATCTCCACATTCGCAAGGGCGACGTAGCGACATGCCAGCCAGGCACCACATTGGGTCACGAAGGTGTAGGTATCATCCACTCAGCGGGAGCTTCGGTCACACGATTCAAGGAAGGAGACCGAGTCCTCATCTCATGCATCTCCAGCTGCGCGACGTGTGAATACTGCCGCCGGGGCATGTACAGTCATTGCACGTCCGGTGGGTGGATTCTCGGGAATACCATTGACGGCACCCAGGCCGAATATGTCCGCATTCCCCACGCGGAATCCAGTCTCCACCCGATCCCGGACGGCGCCGATGACTCCTCACTGGTGATGTTAAGCGACATCTTCCCGACTGGACTCGAATGTGGTGTGCTGAACGGAAAGGTACAGCCGGGCGGTACTGTCGCTATTGTCGGCTCAGGTCCGATCGGTCTAGCGGCTATTATCACGGCTCAGATGTACTCCCCGTCTCAGATCATTGCCATCGATATGGACCCTAAGCGACTTGATGTTGCAAGGCAATTTGGCGCAACCGAGACTATTGACAGCTCCAAGGCAGATGCTGTCGCCAAGGTTAAAGAGTTGACGGAGGGCAAGGGCGCTGACTCGGTCATTGAAGCGGTGGGAATTCCCGCCACCTTTGATCTCTGTCAGAGCCTGCTCGCACCTGGTGGTGTTCTAGCAAATGTGGGAGTTCATGGAACCAAGGTTGACCTTCACCTCCAAAATCTTTGGGACAAGAATATCTGTGAGTTCAAAATATCGAGCTGTTGAGTGATCGAAATCGTCAAAGCCAATTCTAATTCATCATACAGCAATCACCACTAGACTTGTGGACACAATAACGACACCAATGCTTTTGAAGCTTGTACAGTCTGGCAAATTGCAACCTTCGCAACTTATTACTCATCGTAAGAATCTCTACTCAGTAGCACGCAACATGTCATGAGAACATGACTGACAGGAGCTTCAGACTTCAAGCTTGGTGACATGGAGAAGGCGTATGATACCTTCGGAGAAGCGTCTAAACATGGCGCTTTGAAGGTTGTGATTGATGTGGATTGAGACTTCGGAAACCACAGGTTTCGCTCAACGTTGATCCCGCGAAAAAGCCTACATCCTGACAGATTGAGAGCCTGAGGGAAGATGCGGAGGTTCGAATGTTGATAACGGTTATCTGACAAGAACAGAGCTGTTGTACATGATTATTTGAACTAATCTGGGGAAGAAGATTCCCCTCACAAATGGACGGGTACTGGAGTTATACCCCGATTGAAGTTGCCAAGCCTGTAAAATATCAAAATATCAAAGTATACCATCTGCACCGATGCCGTTTGTCAGTGTGATTGTCAATCAAGGAGACTGAAGACTCATATTAAAGTAGTTGTCTCTTTGTTCTTCGCAAAACCCAATCATTGGCGACAAACCACGTAAGTATGTAACGGAACTTCATGTTGTATTCAAACGTATCATCGGAATGAATGTTTGATTTCAATATTTCCATCGCACCGATAGCCGCACACCTGGGTCGTATCAAACGTCACGCGCACTTTGAAGCCACAATAATCCATGCCATGCCCATAGAACAATCGCGTGATGCACGTTATCCTGCCCAGCTACAACACGTGTACCTAATGTAGAGATTGCAGACATTGGTTTACTGTTCATGGGGTTATCTCACCTTATCAAACCGGCGACTCTGCGAGATAGGCATGGCCAAATTCGGAAACATATTGGACCACTTCTTTGGCATCCAGATCTGCAACCTCATTCAGTGCACGTCGAGTCCACCAAAGGACCTGCATTATCTAAAGATGCACGTCTTACCGTGCCTCCGGGTTCAAGTGGAGGCATTCCCCCCACGGTCAAACGGCCGGAAGTGAATCATCGCGGGGCCGGCTTGTGGCTTCACGTTGCATCGGACGCAGAAATCCTCGCGCGTGCACGGCCTCCTTGGGCAGTAAATCTCCAGAACTTAGATACCGCATTGATAAGACTGCTTGGAAAGGTGGCATTCGCAGCCAACTAATTTGCGCCTAACACATGCTTCGAGGGGCTGGCTTAGCAGTCCAGGACCATCTCCTACCCTCGTATGGTTTAGCGCCGGCATGGATGAGGCCTCAAAGTTTGGAAAAGGGCCCGATGTCCATGCATCACTTTGATGGTCTACCAGCCCGCCTCGTAGGATTTGAACCGGCAGAAAAGGAGGTGGTAGTGTAGAATTTTCAGTCATTGGAAGAAAAGCAGAATTTTGATCGGCTGGTATATCAATGTCGAGGCACCGCTGGTGCTCTTGATGGTCTCCCGTATGGGCCGTGCCAGCAACCATCATGACAAACACAACTATCACGTTCGATATTCCGGGCACGGTGCAGCTAGTCGACACACAAGGCGTCCTCGACGTTAAGCATGGCTCGGATCACACCAACATCGTCCTTGTTCCACAACCAAGCAGCGACCCGAACGATCCACTATCATGGACGCGAAAGCGCAAGACATTCAACATCTCCTGGGTCATGACATGGTGCTTCTTCGGTGCTGCCATCATATCCGGCCTGTCTCCCGCCTACCTACAGATCGAAGCAGACACCGGCATTTCTGTAGCAGACCTTAGCACTGGCAATGGCCTCATGTTCCTCTTTCTCGGCTGGGGCACTCTGCTCACCCAGAACTTCGCCCTCAGCTACGGAAGGCGCCCGACTCTCGTTTATTCGATGGTCGCGATGACCTTTATCAGTCTCTGGACTGCCTACGTCAAATCTCGAGCCGAGTTCTTTGTAAATCGCATCATCATTGGCATTGTCTCTTCGCCAATGGAGACTCTTATCGAAGTCATAATTGACGACCTATATTTCGTCCACCAACGAGGCTTCTACATGGGGATCTACAGTTGGACGTTGTGGTGTGGTGCCTTCCTCTGTCCAGTCGCTACAGGATTCATTGCCGAAGACCTGGGTTGGCGTTGGATCCAGTACATCCTATCCATTATAGGCGGCGTAGTAACCATTTTGACGTTTCTCTTCTTCGAAGAGACCATGTTCTACAGGCCTAGTTCACAAGCCGATGTCAGTGGCATCACCGATCAGCAGCGGGGTCTCTTTGATAGCGACAAGAGCGCAATCGATACCGAGCGGACCGAAGACCAAAAGCCTCAGCCTGCGGAAGCCGCAGCCAGTGTCAATTCTGAAATCGAGACACGCACTATACCGAACCGCGTTAATTTAGCACCCGAAAAACCTTTTTGGTCGAAATTCAAGTTATGGGGTTATCAGGACGAAAGAAAACCAAGCCAGCTGAAGCAATCTTTGTTGCCATTTTACCTCCTTCGATTCCCTTCCGTCATTTTCGCGGGCATTCTGGTTGGAGGTATTCTCTCGTGGTACAACGTAGTTGGCGGGTCTTTGGCTCTCATCCTCGGCAACCCACCATACAACTTTGGTTCCAACGTCATCGGCCTCTTTTACCTTGCTTCGGTGATTGGAGTATCGATCGGATGTCTGATATCAAGCTGGGCGAGCGATGCCTTGTCAGTGTGGATGGCCCGCCGACATGGAGGAGTAATGGAACCAGAGCATCGTCTTTGGCTATGCTTCCTGGCTGTCGTGGCTCATCCTGTCGGTTGCATCCTATATGGCGTGGGGGCTTCATACCAAATCCACTGGGTCGGTATTGCTTTCGGACTGGCCTTAATCTCTGTCACTCTCCCTCTGGGAACCAGCATGGCGTTCACATATGTCCTTGACAGCTTCAAGGATCTCGCTGGCGAGGGCTTCGTGTCAGCTATCCTTATTCGCAACACAATGGGTAAGTTGACGCCGTCATTCCTCTTGGCGTCAGATCCAAAGCTTACCATACCCAGGCTTCGCTTTCAGCTATGCTGTAGTGCCGATGATCAATAGCATTGGTCTTCGTGATGCCTTCATAGTCACGGCTGTTCTTGGAGTGACATTCTGGGCACTGTGTCTGGTCATGATGTACATAGGGAAACCGTTGCGACGCATGGCGGCGCCTCATTACTGGGACATGGTAGAAAAGCATAGCCTTTCAGGACACTGAGTGTTTACATAAAATCAGTTGCGTTTTACAGAGAGTTTAATGCAATAATTCTCGCTCTTTCCACTCATGTAAAGGAGGTCTTTTGACCACACTGCGTTTGTCTTATTAAAACCTACATGCAGTTACACCTAGGCTTAAGTTTATTCCATACATGTGATACTTGTCAGCGCCAAATACCGCACAGTTGAATCCTTGTAGGCCACCCAGTAGATCTGGATTGCCCGCATACATTTCTGTCTTTGACATTTTTACCCTACACCCAAGCATTCTGAAAGTCACAGTGACCAAGTTTCAGAGAGGGCCCCTTCGTTCTAGTGCTACTCATGAGGTGAGCCAAGGACATAATCTTGATTATCCGATTTGACGAGACACGAATACGAGTGCAAGCCCTCGCATTTCGGGCAGTAGTTCAGCCGAGTTGTGTGAGGGCGTCTAAGTAGATAGGAAGGATTGATTCATTATCATGTTAAACTGGAGATCTAGCCGTCCCCTCCATTTTACGAGCAACATCCTTCCCAAAGGGGTAACAAGATGGGCCAACTTGAGACTTGCGTTGTGTAACACCTCTCGAGCCAGCCCTCATTGTTGATTCACTTGGCTCGTCAATCAAGGAGTAAGACAGGTCATCTGAAAGCGGCAACCCGAGAGCATATCCTGCAATACTAGAGCGGTACGAGCTTGGCATTACTTCAACATACAGACCCCCGCTCAGAGCTTAACCCCCCGCACTAGCTGCATGTAAACTACTTGAGCCTCTTGGCTGCCCTTCTCGACTGCCTTTCGCGTAGACAATTAGCTTAACTATGGTACTGTTGCCCCTCTGAGGAACTTTATGTATCAATACTGCCCCTGGATTCTTTCAAGCACACCAGGTTGAGCCCACCACAATCCTCTACAGTCCCAAATATGGCCTCTGCTCAATTTTTCAACTATCCAGGGACTGAGTCCAACGCCGAGCAATATCACTACTCCCAAGCCGTAAAGATCGGAAACGTCGTTCGCACATCAGGTCAGGGCGGTTGGGACGAGAAAGGAAATATCACCACCGACCTCGAAAAGCAGATCGCTATTGCGTTCGAGAATGCTCTCAAAGCTCTTCAAGCCGTTCACCCACGCCTCAACTTCAAAGACATTTACGCGATTCGCTCCTATCATCTTGATATGGACTCGAGTTTCGACGTCATGACGACGACGTTCAAGAAACTGTTCCCGAATCATAGACCTATCTGGACGTGTATCCAAATCGGCAAGCTTGGATTGGAAGGGATGCAGGTTGAAATCGAAGTTGAAGCGTTGATCCCTGTCTAAGGGACATGGGTGTAGGATGCAAGAGAAACTTTCCCAATCTTGTGGTTTAGACATGATTAATATCGGCGCGGTATCTGGGGTACTTTATGTACCATACCGGCCATCTGTCTTAAGAGCATCATTAGTCACCTACTACAACGTCGTATAGCCTTCCACCGTGAATCTTTTGTTTTGACAAACTGAGCGAAATTTTGTAGAATCACTCAACTCTGATGCTTACAAGTACGTGCAACTATGTGACTGTAGACAGCCCTTGGACCACCTTGTGAACTTCAAGAGACCATGGCTAGGCTAGAATACCGAGAGTGTAAAAGTTAGTTCAAAACTTCACCTTAATTAGCCAACAATAATACTCCGACTTATCATTGCGAGTTTACGACGATACCGGTAGTTTCCATACTTTTGGTAGAAGGTCCAAGCCAAGACGCAAGTTCATCCTGACACGAAGCCGGCTGCACATGCAGCAGTGGCGCAACCCGCAGCTAAGCTCACTGTTGGCAAAATTTTGATTGGCGGCACCGAAGTAAGTTTAAGTAACTTGAGCTTGGTCACTCCGGTTGAGAAACCTTCTCAGGGTAGTGATGGACCGCCGTGGCCAAAGTTGAGGCCTACGCGACCAACCTGCAACTTGAGCGTCACTACATGTGGTGGTGTGTTGCCTGTCTCGGATATCCAGTTCCGACTTGGGGCTGGGCAAAATGTCTCATGCTTCGTATCCGCAACCTGGAATCATGTCAAGCAATCACCGAGTTGAGCTTCCACTTTCCCGACCCTCTAATTCAAGCTATCCGACCACCCTGTGCTGCTGCACCTCAACAGCCCCGCGCCAATGGCCCAAAAAGTTGCCTAATTCGGACAGCTCCTGCGGGAAACCCCGCACCCCTCTCATTGGCGTTGGGATGGTTGAAATTGACGCTGCACAACTGGGAGTAACTAAGGTGGGGAGAAGTATCCGGACACATGTAAACCTGGTGGGCACTTCCGACCAGGAGACGGGATCTTGTCCATCTTTTATCTGCTTCAGGATCTCCGAGCCACCATGGTGGCTCCGTCTGATAGCTAGCCGCTGATGATCTGCAGAATTTCACAGATCCGCTTCCCCACTTGTCTGGAACACTTTGATGGCGGAGACACAATGATCCCATTTATTGCCTAGTCTGTCCGACATGCATTGACAGTTTGCGTGGATAAGAGGGCGGGCTGCCTCACGTCTTCGACTTGAAGTAAGACGCCCTGCCCTGATTTGTTCAACTACGGCGATTGTGTTTTGTTTTCTGTCCCCTTACCCCCACACTTCGGAGTTCACACCAAGATGTCAGCTGCTACCTTGGACCTCACAGCGCCGAATGGCACAAAGATCTCCCTGCCTACAGGGCTCTTCATAAACAATGAGTTCGTGAAAGCTAGCTCAGGATCCAAAATCACTGCAATCAACCCAAGGTACGATAAGAAATTGACGTCACTCGTCGAGTCTTATGAGACTGACGACTTTATAGTGATGAAACTGAGATCGCGGCAGTTGAAGCCGCTTCACCCGAAGATGTTGACAAGGCTGTAAAAGCAGCACGGGCAGCATTGAATGCCCCAGGCTGGGGTGACATCTCTGCCACGGATCGGGGCAGATTGATGTTCAAGCTCGCCGACCTCATCGAGGCAAACCAGGAGACTCTAGCCACCCTTGAGACATGGAACGGCGGTAAGCCGTTTGGTGTGGCCCTCGGAGAAGATGTTGCGGAAACGATCTCAACGTTGCGCTACTATGCTGGCTGGGCAGACAAGATTCATGGCGAGACCATTCCGACGACGCCTCAGAAGTTTGCGTATACAATTAAGCAGCCCATTGGAGTTTGTGGACAAATCATTCCGTGGAACTATCCAATCATGATGGCGGCATGGTTAGTGAAATCGCTTCTTCACAGAAAAAAGGCACGAACTAATTCGACTTCTAGGAAGCTCGGTCCGGCACTGGCGTGTGGCAACACAGTGGTTTTGAAACCTGCCGAACAAACGCCACTCTCTGTCCTGTACTTTGCAACTCTGATCAAGGAAGCTGGATTTCCTCCAGGTGTTATCAACATTGTCAATGGACTTGGAAGGGAGGCCGGCAACGCCCTGGTTTCTCATACCGATGTTGATAAAATTGCTTTCACTGGCTCCACAGCAACCGGAAGACAGATTATGAAGTCTGCGAGCGTCAACCTGAAAAACATCACGCTAGAGACTGGCGGAAAGTCGCCTCTCGTGGTCTTCAGCGATGCCGATCTCGACCAAGCAGCAAAATGGGGCCATGTTGGCATCATGAGCAACCAGGGCCAGATCTGCACATCCACATCCAGAATCCTGGTTCATGAAGATGTCTACCAGGACTATGTTGCAAGGTTCAAGGCGATATGTCTTGAAAACAAGGTCGGCAACCCCTTTGACGACGACACATTCCAGGGACCGCAGATCACGAAGGTCCAATATGAGAAGATTCTGGGATACATCCAGGCCGGTAAGGATGAAGGTGCCAAGCTTGTGACTGGTGGAGTTCCATTCAAGAACGTCGGAGATGGTAAAGGATTCTTCATCGAGCCAACAGTCTTTTCCGACGTGAAGAAAGATATGAGGATCTTCCAAGAAGAGGTTTTCGGTCCTTTCGTCGCCATCACGCCTTTCAAGACGGAGGAAGAGGCAGTTTCTTTGGCTAACAACACATCATACGGACTCGGCGCTGCGTTGTTCTCACGCGATATCGAGCGGTGCCATCGTGTAGCCGCCCGCCTCGAGTCTGGAATGGTCTGGATCAACAGTTCGAATGACTCCGATATCCGTGTTCCATTCGGTGGCGTCAAGCAAAGTGGCATTGGCCGCGAACTGGGAGAAGCTGGCCTCGCTGCTTACTCACAGACAAAGGCAGTGCACGTCAACATGGGATTCAAACTGTGAACTGGTCGAGTAGAGAAATCTTGAAAGTTCATAGCCACATGATCTATTGCCAGTCCCAAACTTCCTATTTGAATTAATCATAGCACGACGGCATCTGAGGCCAAATCGGCGTACATTTCTGACCAAGTTACGTCCTCTCGAGCAGCCTTCCATACACCGCACAAAACCTCAGAGACAGTATGTAAGCTAGCAAACCGCATCTCATCACGAATAATATGAAGGATACCCAGAACTGCTTTTCTGTGCCTTGGGGACTGAACATGCGCACCAGCAACGAGCAAAGGGAAAATTACACAATTCAGCACCTTTGACGGCTGTTTCATATCGATGATGCACTCTAGACACGGCAGAACGTGCTGCTGTACGAGAGAATGAGAGACTGGCAGACCGCAAATGGCTCGATACATGTAGATGAGAGCCGTATGCTGGAACGCACGAATTAGAGTGAAATCGTTGTTTGCCTCTGAGTCCGGATCGACATCTCCAGTATCTGAGCATGTATCCGTGATCTTGGCATACATTGGGGACAAGGCCGTCTCGAACTTGCGGATAGTTTCCATTGAGAGTTGCTCGGTGCCGTTGTTCAGAGCATCTCGGTACTCTGTAAGCCGAGATATTTGCTGGAAAACTGAGGCCAGGGATGAGCGCCCAAGGATGTCTCTTCCCCACCATACGGATCTCTTCTCAATTGTATCCCATATTTCATGAGGGAACGAGGGTTTCCCTCCCTTGAGCATGATCGTTGTGAGATCCGTTGACGCAAATTCGGAGAGGAGCATGTGGATCGATTCATGACTCGTCTCCAGAACCGGGAGAATGCCCCCGAGACTGTCGATGATTGCCTTAACGCCCCCATGGTGACTTGACGTTGAGGCAGACGCCTGAGCGCATTCAAGGTATCCGTCGTGGAAATAAAGTAAGAGCACAGCGAGCAACAGGGTCATGAGTGAACTCTTATCGACCATGTGAGCGCCGCCGACCTGACCCCGAACGGCCGCGAGACACTCGAGTCGCTTCATGCGGAGAAGACTGCGGCTGTTCCTCCCATCCTGGAGAACCCGGTGCGCATCCGCAATGACGCACGCCGCGAGAAGTACGACTCGATGCTCGAGGGCCTGTAAGATTGGAGCCGCGCATGGTTCCGGGGCCGTCGTGAAGAGCGGCCACAGGCGGTGATGGAAGTAGTCCAGGGCGCGCCGTTCGTCTGAAGCTAGACAGGACGCGAGCTGCGCGTCTCTGGTGGCGATCTGGTAGATGGCCGGAGCCTTGATCGTGGGCCGCGTGCTCCATTTCAGGCGGCGAGCGTTGAAGTCGCAATCAGCCCCAATCTTGGCGCAACGATTGCACCGGGGCTTTGTCAGGTCGCACTTGATGCGGCGCTTCTTGCAGGGCCAACAAGATCCCTCGACTACCCTGACTCTGTTTGTGGGCATCTTTGGGGCTCCAACGGTCAAGAGACGGCTAGCTAGATGCTTTATAAGGCTGCGTCAATGTCGAATTGGGTACTAGTAAGCTCTCGGCGACGTTCGCGATAGCAGATAGTGACGAGTGAGTGGAGATCCAAGCCTGATGTTGTGGTTTGCTATCAGCAGGGTTCGGATTCCCGTCTGGTATCAAGGCCCCCTCCTCCCAAGTGCTCGAGAAGGATTCGGTAGATGGGGGAGCTGTGCGGGGGAAAAGGGGGATGAGCACGGATGGGATCCGGGCTGGATTGACTCGACGAAGCTCCAAAGTTTGCGAAATTTGGTCCATCTAGTTTCCTCAAGGGGCTTAGCGGCTGTCGAAATGACCCGGTCTACTGTTTTGTGTGACAGCTGTAACTGTTATCCGGGATCAAACCTTGTTTTGCAGATCAAAGAACGCGTCGGAAGCCCATCCGGTGGGCGGTCATAATCCGCCTTGAACCCAATGGCTGCAAAATTTCGAATAGACAAACGACCGACCCCAATAGAGAGTAAGCTCTTCACGACAAGTCAACAATGGACCCTGCAACGAATGAGACATGGGCTGAAGTCCAGATGACGCCCAATCCTTTGACAAATATGAGCACTGCCGTTGCGCTGGTAGCTTGCTCGATCATAGCTCTCATATTGGGCATCCGGCTAGCCCGGTCACCGCAACCAGCGAGCGAACCCTTAGAAATCACACAAGTACAACTTGGCCTCCCAGTATGCAAAGTAGCCAATTGAAATGATTCTGATCGGAACTTCGTAGCTATACATATATCCTATCAAAGGGCTAGGAGGATGCGCGGTGCAACGAGCACATTTGGGCAAGTACGGCTTAGTCGGAGACAGGACGTTTTCCCTACAAAAGGTCATTCGGGATAAAATCGACCCATCCAAGAAGACATATGAGACAATGTTCATCGGCTACTATCTCTTTATGGCACTATTTCGGGCTTCGATCGAGCATGATGGAAGACGAGAAAACGCGACCGAAGGAGAAGTCATAGTAAAATGGCACGGCCGGGGAACGGAGCATGGCAAATCTATCAACGAAGCGAACATCACCACCGCTGACGAAATCCGATTCGCCCTATCACCAAGTACAGAGGGGCTGGAAGTGATCGACACAAGTCTTCATGTGAGCCAGGCCAAGGCCTACGACATGGGCGACGAGCTTGCGACGTGGTTCTCGGAGCGCCTCGGTGTTGAGGCGAGACTCGCCTATATTGGTGACGGCTCGCGACCTGTCCTGGGATCTTTGGCACCAAACAGCAAAGCAGGCCTGAAAAAGGCCAGACTTGCTAAACGTCTTAGGTCCTTCGTCCCATTTGCCCGGTTTCCCGAGGAGCGTCTTGTCTTCAACGATCTTGCACACTACCTCGTCGTCACTGAAGAGTCCACTGCGGAGGTTTCATCTCGCCTAGAAGGCGACTTGACGATGGACGTTCGCAAGTTCCGCCCGAACGTCGTCGTCAAAGGCGCAAGCGGTCCCTTTGCAGAGGACTTTTGGGGCGAGTTGACCTTCGACGGCGGTGTCCAGATGCCTCTGACGGCCAACTGTTATCGTTGCCAGAGCATTACTGTTGACTATGAAACAGGCAAGACTGCGAGTGACGATCGTGGATTGGTGTGGAAGAAGCTGAACAAAGATCGCCGAGTTGACAAGGGCGCCAAGTATAGTCCTGTCTTTGGGCGTTACGGGTACTGCTTTGGATCAGCTGTTGGAGAGACACTAAGCGTGGGACAGAAAGCGCGAATCTCCCACGTCAATTCGGATAGAACGACTTTCGGTAAGCTCTTAGTCCTACTCCACTACATGTAGTAATGATCGAGTCCTTTGCTGATGGAGCTTTCTAGATTGGCCGCATCTCACAACGTTCGGCATCAGCCAGACGAAAAACTAGATCGAAGGGTTGGTACATGCTTAGAAAAATTCTGGAAACACGACGGCTTCTACCGGGTTAGAAGATAATTATAGAAACCGGCATAGAACACAAAAGCAACCAAAGTCGTACCTCCGACGAGAGGGAAGCACTTTAGTTTCCGTGGACGCCCTGTCAAGTCAGTGGGCCAATTGCTTAGTCGGGTAGATCCTAAACATTATGGGGGCGCGAAAGTCTCCGAAAGCTAGAATGGTAATCAAAAGCAGCTTTTCGCCCGGATCGGAGCCCTTAGGCCTCCCGGAGGAGGATGTGCCTAAGATATAACGTTGAATCGTGATCGAGACCCGGGTCAGTGGCATGGGAGAGCTGACTACCCGCTCCGCTAAGGTGTGCCGGCGCTAACCTCCGCAAACTCCGTGTCCCACCCAGTTCGTCCGAGTGTTGGACCGGCCGGCTCAGCAACTGACATAATCCACCATGGTCAAGACTGAGAAGAATCGTAGTGCTGAACGAGTCGCCAACCAACTCACGGCCCGAGTGACATGTCCTAAGTATTGCCCAGGTGGCGATTGAACACAACCTTAGTGGTCCATGCCGAGACAAAATTCTCAAGATTCTTGCAAAGGTCTTCAGGATCCAAGCTGACATGGCCTGCTGCGCAGATTTCTAATGTCAAGTGAGTTCGACCCGGTTATTATGCAACGTCATCACTCTACTGAACCGGTGTATACTTGTCATCGAATCATCAGTGAGCATGGACACAAGAAGCTGTACTGCAACTTTTTAATGGATGAACTAGGACTAGTCAAGTCCGCATGAATTCCGCAAGCAACTCCACTAGGAATGCGTATTTCCAGTGACGGAAGCAGCCAACGCTCAAGGTCTTGTTTGACATACAAGTGAACAAAGGCGTAGATGACATGGCTGACTGTATAGCAAGAGTTGAAAGTGGAGAGATATGGATTTGTGTACCGGTAGATCATTGTTGCGCAGAACTCGTCCAATTATTGGGAAATAGGAGAACGGACGAAAGCATCCCTTCCCACCTAGTGCAAAGTACAGCGCCGTTACACCGTACTCAGACAGCATGTTTGCTGGCTCCGTATGAATTATTCATCTATGTCATTGCATCTTCACTCTTGATTCGGAATATTGCTTATTGCCATACCAGTGGACGAGAAACACCCTGGCGATCAACGTTGCGCTTGCGGACTTGGCGGCCGGTCCACAGCTCGGACGTTTGAGATACCCCGGATCCATATTTTGCGGTCCGCCATGCTCGAACGAAGATGACAAACCTACCTTACTTATGCTTCGGTGATATCACCGTCTGAAATTTAAAACCGCTCGTACTCGCGAACATTCTTCGAACGTACTATTTATGAAGACTGTCGGACCCTACAGTCTAGAGGTAGTAAACCCAACGATCTCTCCCAACTTCACTCACGTCCCATATAAGCTATTCACCAACGACCGAATTCATTCCATCAGAACACATCGTCAACAAGTCTAAAATGTCTAGCACAACTTCCTCAGCTGAGCCGTGGTCCTTGAAGGGCAAAACTGCCATCGTCACCGGAGGCTCCCGAGGAATCGGCAGTGGAATTGCCGTACACTTTGCCCGCAAGGGCGTGGAAAACCTCGCCATCACGTACGTGGCAAACAAAGCCGCTGCCGATAATACTCTTGCACAATGTCGCGAATTGGGTGTCAGAAACGCCGTTGCCATCAAAGCGGATTCAACAGATCCCACAATCGCCCCAAAGATCATTAAGGATGCCTTGAACGGGCTGAAAGTCACGACTATTGATATTCTGGTCAACAATGCGATCCTCGCCGACATTACCAACACCTCGGACGTCAAGACGCTGCAGGCCAAGGACTTCAACGACATCATGGTCGCAAACGTCTACACCCCTGTCAGCCTGACAACGGCGTTCATGGAGCACGCGCCCAAGTACGGTGGTCGCGTCATCAACATCTCCAGTATTGCCGGTAGAGTGGGCAATCCGAGCCCGATCATGACGTACGGAGCCACGAAAGCCGCGCTCGACAGCTTCACGAGGTCTTTTGCAGATAGTTTTGCCGCAGAGAAGGGAATGACTTTCAACAGCGTCGCGGTTGGACCCACGGAGACCGATGCGCTTGCTAAGGCGAGGGAACTGCACGCGGAGTTCATTGACAAGCAGATCGAGTACATGACTGTTGGTCCACGTCTTGGAAACACTGACGATATCGCCTACATCGTGGGTTTCCTTGCGAGTGAGGAGGGACGTTGGGTCAACGGAGCTGCCGTTAGCGCAAACGGTGGACATCGCCAAACTCTCGCTCACTTTGGCTAATCTTACGCTCAGTATTATATGAGATCACCTATGTAATTGTATTCTGCCTGAGTGCATGAATCAACCACAAGACATGTACCGAATTTATGAAGAATACTTACTTGACTTGCATGCCTTCTTCTATAACCGATGATATCCGGCCTCGGTGATAACAACTCTTCGTCCGCTATCAATTGAATATCATCATTCTGATACCGAAAATAAAGCCATTCGCAGTTCAATCATCGAAGGGGTCGCCGTGATCAATAGACCCATCTGACACCAACTGACATCCACAAATCAAACGTCTCACAATAAGCAACAAAGCCATTCGAGTTATGAGTCATGTCTGCGTGCCCATTTTCTCGAATATCGTGTACCAAATTCATGAGAAAGACCAAGTCCTCACACTATTACCTTAGTACAGTTGTTGATCACATGCAATTCGAGATCTAACCTACCTCAGCGCTGTTCCCACTCCAAAATGTAGCTAGCTTATTTTAGCTCACTCCACATTCGCATTGTGCATCACACCAAATACGGCGACTTCCGGGCTGCTCCGGCTCCCGACATCCGAAACGGCAGCCCGGGTATCCGGGTAGCTCTCCGTATACCTCTCAGCTCTCTTCTGAGGAGTTCGCTTCATTTTTCGATTCCGATAGTTTCTCTATTCAGCTCTTCTTCAGATCGTATTTTATACTGGTTGTTGGTCCTGAACATGGTGTCCCACGACCACGAGTTGATTTCATCCAACATGCAACCTCCTCCAAGAAAGCTTGTCAACGTTGATCAGATCATCGAAAATGCCACACTTGCAGAGAAGGTTTCGCTGCTTGCCGGTGAGAATCTCCAAAACAGGAAATTCATCAAACTGAGTCCCTAGTACTGATAGCTCATGGGTAAAGGCTCCGACTTTTGGCACTCCACTCCTCTTCCCCAGCATAATGTCCCGGCCATCAAATGCACCGATGGACCCAATGGCGTCAGAGGCTCACGATTCTTCAACCCAGTGCCCGCGCTTTGCATCCCTTGTGGAAGCGGCCTAGGAGCAACGTGGAACCCTGAGTTGATCGAGCAAGCTGGCCAGCTGCTTTCCAAAGAATGCGACGCCAAAGGTGCCCATGTCTGGCTCGGCCCAACGGTCAATATCATTCGGTCCCCGCTGAATGGTCGTGGATTCGAGTCCTTCTCTGAGGACCCGCACTTGAGTGGGATGCTTGCAGCCGCTATCATCAGGGGGGTCCAATCCCGAGGGACTCTGGCAGCTCTGAAGCACTTTGTAGCTAACGATCAAGAGACCGAAAAGATGTCTCTCGACGTGCGCATGTCTGATAGAGCACTGCGAGAAGTGTATCTCTTACCTTTCCAGATCGCTTTGAGAGATAGCAACCCCAGAGTAGTGATGTCTTCTTACAACAAAATTGGCGGTCTACATGTTTCTGAGAACCCCATGATTCTTCAAGATATCTTGCGGAAAGAGTGGGGGTTTGATGGTCTCATTATGAGTGACTGGTAGGCCTCATGCTCTCTTCGTTCAATAGTGTATCGGCTAACACATGCAGGTACGGCACATACTCTTGTGAGGCAGCGCTCAACGCTGGCGTTGATATTGAGATGCCCGGCCCTAGTCGTTACAGAGATAAAGAAGCCCTTGCCGCAGTATTCTCCGGCAAAGTACACCAACACACCATAGACGAGCGGGCGCGAAAGGTTTTACAGTTTGTCAATGACGCGGCTTCAGCTCGCGTCGAGAAGGAAGAGAGTATGCGGGATGTGCTTGAAGACAGAACCCTGAATCGTCGTTTGGCAGGCGAGAGTATCGTGCTGTTGAAGAATTCTGCTAGTCTGTTGCCAATATCACCCGAAGACTGCAGTGAAGTGGCCATCATAGGGCCAAATGCTGAACTCGCAGCTGCTTGTGGAGGAGGCAGCGCGAGTCTTCGACCATACTACACCAGTTCCGTGCTCAAGGGCATAAGGGACTCGCTACCTCCTACAGCCAAAGTACATCATGAGCCGGGTGTGTATGGACACATCTTGTTACCGCCTTTCACAGAAGACAGTGTGTGCAATGACGAAGGTCAGCGAGGTGTGACGATCGAATTATTCAACGAGCCGCATACCATCAAACAGCGAAAGGCATTTGATCGTGTTACGATACCAGACACCACCTATCAACTGATGGACTACGAGCATCCCCAAAAGGGAGAAACTTTCTTCATGTCCATGCGTGCAAATTTCGTTCCAGAACACAGCGGCACGTACGAATTCGGCTTGGCGACTTACGGCATTGGTGACCTATTCATCAATGATGAGCTCGTCATTGACAACTCGACAGAACAGACCCCGGGAGGCATGTTTTTCGGCAAGGGCTCGGCCGAAAGGCGAGCAACGTATGAGATGACGGCTGGGGAGCGGTACCATCTTCGAGTTGAGGCCGGCAGTGCTGCAACATCAAAGGTGAAGGGTGGCTCACTGTTAGCGATCCCTGGTGGTGCGTGCCGGTTAGGTGGTTGTTGTAAAATTGATCCTGAAGAGGGCATCCAGAGAGCCGTCGAGCTAGCAAAGAGATGCAAGTACACTTTTGTGGTTGCTGGACTAAACGTAAGGAACTCTCAACGACTGTTGCATCCCAGAAAGCTGACGATAGTAACTCTAGGCGGACTTGGAAAAGGAGGGCAAAGATAGAGACACGATGAACATGCCGCCACAGGTGGATAACCTCATCGCAGCTGTTCTTGAAGCGCAACCGAACACCATAGTGATCACACAAGCCGGAAATCCAATCAGCCTGCCTTGGAGGCATAGCGCCACCACGATGGTTCACAGCTGGTATGGCGGCAATGAGGCGGGCAACGCCGTAGCGGATGTTATTTTTGGACGCATCAACCCCAGCGGCAAACTGCCTATGACCTTTCCTGCTCGGCTAGAAGACAATCCTGCGTACCTCGCATTCGGTAGCGATAATGGCAAGGTCTATTACTCTGAAGACATCTTTGTTGGGTACCGTTGGTACGAGGCGAGAAAGATGGAGGTCGCATTCCCGTTTGGGTAAGTTGACTTGCCTGTATTAGAGCGGAAGCCTGCAAGCTGACATTCTCACAGCCATGGTCTGAGTTACACTACCTTCCAAATCTCGGAGATGCAGGTATCGTCCTCCAGAGTTCACGTCAGTATAGAGAATACCGGGCGGATGGCAGGTGCAGAAGTTGTCCGCCTGTACATCAGTTACTCGACTACAACGCCCAAGTCAAGATTTTCCCGTCCCGTCCGCTCGCTTATGGGATTCGAGAAAGTCCTCTTGCAGCCAAGGGAGAGAAGAAGAGTCTCAATTCCTATCGATAGATATAGCACCGCTGTCTGGGATGAGAAGAGGAACAGTTGGTGTTGTGAAAGAGGCCGATATACTGCTTCAATCGTTGCGGGAGGCGCGATCTTAGATGGCTCCTTTGAGCTTGAGAAGGACGCGTTCTGGACTGGCCTCTAAGTGAAAAGGCCCATGTGTGTGGTCGGGCTTGACTAGACGTTACATGTACATATACCTACTTATTAAATATTCGTTCTAGATAGAGACAAAGACAAAGACCTTGCGTAATGCCTCGAAGCTCTCAAGGACTTGAGGTTCTCATTGATAGCTCCATGAAGCCTGCTATAAGGTCACTGAAAAAGGTTGCAAAGTGCTAATAGCGCCGAGGGCGTTGTGAATTCGTGATTCCAGATCTCGAGATCGGTGCTATCAAGGATCAAAAGCAACCAGAATCAGCCATATTCCAGTCATTTTGGAGTGGCATGAAGGTATCTAGAAACAAGTCTGGCTGACATTCCCCGTAACTCGGCTCAAAACCCAGAGTCATTGATACATCGTATGGCGCCGCACTTGCACCGAAGCCAGCTTCCGAAAAGCCAAAGCCATTGGCTGTCATATCTTGAGGCATCGGCATGTATGGCTGCGGGCCATGCTCCTTTGACATATCGGTCATCAGGAACTGCTGAGGTGTGACACCATCTGCGCCCACCCCTATTGCCGGCGCGTCTGACTGGTACTCATCCCTGCCCTCTTCGCCGTCTTGTTGGAATTTCAGTTTCCGAATCTCATCTGTGACGCTGTATTTTGAATAGACCTCCGTTACCGGCCCTTGCGTACTTCTCTGGACACCAGGTTGTTGAGCCCCGGTCGCCTCGTTGTCGGATCCTGGCTGTTCGGCCTCCCAATTTGATCTGAGCGGGCTGGAATCGCCAGAGCCCCGCTCCGCATCGTGTATGAGATCTGCAATTCCACCTCGCAAAAGCTTGGTGGTGGGGTATATCTCAGCTGGCGTCTCAAGAATATCTGAGCACGCCTTCAGTTTGGATATCAAGACATCCTTGGGCAAGTTGGCGAACTGGCTTGATCCAAGCCGCGATATGACACGGGCAGAGTGAAAAGTACACATCACCAAGGCCGGATCTGTGATAAAAATGTCTCTCCCCATTTCATTCACTGTTGCCATGATATTCGCAACAGCAAGCGCATGCTGGAGACACTTGTCTCTGCAGAAAGAGACCAAGTCCTGAGGCAGAGTTTGCAACTCTTCCACGGGGAGACCTTCCCGAAAGCCCGGTATTGTAAACCTGTACATATCGCATTGGCACTGATGCCACCATGTATGGAACATGACGAAAGGGGTGCGTTGTGGAGTGTAGGCTCGGAGAAAGAGATTCTTTTTGTCGAATGCGAATTGCGGCGGTAGCGAACGGCGCAGCGCGTCGAGTTCGTCCACAAGTCCCTTGAGGAGCGAAACACATTCAACCAAGGGCTTCCGATGATGTGTGATTGTGTGTGATAACCTAGACAGACTGGTTAGCTTGTGGCTCTGATAGATCGTCAAGGCAGTAATAAGATCTTGATACTGTACCTTTGTATCCTATCCCGGATGTCGAGGACTCGGATATTGTACGCCATCAGACCTAGCTCTAGAGAACATTGATTTTCCGGAGGCTTCAGGGGCTCCGTCATTACAGGAATATCAAGAGTAAAAGATCGCTCGTGGCAGGGAAGTTGGAGATGTATTGTCTCCTTCGGACACCCGGTGAATTCTGTTCTTCCGCTGGAGTAAAGCGTCTCCATGGTGTAAATCCCCCACATGAGACGCCGGCGACGTTCTTGAGTAAGGAAGCTTAGGCGGCCATCTTCATAGTTGAGTCGCATCATGAATGCTAGTCTTGCTGCCAGGCAAGCAGAAACTAACATTTTACTAAATCGGCGAGCGATGATGTGGTCCAGTGTAGTGAGCATAAGTGCCTCGATATCCGACATGGAAGGCTCACTGAGCCGCATGAAGAGCTGCATCTCCGACTCTTGGATCCATCAAGTCGCTTGTTGCAGGCGGTTACTGTCCCCTGATGCGATATAGCGCGCTGTAAGACCACACATTGCCTTCAAGAGGCGCGGGTTGTATGTGTCCTGTGCCCAGCTTTGACAGAAGGTTGCCTTGTGGATGAATCCATAGCAGGGTATTGGATAGACAAAGTCGAAGAAAGCATCGATGTGTTGCTTGATGATTGTCTTGTTCGAGTTCAACTCACTACATGACAGGACATGTTTCAGTAAACTTCAGCACACATGTAGTTGCTAAGTAGACTTGCAAGGGACTCAACTTACAACCCAAGTGACGAGGCCGGAGAATGCGCAACGGAGGAATCTCGATTCATAGACGAAGTTCTATTTTCCATGCTGTTTTCCGAACCACCACGCGCTGTAGCAGGCGGTTGGTGTCGGAGATCCGAGTTTGGGTTTCTAGCTGATGAAGACTTAGACACGTCTGGATAGTGGCAGTCCACACCCCGATGAGAGCATCGCCGACATGAGGGCTGCGTGCCGCAGCACTTTGTCTTCTTGTCACGACATTGTATGCAAGCAGTACGCACGCGACGCTTCTCCAGCCTCAGATGGCTTGGATCACTGCTGCTAGGAGTGGAAGAATTTGTAGCATCCGGCAACTGATCAGGTGCTGCAAAGGAGCAATGAAACTTGAGTCGACGACAATTTTCGCACCCTCCAGGTGCGCCGTCACATCGGACCTATCGGCTACGGGTTAGGGGACCCTCTTCCCGAAGAACCGCGGCAGGGAGACTCCGGGTGCAAGTTGACCGTGACTTACCTTGCGGTTCCGGCACTGGAAACATATCTGCAACCCTTTTCGGGGCCGACCCGAAGCGCGATATGGATTAGGCGTCTCCATGTTCGAGTCTTACCCGCAGTATTTTCTGATCAAAAGAGTGAAGATGCATAAGGTCGGGGGACGGGGTGGGAAGTCGGGGGAAGAAGAGATGACATATCTTCCGCCCGAGTTCCGCGTTCATTTTGACTTTCTCGCCTCCGCCCGAGTTCCGGGCCCCGGGGGCCACCCTAGTCGAACGCCAAAATCCCAAGCGGGCGGTCACCGGGTTCCTCACCCGCAAAAGATTTTCGTTCTGGACTCTCTGCTGGTACGCTGGGTCGCTCCGTCGCAGCGTGGCTTTCTCCATTCCTCCACTCACCTCCAGGAATTCATCTCTAGCGCCGTGAACGGCTTGCTTCCCCAGTGGGTTCCCCAAGTTGGGGAAACCTCCTCCGCCATGTGTTGGTTCATCTCGTGCGTCTGATCGGACGACTCTATTGCCAGTGAAAGGGGTGATTAGCTCAGATCAACGGGGAGTCCTGGCTCCACTTGACAGGGAACGACGTAGTAACGTAATAACCACGAGGCGTAGAGTTTGATTCCTTCAACGCGTCTGAATACTTAAAGACCGGGCAGAGAATGCATCGCCAACTTCAGCCCGAGCACCCTGTCACTTGAGGCACGGAGCTGAGGTTATTCGAACAGTCGCACAAAGATCTCCGAGGTCTCACTTTCGCGATGGCGCCCAACCGAATCCTTAAACACTTCAACGGCACCCTGGCCGCGGCCTTTACCGTGATCGCCGTCTCGACCTTCAACTATGGCTTCGATAACGCTGGCTACTCGACAACCCAGGCGATGGACGCGTTCCAGCGCCAGTTTGGCGACCAGAACCCCACAACTGGCAAGTGGAAGCTTCCCACCGGCTGGCTCGCGTTGTTCAACAGTCTCAACTACATCGGCTTCGCGGCCGGCGTCATCATCGGTAGCCTCGTCAGTGCTCGCTGGGGTCGTCGGTGGTGCATGTTTGGAATGAGTGCATGGGCCGTTATCCCTGCAACAATCGCGATTACTTCAAGTACCCGAGAGCAAATCATGGCTGCACGCATTCTGAATTGTAAGTGGTTTCTCCCTCGTCCTGCATTGGAGTTGCTGACTGGAGTATGAAGACATCTACGTTGGCATGGAACTCGCCGTGGTCCCAGTGTATCAGTCTGAGATTGTCCCCTCGGAGATTCGTGGCTTTGCAGTCGGCTCTTACCAATTCAGTCTGATGGTAAGCTTTCTGTCTCCAGTCAGTGGAGTATTTAGGGTAACAGGCCTGCTCAACTAACAATCTTTTGTCCAGTTTGGCACTCTAATTGTCAACTCTATCTGCAGAGGAACCAGCACCCTGGATGGCAATGCATCTTGGCGGATTCCGATGGGTTTATTCTATGTCATTCCTGTCATCGTCATGGGCCTGATCTTCTTCATCCCCGAGGTAAGCTTATGATATGACGACCACAGCCCCCCATGCGATAGACTACACCTACTAACTTTCGTTCAAGTCACCTCGCTGGCTGTTGACCCAGGACAGAGTCGAAGAAGCCCAGATTTCCTTGAGGAAACTCCGAGCCGGCACCATCCCTGACTCCGAGATCGATGAACAGTTCGCCGCCCTCCAGTACGCTTTAAAACAGGAAGTCGAACAAGGGAACTACATGGAACTCTTCAAGGGTGTCAACTTGAAGAGAACTGGTATCGTGATGGCCATGAACTTTTTCCAGCAAGCGACCGGGCAGGCTTTTGCCTCTACCTACGGTGCAATCTTCATCAAGGACATTGGCACCGTTAACCCGTTTACCATGACCATCATCAACGCCGTCGTGAACCTTTGCATGGTCTTCGTCGGACTCTACCTGAATGATCGTGTGGGACGTCGGTATGTAAATTTCCACCACAGATCGTATCTGTCGTGCTTTCTGGGTCATAAGTGTACTAATCTCACAAATTCATAGACCTCTCCTCCTGATCGGTGCGGTTTGGCAATTTGCCGCCATTGTAACCATGGGCTCCCTGGGTACGGTGGCCGATCCATCATTCGCCGTCAAGACGAGCATCGTGGCCATGCTGACGATCTTTGCCGCCGGCTACGTCTTTGCATGGGCGCCTCTGAACTACGTCGTTACCACCGAGATTCCGGCTCTCCGACTGCGCGACGCCTCTCAACGAACGGCGTCAATGGTCAACGTCTTGGCCAACTTCCTCGTCAACTTCAGCATCCCATACCTGCTCTACACTCCCGGCGCAGGATTAGGTTCGAAAGTCGGTTTCATCTTTGCGGGAATCCTGGTGTTGGCGCTTGTCTTTACGTGGTTCTGCATCCCCGAATGCAAAGGGAAGTCTCTCGAACAGATCGACCGGATGTTCAACGAAGGGGTCCCGCTGCGCAAATTCGGCAAGTACAAGGCGGAGGACATGTTTCAGGCTTCGCCAGAAGACGGCGAAAAGGCCGGGGTCGTTGTGACCGCAAGGCACACGGAGAAGGCGTAACGCGGAAGGAAGCCTATGGTGTTATATTCAGCGGTCACTAGATGATCTCAATCCCTGAACCAAGAACGAAACTCAGGGGCATACATATCCGATGTTGCTAAATCTCAATGTTTCCCAAAGCTGTGCTGTGCCGGCCCCTTCATCAACCGATGAGAAGCTCAGCCCCTATGTAGGGGCTATTCTCTCTTACCAGTCGAGAAATACTTCTTGCCAGAATCCAAATTTGGTAGCAGAATGTGGTTGAACGTGGCCACAGAAAGGCTAGGCTGTTTCATGGCGTGGTCTCATTAACCTCTTTGAGAATTGTTTCGATATCCCTATCCTCGAGGATTAACAGCGGAGTTCACTCCAGGGCCCTGTTGGTTCGGTCCACGCGGAGTAACCTGCCCGTTGCGGTCCAGCCCGAGGCGGCCCGGCGCGGCGGTAAGAACCCATTTCTATTGACTGCATTCAAAACGAGGTTACATCGGCGTGGCCGATTTCAGGATCGCGCTCAGCTTGTTTCGCGACCACTATCTTGGGTTCCTTGGGGTAGATAAGCATTAGTTCGTTGATGAATCAGATTGGTTCGTTCCTGGCCACCTTAAAGACCCCTGATCCAACCTGCTACCAACAACATGGTGCCATTCGACTTCAAACAACCCCTGCATTCAGAACCGGCCACTACATCTTAATTGAGTTGGTGATTCGATCAACGTCCACTTCGATTGCTCAACATTGCTTCACAATGCCAGGATCACAGCCTTCACGCCACGTACCTGCGATGAATCTGCCTCGTGGGGTTAACTTCACTGGCGCAATAAGCTAATTGTTATTGATAGAACTTTATCCTTAGGCCTACCAGCCATGGCAGTCCTAGGAAAACGGGTGTTGAGATTCTGTTCCTCTGTTTTAGTATAAAGACATCTTAACTCGTCTTGAGTCTCGTTCCCGCTGCGTTTTGTGTTGATGAATACGCGCAGCAAGTCTTCATAATACACCGAATCGTCATCCCTCTTCTCATCTTTCACTCTCATCAGCCCGCAATTTATCATTCCCTTTAACTTGAGAATAACCCTATTCAACTGAGCATGGCTCAACCAACAACCCTCTCAATCCCGTCTGGCCTGTTCGAGTTCGAACGCAAGTCGCCAGGTTCGCCCATATCTCCAGTCGGGACCTGCCCCGAGTCGCAGGGTGCCGAGTCGCAGGTCGACTATGCCGCCGGCTCTGAAGCCGTCTCTTCAAGCTACCACGAAAGTCACTTTCAAGACAAAGCTGATGTAATACCCGAGAATCCATTCGACAGTGAGAGCAGCAGGGTCCTGTTCGATGCCATTGACAAGCTCCAATCCTGTGGAGTTAGCCAAGAGTTGGCTATTCCTCAGGTAAGATCAGCCTATCCTCTAGCACTGTATCAAAGTTTGCAAGTTGATCAATATCTTAGCTGGTCATTGTCGGTGGTCAATCCACAGGGAAATCGTCACTACTACAAAGCTTGACCGATATTCCCTTTCCAGTCGGTTCAGGCTGCTGCACTCGCTTCGCGACAAGGATCGTATCTCGGAGAACCGCGCCTGGAAGTCGTAGCTCCGTCAAGGTGACAATCGTAGAGCCTGATGTTACCGACAAGTTTGGCTATCCACCACATGATACTTACAAGGAATTTCCGCCTTATGTAACTGATCATCTGGGCGTCGAAGAGTTTACGCAGCTTATGGAAACCGTAAGCCCTGTACAATCCTCCATGTTTTTTATGCAACGTAATTCCTTACGAACATTACAGATCACCACCAAGTACATGGGAATCAAGAGAGGCAAAGGACATGCGACGAAAAACTTTGCCTCTCAAGTTCTTCGGATAGAACTCTCAGGCCCTTGCCGATCACATTTCAGCATCCTTGACGTACCTGGCATCTTCTCTTACGCCCATGATGTCAATGAGGACGAAGAGCATGGTGTGAGACAGATGGTTGAGGAGTACATGAGACAACCAGCGAACATTGTCATGTCAGTTGAGCCCGGTAGTTTGGCGATTCCCAAAGCTAATGATCAGTAGATGCGTGGCCGCCGCCACGGCTGATTTGTCTACTCAAGAAATCTTCAAGATGGCCGCCAATTTTGTCGACAAATATCGTCTTGTTGGAGTCTTCACCAAGTGCGACAGGCTGGAGAACCCGAACGAGGTGAGCTGAAGCTGAAAATATGTACTGCTGAAAATCTGCTAATCTTCACAAGGTCATTGACATTGCCAGCGGGTATGGCAAAGACTCTTCAAGATCTATGAAGGACGGCTGGTTTGTAGTGAGAAATCGATCCGACGCCGACGATGAAGAGTTTGATTTCAAAGAAGCTGAACGCAAACTCTTCAGTCGCTCGCCTTGGGACAGAATCCCGGAGAATCGACGAGGCTCCGTACAGCTTCAGAAATATCTTGGCAATCTTCTCTGTGCTCAAATTCGAGGAAACTTTCCCGCGATTCAAGAGTCAGTCCGGAAGTTGCTCTCGGATGCCAAAGACAGCAGGCAGAGCCTAGGAGAGCCTCGACCAAGTCATAGTCTCCGTCAGCAGTACATCAGGGATGTGGTCGAGAAGTACCACACAGTTGCAACAAAGACTCTCAAGAGTCCCGGATCGTTGACCAAAGACAGTCTACGGGTCAGAGGATTAGTTCGTCGCGCAAACGAAAGCTTCACCGCTCAAATGCTTGCACGCGGGCATACTCACACCTTTGAAGACCACGGAGTTGACCCCATGGCCCAGCTCTCCGACACGATCACATTATTGTCAAATCCTCAACTAGCCACAGACTCGACGCCAACCGGGCACGAGCAAGTTGCTACACCACCAGCAACACCGCCAAAGAAGCGACATGCTCCGCCGCCTCAAAAATCTATCAAAACTCAGTCTGTCCACGCCGCGTCATTCATGGACGAAATCCGTGAGCAGCTTCACATTTGGCAGACAACAGAGCTACCCGGGATGGTGAACACAGAGGTCATCCAGATTCTCTACAAAGCGCAATCAGAGAAGTGGCAGCAGATTGCCAAACAGCACATTGAGAACATAGCCGATGATGTAGAGAGGGCCTCAAATTCGATTCTCGAGGATGTTTGTTCGCCCAACAATTGCTCGAAAATTCTGTATGAGGAGCTGGCACGAGCCCTTACCCACTTTCAGCAAGAAGCCAAGCAAAAAGCCCTTGGAGAGCTCAACGAGCACTGCCGACGCGAGAGAGAAGCTCATCTCCAGACAACAGACGCAAGGTTTCACGAAAGGCTGCAGGCTCTACGTACTGTTCGACTTCTCAAAGCGATTGGCGCCAGCTTCTCTTCATTCAAAGTTCTGGACCTGAGCAGCTCCAGGACTCTCTTCCATCAATTACACCACTCAATCGAGAGCAACATGGTTAACGATGTGCATGACGTTGTTAAAGTTTACTACGAAGTAAGACGACCCTCTTGCATTGCCACATCTTGAGAAGTTCCTAACCCATCCTCTAGCTTTCTCTCGAGGCCTTCATCAGGTACATCACCAACGATATTGTTGAGGATTTCGTATCTTTCTCCAAGGGACCCCTGTTGGGATTATCTACGGACTGGGTCTTTACGTTGACTGATGAAGAAGTTCAGAGGCTCGCTCGCGAGGATGACGAGACAATGGAGAGACGTTCGCACTTTGACGGAGTCATTGAGAAGCTGCAAACTGCGCATGAAATAGCCGAAAAGGCTAGAATTCAGACTCGGAATCTTAGGGACATGTGAGCTTACCTCACTAGGTGCTCGAGCGACTTGAAACCCGTGGTTATAGTGTATGATAGAAGTTGCCTTCCAAGTGTTAGCAGATTGACTGTTAAGATCCATCGATGTTCTTCCGTTTTCCATGCACCTCTCAAGCATACAAGTCAGGCATGATTGTCCGTAACAATTTGGTGTATCTCACTTGAAGAATACGAGTCAACAGTCTGGGACGGTATTACTGGCGAAGACGCACCTAAAGCAGGAATGGCTTCTCTTGCATAGGCCTAGAACGAACACCCTGTGCGGATCCTGACGCACTTGCCCAGAAGTACGGTACCTAGACTCGCCAACCGTCGCGAACCCAGTTTCTGGATGGCCCCGAGTCAACGTGGTTCCCCATGGGGTTCGTCACGATCCATGATGAAAAGGCCCAGATAGAGTTTCCCAGTGGCGTGTTACCCGGGCCGGAGAGTCAAGTGAAGAGTTGCGGAAAATCGGCTAGAAATTGGACCCCTGGGAGCCGCAAAGATGCAACCAACGAAAGTAAGTAGTGCATCAGGAACGCAGCCGCTTACGGATACAGGTTGGGAGGCCGAAGCGGCGCATGAGCGGTTGCACATTCCTCTCCGGGATTTCCTCTTGGGGCAACCCGGGACAGAGACCATGCAAAGAAACAAAAGAGACTCTTGTCAGGACCCGGTTAGAGATGAGATGGTGTGGTTTATGGTGGTCCAGGCTGTCCAGTTGCCTCGCAATGGTGCCTTTTTTGCATTCCGGGGACAGGGACGGCAAAATCCTGGGGGACATGCGGGGTAAAGTTTACGGGGCAACCATCAAGAAGTCGTGTGTCTGTGGCTACCGAGGCCGGACAACACTCCGCCGCTGGCTGACTGATTGATTGATTTGGCGATCGGATTCCTGTAGTCGGCAATACTGGTCTGCTGAACGGGTGAAGTTGGGTCTTGGCGACTGCTGGATTCAAAATCTAAAGTTTGGTTTTGCCTCCGAGTCAAACCCGGGTGTTGCTGTAAGCGCTACCTTAGCCTGCTGGCAACTCCGGGCAACGTCCGGGAGGCAAACTGGAACCAACTTTGATCGAGTGGCAATGGACTAGCTGACGTAGACGGCAATAGTTAATCCCGAGATACGGCAGTATCAATCAAGAGGCGTTATTGACGGTGGCCACGATTAAAGTAGACAAGACACAGATTCATGGTATTTGGATAATTGAACGATTTGTTGTGGTATCTATGCTTGAATCTAGATGAACTAGTGGTATCTCAACAACAGTCGAAGTCCTATAGACTTCATAAGAGAATAGGAATTAATGACATCGGATATCAATCCGTGCCCAATTTGAGAAAGCCGGAAACTGCCCGGCAAAGGACATAATTCGTAGAGATGGGGTATATCGGTTTCGGGCCACCCTGGCCAAGTTCCGCACCCCGACCAGGGGACTCAAGTACGCAACTTTGAAGGCGGAAAGAGACCGCCAATTAAGACTTCTCCTCCTTCTCGACGTTCTGGGTCTCCTCGTCCTGGCGCGCCCACAGCCCATTAGGCTCACCACTGCTGGTGCTGCCCTCGCGACGGTTCTCGCGGGTGGTGGCGTGGCCAGTCTCCTTGGCGTCGTCGTAGGTGATGAGAAGCTCGCCGTTCTTGCCGTAGCGGTGAGGCTCTTTGCGGGCGACGTCGACGACGTCGAAGGCACCCTTGAATCCGGGGGAGGCCTTCGCAAAGATGGAGTCCATTTCTTCAAGAGAGCGGTAGGCGGTCTCAGGGAAGAAGAAGTAGGTGACGGGAACGATGATGGCGTTGATGATGGCGAAGATGGTGTAAGTGTGGTGCTTAATGGAGTCGAAGGCGACAGGAGTAATCATGACGACCTGTAGTTCCAACGTTAGTGTTGATTCGATAGTAAGTAGACCTCAGACAGAAACGTACCATGAAGTTAAAGATCCAGTTGGCGGAAGTAGAGAGAGCGTTGGCGGGAGCACGAATACGCAGGGGAACGATCTCGGCGGGGTAGAGCCAGGTCATGCCGAGCCAGCCAACGGCGAAGAAGGTGTTGAAGACGAAGAGGAAGACAATACCAGTGATCTGGCAAGCGTAGGTCTTCTGGGAGTTCACACCGGCGAGGATAGCCATCGTAGCAGCCTGACCAACAGCGCCGAAGAGCATGAGCTTGCGGCGACCCACGCGCTCGACGAGGAAGACGGCGGGCCAAGAAGCAATGAAGTACTCAGTACCGTTGAGAGCAGCCAGCAAGTGAGCCATGAAGCGGGTCATGCCGAGGTTGGAGTAGATGACGGCGGCGTAGTAGGTGATCAGGTTGATACCGCAAATCTGCTGGAACATCTGGTTGACGTAGCCGAGAGCGGCGCGATGGAAGTTGCGGTTCTTGTCCATGGTGAAGAGGTCGCGGAAGCTACCCTTGGACATCTCTTCGACCGTCTCCTTCATGACAATGTACTCGTTCTTACAGTATTGATCGTCCTCTGGCAGATCGGCGATGGCGGCGATGACCTCTCTGGCCTCCTGGTCACGGTTCTTGAGAATCAGCCAGCGAGGAGACTCGGGCAGGTTCCAGACAAAGGCGAGGATGAAGAGACAGAAGAGAATCTGCAGAGCCAGAGGGAAACGCCATGCGACAGAGCCGGGAGCGAATGACATGCCGAGGTCGATCCAGTACGAGATCATGATACCACCACTAATGAGAGCACCCTCAATCATGACGAGCTTGCCGCGCTTGTGCGATGAGCAAGTCTCAGATTGCCAGGTAGGGACTGTTGATGTGTTGCCACCGTTTCCAAGACCAGTGATGATACGTCCGATGATGAGATGCTCGATGGAGAATGCAGAGGCCTGGAGAGCAGCTCCGATGACCATGATGGAGGTACCGAGGATAATCATACGCTTGCGACCAAGGGGGTTTCCGATGAAGATGGTGATAATGGCGCCGAGGAAGCAGCCAAGGTTGTAGGAGGCGACGGCAATACCCTGGTTGGTAGAGCGCATGCTCTTGACGTGAGGAAGAAGGTCGGCCTCTTCGGGGTTGATGGAAGGGAATTGGGACTGGAAGGCAGGCAGAGTGAGGATACCACCAGTGACACCCTGGTCTGGATGAGAATGTCAAGTTAGTCCCTGTTGTCTGGCCGCTTCGGAGTCAAGTCCGCGATGTGAAGTTGGAACCTACCATATCCGAAAAGCAAGAAATCACATCCTGCGATAATACTGATGGCCCAATTAAGGCTCTTGCCTCTGAGGCCGAAGTAGTTGAGCTTGCCCATCTTGGAGACTCTTTCACAGCGGACAGTATTGGATCGACGTGTTCCAAACAATGTCGAGGGCTGTAGGTCGTAGATCGGTTGGTGAAGAGAATTAGGATGAGTCGAGATGAGAGGTAACAAGAAGATCAGATGCGAATTGAGATGGCGAACGTGTCGACCTTATAGATGAAAATCCCAAACCTACCGCGACAGGGTAAAGATCGGCATTGTCAGCGCGACCGCCAGGAATTACTTCTTTCTCCTCACCACTCACGCTCATACCACAAGACGCAAGTACATGCCCGAACCTGCACTGACATGGTAACATGGCTACTCGTGCCAGCCTCGGACCCTGGCGTTGGTGCTGTTTACACCGAACCCAGAAAACCCCAAGTAGCCAATCCCCAGCCGTCCCACGAAAGGCTGCCCCGATTTCCCCCAATCCCCGTACGATCCAAGATCCCTCTGGAGGGGAGGGGACATTCTCCGACCTTGAGGAGGGGGGTAACGACTCCACATCCGGTTCCACGGGGGTGGACAATGGGGGCCCGAGGGGAGGACACAAAGAACGGTTGGTGACATGTCGTCAGGTCCGGCCAAGACGCCGTCATGGAACGCGCGGGGCCGCTTGTAGCCAATACGGCGCCGGGAAGGGTAAGAATTTTGCGGGTTCGTACATTACAAGACGTTGCAATACGGTGGCTTCACCGCTCTGAGACGCGAACACTCGTGGAGTTCCCGTCCTATCGCGCGGCAGAATTCGGAGAGACACCGACGCGAGAATGGTACCTTTGCCATCACGCCCGTGCTTGACCAAAGGATAAGGCAACACCACTGCGAAAGCGGAGCAACGAGTATCCAAAAGAGCCGCAATTGTGTCCATAATCGTACATTGTCGGTGGAGTTTAGATGGAGAAGTACTGGAGACTACGACGTCATACCTTGAAGACTTTGATAGCAGACTGATAAGTAATGCAAGAGAAAAAGTACCTCGAGACTCGACAGTGCCCTTTGTGCATCTCACATCTAAACTTGGGCCAATACCGTTGGCTCAGTTAGACTTGGGTTGGAACTATTCCTGTCCGAGCGGCGCCGTCTGCGAGTCAGGGGGCCCTGTGCGAACCCTGCGGCAACCTTGAGCCGACCACCGCCGCCCGCCCCCCTCGAGAAGCGCCGAGGATACGGGACTTGGCCAGAGGAGGAACTGAGAAGGCAGGGTAGCATCGTAACCGCTGAGAGCGCTTGCAGCTGCGGATTCTGACTCTCAATTGTCTGCTCGCCCGGCCATTGTGATCTCTCTCTTTGGCCACTTTGGCAGATTAAGTTGGACCCGCGGTCGTGGGGACGACAGGCGACAGAACCAGGTTTCAAGTTGAAAAATACTCGCACACGATTTGTCAATGTCGGCAGTTGTTGGTAGCAAGGTGCGTCGAGATTGGTGGACCACATGACGTACTGGTTCAGGCTATATTGATTTCTGGAGGTTAGACTTTAGTTTTTGTTTTGTCTTTTTCTCCGACTCGTGATTCCCATGTCGCTTTGGAGTAATTAACCAGATGCTGAACCGAGCACATGTCGTTAGGATTCTAAAAGCTTGACTAGATGCTAAGAATAAGCACTACAAGCACAAGCCTTGACAAGACGATTCGCGGGCATTGGCAGCTCTGCCAATGTTCTTGTCCATTGCTTGTCCAACGTTTATCCCTTGGTATTGTGAATCCTCATTTCTTGCGGCCTCTAGTCTCCAAGACCAATTGCGGCTAACTGTGGAGGCTGTTGGAGCTAAAGGTGGGAATCTCAACTCCGATCTATCCAAGTACACACGTATCTCGGGATGACGTCGACACTGTAGAAGTTTTTCTGTGCTCGGCATTACCCATTTCGGCAATCCGAAGAGGCGCGCCAGGCGCACCAGCAGACGAGCCAAGCCCACAGCAAGCCGACTGAAGTTTCGCACCAACACCAATGAAAGCCGGCAAAAGGCTTCAAAGACCCGGCGAGGACGAACGGAAAAACTGACGGGCCTTTGTATCCTCGTGTCAAGTCCGTTTTTCACCCGCATTCCCGCATGAACTGTCCTGGAGAAATGGGCCTGTGTGGACAAAGACTGTGTGGTTCGAACGTCCACTCAAATTTCCCTCCAAACCCAAAATGAACTGACTCGGGGACCCGCAAACATACAGTCTGTTGGTTGACGTTTGCGCAAAATGGGCAATGAAGCCGATGCTGGACGTACTTGGCGCTACAATCTTCTGCATCTTGTGTCAGGCATCTATCTGTATGTACGCTGACGTATTGGTAGGCTTGGTGGATGATCACTTTCCAGGCTCTCTCTATGAGTCTCGAATGTCATTTGGCGGTCTTTAACCTTGGTGACAGCTTCAACGATGGGACAGAGTTCTGCCGATCTCGTTACCAACTACTCGGTTTGACGAAGCTGTCAACTGTCGAGGTCCCTGGCAGAACGTGGTTTCCATGTTATGTTTCAGGCCCCTTTGTTGACGTACAACGCACACGCAGCGTCTATCACTGCAATTTTGTCCAGAGATCTTCATAACAGCACATGCTTTTAGGACATCAAATCGTTAACCGAAGAAGGCAGGACCCTGACTGTGCATTCTCTTTGGCGTCTTGGACGGATTGTCTGTACCGCTTGTCTCCACACATTAGACGAGTGATGCCTGGCGCATGGGAAAACCGGGTCCTCATATGCGCGTTTGCAGTGTATCTCGAATGGCAGAAAGATTGATACGCTGACCTGAAATCCATCGGTGGAATCCAACGCCTTAGTGTAAGTCTCACACATCGGGTAAACTCGTGTGAATTTTGGACGGGAGATTAAGACTCATAATGGAAACCCCACCCAAGGACAGATTGGATTTGTTTGAGACTGTCCATATCCCGGGACAATAAGGAGATCTTCTCTTCCCATGAAGTAAGTTGTACTCGATTCAATCGATCAAATCGAGCAACAATTTTTCGGTTGTTTTCAGTGTTGTTGGACAGAGCACGGGAGGCGGGAGTGCCAAGCCGATAACATCGCCGATTCGCCGGGCCGGAAAATTCTGCAAATTCGGCCCCACACCGAGGAACCAAGTTTCTTGTACTTGGAGTGGATCGAGATCCTGGAAGCAACTGCAAAAGAAAGCAGGGCCTGTCTGCCCGCCTGTCAGGAGCAAGAGAAGTGCTTCGTAACGGTCGGAGTCAGAGTCCGGTTTGAAGGTGAGAGAGGCAGCCTACGGTGGACTTTTGGCTGTCACTGTGAGAAAAACTGGGGACGAGGGGATGATAGAGAACCTGAGGAGAAAGATGGAGGAGGGGCGTCGGTTTGGGTCACAGAACGGTGTGACTTGTTGAACGAAACTGTAGCTCTATGGTTCTGCCCCGAGACATTGGAGCTTTTCCCATTTTTTTCCTGCAGTATTTTGACCACTCGCAATTCAGAGCGCACAAGAATCATCATGTGACCCTGCGGTGAGGTGTCTAAATTGACCTCAAAATTCACGCCAGCCGCGCGGGCGCACATCGGCCCTTCGTCGCTACAAAACGTCACGCGGGATTGGTCTGCAGTAGTTTCCGCGATAGGGACTGAGATGGGTCGCTTAACGTGAGCCGCGAGCGCCACACCTACGGTGAGCGGTTCTTGCTTTTGGGCCCTGGTCGTTTGGTCAGGGTCTTGGCTTCAGATCTTGAAAATGACGTCGTTTATGAGAGATGGGTTCCACTCTACCGGTTATTCTCCTAGCCTGATGCAGATGGACTTTGATATGAAACTTCTTCCAACAACATGATAGTGGCGCCGCTACGCCGGAAAGCTGCCGAGCTACTGGTGAAAAGTCTTTTTTACAATACGTCCTTGACGCGAATGCTTGGCCATGCATTCGTAATCAATAAGTCCCTTTCTAGATGTATCCAACTCTTGGTCTCATCAAGCAGGATATTTGGGTGCCACCTGTGATGACGACGATTTGTTGCGAGACTCGAGACCTTCCAGTCTTTGATCGTTCACATAAAATCTTCGATCGAGTAGGGCTTAGAGGTATTTTTTGGCTCCAAGATCTGACTTCCAAAAAGCGAGATACATTCTATACATCCTTTGGCTATATGCCTATGGAAGTCGACCTAGTGCCTGAATAAAATACTCGAGACAGCGACTGCATGCACAATGAGCTTAACGAAGATAGGTTCCCATGCTCTCTAGGTATCTCAAGCAATCTTCAGACCAACAATAGATCGGCATGATTTGCAATAGCCCCTTTTTAAATGTTCGAAAGTTCGGTCGAGACTGCTTGTGATCCTGCACAACCCATAATATGCCGCTGAACCAAACTCCATAGAAGGCAAGTACGGGCCAAGGTCCCGTTGTATAAGGCTCTTGCGGGGTCTCCACGCCGAAGCTTCCGGCGAAGTACGTATTGTGCCTCCGGGGAAGGTGGGTCCGTCTATGACTTCAGGCCGGTGGAGAAGCCGAACGCCATCCCATACGACCGACTCGTCAAAGTTTTGGCTGATAGTACTTTAGTGTGACCTATGAATGTGAGATCTGAAGACTGAAAACGCTTCTTTTCTCAGAAAACTCATAGCAAGCTTGGTACAGGTCTCGCAGACTTGGAGACATTTTACTCCAACTCCCTGCTACCACTCAGCGCTCCTCTCAACGCAACATTGATAATCAACTCAACAATCTAAACAACTCCCTCCGAGAAATCGGCGCTCAATCAATTCAAGTTCGATGTCGTTAACGCGCTGATTGCGCTGAGCGAAGCGCTACTACTGCCTGGCTTAGGATACCTCCGTAAACTACCTTACACAGCATAACGTATTACCTAGTAATACGGAAGCAGCACATAAGCCCATATGAGATGCGTAGTACCCTTGACAACCTCGTACACCTTCGCGGATCAAACAGAAGAACAATCAAGAGTTTTCATGGAGATTGTTATGCGTGCGTACATGTACTTCTCTTCTCATTTCATCTGAGACCTCATTGATGATGGGAGCGACTGGGTGGTGTTCCAGCGAGAAAGGCCGCACACTGCTCGTACCTTGGCTTGAATCAGCAAAGCACAATTCAACGGACACTTCTTTCATTGCAAGCAAGAGCCGGTAAGCATGTGTCTTGTCCTTTACGCTTGTATTCCTCTACCCAGCTGTTGTTCTGGGTAGATCCTGTATGGAGGTAAAACAACCTGACGTTTGGTTGAAATTGAGATCTGTGTCTTTCTAGGAGTTCTTTCGGATAGAACTTGGTACGTAACAAGCTCCAAAATACAGTGTGTCAGTCTCGCACTTGACCCTTCCTTTGTGTTGCGGTAAGTGTGCTCTTGCATGTATACACATTGATTGTTGCCAAAGCACTAGCTGTTTCGTCCTTTGGCCTCCAGTTCGACTCTCATCCCTAGTCTTAGGCCCCTTTACTCTGGCTACAGAGCGGAACGATCTCCAGTTTGAACCTGAATCAAGGCAATGTTCTGACCATCCATTCTCGAGGATGATAGCTTGTAACGTAATGGACTAGACATTGGTATAGCGGAGTTGAGGAGAGCAATTGAGTGAACAGCTTGAGTCATGAAAAATATTATTGTTTCTTGCTGGTACTGGCGTTTTACTCGGACCACAGAAAGATTCAACTTTAGTCTCCTGTCTTTGTGAAAGCCACTGGCGCTTCTGCCATTGTAGGGATAATTGATTATCCTTTCGATTGACTTGTAAAATAGAGTCTAGAACCATCAACGGCTTCACCGCAGCCCGCAGCCCGCAGTCGTACGAAGTTGACTTTCGGTCATGGCCCGGAGAACCAGAGAGGTAAACAATTTGGTTACAATCTTGAGCTTCACTGAATGCGAGCATGGTCTAGAACTCCATGGTGTGCCCTGCTACAATTGGCGCTCGAGTTTTCCAAGAAATACCTCATACTTACGGCATCTCCTTTTTCTCATTCAGAATGAGCTGGGGATCTGCCTAGTGCATGAATCTCATCATGTAAGAAGTCAATGCAGCACGCAGTGCAACCTGAAGGCCGAAGAGCAGATGGTGATCATTATTCTACAGCTACATTGTAGGTAAGTGAAGCTGCGAGCTCGTGTCTTCGATCTGCGAATGCCCACTCCCTCGGCCCGAGGCCCCGAACGCGTTATTTTGATCAATGAGTATGTGCTGAATGCTTGCGTTGACTTGCCTTGCTAGCTTCAAGAGACCGCTTACATGTAATTACTACATTGGGAATGGCTGAGCGTTGGACAGACAGCGCTATGTGCATCTCGCTATGCGATGTCCGAGTCCGACGACCCCAGTAACTACCCCTATGGACTGCAGGCAACAACTCGCTGCAGATTATCGGCAATGCCGTTTCATGCAATACCAACCACTCGGTGAGGCTCTCTTGCATCCACATTCGATCACCACGGTACTTGACATTAGCGGCAAACCTTAACATCAGCCCTTTGATGTCGTAACCAATCATCCAAATATTGAGGCCGCGAACAGACTCTTCATAGGATGGAACCGCGTCAAAGAAGTGTTAACGATCGTATGATCATTGATGCAAGAGAAGGCCCGAAAGACCCTCAAGGATTGAACCCTTGCTTGAACAGTTTCCTCAAGTTTTGACGTGGATCGCAATGCTGGACGCAACGCTAAGTCTGTTCTTCTTTCCCTGCAATCGAAGCCCCTAGAGCGCCAGTAGAACCCACTAGAGTCCATAATCGTTTTAGTCGCGACTTCAGTTTAGCAGCCTGAAGTGCCGATGGTAACCTTCCTTTGCAGAATCTTAGATGGCGGCAATCTTGAGAAACCATGTGCAGCGCCAACGCCTTTGCGATCAAAGTCGTGAAGTCCCAATTGCTGGAAGAAAGAAATGAATCAATTTGCCAAGCCGTGGGATGTCTTATGAAAAGAGACGAAACTAGTCAGAGTCACGATGTGAAGTTCTCCGGTACTTTTTGGCCCGACGCACTGGCGTCTGACATGTCAAACGTCCTCATCCCAACCTGTTCTTGACATACCTTAGTGTACCGGACTGACATGACAGCCTTGAAGACAGGCGGAGAAGCTGATTCTATGTGGTATCTGCGTCGGGTCACAGTTCCGAGCGTGTGTCAGTAAGGTGAGGTTGGTCGAGCGCCTCAATGTCAGCCCAAGGTTATAGATCGACTGCGTGGGGTATCACTCATGCACCTACCATGTTGTGGTGTTTGAAAGACCCGGAAGCCTATTTTGTGATTAGTATGAGCATACACCACATACAGGCTCGAAGGCACGACATCAGAAGTCGTGCATATTAAGTCAACACTAATGTGGCTCGGCCGAATGCACGTCTTAAACCGTCCGGTAGCTGTAGACCGAGTTACATGTAGTTGCGCGGTCGGAGAGGCCTCCTTGCGAAGCGGATCACCCGGCACAGAAAGAGACAGCAGCTCGGGGGCGGAGTCCTTACTTCAATGATACCCCATATTCGGCGGCGGGGGAGCTCGAACACCGGCGGCCTATCGGTTGAATACAGGAGCATTCGGGCGCTGTGCCCGAACGAATACCGCGCTCCCCTCCCAACGCCATCTCAAGTCCGCAAGTGAGCATGTTTTAGCTACTGGTCGAGACGACAATGGAGTGTGCGACACTACAAGTGGAATGGGCAATTTACCAAAAACCGGATCACATCGGAATTTCTTCCCCCAAAACGCCGACGGAGAAGACATTAGTAGACAGCTCACAAAGCCCCTGGTCGGTAGCCGGGAGCTCCCAGACCGATCGCCGCGTTCCTGTCTCAGGTTTATGAATCTGGTCATGGACCTTCCATGCTTCCAACCTGCAACAAGCTTATTTGATCCTTCGGGACCAATACTCTTTTTCTGTCAAGCGTCTCGTGTATCGATGCGCCGGACCTGCCACGAGTTTAGGATGACAGCTGACAGGAAACCCTTCTCTTCGTAGTTAGCGGAAACAACCGACTTCTTTTGACTCTTGGGCGGGCCAAGATTCGTTGCAAGTAGCATGAGGTTGCACGCGCCCAAGGTGGTGTTAGAACACGGGAACTGAAACTGGGTGCCTCTGCCCCGATGTGGTTTGTGCTCGGATTCAATAAGACTGTCAGTTAAGACCTTTTGTTGATCTCTAAGCCTCAGTCCGTAGGGTTGGGTCGTGATCTACAGGTGAAATAACCTTTTTAGGAGATCCACAGATGCCCAAAGCTCGCTGGTCGGAATGGAATCATGGTTGAAGATCAGGTCATGTTGAATTGTTGAGAAGACTTCACGCAGGCAGCAATTTACCAAAGTCATGGCCAACGTTCAAAGAGTCAACTTGCAATCGGTCCGGATGTGATGCATTTTGTCTAAGCAACAGCAGTGCCCTTATTAACTACTAACCTAGGTGGGTAATTTTTGCACCTCATCTTACTAACAACTATCTCTGAATGGTTACCAGTTCGACATGGACTTCGCTTGAGCCCCGCATACGACGAGGCGTTGCAACATTATCTACCGTGAAACTATCGAATGGCAGGTTGCCCACCCGCGCGGTGTCAACTTTGACTTCTTTAGCGATCGATTGTTATGATCTGCTCACATGCGGAGAAGAACTGCTGGGCACAACCGAGGAATGATGTGCACTAACCGCGTTCACGGTGACGCGGCAATCAACGGGATGGTAGATACCAGGGCATCGCTGGTTCCCAAAAGACGCAAATCGTGAAAAAGAGTACCTCATCATCATTCCGTGGATGGACTAGGCACCTTACACTCGTCTCAGTCTGCTTCATCTGAAGTTGATGTATTGACACTTAGCCACTTGTCACAAGACGTCAGTCGTCACAGATGGCAGACATGTCTGTGCCATCCCAGCGGTTAGCGACGCAAGCCCCTCCGAAGTTCTGAGCACAACACTACTGCATACAAGGTAACGTTTGATTCTGGAGCTCTTCTAGGGGGCTACTTCATCTGGCCCAACCTTTGAACAGCGATGCTGGGCGGTCCCTGGCCCTAGCGAACATGTTTGTTTTCCCAAGCCCACCCCCACCAGGCCGCGGTGTGAAGACAGTTTCAACGAGGAAAGCTCAGGGGAGAGGATAAGCTCATCTAAAGTTTCCCCATGTGCAATTGGTATCACAGCGAGGGGGTTGAGTAACTACTTGGAGAAAATACCGCGAAGACAATACATGACTTCATAAAACAAGCGTCCCACCCGGGAATGTTGGTGCCGGAACACGACCCATGGATTTCATCGCCCTCGATTCAGCCTGGATGTGATGTTTTGGACCAGCCTAGAAGCCAAACATCAGCCACACTTATTATCAACCATGCCGGCACGTTCTTGAACTTGATTGGGATGACGGTTGGCACTTTTTCGGTTCTCGAGATCACTTCATTGCACAACGGACATTATCCTGTGCAAACATGTCGGGCACAAAACAATCGCAGAGTCCTCAGGACAGCCCAGCTACTAAGACATCACGGGGTGTGATGAACTGCAAGCCATGTCAAGTTCGCAAGGTATTTTGTTTCCACTGCCGCCGATAAGATTGTTTTCTGATCGGCGTCCCGCACTCGTGCAGATCAAATGCGACAGAGCGTTACCAGCGTGTGGAGTCTGTCAACTCTATCAGAGGTCATGTTTCTATGGTAAACTACAGCATCCATCATCACCGTCATTGTGCATCAGAGCAACTGATCCATAATCCAGAGGGTGTTCCGAAAAAGCGAGGTCCCAAGAAAGAGTCGCTGAGTGCTTTGATCAAACGAATCGATGGCCTCGAAGAGCTCCTCAAATCCGACAAGACCCCAACTCCGCCTGGTTCCGATGCTATTCCAGCCGATTTCAACGAACTGCATGTCTACAGCAACAACAGTGCCGATCCTTGTGGCTCTGCATCATCAGATGTTTCTCCCTACAGTGCTTTTCACGAGGGAAGCTTTGGGGCCAATAAGTATGCAGAACGATCTCACATCCATCGACTGTCCCAGGGTCCTCTCCGACTGACAAAGAGCTAGTGAATTCCCCTTCATTATCAATGCAGAAGGCTTAGTGGACACCTACTTTACGCACTTTCACCGCAATCCGTACCGTATCCTTGACGAGGAGGCCATCAGACAGAAGCTGAAGAACAACAAGATGCCAAAGTCGTTGCTGTACGCCATCTGTGCAGTGTCAACTAGGTAGATTTGTGATCATCAGATACTAAAACCACATGAACCTGACACGAAAGTAGATTTTCAGAACAGCCCGGTAGAGGGCCAAGCAGCCATGTTTCCGCAGAAACGTACGCCTCTTGGGCTCTCAAGGACATAGACTTAGGAGACACTACAATCGAAAACTGCCAGGCTTTGCTGTTGCTAGTGACAGCTTTTGCGGCAATGGGGAACGGCCGTAAAGCCTACAGCGTACTTTGTGAGTGTTGAGAGCGTGTGATCGTTTTCTTTTGCACTGAACTAACGGAAAGACTGCAGCTCAAGCTGTGGCCGTAGTCCTGGCGCTCGAGTTGTACCATGGATCAGAACAACACGACGATTACAACCATACACAGGGCAAGATGAGGAGAAGGTTATTTTGCACCTGCTACGTGATGAATGTTTTCGTATCAACATGGCTCGAGAGACCCTCACTCATTGACGATGCCCTCGTCAAGACAACTATCCAGTCGTCCAGACAAGCCTCGCCGGCTGGCTGGCCACCAAACAACGAGTGCTCTCTGACGGTCGAATGCGAGCCACCAGGAGAACGCGCAGACAACCCAGACAACGGGCTACAGAAGATGGTATGGGTCGCCCACATCCTTTCCGACGCCAACAGATACCTACTCGTCACAAACCCAACAACACAAGCAGCATTCGCACATCGCCACAAGATCCGGCATGATCTCGACCAATGGGCGGCGGAAATCAGCCGCAACCCGGACTACCTGTACCAAGACCCGAGAGGAGCAGAAGCAAACACGATGCTCGAGTGCCAAATCATCTACCACCTGGTGCACTGCCTCATCTACCGCCCGCTTCTCCCATTGCACCTCAGCGAGCCGGCCGGGGCCATGATGATACAACACTGGGTGATCGAGGCAACGGAAGTTGCCTTCCGACACGCCACGGCAATCATTGAGCTCATAGACCACGCCATGCAGACAAAGTTGGTGGAACTCCCGGCGTTCATTTCCTTTTGCATCTTCACGGCTGGAACGATTCACATCCACGGGATGCACTATACCAACGACCGCCAAGACCAAGGAGCCGGCATCGGGCTTCCTTCGTTCGCCAGTTCTCCGATGGCAGCAGAGACTTTTGCGTCTTCTTCGGAACTCGTCAACAAGTGCTTGTATCAACTCTCGGCTATTGGCAACGAGGTCGAATCTTCTCGATCGTCTAGAGCGTTCCTCGAAGAGCTCACGAATGAGCATGCAAAGTTATTAGGGAAGGGTGCAGCTGGCTACATCCCCACGCAAACGAACAAGTTCTTCAACAGATACCCCGTCGAATTGCGCCAGCGAATCCAAGGCTTTCATTTCGGTTCACTGCCACCGAGCATGTTCACACAGTCATATCCATCAGAAACTCCCGAGGGTGGTCTCAGGAAAACAGGAGGAATTCCACCGGGACCGTGGGGCCCGAACCCGAGCCACACCGGCGTCAAGGTTCCAGTCATGGCGACAAGCACCAGTATGGGGCAGCGAATGGGATCAACCCAAGGTCATTCACGGTCCTACTCAGATAGCACTCCCATGACGCAAACATACTCATTCGCAACAAACGCACCCGTCTCTCAGAGGCCATTGCCAGCTTGGCCGGGATTTCAAGACGCGACGCCGAGGCAGATTATCAATACCCACAGCACACCGATGCTTGGCCCCCCAACTTCATCCCAGCTCACTTCGCCAATATCCCAACAAGGACCAACTACCTTAGAGCGGAGCAATTGGAGCGGCGCGGAAGGGTTCGGAGGAGGTGCAGATGAGCCACTTACTTATGACATTGTCCCCAGCGCTGGCACTACGGCAGGTCCGATGTATCAGGCAGAAGGCACATTTGTACAATATCAAAACTTCTCTGTATTATAGTTTTAAAGCAAGCCAACATACCCAACTATCGTTCTATCTATGTTACTTGAGAAATTCATTGAGAATTAGCCCGACCATCTCAATATTAGGTCATACTGCAGGTGAAATATTCAAGAAATCAAGTTGTTGAAGGAAAGGGAGTATTCCTTGATCAGAAAAAATAAAGCCGAACTGTGACGGAACACCGGTTCGAACAGTAGCCCTCACAACCGGAATCATACCGTCAGGCCATCACCAGTATGAATCCAGAAGGATTGCGGGAGTTTGGCGGCTCACCGAGGGGCATAAATGATCAATAAGCACCTTTCATCCCAAGGTGAAGGGTAAGGACACCCAGGTGAAGTACAGTACTTGCCAAACTTGCCTGATTCTCCAGGTTAGCGAGGCAATCATCTTGCATGTGTTTCAAGCTTGAAGACCGTGGTATTCTCACTTACTAATGGGAAGAATATTCTGCACGAAGATACCTGCTCTATCACAGACCATAGGTACCCCTATTCCCCATCTTTTACGCTGACGTTAACTTCATAGTTCACAGGAAGAAGTCATGGGTAGAGTTTGACACCATCGTAATGTGACTCGTCTCGAGACCAAGAGTAGTACCACTAATTACGACATTCTGTATCATTTGCTTCCTCTCTATATCACACAGAAGTATCTAAGCTGACAGAGTGACCGTGGCATGGGTCTGCTCATCCACAACCTCCCGGAAGATCTGGTTCTTCTTCGCCACGTCGTCAAGTCCAGTACGGTCACCAAACACCTCGTCCATCTGCTCAAGAGTCTTTCCGTTCGTCTCCGGCACACAGAACCAAACCCAAACGAAGGCCAGGAGGCAGAAAGCAGCGAAGAAGACGTATGCGCCGAAGCCGGTTCCCTGGACAAGGGGAGGAGTAACGAGGCCGATGATGAAGTTGTTGATCCAGTCTGGGAGATTAAATGTTAGCAAACATCGTGAAAATCTAGGACCAAGAACCGAGTTGCAACTTACTGGAGCAAGTAGAGATAGCAACACCCTTGGCTCTGAGCGAAGAGGGGAACACCTCAGAAGGCAAGGCCCAGGGCACAGGTCCCCATGTCGCGCCAAAGACAAACATGTACATCAACAAGAAAGCCACACTGACCCAGCCCTGAGTGGTATGGCTGGGCCAGTCGTTCGAGTACAGTCCAACGAGAATAGCGATGACGGCTTGCGAGATCGTCATGCCCACGGCACCTGTCAAGAGAAGCGATCTACGTCCGAATCGATCCATGGTCCACAGACTGGGAATAACACCAACCAACTGAACGCAGTTGAGAACACCGGACATGATCAGCTGCATGTTGTGGTCGAGTCCCATAGTCGCGAACAGGGTAGGTGAGTAGTAGATCAGGGCGTTGATTCCGACGAATCTGTCGAAATGTTGGTCAAATCTTTGAACAATTAATTTTGCCATCGCAACTTACTGCTGGAAGAACATGAGACCAGCACCAACGTGCGTACGTCTCAGACATCCCTTCTTGAAGCAATCACCCCAAGCAACAAACTCGAGCTTAATCGTGCTGGCAATGCTACCGCCTCCGACAAGTGTAGGGTGGCGTTCAGCAAGAATTGAGGACTGGAAGCGAGCCTCGGAAACAATCTCCATCCACTCGCGGCGAACGCGCGGGTCGGTGTCGGGGAGAACACGAAGCTTTGCGAGGTTGAAGAGGGCCTCTTCTTCGCGGCCCTTTGATGCCAGCCAGCGAGGGGAGTAGGGGAGGAAGATGGCGCCGAATCCAAGCAGGAGACCGGGGAGAATCTGAATGAGGAAGGGAAGCTGCCAGGACCAGTGGTTGGGAATGTCCTTCGTGCCGTAGGTGATCCAGAAGGCTACGACGATGCCGAAGACGATGGAAAGTTGTTCGAAGACGAGGAGAGAACCGCGGATTTCGGGAGGCGAGATTTCGGAGATGTAGAGGGGAACGACCATGGAAAGCCTAAAAATGTGAGTATTCGAGATGTTCAGAAAGGGGAAATTGATGGAACTTACATGCCAATACCCAAACCACCGATGAATCGACCTCCAACGAGCATATCATAGTTGACAGCCGCAGTCTGGATAGAGGAGCCAATGGTGAAGATGACAACAGCAACCATGATGGAGCGCTTTCGGGAGATCATGTCGGCAAGCCAACCCTGGTTCATGGCACCAATGAAGGCACCCAAAGTGATCATGGCAGTCATGAGACCCTTCTTGAAGCCAGAGCCAGCAGCGTGGTCAGATACCTCGGGAAAACGCTCAAGGAACTGGTCCATGACCAGGGTGACTGAGATAACACCCTGATCGTAACCGAAGAGGAGACCACCGATTGCCGAGAAGGCAGCGCAGAGAGCTACATAGTGGGATACGAAGATTCCCTTGAAGCCAGAGGGTCCGTAGGGCTCGAGGGAGGCATCGGAGAGGACGGTCTCTTGTTGCTCGGTAGAAACGCCTGGGTAGTTGGTTGAGGATTTCTCCACCTCGGAGGCGGAGGTTGATCGGGCACCCATGTTGAGCTGTTGTGGTGGAAATGTCAGTATGAGGTGAGTTTTCACAATTTGTTGTATGAATGAAGTGTGGTGAAACAGATTTGTGACTAAGCTGGTGTATATGGGTCTTTGGGATGAACTCACTTGGACTGAGCCGTGAGGTTGAGGTTCTGGAGTTGCACTGGATGAGCCAGGGACGAGGTTTAGATTACACGAATCCGACAGACCGGATCAGTCTGATGAAACTGAAATAGAAGAAATCGGGAGGGGTATCACTGAAGAAGAAGGAAGAAGCTTTGGTCGAACCCGCCTGAGTCGCAGGAGAGGGAGTCGAGATCAACGTCAAACATGGCACGCAACGTCGTCTTTATAGAACTCTGAGACTTTCGGGGCCACCGCCTGGCCCATGGCCAAGCCATCCCGACTACGCCCGTCATGTAAATTCATTGATGGCCTAGGGGGCACGGTTGGGGGGATCCACACCTTTGGAAAGCCGTAGATACTTGTTTACGCCGAGCCTTGATGAGTGACGAGGGTGGGCACGGGGGGGGGGGGGGGAGGAAGAGAGGACGGGACGGGGAAGAGGAACGCTACGGATACGCTTGCGCACAATAGCCGCCATGAGTACCACGACCAATGGCCGGATGCTAGTTGGTCAAGAATGGACGTGGAGGAGCCGCTAAATCGCGGGGTGTGCTTCAAAGATGGGTTTTCTGGGGATATTGGGGAAACCGTGTCAGGCTTCCAGCGTTCCTTGCGCGGAGACGCCAATCACGACTCACGCTACACCAAATACGGGGGTGGGAAGAAGATAGACAGACACGGACAGCATGGGGCACCCCTCGGCCATCAGTCCGGCAGAGAGGACGAATTCAGGCACTGACGACGAACCAGCGAGAGACAGAATACGGCCGGGGTTATGCCCGCCCTCGTCAGCCCCACGGTGTTTGGAGAACTTGGCAGTTGGAGTTTTGGGGGTGTTTGCGAGGAATTGAAGACGCATTCGAGATCAAGTTCGATGACAGAACTCAACAGACGATGTACGCCCTTCCAGACACCGTTTGACAATCGAGCACGGAGTGCCTGAGTGGGACTATGGAAGGACGTCGAAGAGATCAAGATACCGGCTGCACATGATTAGAGTCTTCTGCGTGCTTCTGGCACTTCCAAGCTGATAAGAACGCGGTTTCCACGCAGTACAGGGGCCGTCTGTCAGAAGATTCTCGCACATGAGTTGCCCGTGGGGAATTGACGGGTTAGGTGGGGTTTCTGTACGCTATGTCTCGAAATACCAGAATACTCCGGAATCTGGCCGTGGATTTGCAGTGCCGAGCCTCCATGGATTTGGATGGGGGCTGGCCAACCAGGGGGTGGCCTCTCCCCAACACGAGTCAGGGGCCATTTCCAACCTGCATTAACACTTTCGTCATAGGCTAGGAGGAGGAGGCCAGGACATGGTTGGCGTGGAAATTTGAACCGAAGGAGCCTCACCGACGGCTGTAAGGCCTAGGGTGAGAAGCTAGGGGTTTTCTTCCTCTTTCATAGTCGCAAGCAGTTTGCCCCGATGCACAGATTTCCTGAATTCACCAAGGAGGAAATGCTTTTATCCCCCGACTTCCCTACATCGTCGTGATCATCTCAATTTCACGAAACTGCGACAAGGCAGGACGAAAAGAGACTGAAAGAGGTGGGAGTCAAATCATGTCGACGACATGTCTGGTAAGTCGGCCCTATTCGCTTTGGCTCTTCACCCCGTTTCCCCAGAGTTTGTCGTTTACCCCCGACCCTCCGTGATCCGTGTTCTACCCCAGATTTCGCCTAAGCAATCAGAAGTTGTGGAATTGCTGCTGACTGAGATATCCGGGGTTGGCGATGTGGAATCTGTGGGATGAGATGACCAAACTGGACTGCCTGCCGGTCGGAGTTTGAATCCGATCCCGACTCCCACTGTACCCACGTTGGCGGACATACTCAACTCCAAAGCTAATAAGCATGAACAATAGACTTGCAAAAAGCAACATCTCAAATGCGCGTGGAGCACAGATGACGATGCGTCTCCGTCTTCTTCTCGGCCCGACGTCTACTTGAAATCATGTATTCGATGCAGAGCAACTGGCAAGGACTGTATTCCGGCCCCCGCAACTCGATTCAAGCATGCCACTGAGTAAGTGACGGCCAAATTCCTCTCATTTTCTATCATCAACTCTGGCAAACTTGTGCTTGGCTCTGTGGCACCCCAGTCGTTCCCGCCCAATTGCGAATTACACTACACGACGTGCGAGTTGCGACATTGGTGAAGCAAGAGTCAAGATTTACGCAAAGCGGAACCAAGATAATGGTCTCGCCCGCTCCGTTCACCACTACAATACGTCGTACCCCCATTTCGTTTTCGTCACGGGAACGAATCTGCAACTCTAGACTCCGTAATGCGCCATATTGTACTGCTATTTTTTGCGGGAACGCTGATCGCTTACTATGGGTTTTGTCTCGCTGATTTAGGACGCCGAGCGCTACGGAGCAGACGTGGGTGCCCTATCCGCGGCGATGTAAGTTTACCAGTCCCACCTCCAAGGCCTTGCAAGTTGGAGAAGTTGGGGAAACTGAGGAGGAGATCTTCGAGCAAAAACGGCGAGAAATGCCTTGTTTGGAATCCTCTTGGAACGAAGCTTATCCCGACATCGTTTTCTTTCCTGTCAAAATTGCCTAACTCGGTCACATAGTACACTTTGTCGATGAAACCCAGGAACTTGAGGCTCTTTATTGGTCTGAACACGGCAGCCCGCCGCCGCAACCACAAGCGCAACTGCAACTCCATCCACCGGCAGCACTACAGCCGCAGCTTGCACCGGTGGAGGGTCAGCGGGTACCACTGCCAGCGGCACATCCTGATCCTGGCTCGTCATTATCATCATCCGCGCTGTTAGTGGATCTAGAACAACAACGACGCCGAGAACAACGGCAACCCGATGACGCCGCATCCACATCCCCGGCTCCCATCATCGACTCGCATAGCCGAGATTATCGTGATGCCCGGCTTCTAGTCCCGAGTCCTCACAGCCAACCCGCCTCTACGCCGGCTGCGAGTTGGAGAGAGGTGCAGGTGCAGACACCAACAACTTTGCCATCTGTTTACAGCGCTATTCCATCTGGGTCAACTCTCGGGTTGGCCAACTTTGAGCATCATGACGATGTCGTGTTTCCTTTTACGCAACCTCATGAGGTGAGGTTGATGAAGTACTATCTAGAGTACATGTGCACCTGGGTGAGTTGTCACACGCTTTTTACCTTGGGCGTATGACCTGGCAACTCCACGGCTGTTCTAACCCCCTTTCTAGTTCGACCTATGCGACGCAAGACGACACTTTGCAATCGTTGTTCCACGAAGAGCAACGACATGTCCAACCCTCCTCAACGCAATCTTCGCCCTCTCCTCCCGCCACCTCAGCCTCCACGAACAATATGACCCCTACGCCTCGGACCGCTACCACCAAGAATGCCTCAAGCACCTCACTACCATCTCAAACGACTCTTCGGCCCTCACAAACGATGACCTTCTCGCGGCGACAATCCTCCTCCGCACGCTCGAAGAGCTCGACGTCCCGCTTATAGGGACAGACCACGAAGGCCATCTCCTCGGCATTCAGCTCTTCATGAACACGCAAAACGCATCCGCCATCGACCCGCCGAGCTCCCTCCGACAGGCTTCATTCTGGGTGGGCCTCCGACAGGAAATCACCATGGCGTTTGCGACGCAGCGGCCGATCAAAGTCAAGCTCGACCACCTCTTCATCGACAGGTCCTTTTCGCCGGCCGATGACGATTGCTGGGCGAATCGCATCGTCGTGCACTGCGCCGAGGTGGTGCAGTTTTGTTTCGGCGAGGTGGAGAACCGCAAGAGCGAGTATCAGCGGCTGGTTGAGTATGACTACAACTGGCTACGCGCGAGACCGCTTTCTTGGCTGCCTATTGCGTACTCTGAGCCGGACTTTGCTTCAGGCTTGGTATTTCCGCAAATATTTTACATCAATCATGCCGTCGGTTCGTTTTCTCCCTTCCCTGAGGCTAGGACTTAGTTTCCAGTCTCTGCTCGTGGCGACACAGTGAACGAGCCACCTAACATGGCCTAGTGATTGGAAATGTGCATGGGGCGTTAGCACGGGCGCTCTTGATGTGCCACGACGAGAGCATCCCTAAGATAGGACCTAGTCGAATTCGGGCCCGACAAAAGCTAGATGTAAGAAGTTCCGTTCGTTCTCATAATCGCGACTAAAGGTCCGGCTAACATTGAATCCTTAGAACGACATTCGTATGCAAGTCAGAGAACTATGTGGCGCCGCACTATCAAATAAGCAGACTATACCAGCCATGTTTACGGCCTGCATGGGTGTCACCGCGTGCGGGGACAGGTTCGTCGAGCATGCCGAGCAGAAAGCACTATTGGATATTTTGGTGAAGACGGATGTTGAGCACATGTGGCCCACTGCGTCGGCACAGTCGCATTTGAAGAGGGCGTGGGGGTGGGAGGACGATTCATGACTATTCATGTCTCCAAGTACTCAACATATTTGCCTACCGCATCTTGCAGTATTACTATGTTATTGTATCTCTAGTTACAGCATGTTATCTTTAGAGATCGGGATTAGGATTCCGTTAATGCCTTTGCGTGTGCCTACTGATGCATACGGTAAAGACTCAATGACCACAGACAATTCTGCCACGAGTATGGAAACGCACAAGCCTGCAGGGAGGGACTAAGACGACTTCATCTCCGGTCATCTGGCCTTCCCCAGTACCCCGTACCCCAGAAACCGGCACCAAGGTTAAGGAAAGCGGAGGGGGGTGGTGTACGGGGAAGGAATCTGGTGATCCCGACAGAGCGGATCTAGGCAATGCGGAGGATCAGATAGACTCAATGAACACGGACATTACCCCGTATCCGTAATGCGGGTTAATACATGTTATCTCTGAGATTGTGACACATGCAGGGCATGACCAGTTCTGGAACACACACTTGTCGGCTACCCCAGGTTCCTAAACAAATCCAACAAGTTTTTCTTAGTTTCTTCTTTAGCTTTAGGATATTGGGGTATATTGGCAGTGTACCATACTTAGTCGCATGGTGGCGAGCTTGTACGCGGAGCTCGGTCTCGTTCACGTAATCTGCCCGTAAGACATAAAGAACGGACAAAGTTGCCATGGACGCCAAGTTGAGAATCGGGGAAACTTACTCCGATAGAACGCCCAACCAATGCGAAGCTCTTCTTTGTTCATTTCCAACCCCCCACCTGCCTCATTCGTGGAAAGAGGAAAGTGGGCTGTCTTACACCGGTTGCAAGCCAAGTTTCGAGATGCCTCAAAGCCTTCTTACAGCTCAGCATTGCTGCAAGTTCACGTGGGCTCCTCGACGCGTCTTGACTCTTGGGCGCGCTTTTGTGGGATTCCGACATGCGCTTCCACTTTCCCACTGGTCAATTGGCATGAGATGGTCCCCTCAACAGCGTCAGAGCTGCCCCGCGATGGAGCTCTTTACTCGTGTCGGGAAATGGTTTCCGATAAAGCTCCGAGGACGGTGAGGTTCCGTATGAAAAGCTATGGGATATAAGACACCAGAGGTCCCTAGCTGTTTGTAGAGCTATGTTAAGCCGTCCTCGGTACCTTTCAACTTCTCCCAGGTTGTACATTTGCGCCAGTTGTCTCAGACTAGAGAGGAGGAGCATCCCACCGGTCCTCGTCACCGCCATTATTCGTACATTCTTCCATCTTTGATACCCTTACGACCGTCAAGCTCCCGTTCGATTTGCATACCAGAGAAAATAGACATAGACATAGACCCCACGCCACCCTCCACACGATCATAAGTCACATCCCGAACACCGGACCACGCTCCGACCACCTCAGCAATCACTACACGAAACATCACCAGAACCTCAAAGAAGCAAAATGTCAACCAAGAAGCTCCAAGTAGGCGTCGCAGGCCTCGGCCGCATGGGCAAGCGCCACGCCCTCAACTTCCACCAGAACGTGCCCCGCGCGACCCTCGTGGCCGTCAGCTCACCCGATGCTGGCGAGCGCCAATGGGCCGCCGAGAACCTCGCCCCCCACGGCGTCACCGTCTACGAGTCCTACGACGATATGCTCGCCCACAAGGGGCTGGAAGCCATCTGCGTGGCGTCCGCGACCTCTGTCCACGCAGAGCAGGCCAACAAGGCCATTGAAAAGGGCAAGCATGTCTTGTGTGAGAAGCCATTGGGCACCACTGTTGAAGTTGTAAGTTTTTTGTCCTTCCCATCTGAACGTATGTGTTGTAAGGTAACTAACAACACGGCCACAGTCACAAACCGTCGTAGACGCAGCCGCAAAACGCCCAGATCTCAAAGTAATGTGCGGCTTCTCCCGCCGCTTCGACGCCTCCTACCGCGACGCTCACGCAAAGATGCAACAAGGCCTCATCGGCCGCCCCGCCATCCTCCGCAGCCAGACCTGCGACGTCCTCGACCCCTCGGGCTTCTTCGTCGCCTACGCCCAGTTCTCGGGCGGCATCTTTGTCGACTGCAGTATCCACGACATTGACCTCGCGCTCTGGTTCTTTGACGAGGAGACCACCAAGGTCAAGTCCGTCCACGCCGTCGGCATCACGGCAGTTGAGCCGGACCTGCGGAAGCACAATGATCGCGACAACGCTGTTGGCACGGTCGAGTTTTACGATGGGCGCATCGCGTATCTGTATGCTTCGCGCATGATGGCCGCGGGCCAGGAGGACTCTACAGAAATTATTGGTACCAAGGGCAAGTTGTCAGTCAACCTGTTGCCGGCGGAGAACCATGTAAAGATTTACACGCCGGGAGGCATCCGGCAAGAGCTGCCACAAACGTACTGGGACCGTTTCAGGGCTGCTTTCACAACCGAGGCGATTGAGTTTACCGAGAGCGTGTTGGAGGATAAGCCTGTGCCGATCAAGTTGACTTCAGCGGTGGCTGCTGTCAAGATCGGTGCGGCATTGCAGGAGTCAATGATCAAGGGGACCAAGATCTGGTTTGACGAGCAGGGCAACCGGACGGAGAAGGCCCAATTATAAGACAGTAAATTGCATTCAGTCTTCTTGGCCTTGATCTATCTACGAGGCTACCCTGACATTGGGAAGTCTGTATCATGCCATGACTTCCGTGATGGCCGCTACTACATCTCACTTGCTGCCTCCACCATCATCCCCTCTAAGACTTCAATATCTTCAGACCATCATGTCCAAGGATACGTGATCCACAAGGGTTTGTTTCTTGGATGGAAACCTTCAGTACTGAGGTGATGTCAGCATACCCTGCGATGTTCTGGAGGGATGTCCGTACTTTTTGCCAATAAACACGTGTTGGATGCCTCTGTCCTCGAATGCATCCTCTCCCAGCATTCCTCTCGCTCATCCAGTACTCATACAGTATCTTGGAATGCTGAGTCCCGGCCGAGAACCCGCATGATGCTGCGTCACTGATTTCCCTGATGAGCTTCGGGAGATCTGTCAACTTCAAGACTGTTTGCAGCATTTCTCCAAATCTTCCCCTTCGAGATTGAAGCTTGTTCGTGAGCTGGAGGAGGTTTCTGTGGTGAAGGTGAGAAGAAGGCCTTCGGATAATAGAGCAGCCAGTGGCAAAGCAGAACCACGCACCACCAAAAATTGAACGGCTTTGGCGACTCACCAGGAGGCTCGACTATCAGCCGGCCTTTTCTTATTTGCTTCGCCGTTGCTTTGTCGGCTTTCCAAGGGCTCGGCTTCACTTTGGTGTGGGAAGACGAAGAGGCACTCTGCTGATCATAGCTGTTGGAGACTTTGGTGTTGGGTGTCTGACTGCTTGATGCTTTGACAATCGGCTCTTTGGAGTGCTCTCCTTGGGCACCCCCAGCGAATTGGAAGCTTCGTGGTAGACTTGCGCTGTGGAAGGCGTATGAGCGACTTGACTGCTCCGGAATGGCGGGAGCAGATTTCACCTCGGTCTGTGAGACATCAGACCCGCGTAACACGTATTCCCTTCGCTCTCTTTCAACTACTCCCGTGACAGCTGTCGTTTTTCCCTGAGCGTGGCTAGGACTAGCCTTGCTACTAGAGATGTTGGGTTGCTCCGGCTGCGGTCCACCAGAGAACTGGAAGCCTCGAGGGAGGCTGTCGCTGTTGAAAGCGTATGAGGGACCGGACCGCTCATAGATGGCAGGAACTGCAGTTTGCTTGGGCTGACGGGCACCAGAGTCTTCAGACGGGGATGTTGGCGCGCCTTCCCTCTGGGTATGGCTGGAGGAATCTAACGATGAGTTCCCCAAATTGGTGCCTTTCTTGTTTCTGGAGCTCGCTTGTGTCTTCTCATCTTGGTGTTCAGACTCCGGCGCTGCACCAATGTGCGATGAAGGCTCAATAGAGACAGACTGATCAATTGAGTTGCTCATGTCGATGACCGGGACAGCTCTTTCACCACCCTCGCTGCAAGACTCCCAGTGAGTAGATGCATGTGATGATGACGATGAGTGAGTGCGAACATTCGAGACAGCCCCGTTTGCAAGGACCATTCTCGGCGGCGCCGAAAGACTGGAAACCTGGCTCTGCTTGATACCTGTTGAGATACTCACGGCTTCGGAGCTCTTTGCCTGAAAGTCGAACTTGAAGTCTTGCGGAATTTGGCTCACTATCGCACAATCAGCCTATGAAACGTGTGAAAAGGATCCCGAAGTGTTTCGAGAATGTAACCAGAACTCGCCGGATGGTTGAAAACGTATTTACCTCTGGCATCTTTGGAAGGGGGATTGGGATCCTCCACCGTTCCAGACTTGTTCGCCGGTCCAGGGATAGACTGCGAAGAGTGTTTGGCTTCATCCAGTCGACTGATGAACTCTGTGCCCAATTTTACCATGGATTCGCGCTTTCTGGGCCGAGGAGTCGTCTCATCGACAGAGTATGGGTGCTGGTCACCATTGCCTGTGGCCGAAGGGATGGTTTTCTTCGGAGTGTGCGGCAGCGGAATGTCTGATTGTGTTCCTGCTTCGACTTCTTTGTGTTAGTGAAGGCGGAGCCGATACTCGACGGCCAAGTACCTACCATAACATCTCGAAATACCACTGCCATGCTCGATCACGGCTTGGGTGCCGATGTCACTGGCGCCCTTCACACTGAATGCTTCCTTTGCAGCGTCTTCCAGTATCTCGATGCGATCGATAGCTGTGGAAAGAATCTCCAGACAGAATGCCGGGTTCTGTTTGATGAGGTCCACGAAAGTGTCCTGTTGAAGCAGCTTGAGGAGATAGGGGCTGAGTGCTCGCTGCATCTCCTCGTGCATGAATGCCCACGAGTTGTCCTGCTCGGCAATGATGACCTCGATGACAATGTAGAAATCTCCCATTCCGTCAGTGCCACTGGACAGGATCTCGCCAAGCAAGTTGCCTGCCTGGAAAGCAATCCTCTCTTGCAACGGGAGAATGCCGAGTGTCGCGGATACCTCGTACAAGGAGAGGAGGTCTATCACTTCAGTCTTTTCCGTGATCAGGCTTTCTGCTAATTATTAGCACACTCCGCCTTCGTAAGGTACAAGAAATCACTCACCTCCAAGGTAGAAGTACTTCAAGACTGTGTTCAGGGCTGAATGAGGGAACATGCGCTCCTTCAGTGGAATCTTTCTCATTCCTTCTTTCTGGAGACGGTCGTTAGTATTCAAAGTCACTTTGGAGGCCGGGCTCGACCTCGCGAGCCGATATGCTGCATGAGGAGCTTACCATCTGAACCATCTCTAGGATGTGATCGATCAAGCCGCTTTTTCCGCGTACCACCTTGTCATGAAGTTCCCATTTGCTGGCACCCATTGTAAGAAGAATGTCGGCGTCCTTCTTCGTCTCCCAGAGGCTATGAGACGTCAGCATGGCGAAGATAAACGGAGACTTGGAGGGACTCACGATGGTAGATCGGACTCCCCCATGGCCTCTTCGCCGTCCTCATGAGGCGGGCTCTTCATAGCGCGCAAAAGGCCGCTGAGGCGTGGTGCAGTGCACAAGATAATTGAGATCAGAGGGGGGGAATGAATTGGATGTGAAAGAAAATGCCGCAAGACAGAGTGTGAAGTCGATCGATGAAAGAAAAACGTTGTACCCGATAGACGCGGCAAGGTGGGTGGATGGGGAGGTACCGTGGAGGCGACGAGGGAAAGATGCAAGGCTCGAGGGTGGTTGGTGCCTGCCTGTTGTTCGACAAACCCCCTATGCCCTGGAGGGAAGGAGCGGTGGGTGCTTCTTGCCCTTTCCAAGCCAGACTCAGCCCGTAGGAATTTGCGAATGGCATTAATTCAAGAGCACTGGGATGATGCACCTTGCTACTTCTATGCCCAAGAAGCTCCGACCGTCCATTTGAAGACTAACACAGGTCTAGTTATTCTCATGGCTCTGTGTACGCAGTCTTGGACACAATATGCCAGAAGCCCAAGCCGCTAGAAAGCCCGGTTCTAGTCACTGAGCGAACCAGACCTCTCGCGTTATCTTGCGTGTTCCTGTTAGAAGAAGCGAACTACGATACACGTGTATTTCATGAACAACAGTCAAGTAGGTGGCCGAGTCAATACATATAACACAACCTAGCAATGAGAGAAGCATGTTGCTTCAAAAATCATCTTCAGATCGCGTTTCCTCAAGTATTCCACTCAGCTGCTCCAAAGTGACTCGGCATCAACAGCGTCAAAGACGTCTTCATCATCGAACTCCCCATCCTCCCCGTCCACCCTGTCTCCGAGAGCCTCACTAGCGTTGCTGCTGCTTTGATTGCCACCGTTCTCGATGGCCTCCATTCGCAAGACAAACTCCTCTCGTAGACGTATCAGGTAGCTTCTCATCGATGAATCATCCATTTCTGAACTTTTCACCTGTTTGAGCTGTTCGTGAAGATTGAGTATCAGCTTGCGTCGGTTGAGCATCTTCCTCGCTTGAGAAGACTGCTTGTTCTGTTCCCTTCGTTGATGCAGCGATACAGCAACTTCCTCGGCAACTTCCAGGAACCGTTTGGGAAATGCCATTGCCTTCGCAAGTGTGATGCCATAGAGCAACTCCTCAGTCTTTCCCGACTCAACTTTGTACATCATAGTCAACTTGGGTACGTTATTGTCCGTCGTCGAAACCTGCGTGACGAGACGAAGATTCAGTACTCCCGGACGATCGGCTAGGACGTCGGCTAAGGCATATTGAGTCAGCTCCCGACCAGATCTACCTGTAGCTAAGTCAAGGGATTGTGCTAGGGGACCTACCAAGCTCTGTGAAGTGAGTTGCAAACCACACAATGGCACGGCTCTGTATGAGGGCTTCGGCTATGGCGATCGCGATAGCTAGTCCATCTCGAGTGCTTGTGGCTCGACCTAGCTCATCGATGATGACGATGCTATTGTGGGTGACATTGCTGGGACATGTCAGTACTGGAACCTCTCCTGCGTCAACACTATGTACCTAAGGATGAAAGCCATCTCTCTCATCTCAAGCGAGAAGCTTGACATATTGGACTCAATATTGTCGTCGGTAGTCACACGAGCGAAGATATTGTGGACAATGGGAAAACTGGCGTATTCAACAGGCACGAAGCAGCCAATTTGTGCCATGATCTGGAGCAGGGAGATACTTTTGATGTAAGTGCTTTTCCCACTCATATTGCAGCCGGTTACAATCTGGAAACGGTGCTCCTCCGTAGCGTAATAATCATTTGGTACGAAGCCACCCTTCAGAGTCTGCCTACGATCAGCATGTGTTGAGGCAACCAGTGGGTGGGCCAAACCTTGTCCATGATGGGATGCCTAGCAGCTTTCAGCGCCAGAGTATCTGATATTTCTGGTCTCCTCCAATCGTACATTGAACTTGCTTGTGCGAATGATGCAATCATGTCTAGTAGGGCGATTGAATCGCAGACGCGGTAGAGAGGCTGCAGTTGGGTTCGGATGCTGTCGATAAGGTCCTGAATAACCTTGTCGCTCAGCATGACCACTTCGGCAACGGAGTCGGTGATTCTTTGGTTCAGTTTTTTGAGATGCATTGTGAGACACTCGATGTAACGACCCTTCATCGTCTGGTTGACAAGCACTGCAGGTATAGCCCGGTCCTCGAAATCCACTGCTCGCATTCGGAGGCTGTACTTTCGCCCGTTGTCGAACCGTAGGATAGCTTCGATATTATGCTCGCCTGCAATCTTTGTTAGGATGAGGAGTAGATGGTGGAGGAAGTTCAACTCAATACGATTCAGCTCTTCGACATGTTTATGGACGTCATCGGTGTTTTCCTTATAGGCTTGTCTGGCAACATCGAGAAGCCCGTTGATTCCAGGCTGCTGCATTGTCAGCCAATTTTCAGCATCATTGGCTGGAAACCACTTGCTTTGACCGCAAAAGTTCTTTGGTTTCGTAGATCCAGAGCGCTTTTGACGTAGTGGACATCCTCATGGATATTCTGGTACACGAGCTCTCTGACGGCTGCAGTCAACTCTGGCCGGCAGAGATCTCTGATCTTGGTGAGAAGGGGGCACGTGGCAGAGCCTAGCGCCTGGAACGCTGGTGGAACGGCATCTATAAAGGTCTTGACCATCAGAATATGATTGATTGCTCTTTCTGACGCCTCCACGGATGGTTTGTTAGGGATGATGACAAGCTACCCCAGTCAGCAGGGCCTGGAAGATATCGGGTGTTATCGTGGTTCGGTACCTTGGTCAGCATGCTCTCGACATCAGGAAAAGCTTTCAAAGCTGCACAATATCAGCCAGTCGCCGATTACGAAGAGATAGGATAATCGAACCTGCTCGGACCTCTGCAAACATGTCTTGGTTTGCAAGAAGTTCCTCCAAGGCAGCATACCTTGGCTCAAGGTATGACTCTTTGAGAGTAGACGGCTGCAGTAGATTACTTCGAAGTACCCGGCCGCCCATGGGCGTCAGTGTATGCTTGAGAACACCGTAAAGGCTGTCGTTAGACGCCGCGTGGCGTCGATTTTGTAGGATCTCGAGAGACATGATGGCAGATACGTCAATCATCATTGTATCCTCCGAGGGCTGGTAACGAATGCGAAGAGAGTGTGGGACAACACGCACGGAGAACTCGGTCTCCAAGAAACTCATAGCCTTCATGTAAAGTCAGTGATTATGCTAGCGTGGAGTTTTGAGGTTACCTTTACCGCGGCAAATGAGCAAGTCGCATAAAAGCTGCCTTCGATGGCAACTTTTATAGCTTCTGCGTCTTCTCGGAACGCGAAGGTTTGAATGCGATTGAGCCCATCCATCTCTGACCAGTACTTTCTATCAAGAGATGTAATCTTTGTATCTGGCATATGTTCCTCGATATGGCTGTAAAGCCTCGACTTGGGATTCGGGGGGCAGCACGAGCTGACGATTAGGAGATGGGTTGGCTCCATGATCTGAAGTTTGTGGAGAGTGCGAACGAAGAACCTGTTGTCGGAGATTTGGCTAAGAATGGCTTCTCCGGTATCAACATTGAAGAATACAATTCCAACAGCAGGAGTTATTCCGCGAGCCTCGCTCACGGCGCACACAATGGTGTGTTTGGCGCTGTTGGGCAGAAAAGGGGTTCGCGACGTGCGACTAGTGTGGGAAGTGCTCGGCCGGGTCGTACGAGATCTCGATACAGCACCACTAGGATCGGTACCGTAGTCGTAGCTCGGGGTGTAGTAAGAATTAGAGACAGGATTTTCCGCTGAAGATGGTGTCGGCGTTGCTGTGTAGGAGCCTTCTTCTCTCGGATTTGCTGAGCTCGTGCCCGTTCCTAAAGTCGGTTGGCGGAAGTAAGGAGACGCCCTTTCGTATGGTGCTGGTGTCTGAGAAGGGGTGGTCATGTAACCGGTCGAAGGCCTCGAGGGCCGCAAGTATCGAGGATCCATCTTGTGGCGATGTGGACTACATCAGCCGAGATGCTGGCCGTCTCGCAGTTCAGGGTGTATCTGGGAGACTACAGTGGTAGGAGGTGAGGCTTCAAATAAAAGCAGAACAGATCGGGATAATCCTTACTCGAAAGAAATAGATGGGGCGTTGTTGAAAAGAATCGAAGAACCTCATATCAAGATCGCAGCATCGGGCAACAGCTCCTGCCTGACTTACACGGGCGAGCCGGGGTTGCCCCGGGCTCGTCAGAAGTGGAGCCACAAGCACCAGCCACATGACCATCGGATGCACAGCCAGTAAAGTAATGAGATGTCGGCCGGTGGAGTCAAGTCGTCATCCCCACGGCCCCGACACGCCAGGAAGAGTTTGCGACAGGCTTGGAAAACCAATCCGCACAGGAAGCCGAACCGCGTCGCGCCGCGACACCACGACTCGAACTGCCCATCTCGACCGACACGGATCCGGGACCAGGCTTTTGAAGCCATCGCGACATTGGTGTTTCGTCGCCCCGCCCCGCCGTCAACATGTTTGGCATCCTGGGCGCTCGCGACCGCAGCGACGGCACTGAGGAATATGCCTCGTTCGACGAGCTCTTCGCGGCGCTGAAGACGCGCATGCAAAAAGATGGGTACAAGGTCGTCAAGTCACGTACCCATCGAAACAAGGTCGGCGGCACCTACGAGAAAGGAAGTGAGGTCGTCAGATGTGATCTCGTCTGCGACCGTGGTGGCCAGCCTTATAAATGCACAGCGACGCAGCTGAAGACATCCACCAAGAAGACCAATTGCCCTTGGAAGGCCAAAGCCGTCAATCGTAAGACGCTGGGGAAATGGATCTTGACCATCATATGCAGCGAACACAACCACGAGGCGCGCACGCCTGACCCTCCGACCGATGAGGAGGATGCCGATGCGGAGGGAGATGCCGACGTCGTTCAGGACGTATCAATTGGTTTGCCTCCTACGCCGGTGCAATCTGTTGTTCCTTGCTAACCTTCATAGTTCCGGAAGTGCAAAACTCTGGTCCGGCGCCAGATCCTACAACAGCTGCCCTCCTTCTCATGGTGGGAGCCGCTCCCAATACGATGCGACTTACCGGCGAGACCTTTCACAACTTCAAGTCCGAGTACCGCAAGATGTCGAAACCTGAACGCCTGGGTATACTGGCCCAGATGCAATTGCGCATCGCAGCTATATATGCCGTCGAGAACGAGGATATGCAAAGACAAGAAAGGCAGGCTAGGCAGGAGAAGAAGCATCAAGAGATCGAAGAAAGTCGACGCAAATCGCAAAGCACACAACAGCCGCAGCAGCAGCAGCAGCAGCAGGCACCACAGCAACAACAACTACCGCAACCACCGTCCCAGCAACAGCAACAGCACCAACAACAGCAACCCCCTCAACCGCAACAACAACAGCAGCATCAGCAAGTGCAACATCAACAATATCAACAACATCCCCAACAGCACCAGCAGCAACAAGTACAGAATCATAATCTTGGCCACAATCATGGCCATAACCACAATCGGGTTCAGCAGCAGATGAACCAGATGTCCCGGGATGGCATGGCTGGTATGCCTAAGCACCCGTTCGAGCAGACAACCCACGATGAGCACGCGCAGTATAGAGACCGGCAAGCTGAGATTGAGGAGCGCAACCAGAGGACGATGCAGATGCGCGGGCAGCACCTTAACAACACCTTCCAGCAGCAGAACGCTGTCCAACAGACGCCCATTCCTGTGCCCCAGTTCGGCATGCAGTCGGCTCAAGGTCAGCCGCAAGTGTTCCATCAGTACACTGCGACTCCTACGAATAATGCAATGTCAAAGGGAGCGTCAGGTGCCTCGCCAGCTACAGGCTCAAAGAGGCGTGGCCGGCCGAAAAAGACAGCCATGGACCAGACCCTCGACCCCAGCCTTCACATGGGAAGATAGTCGCCACTTGTACCGTTGGTCGATGGGACGAGATGAGAGGAGAGTGTGTATGATGAGTTTGAGAAGGGCTCAGTGTGTGTAATGTGTAAGAGGGTTACAGGATACCCTACCGGACGGAGGAACTGGGGCATGGCGTTTATAAGGAGACCAGCGCAGCAAGCTGGCCCGGACATACTTATTTTTTCTCTCGCTGAAAAAGCACAGTTCCGGGAGAGAGCTGCTAGGATGGCTCTCGGAGTTTGTTCATCGTCTGAACTGGGGGGTCATTTTTATCTTATCAATGCCCGCACTAACAGACAACATATTGTTTCTCCACTTGCAAATGCTAGCGATGACATTTCTTTAGGCCGTTGTAGTGGGGGCGTCGCAACCACGGGCAATTTTTGACCGATGGTCCCTGGTCCACCGTCCCGTCTGCCCATCAAAATTTCTGCCCCACCATCCCGCATCGCCGTAGTCGAAATATTTCTGACAATTTCAAAGACCAAAAAAAAAAGGACTATTTTCGAGCAGGCGGTCAACCGACGCAACAATCATGGCGACGGTACTCCCCCCGCCCTCGAAGCGTCAAAAGCGCGAGACGCTCGAGAAGACACAGACTCAGCAAGATGTCACAGCAATGGCCCCGGGCCTCGAGGGCTCCTTCAAGGCCCGCTTCGTTGACGGCGACGGACAGCAGCTGGCTGAGGTGATCGAGGTGCCCCTCGCCGACGCTTCTGAGAAGAACTTGACTCTCCTTCTCAACACCTTGCAAGGAAAGGTCAGCCATATCCTTTCCGTTGGCAGTTCCGTATACGACCATTGTCTAACCCCCAAGACAGGATAGAGAAGACTTCCTCCCATACAAGTTCCGAATCCATATCCCCGACACAGACATCATCGTCGACCAATACCCCACCAACCTCCTCGAGCTCCTCCGCAGTCATGGCGTCGCAAACCCCTTCGAGACAACAGTCACTCTCAGTGCCGAGCCCCAGGCCGTATTCAAGGTGCAAGCCGTCACTCGTATGGCCCACCGCATCCCAGGTCACGGCGAAGCCATCCTCTCAGCCCAGTTCTCCCCCGAGACCAGCAAGAGGTTAGCAACGGGCGGTGGCGACAAGACAGCTCGCATATGGGATACCGAAACAGGCACCCCGAAGTTCACACTCTCGGGCCACTCCGGCTGGGTGCTCTGCGTGGCGTGGTCCGCCGACGGCCGCCGCCTCGCGACGGGCAGCATGGACAAGACGGTCCGCCTCTGGGATCCGGATAAAGGCGTCGCTGTCGGCCAGCCCCTGACTGGCCACGCAAAATGGGTCACTGGAATCGCCTGGGAACCTTACCACCTCTGGCGCGACGGCACTCCCCGCCTGGCATCCGCTAGCAAGGACGCGACGGTGCGCATCTGGGTCGTCAACACGGGGCGAACAGAGCACGTCCTGTCGGGCCACAAGAGCAGCGTCAGCTGCGTTAAATGGGGTGGTACTGGGCTTGTCTACACGGGCAGCCACGACAAGACGGTCAAGGTCTGGGACTCAGTCAAGGGCACTCTCGTGCACACGCTCTCCTCGCACGCCCACTGGGTGAACCACCTCGCCCTATCCTCCGACTTTGCCCTGAGAACGGGCTTTTTCGACCACACGCCTACACCGGAGACGGAGGAGGCTCGCCGCGCCAAGGCCAAGGAACGCTTCGAGAAGGCCGCCAAGATCCAGGGCAAGGTGGCGGAGCGCATCGTCTCGGCCAGCGACGATTTCACAATGTACCTCTGGGACCCTTCGCAGGGCACCAAGCCCGTGGCGCGTATGCTGGGTCACCAGAAGCAGGTCAACCACGTCACTTTCTCCCCGGATGGCACTCTCATCGCCAGCGCGGGCTGGGACAACCATACCAAGCTCTGGAGCGCGAGGGACGGCAAGTTTATCAACACGCTGCGCGGACACGTTGCGCCAGTGTACCAGTGCGCTTTCTCCGCCGACTCGCGGCTGCTTGTGACGGCGTCAAAGGATACCACGCTCAAGGTGTGGTCCATGGCGACGCACAAGCTGGCTGTAGACCTTCCGGGGCACCAGGATGAGGTGTATGCAGTTGACTGGAGTCCCAGAGATGGCCAGCGCGTGGGCAGTGGTGGAAAGGATAAGGCTGTGAGGTTGTGGTGTCATTAAGGGGGCAAGGTTTTGCGCGTCTCAGCTGCGCGAAGTTGGGCAACTGTTGCAATGCGTGGTCTTCCGCATATGATGGATGGGTTTTTGGCAACTAGAATACGGATACACAAAAGAGAATATACCCCATTTGTTCCCAAGCTGTCCATGCCTTATCTCTCGAATTTTGTCTTGGCCTGCATTGCTAGACATCTAGAACCACTCCGCTCGACGTTGAACGACTGTATCGTTGGGGACTGCATATTCGCCTCAATCTGACATGAACTCTGCCAGATAAACTCTACACCTAGACCAGTTGTTCATTCCGTAAGCGTTTGTCAAAAGCCAAAGTACGTTCCTGGAATGGTGACACAAGGATGCCTTTCTGCTTTGCCCAGGGCACGGGTCACTACATCCAGCATCACCCCGGATGGCCAAGACTCAACGGAAGAATCCCCTCCGCAGACTTGTTTGATCTGCACAGCGTTAAAATAACTAACCGCCGTCCACCGGCGACCTTAGAATAGGCCATTTTAAGCCCAAAAGCCTCGGTCACGAAGATGGGTTCCCAACCTCAACCAATGACCTAAAAAGAAGACTACCTTAAGCCAAATACTTACATGTAAGAGCTACGTCCACAACTACGCGATGAACAGCAAGGATGAGGGAAAAAGGGCATCGGAGGATGGGAGTAGTACGAAGCTCACAACAGCCTCGTTTCTCAAGGGCATCCAAGGTGTAACCTCAACCTCTTTCGAAAGTGAAGAGGAGCGCATGCAAGCGCTCCTCGGAACATACGCTCTAATGGCGCGCCTAGAATCTCCATGGGAGACGTTGGTAAGGATCTGTATGACACAGGTAAGGGATAGACTCCATAGTTAATCAACTTCCCTCAACTCGCTGCATTAGTTCTCACACAGACGCAGCCGGCCCTTGGCGCAACTTTGAAGATCCTAAAGGACTTGCAACTTTTTGAGAAATGGCACGCTCGGAACGGCGAGCCAATGACGAGCTGCCAGCTTGCTGAGCTTATTGGAGGCACTTGTGATCCCGCGCTACTCTGTAAGTCTTCCTTTCATCTCGTAACGTTGACAATGTCTTACGATACAGATCGGTTCCTACGTCTAATGGCGTCGAATCATCTTCTCGAAGAAACCTCTGTAGGTGTCTTCAAGCCGACGTCATTCGGAGTTGCCATCACAGCACCGGTATTCGACAGTCTAATCCACAGCTTGTGGGAACCTTCCCTCCATCATCTTCTAGAAGAACGTCCCTGGGCTAACACTCTCAAGCAATGACACAATCCTCCCAATGTACGCCAAAATGCCAGAATACTTTTCAAAAACGGACTACATCAACCCGAAAGACTCCTCCAACACCGTCTTCCAGTACGCGCACAAGTGGGACGGCGATCTATGGTCCTTTTACCAAGCCCACCTCAAACAACAAGAGCAGTTTAGTATCATTCAGCAGACAATCTCCGGACTACATCCTGCGTGGACAGAGATTTTCCCAGTCGAGAGACTGATGGAAGGAGATGATGCCCAGACGCCTTTGCTCGTGGATGTTGGCGGGAGTACCGGGCACGATATACTCAAGTTCCACTCCATCTACCCAGAGACAGCCTCCCGATTGTATCTTGAGGATTTAGGGTCCGTGATAGAGCAAGCTGTTTTGCCGGAGGGGGTACACAGGGTTTCATACGACTTCTTTACACCACAGCCGATAAGAGGTGAGTTGATTTAACCTGGTCTGTGAGCCAGAACTCACTACTCACACATGCAACAGGAGCAAAAGCATACCTATTGCACTCCATTCTTCACGACTGGTCCGACGCTCCAGCCCGTAAGATCCTAGCAATGCAAAAGGACGCAATGACGCCCGGCGTCAGCAGGTTACTCATCCACGACAACATCGTCGAGCCAGCTCTAGCACATCCGCAGACAACCGCCTTCGATATTCAGATGATGGCCATGGTCGCAGGTCGAGAGCGGACGGAGGATCAGTGGAGGGAGCTTATCACCTCGGTTGGATTACGTGTTGTCAATATTTGGAGGTTGAAGTCTGCTGTGCATAGCGTCATTGAAGTTTCGAGCTAGATGTAGGGCGTATTCCGAATCTGAACGTATGTGTATTCCGGTGCTGCCTGGCGTATTCCCACCTGAGGGTACATACCCCCCCTCAACTCCATTCCCGTCACCAGCCAGCAGGCGCCCGTCTAGGTCGACGGGTCAGGTCAAACTGGCTGGATGGTGGAGTGGTTCATGGTCAACAGTTAAAATCGCCAACCAGCCTACTCGACGACAGGCTTAGCGCATACGAGTACCCGAGTTCGAATCCCAGCATGAGCCCCAAGAGATGTAGCCACACCGGTGGTGAACTCTTTTTTTTTTTTTTTGCTCTTTCCTTTTTTTGTCAATTGCCAAATTCTTATTGCGTTTCCTTGGTGTATTACTATGATTGAGAAGCAGGACATCGGGGTATCTTGTGGGCAATTGCCAGCCATTGTTGAGGACATGAAGGCACTGCGTCTGATTTGATTCTGTGCCTGAATAGTATTTTCCCCAGAATTACACCCATTGCAGCTTGATATTGTATATAACAGTCCCTGTATGGTTGCCGTTCTCTCGTCCTCAGCTTGGACTATGTACCTCAGGATAGGGCACCTAAAGCACCTCCATCTTAGCATCATCATCTCGTGCTGCAAGCGTAGGCCAGAGATACCTTAGCTGAAGGATGACCACGACAAACAGACCTGTTATGACTGCTCATGAAATAGCGTCTAGCGAGTTTACACTTGCTGTAAGTCCAAGCCAGATTTCAAACCCACTCGCTCTCCCGAATAGCCTCAACCACCACCGAACCCAGTCCCACTCCATCCACCCGAACTGTATGTCATCGGCCCCACTTACGGACTAACGGGAACCTGGAATCGGAGCATTCTCGCGGGATCTAGTCAGAAGTCGGGACAAAGGGAGCGGGGAGAGCAAGGCATGGCAATGATTCATTGCCGAACAAGCCGGGAGATCAGATCAGGCTGTTTCCCCTTAGCCGAGGTCTTACCATGGATACAGGGCAAGTCTACAATAAGGTGACTTCACAAGATTGAGAACACAATCAAGCCAGCTCATGTTAGTCGTGAGATTGAGACGTATTGTATTGCTGATGTGTCATTGTCTTCGAATGTTGAGCAACACGAGTTTTGCCTTTGCATGCAGCCCAGGCATTAGCAATGATCACCATATGCTCACCATACTGATCTACGTGTAGGATGTGCGCTGCCGGGAATCAAACCGCTATCATTCAACCGCAAGGATAGCAATGACTTGTTGCTACATTCTAACCTCCCTCAGACCTCGTCAATTTCGAAGTGAGGAATGGAGATAGACGTGCTGTTCGCCATTTGTACCTTTGGTTGAGCGAGCCATGGAATTGGATGCCCTGCATATTGTAGTCTCTAAGCATGGTATCCCATGTCACCAATCAGCAAACACCTAAATATCTGTGTAGGCAGAAGGAGGCTGAACGAGAAGGACAGCACGAACAGGCGTACCGAAGATCCCTCCTAGAGTAAGAATGCTCTGCTGCACGTCGTCGCGGCCTGCATGCGTTTGCACCTCTGCGATGGATCCTTGGCATTAGTCCGTCAAACCCAATCGTTCCATCTTTGGCCCGCCCCTCTTCCCCAACAACAGCTTATCATGTATCCTAGAGAAAGAGCATGTACTGCCTTACCTCCTTCTCCGCACCATGGGCAAAGGCGACCATCTGAAATCCAGATGGGGCTAGAAATCCCGTGCCGCTGGTGTGCTGATGGGATGTGCATCGGGGCTGTCCCATCTGTTCGTTCTGGCATGAGCATGATGGCATCCCGTCGGCGGTGCATGGAAGTGCACGCTATTTCGTGACTACCTTACCCAGTGCTATGGCGGAACTACAGGGCCGGGCCGCCCCTAGTAAAAGTATCGAGTGAGGCCGGGCAGCGCCGTCACCGAGTCGAACCGGGGCGTTTGGTGCTTTGCCTGACCGGCCGAGCGCTAATGGAGGTGCATTACTAGTGCTTGAATCTTGAATCCTCATCTTGACCTCTGAACACTGTCGACTTCCAGACAGAGTGTCAGACGGGTGATCCTGGAACATCGGGGAGGGATTCAAATGTTCCTTGTTGGGCCGACTTGACACGGAGTGACCAAGATCCGGCTGAGCCATACGTCGAGCCCAGGGCCTGGGATGGTGGCTTCGAACGAGATGGGCGGGGAAATTCTATCATATATGATGGTTCTTTTTCCGTGTCTAGACAAGGAGGCATATGCCAAGCGGCTGGTTTGCGGTTGGCGCCTAGAGAGGAGAGGCATGATGTGGCGGACAGTGGAGCAATCGACTAGCTGTTGTCAGTCACCTCAGCGGCGCCTTGTTCGATCAAGTTGATTCTGAGACGCGCTGGGCGCCGGAGGGATGAGTCTCTGCCGTCTTGCATTCAGCCTATAGAACCAGAAAGGACTGAGTGTCCACTGCACCATCGGGATATACCGGCGCGTGCTATCGAAGTGGTCGGCGATATGATATCAATGAGGGTGTCGAGGAAGACTTGAGAAGGAAGTTTACATCGAAAGAACAGACCAGACATGGGGTGCAGCGCGGCTGCGGTTGATGTGAGGGGAACATGTCGTTTGGACTGGGGTCTGATTGTGTGGGGAAGGATGGGACATCGATATGGAGTTGAAGTGAATCAAGCTGTGGATTTCTCCTGTGGATTGTGTTGTGGGATGCCACGAGGTTGACATGAAAGCTTTGACTGGAGGGAAGACTTCATGTTCGAAACCAATGGTTTCGCCCTGAGGTTGATTGGGCCGCTACAACTCTCAGAGTCACAGCCACTTCGGCTGGGCGGCCGCTGTTGAGGCATTTCTTACTTGGTGATATTTGGTTCTGGTGCCCAACCTAAACATTGGCAAGCAAAGCGGTTAGCGATAGGAGAGACTCACAGCCGAGCCTATATTGCCGTACTAGTTGCCGATCGGCGTTGCAAGTAACAGGCCTGCGAGTGCGTCGACCCTTGGCAATGGCATATTGCCCAACGCGGATGGCACTGTTGTGAATGTGTGGACTAACAACTCCATGGACCAAGGCTCAGCAAGATCGCGCTTTGGTTGTGGCTGCACCGTGAAGAATGGTAAGCAGGAACAAGGGGGCCAATGTCGCTCCTCAACCATTTCCCGAGGCCTCTCAAGAATTCGTGGAGGTAATGATAAGTCGGCACACCAGTACAGGCCTCCAGGTGCGCTGCATGATAGCCCAGACTTGTAGCAACACGCGTCCTGGTTCAGGTTCGGACCTCTCGGTGCTCTAGGCTGTCAGGCCCTCGCCGTCTCCGCCTTGTTGGGGCAGACGAGGTTACGGCTTGCCTGAACATCTGCTGGCGAGTCGCTCTTTTGGGACTGTTGCAGGAAGCACATGCTTCGAAGAATGACCGTGAGAGTGGGCGATAGTCTGAATGATGATAGGGCCTGTAGAGGGTAGACATGGGTTCCTGTGGAATTTCTTCGCAAGGCGCATCCTCACGGAACCCGAAAACCCAGAGCGAAGTTTCCCCGCGCCGTGGTCTCTCCGAACCTCAAGATCGAAGTGGGCACTGTTGAGCCACACCCGCTTCGGTGGATGAAGGTGGATAGGAAGCTGGGCCGAACTGGCCGGGTGATTGACTAGATATTTGCAGATGGAGACAAAGTTGTGGCTCTCCCCGAGTCCCCTTTTAGTTTCAAGGGGGGCCTCCTGTCACATGAACAAGCTGCTCCATATCAGAATGGTCCATCAAAAATCTTGAGCGCTGAAGAAACAGAGGGGGAGAAAGGCAGGAGAAAAGAAGAAGACAAAAACGTGGAACGCGAGCCCAACTCCACAGGGACCAAGGACCCGGCCAGAGCCAGAGATTCCACCCAAGGTGTAGAAGCATGACATGGGAGCCAAAAAAGAAGAAGGAAAAAAAAAAATATCAAGGTTGCTTTGACCGCTCGGTCAAACTGCACAAGCTTCAATCAAGACCCTGCTGGTCCCAACCCGTCTCTTATTCAGCTTGTTGTAGAGCTCTCCCAACACTGGGCGACACCAACCAGGCATTGCTTGAGAGCCTACAATGGTGGAATTAAGAGCTTGCATGATGGATTGAGTTTGGGGTTCCGCGTTGCACCAGGTCCAACGTGGGCAACGGAGGCCAGGGGACAAGCTCTCGGATTACCATTGCCGGGGAATATGCGATGCTAGTTCGTGGCCCGTAGTAATGTTTGTTGAAGCTCTCTGGCGGTGCTACGAGTGAGTCTTCCTCGACGGCAGATGGATCAATAACGTAATGCTCCACGACGATGACAGGATCTCAAAGTTGTCTATCGGAGGCGCTGCAGGCGACAAACAACCGCCCAGAAAACCATTCATCTCAGCTTTGAGGATTTCGTCAGCGAGGCGTGCTTAGACGTGTGGTCAAAGGGCGGCCACGCGATGGGCGGCGAGTGGAAGGGTTACCCAGGGTGGCGTATCGTCAATCCAAAGGGGTTTGTTCGTCGTAAGGCGAAGCACCAGGTTATCTCTGAATATCGGGCTGTGCTGGGGTCGCACGAGGTGCATATGCAGCGTCGATGTTGATGTGCAGGCGTGCTGTACCGTAGAACGACGCTTGTCTGCGCGCCAGGGTGGTGGGCGGCAACGCTCTCAGGGAAAGGAACGTCCTGGCTCGGTGGTATCGCCGAGCTATTGGAGGACCTGGTGATGGCCATGGTGGTGGTGATCGATGCTCGTGCCGAATCTCGTCGGGCAAAACTAAGCGGCGATGTGGTGGCTGGCTGGCAGTGATGATTTGTTGGAGCTGCTGCTGAAGAAAGATGAACAAGGTGGTCGTAGTGATGGTTATGCTGGTGGTGGTGGTATTGTTTAGTGTTAGTGTTTGTCTTTTGTTTCCCCCTCATTCGAACCAAAAGGAGAAAAGAGGAGTCAAGGTGAAGGTCAAGAAGAAGAGGGGGCTGCGATGACAGAGATTGGGCGAGGATGTGAGAGAGACGTCAGAAGCGAAAGACTACGTGATGATGCCAGATCAGATGTGATGCTTTCCGGATGTTTCTTGTAGCAGCCACGGCCGACGCATAATTGTATTTTCGTCTCCATTTCCCACGAAAGGGGCCCCTTCCGCTCCCCGTTTGCGCCAATCTGGCAAGTGTACCTTACCAAATAGCAGTGGCTTGCTGGCGCGTTGCACTTGATTGATTGAGTGACAGGAGGGGTGAGAGAGAGAGGCAGGAAACACTGGTGAAAAGAGTGTCCATGACATGAGTCTCAAGTCATGCCCCTTCAGCTTGAATGAGGCGGACTGAACGAGGTAACAAGGGGGCAAGCGGGCTTGTCTCGACAATATCGATGGCACCCTGAAATCAGCAGACCCAACCCAGGGTCACGAAGCGCATCATCTTCCCACTGGCTCGTGCTGTTCATGATGGGAGTGAGTGAGTGAGCACAGTCTGGGCCGGCCAGTCCTGGTCTGACATGTTGGAAATTCAGACCGAAAGCTTGACCAAAGAGAGTTCTTTTAGTCACAAATGAGAGAATCCGACCATTCGCAGTGCAATGCTGAGAGTCCCGGCTGATGATGGACGATGAAAGTCACATTCACGGCTCCTGTCGGCCTTGAGGGAACGACACATCATTAGTCCATCATCAGTCACATTTGCCTTTTTGTCTTTTGCACTTCCCAGCTTTGGCTTTCTTCAATCATTGGCACGCCACCGTGTCTCAATGTCTTGAACCCTGGGGTAATAAGAAAACCTTTCGGTCGTCCGGTCAGCTACGGAGCAGTCTTTTGGTGGTCCGCTAGGTGCCTGTAATTGAGGAACATGGCTGTCGAAACTGGCCAGTCTTTTTACGGCGCTGTGGCTTCCGTCCAGTCATTCCCGAAGGATCCCTGACGTTGCCTTGGGACCACTGACCAGGGAAGATGGGCAGCATCACCATCCCTGTCAGCCCCAAGATTCTGAAAAGTTACAGCGGCACGGAAACCGAGGTGTCTCTGCGGATACGTACTGGACGGAGTAAGGCAAAGGTCTAAGGTAGCTAGGGTGGTGATGTTCGTACCGCGAATCCGTTCCGGTAGCAGCCATCGCGGCACCTGGCTTCTTCCAATTCTTCCCGCATGAGGTAGGATTCTGTTTTGGTCGTGTTGCTCGGGGATGATACACCAACGGCGACAAGCTTCCTTTCTATTCTGGTGGGAAACATGCTTGTCAAGTTGTCAGACTACAACAGCAATACCTAGGTGACGGGCAACACCAACTTCAATGTACACAGTTGTACTTCCTCCTCTTCACCTAGTAGACGCGGATAAGGAGAGGCCTCACCGAGAAGGAGAGACGTTGCATTTCTCACATTGAGCTTTCCCCAGACGAGACGGCGGCTGGCCTGGGCCCCATCGTCCGCTCGCTCTGGAACCGTAGAAAATGTCCGTTGCATGGCGTGGCATGGTGTTGCATGCTATCTCTAGGGGGGGTGGTTAGGGTAGGATGAAAGAGGCATCTCACACTCAGCGATGTGAAGGAGGGACGGGCAGAACAGGACCGACATGGACGATGGGACAAGATAGCTGAGTTCCCTTGGATTCTTCAATCATGCTCTTCCGTCTTCCATGCAGTATCACCCCCGAGCCGTGAGGTTGTGGCTAGTTAAAAGTCTCCTGCCATCCCGATCTTCGATTCCCTTCCCGTCCCTCGTCCTCTCGTTCCCCACACTAGCTCTTTGGCTTTCTCGGCTCTTCCTTGATTTATCCTGGGCCATCTCCGTCACCTTCTGGAGCTCAGAATTCGTCGAGCCTCTGCAAACCAAAAAACTCCGTGTAGTTGGATCCTCTGGCGGAACAAAACCTCCTGAAGCTATCCACCACAACTCAGCATCGTCGTCAGCATTACCGCCAACCTCCAGCTTTCCTGCATCTCCTTCAGTCTTCGGCCTCATCGTCGTCCACTTCATCATCTTCGTCGCCCTTCTCTGAACATCGCCGTCCACTCTACCGGACGTCTGCTCCGTCGTGGACCCGTCGGGTCCGTCGCATTCCACACGTGCGTTCAGTCGTCGACCGCCAGGGCTGCAGCTGGCCAACCCATCCACACTTCCCAATCCCACCCCTCCCTCGCTCGAGGTCGAGCTCCCCCCGTCTACCTAGCCGTTCACCCGGTCTCCAGTGTCGAGGGTGCATCGCTGTTGCGACGTGGAACACCCTACCCCGGGGCGCCCAACTTAAAACGACATTTGACGCCGCGAAGAAAAAGTCGAGGGACGCTGATGACCAGACCCGAAACGCGAAACATATTCAGATTAGAAAATCAGGGGAAATAATCTGCAATTCTATTTCTTCAAAGAGTCGAAAAAAGACAGGTCCAACGGGATTCTCAACATCAGGTAGCACCACCGCCACAACCACCACGCAAGCCTCAAAAGGCCAACAAAATCCAACCAAAGCTACGGACGGGCTACCCAAAGTACAAGCTACCTACCATACGAATACCTACCAGTCGCAGGGAGCGAATAGCCGGTTCGAATCAAGGTAGCTTCTCTGGCTAGCGGCAGCCTCTTTTCTACCTATCTCTAGGCTCGAGGTCCCGTCTACCTTGCTCGCTGCATCTCATCTTGCAGCTGCCTCTCCAGGCTCTGTTTTGTCCAGCACTTATCCAGCAATACGAAGAGGTACACATCGACTCTGAGTGTCTCTCCGGTTCCGTCTTGGTAGACGGCGTGCATTAGCCTCGTTTTGCGCAGTCTCGACTTGTCGACGGTACGTCTCCGTGCGCTGCGTTAGTTCCCACTCGCATTCGTCGCCTCAAGGCTCAAGGCTCAAGGCTTAGGAGTCCAGGGTACGTAGCTCGGTTTCCTCATTACGTCAGTGACGTTCCTCGCCCGTTGGCAGTTGCTTCCCGTCCGTCCACCTTGTTGTTTTGTTCTTTCCTTTCCCGGCCAAGTTTATCTCTCACCCTCATCTCACTCTCACTTTCCTCCTTTCATCTCACTCGTGGCCTCGAACAGTCGGTCATCTAAGAGTAAGGGTGAGAGAGCTAGAGAAAAAGAGAGAGAGAACCTTATGAGTGAGTGAATGAGAGAATAAGTGAGTGGGCTGGGCCGTTCCGCGAATGGCGTCACCTTCAAAAAGTACGCTTGCTTCATTGCAGTCCGTCTCCCCAGCCCATCCATGCCTCTAGTACACTTGAAGGAGACGGTTTTCATCATTTTATCCTCACAATTCCACTTCCCACGCTCTCCAGGCTCTTGCAGTTGCAATCCATCCCGAGAGCTTCCACACCCCTGGACCATCCAACAGCCCATCATCATCAATCAGCCTTCACCCCAGTCGAGTCCGTCCAATTCCCTCCGGGCCAATCCCGCTGCTCCATCCACATTTTCACACTTGCAGCTCTCCCGGTCAGTGACAGTCCAGTCAAATTTCAACATCCACCACGCCCACACCACATCCACTTCACCCTCACCTTAAACTCGCACTAAAGTACAATCCCCGTCCTGTCCTGTCCCATATTATCCCGTCCAATCCCACCCTCTCATCGTGACTTTTTTTTTTTGCCCAGGGTTGAGGGCGAGAGAAGGAAAAAGTTTGAGAAAAAAGACCGAGAGAGCGGCATTCCCACCCCACTTTGGAATATTCTCGAGAAAACGTTGCATGCCGAAACATCGCGGAGAAGACAGAAGAAGGAGAAGAACACAAGACAAACGCTTCACGATACTCTCTGTACAGACACAAACACTACTCCGTACCCGTCATTCTATCCTCACTTCTTCTGTTCCCACTGTTCCCTTTCCCCCCTCCACCCACCCCCGATCGATTCCTCGCAGCTGCATCGCTCACTGGCCCAACCGTTTTCTGTGTTTTCCCTGACGCATGCGCCTCCGCCCAGCCCAGTGTCAGCCAGTGCTATTTTACATTACGCAAGGCTCAGGCTCTGGCTGGTCCGGGGACAAGGACCAGCACTTGATGAACCAAGAAAATAAAAAAGCTCAAAGCTGACGGTACATTTTGCGCAGCTCCCAGCAACACAGCAAGCAGCAGCCACAGCAACAACTACAACTGCACAGCTCCCGGCAGCTCTTTATTTCCAAATTCTCCCTTCGCCTCATCTTCCAGTCCTTTACATCCTCACTTTTCTTACCTGACCTAAAGGAATCCTCACTCACATTTCACCTACGGCTGTGTCTGAGACAAGCATCAATCCAATCACCTCGCACTGCTCTCCCACATTTCACCTCAGCCACAAACACACGCCCCTCCGTCTGTTCATCGACCATCCCGTCCTTTTGTAGGGGCTTTTCTCAGCAAGAGGTACTTTGCTACAAACGAACAACGTCACCTCGCCTTCGGTTCCTCTCCCTCGCCTTGACAACGGAGAAACCTCTCAACTCAACCCAGAACACATTTACTTGAGCTTTTCAACCACACACCACTTCGACTCTTCCCACATGTTCTGCCCTACGAAAAGCTGCTGATAGCTACCCGTCTCCTCCGTCTCGACCTCCTCGTCAACTTTTACTCAACCTCCATCCCTTGCCATCACTCGGCGGCCTCTTCAAACCGGACCATCTACCTCCCCGAGGCCTTTTCCCACTTTCACACGACACAGACGGCTAGTTACCAGCCAGATTGCCCAACATGACGGTATTTATCGCATCATTGTAAGCTCTTTTCCGCCTCAAGATGATGATACTCCTGCTTTACTTGCCTTCCGGCCATATCAACCTCAGCGAAGTATCTGCCAGGATACCCCCCTCTGCGCAGATGCTTCTCATGCAACCATCCAAGACGCCCACCGGCTGCTAGGCTTCAATCTTGATCGCCTTGCCATGCAAGATCGAGAACTAATTTGCCAACGTCCAGATTTCTCCCTAAAACCGTCCACTTCGCCCTCCCTGGAACGCCTCAGCGTGGCGACCCTTTGCGCCGCGCCAAAAAGTCCGAAAACTCCCAGCGAACCGAAGGCGACAGCCAACCGAGTCTCTTCAACCCGATCCGCGACATTACACCTCCCATCACCCCGACCGAAGACGTTGTCCCGAAAGATCCCTTCACGAACGAGGACGGTTTCCGTATATTCCCCGACGAAGAGCGCAAGCGTGGTGCGCCAATCGACAAAGGTTCTCCCAAGTGGGGTGCTAGAGCCACCCAGCCCAAGTCCCGCGCGAGCTCGCCCCCGCCTGCCTTCATCGCCGAGCATAGTCGCACCCTCGAGAAGGCCAGAGAACTTGGTCGTCAGGGCATCACCCAGCCCAGGCCGCTCGTTAGACGCGACAGCCATGACCGGGTCTTTTCCCACGCCAACTGGCGCGTTATGAACGCCGACCAGGGCAACGGTGGTTTGCGCAACGCCGCCGAGGCCGCTGCCCGCGATGGCAAGCTTGGAGAATACACTTGGGTTGGCACCCTCGGCATGCCCACCGACGCCCTCGAGGGCACCCAGCAGAAGCAGGACATCGAGGACAGGCTCGCCACCGAGCACGACATGCTGACCGTCTTCTGCTCCGACAAGGACTTTGACGGCCACTACTCGCACTTTTGCAAGCAGATTCTCTGGCCCGTCTTCCACTACCAGATCCCCGACAACCCCAAGAGCAAAGCCTTCGAGGATCACTCATGGAAGTACTACGTCAACGTCAACCAGGCCTTTGCCGACAAGATTGTTAAGAACTGGAAGCGCGGCGACGTTATCTGGGTGCACGACTACCACCTGCTGCTTGTTCCCGGCATGGTGCGCAAGAAGCTGCCCGACGCCAAGATTGGCTTCTTCCTGCACGTTGCCTTCCCCTCTTCCGAGGTTTTCAGATGCTTGGCCGTGCGCAAGCAGCTTCTCGAGGGCATGCTGGGTGCCAACCTCATTGGCTTCCAGATCCACGAGTACACCCGTCACTTCTTGCAGACCTGCAGCAGACTGCTGAGTGTCGAAGCAACTACTGACGGACTGCAGTTGGAGGACCGTTTTGTCGACGTGGTTAACTTGCCCATCGGTATTGATCCTGTCAACCTTAGCGAACACCGCGGCGACAACGATGTGAAGAGATGGGTCGAGATCATGAAGGAGCGCTACCAGGGCAAGAAGCTCATTGTAGCTCGCGACAAGCTCGACCACGTTCGCGGCGTTCGTCAGAAGCTTCTTTCCTACGAGCTGTTCCTGAACAAGAATCCCGAATGGCGCGACAAGATTGTCCTTATCCAAGTCGCCCTCTCCGGTAGCGAAAAGTCTGATTTGGATGCCACTGTTAGCGACATTGTCACCCGAGTCAACTCTTCCTGGGCCAACCTGGCTTACCAACCCGTCGTCTACTTGAAGCAGGATATCGACTACCCCCAGTACCTTGCCCTATTGACCATGGCCGATGCGCTGATGATCACGAGCCAGCGCGAGGGCATGAACTTGACATCGCACGAGTATCTCTTCTGCCAAGATGGCGAGGTCTTCTCCGAGAAGAAGCATGGCTCACTAATTCTGTCCGAATTCACTGGTACCTCGTCGCTATTTGGCGGCAACGAGCTTTCGGTCAACCCCTGGGACTACCGCCAATGCGCCGACGCAATCAAGACAGCACTCGAGATGGGCGACGAAGAAAAGGAACGCCGCTGGACTGCGCTTTACTCGGCCGTCATGCACCACACCGGATCGCACTGGTTCAGCGAATTCTTGTCCCGCCTCGATCGCGTATACGACGAGCAACACAAGCACGACCAGACTTCGGTCCCACGTCTCAACATCAACACTCTGGCTCAGCGATACTCTCGCAGCAATCGACGCCTTTTTATCCTCGACTATGAAGGCACTTTGGTTAGTTGGGGCCCGATGAACCAGATCATCCCTGTCAGCCCTCAGGTAAGAATCTTTTCAAGAACCTCTGCTTTATTAACAAGTCTAATTGGAGCAGCGTACCCTGGATGTCTTGAATGAGCTTCTGCTCGACGAGCGCAATACCGTCTACATCATGTCCGGTCGCCGCCCCGAAGAGCTCGACCGATTGTTCCGCCGCGTACCCAACCTCGGTCTCATTGCCGAGAACGGCTGCTTCCTCAAGGACTGCGGCAAGAACACCTGGCAGGAGATGGCCGACAGAGAGCAGATTTCCAGCTGGAAGGAGTCCGTCAAGTCCATCATGACTTACTTCCTCGAGCGTACCCCCGGTGCCGAAATCGAAGAGCGACGCTGCAGCTTGATCTTCCACTACAAGAGCGCCGAGGATTACGAGTCCGCGGCCCGCCAGGCTGGAGATTGTGCCAGTCATGTCAACGATGCATGCGAGGCACAGCGTGTCCACGCCATTCCTCTCGATGGCTCCATCGTCGTTGAGCCCATTGACTGGACCAAGAGCACCGCGGCAGAAAAGATCTTCGATGATCTCCGCGTCCACATGGCCCCTGACTCGGAACACAAGAGCCCTGTTGACTTCCTCATGGTCGTTGGTGACGGGCGTGAGGATGAAAAGGTGTTCAAGTGGGCCAACGCTCTTGGAGAAGACAAGGTTGTCGAGGATGTTGTTACTGTCAGCTTGCACAGCCGCAACACTGAGGCTGGTGCGACGTTGACACAAGGTGTGAGCGGTAAGTTGATTGTCCCTATGCCCAATTTCGTACTCAAGTATTAATTGTGACTAGGTGTCTTGCTAGCTCTCCAGAAGCTTGCCACTACTCAGTAAAGGGAGCTCTTAATCGGGCTATGGTGAAGTCGAGCAAACGGCTCTACGCTGTGAACCCTGTGCTGCCAACGATTGGGCGCACAACATTTGATCGTAATTGACCTGGCCATGCCACCAGGCGAATGATACCACAGTGGGATAGCATGGAGAGACGGAGTGCAAAGGCGTATAAAACAGGAAGCTAGGATTTCTTTTTTTTTTCTTTTGAACTCTTTCCTATCGGCGAAGGAAAGGATCACGAACATGGCATTTGGGAAACCATGACGACTGCATTGGCATGCATCATACGCATACGAGGGGCGACTCTCGCAAAGGATTATTTCCTAATGTCTTTTTTTTTCTTTTACTCTTTTTTCCAGTTTCTGTTTCTTCTTCAGTACCACACACACCTCACGAGTTAACGCTTAGTTATGTTCGCTGCCTGCGGATTTTAACGTGAAGCTTGTGACGATGCAGATGACTGACCTTGAGACGTTTTACCATTTTTTCCGAGTACACAACCCCCTACTCTGCTGTATTATCAAATTCTTGTTGTTGCGTATCGTGTGTAATCGGGGGCTAAGGATTGAGACGCATCCCCCTAGGTACCGTTAGGATACCTGTCTGTGTATTTGTACGAAGTGGGACGAAGAAAGACGCATGAAGATTAGAAGGAACGCAGAGGTTTAGATTGGGGCGTGGGTAGCATCATACCAACTATCACGGCACCCTCACATATGGATGAATAACTAGCCTTGCCACCAAGTTACGTGACGTTTCTCATGAGTGATGCAAATCATGTGTATCGCGACGAATGAATTCTTTCATCGCCGCCCTTTACAGCTTTGCTAGCACGTTCCGATGCCAAAGTCTCATCAACGGCCCGTCTACTCCGTATACTGGATCCCGTTCCGGCATGCCAACATCTCTGATGACCGGGCTGAAGGTGCCGGCTGGCTTTTTGCCCATTTCATTCACCCATCTTGGACACCCCTAGACCATGTGTATAGTGTAAGCTAGATGCCGTGCACATTTGTGTCCTGTGGCTATGGAGAAGATGAGATATAGCTGGAGGTAGCTGGTATATCCCCACGGAGAAGAAAAGGGAGCAGGGTAGCATGGTCAAGGCGGAGGATGTGTTAGGGGAAGAATAGGTAGATAGAGATGGCGTGAACAGAAGTAAATAGACTGACCTCGGGATAGACGCCGATATATCGATAATCTTCTGAGCTCTCGAGACAAGAATGTGCCGTGCCCGCGGGGAGAACGATGACGTCGCCCGTCGATACGGCGATTTCTTGGCCTGTCCCCTCATTGATTTTGCCGATTAGGAGGGTTGAGTGGCCGCTGAATATGCCTTTGTGATGGTCAGATACTTGTCTAAAGCTTTCTACTTCACGGTTCGAGATCAAGCCGATGTGGTAAGGGACGGAATGGAAGAACATTAGTTGGGGTGATGAGTTTAGTTGGACGTACCGTAGCACTCGTGGCTGTTTGGGTGGAAGTGGCGGATGGGGATGTGGCCCCAGGTACCCTTTTCCCGGGAGCGCGGAAGTGTCAGTTGAGAATGGATATTTCACTCTCACTAGATATCTGAGGCATGTATCGTGACGATGATGAGAGACCTTGAAAAAGGGAAGGGTGGCGGAAAGGGAGAGTTAAGGTCTATGTTGCACATTGTGATGTGATCATGACAGACTCACCCTCTTCTCCCACCGGTTCCGGGTCAGGAACTCCGTCACCGACTCCTCATTCCGGGGTTCCGGGAGGACGTTTCTGTAGTGGATTACGGGGAGAGGGCTATTCGGGGCGTCTGGGTTGGATGAGAGGAGGTAGCATTCTACTTCCATTGATGAAGCCATGGCTTGGTTTGAGAGCCTCGTGAAGTGCGGAATGGGTGTTAGTCAAAACGAGAGGGATGGCGCTTGGATGGATGATTTCAGGTGGACTAAGAGGGGAGAGAAAGGACCAAGCTTCTATTCTTTACAGGGTCTATCTATTTTGGAGCATGTAGGTACGTATTGCAAGACGGGGTAGGTATTCTAGATGATATGCCAACTCTGGGGCGAAAGGGCAGGGAAGAATTACTTAATTCGGCAAATTTCTTTGCTTACCATTTCATTGCCCGCTATCGGTGGGAGCAAGCCAGGCCATCACTAGTCTTGTCTGTCAACAAAAGGCGGGGGAATGGAGGGGTTTGGAGGGGATGGATGGTGGTGGAGGGGAAACACCTTGACAGGCGGTTCATCGTCCCCGTGGGCCACGGAGATACCGGTCCGTCCCCACTTTGACTTTCGTGCTGCACAATGACACACGTCCGGACCGCGTTCCGGTTCAGACAATGATGTACGATTTTGAATGTGAGACTCTATTTAGCCGGGTACGGCGTTGAAATTCATTTGGTTTGATTTTGGTGAAGCTGGGACATGATCAGTTGTAAGTGGGTGAATTGCTGGACGAGGTTGGCGAGTCTGGGGTAAGACTGGGATGATTGGCTGGGGGTGGAGATATAAACTTCAAAGAGGGGGGGGGGGGCGCTTTTGGGCGTGTAAGACGTGGTTTGGCTCCTAGTAGTATGTGAAAAATACCAAAGCCACAAGTTGAGTAGTATATAATCGCCATTGTGACCATGATTGTGCCTAGTTGTAGTTGAAACAGGATCGACAATTTGAAGGGCTCAATGCGAGAAATTCTTCGTTGAGCCTTGAGACTTTTGCTCGCGTCTTAATGTTGCAACATACCTTCTCAATACCCTTGGGCCATGATATACAAGGACACTCCTGTCAGCAACTCAAAGAGTCATATTAGTGTATGATAGCTCTTTACCAAGATGGATGACTATGCGACGAAGTGGACTAGAGCTCAATTACCCTTTTTCTACCCTTACTAAAACTCACTGATGTGGGAAAAGATATTGAAGTCTTGGATCAGAGGCTTGAATGACTGCGTATGTAGTTAGGATAATTTCTCTAGTCTCTAGTATTTCCGAGAAGCCTATGCTAACAGAGTCCGGTCGCGGTTGCAAAGAAGGTACACATTTTCCTCCTAGACCGGGACCATGACACTTGGCCTAAGAGCCTCAATGGTCTGAATGCTCTCAGCAGACGCACAAGTCTGGTCTTTGACGACATCTGACACTCCCTTCTTCTCAGACTCCTTCATAGTGCTCGGTAGTCTCAATTCCCCTTCAACATACTGCTTCTGTTCGTGGGCCTGAGGGACAAACACAACCGCTCCCGGCGGGAGAGACTCGGCCTTCTGCAAATAGAAGCTGAGATCAGAAGACCTGTGAGGGATGGTAGTCATGGACGTCGCATACTCCCGCTGGTCAATACCGAGTGGGTCCTTCTCGGGCTGCTCGATCCAGGAGAAGCCCTCGCGCCAGTACGAGTACCTTTCGCCGTCGTAGCGCCAGTCGTAGTCTTCCCACCGGTCTTCAGCCAAGCATTGCATGTAGTGAAGGGAACTTCCTGGCCAGAGGGCGCTGACTTTTCCTGTGACGCCCTTCTTGACTATTTGTACACACTGTCAGGGATTGCGATTTTCTCAAGTTGAGAGCGTGATTGGTGCTCGGAGGTTATCGTTTACTTACACCAACTGCGACATGTGCCCGTCCACACCATGTTCTTCATGAACTCTTGAGTATGCTTATCAAAGTCGCTTTGCGCTTCTGGTCTCACGTCAAAAGATTTGACGCGTTGTCTGATGACCTTTGAGAGGATTCTGATGAAGTAGTCTCCCGTCGCTTCGATGGGGCCTGAAACTATCTTAGTTGTTGCTCAACAACAATGACATCTTCTCAAATGACGACGTACCCATGAGACTTCCGTTTGAAATGGGTGTGTTGGGGCCTAGAAAGACCATGTAATTGGGGAACCCAGAGACCCCTGTCCCGCAATATGACGTTGGCTCATTGGCCCACAGATCTTGCAAGTTGACGCCCTTGCGGCCAAGGATCGGGAAACGAGGTCGAAATGAGGTGTTGAAGCCCGTCGCAGCGATCAAAACATCGGCAGGGTACTCCACACCACCCGCAACGATACCGCTGGACGTGATTCTCTCAATTCCGTCAAACACCGGCTCGACATTGGGCTCCTGTAGTGTCAGTAGATACCTCTCCCCTGGGTTGATCCGTCGACACCCCGCTTCGAACTTGGGAACGAGCTGATCCTGCAAAGTCTTGTCTTGAATGAGACTCCTCATTCTTGTCTCGAAACGCTGACGCATAGTCCTTTGCTCCGGGTTCGCCTTGAAAAAGGCCTGAAACATTCCGTTAAACTGAGATTCTAGACCTTTTCTGGTTTCGAGATACTCCCTCTCATCTTCTCTGAACGCCTTCTTTTCGTCTATGCCGTATGTGTGTCCGGGTCGATTGGCCTCTGGCAGGGCTACCGGCGGAGATATCCACGACGGTGTTCGGATGAAGACACTGATTTTGCGAGCTTCTGTCTGGATCTCGGGGAGCAGTTGAACGGAACTCGCGCCCGCCCCGATGACACCGACTCGTTGACCGCTCAGGTTTACGGACGAGTCCCAATTGGCAGTATGAAGCACAGGCCCGGCAAAATTCTCGAACCCTTCAATATTCGGCATTTGGAAATTGTTGAGAATGCCGCTGGCGTTGACGAGAATCTCGGATACAAGCGTTGATCCATCCGCGGTGTTTACAGACCATGTACCAGAATTTTCCGACCACTCTGCTTTGGTCACTGTTGTGTTGAATTTGATGAACTTATGCAGGTCGAAATGGCGTGCTACGCCGTCAAGATACGCCTGGATCTCCTGAGATGAAGCATAGCTGCGTGATTAAATTAGTTTGCCGGAGACTACTTGCTCGAATACGTGCCATGCTTACAATCGTGACCAGTCGGGATTTGGCGCAAAGCTGAACTGATAGCAGTGACTTGGAACATCACATGCACAGCCTACGGAAAGTGAGCGAAATCGTCTTTGCAGGTCATACAAAGGGGGCACCAACCTGGGTACCTATTTTCGAACCAAGTCCCGCCAAGCTCTGGTGACTTCTCAAGGATATGTATCTCGACATATTCTTTGAGATGCTTTTGAAGTTTGTAGGCTATGGTTTAGAGCGGTCAGCCACGGGATCGACAGCAGCCAGTGAGAATTATCAAGACTAACCCATCGAGATCCCTGATACTCTGTCACACTTCCATCAGCCAAGATTCTCTCTGGTATTCCATGGATCTGTCTACTCACCCAGCACCTATGATGGTTACGCGAAGCCGCTGACGATCTTTTTTGGAAGCGTCATCGTCGAATTGATCAACGTAGCTACCGTTGACACGGTTAGAGGTGCCATTCATATAGACATGTGATGAGGTCTCATTTAAGCTGTGTGGTGCCTCTGCAGCCGAATAACTGCCATTCAGACGGCCGTTGACACCATTGGCGGTGTGATGTGTGCCGCCGTTGGCAATCGATTCTACTTTACCGTTCGCCGTCATTGTAAGGTCATGAGCCTCTGCTAGGTGCTACAATGGATTTGGATCAAGTTTGCAAGGGTGATTGATATTGCAGGTGCCAGATTATGATAGTCTTAGGATCAAGATCAGAAAGTGTAGAGATAAGTTTGATATGCCAATGATGTAGTGTCACAGGTCAAAGTTTAATGCAGGTAAGGTATTTTGATAAGTTCAGAGACTGTCATTGAGTGATGTGGACAAGCAGGGCCAGAGATGGCTGCGCGTGATTTGAGTGATCGGAGACGGCCCGTGTGATGCGCGGAGTGCAGATAAGAACAAACTGTACGGGCGTCGTTCCCATTGCAACATCAAACCTCCGTATCCTCTAAGCAAATCGAATCTGAGACAATAATAACAAGCCGATAGGTATAGAGTTTCTCAATGGCTCAAGATAGGGACGCCACGGAGGCGGACAAGGACGTTTATCTCCTGGATCGGGGTAATCCACCCGATTTAATGGATCCGGAGGCCCGGTCCGTCCCCACTTTCTCGGTTCCGTAGTCCGGCGTTCGAAGGGATGATCCCCCATTGCATACCTAGAAGCGATGGAGTAGACTCCGGAGAGCGGAGTCGTTATCATGAACAGGGATCGTGGGTATTGTTACAAATAGTGAATATTGCAACATTTTCCGCAAACCACTATAAACGTAATCTAAAGACGAAGCTTCCTTCGCGCTCTGTTAGTCCAACCACCTAATACACCTCAGTGCCAGTTCAGCAAAGTCATTCGACAATCACTTATCCCAAAAGTCTCTCTATCTTTTGTCCCAGAGTACCTATATTTGTAAATATGAGCTGGTTCGGCCTCAGCAAACCTTCCGCCGCAGCGGAACCCGACGAGCCAAAGGCCGTCCGTGCTCTGCCCGCGATATGGTACCGCTCTCCAGCCATGTACGAATTAGAGAGGCGAGCCATCTTCTCTAAACGGTGGATGCTCGTCTCTCACAAGGCGCGCTTCGTCGAGGCGGGCGACTTTGTGCAGATTACCCAGGCGGGCTTCAACTTCTTTCTCGTCAAGGACCGCAAGGGCGAGATCAGGGGCCACCACAACATTTGCCGACACCGTGCCTATCCCTTGGTGGAAAAGGACAGCGGACATATGAGTGTGCTTGCTTGCAACTATCACGGTAAGTAATCAGCAAGATTCTATCTGTCAGAATGTATAATGCTTACCCTGATACATTAGCATGGTCGTATGGTTTCGACGGCAAGCTGGCCAAGGCGCCTAAGTACCAAGAGCTGCCCTCGTTCGATAAAAGCAAGAACAGCCTTTTCAAGGTTCATGTCCATGTAGATCAGCTCGGCTTCATCTGGGTAAATCTGGATGGCGCGGAGAAGCCGTCGGTGCCATGGGAGGAGTTCTTCGCCGAGGTGGACACGCAGCCGCGGTTGGAGGGGTTTAACTTGGATGACTACCACTTTGATCACACGTGGGACATGTTGGGTGATTACAACTGGAAGACGCTTGCGGATAACTACAATGAGGTACGTCTGAAGCTTTAATCCTTGAGTTGTGAGAGCTTTAGTGTTCTCTGGATCTTGAGGCTGACTGTGATATCAAAACTTAGTGCTATCATTGCCAGACTGGTCACCCTGCAGTGGCTGCTACTACTGATCTGACAAGGTACTGGGTCGAGACGCAAGGAAACTGGATCCAGCACTGGAACGTCGACAAAGAGACTGTTCCTGGTCTGGGGATTCACAGCTGCTACCTGTACCCTAACGCATCCATGACCGTAACGTAAGTTTCTCCTTCGAGAATCAGGCACTCTTATGTATGAAGAAGAGAGATTTTGAGCAAGAGCTGACATATTCATCTACGTAGACCGGACTTCATGTACATTCAACGCTGCGTCCCAGTCTCATCAACTCAGTCCAAGATGGAATACGAAGTCTACCGCCACAACACAGCGACCGACGAAGCCTTCAACTACATCTCAGACTTCTTCAAACAAGTCCTCCGCGAAGATAAAGATCTCTGCAACGGCGCGCAGAAGAATTTGAACGCGGGCGTCTTCATGAACGGGGAACTCCACCCGCGCGTAGAAAAGGGGCCGCTCTTCTTCCAGGAGATTACGCGGAACCTGGTGATGCGGCACAAGGAGCAAGAAGATAAGGAGGGCGGCGAGATTTGGCCGGCGACACCGAAGCATGATGTCTCTGACAAGACGGGGGAGGATGTATCTTTTTGTCGAAGTCTTGATTGTGGGGCTGGGCAGGGGCAGATTGAGGGGTTGGCTTGGTGAGGACTTGGTAATGGGCGAGAATAGTAGAGGTTAAATTGTAGACTAGCGTTTCGTTTGCTGTTGAGTACTTCATGATTTTGGTTGAAGCCTCGATTATGGGTTCGCGAGGGTACAAATTGATTAGCGACTTTTCTGATGTGTTGACAAACTCAATGCTCCTCGATCCCTGGTGATGATTCCAAGCTGGGAAGGTATATCGCCTCCTTGTGTCCGGTGATACTGCTGGAGCGGTGTGTCAATGTATTAGGCTATGACTTCAGCACTTGGACGCTTAGGGGCCTCCTGAGTTAACATGGAATCTGCCGCTGGACGAGACTGAGCCGTGCGATTCGGGAGGCATCAAAAAGACTTCATCATGAATAAAAATGTGGTCATTGCTGCTGTACGCTGTTTTGTCATGATAATGTGCTAATTCTCAAGATTCAACCAATCATCAATCGCTCGCCCGTAATCATTCGCTTCAATAAACCGATTCGACTGGTCCCCAAATGGTCCTACGCCCTCGAAAAAGATATCCTCAAACGAAGGTCCCATATCTCCCAGCCCCTGCCCGACTAGATGTGACGATGTAGGGGCCTGTTCTGCAATTGACACAGGCGCAATGTCGTCATTGGGAGCGTACACACCCACGTCATTAGGCACAGCCTTGTGGCCTGAGATGCCGGCTGAGCCGACAAGGTCAAATTCAGCGGCGCCCGTCTCGGTAGAGAGCTCGCGCGCGTCGGAGCGGAGGGTGGCGCCGAACATGGACTGGTCCCAGCCTGCGTCGGGGCGACAGGCGCGGTCGTAGATGAGGAGGTCCCAGAGGAGCTGGGTATTTATGGAGAAGGAGCGGTTTTGAGAGGTGTTGTCGCCGCGATCGGGGGGTGACTTCATTACGACGCTGTCTTGGAGGCGTCGGAGGTTGCTTGCCTGGGAGATGGTTAGTTCCGTCTATGAGGAGTTTGAGAGTGTGAATTGGACAGGGGCAAAGGGCGACGTACCATGTTGGCGACGCTTGGCCAGACGGCTCCTGTTTTTCGTAAAAAGTTCATACACTTTTCGAAGCCTGATTTTGCTCTGCTCCTGAGTACCTGGTCGTGGACGAAACTGTGCTGTAGATGAATTGTCGCCACGATGACGACGCAGTGCGCCATGACCGGGTCCATGACCTGCAGCGATTTCTTCTCAATGACGTCCAAGAAGAAGATGATCCAGCCGGCAGTCCGGTTCATACTTTCAAAAGACTGCTGGATGAAATGTACGGGTATGGTGTGGCGAAAATGCCGCAGGCGCATGGACAGCAAGAAAGGGTGATTCAGAAGACATGGGATAGTCTCGTGAACGAACTGGCTGAAGAGGAAGGGAATCCAATACTGCCGTTGCGCCTGTAAAGACTCGGGACTCTGTTGGTCGATGCGGTTTGTTGCGAAGCGGAACCTCTGCGGCGCCCGGCAATCAATATCGTGGTGACTCTGCAGGACCATGGAATAGTCGGAGCGAGAGTCCCAGGGCGGTGGCGCGTCGGGGCTGACTTTGGAGGAGGCGTAGACGCGGACCATTCTCCAGACGACACAGAAGTCGGAGGCGACGGTGGAGATGTTCTTGTCTGGGTTGTCGTCGAGGTTGTACTCTGGGATCCCGCAGTATGCTGTGAGACCGAGGACGTGGGAGCCGCTGTTGGTGGAAGAGGAGCCCGGAAGGGCGCCCATGAGCCGCGGAGCAGGCATAATGCAGCCCTGGAGATGCTGGAGGACGATGATTGTCCGTAGGCAGTAATTCCTCTCTTGGGCGTTGTTGGGGTTATTCGTTGGTGGGATGCTGTGTGCGAGGTGGCTCGCCGTGGTGATGCTGAGCCCGGACTGCATTATGTTACCAGCTACGAGAGAATGTCAGCTGGGGGACGATGAAGGGGGACCTCGTCATCGGAACACGTACTAGCGAAATCAAACATGCTCAGGAGACATAAAGACTGCAGCGTCGACAGCTCGACGCGCCCTTCCGTGACTCGCTCCATGACCATGCGCCGGGCCGATCTTGCGAGGTCGTCCACCTGCTGTTTGATCTGGTTCGTGAGGGACCCTGGCGGACATCGTAGGACGAGGGCTTGGAGCGATAGGATTAGCTCTGGATCTCGCGAGGCGAGAGAGTGCAGAAAGGTCTCCTCAGCGAAGAGGGTGATGGGCTGGGCGTGGAACCATAAGAGGTAGCGACGTCCTGTGTCCATCAACTGCGCCTCGGCGGCACTTGATGGGCTTCTAGATTGTCGAATATAAGCAGATGTATGGGAAGAGGATCGGTTAGATTGCATGATTGAATTTTACATACGTAGGACTCCATGCTGGAGGAGCTGAGTCTGGTTTTGGGCCTACTTCCTCTGCAGATACGCTTAGTCTTGGTGAGAGCACATGGCGAGATGTGACGGATGGTTGGGTATGATGTGACACAGGACTACTTCATGTTAAAAACGTGAAAGGGATGTTCTGCTTGTTGAATGATGCGGACAGACCTCAAATGCTGGATCAAGCGGTCCATCTTATCCTCTAGACTATTGAGTCGGGTTTCCTAACCAAGCGGACCTCGAATCAGCACTGTCGCATGGGTTCTTAAGTCAGACATAGACCTGGAAGACGAACCATCTCTCTGTTGTGCTTTGTGAGTTGCGAGTCTGGAACCTCGCCGCCAGGCGCATTGTAAACGCATTGTTGTCCTAGTCGCTCACAATATGAGCATGTAGGACGCTCGCCTGGGCACTTTGACTTTTTGCGACTATCGTCATTGTTAGACTCTTGATGAATAGCAAGAACTACGGATCCTCCGTACCGACATGGCTCGCAGGCCTGGCGTGCTCGTTTGGCATATCGAGCATCGTCCATCACCACAAGGGAGACGTCAAGAAGCCCCAGAGGGTAGAGGCTGGTGTTGCTGCGATAAGGTGGGTTCCTGTAGGGGAGGGTTCGGGCTCCGCAGTGAAGGATGATCCAAGACGCGTCAATGAGATGTATTGTTCCCGTACGTGGAAATGTTTGAGTCGTCAAGATGTATGAGGCTACTATCGGGAGACATGTTCCATTAGGGGAAATTCAGTCGCTATGGCAGTTGAACCCAGCCTAGTCTATGCTCTGTCTGTAATCCGGGGTCTTCGGGCTGGACTCGGACTTGAAGATAGCTCGTTAATGCTTGGGCGATAAGTGGTTAAGGATTCAACCACCCGTCTTATCGGCATGATATGGGCTCGCATGGGTATGAACCATGGATGAATGGGTGGCAGATGGGAGATGGCAGAGACTGGACTGTCCCCGCACATTTGCTTTGCAGGGAAATTGATAAACAGGCGGCCCGGGTGACACATCCCGGTCGTGGGGAAGACCCACCGCTGATAAGACTCCTCTTTGACTTTCTCCTCCTTCTCCAACCCAAGTTCGTGGACCTTGCCGTCGAGAGCCGATCACGAGGTCTGTTCCAAGTGGTTGAAGGTTCATCTCTTCAGCTCTGCATTCTTCTATGATGTTGTGTTACCTTGAGCAGCATATACCCGACTTTAATACAGGAACTCCGTTCGGTCTTGCTTAACATCAAATTTGCCTTAGAGAACCTAGGGAGCCTAAAGACCTCTCCTTGAAAACAAGAAGAAGTGGTTGGTTATATCTGCCTCTTCGATTGCACTCCCTATGCGGACATGACTATCTATCTTGAGAACCTACAAGACCCATAGCGAGAGGCCCACGTGGAAGCCATCAACCGGGCCGCTCCGATCAATGTGCCTTCCCCATAAGCCTCATATGAAGACCTGCATTTTGAGCTCTTGTCATTCGATGGATTGACAGTAAATTCAACAGAGTGTGAGCAGCCTGTACGCAGACCTGACACAACATGCATGCATTATACTTGGACACCAAAACAGAAACCCCAAGATATTCCCCTCAACGCCGGCAGAGTTCATCTGATCTACACGTGCCCTCGACCGTCTATCCTGCAGCTGTCGCGTGTGCAAGACTACAGGAATGACATCACATCAACAGAATGGACCCTACTTAATCACGGATAGTCTACCTACCATCAAGCTGCCATCAAGCTGTCAAATATTGGCTACCACCATCCCATCGGCCCCTCGCGTCTGGCAGATGCGGCCCTCCGGCAGACGGAGGCAGCGCCAGGGGGTGCCCCGCCATCTCAGTAAGCCATTAGCCAATCACGACACACCAAAAAGGGCAGACGCACGGCGGAGGCGGGCACCCCGCAGTCCCGAGATCGGCGCCCCTCCAAAAGTTTGAACTCTGCCCAAGGAAATCACGAAATTATGACTCTTGACCCAATTTCCCCCTCCACGATCAATGTTCCATTGAATTGCGTTGAGACCAGCTTTACGGAGGCTATTACGTGAGATCCATAGTGGATATCAGTTTTCGTCAGCATCGAACCACATCGAATTGTCAAACCCAATTGACTTAAGAGTCACCCCGCCATCCACCCCTCCGCGAGTCCCGAACATCAACAGAATCAGCGTTCCGCGAACCCACGATCCTCGATTCAACCACGCACGATACTCACAATGGCTGCCTTCCCGCCCCCTCCGGTCAACACCATTGACTGGTCCAACGTCGGCTTCAAGATCCGCGAAGGTGAGAGCTTCCTCCCACTGCTGCCCCTCCAACCCCTCCTCTCCTGCAACCTTCATTCTCTTCAAGGAACCACACATTAACGTCTTCAACTACAGTCAACGGCCACATCGAGTCCACCTACTCCGTCACGACCGGACAATGGACGCCCCTCAAGTTCGTCGCCGACCCCTTCATGCGCATCCACGGCATGGCACCCGCCCTCAACTACGGCCAACAAGCCTACGAGGGCCTCAAGGCCTTCCGTGCCCCGGGTGACAAGCAAATCAACATCTTCCGCGCCGACAAGAACGCGAAACGCCTCCAGCACTCCGCCGACGTCGCCTCCATGCCCCGCGTCCCCGAAGACCTCTTCATCGCCGCCGTCAAGGCCGCCGTCTCCCTCAACGCCGGCTACGTCCCACCCCACGAGACCGGTGCCGCCATGTACATCCGCCCCCAGCTCTACGGCTCCTCCGCTCAGCTGGGCCTCAGCCCGCCCGAGGAGTACATCTTCGCCGTGTTTGTCATCCCCACGGGCGTCTACCACGGCAGCCACCCCGTTAACGCGCTGATTCTCGACGACTTTGACCGCGCTGCGCCGAATGGTACCGGACACGCCAAGGTGGGCGGAAACTACGCGCCCGTGCTGCGCTTCAGCGACCGCGCGAGGAGCGAGGGATACGGAATTACGCTGCATCTGGACAGTGTCAAGCACGAGGAGATTGACGAGTTCAGCACGAGTGGTTTCATTGGTGCCAAGAAGGAGGGCGACAAGATTACCCTCGTCGTACCGGATTCCAAGTGCGTTATTGACAGCGTGACGAGTGCCAGTATCCAGGATATTGGACGCAGCTTCGGCTGGGCGGTCGAGAAGCGAGTGGTAAGTCTTGAACATCTATACCACCTTGGAAAGTTCAAGGGACTATGCTAATCTAAGATGCACAACAGATCAAGTACAGCGAACTCCCCACCTTCACCGAGGTCATGGCCGCCGGCACGGCAGCAGCCCTGGTGCCCATCCGCTCCATCACGCGGCGCGTCGACGCCTCTTCCCCTCAGTCCCTCGCCGGCAGCTCGCAGGAGCGCGTCAGCAGCGCCAAGGCTGGCGAGGAGACGGTAACGTTCATCCCCGAGAGCCAGGAGGAGGCGGGCGATATCTGCCTGAAGCTTCTGTCGACGCTGCAGGCTATCCAGCTCGGCAAGCTCAAGGACGAGTTTGGCTGGAACTTTGTCGTCAGCGAGGCGGACGGCACGGCGGTTGTGGGGCAGGCCAAGACGAATGGGTCTGCGCAGACTGTTGATCAGATGGATTAGGGTGCTCTTCGAGGGAAGAGGATGTTGGAAGGCTCAGTCGTTTCTGTGATACGACATTATCATCGCCTGGACTTGTCGATAGTGGCATAGTTCCTGTGGCGTACATATGTTTCGGGAAGGGCTTGGTTGGAGTGGAGTAAATCAGTTAAAAGCACAAAAAGCGGCAAAACGAAATAGAGCAATGATTGGACCCAGATGGACGGACTACCGGACCACGCGTAAGAATGATGCGCATCTTGTCACGCTTGTTTGGCTTGGGCGGTGTACCATGGTGTCGGCGCCATGCGATGCAGGCTGCTTGGAAGTCGACGGGCTACTCTACATATTAGTGAGTCCCGAAGAAAGATTGAGTTTTGGGTTGACAGATGCGACTGGCGGTGGTCCAAGCAAGCAAGATGTCGCGAGTCCCATGTAACATCGGACATTGCCCTAGCTAGGTCACGGAGAGAAGAGAGATCAACCGACAGTAAGTATCTCTCGGTTCATGGCATCACGGGTGTCACAGACCAATGTTCACCCTGGCTTGATTCCAGTAGTCTGGGACGGTCAGGCATGCGATGCAATCTTACCAGCATCGCCAGAGTCCGTGCCAGGCGCGACACGCGGGCGTAAACTGGATTGGATCTGTCAGTTGTCATCAACATGGGCAAATCAGCTGTATTGATCGTCTGTGAACCAGTCTGTCAATGGGATGGGAAGGCAAAAGAAACCAGGAAAAGATGATGGGTACGGCAACTGTATCGAGTATCCCGTGTGGCTATGCAAACAACTAGCCGGCGCAGACGTACACATAAACAGACAGGAGAGTGGGAGGAGAGACGAAAAGTCTTGGCAAACAAAAGTGAGCAATGTCTTGGCGGTCCAATGGGACCATGTTTGCCCAAAAATTCCCTCACGCCAAAAAGTTTGACAGAGAGACTCAAATATGAGGCTTTTTTTTCGGTTAGATGAGATTGTCATGACCAAAGTCGCCTTTTCTTAGGGCGGATAGCCGACCTCGTCAAAATTGTTAAGGAAATGGATGCGGCGCGCTTGGCGGGCGCTAGCAGAAGCTTAGCAGCTCTAAACAAACCAAACACGGCCGGGTGGGGCCAGATACCCGTTCTTGCCTCCGAACTTGGGGTCCACTTTATCATCGAGAGGATCCACTTGTTTTGCATGTCCCCGCAGAAACCCTCCGGGGATGGCAGGGGTAGCTACGGGCGTGTCGCTTGCATCCTCCCACCTCCCACCACTTTCCCTTCTTTGTCTGCATTCAACTATTACTACCTATGGATACACACGGAGTACGGTACGGAGTACATACTACTATGTTAGAACCTAGCGTCTTAGCTCGGGCTGCCTCCCGACGCCCATCTTCCCTCCATTCTGTTTTGCCCCGTCTCTCTTCTCTCTTTCACCCTAAAGCTAGAAATCCAACCTCCCGAGGTCTGTCATTCTGCCCATCACCGCCTAGTCATGCCCTACAGTCTACACAGCCCGGACCATTTACCTAGGTACGGCAAAGACCGGCATCCGGCGTAAAGTGGCCAGAGTTGGACTGTGGATATGGTGAGGCATTATGCTGCTGCTTCAAAGTTGAACAGCAGAGCCCGGCCATAGTCTGACAGATCCCATCCTTCTTTGGGTATTCACTTCCCTGGATTCCCCCCATCCATCCACGGACCACATCGTCAACATCAATTTCCCCTACGCCCGCAGCTTGGCTCTTTTGGGCGCCGCCTTGGCAAGTTGGCTCTAGTTGTTCGGAGGGAAAAAGTAAAGGGCCAAGGATTCATCCCACCTTTGGTGACTGGTCTCACAGACTCACTGTAGTCAGGGCTTGGCAGCATATTGGATCACTGGCACGTGCAGCAACATCAGGTCAGACTGGCAGAGAAAACGAACAGCTCAGACAGACCTAGCATCGCGAGAGGGTGTAGAAGTCGAGAGCTGAAAATGCGCTAGACACTCTTAGCAAGAGACAACATGGCCAGCGGCATCCCACCTTTAACAAGCTTTGCTAGAGAGAGGGGCAGAGACGCCGTCATCATTCTTGCGAGTGTGGCCCGTTTTCTGCCATGGAAAGCCAAATGTTTCGAGCCTCATCCTTTGGCTGCCCAAGCCGCTGAAGCTGCCTCAATGGCAGTGTACAAATGGACACCACCAACTCAACTATGTTTACGGGCCCCGCGAACACCGCATTCTTAGTCTCGAAAAGGGAGTCAAACACACTAGGTACTGCGTGCCCTCCCACCATTTCTTGACTGGAGGAGAGCCGCCTTTACCCCTACCTTTACGCAAGCTACCCCTGCCAGCCGGCCCCTCTACCCAGTCTACCTACTCGCAAGCAGTCTCGCAGAAAAAACGTTCATCATCACCACTGGATAGATACAGCCTACTTAGAGCAGGTCGGCACATACATGGCAGCGGGCGCTCGTTCCCTCACCTGCATCGTCCGGCCTTCCTCCCACCCGGCACACCTTGCCGCACTTCGCCTGAAGTACACTACACGAGCCCATCCAACCCCAGAGCCGAAGGAAGAGCACCTAGTCATAGCCGCTCCGCTTCCGAAGGCCAACCCCCATCCATTATCGAAGAAAGCTTGTGACAGTCTTGTTTCTGTCATCAAACTCTTTCTCATAAGCACCAGAAAGGGGAGGGGCATCCCCGTCTGTTCACAGATAAGCCCGTGCATATATGTGCAGATGGGAAACCTGCACGCCACATGCCACATGGGATCTCACAAGTAGGCCCCGAGGTGGGTAACGTCAAGAAAGGTGGGAAGGGGGACAAGTGGGCTGGATTCCTGGAATGCCACCCCCGGGGATGGCCGTCGTTGTCGACCACCCAGTCGTCCCTCGATGCTAATATGGGCCCGGTGGCTTTTGCTCTCCGGGGCTAATTGACAAAAAGGTAGAGGCCGCGTCGGTACTAGGGCCGCTTCATCAAGGATGCATCGAAATTCCCGTTACACTAGCCGGGCTAGCCTTGACCGCCATGCTGGCCTGCCTCTGTAACTCTCTTCGAGGGTCCCCAAGATGGGCAAGATGAACCAAGATCCCTCATGGCACCCCCACTCTCTCCCCTTCCTTCATCCAACTTTGCCGTCTTTGTCTTTTGTCTTTTTGAGACAAAGATTTTAATCCTGCGATTAGGGTAGGGCAACCCAGAAACATCGAGACCCTGTCATTCCAAATTCCCGGGACTTAAAGAAGTCGCATCCCGCCCTTCCAATCTTCACCTGAGCAATGTTACCGTGTATTGGTTCTTGTGACGTTCCCCTTTTACCACATTGCTAGATATCCTCTGCCCTCAGGATCCTGCTATTTTGTTAGGTCTCATCTCCCGCTCGCTGTGCTTTACGCCGGCGCCTTCTCTTTTCCTCTCCTTTCCCATTTCTCAACCTTTCCACCCCCTGAAATAGAATTCCAGTCTGGCATGGACGCCCAAGGCACCCCAACAACCCCGAGCGCTCCTAGAATCACAATCGAAGACAAGCTCGAGAAGCACAAGTCCGGTTCGACCGTCGACGAGTGGTCTACGCTCCCGCGCCCCGGTCCAGATGGAGGCTCCAGCTCTGGCATCGCCGGCGGTATCTACTCGAGCCGCGACCTGAACCGCGTCGCTTCGAACCGCCTCTCGCGCGCTATTACGAGGGAATCAAATGCCGAGGCTGATGATGGTGGTGACGATTGGCGTCGCGATGACGGGAGGAAGAAGCAGGTTTTCACTGGCACGACCTTGATGTGGTATGTTGTTTGGCCGTGACGCGCTCTATTTGTCAAGAGTTGAGGGAGAGTAACATGCTGACGGGTTCGGAAGGCTTGCGTACCAGTCTATTGGTGTTATCTACGGCGACATTGGAACCAGGTGAGTCTATATCAAGAAACATATGCGGGAGTTCCTTGTTTTGTTAACAATGGATTAGTCCTCTCTACGTCTACTCGTCCACCTTCACTGATCTTCCCACCAAGAACGACCTCATTCAGGTTCTGTCTCTCATCATCTGGTCTCTCACTCTCATGGTCACGGTCAAATATGTCTTCATCGTGTTGCATGCCGATAATGAGGGAGAGGGTGGTACCTTTTCGTGCTACTCCCTCTTGACCCGATTTGTAAGTCGAATGAACCTCCAAGACTTAATGCTCCCCTTCCTGGTACGGATTCTAACATCACAAAGGCCAACATCACAAACTTTGATCCCCGCGAAGAAGCAACAGTACGCATCGAACGCCACAACACCCAAGATGTCCGCCCCGTCACCCGCGGCATCCGATCCGCCATTGAAAAGTCCAAATTCACACGAGGCTTCCTCAAGACCATCGGCGTCCTCGCCGTCTCCATGGTCATCGCCGACGGTATCCTCACGCCCGCGCAGTCTGTCCTGGGTGCCATTCAAGGTCTCTCCGTCGTCAAGCCCGATATCAGCACCTCCACCATCGTCGGCACGACCTGCGGCATCCTCGTCCTGCTCTTCCTCATCCAGCCCCTCGGCACCACCAAGCTCGCCACCACATTCGCGCCCATCGTCATCATCTGGCTGGGTTTCAACGGTGCCTTTGGTATCTACAACCTCGTAAAGTACGACTACACCGTTCTCAAGGCATTCAGCCCCTACTACGCGATCCACTTCTTCATGGAGAAGAAGACGGAGGGATGGAGGATGCTCGGCGGCGTTCTCCTCTGCTTCACCGGTGTCGAAGCCCTCTTCGCCGATCTCGGTGCATTCAGCATGCGCGCCGTGCAGATGAGTTGGCTGCTCTGGACATACCCCTGCCTGATCCTCGCCTACAGCGGACAGGCCGCTCACCTCGCCCTCATGCCGGAGAAGTACACCAACCCCTTCTTCAACACCGTCCCGCCCGGCATGCTCTACCCGAGCTTGATCCTCGCTGTGCTCGCCGCCATCGTCGCCTCGCAAGCCATCATCACGGCGACCTTCCAGCTCTCCAGCCAGATCATGAAGCTCTCCTACTGCCCGCAGATGAAGGTCGTCCACACCTCCTCCACCTTCCACGGTCAGGTCTATGTGCCCCTGCTCAACTGGCTCCTCATGCTCGGCACTATCCTCGTCACGGCAGTCTACAACAACACGACTAGCTTGGGTCACGCTTACGGCGTCTGCGTTATTTTCGTCACCTTCTTCGACACCCTCATGGTCACCCTCGTCGCCATCCTCGTCTGGCGCCTGCCAGTCTGGCTCATTGCCCTGCCAGCCCTCATGTTCGCCACCCTCGACGGCCTCTACCTCTCCTCGGCGCTCAACAAGGTTCCCGATGGCGCGTGGTTCACGCTGCTCATCTCGGCCCTCATGGCCGGCATGTTCCTTCTCTGGCGCTTCGGCAAGGAGAACCAGTGGCGCGCCGAGGCCGAGGACCGGTTCCAGCCCAGCACGCTCGTCACCAAGAACAAGGAGGGCATGCTTGCGCTGACGCAGCGCTGGGGCGGCGATGTTCTCTCCCCCGTCAGCGGCTTCGGTATCTTCTTCGACAAGACGGGCGTGCAGACGCCCAGTGTTTTCACGCACTTTGCCTCTAAGCTCGGCGCGCTCCCCGACGTGGCGGTCTTCTTCCATCTTCACCCCGTCGAGGTTCCCACCGTCCCCGATTCGGAGCGCTATCACATCTCGCGGTTCGCAAATCTCGCGGGCTGCTACCGCCTCGTCGTGCGCCACGGCTTCATGGATGAAGTTGTTAGCCCCGATCTCGGCGCGTTGATTTACGAGCAGGTGCGCAAGTTTGTCGTGCAGCAGGCGGCGAGCAAGGCGGCCGCTGCGTGCGGAGAGACGACGACGGACGGCTCGTGGGAAGACACTGAGGGGCCCGTGGAGCTGCGAGACGAGAAGGTCGCGGCCGAGCTGGCGAAGCTGGATCGTGCCTACTCGCAAAAGGTGTTGTATATCGTCGGCAAGGGACAGATGCATATTCGTACTGGAACGAGTATTCTTCGGCGCTTCACCTTGGGTACGTTCTTGTGGATTCGGGATAATACCCGGGCCAAGATTGCGAACCTGAGGCTGGCGATGGATCGGGTTGTTGAGGTTGGGTTTGTCAAGGAGATTTAAGAGTTATACATACACGCAAATACATAATGATGTTATGTCGAGGGGTTTTGTGTGGTTGGAATTAGATGGCGGTGCTGTGCTGGAATATGTTGGTTTCGTAGTTTAATTCCAATCGAATCTTTCCCCCAAAAAATACTTTTGCAACCAGAGTCTACCTCGTGCCGTCTTAAGTCCGCTAACCCAGCCACGATCTTGAAACTGACGCCGTCATGAAATAAATGGTGCATGACAGTTCTTTGTTCAAGCGAAAGAAGGCCCATCCAATTTCTATTATTTAATGTAGTACCAGCGCGGTGTCCAAGCCGCCGGTAATGATTATCCCTCCCTCTTCGGTGCCCAAAGATAAGGGCTTCTGTACTGGACTGATACCATCTATTCGTCGTGTAGTGATTGCGCTCATTGTTTGCCGCATTGAGGATTGAGATGGCGACGGTAAGTATCACCTGTATCATGACGAGTCTGTTATTCAACTCGATGCAAAAATAATAAACTCTTGCTTTCTCCTGTAGATTCTTTCTAGATTTTCCTTCCAACACCAAGGAACACTCCTGTTCGGTTTTCTAATGTCTATCATTTCTGCGTTGCCTGCAGGCCAGCACCCTGACAACTCTACTATCATTCCAGCCTCAGACGTAGAGAGAGCAGTCGATTCTTTGTTGACCACAATCTTCGAATGTTTGGCTATACTGCAGTCTCTCGAACGTTATTGCGGTAGTAACAGCCCGTGCGGTAATATTAAGTGAGCGTACTATCTTTGCTAACAAAAGACAGAATGAAATACAAAATAGAATGACAGACTGAAAGCCCCATAACAAAGAATAACAATGATTAGTTCCCAAGTCCAGTTCCAAATCCGGGATCCCTCAGAGTCTGTTTAATGACGCCCCTTCCAGACGGGTCTGACAGGCGCCGGCGCGTCCAACTGTTTGGTGAGCTCGTCGTATTGTCTCCGTAAGTTGATTTTACGCTGCTCATCATCCTCCACGAATTTCTTATCCTGCTCATGGAAGTCATCATCCTCCTGAATCTGAGCTCGCAGTTTCTGAATCTCAGCTTCAGCCTCAGCCTTAGCCTTAGCGGCGGCCTCGGCGGCCTCGGCGGCCTTGTCGGCAGCCTTGTCGGCGGCCGCCTTTTGATCCGCAAGCTCCTTCGCATGTTGCTTTCGCTCGTTCTCTAGTTGGCTCTTGGCAACAGCAAGAGCTCTTTCAGCATCCCCCAAGCTGATCTCCGTCTTTTTCTTGTTCGCTTCAAGAACCCTGACCTTGGTCCTCAGGCCATCTCTGTCACTGTTAGATGCCTCCAACTTGCCTTCCAACTGAGAGATAGTTCTCTTCAGGCTCCGTACTTCGTTCAAGGCAGTCAGGAGCAATGACTTTGTGTTGATCAACTCAGCCTTAGACTTGTTGAGATCTTGTTGGAGCTTGTTGATCCGGTCATTGAGTTTATCTCTCTCAGAGGCGATCTGATCCTGCAGCTTCTTGATGATCTGGTGATCCTTGTCCTCGTGGTCCTTGTTCTTTGCGTTCTCCTTGAGAATCTCCTCAATCTTCTTGTTGAACGCCGCCTCCATGGCGGTTCTTGCCTGTTGAGCGGCGGTGAGGAGCTTCTCCAGCTCCATAAGACTCATCCTCTCGGCTTGGAGTTCGGCTCTCGTCTGATCGATGGCCTTCTCAAGGCCGGCGTTCTTGGCCTTGACAGCATCCAGCTGCTGGCCACGCAGACTATACTTGGCGTTGAGAGCGTTGAATTGCTGAGGGACGGTGTAAGCATGAGAAAATATCATGAAGATGAAGATGTGCGGAAACGTACCTCCTCAGCGTACTTGGCAAGGTAGCCGGCTTGGTCGACAAACGCGGCAGTGTGTGCCAGAGTCTCCGTAAGAGTCTCAGGGAAAGGCATCTTGCCGGTAATGCGAGGCAGCGAGGGTTGAGGCTGAGGGAGTCTGACATCCAGCTTGAGGTGCTCTGGCTTCGACTCAGGGGGGTGAAAGCCACTGGTTCATCAGTAATTAGTGCATATACCTCATACAGAGGAAGAAAAACGGGAAATCTTACAAGGACTTGCGATCAAAACGACCAGAAAGGCTGAGTTCTCCAAGATTCTGCGGAGTCTTGGAATCGGGCTCCTTCAAGCGGAGGGCAAGCTTGCCACTGCCCTGACTCCAGGAGGCGAAAACTTCGTAGTCATGTTTGAAGTTGAACTGGACGCTTTCCTCACTTTCATGCTCAATGTTCTGTGTGCCGTACTGGACGAACGAGACTCTTGGCGGGGACTTGTCGGTCGGCTCGTAGCAGATGATGTTGGGGTCGTTCTTGGGAAGGTTGAACCGGTACCACTGCCAAAGCGCAACGACAGGTCGTCCGGCTCCGAAGCCCTCGGGAACAACGAACATGGCCATTTCGTTCTTAGCGCTCTCCTGGTAGTTGACCTTGCCGGTCCAGACCAGCGGGATGTCTTTAGCCTTTCCGCCGTGAGACTCGGAGTTCCAGACGCGCTCGAGGGTGATTTTCACAGGATTCTTCTTAAACCCTGGTCCTTGCATGCCGACCTCGAGTGTATTGTATCCGTCCAGAGCGAAGACATTCCAATTGTACTTGTGGTGGTTGAGCTGGAAGTTGTCGGTGTTTCCATTGCTTCCAATCTTTCTGAAGTTTTCGATAGGGAAGGTCTGGAACCAGTTGACGTTCTCCTGGCCGTACTCGTTCTTGGTCCACTGGAAGAAGACGTAGGCAACATCATCCTTGCTGACGTGACCGTTGGGCAAAATGATTATGAAAGTCTCGTCCTTGGCCTGAGCAGAGTCGCCATCCCAGTTGAGCTTGCCCGTGTAGATATACATCTTGGAAGGCTTGATGGTAACAACAAGAGAGTCGGGTTTGTTGGCAGGAGGTGAGTTAGGTTGAGTGCGAGGAGGTGCGGGCTTGAAACCAGGTGCAGGAGAAGGAGGAGAAGGGGGGAGATATCGTCTGAATGGCTTGAAGGGAAACCAGAAGAGTCGAGCAACGAGGTCGATGATGAGCATCTTATAGTCTGAAGAAAGATTCGAGTTATGCTTCTTCACGGTCCTTTTGAAGGCTTTTATGTGATTTTTGGGCGTTCAGAATATTGCGCGGTCAAGCATTTCCGCCTTGAAGTCTTGCGTATGGCGTGAGAAACGAACGAAGACAGGCTTTCGTTACCGGCAGCTGAAATATCCTGTGGCTGTCTGCCTGAAAGCTGAAGCGGCCGAGACAGAGCTGGCCAGGACCATCTCCTCCTCGTCAGGTTCAGTCTCCTAGAACATGGCTCATACTTGCGAGTATCACGGAAACCTCCATTTCTCGAAAGCGGTGTCTGCATACATGGACTGTGTTGCTCCGGCGGTGGGGGTTTGTTTGAGGCTTGCTTAGCGCCAGCTGAATGCCATCCCTGGAAACACTGAGAACGTAAATTTCCATGTTGAGAGAGACGCCGGTAGTGACTCAAGCTGATCATGCGATTGGTCGAAATCCGCAGGCAGCTGGAACAGCTTCTTCTCTCAAGCTCTTTGATAGATATTTTGGATTGGGGGTCACTAAATCATGGTTTGTTTAGTCGTACGACGTTGTCTACTAAGTCGTGGTTTGTCAGTTGAAAGTGCTACCGATTGGCCAGGTCGATACCTGCTACAACGACTCCATCCATTCAATCAAGTACAAGAAAATCATACGTACACACTGTATTTCAAACAAATTCGATTGATGGCTTTTTGGCTTCATCATTGGGAATTTCACCAATATCATCCTTTCGAAATTGGGGGCGATCCGCCATGGACCCATTCCCGCCCGTTATTGATCGATGCCGTTTTCGGGTTCCCATCCAAGACATAGCAGAAGCGAGAGTTCCTAGAATTTTCAGCTTGGCGTCCAGATCAAGTGCGGGGAACCCCCAAAGAACTTGACCGACTCACCGTATGAGATGCAAGCACTTTTCCTCCCAAGGAAAACTCTGGGCATCTTCGGTGAAGCTGAATCTCTGGCTGGTCTAGACCCCTCGTTCTAACAGTATTAGGAACACTGCATTTGCCGGTGAAGGGAACGGCACGCGACGGCTGAAGTCGCTAGTTCAGCATGGCAATTCTAGGCGCTATGATCTTGATGCTTGGCCGAGACCTGTGTCTCGGCTGAGCAACAACCCTGGATGAATGCAACGAGACAGACCCTTAGGTCTCAAGCTTTCCCCTCAAGAGGATCGCTTGGTTGATGATTGCCACAATGCGATTGCGTGATTCGTTGATGTGCTGAGAAGATGGCTAGACGAGTGTGAGATTATTGGGATCGAGAATTCCTCATTTCATTGATCTACTTCTAATGACTACAGCCAACGTTCACTGAGTCCAGCATAAGCCCAATAAGTATCAAAAGGCCGTAAGAGGTTCAATCGAATATCAGTCCTTCTCGTCATGCGTTGAAGGTCTTCAACGATCATCACCAAACCTCATTATCGGTGATGACAGTATGTTTATGGTGCGCCGAAGCTGACGGACCTCTGCGTCAACCTCGCCCGGAGCATCCATCTCTCTCGACACTGGTAGCAACAACCGTGACAGGGCACGCAGGAACCCAAGTCCTCGATTCTGTCTATCTCGATAATGATATCATGTGCGAGAGCTGCATGTCGTTCAAGCTGACGAGGAGCCGATGTTGCTCAGACTCATCGTCCGTCGACCTTTGCAACTCCATGCATCGGAGTTCCATTGCATGTTCCGACACGTCCTGCCGTAGTTCGTCGATACGACGTATGGTCAATCGTAGAGATAGTCGTCGAGCCTGTCGATCATGCTGTGTGTGGCTTTGGCCGAGGCGTTGTGTCGCGCCCTTAAGTTCTTAAGGCTGCTAGAATGAGCCTTTGTGATGCACATAATTAGGTCATGCACACTCCTGGCTCGACATCATCGGGTTCGCGATAACAGTCGATGCTCTCAACATCGCCCACGATGGTAGCTGGTGATGGGGTGTTCGGCGTTCTCGGCCGAGCAATCTTCCGGACCTCGGAGGTCCCCCAGTGAGCAGCACGGCGGTATGGGATGACGTCGGGAGAGATCAACTAAAGTGCCGGGTCCCAGTTCATGGGGAACGGCTACGGTAGTTCCGTCCCTTTCGCTGATTTGAGATGAAGTAGCTTAATCAGTGACCAAGCTAGCAAGCGATCAGATTCAGCATCTAGAGAGCCGAAAGGTCAGTAATATGTACGATATAGTCGAGAGAGGTATTCTTACAGTTCCCAGATGCCATCGACTTTAGTGGCGCTTGCAAGAATGTCCACCAACTCATCATCCGACTCGGAGGGTGACTCTGGAGTGCACCCGTAGAGGTTGACTTTGATGGCAACGTCGCGGATAGAGACGACACGAGTAGATGGATCCAGGCCTTGGAACTCAACCACACGAAGAGAGTGGAACATGTCGCTTGGAATCTCCTTGTGGACTATGTAGATGGTAAGCAATGCGATCCCAAAGGAGAATGAGGAAACTTACAAACTGGCTCCTTCAAGAGGTCTGCCTCAAGTGAGATGACAGTGTCGTCCTTGAGTTTGGGTGCGCTCCATTCTCTCTCAAGTTTCGAGAGAAGCTGAGGGACGTTAGATGACGGACAATGAGATCAATGAGATTCATATCAGAAAACAGAACATACCAGTTGACATCCCTTGTCTGTCTGCGCAAGCTGTTCTCATTGTAAGCAATTGTCCGACAAAACTTTGGGGGAAAAGCTCGTGAAAATGAGCATTGCGGGGCAGAACGTACACCTTTGCCATCCTTAAAACGGGCCTCAACATAAGCGATGCCCTTCTTGGGCTTGGAGATGAAGATGTAGTCGTCAGTCCGACCAAAGGTTAATTGGGTCTCGCTCATCTTGAGTGTATCGAGCATGTCCCTTGCTCTCAATTGCTCTCGGAGATCGTCGTCGATGTCGGCGGGCAGTCTGTGGAGGAGAGAGGGGCATGGAGGGGTTCGTGAAATGGGGCAGAAAAGATTGGAAATTGCCGAAATTTTCGTGGTCGATTGGCGAATCCGGGAGGAGTGGAACGACCGGGGAAGTGGTTTCCCTCTTTTTTTTTTTTTTCTCCTTGCTTCCTCTTTTTCTCGATGTACTTGGTACCGGTTGTGGGCCGACAAAAGCCGTGGAGGCAGGTGCATCCAATGCAGGTCGGTTTGGAGGAAGGTGCAGTCCAATTGGATGGGGAAGGTAAGAGCTGATCCCAATTCCACAGCGTCGGGAAAGAGCGACTCGGGAGGGGATGCGGGACAGCGGTGGGCTGGAAGTCTGGAGTCTGGACGGGACTGGACTGGGGAAAAGGGAGGGCGGGAGCTGGGCAAATGGAGGGGAAGGGGCGGGAAGACGAGCGCTAATAACCACGGCGGCAGGGACGGGTCGTCTCGAGGAACCTTGGGAACGTCTCCAAATGTCGCCGGACGCAGTTTGTCACTTCAATTTAGGTACGGATGCCCGCTTACAGACCCAAATACAGGGAACCTCGAGACTGAGACTTTGACATGAGAGAAAAGTGACACTAGGAGAACCAATCCAGAACCGTCGATAACAAAGGCAATGGCCACCGCTCCCTTTCCCTCCATGAAGTTTGCTGAAGTTTCGGTTATAAAAAAGAACGGCGGCCGGCCAGAACAAGAACAAGCAAATAAATGAGATGGTTCTTCGACCGTCTTTGCATCAGAGCCACCCGCGCTGCACTCGCCCCCGGCCGGGCCGCATCTTGGCACTCGAGTGGCCCTGCAGACTGTTTCGCCCGAGTCTCAACTGAAGCAAGACGTTTTATTTCTTTTGCTGCCTGCTCTTTGCTCCCGTTTCTCATGTCGTTGTTTTCAACTTCAACAAACACCCTTCCGACGGAGTACCATCCACAGCATTTGTAGGTACATGCGCCAAATCCAGACATGTTTTCTGCAGAAGCCATATCTGGCCATGCGCAGATGGGCGCATCAGTTGTCATCGTCTGCGTCTTTGGGCGTCATGCCTCTCTGTACTCTGTACTGCAAACGGTGTTACTCAAGGCGCCCTGCAGACGCCAAGTCTCTGTAGCCACTGGCGCCCGATGATCTTGCTCTTTGTCGCCCACTGCAGATGACCACACTATCATTCAAAGAATCGAAGAACAGGTACAACACCGCGATGCACCGCCTTCCCAACAATCGGTATGAATGCACGATGTACGATGCACGAAGCTGGAACATGGTTGCAATGTCTGTGATGGGCACACTGCAAACATTACGTGTCAGTGCGCGGCTCGCCCAGATGGCACTTTCACCAGGAACGCATTGAAACCTCTGGAATTTTGAGGCGGAATTTTCCATCCATCTCAACTTTCGGTCGTCCGAGCACTTGGTAATTGCTGCCAAATACTCCGACCGTGGAACAGAGACAGCATGGGAAATTCCGCCAAACGACTTCCTCGTTGAGGCTGTGCTGTCTCACGGTGAAGCTTTTCGGCGTGGTCGCTCGACGTGCAGCTCGCCTGCAGCACCGGGCATCAAAACTCGCTAGACAGAGCGCCGCGTGGCTGTGTAAGCCCTGCAACATCACTTCATGAGCTCTGAATTATTCCCCCGCAAGAATGGAGGTAAGTATCTCTCTCGGACCAGCGGTGGTGAACAGAGTGGAAGGGCCGAAATACGCCGGGAGAGCGCCGGTCTACCTAGGTCCCGCACCACGGCAGTGGGGCCGATGATCGCCAATACTTTTAAGGGAGCAGCCGAGCAGTCGTCCGTCTTGGCCGTCAATAAGGTAATTGTCTTGCAGATATATACCTAGTAAAGACTGTGTATCTTGAAGCACCGCGTATCAAATCTAAGATAAAGTGGCTTGCAGGAAGGTAAGCTGTGCCGTAGGGTCTCCCATTCGTCATCTGCAATACGCCGTGGTGATCCGGCCGTAATATTGCGTACTCTCTTTCTCATTGAACAATTGGAACCATGGTCGGATAGCAAAAGGAAAGCTTTATAGGGCTGCCGGAACACTCCGTACTCTTGAGGGGCCCATTTGTGCATTTTGATGCAGAAGAATGCAGGCACAGCATGCGCACTTGCAACCTTCGATCCCTCGTGTGGCTGGAGCGCCGGTTCATGCCAGCCACCCCATTAAAACTGTGGCGCTGCTTATCTAATACCGCCAGAACCACAATCACCCGACGCATCATCACGTCACAGGTTCGGATGAAAGTGGAGACCTCCCTCTTGCCTGGAGCTCCCAGCACCTGTTTCAACCCACTACCTGACGATTTGGAGTCTCTCCAACACATCACCAATTTCTACCCAACGACTCGCGACTCAACAGCTCCATCAGTCGCATCCGAATCGGGGTGACCTGCCTCACGCAAGATGGAATCTTTGGTGTTTGAAGATAAACCGCCAGAGGCCATCAAACCGAGCGATCGTGACATTTTTGTCCAGCTCGGCTTGTCCCTGGTCCTTGGCATCACAGCATTCACGACCTTCTGCTTCTTGCGCCCACGATGGCCGACCCTGTACGCCGCGCGTAAGCGCAGACTGGACCCCAATATCGGGTTGCCCGCATTGCCGGATACCTTCTTTGGGTGGATTCCGGGACTTTACCGCGTCACTGAGGAGCAAGTCCTCGCCTCTGCTGGTCTCGATGCCTTTGTCGTAAGTGCGAAGCTACCACTCCTGACCGGGCATACTAATCTGACGGGAACAGTTCCTTGCCTTCTTCAAAATGGCTATCCGCATTCTGGCTATACTGGCCTTCTTCGCGTATACCGTGATGCTACCCATCAATTTCGTGCTCGGACCTGAGACTTTCCCTCCAACGAAACCAAAACCTAGTGGAACTGCTACGGCCTCTATCGCGACGGCGACTCGCGCTTTGGATTTTCATTCACACAACACAGACTCGATCTGGGCTGCTCCGGACGACGACGAGAGTTTTAACATGGCAAAGAGCTACATATGGGCATGGCTGGTTTTTGGCTACTTCTTCACGGGCTTGACCCTCTACGTCCTAAATAAGTCGACCTTTAGAGTCATTCATGTTCGTCAAGAGTACCTCGGCACACAGTCAACAATCACCGACAGAACATTCCGCCTTACTGGCATTCCTCGAAACCTACGCGACGAGGGGAAAATCAAGAAACTCATCGAAAAGCTAGAAATTGGCGAGGTGGAGCATGTTAATCTGTGCTGCGACTGGCGGGAGCTCGACTCGCTCATTGCTCAAAGAGCGCAGGCTTTGGCTCAGCTTGAAGAGACTTGGAGCGTGTATCTCGGAAAACAGGCGGCGCTTCCCAAGTCAGTCCAGCGCCTCCGCGATCCACAGGCCGAGCCTTCAGTCTTGGAGCCTCGAGAAGACGAAGTCGACGAGGAGGCCGGAGAGAATGGTGGATTACTAGGGCACGAAAATATCAACCCCGAACTCGTCGAGAGACCGCGCCCCAAAGTGAGACTATGGTATGGCTTGCTCAAACTTCAGAGTCGCAAGATAGACGCCCTTGACTACTACGAGGAGAAGCTGCGACGCCTCGATGACAGAATCCGCGAGGCGAGAAAGAAGAACTTCACCCCAGCCGATCTGGCCTTCGTCACGATGGACTCGATCGCCGCTTGTCAGATGGCAATCCAGGCCCGCATCGACCCTCGACCTGGACAGCTTCTTACGAAGCCTGCACCCGCCCCTTCTGATGTAATGTGGCCCAACACGTACGCACCTCGTGGGATTCGTCGTCTCCGTTCATGGATCATTACGATATTTGTCGCCGTTCTCTCCGTGCTGTGGTTGACAATCGTTGCGTCTATTGCTAGTCTGCTAAGCGTACGCAACTTCCAGACATGGTTTCCTGGCATTGTTGGATTTTTCGACCAATATCCAACACTACGTGCCTTGATCGAAACCGGCTTGCCAACGCTTCTCGTTTCGTTGTTGAACGTTGCCGTGCCATATCTCTACGAATACCTCTCGTACGAGCAAGGTATGATCTCCAAGGGTGACGTGGAGCTCTCCATCATTTCCAAAAACTTCTTCTTCACCTTCTTCAACATCTTTGTTGTCTTTGCCACTTCCAACGCAGCTTTCACCGTTGCCAACTTGGTTCGTCAGATCCAGGATATCTGGAAAAGTCCTGCTACTCTGACCCGACAAGTTGCCGGGCAGATCCAGGATCTCGGAATATTCTACACCAACTTCATCATGCTTCAAGGCATTGGCCTCTTCCCCTTCAGGCTGCTCCAAGTCGGCAGCGTCTTCCTCTACCCGATCTATCGAATGGGTGCCAAGACCCCCAGGGACTTTGCCGAAATCATGCAACCAACTGTGTTCAGCTACGGATTCTACCTACCGACGGCAATGCTCATCTTCATGCTGTGCCTGTTGTACAGCACATTGGGATTCGGCTGGCTCATTCTGACCGTTGGCCTCTTCTACTTCATCTTGGGTTACTTTACCTACAAGTACCAACTTCTCTATGCAATGGACCAGCCTCAGCATGCGACCGGCGGCGCATGGAGAATCATTAGTTACCGCGTCATTCTCGGTCTGTTGGTGTCGCAGGTGATACTTTCCAGTATCATGGCACTGTCGCTTGCCTTTGTCCAGTCCATTGCTGTCTTACCTCTGATTGCATTTACGGTCTGGTACAGCTTCTACTTTAAGCGTCGTTTCGAGCCGCTTACGCGATACATATCTCTGCGCAGCATCCGCATTGAGATTGACCCTGAGGATGCGGCTGTACTTGACGAAGACTTTGAGGGGCCGAGACCCTCGCAAGGTTTGCTCAGGCGCGGCAGCACCATTGATGAGGACAAAGAAAAGGGCTTGACCTTTGCGAATCCCAGCTTAACCTCTCGGTATGTTTATCTATCTTGGTTCATTTCGGTTCACTAACTCTTTGCAGTCTAGAAGAGCCGTGGATCTACCAGGATCCACCACCAGTTCACAATAACACGGACGACGACGAAGAGAGCGGCCCGGATACGGAGACACCGAATGCCCCCGAGAACACGGCCTCGGCCGCGTCGGACAGCTCAATGAGCCTGGGCGACACGCACATCTGGCGGCAGCAGGATGACAGCAACAATCGCTAGTGCGTAGGAGCTTCGCCTAGCTGTTCGCAGCTGCGTTTGTAGATATTCTCATGTGTGCATACGGGAACATTGCTTAATGATAGGGAGACGTTGGGTGGGTAGCGGGGGTAACAGCACTATACCACTGGAGTTTGGAGTGATTGAGTGATTGAGTGTTTTCATCAAGATAATGAGAATTCATGAACGATGCAGACAACGGATTCGGTGACAGGCTGATCCATGTGGTGATGATGTCGGAGTCTTAAGACGAACCTCCCCGATTTATAGGTCTTGCCAAGACACCGCGGGTTTATGCTATGATCAGTCAGGGTATACTTCTAGGAACCGCAAAATTCGTAATGACGCTGGTACACTTGATGGATCCTTGTGCTCCGATCAGACACCTTCGTAGACTTTCCGGGGGGCTATCATCGACCAGTAAGTCGACATCTTCTGTCTCGCGATGAGCGGAGACCAGTCGTTCCGGATCGTGAAAATGACAAGAAGGTCTGCATTCGCGGTCGGAGGTCGGGAGCAGTCGGCGGAGATGGAGGCCAGAATAGGTAGATTGATGGGTTCTGCTTGGCTGCATGTCAGATGGACTATCCCACGCCCGGTCTATTTGCGGAGAGTAAAAGTCCCGCGAGATCTCTGTGTGTATCTTTGATTGAATCTGACACCCAACGGCGACGACAACGGGTAGGCAGCCAAGATCTCACTGCTTGAGCTCGAGACCCGAGTGGCCGACCGACCGGCGCTGTTTCCCAAATGGCCCAAAGGGTAGATAATCGAAAAGCCAAGGCTCAAAATGCGTCACTCCGTCTACCTTACATTAGGATCTAGAGACGATCGCAGGAGGAAAGCTTTCCCTTAAAGGCTTGGCGGCTTTAGGGACGGGGGCTAGAGCGCTGGAAACGCCGACCACGAGGTGTGCCGGGGCTGATGGGGGCGCGGGAACCGTAGGCGCGAGCTCCGACTTTTTGAAATGGGGTCCACTCTTTTTTATCTTTTACCTCGTGAGCTCAAGGTACGCGATGGCGCTGGGTATGGTTTAACGGTTCGTTAATACCCGTTTGTTTACACCTCTATTTATCTGACTTGGAAGATTAGTAGCCGTACACATGAGTAAGGTCGGTGATCATGGGATAAGATCCACGATACCGGTTGCTAGTCTATTGGGCAGCAATCGTCAAAATGCAACCCACGTCAAAGATCAATCCCCCTTGGAACTGGTAGCATCCCGCGTCATCCACAACGCAGCACATATGTACCACGAGAAAGAGGCTCTTTTAGAATGAAACCTAAGCTTGCCCCTATTCCCACTCCCACCATTCCGGACTCATCTCGCACGTCTGCGTCCAGGGAGAAGCACCCCTTGGAGAATCGTAAGATGCTCTGTCATCGCGGGCTCCCACACCCCACCCTTGATAGGTGCACTGCAGACTGCAGTTTCCCCTTATCCACCTGCAGTCAGTTCTGGAACTGTTGGAGCCTCTGGAGCTGTTGGAGCCTCTTTTTGTATCACCACATGTTGATCTCTGCGACATCGGTGCATATGTCAGACTGCCACCCAGCTGCAGGTCTCGAACCGCTCAAGACACGCCCGCTGGGCCCTCTTATTAACCTCTTGGCTCGCCTCGTGGCCTTCCGTCGAAGGAGAGAAGAGTTAGGGGTACCTCCATGTGGGCATAATCCAGCTGTAGCAGCAATGCAGCATGGCTTCGGAACTTCCTAGTCGCCTATCAGTGGAATTGTGATACGCCCAAACACCGAGGTGACTTGGGCTTCTCGCTGATAACGCCGCGGGGCCAAGGCTGTGGTGAGTAAGGTATCGAGAAGTGAGTTCTTGCCCGTGGGCACCCCACTTGGGCCCGGCGGGAATAAGCACAATCTTGCAAGCGTAATCAAATGCATGCACTAAGAGTCTTGAGATCCTTGGATTTCGAGAAAACCTTTTTGTGATGGTACCCACTTGCTGAAGTCCTTGTTTGGTTGCTACATTGAAGGTATCGTGCTTCGAAACCTCACCGGCGTCGTTCATGGTGGCTGAAGAGGAGCATCCCTAGCTGAAGTATGTACCTTGCCTGATTACCCTTCACGAGACTCCAATCTTCAAGACTTCAGAGGCACACAGAAAGAAATTCAAAGAAGGAAGGTGTGTGTTTTGTGGCAAGCTGATCAACTATTGAGATCAAGAATCTCTCAACGGCAAGTTCCATGGCAACGAAATCTCGGGAAGCCATCTGCGCGACTGACTGTGTGTCCGGCCGGAGGACCCACTTTCAAGCCCGCCGGGTATCCACACGGTCCGTGCATCCCGGACGAAAGGCGCCCAGCTCGGCTCTGGAATCGTAAATTCGCAAGGTGCTTCGGTAAAAACCAACGGTCAACCGATGCAAATACCTGTATCCCAGGCTTCGAACGCCGGTGGTTCTTGATGTCTGAATACCAGCGAGGAAGGATGAGTGAAGCTATCTGAGGCTCGGACAGAGACAGATCGTGAGCAGGCCTCTCGCGGAAGGCAGTAGAGAAGAGAATCTCTTCACAGAAAGAAGTAAGTCAAACCCCCCACTTCCCGGCACCCCCCTGTTTCTGGCACCCACAAAAACGCGAAAATCCACCACAACGCAATGCCCACCCCCAACCTCCTTTTATCACAACATTTTCAATTCGAGTCCAAATGGGCTCATTTTTTGCACATACCTTCTTCTATATCTAATGCCTCAATATACCGAAGATCAGCTTCGTCAGGCTCTCGAGGACATCTCAAACGGCAAGAGTCAAAAGAGAGCCTCATTGGAGTATGGGATACCACGATCAACCCTCCAACTACGTCTCCAAGGTGGTCAGACTAGGAAAGTGGCTTTTGCTGACTGGCAGAGGCTGTCTCCTGACCAGAGAGTAAGCTGGCACAATGGGTTCGCATTCAGGCTTTCTGGGCCTCGCACCAACGCACCAACAGGTGAAGGAATTCGCAGAGCGAGTTCTGGCTGCTGCTGGGGATACCAATACCAAACCATTAGGAAAAGGCTGGATCTATGCCTTCGTGAGAAGGAACCCTATCATTAAGGTTCAGAGAAGTCGTTCCATCGATTCTAGACGCGTTAATGGGGCATCTACTGAGGTCATTAGGAACTGGTTTAAGTTCCTTGCATCCCTGAGATCAAGGACATCAAACCAGCCAACAGATATAATATGGATGAGACTGGCATCCTCGAGGGTCAGGAGCTAATGGGTTAGTGCTGGGCATGGCTGAGACGACGTCTGTTCGCAAGAAACAACCTGGGTCGAGGGCATGGGTCTCTATCATTGAGTGTATCTCAGCCTTGGGTAGGGCACTTCGTCCTCTTATCATTTTCAAGGGAAGACGGTCCAACAACAGTGGTTTCCATTACATCTGGTTCCATACGATGGGTGGGAGTTTACAGCAACAGATAATGGCTGGACTACAGACTTAACTGCCATTGAATGGTTAGAGAAGGTGTTTATCCCACAGACTATGCCCGAGGCTGAGGGCGAGGCTCGACTGTTGATTGTGGATGGGCATGGGAGTCATACGACGACAGACTTCATGTGGAATTGCTATATTAACAATATCCATTTACTGTTCTTACCACCACACTCCTCTCATGTCCTCCAGCCACTTGACCAGTCTGTCTTCAGCCCTGTTAAGTCAGCCTATCGGAAGGAGCTCGGTTACTTGTCTCAATGGAACGACTCTACCATTATAGGTAAAAGGAACTTCCTGGACTGTTACCAGAAGGCTCGACTTGCTGGTCTATCAGTCTCGAACATCAGAAGTGGTTGGAAGTGGACTGGTCTACACCCTGTAGCGATGGTTAAGCCCTGATGAACCCTATGGTATTACCTGAGCCTTCTGCTGCCCACCACACCCAAACCAACCAGTCGGGGCAAAAAGCGATGCCATAATGGTCAACAAACTACCCTGTTGAGCCATGGGATTCTGCTTCCTCTGCAGTGGTCTGGTCGACACCCAGGAAGCTGGCAGAGCTCAGCGGTCAACTGCACTTATACACCCAACTCGACAATGATACCAGCACTCAACGGCTGCTGTTCAGGAAGGTGAAAAAAGGCTTCACAGAGCAGGCCTGGCAACTGGCAGCTGCCCAGCAGCAGCTGGCTCACCTGAGGGCTCAAGTTACCAACGCTGCAGTTAGGAAGAGGAAGACTGTTCAGATCGATCCCAACACGAAGTTTGCGAACATCAGGGATATCCATCGGGCTCAAATCGAAGCGGGTGAAAAGGAGGTTATTACGGCTGAATCCAGCGACTCTGAATGCCCTAGTGAGGCTGGCAGTTGTATTGTAGTGGGTGTGGTTGAGGATCAATAGTTAATAGTAATGAGGAGGTTGGGTTGTGATCCCATCGTTTTTGTGGGTGCCAGAAACAGGGGGGTGCCAGGAAGTGGGGGGTTTGACTTATCAACAATTTTGAGGCTCAATCGTCGACAAGTCCTCGGCTATGGTGTAAAAACCAGAAATGAAAAATTTGGTCCAGATTGCCTCAAGTTTGATTTAGTATGACGACACCCCGAGCTCGTCCCGAGATTTCTCCCCCCTGTTCCTCAGCCCTGGGAAGACCACACACAATCGCGGACGGCGGACCGGGACTGCCCCTGTCATCTCGAGGCCAAGATGCTCTAGTGCCGCCCAAAAGTCATTCCCTCTTATTCCCAGACCCGTCCCACTTTTGCACTTTTGCGTCACCGGGCAGAGCCGCGAAGAAGTGTGTACCTTTCAAAAGAACGAGAAGCGCGTCAAAAAATCAACACCCAAATTCTTCATTTTGGCTTACTGAAATCTCAAAAATGAAATGGCATCCATTCCGTTTTCAGTGTCCTCAAATCCGAGGATGCCTTCAAGATACAACCATGAGGGATCCAGGCAGGGTTGTGATGACGATTTGCTCAATCCATTCTCTTCCCGCTGGGCGGGTACCTCGAAAGCTCGAATGAAGCTTTTTTCAAACACGGCCTGTCGACCAGACCAGACCAACATTCTCGCTCTAGTCCAATCCTGGGATAGCCTCAAAATCTGATTCAGTCTTTTTGAAGGTGAAAGGTCAGAGAAGCCCCCTGCACGCGCGCCCAGAACCAGTACCGCCCTCCGTAGAGCAAAGCCAAAAAAGCAACAGTCGGCGCTCGTGTCAAACGCGCCGCCGACATTTTTCTGAGGCTCTATTCGTGCTGGCCACACGAATTGTTACTGCACCCACCTTAAACCCGAATTCTTGGCTCTCGCCTCCCCGTGATGGCCGTCCATCTGCGAGTTTACCTTCTTCGATCAGAGCCGCCAAACCCAAAGCTGCAGGGAGCTTGCCATTGCATTTGCTAGGGCGGCGCGAACGGGCAGCACGTTATCTCGTACCTCTCACATGTTTCTTTTCTTTAGGCAGCTTGGAATGTCACCCCTCCGTTCTCGCAGGTTTCGCTGATGGCCACACGCCCCCTTCGCCTTTCCGCGGTGGGGAACATCCCCATCAAGAATGGAATGGCGGAAAGAAAATCACAGAAAGTGGTCCACGAAAACTTGACGCGTGTGTACTCCGTACTCATCACCAAACACAATGATCCTCACATGAACGACTCACGGACCATGCTGTTATCGCTGCGTCTAGACTCGACTCTACTTGCAAATTTTGAGAGAAAACAAGGGGGTGGGAGGGAGAACAATGGAACACGACGATAAACCGGGTTGGGCGATTCGGACGGGAAAAGCGGGTCTCCGTCCATCCAGATAAGTGGGGCGCCACCCCGAATGCCGCCGCCGAAGTATCCCATTCCCAACCCATAGCCCGAATTGCGACCGGTTCCCTTACTCTTAGGTTGTTTACCCATTCAATGGAGTGCAGGGGAGGGGGGCGTGCGTATCTTTCCTGATGCAAGGCACCTTGTCCATCTCACACCAACAGTGACTCAGTTCCCTTCGTGTGTGGTTCTTCTTCCCAAGATGAGGCCGAGTATAAAGTCAGGGTGATGCCCCCCCCTTTCATCCGAGGATACCCTACTACTCTTTCATTATCGTGTGTTCATCCCGGGCCATACCCCCTAGCCCTCTACTCTTCAGACTTCCCTCCCGAGATCCCCTGAAGACAACCAAAGCAAACACAACCAAACCGCAAAGATGGATCAACCATCACGAACATCATCTCACACCCTGCCGCCAGGCTCCTCCTCAGACTCAGACGGCGCCGCACCAGCACCTCAATACGCCCCGGTATCCTCCCACACCCGCACACCATCAGGCAACGCCCGCCCGAACCGCCGCTCCTCCATCGCCTCAAACGTCCTCCACCCCGTAAAGACAAAGGAGGAAATCGACCCGGAGCTGGACGTCAACCTCCCCTACCGCACCCTCTCCCCCAACGCAAACCTCGACGAGTACCGCGTAGAAACCCACAATGGCGAGATCCCCGCCGTCACCGACGCCTCCTCGGCTCCAGCAGGTCGGGGAGACTACAAGCTCGTCACCTTCGTCCCCAACGACCCCCAGAACCCAAAGAACTGGAGCAAAGCATACAAGTGGTACTGCACAATGGTCGTCGCCCTAACCTGCTTCGTCGTCGCCTTCTGCTCCTCGGTCATCACGGCAGACATCGAGGGCGTCGCCGCAGAGTTCCACGTCTCAGAGGAAGCCGCCCTCGTCTCCATCACCGTCTTCGTCATCGGCTTCGGCATCGGTCCCATGGCCTTCGCGCCCCTTTCCGAAATCTACGGCCGCCAGGTGATTTACGCATCCACCCTCCTCCTCGCCGTCATCTTCATCATCCCCTGCGCCGTCGCCAAGAACCTGGCTACCTTACTCGTGTGCCGCGCCATCGACGGCATCGCCTTCTCCGCGCCCATGACCTTGGTGGGCGGCACCCTTGCAGACCTCTGGCGCAACGAGGAGCGCGGCGTCCCGATGGCAGCCTTCTCCGCCGCGCCCTTCATCGGCCCCGCCATCGGTCCCCTTGTAGGCGGCTTCCTCTCCGACGCGGCAGGCTGGCGCTGGCTGTACTGGATCCAGCTCATCATGGCCTTCGTCGTCTGGGTCCTCATCTCCTTCACCGTGCCCGAGACCTACGCACCCACGATCCTCGCCCGCCGCGCCGCCAAAATGCGCAAGGAGACCGGCGACGCGACTCACGTAACGGAGCAGGACATTGACATGCGTCCCTTCAGCGAGCGCCTGGGAATCTTCCTGATCCGACCCTTCCAGCTGCTCTTTGGCGAGCTCATCGTCTTCCTCATCTCCATCTACATGTCCGTCCTTTATGGCCTGCTGTACATGTTCTTCGTCGCCTTCCCCATCATCTACCAGAAGCGCAAGGGCTACTCCGCCTCCTCCACGGGTCTCATGTTCATCCCCCTCGCCGTCGGCGTTCTTCTCTCTGCGGCCTGCTCCCCCTGGGTGAACAAGCACTACCTCACCCTGGTTGCGAAGCACAACGGCCACCCACCCGCCGAGGCCCGCCTCATCCCCATGATGCTCAGCTGCTGGTTCATCCCCATCGGCCTCTTCATCTTCGCCTGGACCTCCTACGCAGACCTCCACTGGGCCGGCCCCGCCTTCGGTGGCTTCCCCGTCGGCTTTGGCTTCATCTTCTTGTACAACTCGGCAAACAACTACCTCGTCGACTCATACCAGCACCAGGCCGCCTCCGCCCTCGCCGCAAAGACTTGCATCCGCTCCTTCTGGGGTGCCGCCGTCGTCCTCTTCACCGAGCAAATGTACGACCGCCTTGGCGACCAGTGGGCCTCCTCCCTCCTGGCCTTCCTCGGCCTCGCGTGCTGTGCGATTCCCTTCCTCTTCTGGGTCTACGGAGCCCGTATCCGTGCTAGAAGCAAGTACGCCTACTCTGGCGATGACGAGGAGACATCGGGATCCGATGAGGAGAAGGCCAAGCCGCCAAAGAATGCTCTGGCTCCTACCCGCACCTTTGAGCCCGCGTAAGCGATTCGCATATTCGATATGTATACATCTCGATACATAACAAAACACTCAGAGAGTTGCTGTATCTCAGCGACTTGTTCTTGGCGCCTTGGCTATCGGCCCTGGATTCGATGGTAATCTTTGTTTATTCGGCGTAAAGAGGAGGCTGGCGTTGGATAGTGGAATCCAGGAGCGAAAGGCATTTAGACTATAGACGCATATAAATAGCAACGGCCGGCGCCGTTCATAATCCTAAATAAAATTGACATTAAAACAGTCGGGCTCCAGTGCATGCACATGTGGATAATGCAACAATTTGGACACATCAATCCTTTCTGCGACAAACTTTCATCTGCATGAGAGGAGCGATGCGGCAGTGGATGTAGGGAATCGTCTATTCGTAAGTCGTAATCTGTAGCCATCTATTTGCTCAAGAGTTGAAGAGAAGGGAATTCACCAATCTACAGGTCTTTGTTTCATACCAACCAGCCGACTGCAGGCCTCCCATAACCTCTCAGACAATACGCACCGGAAGGGACTCTCTGCGAGACATCACAAACTCTTCCTTGACCAGAGAGTTGTCGCACTTGCGTCCCAGCATAAAGTCCTCGAGGTTGCGGAATGTGCACTCGGAAATCTCCTGCAACGCTTCTTCGGTGAAGAAACCCTGGTGGCCGCAGATGAGGACGTTGGGGAAGGTCATCAAACGGGTCAGCAAGTCGTCGTCGATAATGTGACCAGAGTGGTCATTGTAGAAGAGATCCCCCTCGCCTTCGTACACATCCAGGGCCAGCCCGCCAAGATGCTTAGTCTTGAGGGCGTGGACGACAGATTTGGTATCGACGAGACCACCACGAGATGTGTTGATGAGCATGGCGCCAGGCTTCATCTGTTTCAGCGTCTTTTCGTTGATGATATGCTTCGTCTTTTCCATGAGAGGGCAGTGCAAGCTGATGAAGTCGCACTTGGGGAGAAGCTCCTCCAGAGGCAGGTACTCGCCGAGCTCCTTGAAGGCGTCCGACTCGTAGGGGTCAAAGGCGTACAGTGTGCAGCCGAAGCCCTTCATGATACGGGCCATGGAAACGCCAATCCTTCCGGTGCCAATGATGCCCACCGTCTTGCCATGTACAGTCTTGCCGAGAAGGCCATCGAGGTTAAAGTTGCCCTCTCGGGTTCGGTTGTAAGCTCGGTGGGTGCGTCGGTTGAGGGATTGAAGCAGGGCGACGGCGAACTCGGCTACCGCCTCGGGGGAGTAGGAAGGGACATTGGCAACGAAGATGCCCAACTTCTCGGCGGTCTTAAGGTCGACATTGTTGAAGCCTGCGCAGCGAAGGAGGATGGCTCTGCAGCCGGCCTTGTGGAGCTCCTCAACGACGTCGGCGGTAAGGGAGTCGTTTACGAAGACGCAGACGGCATCGACATCTTTGACGAGCGAGACGGTCTCGGTGGAGAGGGAGAAGTCGTGGTAAATGATGCCAAAGTCAGTGTTGTCGTCGACGAGCTTCTCGTTGTGCTTCTTGAACTCTTCCTTCCTGACTTCGTGGGCGGCATTGATGTATTTCTTGTCGTACGCTTTGGCGCTGAAGACGGCGAGCTTCATTGTGGCGGTTGGACGCAATTGAGGGGTAGAGACTGATGCCGTGGAGAGACAGTAGCTGGCTGAGTAGGTATTGTCGTCTGGGGATGATCTACGAAAGGGGTACAGAAGAGAACAAGAGGTTGATTGAAACTGGTGGTGGGAATTGAGGGGATTTTGTATGAAGATGAGAGAGCGTAGAGACAGAGGAGAAGAAGGAGGAGGGTCGGGAACGAAGCCAAGAGAAGGCGCGCGTCAGCTCCCTCCTGCTCCTTCTTGGCTGCCCGCAGATTGGCCATGCCTCCTTCCTCGTTTCTTCATTCTCGTTCCTCCCTCCTGCCTCACCTTACCTTACCTTACCTATGGAGGTACCTATCAAAAGGTACATCTTGCCTCGTGCCGCATTGGGAGCAGCAAGTGCAGTGTCCGCGTTCTTTCCTCCTCCATGCCAGTACTGTTGTCAAAGCCTGCGTCAGCATCTTTCTGCAGTTGCCCAATCCGGCGCTCAACATCAACTTCCAGCTGAACTCTGTCGGATGACGTGGATGAACCCCCAACTGCAGCCGCTGCTCTTTTTTTAAGCTTGACTGCGTGGTGAATGCCATTCGCCTGCGCCCAGAGCTACCCCGCCATTGATGGATGCTTTTCTGTCAGGTCGGGAGCTCTGGGCAGCTCGCTAACCGAAAGCAGAATTGAAACCCCACTGGGTCGGGTGCTGTCAGAAGAGCTGTCAGGCGCCCTGCCCTGGATTTTCAGGGGAGCCCCAGTAATTCTTCACTCACATCTGACCGTTTTCATCGACATCACAAGCTTCACGGTTGAGGACCCGAGATAATACGAGCTTGAGAAATTCAATTTCATCTTCACTTTGAGTTTTGGAAAATCCATCATACAAAGAATCGGTCTCTTCACTCTAGGTATTTTACCGGGCTGGTTCTTCAACTGCATGAGCGAACCCTCTCCACAGACGGGCTTGAGTTGGTGAATGAGTCAGCAGCACGCAAGTGAGTGCAGGTTGGACAGGCGCACAAAGCTGCCGCCACAATATAATCATTGAATCAGAAAGTCGCCAGAAAAATGCTCTCCATGGCAATTTCGACACATGGATTACTCGTTGATCGAAATATTTCCAGCAAAAAGCAAAAGAATGATCAGTGGGAGGCTTGAACTCCCGGCCTTGGCATTACACAACATTTCAGGTGAAATATTAGTACCACGCTCTAACCAACTGAGCTAACCGACCAGTTGTTGAAAATTCCGAGGGCTGGCTCATACTTGAAGGTTTAGTTGGCTCGGTTCTTTGCTTCTTCTTCCTCCATCTCGGTCTTGCCGTGCCTGCTATCTCTTTTCGTCTTGTCCAGAGTCTTTCTGATGAAGGCAGCTTTGGATAGGAGCAATCAGGCGTTTGAATTAGGAGATATTGCTCTTTCTGGCACTCTGACGTCGTTGGCAACTGCTTTTCTGCGTTCCTCCAACCTACACGCCTAGCACTCACCTGCCGTTGTCTCTTCACCTTCTCACTGCAGCTGACAAGATGGGAACTGCAATGACTTCTCAGTCATTTGCTGGCAAGAAGCATCGGGTGCATACAAGTCTGGCCTTGCCCACAAGCTTGCATGATCTCAAGTCCCCGTTCCTGTGAGAACCCATTTCTTGACCACAACATCGTCTTCAATTCATCTGACAACCCACAGCATCGACATCACCCACGTCACCACTCGCATCACCAACACTGCCAGGGATTTCTATCATCGTCCGAGGCACGCACTGAACTTTCATCCCGGTCTCCACTCCATCATTCTCTTTAGGTATCCTTTCTTCGACGACTTTCGAGTCCTCAGATCCGTGGCTTGACTCCGTCATGACGACCCAGCCCGGCCAGCGTCAGCTGTTGTACAGCCATGGCCATGGCTACCATGCGGTGCAACAGCTGCCAGCTTCTCAAAGGCTTCCAATCGAGATATTGCTTGATATCTACTCGCTATTGGATCCATACGACTTCAATTCCTCACGGCACACCTGCCGCTCCTGGTTGGTAGCCGGCATGAATGAGGCTATTCTTGACTGCATGTTGTCGAGGGGCGGATGGGCTTCGAGCATCAATAGCATCCTCGGCTTTCAAGCTTCCAGCAACGCGGACAAGCCGGTGTCAAGTCGAGCGTCTGTCATGTCCAAATGGCTCGCGAGAGAATGCACTCTCGGCCCGCGTCACAACGGGAGCGAGCCTGCCTTTGTCGAAATCGGCCAGACGCACTTCATCGGCGGTTCTCCGACATCTACCAGCGACAAACGAAACATTGTCTACACCGCAAGTATGTGCGGTCGATACTTGATGGTCACCCACGGATGCACCATCCTGGTCTATGAGCTGCATCACCAGTGCGAAGAGAGCTTCTCGCGTCCATGGTCCATGTCTTCTTAGAAGGAGCTCTCGAAGTATCGCAAGGGTCGCAAGGGTCAACTTCGACTTATCACTACCATTACCTGCGGATCTCCTGTACTTGCCTGCGCCATGGACACGACGTGGGCACGCAACCATGTTGCTGTGCTCGTCCGAGGCCGTCTTGGCCTTGTCTTCGAAATCCAAGGGTTACCCGTATTGCCCATCAAGTACTCAACCCAAAACAAGATGTGTAACTGTGGGACACAGCAAGTATCGCACTCCCTGCCTTTGCAGGCAAAACTACAATCTACCCACTACAACGTGGGCACGGCCGACTGTCCTCCTCGCTCCGTCGCCATTTGCCCTCATCGTTCTTACGTCGCCTTTGGTAGCTCTTCGGCAATCGAGATACATAACAGAAGTGCAAAGCAAAATGTCCGCCGCTTTGCCTTATCCACACCCAGCGACTACATCTATTTTCTTCCTCCGGGTGACGCAAACGACCCAAGACGCAAACTTCGCCTGATCAGCTCCGCGTCAATCTCAGACTGCCACGCCGGCTCGCTGCAAGACGTATTGGGTGGTCTTGGCCTCAATGAAATCGACTTTTCCCCCCAAGTCCCGGTTATCATCTCACGACTTGAGACGTCTGAACTAGAGGAAGACGCTTCGAACGTCTATACCATCATGGAGCAGCAGTTGTCCGCCTCCCTCGGTCCCTTTGCCAACCAACGATGTCAGTGGACAAGGACGGAAAGAGTCCTCCCAAGGCCTAGATTATCCACTGCCGACAACTATCGAGCCGTGCCCTTGAGCGACGGGTCTCACATCCTCCTTACAGACCCCAAGACTAGGTACCTGAGCCTGGTTTGCGATGATCCCAAATGGTCGAGGGCCGGCATTGTGACCAAGGTGAAGTTTTGTCCACCAGCGGCAGCATGCGAAAGTGCGCCACTCATGTACGCCGTTGGGAGGGACTTGGTACATGGTGTGAGAATTGCTGCCGTTTTCCCGACGACACGGTGGACGGAAGGAGAAGGGTTCCAACCAGGGGAGCAGATTCTTGCTTTCTACACCATCCCACCAGATATGTTCCGAGATCTCTCAAGCACTAACAGCCTCCTGAGTTTGGTCGACAGCCAAGGGGAACATCAATGGGCTCATTGGTGGCCGACATTGCAGCATTCAGTTCAACAATTTCTCAAAGCCAAGAACGGCGGTTTGAGCAGCAAGGACAAGCGGAACCCAAGGCCAAAGTATCCAGTTGATGTCTATGGTCAAGTCGTTGCCGTTTGCTCCGGCATCGTCGACCTTTCGATGGGATCAGGCCCCAATATGATGATCTGGGCATTCGGAAGAGAGGGTTTGGCTCGTTGCTGGGCATTGAACACTGGGAATACCAGGCTCGTGCGAAGGCATGCGATCTTGGGTGACGGAAGCATGCGAAAGGTGGACGGCGATGGGGATTTGACAATGTTGTAGGCGGGCTAGGATTGGTCGCTGACGATGAACCATTAGGCGGCACAGGACAAACGCTTGCATCCTTGTGGGTGATACTGATGCATCTTCAGTGGCGAGGATGGAAAATGTCATCTTTGGAGTTGTGCAATAGCGGAACTGCACACTGGGCTTTGCTGGTTTCTAGCAATACTGGCCGATAGCGAATGATGCACGATTACAGGAAATAGAAAAGCATTACTTATAGAAATGATTAGATTCTCAAAGCCTGAGATGTAAGATTTCGCTTCATTCGTCTTCTATTCATTGATCTTTCTAGCGTCTATAGATGCCATGTATCGTGTAATCTTTCTGTGGCCCGTTGACAGTATACTTGATATTCCACTCCTCGAGGTTGACAGCCTTGAAGGCGAAGTCGTACTTTACGTCATAATAATCGTCAATGCAGAGGTGCCCAGCCTTTGCCTGCCAGGGATTCTTCTGATCATCTTGCGGCGGTCCTTCGAACTCGATCTCGTGGAAGAGGTAATCTGCCCGCTTCGGCTCGTTGACTTTTGCGAACCAGACGCTGATTATGTCTTTCTTTTCGTCGTAGCGCCAGACGTAGCGGCGGGTCGCGCGGAAGACGAGGCCGTTTGAGGCGCGGAATTCGCCGTCTTCGATGTAGAGGTATTCTGTCGCCAGGGCGCCGTCGTCGTTGGCGTCTGGGGTTTCATCCGCGGAGGCGGGTCCGGAGGCGCATTTCAGGCCGTCGGCGGTCTTGTTGCGGAGGAGGAATTGTGCTGTCCCGCTGAAGTGGCCGCTTGGGTGGCTCGGTAATCTGCTCGTGAGATCGCGGTCGAGCTTCCATGTTCCTAGTAAGCTGCGGAAGACGGCGCGGGGCACGAAGCGGGATGTTGTCAGGCCTGCGATTGCTGCGGCGTTTGTTTGTGCTAGAGAGTTCTCGGCCTCGGATTTGGCGGATTCGGAGGCGAGCGGGGAGAGGTAGCGGGCTGGGGTGAGTATGTCCATTGGTTTGTTGTTGTGAGGGAGGGCCGGGGTTAGGGGTGCCGCGGGCGGGGAGATTGGTATGGAGAGGGCGAGGGAGAATTGTTGCATTAGGTAGGCGTAGTCGCCCATTGGGAACTGGGAGGCGCGGGGGTCGTCGCGGAGGGAGACGGTGCGCCAGTCTGAGGCGTCGTCTAGGAGTGCTTCGGTGAGGGCCGGCGGGCGTGTGGAAGGGGATGACGCCCAGAGGGCGGAGAGGAAGCGGGCTTGCATTTCCATCACGCCCCAGTAGGGGGACCGGTAGAAGCCTACGAAGCCTAGGGTCGGGAGGTCTTTGACGTGGGTTCCGTGGAAGGCGAGGGCGAGGGGGAGAGAGGGGTGAGAGGGGGAGTGATTTAGGGTTGTGAGAACGGAGGAGGGGAGGAAGGAGAGGCAGGGGGAGGGATCGAAGCCCGTTGCGAGGATGACGGCTGCGACGTTCTCGATTTCTGAAGTGGCGGCGGCGGAGGAGGAGGAGGAAGGGTTCGTGATCTTTGCGGTTGTGCCGGTGACGGAGTCGAGTTTGCCGGTTGTGATGTTGATGAGGCCGGCGCGGACGAATTCCATGTAGTTCTCCGAGACAGCGAGGTAAGCTGGGTCCGAGTGGTGTTTGGACGTTACGGCGACGGAGGGGGAGAAGCCGGATTGGTCTTGGCCTAGGGAGGTTGTGTAAATGCCGTGGGTTAAGCGTGCGGCGTCGGGGGTGATGTGGCCTTGGCTGTTCTCCAGGGGGTGTGGGCGGTTGCTGAGGTTGTAGGATGGGAAGTCTAGGGGTAGGAAGGGGGCTGCTTTCGCGCCGGGCTTGAGATTTGTCTTAGCAAGTCGAGTCTCTCCATGTCTGGAAGATGGAGCATACCTTTGGCGTGGTGTGGAGGGGAAATACCCACGTTGGACGCTGAGTGAGATGCTCGACCGTGAGCTTCTCCGCGTTCGGCACGGGGCTCGGGTCCGGTGCGTTGACGGCGCAGGATATGTGCGTGGCGATGGTCCCCGCGATCTCGACGCCAGACATCTGTCCTCCTACGACCAGAATCTTGCCGCCGTTCTTCACGCCATCGGGGAACAAGGTCTGAAGATCGCGGTACTTGCTGCTGTGCACCACGGGGATCTCCGTACCGGCACCGCCAGAGACGACGTCTGGCACAATGGGCTTGCCAAAGAAGCCAGAGGACACAAGCAGGTAATCGAACACGCTCGTCTCTCTCCCGCCGGCCTCGCTCTCGACTGTGACAGTCCATGAGCCATCTTTGGAGGAGAGCTCTGTATCGACGACGCGATGGCCAAGCTTCAAGGTTGCTGCAGCGGCAGCATCAGTGCCTTTGAGGTAGCGCTCGATGTAGCGTTCCAGGTAGCGGCCGACCATCCAGGCGCGCGGGAAGTCGGGATCCTCAGGGGCCCAGGCGAGATCGCTGAACTGCACAGTGTGTTTGCTCTGGTTTGCGAGCATGAGAGGGTGGACGAGGCCGTCAACATCGTCGCGGCGCGTGGGCCACAGGCCGCCGATGCGTCGTTGGGCGTCGAAGATTGTCACGTCAAAGGCGCCCTTTGGTGCGTTGTGGAGGAAAGTCTTTGCGGCGACGAGGCCGGAGGGTCCGGCGCCTTGAGACTATGGTGTTATTAAAGACTCAGACATTAGAGAGAAGGTGGTCCTTACCGACGATGCATACACGTTTGGCCATGGTGATGGGTCTCAACGCAGGGGATGGTGGGGTGTTTGAGAGTGAATTGCCCCTCACTCAGAGAACTTCAGGATGAATTGGGGGAAGGGTATCGTATATAGCCTTCCTGGAAGAAGAGAACATGTGGAGCTGAGCACTGCAACCTCTCATCGCCTGAGAGATGAAGTTCTCACGTCAGAAGCCACCGCCGAAAGCGCCATTGTCGCGGTCGGGGATTAGCGGCATCGGTGGGGCTTGTCGCCGATTGACGCCGGCGCTATCCGCGATGACTCAGCTGGGTTGGTCCTGTTGAGTGCCAGCCGGCGTGACATTTTGCCGGCTGGCAACTCCCGTCCGTTCCACTGTCTTCCCACGCCTCCGTCGTCAGCATCTCTCAACTCTGTTCCTCCATCCTCTGCCACTGCATCATCTACAGCTTGCGGTTTGGGCATTCCTCTTGGTTGCACACTAATATTTCACGAAGAGGATCGGCTGCTTCAATGGACACATAACGCTGCAACACGTTCGCCATCTATGCAATACAGTTGAGGCACGAAACGTCCGCAGTTGACAAGCAACATCGTGTGGGCATGCATCGTCAGCTCCAGCACCGCCTGAATGCCAGCCGTGCTGGAAGCCTTCATGTCTCGATCCAGGCAGATTGGATTCGACCAATGTCACTCGTCAAGCGAGTCCAGGACATCGGGCGTGGAAGTCCAGCTATCGGCAAGCTCCCGAAGTCTGAAGAGAACCATTCAGCCAATGGGCTCTGAGGCAAGCTCCCGCCCCGATAGCTTGGAACATGAAAGCAGAGACTCCTTGAGACGGCTGATGGTTGGAGCGGCCCAACGACGGCCAGTCGGCTTGCGACAGAGAATTATTGACGGCTCTCAGCCATGTCCCGAGCTACGGGCCCTCCTTACCGCCAGCCTGGCCCCGGGCGCGGATTGCCAAGCCAGGGCGTCGGGACCCGTTACGGCCGGTTCGGGACCAGACGCCGCACCGACATGGATATCTCTTCGGCTTCGTGCAGTCAGTGGGCCTACCTGCGTTTATTCAGAGCTTCAGATGGCACCAAATACCTAGCCTCTGTCCACTCACCTTCGGATGAATATTCAGCACCGACTAATCCTCGATCCGCCCAACGGTCCATCATGCTTACCAGCATCCTCTGCCGGGAACCAAAGTATTGCAGCATGCCAAGCCGGGACAAGACCTACCATCCCGGGGATGTTCAACGGCGCAACTGCGGCCAGCATCTATGGGTCCATCTGTTGACGAACCCCAAAGCAACGTCGTTTTTCGAAGCAGCAACATGTTTGAATCATGCCCGTGGTCGCACGTCAGTCCATTGTAGTCATGGACCTGCCTATTCTAATTATCAAAGACTTATCTGCGGGGCGGCAGTCTGCAGTATATCTCAGTCGCACAGCAAGACCAGCCCAGCCGAGCAGGCTGCATAATTGGCCGGCCATCCAACTTCGCCATACGGTGTTTCCTGTGCCACTCTGCGGTGTTCGTGCGACTACTGCACAGATTTCGAGCAACGGCGTCACCCTTGTCCTCACGTGGGTGTATTTCAAATACGTGCACAACGACCCAGCCCGTTCCCCGTCCCACTAAGACTAGCAGGAAGGGCGGAGTGGCTGGCATCATCTTCGGGGACCTTCAACCAGTTGCTATTGACCGAGCTTACTGCAGATCCAGCGGTACTTTTTTTCCGTCGAAGTGTCGGCCGTCAAATCAAGCTTGCCCGGCATCAGCCCGCTCCAATGCTAGAGCGCCCAAGACGCAGATCAATGCTTGTTGTGGTCGAGTGACTGAGCTTGCAACCGCGGGGTCACGCCGGAGATAAGCTACTAGGTAGTCTTTGCTTTCCCACGCGGACCGATGACCGTTAGATTCCCCCTCTCTTCTTAGTCGTCGACGGGTAGAACCCCCTCCCCAGACTCTCCCCACGGGCAAATGGAGTCTCGGATGGAGCCCCCGGCTCATACCATGTTGTCAACTTGCTCCACTGGCAAGCTCTCACCTTGTCGGGAGAAGCATTCGATGCTGGTGAGACGCGCCCTCTCTCCCGTCTACCTGTGACTTCCTCAAGCATGGAGTCAGAATATGCTGTGAACCCAACGATTCTAGACTACCTCGCAAGCCACCATGAGTCTCGGGATTCCGGTCCATGGTAAATACCTGTTCGTGGTCATGGACTGGAGTTCGCAAGGCTAAGACATGTCAGAGAAATCAGCCGATGCGCGCGCGTCTCCGATGTCTTCCCCTTGGCTTCCCTCGCATCCTTCGAGAAGCAGATACTGCTACCGAAACTCATCCCTTTATTATTGACGTCGCCGCCCGCGTTCCTGGTCTTGGTCCTGCAGGATAACCACGCGGTCTAATCGGTACTGAACACCCTAGCATCGTATTCTGTTAAATTCATCACGCCGCTCGAAAGCGGCGCATCAACATCCCTTGACCGAGTCTTCTGTTCCACGCCAAACGTGGAGTCCCCAATGGCTACTAACGATAAGCCACTTGTTCCGCTGCAGCGGTTTGGCTACCAGTCACAGAGCAGATTCCATTGCCGAGTGTATCCCGAAGGTCGTCTGCCGGTGATGGGGGAGGGTTGCTCTTACGTTCCCCACCTCCCATGCTCGCGGGCACGTCTCCCTAGTTTATATTTGACCAGGCCTCCCGCCGATCTGGTTTGGCTTCCGTCAAGCATCTTGGTTACCACCTCAAACTCATTCGTCCGCCACCCGAGCCAGCATTTACTCAGCCTTCTCCCCCACGTCTCACTACGTCTATTCGAAAAACTTGAGCTTCTACTGCGAGACTTCTCTCTTTCTCTCTCCAGACCCCCCGCTTTGATGTCAGCCGAATCAAAACTTTGAGATCAGCTCCAGGTACACCCCACCACGATGAGCGACACGGAGAAGGCTGCGGCCTCCCATACATCAGACCAAGGCACGCAGGATGTTCCGCGTGACCCTGACGCGCATCTCAGTGAAGAAGAGAGGCTTGAAGTCGTATGTCATGGCCTTTCTATCCAATCAAACGACCAGTAAACTAACCTGCGCGTTGCAGGAACGAAAGTTAGTCAGGAGGCTTGACTGGATCCTGATTCCATGGGTACGTGTCATGCATGCTCATGTCCTGGTGCACTTAACTGACGCCGACGTAGCTATGCATCCTTTACCTCTTAGCTTTCCTTGACAGAACCAACATTGGAAATGCGAAAATCGCCGGTTTGAACAAAGATCTGGGCCTCACGAGTTCTATGTACAACTCGTCGCTCACAATCTTCTTCGTCTCGTATGCGGTGTTCGAGCCCTTGACGAACATTCTGCTCAAGAAATTGCGACCGTCAATCTTCATTCCCATCATCATGTGAGTAAAGGACAAGCTGGTTTCAGTCTTTATCTGGCACGGTGTGCTGACCGAGTACAGGATTCTCTGGGGGGCATCAATGACGGGCATGGGGTTCGTACACAACTGGAGTGGGTTGATGGCCGCGCGCTGGTTCTTGGGCCTTACCGAGGCTGGGCTTTTCCCGGGCGTCAACTACTACCTATCATGCTGGTACAAGAGATCAGAATTTGGCATTCGCGCTGTAAGTTCTCAGCTCAACTAGACGTCCCTCCAAGCTAACGTGGCCAGGCCATTTTTTTCTCAGCTGCAGCCATCTCTGGCTCGTTCGGTGGCGCCCTCGCAGCAGGCATCGAGCAAATGGCCGGCGTCGGCGGCCGCCCGGGCTGGGCATGGATCTTCATCCTCGAAGGCCTCCTCACCGTGGTCTTCGGCGTCGCCTCCTTCTGGATGGTCCACGACTTCCCCGACGAGGCTAAGTTCCTCTCCGACGACGACCGGGCTCGTGTCATTCGCCGTCTAAAGATGGATCAGCAGGCCTCTGCCAACCACGAGGAGTTCAAGATGACGTTCTTCTGGCAGGCCGTCAAAGACTGGAAGATGTGGCTGGGCATGGTCATCTACATGGGCTGCGACATGCCGCTTTACGCCTTTAGTCTGTTCTTGCCTACCATTGTCAACGAACTTGGGTGGAATACCAGTATCGTACGATCGCAGCTGATGACGGTCCCGCCTTATGCTGCGGCGGCGATTTTCACCATCTTTATCGGATATGTGGCGGACAGGACGAAACAGCGTGGTCTATGTAACATTGGAGTCAGTCTCATCGGCATAGTGGGCTTCTGCATGCTCATCGCTACCGAGAGCGCCCAAGTCAAATACGCAGGCACCTTTCTCGGAGCTCTCGGCATCTACCCATGCATCGCCAACACCATCACCTGGGTCGCCAACAACAATGAGGGCGTCTACAAGCGCGGTGTGGTGCTAGGATTCGTGATTGGGTGGGGAAACCTGAATGGCATCGTCAGCTCTAACATTTACTTCCATGGGCCGCGGTTTCCAGAGGGCCATGGCGTTGTGTTGGCGTACATGTCCATTTTCCTGTGCGGCGGCAGCGCTCTCATGACGACGTTGCTCAGGATCGAGAACAAGAAGAGGAGGCAGGGGAAGAGAGATCACTGGGTGGAGAATAAGTCTGAAAAGGAGATCGAGGCGCTCGGAGACAAGAGGCCAGACTTCCAGTACACCTTGTAATACATAGGGTTGAAGTTCCTGAGACCGAATGTCCTGAACAACCTCTTTAGAGAATGAATGATACTTACACCTAGGGAGATGTCATATGGCCCTAAAGATGATTGATGTGATGACCGACGTGTCTCTGTCGATGCAAAATCTCACACATCTTAGTCAACTAAGAATTGGCGTCTGCTATGATCGTCACGCAAGCTCCTATTGACCAAGTCAAGGTCTTACTGTCACAGATGTAGCGGAAACTCATCTCTTTGGGGTGGTCTAGGGATCTATGAGCCCCAAGTCGATCCGAGCAGTCACGAATCAGATCCAAAATCTGCTCCATCGCCCTGATGGTCTAGCGGTATGATTCTCCCTTAGGGTCTTCACGACACGTCTGGGAGAGGTCCCAGGTTCGAATCCTGGTTAGGGCCCAATTCTTTTGCATTTTGCTCGAAAAATGCAATCTTTATGATCCCCGTCTTCTAATCTTTCACCTGATGACATTTCTGAAGACGCCGGACCCGAAATGCAGTTGGGGCGGTTGACCGTTGATTGGCCACCGAACCTGACAACATTTGAGACATTACAGCACATCGCCACAAACCTTCCAACACGGCGGCGTGTCGTGCCTCCTACCACCATCGCTCGACCGTCTCAAATTTGGAAAATACATTCATTGGGTCTGTGACGCCGCTACACATTACGTAGTCACGTAGAATGGCTCTTTCCACCCGCGCGCAAACTTCGCAATCTGGGGTGTGCCATAGAGCTCGATTGCGCGGCTACACGACGGACCTTGTTTTGCCCCCAGACGGTGCCTGGATGGGTAGGTGGAAGGTTGGCGACATGATACCGAGGAGTCTGTGAAGCTGCTCCGTCTGATTTCTCTGGACGACAGATCCGAGATCGAGTCCTGTGCGAGTGTTGCAGCCGAGTTTTCGGGATCCACTGTCCACCGTATATTATCATCTGTGGCGACCGTTGATTGTATGACGTTTACTTTACTGGTTTCCGCCGAGTACAGATCTTGAGAGCAGAGTGTATTACACGATCTATCACTTTTATCACCAGTAGTGGTTACTCTAATGTTGTTCGGGCCGAAACTCTGGACCGGAGGTTGCGGCCAAAGGCCCCATGTTTGTCATTGAGTGCCTCCAATTGTAAACTAGCTCTGCGGTCTACCCTAAGTGGACAATAATCCCAATGTCCTATGCTTCAGTGCTTCATAGACAATAGGCTCTAGAAGAGTTGCACATGACTCTTCTTAATTGAAAGTAAGCAATGAACAATCCGGCCCCACAGCCATGTCGGCTATTTGCCTTTGCCATGAGCTAGAACATCTTGAGGAGTTGAGTGGTAGACACTTTGAGCGAAGTTACCCTGCCCATGAAGGAGGCTCACCTGCATCGGACCCACAGAAGGTAACTTACAAATTGTCCAAGGTTGCCAGTGTATTTTTGGGCTGCACACAGCCACACCAACTTTTGACGACTGAGGCACAGAGAAATACTCCGCATGGGAATGAGGAATATAGAATGTTGCGTGATTCGATTGATTCTACCGTGGCTGATGAATGCTTTTGGTGAAGCTTGGCACTCAATTCCCTTTAGTCGATGTTACGCTCTGCTTATTTGCACAGCTGCACCCCGAGGAATCACTACCCAGAGGTCAGGCTGACAACCACGGAAAACGTAAAGTTCATCAAGCTGCATTCTCGTCTCACTAACCGGAAACTCAAATGCGCATCATCTCATGTGCTTAGAGTTGTCAACGGCGAATGTTGCCTTGGATCTCCAATCGAGTTCGAGTGCTTGGAGAGCTGAAATGACTGAAGATCCAAGGTTTTTTGCGGTTAGCGACCAAGTTGAAGCCTTTAGTGGGATAGTGAAGATCGATATTCTGCGAAAGTGCGGTAGTGAGCAATACTGGAACGATGCCGACAAACGTAAATGCACTCTACCGTTCATCCGGTTGTGCTGTTTCCACAACCCGCATCCTTGAATAGGCTTCAACTTAACATGGCCCTGGAGGATTCTGTGGAGTTCGTCTGACTGCTTCCGTGGCGGGTAGCATCCGCCTCAGCTCAATCTCGCAACCTAAAAAAACAGACAGGGATCAACGCGATCTCACCTATCAGCGTTGCAAGACTGTCTAAACATCCCCTGAAAACCGTGCCATCTCTCATCTTCCTTTGGATGCGCCAAGCGGTCCTTTGCAAAGGTCTCTGGTCGTCGGCTGATGGTTGTGAACCCTGCAGTCGGATCGACAGGGCAGAAGTCTGAATAGCCGCTCGCACTCACAGCGTAGACTTAGGATCTTACCCATTCCTCAATTTCCGAACGAATGTTCCAGGCGCTTATGCTCGCTTTTCAATCCGACGATGGGGGCCAACTTACCCCAGCTCAGTCTGACTGCGTAGCAACATCGGATAGAGCTTGGTTGATGGGGTCCAAGTCAACGTAGCATGCATTCCCAGGCAGCAATGATTCTAGTAAATATCCCCAGCTTTGGGCCATGGCCGGGTCGATACAATTTCAAATGCAGTATTGATGTGATGAGAAGTTGGTGTTTAGCTTACCATACAGGAGTATAAAGTCTGTCTTGCTCGCAGACATCATTGAGTCCAGAATCAGCTCATTCCAGTCCCACAACCCGATCACTATTAACCGGTTTCTCTCAAGACCTCATATCACAATGGTTCGCTTTGTTCCTTTTGCAGCCACAGCGGCTCTATCGTTTGGATCGTGCGCCTTTGCTGCTCCCACGGTGGAAGGTGCCAACCTGCCAGATCCATCAACTTTGATCAAGCCCATCGGCTTCGACCCTACGATTGTCTCCTCGCTAAAGGAGCGCAAGGTCGCAGGAGTTGCCCCCGAGGTCATCACTCTTAGCCTTACCGGCCAGGATGCGAACTTCACGGACTTCCCCCCCTCAAATCCCGGATCTTCTCAACCCTCCAAGCGCGGTATCATCGGAGGTGTCGACAACCGCGTCCTCTGGACCAACAAGGACTACCCTTATCGTGCCATGGGCAGAATCGCACTTTCAAACGGTGCGATCTGCAGCGGTGCCTTGATTGGTTCCCGCCACGTTGTCACCGCGCGCCACTGCATCCCAGAGAATGGCGCAACAGCCCGCTTCCAGCCTGCCTACGACAACGGCGAGGCCCTGGGTGGCTACGACGTGATCCGCGTCTTCCGACCCGACTACGGCCAGGAAGGCTGGTGCGCTAACGCCTACGACTGGGCCATCTTCGTCCTCGGCGAGAAGGCTGGGTCCACCAACGGCTGGCTTGGGTTGAAGACGGTGAACCCTGACACACAGCTTAATCGCGCCATGTTCTTCCACTACGGATACCCTGGCGACAAGGGCGGACAACAGCCTTACCGTCAAGAGGCTATTACAGCTTCTTCCGCGACTTTGTGTGACCGAGGTTCTCCTGTTGTGACTGATGCCGATGCTCAAGGCGGACAGTCTGGAGGTCCTTTCTGGATCAACGAGAACGGAGATCGGTACCTCTATGGTGTTGTTGTCGGAACCAATGACCAGATCACGGTTGTTGCCGGTGGCCCATCATTGCTTGAGGGATACGGAATTTTGCTGAAGGACTACCCCAACTAAGGGATGAATCACAAATGTTTTATGACTGGAGTTGAGAATGGAATCTTTACCATTTGAGATATGGAAACTTTCTGGTGCAATGAGTTCATCATGTATGTAGTTTAAGGAGCAAATATACGCGCAAATAGCGAAGAGCATCTCGTTGGCGCAAGGCAACATCTAGGTTTTGAGGGAAATTTGTGCATCGGATTTAATGTGCCGATGGCGTTTGTAGCTACATCACATAAGGTAAAATACTATGTACAGAGTTGAATGACAGTATTTACTGGATCGGTGGTACCACTCTGGTTAGCAACTACCCAGGATCACATCCGAAAGTTCCCGCAGATTCAAGCTAAGACGACGAGACCGAGACAATTGCAGTCGAGAAAGTAGTAGGCGCCGCTGTTATTTCCGTAGCAGTGACAGAAGTCGTCGTAGCTACGCAGTTCGGATTTTCTTTAGGCCCAACTTTGAGAGTGACAGTCTGGCACCCATCCAGAGGCTGAGTTCCGTGACGCAGGAGTCCAGTCGTGCTATCGCAAACATAAAGCGCAGACTTGCCGTTGGATTCGCACCCCAAAACACCATCTGTCGCTGTGCATCCGAGGAAAGAAAAGGCGCCAGTCACACGGCTCGACGCGTACACGTAGATCAAGCTGTTGGTGTTGATATGCACAGAGAGGAACCTCCAAGAGGAGTTGAACCAGGTCTGAACCTGAGTACCGTTGGTGATGGAGAAGTTCAACGGGGTTTGAGATCCGCTCAGGTCGATCGAAGCAAAGTCAGCGTAGAGATACAGGTTGTAAGGACCTTCGCCGGAAGCAAGGGTTGCTTCGATGCTGACTGGTGTCGAAGTCGCGGCGCATGGCTCCGGCAAGCTAACGGAAGATGTCGTTGGGGCTGGAGTAGCCTCCGCCGTCGTGGGAGTTGCAGTTACCGGAGGCTTCTCCCTAGTGATGCGGAACCAGGGTGAGACTTTGTACTGCCAGTCATTGAGGTTGTTGGGATCACCGAAGGTACGGAGTGCGCGGCAGAGAATGCGGTACTCGCCAGCTGGGATATCACCCCCATGGGCGAAAACATTCTGTGGAGGAGCATAGACACCGCCACCGTTCCGCGGGTAGTTCCTTAGAGGGAAAGAGGTGATAGAGTCCGAAAGCCCCTGGGGGACTGTGATGAAGGAACCGAAGTATTTGGCCTGCCCAGGGACTGCTGGGTAGGCCCAGTCTGTCTCGTTCCAGTCGCGAGCGACATACTAGAGGTGCAGTGTTAGAGCTTCGTACCAATAAGTGAAGTGCTTGGTCTTACATCGAAGCTGATTTCTTGAGTTGACCAAAGAACGTTGAAGTACGGCTGCGGGACATCGCCACCCTCCTCAAATGTGTAGTTGTGGCCCTCCTCCATGAGACCGCCATATCCACTGAGTAGCAGGGGAACGCCTCGTTCCATCTCCCAGATATCACTGGAATACAGAGAGCCCTTGATTCCTGAAGCCTGGTTAGCTGAAACGGATGTGGACCTTGAAATGTACCCGACTCACCCATGTAGGACACTCGTACTGCTTCTCCCTGAGATCCAGCGACCACGATTGACCCTCCGTAGACTGGGAGAGTGGCAGCATCAGGTGAAGACGGCTCAGTGAAAGTGATAGAGACAGATCCACTTTCACCGGGACCCAAGGTCAGGTCGGCGGGGGAAATCACGACCGTGGCAGTATTCCCGTCCCCGGAGACGTATGGAGGTGAAACGGATACCCAGGCAGTCCCGGCACTCTTAGTGAGGGCAGTAATGCCGGCTTCATGAGAGAACTGGTATGTCACAGACTCGTCCCCAGAGTTAATGATCTGCACGCTTTGAGTACCCTGGAAATGCTCTGTGTCGTTGAGGTTGAGCACCGCTGGGCTCACGAGGGTCGAGTAGCCCACAACTTTGAAGGCATCAACCAAACCTGCTCCCTGATGAATCACGGAGCTAGGAGTATAGATGTTATATAAGCATTTGTGCTCCTAAAAAAGAAGAGATAGAAAGCGATCACTCACGCGAGGTTGTCAGTGCCGTCGTAATGACGAATTGGTTTGCCGCTAGCAACGATGACTTCATGAGCCAGCTTGGCACCGCCATCCCCGAGGGCAGCTCGTCCACCACGGGATGAGAAGAACAGGGCGGCAACGCCAGATATCTACTGGGCATCAGTCAAACCTCGAGCTCGCATGAATTTTATCGAGACAATACTCACATAGGGAGTAGCCATGCTAGTACCTGAAAGTGTTGCCCAACTACCTGAGCCTATCGGGAAGGTAGAGAATATCGAGCCACCTCTAAAGTGTCAATCGCATAATCCCTAAGGTCGGTCGGGAAACCTACCAGGTGCGGAAATCTGGGGAACCATGCGTGCGTCCAAGGTCGGACCCCAAGATGTGAACTGGTCGATTCTCCCTCCTGCGAAAGAAGGACGATCAATCGCAGCAGGTTTGTTGTCATTGACAAACTCGAAGGTCACAGTGTAGTTCCTTTCATGTTGGCTGACGAGCCAGTCTCCGTCCTCGTAGGTGATCAAGCTGTCTGGTAGTGGTTGTCAAAAATCTCGTGCGTCACGCGAGAGATCTCAAACTTACACCCTTTGGCTTGCCGCTCAGCATCGTATCGAACACGACCAGGGATCTCCCAATCGGAGCCGTTATAGTTGTAAATTAGGACCCAGTCGACCTTTTCCATTAAACCGCTATCGGTTCTTTGCCATCCACAATCCGCCCGGCTGGAGTTCTATGTTAGAAAGGTTCAGGGCAACTGGCAGTCATTTGAACTTACGGCAGGACCAAAACATTGGTGTCAGGAATAGTAAAGTCGATACCACACTGATCAGCGTGGTCCCGAGGATTGGGGGCCCACGAAGCTGGGGCCGTTCCGTTAAGAGACCACTGAACCCCGTTGTCGGCAAGGTAGATCTGAAAACATGTATGAGCTGCAAGCCAATCGAAAAGATACAACAACTGCAGTTGCTAGGGTATCAAATACGAACAAAATCACGAGTTTCGCCACTACTGGAACGCGCGGTTGCCGTCCATGCAACGAGCTCATCATGCTCTACACTTCCAACGGCAGTGCTACCAATGCCATTGCCGCCGCTGCTAGTATACCAGGGGCCATCTATTGACGCCAATCAGTCAGAAATGACTTTGCATGGACTGAGGAGGACTCACTGCTTTCACCAGCGTTTCCGGCGGCGATCGAGACAAAGGTTCCGGCAGCTTGGATGGCGGTTGCCACCACCGCAAGAGGGGTGTCAACAAATCCTCTGTTAGAACCAAGCGAGGCACTGACTATGTCTGCGCCCTCCTCGTGAGCTCGGAGGAAGCCCGCAACAATTACATCCTCGTAAGTGCTACCCCCACACCCAAATACTTTGTAGGCACAAAGACGAGCCGAGGGTGCAACGCCAGGCACGAATTCGTTGCTGCTAGCAATGATGCCAGCAACGTGTGTGCCATGGCCATTGCAGTCAATGGGGTCCTCGTCTGGGAGGTAGACGTCTCCGGGTTCGTAGTTGTCGCCAACAAAATCGTAGCCACTCTCGACCTTGAACCCAGAGCCGAACCCGCCACCGAGAGCGGGGTGATTGTAGTCAATGCCGGAGTCAACAATCGCAACTATCACACCTTCGCCGAGATGGCCGTCGGCATGCGCAAGAGCGACGTTGGTGTCATTGTGAGGGTTCCAAGTGGGGAACTCTGTCTGTACAACCGCTTCAGTCGTGATGGGAAGTGAGAAAAGTGCAGCAGACCATATCTTCTCGACTTCCGGCAGAGCTTGAATATCGGCTACGGTCTCAGAGGTATCGTTCTTCAAGTCAAAGGAAGCACCGTGGAACAGCTGCGATTTGAAGCTCACTGCTGGGAAAGCATCTTTGCCGGCATCCTGGAGGGCGGTAAAGAAGCCGGCAGTGTCCTGTTGTTGTGCCAGAGAAATTAATTTCTTTCGTAAAACAGATCCAGGGACTGAGAGAGTCATACAAGATCTCCGTCACGCTTTCTGAACTTAGCTGAGCCGGAGGAGGAGAACTTGACGATGTATCGGCCGCTTTCAATAGTGATTGGAGAAATGGGTCCAAGAATTGCTTCAGGGTCATCTGGAGACGTCTGACCTAGGACTTCTCCACAGAAGACGAAGGAGGCCAAAGCCAAGAGAGACTTGATTCCCATGATGAAGTGTAACGTCTGACAACGATTACTCAGGACTCAGGGCAAGTCTTGATTGACGAGAGGGACAAGGCAGCATTGAGCCTTAGCCGGTGGGATAGTGCAACATGAATGACCAACGATGCAGGCTCTTCTCACCTTATGTACTACGGAAGCCAACGGCGTAGACACTCAGGTAGGGGATATTACCAAAATTCCCAATGCTCCTCGTCCCGCCTGGCGCAGAGTATCTTGCCAACTGAATCAAGCGGAATGCAGGGATTCAGTTGTACTGAGTTGCATTCGGGTGGATCGAGCAAGATGGGAATGATTAGATTAGATGCCAGCTTCCTGCTCGGTGATAGTCGGTGGTCACCTTGTTTCTACCGAGGTGACATCCGTAGTCGGATCTTGGCATATCTTCGCGAATCGAATTCTTTGAAACGGATCACGGAACTGGCGCAGTAGAAGGCGAGACTTTTCCAGCTCGGGTATCGCGCCGAGCATAATGGCGGTAATGACTTCTTACCCCTGTCATGACGCAGGAGTAAAAGCCATCATGAACTGAATGTGGAAGCATTACACTACCACTGTGCGTTCCAATGAGGATTTTGCTCCGGCATCTCATACAGGTCCCGGCCTGTTTGCTAAAGTCAAGGTGGAAGATTCGGAACGAAGCCTAATTGGGATCCTTGTTGAAGATCCGAAGTCGGCCGCCTATTGACGTGAAATCCGTTACGAGATGGAAGGTTTGCGGGTAAAATCAGGAACAGATGGCTGATTGTCATTCATCGGAAGTTAACTCTGGCTGACAGGCCGCTGAAATGACTAAAGTCTTACACAACATTCACCTTAAAAGGTCCCAAGCGAAAAGCCGAGCCTTCAAATATGGCAACGCGCAGAGCCCTGCCTTGATTCGTTCTGACATGCCTGTCTTGTCGTATAGAGTTATTCCCGAGCGGTGCCAAGCATGCAATATTGGGCAAAGACCCTGCATGGCGTGGTAGGTGAGGTGATGAGGGGTAATTCCCTCGCCAGGGATTTAGGAACAAAGTTAGGCGGCCAAGACACTTCGTCCGCTTGATTGCAACGGAACCGAGTACAACATGTGTCCGCAAATTTTGATCCCTGAAGCCGCAGGACAATGACTCCCAATGTGTCCGCAAATTTTGATCCCTGAAGCCGCAGGACAATGACTCCCAACACACCTTCCTGAAAGAGGTGCATCTAATTGAACGTTGGAAATGGGATTGGACGCTGGTTGCCCTCGACTTACTACTGCGCTATAAGAGCAGCATGTCAGGCTTGGTCCCAGCAAAGCTCACAACCCGGTATAACGTGCTGAATTTCAGAGCGAGCAGCAAGGGACAAGCAAAAAAGGATTTTCTTGATATTGGCTGCTATACTATCCGAAAATTTCGACTTTTATTGAGACTGCAACTTGGAAGGTTAAGAGGCCAAGATCGAGGTCATAGCATGAAGCTTCAGAGATGATTGATGCATCTAGTATATAACGAGTTCATCTCCCTGAGTTTTGCAAGAAAGTGGTACACTTGGAGCGATCGTCTAGTTGATGACGGCTTCCTGCCGTTGGAAGATAATCAATAGCAGCAACCTCACATGTTAGAGTATTTGTAGGGCCCCAAAAGGAAACAAGTTCGGCGATAAGATTGTGGGGATGGGCGAGATCAAAACTCGATCATTTGATTTAGCGGTTTGAATCACGACTTATTGAGCAGATTGCAGCAGAACATTTCAAACCACATGATCGTATACTTCGAAGAGGCGGTTTGACAATCTACATCTGGGTCGAAAGAGTTCGCGTTGAGTTGCATCTCCCTAATAAATGTGGCCAGTACAATCACCATTCCCGATCACGTCACCAATGAAAGCCGCGTCTCCCTAACAACTTCTTGAGAGAACCAAAGGGGAGTACCGACGATGGAAAAAGAAAATGTTTCTCTTGCATTAAACAATGATCGAGGGTTCGGTGCTGTCTAATTTGCCGCATCCTCTGGAGTTGATCTCATCGTTACAACAAACAAATCGTTGAAACTCTAGTCAGCGGTGGGGCGGAATTGAGGCCAATTGAGCACCCGATCAGTCATTAATACACCGGACCTCTCAGGTTGATCCGCATTTCGCCTTTCCTCAAATGCAGCTCGCCAACCCTCCTTTAGACTAGGAGGCTTATTGACCAATTTGTCCAAATTGACACTTCAAACACTCCAAATTTCTGCATGACCTTATTGCATGTTCTCTGCCACATCTCCCAGGCCACCTGTATTTTCGCGATGTCTTCACCAGCAACAACGCCTCCTCCGAAGGACCCAAACTCCGAGAGAAACTTCAGATTCCTTCAAAGTGGTACACCATGCGAGTGGGCTGAGTCTTATCGTCCAGGAGGGTTTCATCCGGTCCACTTTGGCGACGTCTTCAAAGGCCGTTACGAGATTCTTCGTAAGCTTGGGAACGGTTCCTTTGGCACGGTTTGGCTGGCATTCGATTCGTCGTAAGTCTTCAATTGTATCCATATCTCCAATGTTTCTATTTTCAAGCCGACGTTGATATCCTATCCAGCTATAACCGCTACGTTGCTCTGAAGATCGAAGCAGCCAAGCGAAAGGATCCAACTGAAGTAAAGATATATCGCATTCTGGCCAATAAGGTATCAAATGACCAAAGCTCGAAGTTCGTCGTGGGTCTTTTGGACTACTTCTATCACGACGGTCCCAACGGTAATCACCTTTGCCTGGTACTTGAACCTATGGGTCCGAGCCTGTCATCGGTCCTCAACGCCCCGGTCGAGATATATGATCCCCGGAATCCTCCGGTACGACGCTTTAGAAGTGATAAAACAAAAAGTATTCTGCGGCATGTGCTTTCTGGCCTCAACTTCCTTCACAGCAATGGAATTGTGCACGGCGACCTTCAATCAGGCAACATCCTGTTCGCTTTACAAGATCTTAATCTTTTAGATCGCCAGATTCTCAAGCAAGATGAAAATGACGCCTCAAAGATAGACATGTTGCGGCGTATTGATGGCAAGCTCGACAGGTGGGCCCCGAAATATCTGGCCGTCTCGGATCCCTTGTCATATTACATGCTTGAGGGGCAAAATCAGGTGGCAAAGCTCTCGGATCTAGGTGGAGGTAGGCGCATATGAGCCTCTATAACTATTCAAGTTAACATGGATCCAGCTTTTTGCATTGATGATCCGCCGCTGTCTGTTCTGACTCCAGCCTCCCTTCGAGCACCAGAGGTGATCCTCAACGAAGCTATCGGAACGGGCATTGACATCTGGAGTTTTGGTTGTATCGTATACGAGCTCGTCACAGGCGCCGCACTGTTTCAACTTCCTCCTTTCGGCCTTAGCGATACCGAGAAGAAAGATGAACAGCTGATACAGCTGACCGACATCATTGGACCACTCCCACGGACTCTTGCAGCGAAATGGTCTAATGCAAAGAAATACTACGATTCTAGCGGAGAAAGACTCGATACAGTCCCAACGGATATCATAGACGGGTTCACTGAAGACAGCATTTCTGATTCTCGTTCGATAGATGGCAGCTCTGATGGAGTCGAAGACGCGGATAGGTCACGACTCGACTTAGGTGAGCGCGTACCGCCGCAAGTCCATGAATCTCTCGAAAAGCTAGTAAAGGTCCATAAGGCATCCTATGTGGGCGAGGAGGAGGAAGAGCAGATCGTGTCATTTTTGAGGGCCATTTTCCGTTACGATCCTTTGCATCGCCCATCCGCAGGAGCATTGCTCGATTTCTCTTGGTTGAATACTTGAGGTAAAACATAAATACATGTATGCAACGAATTCATAACAAGTAGATCTATCCTCGACATTTAATGCTACAATAGTGCGGCAATTCGTAATTCTTAGAGTCAGAGACTCGTCGGAATTATGGCTTTGTCGAGTTCTTCTAAGGTTGAAGTAGACAGAAAACGGTTCTTTACAGGAACAATATTCGAATGCCTGGTCATGTGTTGGAAGGGGGTAATAGATTCGGCCTTGCTTTTCGTCCATCATGAGGCGATCTGAATGGCTAATGCCTCTTACAGCACGATGCAGAACCACTGGAAGATTTCTTGGCCGTCACGTATTAGTCTTCTCGGAGCTCCGAGCATTAATGAAGAAATAAGGACCTTATCCCATCGGGACAGATCATGGGATCCCGCGGAAGATTGAGCAGATCGTTACCTCGTGAGAATTTCTAAACACGGACCGGTGACTTTCCAGCCTAAATGAAGCTGAAGCGTCATTGATCATCTAATCCTTACTGATTGACTCAGGTATTGACTAATACCGCACGGTTGAGCTCATCCTATTCCTCTGACAGTTTTTGCACATGCGGAGAAAGATGCAGCCTGCCATTCGATCTGACAGAACTCATCTCATCATAATGGGCACATTTTTTGATGCCTTCCTTAACTTGCGGGCAGCTCGGATCACGGCAGAGCATCAAGTAAGTTCCATGGTCGTGGGATAGATCTCGAGCAAGGATACACCTGGCTGGAAAAGTAAGGTTCATAGAAGAGGCTCAGCCCACCCGGTAAAACCTGCTCAACACTCATTTTACTTGAGACAACTTTAATCCTAGCTTGTCGCTAACAAAGACACGGCAACTAGTTTCCGCGGCAAAAAAGCTCCTAGCCCGTCAGGTAAATAGTTCGCGGATAATCGGGCAACTTGCAACGTCGAGACCAATTACTCAAGACGTCGTGAGAGAACTGTGAAGAGAAGCTCGGATGATGATCTGGCCGAACGCCCGGATCGGGCGTCTAAGCAAGTAAGTAGGGACGCGCAACACATCTCAGTCTGGACTTTTCAGCACCTAAGTCAAAGCCTGAGATCGATGAGGTGGTGGAATCCTTCATGGACAGTAAACGGTTCAGCTCAACAGTTTTAACTCTAATCCATCTCAAAAATGAGACTGAAAGGATCGCTTGTCGATGGCCTGGAATAAGCGCTGTCTCAGAAAGCCCAAAGAGGAAGCCCACACGAGACAGGAGACCATCACTCACGAGCTCCTGTAGTGTGGTGTCAGAGCTGTTCGGCACGAGCCAACCGCCCAAGTCAGTTAGCCCAGGCCGCCTGTTCCCTTAAGCTCCAATCCTTCAACCGCTGGCCTCGGCCTCCGCAGATGCTTTCCCCGCGGCGACAGTGATCTGCGACAAAAGCTTCGCATTACTCCTCGTTTTCCATGGAAATTTGAAGCAATGGAGGCGGTGCTAAATGAATCGGCACAAACCTGCCGGCGGCCCAAGCAGGACACCAAATGCTTGGTTTGCTGATCATACAACCTACCCATATTGCTCGATACGTACTGAATCTCCAAGCGAGGTCTTCGTCTAAAGTGTTACAGGATATTCCGCTTACAGCCGAATCCGAACTTGGGTTGTCCGTACAGACTTTCCAAGCGAAGGGATGGCAGCACTTACATGACACCAGACGAACACAAATCCGCGATGGCTGTGTAGAATGCACATCATTTTCCCACGGACCTGTAGACATTATCTTGATTATTTTGACAGCCTTCGGTTCCGCCGGCACGATGTGTAGGTGATTGAGCTGACAGACCGGGGGTGTGGGGGGCGTCAGGCCAGCACACCTCGATATGTGGCTGATTGCATTGCTCATATCTGTCCATCGATTCTATACCGACGGATTCTATAAAGCATAGGATATTCCCATGAATAATTTGGGCCTTGAAACCATCATCTCACCATCAGCAGCCAGATTGCTTCATTGCGCCGGACGCTTTCCTTTCTTTTCACTTCAGCTTCATCTTTCTAGATATTTGATATCTCACATTTCCACTTCACCCAGTCTCCAAGGCTCTCACATTCACTCCAACGACAATGAAGCCCATCTCAGTTCTCTTCCTGGCTGGCCTCGCCGCCGCAGCTATTACAGACGCGGGTCCCATCGCTACCCGCGACGAGATTGCCAGAGACCTTGAGGCCATCACGGAAAGCCCTGCTCTTGTTGACAGAGACGAACAAGATTCAACTTTACATCCATTTGCGATTGAAGATAGAGCAGAGGAGGATGATGAGAATGATCTCACCACCCGTGACATTGAGGAGGCTGCCACTTTTGGCGAGCTCATAGCACGTCAGGCCAACAATACTGCTGGTAGGAACTTGACAGTGCCACATTTATTATCATCAGGCTAATCAAATGGCAGGAGGCGGCAAGAAGAATGACGGGAAGAACAACAACGACGGCAAGAAGAACAACAACAATTGTCAAGGATGCGCCAAGGGAAAGAAGAGGGGCAAAGACGCAAAGGGCAAAGCATGCAGATGCAAGAACACCGGAAAGAAGAACAACAACGCCAACAAGAACAACGGCAAGAAGAACAACGGTGCTGGTGGCAACAAAAATAACGGTACGGCCGCGGACAACGGAAAGGGGAAGAACAACGATGGGAAGAAGAACAACGGCAAGGACAATAACGACGGCAAGAAGAACAACAACGGCAAGGCGAATGGAAATGCCAACGCCGGCGCCAATGCCGGCACCAACAGCAATAACAACGATAAGGATGGAAAGAAGAACAATGGAAACGCGAATGCCGACAAGAACAAGGGAAAGGATAACGGCAAGGGAAACCAGGCTGGAAACAAGAACAATGGTACAGCGGTTGACGACGGCAAGAAGAAGAACGGAGGTAACGGCAAAGAAACTGGCAAGAAAGCCAACTTGTCCACGGGTGCGGGAGTTGCCGCCGCTGAAGCTGCCTAGGCGGTTGATGTCTTATCTTGAGCTTCTAGGACGAGTAAGGTCACTGGCTTAGATGGCATGTCAGGCAAACATTAGTGGCAGATACAGCATCGATGCAATCTGATTAAATTATAGATGACGATGCGTGTTCTTGGAGACCAAATAATGATTTACAACCTAATTGTGCCAAGTGATGGAAGTACCGGTACTGATCGCGTCTATCTTCTATAGATATTTTCCAGAGGACCCAAACGGGTTCGATATCCTGTATTGGACGGACATTTGAGATGATTTCCAAGACATGATGAATCAAAGACTCAAAATTCGTCGTAGTTGGATCACGTGCACCAGTTCGAGATGGTATACCAGGCCTACAATGATCTCCAGGGGTCACTCAAAGTTCGGATGGTTTGCAGGACCTATTTTTGGGCTTGGCGTGCTTTCTGAATCAGGCCTTAAAGTTTACCAGGCGCCTTTATTTCGAGATCGCTCGGCGAAAAACGGCCGTTCCGGGCGACTAGAAACGACACTGGAGCGCGAGTCGTGTTTCCCAAACACACAGAAACGTCGCGTTGAACCTTGTGTGCATCAGCAACACGGTCTTCAAGGGGTTTATGCAAAACACCGAGGCCGATCCAATGTTTAAGAATACTATAAAGTCTCACGAACTTCGCCAACGGCTGAGAAAGAGTTGTCTTTACCCAAAACAAACTACTTACGTCGCAGCTAAACGATAGTAATCATGAAGTTTTTCTCTACACTTGTGATCGCTGTATCTCTCTTCGAGGCTAGCGCACTCCCCGTTGAGTCAACGTAAGTCTGGCGAAAGCTCTGGGTAGATTATATTTGTGCTAATTCTATGCCTAGTGGGGTTGAGAGTGCTAGTCGCGTCAAGAACGCAGCCAAAGTCCCGCCGTTTACCGGCGGAGTCGCGTTCCCAAAAAGACAGAGCGACAAAGACACAATAATTAGAGAAAGAGGCAGAAAGGTTCAGAACCCGGCGACGATACCTCCCTTCACCGGAAGCCCCGCATTCCCTGGGAAATGATGGTGCGCACCTCTGTACGTAGACTTTTACAAAAGCAACCTAATACGTAGGGAATAAAGGAGAAGTCTCGGATCAAGATACAAGTTTCATCAAGGCCTTCTAGTAAGATATTCGGGCAGCGAGGCTTGGCACGATGTCTACTCGAGGCTACGTGTATGCAGAAAGCAGAGACATGGTCCAGCCAACTAGTATGATACTGAGCTTCTAGAGTGGAAAGTTTTGCGACAACGTTTCAACTTGAAGTAGGGAACATCCACGCCATATATCAAAACCGAGCTGTACAGATCTAGAGGGCCTGTTTGAAGAGCTTTCCAGCTCTTACTATTTACTTAGATGAGGCTTTCTATGGACTATGAGAGAAAAGGGTGTCTAAAACTGGGCCATATCTCCCTATCTACGAGTGATGAGATGGAAAGATTCGTTCAATAACATCAAAGATGAGTCCGGCTCCAGTCTAATTCACACAATGACACAGTGCTGTTGACGCCTCATTTCATTTCCACATGGCACTGGTTATCAAGCAGGCTACACAATCACCGTAGCACACAGAAAGTTTGCATGGTGTTCATGTATTTTTAATATCAGAAGGCTAGAAATCAAGCGTGTATGATTGAGACTTTCGGATTGCTTCATTCACTTGAATCTACATCGCTTTACAGGTCTTATGACTTTGTGTATCTTAGTCAATGGATATATTTCTTGCTAGCAGCCTAAGTATGTCGTTTTCTTGTCATTCTTTTTCCCAAAGTACCTAGTATGAAAACACCGTGTCTGAATTATTGATGATTGGCTAGATAAGATGGTATCATATTTGGCGTCGGTGTATGATCATCTAGCTCTTCATCAAAGGCACTCGTTGTAGCCGTGCTCCGATCATTCCATGAACCATTGTCGGAACCAGCATTGCTAGATTCAATTGACAGAGCTCTATCCCCACGATACATGCTTGACGTTAGATTTTCCGGGATCGTATGGTCCTCTTTGGTGAACGTGACGAAGCTTGTGGGAGATTCTGGCATTTGGAGGTGACCCTATAGGAGAGGTTACTAAGATATCTCTGCAAGAACGAGAGGAAACTTACCTGGAAGACCTTGGACTCCTGTGACTAATAAGTCTTACTCGTAGTACCTAAGGTAGGAAACGCTCTCAAAGCTTTTCAAATCATCTTTCACCGAAGATTGAATGATTGACAATTCCGTAGAATTTATGTCTATGAGAGTCTTTTTAGGCTCGAGAACAAGCAATTCTTTCAGCATCAGGCAGACGAATCCTCCACAAAGCGCCAAACTTATCATTCTTTCGACCCACTGAGCCCTGAATAGGTTGTTAGATTTCCCGAACCCGTAATTTCTTGAAAGTCCAGATGTGTTTTATCACCTTATGCACAGCTTGGTGAAGCTGGACTTTCTTACCCTTGCCAGACATATGCGAGGTTATGAAGTAACTATTATCAGGTTCTTCTACGTCATTCTCATCATTTGACCAGCGATTGAGATTGTGATCTCTCTGGAAGTTCTCGACGTTTTCAGATTCTAGTAAATACCAGATGCAAAATCCGAAAACAACGCACCCGAGTGACCAGATGCCATAGTTGGGCGAAATGGGGCTGCCAAAGTCGATTTTCAAGGCTGGGTAGGTTTCAGTATAGCCGTCGACTCTCATGATTCGGGACTTCGTTGGGCTCGAGTGACATCGTGTCAATCTCAAATCAGCAGCAACGAGGTGGTTCCGATCTTCTGCGTGGGTCAACAACCACAATATATTAGTCGCCCTCCCCAATCCTTGACCCCGCGTCTCTTCTAGACCCGACGCCCTTTCTTCTCTCTGCAATGTCGCCAGTCCATTAAGGCGTTTAATGGCACTGCCAATACCCCGGCATTGCTTCGTCATCCACTTTGTCGTTGAGGGTTATGTCTCAACCTGTCTCCTTTTCCAGAATTGCCCCAAATTACCATTTGCCTACTCGAATACAATATATGGCTGGTTGCCATACTGGAAAGTAAGAAGTAGCTCTATAAGATGTTGTCTTTCTCTTAGTACCCTAGCGCATGATCTTTCGAGAGCTCTGAGCTCTTTGCGATAGGATTCGTGGTCCGCGCCACTTATCTCTTTGACTGCAAAATATGGCGGTCTACCTGGATTCTAGGAGCAAACAGATTAGCAAAAGATTAGAAAGATACATTATAGGTAAGTCAAACCCCCCACTTCCTGGCACCCCCCTGTTTCTGGCACCCACAAAAACGATGGGATCACAACCCAACCTCCTCATTACTATTAACTATTGATCCTCAACCACACCCACTACAATACAACTGCCAGCCTCACTAGGGCATTCAGAGTCGCTGGATTCAGCCGTAATAACCTCCTTTTCACCCGCTTCGATTTGAGCCCGATGGATATCCCTGATGTTCGCAAACTTCGTGTTGGGATCGATCTGAACAGTCTTCCTCTTCCTAACTGCAGCGTTGGTAACTTGAGCCCTCAGGTGAGCCAGCTGCTGCTGGGCAGCTGCCAGTTGCCAGGCCTGCTCTGTGAAGCCTTTTTTCACCTTCCTGAACAGCAGCCGTTGAGTGCTGGTATCATTGTCGAGTTGGGTGTATAAGTGCAGTTGACCGCTGAGCTCTGCCAGCCCTGGGTGTCGACCAGACCACTGCAGAGGAAGCAGAATCCCATGGCTCAACAGGGGTAGTTTGTTGACCATTATGGCATCGCTTTTTGCCCCGACTGGTTGGTTTGGGTGTGGTGGGCTTAGCAGAAGGCTCAGGTAATACCATAGGTTCATCAGGGCTTAACCATCGCTACAGGGTGTAGACCAGTCCACTTCCAACCACTTCTGATGTTCGAGACTGATAGACCAGCAAGTCAGGCTTCTGGTAACAGTCCAGGAAGTTCCTTTTACCTATAATGGTAGAGTCGTTCCATTGAGACAAGTAACCGAGCTCCTTCCGATAGGCTGACTTAACAGGGCTGAAGACAGACTGGTCAAGTGGCTGGAGGACATGAGGAGTGTGGTGGTAAGAACAGTAAATGGATATTGTTAATATAGCAATTCCACATGAAGTCTGTCGTCGTATGACTCCATGCCCATCCACAATCAGGTCGAGCCTCGCCTCAGCCTCGGGCATAGTCTGTGGGATAAACACCTTCTCTAACCATTCAATGGCAGTTAAGTCTGTAGTCCAGCCATTATCTGTTGCTGTAAACTCCACCCATCGTATGGAACCAGATGTAATGGAAACCACTGTTGTTGGACCGTCTTCCCTTGAAAATGATAAGAGGACGAAGTGCCCTACCCAGGCTGAGATACACTCAATGATAGAGACCCATGCCCTCGACCCAGGTTGTTTCTTGCGAACAGACGTCGTCTCAGCCATGCCCAGCACTAACCCATTAGCTCCTGACCCTCGAGGATGCCAGTCTCATCCATATTATATCTGTTGGCTGGTTTGATGTCCTTGATCTCAGGGATAGCAAGGAACTTAAACCAGTTCCTAATGACCTCAGTAGATGCCCCATTAACGCGTCTAGAATCGATGGAACGACTTCTCTGAACCTTAATGATAGGGTTCCTTCTCACGACATAGATCCAGCCTTTTCCTAATGGTTTGGTATCCCCAGCAGCAGCCAGAACTCGCTCTGCGAATTCCTTCACCTGTTGGTGCGTTGGTGCGAGGCCCAGCAAGCCTGAATGCGAACCCATTGTGCCAGCTTACTCTCCTGGTCAGGAGACAGCCTCTGCCAGTCAGCAAAAGCCACTTTCCTAGTCTGACCACCTTGGAGACGTAGTTGGAGGGTTGATCGTGGTATCCCATACCAATGAGGCTCTCTTTTGACTCTTGCCGTTTGAGATGTCCTCGAGAGCCTGACAAGCTGATCTTCGGTATATTGAGGCATTAGATATAGAAGAAGGTATGTGCAAAAAATGAGCCCATTTGGACTCGAATTGAAAATGTTGTGATAAAAGGAGGTTGGGGGTGGGCATTGCGTTGTGGTGGATTTTCGCGTTTTTGTGGGTGCCAGAAACAGGGGGGTGCCGGGAAGTGGGGGGTTTGACTTATGACTCTTGAGGTGGCATACTTCTTTTTGGAGAGCTGACATTCGAGTAGCCGTTTTTGGATTTCTTCTCAGCTTTTACGTGAATGTTTGGGTACAAGAGTCAGGATATCTCTCCGTATTTGGAACCTTAGCGGGTATATCGGCGGCCGTTTTCTTGTCAACCATACCCTTTTACTTTTTTGGGAATCGAATGCGACAGGCAACATGGAAGTGGAAGTTTTCCAGGCAGTTTCTTCACTGGCACCCAGATCGGGAGGTCGGCGAATAGGCTACTGCAGTATTAAGCGCTTCATTCATTGCCCGCACCATCCTTCGTCGCTGTAGGTAGATGCTTAGGCGATACTTGGAAGGACGAAGGCAACAGGGAACTAGAGACTTCCAAGGTTATTCGCTTTGTTTCAACATATGCCTTAGGTTAACGTGACAATGTTCTATGACTTTTCCGATAACCTCGTAACTTTCAGTCCATGTAAAGCCCCCCATTGACGAACATGTGTTCTCCATTGACCCATCGGGATCGTTCTTCGCAAAGAAACGCCACAGCGTCCGCTATTTCTTCTGGCTTGCCTAGCCTTTTCGCTGCCGGCGTTGCTTCAATCGTAGGCCCTAGGACCTTCATTGCTTCCTCTCCGGCACTCAAGAACCCGTGCGTCGCAGTAGGACCAGGGGACACAGCATTGACGGTGCACCCATATTTCGGGGGAAGCTCTTTTGCCCAAACCCGGGTGAAAGAATCCACCATCCCCTTGGTCCCGGCGTAAATAGTTTGTAGAGGCGGGGCAGCGCGGGAGCTAATGGAGCAAATGTTGACAATGCGTCCACTTCCACGAGTAAGGTATGGCAGAGCCTGCTGCGTCAAGAGAAATGTTCCACGACCGTTGAGATTGACCAAAGAATCCCAGTGATCGAGCGTTTGTTCCTCAAATGGCAGGTTGATGGCAATTGCGGCGTTATTGACAAGAATGTCAATGTGACCGTACGCCTCAACGGCACCTTCTATCAACTTTTTCGGTCCGTCCACAGTGCTAATGTTGGCTTCGATCGCGATTCCCGGGGTGGAAAGTACCGCCACTGCTGCGGCTGCTTCATCAGCTAGGGAGGCGTTTGGGTAGTTTATCACGGCGTGGGCTCCTCGAGCGCTAAGCTCCTTCGCTATCGCATGCCCAATACCACTGCAACTACCGGAAACCACGGCAATCTTGCCCGCGAGACTTTGATTTGCGGCCATGAGGGTTGAGCTTGAATGAGGAAGGGTGTGGTTCCAGGCAGATTCGCAATCTGATAAGCGGACTTTGTGTAAATACTAGCAGTAGTCAATTTGGAAGTGTTGAACAGCGTCGTTTGAGACCTTCTCAAGTTGTGACACATATGAACCCCGTATCGTTCAGCCCAGAACCACGATGGTCGCGTGCCCCGGCTCGTGTCGATCCCCCGCTCCCGCCCCTCAAACCCACTGCCGACGTGGTATCGAATCCCGGCACGGAAAGTGGGGGATGGCGTGGAGTCCACTTGCCGTCCCGCCGTTCGGGTCCTTAAGCAGTACGGCAGAATAGTTGCGTCGGCCCTCCGACGTGTCTCACCTGGTATCGCCTGAAGGGGTAGTCTGAGATAGAGCTGCTCGGATACGAGTCAATGGTGAGGCCGCGGTGCAACTCACTCGAGGGTCAAAAGTTAAAGCTATTGTGAGAACGTAACAAAGCTAAGCAGCTTCTGTTCATATAAGCAAGTAATATAGTGGGGTTTGGCCTAGCACATACTCAATTCTTACATGCAAACTCATTGAAGCCTGTTTAACGCGCATTTCGTCTATCTTTTTTGGGAATAGACTAGTGTTACCCCACACACACAGCACTTAAATTTCATGCAAGAACAGTAACTCTATGATCTTCGAGGAAGATATCGAACATATCAATGTGCTAAAATGATCCCGACTACGGCCTGTCGTTAGATCAAAAGGTCCAGAATACTTAATGAGTCTTGAAGGAATCTAGACAGATCATGATACCCGGAAGTCTTTGTGCCATTGTCGTACCCTAGCCATTGGGGAGATGAATCAAAATTCCAATATGGAAGGTTATGTGGTCTGGAAACCTTTTGCTACATGATACTATCTAAGGTGTTTACACTCGGCATCAAGAGCATCATACCATCTCAAAATATGTGTTCCAATCGTTGACTCTACATCGAACTTCACACCAGTTGTTATGTGTTAACTCATTATTTTGGGTTGACATTTTTCAGAAGATGTAGCTCAGTTACTATATCCTCGACCTCATGCAGTGTAAATCACTAACGTCACATAATCCCTGTAGTAACACGCATAGATTCCCAAGACTCGAACTTCTTCCCCGTGTTAGCGGGTGTTTTTGCTCCAACCCCCGGGCGGTCCTTGGCCCAATCCTGCAGACCCGCCTTGCTCATCCCCGTGTACTTTTGCAATTCCTCCTCGGAAATCTCAACTCGGTTTCGGTCTTGCATGCGTTGATAGAGTGACCTTTTCTTCGGCGTGGATGTTGGCTTAGACTCGGAGGTTTCGTGCTTTATAAGCGGCGTTTGACTGTCGGTTTTGCTGAGTTGATCAGACATGTTTGATCAGAACGCTTGTGCGCCAAGGAGAATGGTTGTAGACAGCTCTCGATCGGACTGATCTGGTAGCAGGAGATTCGTTCGGAGTACGTGTGGGCGGGAGGCAGTCTTGATATAATATGGTTCTGAGCAAAGAACACTGGATCAACAGTCCTCGAGCGATGTGCTGGCACAAATCGTGTTTTCTTGGCGCCAAGTGGTTATTGTTTTGATCTGTTATAGAATCAAGTCGAAGACATGTATTCTATCTCTAGAGGCGTTGTTGTAGCCGATATTTATAAATGGATCTTCCAGTTGCCAAGGTGCATTGGCATAGTGAATAAAGAGCCGGTCACTTCCGTGGTGACGAATGAGGCCTTGTTGGATGACTACTTTACGGCGCAGCGGGGAGCAACGCCCGGTTGGTCACGAGTACTGAGGCACAGCTCAAGCACCTTCCTGTCCTGGACGCGAAGTGGATATGTTGGTCGCTTGCAAACACGTATTGGCTTGGTAGCCATCGCGGAGCCTCAAAGTGGAACGAGCGGGCAGTCACATGGATTCGTCGGGCAACGCGAAGTTGTTGCTAGCTCGCAGAGGAGAACGGCAACCCCGAGGAGAACGACAGCGCGCTTGCCTGTATGGCCTTATGGAATTCAATGAGAATTGCTTTCGACTTATTATCGTTGTATTCTTCATTATCTATCACACACAGCCAAGTCAATGGCTGAAGAAAGACATCTATCGCATCATCATAATAAGATACGATGATGGAACTCGCGCCGCTCACTCTCGAGAACCAATGGACCACCACTGGGTCCGCTAGCATCCAGACTCAGCGTCACCCGCTGCAAGTCAGCAACGACCCGTACTGTCTCGCCAATGTTTTGGTAATCGATCTCATGATGACCAGCTGTCTCGTCATTCTCCTCCTTCTTGACCTCGCGAATTTCCACATTGGGGTAGGGCAGCCGTCCTTCGCGCAGCGGTACGATGAGCACGGGAACATGCAACTCGGATTCTCCAAACTTGGCGTCCGACTTGTCTACTCCCAGACTCTTGAAGTTGCCGCGCTTCCGGCCGCCGATGAGCCATGTATCACCTGGACCAGTCACATCAAAGCTGAACTCGTAGTCCCTATTGATGCCTTTGCCATCACTGACAGCCGTGTCCCAGGTGCGAGTCCAGCGCAACCGTAAATTAGCAGACAGCAACTGGTTGACGGCTAGGGTCGAACCCGCTATTTGTTCGTCGGGTGGTGGAAGCTGAATGTCGACCGAGTGGAAAACGGGAATGGAGGGGACATCGACAGGGATGAGGATTGATCGACTGATCGACTCGACTCCTTTGATGGTCAACTTTGAATACGTTGACTGCCAGGAAAGAAGGAATGCTCGAAGAGCTTTAGAGGCGTCTTCTTTGCCGCCTGGAACTGTGCCCAGACCTCTGAAGATCTTCCCTGTTAGCAAAGGCGATACGAAGGCCGTAGGAACTTCGCCGAGGAGAGCAGCTCGCTCCAAGTCATAAGCCGAAAGGCTAGACCGCACCTCTGCAAGTACTCGGTTGATCAAAAGGCCTGAGAACGAGGAAAGAGGAGATTCTTCAATGAACTTTGACAGAGAATCTTCAACAAGGGCAATAATCTCATCCAAGACAACGCTGTAATGGAGCTTGAGATACAGGGTCCGCTGGGTCTTTGGTGTGGTGTTGCCTGAAGCTTTGCGTGTGATCTTGTAAAGCAAACTGGCAGGCTGCTTCGGAAACACCATAATGGACTTGTTTGGTGGAGCTGCAGAGTGGGCAGCAAAGACATCTGAGTCGATCAGGTGTGTTTTGAACACTCTGAGCGGGCTCAACGAGGCTGTTGAGACGCTGAAGCGGGAGAATAAGGCGTTGTGCTTGAAAACATCCTGTACATTGACGCCCAAGGCGAGTGCCACGGGGACTGAAAACACATTAGAGTAGGTGAAAGTGCCCTCATCTGTAGTGTACGTTATTTCGACTCTAGCCGATATGCTCGGAACGTCTTGCTCGATGGTGTACGGGAAACGCATTTTGATGGCGGACGACGCGGAGATGCCTCCGAAGCGGAAAAGTCCGGCCTCCAAAGGCTTCTCGTAATCTAGTGCAGGTCCAAGAAACGTTGCTTCGGTTGAAATGATTCGAAGGCCGCCAGTCGATGGCTTGACCGAAAGCTCACAGGACTTGATAGTGTTCCATCCCGTCAAGAGTTCCAAGTCAAGTGAATTGTTCTTGTCCAGTTGAATGTCTCTTGCCGCTGTTAAGCGACAACTCAAACCGCCACTAGGGCGATAAAGTTCCAGGTCGGGAAGACGGAAGATCTGCGCCGTCTTGCTGGGTGTTTGGTTAACATCCCGCTCCCAGTGTAAGTCAACTTTGTTGCAAATCAAATCTGCCCGGTCAATCCTGTAGTGACCGGCGACATTGGTCTAGCATCTGTTAGTTCAATTTCTCTCATATTGTCAGCATACTACTTACAGTGCTGGTAAGCCGCAACTCGTTGATCCCTGGCTTGAGAATGTTCGCTTCGGAAGTGTGTAACCAAAGCTCCTTTGTTCCTCCGGATGACGTCCTGGACAAGCGTATGGCGGCCTTCTCCAAGCTCAGGTCATCCATGAGCAAGCTTCTTAGTTTAATGGTGAGAGAGAAGCAGTCTTTGCCGGTGTGGTAGGCTGCATGCCCGACAACTTCAACTTGTGTGAAAAGATGACCCAGAGGCACCCTGACCTCGTTGGAAAGGGTCTTGGCTACACTCAAAACCTCATCGAGAAAGCCAGCGATGGCACTTTTCTCGGGGTACTGAACCTCCGAGTTAACTCCAAGCGAGGGCTTCTTCTGTTGAAGCCTCTCATTTTCTGCGGCTGCCGCCTTCGTCAAGAGCTTCAGTCCCACACGGACAAATTCATCCTTGCGCTGAAGCTCTTTCAGACATCGAGAGTACATGATAAGCATGGACAGCTCCAACAGACTCCAGCTGTTCTCCCCGAAAAATGGGGTAGTCATGTAGAAGTATGAAGCGGCCGGGCCATACTCGCCAAGGTGATACTTGAGTACGGCGAGGTCGGCCATGCTTGTCTTGACTGCATGATTGTGATTGGCCACGGTGTAATGACGCAAGGCCTTGTCCGTGAGTGTTTCGTACAGACGATAGAAGTCGTCCCGATTGTCAAGGGCAGTGTGAAGAAGGCCGTTCTCGATACCAGCCAGCCCTATGCAGAGCGGCTCCGGGTTGTCTGCCTGGGACTTGTGATCATCCCCGTCGAGGTCAACGTCTTCAAAGTCGTTGCCGTCCATTTCCCCAAGTACTGGCGCAGATGTCCATCCAATATCCCAGCCTCGTTTCTTTCCGCTGCCTTGGAGGACGTTCCTAGACAGAGCGTAGAGCTCTGCACGACGCGCAGCGAGTTCCTCTAGGCCAGCTTTGAGAAATTGGGCGTTGGGTGCTGTATTGTCATCGGGGCTGGGGCCTGTTCCTCCAGGAAACACTCCAGGACTGGGCGGTGGTCTGGTACTTGTGTTGGAACCCGTTCCCACACGCAGAGACGAGTTTCGAGCTGGGTGTAGCATGGTTTTCAATTCTGGAATTGATGACTTGGGCTCATGGCCGTCGGAGGGAGTCAGAGTCGATGGGGGGATGGGCAGTGCTTTGCTCGACGTTTGAGCAAGGATCTGCTGCGCAACGGAGAATGCGAATGATGCAACAAGATTATCAATAGCCTCCGCCAGGATGGGGTTGAGAATCGGGGAATCTTCCTCGGTAAGCTTATTCTTCAGCGCAGCCAAGATGTCGGCTCTCATAACTTGCGAGACAGCCGGCACGAATTCTAGGGTCCTTCGGCAGATCTCAGCCAACATGGACAGATTTTCGGCTTCATCTGTCTGCTTTGGAGGCGGCGCTTGCGGTGCAACGCCGTGAAGGACAGACTCCTGTTGCTCCCTAAGCTTTGCCAGGAGATCTTCCCTAGTTGACCAGGCGTTGCCAAGGCGGAGCAGCAGCGATATCTGTCTCGCAAAGATGTAGCAGCGAAAGTCAAAGACTGACACATTATTGGCTACTATCATTTCACGGTACGGCTTTTTTGTGGCGCTAATAGGGATATCGTCGAACTTGTCGGTTTTGGAGGTATCCGTGGCCTGTAGATCAACAGGCTGGTCATCCTCTAGAGAGCCATCCTCAGCACCCATTGCGGCAACGGCGGCTTCAGCTCGCTTCACGAGGTCTTCCGTGTGGCTCAACAGAGAACCCCCGTGTGTCTGGGGATCTCCGGAGGTGGCCTGTTCTTGAATGACTGTGTCAAGACCGACACTGAGCTCGTCATAGCCAACCAAGGCATCCTCTACAAGGCCGACACTCTCGAACCCACGCGCAAGACCCTCCTTGAGTATGAAGAAGGTACAGAAGTTCCAACCCGGTAGAGCCCGCTGAGCATCCTTCTCCTTGATGTCTTCCTCGTACTGGGACACCCTCATGTCAAAGGATGACAGAATCAGCTCCTTGAATTTGCCAACGAGGTCATCCCATGCGTTTTCGGCATCCTGACGCGACTCGGTATAACCGGTTGGTGTGGCAGGAACAACTCGAGGCAGTACGTCGTATGGAACGTCGTTGATGCCGATACGGATTTGGGCCACACGATCGATCGCGCCCTTGCTAGAGCTGTTGAAGTCGGACCGAAGCTTCTCCAATAACGTGGAGGATCCGGAGCCCCATCTTGACGATCTTGCTTTCTCGGCAGCATCGAGGCCCTTTCCGCTGACCCTAGGTTGATTTGCCGCAAAAGTATTGGGTATTACGACGTGAATAATCAGGAATTCAAATGCATCATGGTTCTCTTGTGTGTTTAGCTTCCGGGTAGACTGCGAAGGCGGCGTATTTTTCTTGATCCATTCTCTGATTTCTGCCCTTGTTTGGGACTTGTAGGTATCGCTGTCGTCGCATCGAACGAGCAGGACTTTGAGGTAAGGGGTCCGCCTCAGGCCCGGTATTTGGTGGCGCCGTTCTTTGCCAGGCTGTCGCGCCGCTATCGTTGGGGTATCGGAAATGTCTGAAGACGTGCTTTTGCCTCCGATAGACTGCGTTTGAAAGCCATCGTCCTTTGCGCCGGCGCTGACTGACCGGCGGAGCGAAGGGGAGATGGTTGGCGAGATTGGGGCAGCTGGGTCTCCGCCGGCGGGCGTGAGCTCTACGTGGAGGGTATCGATCGAGCGCAAAGGGCCAGCATGCGACTGCCAGTGGAGATTTCGAAGAGGGAGTCGTGGAATGAGGCCCGGGGTGACGAGCTTGTAAACGTCGTGGGGATCGAAGTACTCGACTGCGAATAGCATGCTTGGTCAGTTGGGGGGAAGCGCAGTCAAGGTACGATAAGTAGGCCAACGAGATAGCAACGGGATCATGAGACGCGTAGAGCTTACCTGTGACTTTGGAGGTTGAAAAAGGCCGCTCCATGTTGAACGGCTCCTCCAATTTGGACTTTTAAATTACATGGTCCGTCGCAGCTTCATTTACTAAATTGCGCGGCGGGTGGGTGCCGGTCGAATGCAAGGTGTACAACTCGCCTCGGTGAGATTCTAGCTTGGGTGGAGACGCTGGGCGGCGGAATCCCCTAGTCGGCCCCGGCCTAAAGGTACCTAGGAACCTCGATAAGGTAAGGTAGGTACAAAGGTAGCTCTGCCTCCGATGATTCCCCGAGAGCGGTGTGCTACCCAGTGCTGGAATGATTGGCCCAAGATGACGCTGCTTGCTGGACGCCAATGGAGGGGCACGGCAGAATCTTTTTTGGTTTTGCTTTGGGGAGAAATGCCCCTCCTCTGCCTTGGATCAGGAAGCGATAGAGTGCCCGATATTTCTTGAAGGAATTTGGCTTTATTCCTTCCTCCAACAGCATTATCATCATTTCTCTGTTTTCACCATGTCTGGACTCCAAGCCGTCAAATACACTCGGGGTCGTCTCGAAGTCCTGGACCAACTGAGACTGCCTCATGAATTCCACTACGATGAGGTGTCCACCAGCGAGGAGGCCTTTGACTGCATCAAGTCGATGAGAGTTCGTGGTGCCCCCGCCATTGCTATTGTCGCCGCCCTCGCCCACGCTGTTGAGCTACACAACGGCAGCTGCACCGCCTCTTCATCGCAGGATACCGTCACTTACATCGACTCGCGTTTGGATTACCTCAAGGAAAGCAGACCGACTGCTGTCGACTTGACCAATGCTATCAATCAACTGAAGGCCCGCATTAGGAGCGCGCCTCAGGATGATTCCAAAACGGTCATTGCTGCATACATTGAGGAAGCCGAGAAGATTCTGCAAAAAGACCTCCAGACCAACCTGTCTATTGGTGACCATGGAGCGCAATGGTTGAGAGAGGTCGCTGGTGCTTCACCTGATGCCAAGGTATCTGTGCTCACCCACTGCAACACCGGCTCTCTGGCAACATCCGGTCATGGAACCGCCCTCGGTATCATCAGAACACTCTGGTCCAACAACCTTCTGAAGCACGCCTACTGCACCGAGACAAGGCCCTACAACCAGGGTAGCAGGCTGACCGCCTTCGAGCTTGTTTACGAGAAGATCCCTAGCACTCTCATCACAGACTCCATGGCTGCCGCGCTGTTCAACTTGCAAAAGGACAAGATGAACATTGCCGCTGTCATTGTAGGTGCCGACCGTGTCGTTCGCAACGGTGACACTGCCAACAAGATTGGAACCTACCAGCTCGCCGTCTTGGCCAAGCATCACGGCGTCAAGTTCATTGTCGCGGCTCCCACCACCAGCATCGACCTCGAGACCCAGACCGGCGCCGGCATCAAGATTGAGGAACGCAAGGGGGAGGAGCTCACGCAGATTTCCGGTGCCATCGTCCAGGCTGATGGCAACGTCGACATCGCTCGTACAGCGCGTGTGGCGACGGCGGACCAGCGCATTAACGTCTGGAACCCTGCTTTTGATGTAACTCCGCACGACCTGATCGATGCTGTTGTTACGGAGAAAGGTGCTGTTGTCAAGAACGCTGAGGGTCAATTTGATTTCCGTCACATCATGCCCGAGAGATGGGCGCAGGTGGTCGCCCAGTGATGGGAATCTCTCCTTTCAAGCATAGATGATGATGATATTTGTTTTGCGTTAGAGACCGGAGCTGGAGCTGGAGCTGGAGCCCGATGTATGTTCAAAATTGAATTTTGTCTATAGGGGATATAGCGTATTAGCAGGACACTGCTTCAAGATTGTCGCATGATACTAAGCAGAGTCCTTGAGAGCATGCAGGATCAACTTTTGGTAACCTCCCACGGATTCCTCAAGCTCGGCAACGGTGATGTTTTCGTTACGGCCATGTGCAACCAAAATCGTGCCTGGTCCATAGAGGTAGCGAGTGTGCGAGCCCTTGAGGTTAGGAATGTCAGTTCCATAGTTGGCCACAAGGGTATCAAATCCTAGATGAAGAGTCGTCAGTAATTATTCAGACTGCATAGGCTGCTTGGTTAAAGAGCATAGGTCTCACCATCAACGTCACAGTTGGCCTCCACCACGCCATATCCGTGAGTGCAGGTCAACTCAAGGGACTCGGCATCGGTTTCGTCGAGAATCTTCTGGATTCTCTGTTTGACAATGTTGCCGCCGTCCTTTTCGGGGCCAATGGCAACCCGAACCGCGATCCTTGCCAGAGCAGAGGCAGGAATGACATTCTGAGCAACGCCGCCGTTGAACTGGCCGACATTGACGGTGGTGTTGCCCCACTTGTCAGTGCTTCCGAGATCTGTCGTGATAATCTTGGCAAGGGCCTTGATCATGATTTCGTTGGCCGACTTGCCGAGCCATGGGTAGCCAGAGTGTCCGGCGACGCCCTTGGCCGAGATATCGCAAAAGACACCGCCCTTGTGACCGCAAGCGAGCTTGTTCTCCGTAGGCTCTCCGAAGATGACGGATTCAAATTGCACCGGCGGGTCGGCTGCCTGGAGGGAATCGGAAAAGAAACGCATTCCATCGCCAGTGTCCTCCTCACCAATGACAAATAAGAGCATGGCATCTTCGGGGTTGACTTTGCCGGCCTCAAACAGGTCCTCGAGAGCAATGATCTGAGCTGCAACACTAGCCTTGGCGTCAACGCTTCCTCTTCCACTAATACGAGTGTCGGGAGTGATTTTGTCATCGGATATGCCGTAGGGAATATGAGGCGGCACAACATCGTAGTGCGAAGTGACTACAACGCGAGGTGTGGGCTGGCGTTGGTTCGTCTTCCAGGCCAGGACATTGAACCTCGGGGTCTCTTCCGTGTTGTTGTTGCGCGGTGGCAGGAATTGCAGAGAGGAGACATAGCCGCGGCCGGTCAGATAATCGACCAAGAACTTCCCGGCGGCGCTCTCATTGCCTGAGATGGAGGGGATCTCAATGAGGGACCGATGTAAAGAGATGAGGTCGTCGCGCCAGGACGGAGCGGCGGATGAGGGTGAGTAAAGCGTTGGCGGGGAAGATTCGACGCCGATGGGCTGCTGGATGCGAGAGGCGGCGGCAAAGGAGAGCACAGAGCTCAAGGTCATGAGCTGAGAGACACGCATGGTGGTGGCGGAGCTTCAAGCCTATGGAAAGGTTGGTTGTTTTTGACGGCTCTCAAGCATCGATCAAAGGATGTAGGTCTCAACTGGAGAGGTTGTTCGCCGCTACAAATCACCAATGGCCGGCGGCGGGCGCAAGAGTTTCCCGGAGACTTGGCTATGGTGCAACCGCAAACGGAGCGGTGTCGGAACGAAGTGGGCGGAGATCGACCTGGTAAGGTAAGGTACCTTAAGCCTGGGAGCTCAAGCCTCAATCACGGTGACGGGAAGTGCGATAAAGTGAGTGATACGAGTGATAAGAGTCAGATATCTGCAGAGTGCAGGCTGAGGTGCGAGGTCTGAGAATGAGGTCATTCCATCCCAAGCTCCCGTCATTGGCTCCAGCCACGAGCACGGACTTTTCCCCGTCAGCCACCCCCATGTTCCCGCAGGGGCGGGAGATGATCCAAGCTTTCCAGGTTGGTCCCTCGATCCAATAAGATGGCGGTGGGGGGAGAGAGCCTCATCAGTGAAGTCTCAGCGAGCGTCTCAGACAAACGAGGTAGACTTGGGGATCGTGATGCTGACAAACAATTGGGATAGGTATTGAAGTGCTCGTGTTCCACTTGACTCACTGCTGCCGTCTAGCTAAGGTGCTGTTTCTCCCTGTAACGAGGTCTTCCCCCCCTCGTCAGGCGCACAATGGTGAAGAATATCAGTAGTGGCAGCAAACAATGTACCTGGTTTTAGGTACCTACCTTACCTGCCTAACTATGAGCCGCCCATCTTATATACCTATTTAGGTAGTCTACCCAGGCCTCTACCGGTAGTATCAAAGCTCTTGTTGCAATCTGTGCAAACCGACTGAAACGAAACGTTTTAAGATGTGGCCAACGTGACCATCTCTTATTCGCAAACGGCCAAATACTATCCTCCTTGTACCTAATGACGTTGAGCACAGCTGTCTTTAATGGTTAATCCAGGCGGTCCGAGGCACTGAGAACCAATGACCAAAGCCCAACTGAGAACGAGATACTGGTACCTATGCGTAGACGGGACTGTCCTATCTGGGGAGTTCAATGGCAGTTGGCATTGCTACCTAGATATTCCTTACCTTTGCAGAATTCCACGCCGCTGGGGGAACAGGACCGCCCGCTCTTTCCCCGGATCTGCCGATCTTGGGCAAACTCAGTGGATATGGAGTTCCAGTCTGCACCCCACCAGGATTCTACCTTGTGTAAATGTTGCAACTCTTTCCTCGTTTTGAGGTGCCTACCAAGGTATCTTTGGTATGTATAAAGGTTGATATGTACTCGAGGTGAAGTGCCTTTGGTCGTGTGTCCACCGCTGGAAGACCCACTTGGCCGCTGCTCCTTGCCTCTCTGGGACGCAGTTGGATTGGAGCGCTGAAATGGGGGTACCTCCCCCAGGTACCTGGTCTGTTTCGTTCCCCGTCCTCACCTCTCGCTCGCCTTGCCTCGCCATACCTAACGCTCCTTAGCAGCAATCCAGCAACCGATTGATGAGTACCGACTAGCACACTACCTTTGCAGACAGGGGCCGTTCGTGAACCCAGCAAACTTCCCCAGCCATTGCATTCCACGATCCTGGAGCTGCCAACCTCAGCTTGCGCTCACCAACAGCTTCAATTGCTCCCCCGTAATCCCTTCCACCGAGCTTTCCCACGCGCATTCGACCCCTCGCAGGCCCATTCGATTCGTTCCGCCCATCTTGCCCCTTCTAGATGCAGCTTGCACTCTTTGCGCGCCACCGTGGGCTCCCGAAAGTCGATTCTAAGCCTCCTCACGCCTCCCCGGACCCAAACCCCGATTCAATAAGTCTGTCGAGTCTCGCCTGAGCCCGCCCACTTTGCCCGGCTTCGCTTCGGTCGGCTTTGACGTGCCTGGTCATCGCCTTGCGAAGGGATGCAGGTCAACAGAGGAAACGCTGAGGCCCTGGGTCGCAAGGCCAAGGTGCGTCGCCCAAAAACTACCACTATCCATCATGCCATCCATCTTCTTGCTTCGCAGTCCTCTCAATCGCCTTGCGTCATGGACCACCAAGTCGGCTATTTGGCTAATAATACTATGACAGCTTGCTCGCTCGTACCAGGAGCTCCTCGAGTGAGTTCCGCTATCCGCCCGCTCCGGTGTGAATCCTAGGCTAACCTCTGCTGCCTCCAGCGAGTTCTCCAACAAAGACCTCAGCTCCGTCGGCAACTACACTCTCGGTCGTCTCATAGGAAAGGGTTCCTTTGGCAAGGTTTACTTGGCCTCTCACAAGCTCACCAATGGCTCCAAGGTAGGCAACGGCTGACACGCGTGCTGGGACAATACTCTCGAGCCTGGGCCGGTGATACTCATTAACTGGGGTATAGGTCGTCCTCAAATCCGCAAATAAAGGCGACTCGAATCTCGCACGCGAAATACATCACCACCGACAATTCGTTCATCCACATATTGCCAGGCTATATGAGGTCATAGTCACGGAGAATCTGGTGTGGCTGGTTTTGGAATACTGTGCTGGTAGGCTTTACCGTTTTATTGCTGATGCAGAAACGATGGTTGACAAAGACTCGATAGGCGACGAGCTTTACAACTACCTCCTCGAACATGGCCCCCTTCCCGTCCACAAAGTCCAGAAGATTTTTGCCCAACTCGTTGGCGCTGTCGCATACGTACATCAACAATCATGTGTCCACCGCGACCTCAAGCTGGAAAACATTTTATTCGACAAGCACGAAAACGTCAAGCTTGTTGATTTTGGTTTCACGAGAGAATACGAGGGGAAATCGAACTACTTGCAGACATTCTGCGGCACAATATGCTACTCGGCACCCGAAATGCTGAAGGGCGAAAAGTACGCTGGAGAAAAGGTCGATGTCTGGAGTCTTGGCGTTATCCTATATGCCCTACTATGCGGAGAGCTACCGTTCGACGATGACGATGACACCGTTACACGTACAAAGATCCTCAGCGAAGAACCGAAGTTCCCCGATCATCTTCCAACTGCCGCCATTCCGTTACTCAAGTCGTTGCTCTCTAAGCGACCCCTACTCCGACCCTCCCTCCCCGACATCCTCACCAACCCTTTTCTTGCCGAACATTCCCCAGCACAACAAGCAATCCTAAAACTGCAAAGGCCTCCGCCTTTCTCAACGCATCTAGAGAAGGAGACTCTTCAGCGCATGCGGGGAGCGGGTGTCGACATTGACTCCGTCATCGAAAGCGTGCTTGCGCAGCGCTGCGACGCTTTGGCTGGCTGGTGGACGCTGCTGATTGAAAAGGAGCAGCGGAAAGTCAAGAGAAGAGAGAGGAAACGGCGGGAAAGAGAGGCCGAGAATAGGAGCTTGCGTCGTCTGTCCGCCGCATCCAGCAGACTCGAGCGGATTGCGCCTGTGTTGCAAGAGGTCGATGAGGACGGCGGACTGACAAACCGCTTCATCAGACTTGAGGACGGGCCTATCACGCCACGGACAAGAGGCCGGTCAGAGAGAAGAAGCGCGCATTACGCCGACTTGGGGGACTTGCCCGGTCTGCCCGAGCACAGCAAGGAAAACGGAAGTCCAGATACAGAGGAACCACCTCCACCAATCGATAAGGATTCGATCCGGTCTGCCAGTACGTCTAGACATCGTCGCCCGGTTCCGCCCCCTAAGGAGGGTGTGATCCGCAGCGCGCGATCTCGGGGTTCGACCCTTCATCTAGTGACTACTTCGGAAGCTTTGGCGGCTAACGGGACGCCAGAGCGACCACCTGAACAACAACAAAAGGTTCGCAAGAAGCCCTCACAGGCCATCATTGCGCATTGGAAGAACTGGACACACTGGTTTTTGGAGAACACCCGTAGGGGACGGCACGCGAACAAGAGAGGGAGTCACTCAACGCCTAACCTGGTCGATAAAAACGGCAGTGTCGCCGGCAGCAGCAGCAAACACTCTAAGGACACGAGTCCTCGGCCGCAGACGAGCAAGTACCCAACAACGGATGCCGGCGTACCTCAAGGAAAGGCCGGATTGCCTCGTGGCGTAGTGGCTAATGGCCATGCCAACAAGGCACTGCCAAGTCACGCAGGATCTGGAGGCTTCAGCAGTCCCGCCTCGGGTGGAGGCTCTGTCCCCTCGCGGGTACCGTCCCGAATCACAACATCTTACAAGCGACAATCGCTGTCGCCGTCTCCCATGACCCCACGAACTACGATGCGGCGCTCCTCGGCAGGGTTGAGGGGCCGCAAGTCCACCTCTTCATCGGTCTCGTCCATTCGTTCGATGCCTCACCATCATCATTCTCATTCCAAAGCTTCATCAACAAGCTCAAATGGATCGGTCTCGACTTCCATGTCCAAAAACACTCTCCAGCGCGGGCAGTCGCCTCATCACTCTGTCAAAGTTCTTCCAGCCACTCCCACCGCGACCGCCTTTCCGTCGAATATCCGTCTAGTTCGAGGGCCAGGTCCCCCGGCCCCCCTTGCTCTATTCAATGAGGGCATGCCTCCCCCACCGGTAACGTCAGGAATGCAGGCTCCAGGCTCGCCTAATCCCTTTGCCCTGGGAGGGGGCATCCAATTTGCCAAGCGAAAGCGAAACATCTTCAAGGGTCCGATGCTGGCCTTTGGCGGAGGTGGCAGCGCAGGCGGTGGCGGAGGAGGGGGCGGCAGCTCACGAAGCACAAGTTCCAACCATTCACGCAGTGCAAGTGCTTCTGGACTCGGACGACGGTCGGGCGAAGCTCCCATCCAGGAAGAGGAAGAGGGCGAAGAAGCGGAAGAAGAAATCGAAGAGGTTGACGCTTTCAGCCCCGTTGTTGGGGGGCCCGGAGAGCGCATCGAGGAGCAAATTATTGAAGACAGCGAGACAGAGGCACTAGCAGAGCAGGCGAATGAGGAGGAAGATGCTCCTCCGGTAACGCCAAAAGCATCAGCCGCCCCTGTCCCGACATGATCAACCCCAACTACCCTTTCTGCCGTCCATGAAGGAGGATGATGGCCACTTTTTCCCCCCCATATACAATGTTTACTGTGAGCATGATCAAACACGCTCCAAGGAACGAGTCCAGGCAAAAGCTTTCATAGTGTTTCTTTTCTTTTCTGTATATTCCCCTTTTGGCGACTTGTACTATACTTAGAGGATACCTTGTACCAAACAAAGGGTGTTGATATTTCTTTGCAGTGAAGATAAAACTTCGAGTCAACGCTTGATGTATTTCTCTAAAAATGATTATCAAACCTCGCTGTTACTTTGTCATTGTGCTTTGCGTTAGTTCCCAGCCTCCCGTCAGCGAATGCGCGCAAGTTAATAACATGACGCCGGGATATAGCCTCTATCAAGTTTGGGTCTTCTTGGTGGCCTCGATAAGCCCGTTCCTCGCAAATATGATATTACGCACAGTCGCGTCTGTTGCGCATACGGACGCATCGAATGGCTTCAGGTCTGCGTCTCCCATGATGGCAAGCGCAGCCAGGCCAAGGAATCCGTGGTAAATGTCTGGCGGGCCTCCAGGATACTTGGAGAACCCACCGATGAGATGTTGTGTTTTTTTGGTGATGAAGCGTCGTGACGGCTCGGCGTCAATGAGATCGGTGTGACCAAGCATCTGAAAACGTCAGTAAACCGTGGCCCTAAGCAGTCGACAATCTATATTCCTTGTACCTGTAGTGTCCCTCCTACCCACCAGCAATAGCATGTGTCCGCGACCTTGTTACACCTTCCATTGAACCCAACGAAGCGCAGGTTTGGATCCAATGTCAGCTCGCTCAACGACGCGGGCAGCGCAAAGTTGGCATGGTCAGGATCGTCCGAGTCGTCTTCCTTCTCGAGGTATTCGAACTGGCGGTACACCAGGAACTTGACCAACAGGGACGTATCAGGGACGCCTTTCTGGAGTATCCGGCTGTCGTGTGGAGTTCCACTCTGGTCTGGGGGTCGATCGAGGAGGACCAGCGCGCTGACGGCGCACCATGCATAGCCAGCTTCAAACCTCATATCAGCCTTCAAGTATTCAGCATCATCACCATTGTAGCAAGAGCATACCATGAGACTCGTTTGCATGAGAGCTCTCAGCGAGTCCACCGTCATAGGTCTGTCCTTGGCGGATGTGCCGAACGAGGCCATCAACGTCAATGTCCTCCACCCAGTCCTTGTCTCCCTCCTTGGCATCGCCCCGTAGAGCCCACCGTATCGTGGCGGCCAGAAAGCATAGCCGCATGTCCCTCCCGCCTGCAATGGCCCCGTCGTCCAGCACAAGCTCGCCAAAGCTGCCATCGGTCCTCTGCAGCCGCCTCAACCACCGCAACGTCGCAACGCGATCCACGCCCGCAAAGGCGCTCTTGGCTTCCTCTGGCCCGTCCGCGACAATGGCCAAGATCAACAGCGCAAAGTATGTCGAGGCCAGATTCGCCGAGCTCGCATTCCTCGTTTTAGGCGTTCCCTTATCAAAGTCCCAGCCGGCGTATAAGTCGCTCGGCAGAGCATGGTTCGGGGAGCCGCAGAAGCCGCCGCCGGGATGGTAGAGACCTAGGACAAACTTGCGCGCGGCAGCTCGGTCGGCGGGTGTGAGGAGATGGGGGGCATCCTTGGTCGGCTCGGAAGGGGAGAGTATGTCGAGGGCGGCGAGGATGAAGAAGCTGAGAGCTATGCGGGTGCTGTCGGACGACGTATACTGGTGCGGGAGGAAGGTCTTGTGGCAGCGTTGCCAGTATTTGATGTGCCTCGCTTTCTCGAGCGGCATGGCTGCGTCGGCTGCCATCTTGGCCTTGATGGATTCAAGGATCGCAGTCGGGTGGGAAGATAGTGTTGGTGGGGTTTGTTACCTAGCTCCGGGATGTTTGGTCAAGTGAACAAAATCCCCCGATGGTTTGCAGGACCTTTCATCCCACCTCACCCCCCAGGCCGGCATAGGACACAATCAGGAACGGACCCCACCCCCCACCAAAGCTGCACCTTCAGCTTAAGCAGGTTTAGCTCAGCGAGCTGCTGGAAAGAACGACAGCGCTAGCAGGGAGGAGGTCCACTAGAAGACCGCTGAACGGCGCTGAAGCGTCGCCTTGTCTTGATAGATGGGACGAATGAGAAGCTCCAGATCGATAAGCCTCGCAGCTACAGGATTACCTACACTTAAGGTACTTCGCTTCGTTTGCTTCCCGATAAGACATGCGCTGGACTGGTGGTCCATTTCTTTTCTTGTCCGACGCGACTGCGCCTACGACTGCGACGTCAATTGTCCTCCGCCCCCCTCTCTATCTCAACGAGCTTGCTTCAGTTCCTCACCTTGATGAATACAGCGCATCGCAAGGAACCGTAACCATGGCGATCATATCAGCGAAAACAATCATTACCTCCCTCTCCCTCTTCCATGTCACCCTCGCATACTTCTTTCTGACGAACCCGGCGACCATCGCAGACCAGGCGATGGTGTACGTGCTGGGCGAGTCGATGGGCATGGCAAGTCTCCAAAGCTTCACTTCATGGTCCATTCGTAACAAGGTCGAGCGCTAACATCTCCTCTTTAGCCCCATGCGCGAAGCTTCGAAAACAGGTCTCCCGCCCTCGCTTTCCTCGCTGCTGTGCTGGGAATACTAGGCATCAGCGACCTCGTTACCCTCAGCATGCCCGAAGAAGTCTGGTTGGTCTACCACTGGGGAACACAGGGTAAGCAACATGCTCCTTCTTCTTATGCTGGTAGTTCGAAGCAATTTCTCACAACCCAATTATAGCACCGACTCGTATGGTCATGTCCTTCGGTTTTGTCCTCTACACCTTCCTCTTCGGCCCTTCATCCCCCCTTTATGGCGGAACCTCGAAAGGCGGCAGTCGCTTCGCCCATCCCTCCGTCCAGTCGAACAATCCGCGCTATACACCTTCGACTTGGGGCGGCGACGGCCTCAAGAACCGTGTTTTCTTAACCTTTGCCTTCCTCGAGATGCTGTGCTGGTTCTGGGTCTGGATGACCCTGCGCGAGGAGCAGGAAGAGTTCCAGCGTAAGAACCAACACAAGAGGAGAGGAAGTCAGTCGGGGTACAACTGAGCAACAGGCTTGTCAAGTGCACTAAGCCGTTCGATGGAGGTTCTGAAGGCGTCGCATTCACCCAACCACAGGAGCGATCAGACGAATATGCTTCCGCCCTACCGGAAGGCTCGGGCCGCTTGCGTGGCCCCTTTAGCATTGCGTGGAGTTTTGGGATGGCAGGCGCTACGAAAAAGGGCATACTCGGCGTAATAATCATTTGATGTGCGACATGACGGTTTTCTATTTTTGGGCTCCCGAGCTTATGATTGATAGCCTCCTACTCTAGGTAACTTGAAACAAAAACAATGAGTTGGTATGGGCTACATCATGAATGAAATGAGGCGTCTACTCCCATCGCACCGATTCCCAACCCTTCACGTTCGTTCGCCAGCTGTCGGTCACCCGCTGTGACCAAACACCAACGTGAGAACCTGCCACCTCGCGTATCTGTTTCGACAAGTCGTCCCCAGAATCTGTCTCAAACGTCCAAGAGCTCAGTTTCGCATTCAGCGTGTTGCTTTCCTGCTTTAGGAGAGCCACCCGTGCCTTGCCTTCCGTGAAGGCAGTGCTAGCCGCGGCCTCGAGAGCCTTGACTCGCGCCACCACGTCCTTGGGCACGTTACTCTGCCCGGAGCGGTCCCTCTCCTTCTCACGGTCATTGAAAGTCACTATGTAAGACGTCGCCAGCTTCACGGCGGCGGCAGCGTCGCGAAGAATCGACAGACCGTGGAGTGAGCCCAGCATCATTAGCGTCTTAGACTCTTCTGCATCAGCTGGCGTCGATAGTGCTTGCGCGCGAAGGACCTCGAGGCCAGACTTGATCGCGGACACAATGCTTGCCAGAAGCTCGGGAGGTGGTGGGCTGCGACTGGCGGAGACGGAGAGGGGGATCAGGGTGGTCAGAAGTGAAATGACTTCGTAGAAGGTTTCCTCCTGTTGAGTGAGATTCTTTTCGCGAGCGTGGAGGAATCTGCTGAAGGTATTGCCCAGCCTCTGAAGTGATTCCAGGACGAAGGTCAGCTCTGCCGCGGCCGTCTGCGCAACGTTGGCCACTTTGTAAGACGATGCGGGCTTGAAGGTCATGACCTCGAAGAACCTTTCTGCGGCGAGGGCCAAGTGGGAACGCAGGTTCTGGTTGAGACGTTAGAAATGGTACCTAGTACAATGGGAGGGGACATACCGATGGATCAGGACCTAGCCGCAGGACGTCGTATATCGGGCGGCTCGAGGCAGCTTCGAGGTTAGGCACAGATCCATAGTCGATGACTTCGTTCAGCACAGAGTTGTCGGTGACTTCCTCTACGAATAATAGTCAGCACGAGGAAATGACGTAGGGAACCAAATTAGTCTAGTAATGACTTACCAATCGCCGGCTCTTCAAAGATCGAGTCGCTGCGGATATCCAGCGCTCGAGCAGCTTGGGACTCCTCCACATATCCCATCACCAGAGTGCAGCTTGACCTCAGCCGCTCGGTGTAGCTAGGGATATCGAGAATGGCAGTGTAGCTCTCGGCCTCGAAAGCATCAGCCAGCCTTCTAGGCATTCTCAGCTTGAGAGATGCCCGGTAGTGGGATTTCAGTCCCTGCATCAGCCCTCTTTCAGGTCTGTTTGGCGGTAGAACCAAAGTGGGCGCAATGGTTGATAGACGGTCAAAGAAGTAGGGGCCAAGCGAATCGATTATGGTACGCTTCACGTCTGCGGTATCCCACACTTCGCGAGCACGAGAAGCACAGCCAAGCACAAGATAGATGCGCACCAGGACCAACGTGAGTCGGGTGTGCTTTGGTGTTCTGGTGAGCTGGTCTTCGATGATGAGGGCAGCTTGAAGCAAGCGGTCAGGTCTACCGTTCTTCGAAAGAGAGGTAGGGTTGTCGATTCCACGCTCGTGGGCGCCGCTCAGCCTCACACAGCATGATGCTGCGAGGATAGCAAGTTCCGGGACACAATCGAGGTGGCCTATTTCAGTAGAGTTGAGTAGAGAGGAGTACAAAGTCAAGGTCGACTCCAGGAGTTTCTTGACGCAGGTGGTGCAGGTAGATGACTTGTTGGTGGTGTGGCAGGTTATACACTTCCAATCATTTGGTTTCTTTACATCCTCATTCGGGACACGAACGAGGGTCTTGGGTGAAGATAGTCCGAGGTACTGCAGCTTGTACGCAAACGCCTTCACAGATGCTGATCTCGCGGCGTCCTGAGACTCTTCTGACAATCCAATGAGGAAATCGTATGCCAGTGCTTTGATCTCCTGCGGCGGTAACCGCTCGACAAAGCCCCTGACGTCGTCGAAACAGGCGGGTGATTCGCACTCAACCTCAATGTATTGGCGCAATTCCTCAAATTCATTCGATGTGGCATCCGAGCTTGGCTGCATGCTCTTGGGGAAGAGAAACGCTGCTTCAACCTTGGCCAGACGGACGTTGCGCTTATAGATGGATCGTACACCCTCTTGAGTCAGGAAGCGGTTAATGAGTTCGAAAACCTCGGTGGAAGCCCTGCTAACATCAGCCAAAGTTGTCATCAATCAAAGGTGTCCAACTTACTCTTGGATCTGTCCTATCTGGCCAGCGGCATTGAGGAATTTCTTCCACACCGCATAGTCACAGGCGAGGAGGCTCAATTTCTGGTTTTCGTCTGTCGTTGACAGGCAGTCCTTGCATAGGTCGTAGACAGTTTTCCACTGTCCCTTCCGCTCGAGGACTTCTATCGCTTGCAGAAACAAGTCTTTGCGACCTTTCCTGAATTGGTAGACAGGGTTAAGGGTCGGGCCCTTCAGAGCCGCCTCCCATTCAGCCGTAGAACCATGAGCCTCGAGGATGCGGTAAAAGAGAAGGATCTCTTCTTCCGTCTTAATGGCTCGGTCGGAGACTTCGCCGTTCTTCTCGGCACCGCTCTACCAGCTAGGTTAGCCGCCATCATTAATCACTGCCACCAATCTTACCTGTTCTGCAAATTGCGCGGCACGCTGCATTTGCTTCAGAGCGAGCATGCCATAGAGCTGCTTCTTTCCAGCTGGACATTGCTCATTGGTCTCACATAGGATTAGCGTGCTTCTTGGCCTTTAGATAGTATCAAGAACTTACTGCTAGCAGATGCGTAATGGCGATGTTCCAGAAAAGGAAGCTCCTTTCTTGAGGGAATGACTTGTCGAGCACTGCTGCAATCTGTTTGCCCGCATCAGCACCTTCAATCCTTCATAGGCTCAGCACAGAGATGAACCCACTTGCTGTGCGCTAATCAAATCCCAGTGTAGCAGACATGATTCCAAGCATCTCGTACCACCATTTTTGTCCTTGGGCTTGGCTTTGACGTAGCGCAGCTTCAGGGGGCCGAAGGTCTCGGAAAAGTCTCGGTCCTCAATAAACTCCTCTGAAGCCCACTCAAGCAACTCCAAAGTGTCAGGATCTCTCACGGCGGTCGGATCCTGAACCAGCTTGCGGATAGCAATGAAGGGTGACGCCTTCTCCAACGGTGAGTCCAACTGACTTTCTGCGCATATTTTCACAGCCTGAATGATGTGGTTAGTTCTATTTCTGGATTCACATTTGGCGGTGAGGTGAGAGCAAACCTCAAAATAAGGATCCTTGAAGGTCCGGAATCGCTGCTCAGCGAGACGGATGGCGTTGGCCCATTGTCCGTCATTGAAAGCCGACTGCAGCTGCAGATCAGTGCCGCTCCTCAGCTGAGGCCGGTTCCAGGACATGGTGATGCTTCTGATCGGATGGCGGGGCAGAATTAGCTTTGGAGGGGCACTGTGCTGTAAGAGTGAGCTTGTGAGACGTTTAAGGATGGGCATTGTGTCGCTTGATTGGTTGCTCGGGTAAATACTCTTCCCGAAATGCCGGTCCTCCCCCACGTTTGGGATTCCGGCGCCGTTGGCCGGCCGCGTTCCTCCCGATAGCCCGACGCCGATCCGGCCTACATTGGCGGTTGGGCCTTACACCCTGATCGGGGCTGGCCATGGATTATAGAGAGACTTTTCGGCTGCTGGATGGGACAAATAATCTACCATCAACCGAGGCATCTCAACCACACATTGTCGAACATGCAATGAGTAAGTCCCTACAGGGCACACTACCTGGACTTGGATACCTTAGCCTGCAGACACATGGCAGATTTGGTCCAAGAGCAGCCATCGAGACACAAAGAGAAGAGCTGGTATCTATCTTGAAACATGACCGAATTACCCATACACATGAATACTCCTTTCCATGCATGCATGTTGTTTTACAAAATATACAATGTCATATCTTCTTGCGCCCGCAAGAAGTTTGTCGACTAGATTCGGTTCGGATCGTCTCGGTATCATATCGGCATTGGCGAACGTCATATACACCCATTCACATCACCACCAAGCACCCTGCGCCTTTCGGTCTGCCTTGAGCTTGTCAAACTGCTATGGAATTAGTGTCTGAGGGTACGGCTGGCTGCGCCAACGGAGTCAGGGGGGAAGGTAGCGTACCCAAGCCTTCTTGCAATCTCGGTATGCTCTGGGATATCAAGTCAGTCCAGTATTCCCGCGCAGCTCAGAAGGCGGCCAAGAGCATTGAACAACAGAGAAAGGGTAGCAACTCCCACTTACTGAAAGTAATCTCCGCACATGGCCCTGTCTCCCCCATTCCGGTGCAGGCATTTGATGCTCTTCTGCGCAAGCTCTTGACAAGGATCAAAGTACTCGCTCTTCGCCTTCCTGTGCAATATATTTGAGCGATTGTCACGAAGTTGAACGTGACGCGCAGGCCGGCCTACCCTTCAAATTTGGCCTTGCTCTCGGTGTAGGTCTCGTCGACCTTTTCGGGTGCGGCCGTCGCAGGCTTCTGAGGTTCCGACATTTCGATAGAAGGGATTCGTTCGAATTTCGCAGGAGTTTCGGGGTCTGATTTTCGGTTATTTTCGGTCAATTGGTGGAAGGATTGAAGGTGCGATGCGCTGGGAGTTGGTGTTGGCGGTACGCGACGAACATTTGCGTCGGTGACGTTACGATTGGAGAAGGTTCTCGTTGCGATAAGATAAGAGCTGCTTGATGCCTGGCGATATAGGGCTCTATTCTAAGGCATCAGTAATGACCTTTCCTCAATCGCCCATTCGCTGACTAAGGCAAGAAGAAGTAAATCATCCCCCCGGCTGCCAAGAAAAAGAGATGGAAAAAAGGCCTAAGTGCAACGAGCAGCAGAATGCGATTTGAAGCGAGCACAGGGCAATGCCCAGCAGCGAGAGAACCTTAAGATCCGCTTCTATGATTGACTGCCCAGTGTCCACGCACCGGCTCGTTTTTGCCGTCAATAAATACTGCGTTAAAGGGTGGGAATCCGGCAACGCCTGCCGTGCCTGGCCGATTTTGCCGACAAACAGAGGTCTTTCCTCAATAGAGTTCAAGGTTTTCTATAACTCTATCGTTAAGGTATCCGTAAACCGCTTTTCTGGATAACAAGTGGTGCTCTTGTGCATGGTGTTTATTTTGACCACATTCGTCCCTCTTTTTCCACGTCGACAATAGTATGTGTCCGTGATGCTTCTTTGTAAATAATCCACCTGCACCCATCCTCCTATCTCTCTTTTCCCCTCTTATTACGCCATTTTGTAAACAGACACACGGAATAGGGACAGAGGTGCAAATTTTTTTTTTTTTTTTTTTTTTTTTTCTCTCCTGGTTGGACACCACCGCGCTGCCCATACGTCCACTCCCAAGTTCCACCTCCCACCGGCATCCACCGGCACGAAAGATACACCTTGTTTATTTGTCGCTGCCAAGAACCGTCATGTGGAGGGCAACTGTAAGAGAGACACACCGTTGCTTTTGAGAGCCACACCAATCGCCAATCTAACACAAGCCCGGTTCAGAAGCGCTGTCAGGTCCCGTGTCTTAGTCTGGCACGAAGCTTGACTGACACAGTGACACTACGTTTTTGGCTGACTGAAGAGTTTTGGCAACTTATTAATACCTTACACTTCCACCTCACTTCGAACCCGAAAGGCATACGAAAGTCTTGGTACGGGTACGAGTGCGTCGCGTTTAAAGGACTGCCGCAACTCCCCGTCCACGGATCCCGCGGATGATGTTTTCCTTATTCAGCAGAACCGGGGCCTGGAATCTTTCCGAGCTTCCAAAGTTCCCACAATCACAACTCGTACCTTACTCACCTCGGCCGCCCCCTATTAACTCACACCGCAGAGAATTGAGCGGTGGACGGGAGAAAATTGCAGACGGGACGCAAACACTCTGATGCCTACCGCAGGCCACTCAATAAACCTGCACCGCCGCAGTCCTGCTAGCAGGCATCACCACCAACATCGGGCGGATCTGCCAGGTTCTTGCGAAATGAGTTTGCCATGCCCCCCAAGTTGGCCCGTCTCCCGAGCCCAGCATGGTTTTCTTCCACTCAATCTCCACCGCCACATGCCTAACTGGTAACTGATCTCTTCATACCAGCCTGGGAGGAATTGGCCCCTTTTTATCGAGTTTGCTGTTCAGTCGAGTAGCAAACCCGCCCCCCACAGTTTCCTTCCATCACTTCGACGAATCTTTCTTGTACGAAGTATGTTGGCCCGTATGTTTGATTCTTCGACGGCCGCTGGCACCAGGAACCCGAAAAGGGAAACAGGCGAGTGTGGCTCTCGCCGCTTAGCTCGCCGTAGCGGCTAGACTATCCGACGGCCAGCCCTCTTGACTGGACCCCAGCACAATGCAGACACCTCAGAGTCGCAATGATGTTCTGTGGCCAGCAGCGTGAAGATCATGCAACATACGATCGTTGAACGACACATGCCATCATCGTCACAGTATTGTTCAACCTCCACTTCCCATCCCTCATCCACAGACACAACACAATTCACGCAATCCCTGAGTCAAGTGGCTGAAGCTCATACCTTATGGCTCGGAAGTTGGTGGTGGGACCAACTTACCAAGAGACCGGCCTCACGGTTCGTCTCAGATCAGGTTGGCTTCTCAGCTCGGTTCAACAAAGGCTCCCAGAACTGATCCCTAAATTGATTGACGTGCATGTCCGGGTCCGGCTCCGACACATTTTTCACGCCATAATCTCCGCTGCTTTTTCTCTTGCTCTCTCCTGTTCTCTCGATCTCCCAATGATCCCTTTCTCTTGTCTGTGTCACTCTCCCCACCCATTCCCCAGGTCTTTATTTTTGCTTCATCCGTCACACTCTTATGTACCTATCTCTCTTGGACGTCGCGCTCTGGGTACCCCTTATCGTCGTGGGCGAGCTGCCTTTGCGAATGATTCCGCCAATACTCCCTCCGTACCCAATTCTCATCAGCCCTGTTGATTCCATACTGGAGGCATCTGGCAAGCAGGTCAAATTCCAGATCTAGCCTCTCAAGACTGGTCCGATGCTATTCGAAGTAGCACTCTGAGGCTCTGAGGGTTATGGCCAACTTGTGATGACCGATGCTAGCGCCGCGTCGTGCATCAACGACCTGAAACTGGGCGATTATCTGCTTCCTTCTGTATTCTACTTGATTAATGCCACCTCCCCACCGCTCCCCAAGAGCCTGATTACAAAGTTGGCAAGCCGTCAAGTGGCTCCAAAGTCCACCAGTAGGCAGTGAGCCACCAACAAGAAAGTCTCCATTTCTTCGACCATGTTTCTCAAGCGAGTGCTTGACCAGCTTGGGAATGATGGCCCTTCGAGGGTGCCCCTGTCGGAGACCTTGAGGGGGTGTGGCCACTCGACCGGGTCTTCCAGTCGCTCCAACCCCGGGAATCAAGGCCCAAGAAGGTTGTTTGGGTTAGCCGCGCCGCTGCAAGGGGCCTCGTCACGATCCACTACCATCCTGTTTGCATGTTTCACGACCCCATCCTCACTTTAATCGCAACGGCTTCATTAATGAATCCATCCTCGGTTGCGGCCGAATAGCAGGGCTTGACAGGGCCTGGCGGGATCCAACACGTTATCCACGGGCAGAGCACCCCACGGACCCGTTAGCCTCATCTCATTCTCTACGTCTTGCAGCGTTCCTGCAGCTCTTGGCAGGAGAGGAGGATGAGACGAAAGACTCCATCGAAGTATACGCACTGCCAGGGCAAACCCCTGCCCTCCACGAGTCCACATCAACACTTTGTATTGCGGACTACTGTGTAAGACCACTTGGAGTGGTCAGGGGCCCTGGCAGGCTGTCTTGCTGGGCAACTGACGGAATCGCCAGCTCTAGCCGCGCGATGAGGGGGGCGAGATGCAGTCCTAGATTGGCTGCCTACCTTGACTTAGTGCGGTTAGATGGGCCTGGGTCGGAGATGGGCATAGATGATTCGAGATTGAAGCAGGAAAGACGGGCTACTGGTCTACCCTACGGCTCGGGAGATGTTGTGGATGGGGCCCTAATTACATACAACCGTAGCAGCATAGACACGTCTTATAAAAGTCCCTCGTCCTACTTCAGGACACCATCTTATTGCTCTCCTCCTCCTTCATCATCACATCGGTGTCATTCTTTCCCTGTACTCAAGTCTCTCTCTTGTTGGCTGTGCCATACACTCATTTACGAACTAGACGTTCGCCCACGCTCACTAAGCACAACCTCAGTAACACTTTCACTTCAAATCCAACCACTTTTCAACCGAAAACTCCCCCCATCACCATCAAGATGCAGTTCTCATTCACCGCCGCGGCTCTTGCCACCCTCGTCGGCTACTCTGCCGCCCACACCCTCACCATTGACGTCTGGGTCAACGGTGCCGACCAGGGCGATGGCCGTTCCACCGGCACTGGTACCACCAAGTACATCCGTTCCCCCGATAACAACAACCCCGTCAAGGACATCACGAGCGACGCCATTGTCTGCAACGTCAACGGTGCCAAGGCCCAGACTGGCTTCGTCAAGGCCGCTGCCGGTGACGAGTTCAAGTTCGAGTGGTACCACAACAGCCGTGGTGACGACATCATCGACCTCTCCCACAAGGGTCCCATCAGCACCTGGATCGCCCCCTACACCGAGGGCAGCGGTGCCGAGGCCATCTGGACCAAGATCCAGGAGTCTACCTACGAGGGTGGCAAGTGGGCTGTTGAGACTCTTGTTGCCAACAAGGGTATGTCTCCCTCGGTCACCATTCCTTCTACCCTGAAGGCTGGCAAGTACCTCGTCCGCCAGGAGATCATTGCCCACCACGAGTCCGACACCACCTACGATGTCAACCCTGCCCGCGGTGCTCAGTTCTACCCCGCCTGCGCTCAGTTCGAGATCACTGGTACCGGCTCCGATGTTCCTCCCCAGAACTTCGACTTCACCACCGGCTACAAGTACACCGACGCCGGCATCCACTTCAACCTCTACAGCGCCGATGCCTCCACCTACAAGGCTCCCGGCCCTGAGGTCTGGACCGGCGGCTCCGGCTCCGGCTCTGGCTCTTCCCCCGCCTCCTCTGCCGCTCCCGCTGCTTCTTCCACCGCCGCCGCCGCTGCCACTTCCGCTGCTGCCACCACCACTGCTGCTCCCATCGCCACCTCCGCCGCTGCTGCCAAGCCTACCACTCTCTCCACCGCTGTCAGCTCTGCTGCCCCCGTTGCCAGCTCCAGCTCCGCTGCTGCTCCCGTCGCTACTCCTACCAAGGCCCCCAGCGCCGGCTGCAAGCGCCGCCGCTCCCGCAAGGCCCGCCGCTCTGCTCACTAAACTAGTGTTGCGCAACGAGCCATGGAGAGGAGGGGATAGAGTTGTAAGACTAAGCGGTCATAGATGGTCCTTTCAATCATGATGGTCTCACGAGTCTCAAGTTGGAGTTCTTTTTTATCATAGACACCAGATGTGCAATCCAGGCTTACTGTGTCATGCCCGGTGCACGGTTCTAGAGGCACGAGTTTCTGTCTTTTGGAACTCGACCTCACTTCTGCATTCCTGTACATAGTACCTTGAATAGCATTAAGCCTGCATATACCAAAATTTCAGCGTTCTAATACTAAGTGACTTCCCTAGACAATGTTTCTCCCAGTGGCTGCCGTGAGCTGTCGACGGCCCAATTGAGGACGCGGAGCGGGTTGTTTGATATATTCGCGTTTTCTTTCGTAGTTCATGACTCTGCAAATCCACACGAATGCCCCTAATAGCAAAATTGGCTTCCAAACCCCCAGTAAAAACAGGTCAGCCTACTAAGTTAAGGAGCCGGCATCAACAAAATTGTGCGGGCATCCCACAGGCGATGAGGGCTTCAGAGGCAAGCTACTGGCTTCGCATATTAAAAAATCAAGTGCCGTTACAGGTTGATGCTGGTCTTATCGCGGACCAGATCGGGAAGCTAAAGAATGTCGCAATTGGATCTGCCAAGCAAAGGAGACAAGGAAGGATATTGACTCAAGATCCATGTTTTTGTGGTGTATCTCATATGGCTGTTGCTGATCGTCCAATAAATTTTCAGGTCACCCAAATTACCTTACTTTGTATTATTGTCACACTGTCCCCGTAACTATCAGCCAATAGCCTTAGTTTCTGACTTAATTTGTTATATGCCACTTGCTGACCCGCGTATTGCCGCAACTCCGTTCGTCGAGATCGATATTATCTTCATGAACAAAGAGATCATCCAAACGAGTTGTGGGTTCTGAGTAGAGCCAAATTATTAAGTGTCATTTACACGAAAGGAACACCCGATAGATACTTGTAGATCGTGGTACCCTGTCCTGTCAAGTGTTGCTATAACACTGAGCATGTGTCACCGACAGGGTTTTGCATAGGCTTTCGTGCGTCTCGCGAGAATCTCGGATTCAAGCAACTAATAGTGTTAAAGTGAAGGACTGCCGAAGAGAAAAAGGAATTTCATGCTTGGCCCAGAACCCCGATCTCGAGACCGGATGGGGCATCCAGACAAGGGTGGTGCTTGAAACCTCATGGGCTGCGGGAAGTGGAAGGTTCATCTTCTCTCCATGTTTATGTAAAGAATTTCGCAGGTTGGGTGTATTCAGGCATGCGTATCTTTCGCTAGATATTTGTCGTTCCGATAGCAAAAAAATCTCGACACCCGTGATTTGTCCTTGTTCGAGGATTGTCGTCTCTGACAACGCGGTTGCTGGAGCTGCACCCCCTATCTGATTACATGGCGTTGGATTCGTCCAACATGATGAAAATGTGGCTTCGAGTGGCTGATTAGCGTCGCTGATTCTCTTCGCCACTTACAATGCCATTCTTCACGGAGGCAGGGAGGCGAGACAAGACCATCGCAGAGACGCCTCGTGTGAGGCGGCGTGGCCACCAAGCTTCCACCCCTACCACGCAAGCTTCAGTGCCATAGTAACATAGGCTGATATCCATAAGGCTACTCCGTATGTGCAACCTGTTTGCAACGCAACAGACAGCCTCAAAGAAACAGTTTCAAGTCCATCAATGATGAACAGATAACGGTCAGCCTATAGCAATCCTCCGCCACGTTCAGTCCGTGCCTTGACTCCTTCCTGGACAGAAGCTGAACGCCTCGTGTTTGAAGGTGGGCGTTGACCTCCAGAGCAAGAAAGATCTCAAACCAACGTCCTATTCTAGGCAAACTTTCACCTGAATCAAGATATCTCTGTGCCTGGGCAAAGATAGTGGTCGGAGGCAGCTTATTGAAGAATGCTTGTGGTCACCTTGGAAGCGCTGCTCTGAAATGCGTCGTCGAGGGTCTCGAGACCCATATATGCACAGGGTAATCAGTGTTCCATTCCTAACCCGCAGATACCGTGCCAAATGGGAACCTCGGGATCTTGAAACGGTCAAATTGCTCTATCATATTGGGGGTCAATCCTCAATTGGCTTTGCTTAGTGTGTAAGAGGTTCTCGTCCTCCCGCGTTCTCCCCATCTCTGGGTGGTGGGCCGAAGCTCGACTGAAGTCTTACGCCGGAATCACGGCCCTATCGGAGATCGAAGCTCACCATCCGGGCACAAAGAAAAACGTGCTCTGCCGGGCGCGCGGGAGACTAGACCAACTTACGTCAGAACTTCACATGCAAGGGAGCATGCGGCTAAGATCCGCTACTAAAGCTTAGACGAAAATACCGGCTTACAATCCATCGCCTTCTCGCCTTTTAGTTCCCCTGAGGCTCACCAGAACCCTGAGCTCAAGCGGCTTAGTGGAAGAAGAGCGGGCAGAAATAATGGCCCAATCTGTGCGCCTCTTTCTCTTAGGGCTGCAAGGTGGAAGTCTGTTGCTCGGTGCACCATTCACTCCAAAGGAATTCCTGCAAGACCCCGGCTTCCAGCCGCAACGGGATCGACCCGGCTCTGGAACCCGAGTAGCCGGGGTGATCAATGCCATCTGAATTCTGCTCAGAGTTCGGACGAGAATCGACGGACCGCTGCAAGGTCTTTGAAGGCTGCAAGGTTGAGGGAGGCTAGCTTTTGGGGGATCTTGTTCTCCTATTCACAAGATCAACTTGTCGTGTAAAATATCACCAATCAGCTTTCTTGAAGACAATGTCTAACGAACCCCTCGTGAGATCGCAGCAAGTCTTGTAAGCGGGATGAGCTCGAAAGTAAACAAACCAGCTTCGACGAGAACCCAAACAGACTTCCTAAACCAATTTCTCACTCTGGCTCAAATAGGGTACGATTTAATTCTAGATGGTCAAGGCACGGGGCGAATTTGGCCGAAGAATGCGCCACCGAACAAGCGTTTTGCGCCGGTGTCTGCAACAAGATTGCCCGAGCGGCGACAGGAATGATAAGGGAGAGGGAGCACTAAAAATCGGCGTGAACGACGAGACATCAACAACAACAACCAAACGAAGATTAAAAGAAGACGGGGTTGCATGTGAATCTTCATGGGTGGAACCTTAACCTCTTGATCGAACCCCCTTGCTTTCGTTCCGAGCTCACTAGCTACATCCTGACCTCAATCCGCCATCTTTCTCTATATCCTTCTCTCGTTCTGCGTTTTGATTTTCCCAGAGAGGTCGCTTCGATGCCGTTCATAGCAGCAAAAAGATCTCCCACGACCTCGCCTGTCATGCCGTGGCTATCAAGATCACCATCGTATCAGTCGCCCACCGGCTCCCCACGCACATCACCAAGGAACAGCACTTGCGGACCGATCAAGACATGCGGACCTTCGGTAACATACATACCACCACTTATAGATGGAGCTTGCGGAACCGTACCACTAGCGCAGAAGCCGACTTTGCCATTGCTTCATGAAGATCTACGGGAAATGTGGCAGATGATGCCGGGTTTGATGGCTTCGCTAAGAACACATGTCGCCAACCATCGTCAGCACCTTTCCAAGAGCCACCTCAAGGACATCGTCGTCCAACTCAGTCTGGCCATTGTCGAAGTTGGGATAGTGACGCTCGCCATCCCCTTGTTCATTATTCTTCCGGGGATTCTGTTCGGGGCTTGGCTGGGAATCTCAATGAGCATGGTCCTGGGTCTGAGTTGGTTGATGAACGGAAACGAAGTTATGACCAGCTGCGACGAGTTTGGAAACAGCACAACCGATATTGACGATGATGAGGAGAGATGGATCTTCATTGGCGGGATGGGCACGAGGTAAGGCCTCTTCTCTTCCACCTCTTGAAAAGCGATATTACGGAAACTGACACCCACGAAGCTCAACACACCTCAAACAATGTACGATTCCTCGACTCGCCCGCCTTTTTGGACGCTCTTTCAGCGGTGTTCAGATGGCCACCTACGGACTCCCCTTCGACATGCTCCTCCTCGCCATCCAGCGGTGCTTCCCTTTCGAAACCCAAGCCTCGCGCGCCCTCTACACCGAGCTCCGCACAGCCCTCCTCGACGCCGCCGTCCACCGAGTCGCCGTGCTCGCCCACAACAACGGCTCTCTGCCCGTCGCCCACGTTCTCGCTCGCCTCTGCTCCGATATCCAAGCGGAAAAGCTCTCCAAATTGGAGATCTACACCTTTGGTGCTGCGGCTTCTGAATTTGTGGCGCCTCTCGGAGAAACCAGCCGCAAGGTCACCCGCTTCGAGGATGGTTCCACCGCGGTGGTCGAAGAGCGTGGTCCTCACATCGAGCACTTCGCCTATGCGAATGACCCCTTTGCGCAAATGGGTGTTCTCCGTTCAGTTCAAAAGAAGCTTGACGGCCGATTCTGCGGTGGCGTTTTCGTGATCCAGAACCAGGTTCCCCAACCCTCTGGCCACTGGGTTCCGGACCAGCGGCCCGTGATGCTTCTGACAGACTACCTCTCGGCCCTCTTCCCCGACCCTTCATCGCCGCAAGCACCCAGCAGTATCCTCGACTACGTCATGATGATCGACCGCGATATTGCCGAGAAGCGCGAGCTCGCTGCCATGGCAAACTACGCGCAGACGCGCCGATCCCGGAAGGACAGCCGTCGCCTCAGCTGGACCGGTCTGGGAGCGACTGTCGGCGGCAGAAGCGGCGTCATGGACGGTGTCACCGGACTCGAGATGGCGAGACGCGGATGCCGTGACTGTGATGGCCACCGTGGACGCGAGGTCAGTTGGCTCTCCAACTACGTGCAAACCGGCTGGGTCGTCGAAAAAGAGGCTCACGTCGTCGATGCCATGGGCATCGGAGGCAAGTTTTAACAATCTTGTCTGATCTGGTCTACGCTAGCGTGACCCCCTAATTTGTAATGTTTTACACCACTGCCTGTACTCTTGTCGCTCACAAAAGATGTTTCATTGGGACGGGACTGGAGGATGTTCGCGGGGTTTCCCACTCAGAGAACTGTATTATTTCTCCATTAGCATTGGGCGTCGGGGTTCTTTGGCTAGGAGGACATTGAAAGAATCATGATATAACGAGTTAAATGTATTATGGGATAGAAGGGCTGAGAAGTATCTCGCCCTCTCCACTAATCCGCTTGGATAGATGCGGATTTGGGACTGGCGCTTCGGAATGGGCATATAGATGGAACAAGGTGCTAGTTAGAATAATTTCAGACACGTACATCTCCCCAATAGTATGTCTTGATATCCGCCCCAAGGAAGTCGTCATTGTACTCCCGGCCAACCTCGTCGTCAGCAGCACCCGCGCATACCAGTAGAGGCATGAAGTGCTCCGCGCCATAACGAGGGTGCATTTCGTAACTGTGAGAGAATTTGCGCCAGTTGGATAGCGCCGTGATTCGGTCTTCCCGCTTCTCTAGGAGTGCGGCGCCCGTCAACTCCTTGTTCCACTCGTTGACCTGTGTCCCGATCCTCTTTGCCGTTGACGGGTCTCCCATCATGAGTGACCGCAACTTTCCCATATTGTGAAGCGAAGCAAAACCCGACCCGACGACGGCAACGTTGGTGTCGCGCAGAGCTGAGAGGGCCCGACCCATGCGGAAGTGCTCCTCGGGGTCCTCAGAAGCCAGTACTGAAAGCTGAACGACTGGAATGTCGGCGGCTGGGTGAATGAGGAGGAGTGGAATGAAGACGCCATGATCCCAACCTGAGTTGAACGTTAATCTAGGTTTACTGCAGCTTGCGTGCCATTGCTTGTACTTACCACGACGTGAGTTCATTACCGGTGAGAGACCCTCTTTCTCGAGAGCCTGCTTCAACTCATTTGCGATACTTGGCGATCCCGGAGCGGGATATTTGAGTGAGTATGCCTCCCGCGGGAAACCGCCGTAATCATAGTACAGGTCATGGTGATCCCCTGATGAGATGGTCGGTGCACCCTCTGACCAATGTGCTGTGACAACCACGATAGCTCTGGGTGCGTCTGGTGTGTTGAGCTTCAGAATCTTGGGCACGCGCTTTTGGAGTGATGCGGTGATGGAAGCGTGACCAGGGTCTCCAAGAACAGGCATAGGACCTGAGATGTGTAAGTCAGCACTGCGGGTTTCATCGGTCTTCAATGGAGCTCAGCGTACCTCCGCCGTGCGCGACGCAAATTGCTGCAGCGCGTGTCATTGTGGATGATGATGTTCTGAGTTTTCGTCTGTTGATCCAACTGGATTTTGAAAGTCGTAGAGTTCTAGTCAAATAAGACAGAGTTCTTGTTTCTGTTGTCATCCGATGCTGTTCAAGTGCTAATAAGACCCTTGCTAAACCAACGGATGGTGGGGGGACCAGGAGGCTCAAATAGCAACGGCATCTGTTCAGTTGGCTTCGATTTGATCCTTTCTCATTGGTCAAAGTGTGATACGCCGGGATTGTCACCGTCCGGGATCAGATTGGTAATACCCGCGCGGGACCACAATGGCAAAGGAATCAACGCCACGACCCTGCGGCAAATCATAACGGCTAGAGCTGATTCAGCTGGATCTAATGTGCTTAGAATGGACCATTCTCAATATCACTATCTGTTGTCAAGTGAGCCGCCATTGCAGTTTGATCATGCGTTGTATTACTGTCTTCCCCGCGCGGTTCGGAACCGGGATCGGAATAGTTTCCGAGTCATTAAATGGGTCTTTCAAGTTTCGGTGAATATGAACTACCCGTTGTAAACGTAGGCCTAGAACCTTCCCGCGATTCGTTTACACGAAAACAGACACGGTGTCACGGCCGCTGCCGACAGCACGAATTCTGCCTCCAATCTCAAGCGGGCTGCCCTCGTACACAGCAAAGTGGCGAGCCTTCTTCGACTGCGACTCTTCGATGCCAAGAATCTTGTAGACGTTGGAGGAAACCAGATCCAGCGCCTTCTTCTCGCTCAACCGACCATTGCCGTTCTTCTGCGCAATGCCGGCGAGTAGTCCCAAGTCACGGATCAACCAATCCTCCTCCAATCCAATGGCAGTGACTACACCAGCGTCTAGGAGAGTGTCAATGGCGGTACCGTTCGTGAGGGGAGCGCCGGTCAGAGAACGTCTTTGGTCCCAGGTGTATGAGTATGACTGAAAAGGTGCAAGAAGCACACCAACACCGGCGTCGGCTAGCTCTGAAGCGACGAGATGAGACTCAGCGCCTCCAATGATAGAGACACGGAGCTTGGGAGACTCCTTGGACTGGCTCTTTGCAGCCAAGGCCTCCTCCACTGTGGCCTTGACTCTAAGAGCGGCGACAATGGTGTCCGCACTATGAATTGTCAGGACCAAGGGCAGCTCTCCATTGACCACCTTCTTGAGGTAGGCCGCCTCTGAGAAAGGATCCGATCCGGTGTCGTTCGTCGCAACTGCCTCCAAGAGGGTGTGTCGGAGCTTGCCAATGGCATCAGAGATTGACGGGTTGTCACCTCTCTTCGCAGCGAGAGTCAATGTACGATGAACGGCAACGTCCTCGGCCCAAACAGCGCCCTTCTCGAGCGAGTGCTTGGCATCAGTGTTGAAACCAACACTGGTTCCAGAATGGGTTAATCCACCTGTGAACTTGGGCGCCGAGATTGCCTTGGTGACGCCGTATTTCTTAGCTATGTGCAGCTTCTTGTTGTCGAGCACAAGGCCGTCAAGACCACGACTGAACCCGGTAGGGTTACGGCCGTTGTCCGTGTCTGCCTCGTTGTCAATCTCGTTGAGGCCAATGAGAGAGCCGAATGCAGTGAAAGTCTCGGTGATGTGGCCATTCTTCAGGTCAATGACCTTCTTAGATGAGGACTTGGCAGCTGCAACCTCCTCAGTGCAGGCGCCGATGCACTGAATATCGCCGTTTGAGAAGACAACGTTCACCGTCTCGCTGTTGGCTGCGCTGGCTTCCTCGCCCGACAGCCAAACGTTGGAAACGCCAGTGAAAACGACCTCCTTGAGATCGGTGGTGTCCTCGGTAGTATTGGCCAGCTTGGGGTCGGGAGAAATAGGGCCGTCAAGAGGCTTCTTAAGCTCAAAAGGATCAGAGAATTGGGCAGCTCCATCAATCCACACTTGCACAGGCGCGGCACCAACACTCAGAGGATCGCTGTCCCACACAGCAATGTCGGCATCGAATCCGGGCTTGATCTTGCCAATGCGCTGGCCCAAGCCCAGCAACTCGGCAGGGGCAGATGTCACACCGGACAGAGCTGCATGGTAAGGAAGGCCGTATCTGTAAGCCTTGGCGGCCTCGAAGAGGACATGCTGGGCGTTCAAGACCGGGTTGTCACTGACGTACACAGGAGTAAGACCGTTCTCCCAAAGGATCTTGCCAGCGTACTCGGAGCCAATGTACGACTCGGACTTGTAATACATGTTGTCGGCAAACAGCGCAGAAGCAGGGGGGCGACCACCCCAGACGCGCTTCAGGATCTACATAAGCTTGTTAGTGATTGGAGGATCACACGCAAAGAGGGTAGAAAGACGCACCTCGGGAACCAAGAAGGTCTGATGGGCGTGGTGGAAAGCCCGCACCGGGAACTTGAACTCGTTGGTGTGGTCAACGAATGCTTCAAGGTCCGGAATCGTGTAGCAGTGGGTGTTGATGTGCACTTGGCCTCGTAGGGCAGCACTGAGACTCTCCCACTTGAGGTCTTGGGGCAAGTAGGACGACTGGCTCTCTACTCCAAACTTGTCGGCGGCCGCACACCAGTCGTCCTGCTCTTGCACAAGCTTTGCTGCCTGCTCAAAGGCATGGCGGAACTCCCAGCTCTCGCCGAGACGGGAGAAGGGGCTGTGCCCAACCTTTCCGTAGACGCGCTTCGCGTTCTCTCCGCATGCCATCTTCATGTACCGCCAATTGCGATCCGGGTCCGCCAGCATATCCTCGGCAGAAAGCTCGGTGCGGCCATCGGGCTTGCCAACGGCATGTTTAATGACAAAAGCCTCGCCTCCCATGTTATTGCCAGAGCCCGGCAGAACCAGCGAGGTCGTTACACCTCCAGACTTGATCACCTGGATCTGTGGGTCGAGGGGGTTGAGTCCATCGATTGAACGAACGTAGGGAGTAATGTCGTTGGACATCTCATTCACATCTTGGTTGCCGACGAGCTCGGGCAGAGCACCAACACCGGCGTGGGAGTGCATGTCAATAATACCGCTGGTCAATTGGCGGCCCTTGGCGTCCCAAATCTGGGTATCCTTAGGAAGGGAGTCGAGGGAGATGTCGGCTTCGACCTTTTGGATCAGGCCGTAGTCGATGAGGACGTCGGCAGTGATCCACGAGTACCCTTTGCCGGCACGCGCGTCTTCTGGAGATGTTCCCTCAACGGCCTCGCCGACCCAGATTGTGGCATTACGGATGAGCGTCGGGCGCTGACCGTCGACAAAACGAGCATTCTTCTCTCGACCGAGACCAATTGGATCCTGTGGCTTGTGTCGCAATTTCGCACAGGTCGCCAAGTCCTGCTGCAAACGCTCCGCGGAGAGTGAGGAGGATGGCTCGCGGGAAGGCAGTATTGAGATCTGTTTCCACTGAGCAAAGGCAATGAACGCCAGACATCCCACAATGAGCTTCATGCTGCGTCTGGGTCGTAGCCATCGTTTGTGGTGATGAGAGTGCCGGGGGCCCGAGGGCGGCGGGAGGTCCGCGGCGCTGTACGGCGGCAACATGCCGTTCTTTTCCGAATCCATGACAACAACACCTAACGTTTTGGTGTTGGTTGAAGCAAAAAAGATCAAGTGGCAGACGTTGAAAAGTTCTAGGAGCAAGGGATATGTTATATTGGCCCCAAAGCCCCGAGGATTGGGTTCCTTGGGAGAGGCCTTGGCCCAATCAAGAAGGTGACTGACGGTTCGGCTGGATTATCGGCCGACGTTTCAAACCCAGAGCGCAGACATCGCCGAAGACAACGAGCTTTGGGAGTATCTGGAGGGGCACACGGGGAAGTGATCGCTTCTCTTCGGTCGCGACTTCGGCAACGTGAGTGGTCAATGACATGGATGATGGTGAGAGCGTGGAGCCGAATGAGGAGCTCACCCCTGCCAGAGCTTGCGTGATTACGTAGCTGAAGAGATAAGCTTCTGCTGACTTATGAGCTCTCGAAGCATTCACGACCTTGAAGAATGATGACTAATCTGGAGGGCCTTTGGCTTTCTTATCTTATCTTCTCATACTCTTATCGATTGCCGGCATGTCAGGTCCGATTGCGGGGTACCATATCCGTATCTTTAGAATCATGCACAGTCACCACTACCTTACCTTGCCATGTAGGCAGGGAGGCATTCACTCCCCATCATCTGCTTCAATTTCAACTAGAGTCTTTCTAGTCCACCACTACTGGCAGTGAGATGTTTTGCCTGATAATCATGTTCTGGCTCTGCTTGGTGAGGCTCTCTTAACTACTTGATTGTGTGGAGACATGCCATAAGCGATCCTAGTACTCAATGACATGAGAATGTGAAGCTAGCTGCGTTACCTAGTCACCATCGTGTCTCTTTGAGACCTCTCAAGGTGATTCCGTCGGTTCGCGAACTAAGTAAAGATATGTGAGGAGGGATCTTGATGTTGCGTGCGCTACAGCCAGGGAAATGACCCCTCTCCGAAAACTACATATGGCTGGGGAAGGAAGGTCGAGCCGATGGTTGAAGCATTGCGATGCTCAGGTTCTATTACGTACAATTTGATCAAAAACCTGACATCGCGACACTACAGCCCGACATCATCAGATCCATTGGAGTCGTCTTGTGGGGTGGTAAGCCAAGGCGTTTGCGGGGAAGCATCGGAGTCAAGTCAACATTCCAGGCAAGGCGTTTGCGGGGAAGCATCGGAGTCAAGTCAACATTCCAGGCGGGAGATCTGCTGCGTAGTAGAATGCCACGCTATGTGCTTGATACGCTATTTACGCTGGGTCCGATGCATGCATGCAGAAGGTTGGAGAACACGGCATGCGTTGAAAGGTAGGGTCTCTTTTCACTGCCCAAATGAGGTGCATCTCATTGGCCCAGCCAATCGAGGCCAGATGATTGCCGGTGGTCTCAATCTATTGCCCAAAAGAGGTATCGTGGCTCTGGGGCGGGATCCCACGATTCGGAAAGTCTACCCTGTACTAGCGGAGACTTAATGTGTCCGGCTGTCTGGGCCGATAACGGTCTCCTCTTGGCTCCTCGACTTGTATCAGGGATCCTCGCCGTATAAGTTGGCTGTTATCCTGAGTCACGTCAAGAGTTCGGTTCTGCGCTGAAACGATTCAACTCATCCCATCTTCTTATAGTCACTTTAAACATCTTGTCTTGCCTTCTAGACTTTACATCTCACATTATTCCCAAACGCCGATATGTTCCTCCTCTCGGCTTTGGCTGTAGCTGTAGTGCTATTCTCCGCATGGAGATGGAAGTGGCGATATGCCACAAAGGTATGCCCCCTTATCTTTTAAGAATCCCACGGAGACGTCTGACTGTGTAAAGGAAAAGCTCGTCGGGACTAGCTCACAGGAGAAATCAGACGAAAAGACCGACATAACGCCTCTGAAAGATTTTGACTGGCAGAACATCGACCCTGCTAAGCACCGGCCATTCAAGCCGGTCTATCACATCACCATGGGTACCACGAACCTCGCACATGAATCTTGTTTGCATTCTAACGGATTGTTACAATAGCCATCCAAGCAAGCCCGCCTGAAGACCTCATCATTATAGACAACAACTACCTTGATCGAGTGACCGAACGTCGTCAACTTTTGGAAGAGCATACGTCAACGGTAGCGGGTGCTGTGCCAGAAGGCCTACCTGCTCTCCATGAGGTCTGGACTTATATGCTCTCAGAGTATCTGCCGAAGCGATACCCAACCATGTTCTCCTTGTCCGAGGACAAGACTGAGTTCCATAACCACGTTACCAAGACATCACTGCCCCTCGCGACGCCGGAGGACCCCGTGGCTGCCCTAAAAGCTCTTGGAGAGACCGTCGAAGACGACATATTCTTGCTCGTTGAGACGCCAGAGGGCCATCGTTGCGTGGCGTTCGTTTGCTGCCATCCTGCTGGATTCGACCCGTCCAATAAGCTCGGGAAGCTGATGAAGGACATTCACACCCCGGTGCCGTCATATGAGAAGATTGGTGCAAGCATGGAGCGTTTCTTCTCTCGATTACAGGTTGGGAAGAGCGTCAAGCGGATGAACGTGAGCTTGCTTGTTCTTGGATACGGAGGCCTTCCGCTGATGAATTGATATAGTGGTCTGTTTCGACGCATGAGAACCTCTTTAGCCCGAGCAACTTGCACATCTACGAAGGCGACAAGACAGAAGAGGACGAGGATGTCGATATTTCAAAGGTGAGATGGCTTTCCTGAACACTCAATGTACCATTCACCAGGAAGCTCATACCCCCCACTCAGGCTCGTTTGCGCCAAGAACTACAAACCTTGACCAGACTTCCCAAGACGGGAGCGATCATGTTCTCATTCAAGACGTATCTCACGCCCATAGAAGAGGTGAAGAAGGAGGGATGCGGGCTCATACTTGCGGACGCCATAGAAGGGTTGAAGACGGGTAATGCGCCTGGCATGTGGGTATACAAGGGGGCATCGCGTTGGGGCAAAAGTGTTTGTGAGTACCTCAGGTCGTGAAAGAGGCAGGACAATAGAAGAAGAAGAAGCGGGTTTTTGGTAGATTAGCCAGGAATGTAGGATGGACTGTTGTAGTTATCTGGAGAACAGAAATAATGAATCAATCCAACGGTTGCTGCCCTTTCTCGACCTGACATAGCTGTCCTCTCTCCATGATGATGATTGTTGTCTTGCGTGTCTCATCTATCTTGATCAGGGCTGATCTGAAGTCCTACTCAGAAAGTCGGGGCGGCTTGCGTGCAGTCCACAGTCTCGGGCCCGGGTATGCATGCCTATCCCGGGAGATCTCCCGCCTTATTCGCACTTCTTAACATCTAATCCTAATAAGCAGTGTATCTGTACCCTTGTGTCCTATTACATACTCAAGGTGAATTAAGGTGAGCGATAGCCGAAAAGAAGAAGGTTATTTCGGATATAATACATCGAGTCACGTCATTGGAAGGCTTTCCTACCGCCACGCCGTCGCCCACAACCCGACGGTGGCAGCCGATGAAGGCGGTAAAAAGGCTTGCAGTTTGACAGGCGGGCGGTGGCTTTCTCAAATTGAGTTTTTTGGGATGAACTTGGGTGCTTGGATATTGGCAATTGTACTCCGTATACTGCGGCGAAGGCCCAAAGAAGGGTATTCCCGGTTGTGCCGAAAAGGGGCGCTTGCGGCTTGCTTGTTTGGAGACGGCCCCGATCCGGCCTAGCGGACCCACCCCGAGCCCCGTGTGCAAATTTCCCACCAGCAGAAGCTTCGCACCTTGGGGCCCTGGGCGGCTCTCTCTCGACTACAACGTGCGTTCTCCCAGTCTTGTAGCACCCCCTGCATCGTCATCCATACAAGATGCAAACGAGATGTGGGCTCGACTTCATTAATATCAAGCGCCCACTCAACGCCCTGTTCATTTCTCTCTGGCTGTGTTGGTCCGCTTCTCCCACCCGAGCCCAGGCCCTGGCCTTTCCATGACTCCTTTCGCTGCGGGATCCTGCACTTTCTGCTTCTTTGCTCCTAGCCAAAGTTGCTACTGTGTCTGAGGCATACCTTGCCTTGCCTTGCCGCCGCAACCTGGGACCTGCAGGCCGCACACGTACGGATAAGGCGTGGCCTCATCAACCATGGCCTCACCTGAAGCCAGGGACAACTCCGCAATCTAATCCCGCTGACTGCGTACAGAGTACGTAGTAGTGCGTACAGGCCTGATTCGCTTGACAGAGGCTAGCAAGATGCATCCGCTGAACCGGGAAACCTTGCCGTGAAACAAAGTGCTTCTGCAAGGCCCATTTCCCCAAAGGAGCCTTCTACTCTATTCCTCGCAGCTAAACCTGCGGGGTCATCTCCTTTCCAGGAACCACGGAGCGAGGATGGAATTGAATCTTCATCCCAAGGGGCCAAGTCCAGGAAGCCAAGGGGGGCCTACATAAAGGAGCTGGTCTGCCAACGCGTGACGCCGTGTCTCGTTTCGTTTGAGCTTAGCTACATTCTCTATCGTACATTGAACTTCCTCAAGCAAGGCCAAGGCATCGATTGCTGCGACCTGCGTCCTCTCTTTCTTTTCGAAACATTCCATTCGCTCAAAACCCTTGAACTCAAGCTTTCTCCAAGCCGCCCGGTCGGTTTAGGCATATACACGCTCACTTACACCCAAAACTCCCCAAGCCAACCACACTACCCACCCGCAAAAATGAAGTTCACATGGAGCATCGCCAGCGCGGCTCTGCTGGCCACCCGCGCCCAGTGTGAGATCCTTTGGGATGGTCGCTTCAACGACATGACCTCTGCCACTGACCTCGACAAGTGGTCCTGGAGCAGCCAGGTCGGTCCCTACCAGTACTACATCCACGGTTCCGGCGCCACCACCGACTACGTCAACCTCTCTTCCGACTTCAAGAACCCGGCCGACACGGGCTCCAAGCAGGGTGCCAAGATCTCCCTGACCAGCACCTCCTTCTGGAACGGCCAGACCATGCGCCGTACCGAGCTGATCCCCCAGACCACCGCCGCCATCGGCAAGGGCAAGCTCTTCTACCACTTCTCCCTGAAGCGCAGCGACACCAACGCCCCTTCCCTCAACAAGGAGCACCAGATCGCCTTCTTCGAGAGCCACTTTGTCGAGATGAAGTCTGGCTGGCAGAGCGGCGCCACCGGCACCGAGGACCCCCTCCTCCGCTGGGTCGTCGGCGGCAAGACCGAGTGGAGCGTCAACTGGGACGCTGACGTCTGGCACAACGTTGCCTACGAGATCGACTTTGACGGCGGCTCCGTCGGCTTCTGGCACTCCACCGGCGCCGAGGCCCTGACCCAGGTCGTCGCCCCCGTCACTGCCTCCGCCTCCAGCAACGGTGCCGACTGGCACGTCGGTGTCCTCGAGCTCCCCCGTGACGGCTACGCCGACGAGACCGAGGACTTCTACTTCTCCGGCGTCTACATTGAGGACGGCGAGATCACCAAGGCTGTCGGCTCCGGATCTTCCGACACCGGCTCCTCCGCCCCTGCTTCCTCTGCTGCCCCCGCCGCCACCTCGGCCCCCGCCGCCGCCTCCTCCTCTGCTCCCGCTGCTGCCGCCCCTACCACTGCGGCTCCTACCACCACCGCCGTCCCTACCACCAGCGCTGCCCCCGTCTCCTCCGCCGCTCCCGTCGAGTCTGAGCCCGCTTCCTCCTCTGCTCCCGTCGCCACCCCCGTTTCCTCTGCCGCTCCCGTTGTCTCTGAGGAGCCCTCCGCCCCCGCTGCCACTACCCCGGCTGCTGCCACCACGAGCTCTGCTCCCGCTGCCTCTGCCAGCGCCAAGCCCGCGTGCCGTCGCCGCCGCCGCCGCAACCACGCCAAGCGCAACTAAGCGTTTCCGCTGTTGATTGGGGCTTGAGGAGAATGAACGCTGCTTGTGTGTCCCTTTGGACTCCGAGGCGAGGATAAGACCACTTCTGATGTACATATCATTTTTGCATATAAGACTTGTCACTGTGCCTATTGGACTTAGTTTTGAATATATTCTTCAGTGTACGATACCAAACCTGCCCGCTCTTTTGATGTCTGAAATGTGCTAGAGAACTAGTGACTCACCGCTTGACGACTCCCTGCCTATGTTGTATTGCTGGATTTGCCTCTAGTAGCAAGTGGTGAACGGCGAGATTTGGCAGATTTTTGGACCTTCCTAGGTGACTGCACATGCTCGTACACTAGAGATACTTTGCTACCTGCTCTTCAGTCCATTTCCAAAAGTCTTCGGCGAGGCCTGTACCGCCCTCTTCGCGGGACTTGGAGCCCTGGACAAGGTCATCCCGAATGGCATAAAAACGACCCCAAGGAACAACTGTAGGACATCTGATTAGCAACTCGATAAAAGTCAGCAGACAAGGTCTCACGCACCCCAATCGCCCGTCTTCTCAATGGTCACATCGGGAGATAACGCCGCAAATAATTCCGTGTAAGCGCCATTAATGGCAGGATATGTGGTGGCTTTTCTGAACAACGTCGGGATCAGCGCCGTGATGTGGCGATCCAGCTCTGATGACAGGTTTCCTGGATTCAAGGCCTTTGGACAGTTAGTTGTCCATTTCACATGCTCTTGACCGAAATTTTGCCAAGACTTACTAGACTGATGACGCCGTCGGCTTTGTGTCGCTTGGCGAACTCGGTAGAGTGGAAATAGTTGCCTGCCTTGCTGATGCCGTACTTGAACTCCTTGATTCTATCTCTGCTGTAGTCGAGGTTATCGATCTCGATGGCAGGGTTGGGCGACAAGACCTCCGCGGCTGAGCTGGAGACCCAAACAACACGACAACTGTCTTTGGGTGCTGTCTTGGCCGTTTGCACCAGAGTCGGCGTCAGCAACTTGGTGAAGAGGAACGGGCCCACACAATTTGTTCCCAGCTGCAATTCGTACCCCTGGGCTGTCTTGCTCCCCTGAGGCGGCATCATGACGCCGGCATTGTTGATGAGGAGATGCAGTTGCGTCTCCTTGGCGAGGAAGGCCTCGGCTGCGGGTTTGATGGTAGTGAGATCAGCCAGATCCAGAGTGAGGAGATCCAGCTTTCCTGTGGAGTTAGGTACCACCTCCTTGATAGCGTTGATGGCTGAACGGCCCTTTTCTTCCGAGCGAGAGGTAGCGTAGACGGTGGCGTTCTTGGAGTACAGAATTTGTGCGACTTCCTTGCCAACACCAGTGTTTGCTCCTGTAACGATGCAGATCTGCGACGTGTAAGTATCAAGCGAGTCATGATGATGGTGTTACGTGAGATACTTACTCTGCCAGAGAGATCGGGAATATCCTTCTCGGTGAATTGCGGCCGCGGCGGAAAGGCCTGGGTGAAGATGCTGAAAGGGTTGAGCATTCTGGCTTGTCTCCCTTACAGCAATCTCGAAGCAGGAAGAGCCGGAGGAACCTAAACGATGCAGGACAGAAGTAGCGAGTGTAATAAGAAAATGGAAATAAGTCAAGGGCGATCAGAGAGACCGACGTCACCAATTCATAGACACAAGCGCAATAGATAGACTGATAGTCTGCAGAAGGTGATCAAGTTGTGACCGCCGGAGACTTCATTGGCCCGAAGCTAATTTGGAATGGTGGAGTGCGCCTTTGCCGATTTGGGAACCGCACCAGACCTCACCGAGACTTCAACGAGCCTTTGATTGGCTATCACACCGAGAAAGAATCCCACCGGCCAGACAAGGTGCTGACACGCGATCGAAGTCGATATAAGACATACTCAATGCTTAGCAAGGCAGTTTGAGGATACTCTCTATAGGCACTTGAACTTATTTTGCCATATGGTGGTTATCTTACTTGAATATGAAGAATGATCTACCCGATTTGCTTACTAAGTAGACAGATGTACAGTGACAATGAGATAAGACTGGGTGAAACCTCCAGAGGCGCCTTCCCCGGCCGTGCAAGCCGAGCCACGTGATGCTTGTCAGGCGACCGGTGTGGGGTGGGGCTGCCGAAGGAACATCAGCCGGGAGTCAATTCGGCAATGTGATTGGCACGGCGTCGGGGTCTGGAACTGATGGCAGCACGAGCCAACGTCTAATGCACAACTGCAAGACAAGAACCCAAAGACCACTTTTTTTTCTGTCTATCCTTTCAGCCACACATAACCCGCACTTGGGCTTTCTATTCGTCGGCGTTGTTTTGGTTGCTGAGGTATCTCATTCTCCCCTGCTGCGGATACCTTTACCTTACCTCACCTTACGGAGTTCCCGTACTACGTACAGATACACTCCCATAGTACCAACAGGCTACCCGGTCTTCAGAACAGACCACACGCTAAGGTGCCGACCGAACAAGAACCAAACATCGGAAAGTGTGAGCCTCACCTTTTCTTGCCCGGGCCACAGATCGCACCACACACTGCACACTGCACCGACACCGCATATCCGTCGCATCTGGCCGTTTGGGACAAAACCTCGCCGGTCCATTCTCACACCCCCAGATCAACTTCCACCTCTTCCCGCGACACGTTATCTCCATCAGGTGCATCACCTCTCTTTCGCGACTCCCGCCTTGGCAGCCACGCCCCACCAAGAGATCGTCCTCTCTTCAGCCTTGTGCGTGTGTGTGTGCCGGCACGTTGATGCACTCCGCCGCGATATAAAGAAGCCCAGAGGCGTGGATCGTGCTGTCCCACTTGGCACCTTCGATTTGAATTCGAATTCGAATTCTCATACCCCTCGCGCCTTCTCACTGATGCCAAGCTGAGGTACGGATCGTCAAAGACATGCTCTGATTCGAGGCCAACCAAACAATCCACCTACCAACTCTCTTCTTGCCGATCCCTCAGCTTCTTCCACAGTCGACCGGCCAGCTGCGTCTCCAAGTGCTTCGCAATATTCTCTCGCGCGACAACTCCAACCGACCGTGCACCTGCAACTATCGGCCGCTCCGGATCGCATATCGACACATCTACAAAATACTACTCCAGGAACACCATACACTCTGGCAGCAACATGTCTCTTCCCCGTACGTTCCTGCGCCCTAGGTCTTGTTGCCTGCAACGCTGTCGCTAAACTGATTTATGCAGTGAGCTCTGAAGATGAGGATAACTACACCGCCATCATAGATGGCATCCTTGCGACCGCGGACTTGACGACCATCACTCGCAAGAAGATCCGTTTGGGCCTGGAGAAAGCTCTTGGCGGGAAGGACCTGACTGCTCAGAAGGTAATTATATGCCCTGTAATCCCACAGCCAGCTGCAGACATGCACCTACCAATAACCTGGGTTAAAGCTAACACAAATGCTTGCAGGATGCCATCAAGGCGCTGATAGAAGAGCGCTTCGACGCCATCTCGGGCTCCAACGACGCAGCCCCCGACTCGTACTCCGCAAGTCCCGCCCCGAAGCGCGAAGCCAACGGCCACGACGATGATATTGATGGCGAGATTGAGGTGTCCGTCGCGCCTGTCCGGAAGAGGCAGAAGCGCGAGGACTCGTCTGAAGACGCCGACGCCAAGCTCGCTGCCAAGCTACAAGCTCAGGAAAACCAAATGGCAAGAGGAAGGACAACTCGCGGCGGCAATGGCGCAAGCAGTAAGGGTAGCAAAGCGGCCAAGAAGAAGAAGGCGCCCCGCAAGAAGAGCGACAAGAAGATTGACGACAGCGACGTCGAGGACAGCGGCGAAGCGCCGAAACGCAAGGCTGGTGGTGGATTCCAAAAGCCCTTCAACTTGAGTGAGCCGTTGTCAGAGTTGCTTGGCGAACCTCAGGTAGGATTCCACGGGATGACATGCTGTCTGACAACAATATGCTAACTTTTTTGCCCTAGCTCTCTCGCCCACAGGTTGTCAAGAAGCTCTGGGAACACATCAAGGGCAACGACCTACAGGATCCGGAAAACAAGAGACAAATCATTTGCGACGACAAGATGCACGCCATTTTCAAGCAATCCAAGGTGGATATGTTCCAAATGAACAAGATGATCGGGGCCCATCTTTACCCGGTCGAAGAGCAGTGAGAGCATACTTAGGGAGGGACGTGGTCCAAGGATGAAAATAACACGGACAAGCGGTGCGATTTAAAGCAATGGCGTCTTTCTGGTTTGGGACGGGCAATCAGAACTTTCCGGGCGGTTTGGTTGGGCATCCGGGTACAGGCAGCAAATGGATGGCGAATCGCGAAGTGCCTTATCGTGTGGTCGTTGGAGGAGGATATCAGTAGAGGGTGGGTTCGTTGTCGACATGGCATCTTTACATACGTAGTATCTGGCCATGCCGGCTGTTGCAGCCACAGCTGCGACTGCAGGCTTTACGCTACCTGAGGTAGAGAATCTGGGCTAGCTCGGCCTTTGGAATCGGTCGAGACTAGTCTCGATTGAAATACACTCTATTAAGATACTGGTTTAGTCCTCTGCCGCTCCAGTGACGCAACATAAGGTATTTTGGGGGTCAAGATGCAAGGCCACAGGCATCAAATGAGAGAGAAATTGGCACCGCGCAACAATGCTTCAGCTACAGCACAGAAACGATGATTACAGATGAGTCATTTTGTATGCAACTCAGATTGGGGTAGCTGAGGTAAGGCAGAGTTCGATTTCAAATCGAGATATCTGGCATGTATTGAGAAAGACTTGAACGCCTCTCGCACCGCCTCGATGAGTCGAGTGCAAAGCCACAAACGTGTACTGGAACCGGCTGGTGACTCCGCGAAGCTCAGCTGTCAGCTCGTGGTTAGTCTGTTGCTGTGTTATGTAAGCCGTGAAGCTTCTTCAGATGGCGGTATGGTGGCATGGCGGTATGGCGGTTGCAGGGGTGAATGACGCACACCGAGAGCACGGAGAAACCCCGGTCGGCGGTCGCTTGCCAGAATGGAAGTTAGCACCCTCAGTGGCAGCAGCTGCCACCTCAACGAGCAATAGAAGGGGACTTTTTTGCTGGACCCCGCCATGAGTTCCCTCCACCCACCAATGCCAGAGCCAATCCAGCCCACTCGCGGTTCCCTTGGGAGCCACACATAATCATTAATTTCGACGTACATCGTCTCGCAGCGCCCGATTAAAAGTACCGGGTTGCCCGTCTGTATCCCGCCCTTTTACGCCTTTTCCTATTCTCTTACCAATTTACGCTACCTCTTCAAGTTACTGCACGCAATCTGGAACGAGCTGTTCAGTTGCAGCTACACCGGCCCTTAACCAAGCTCAAGTGGAGGATCAATTTCGCGCATCCAAGAAAGGCACTGCCAGTGTAAGACCGTTGGTCTCGACAGGATTGTCCAGCCGACTCGACAGTCTCATTGTCTACGAGAAAGACGACTCTCCCGATGGCCGATACTCAGGCTGCCGGCGGCGACTCGAACCCTTCGAGGGGTAATCGCAACCGTGGAAGAGGTCGCGGCGGCGGTGGTGGAGGTGGAGGAGGAGCCAACGCTGGAACCCGCGGACGAGGAAGAGGAGGACGTGGTAGAGGCGGTAATAACGCTGCTGCGTCAACTCAGCCAGACACCTCGAGCGCATCCCAGGCCCCCGTCACCAAAGCCGATAACAAGGTGCTTACACGTACGGCTGCAGCGGACGATGATACCGCGAGCAGCGACGGAGAGGTGTGCTTCATTTGCGCAGAGCCCATCAAGTTCCACTCGATTGCACCATGCAACCACAAGACCTGCCACATCTGTGGTTTACGCATGAGAGCCCTGTACAAGACCAAGGACTGTCCTCATTGTCGAGTAAGTCTTACTTCCACCTGCGCGCCATTGATACGCCGAGACTAACTTCAAGTAAGACTGCTTCTCCCTTTGTCGTTTTCACGGACGATGCGAACAAGCGATACGAGGACTATACCGACGCCGACATCACGAGCTTCGACAGCAACATTGGCATCCGATATACCAATGAGGAAATTGTCGGCGACACTGTCGTGCTCCTACGATACAACTGCCCCGCGGAAGACTGTGTCTTCGCCGGATTAGGCTGGCCAGATCTTCATAGACACGTCCGGTCGACGCATCACATGAAGATGTGCGACCTGTGTACCAGAAACAAGAAGGTTTTTACCCACGAGCATGAACTCTTTGCGGACAAGGAGCTCGAGAAGCATATGAGGCACGGAGACGACAGGCCAGGTGCCATTGACCAGACGGGCTTTAAGGGACACCCCCTATGCGGTTTCTGTGGATCGCGCTTCTACGACGATGATAAGCTCTTTGATCACTGCCGCGAAAAGCACGAAAGATGTTTCATCTGCGACCGGAGAGACTCGAGACACCCCCACTACTTTGTCAACTACAATGCCTTGGAGAAGCACTTTGAAAAAGACCATTTCCCTTGTCTGGACAAGGAATGTCTAGAGAAGAAATTCGTCGTCTTCGAGTCGGAAATGGACTTGAAGGCGCATCAACTGGAAGAGCATGCCAACTCTCTGTCCAAGGATGTGCGGAGAGATGCTAGGGTAGTCAACATGTCAGGCTTCGACTACAGATCGACATACGAGACTGAGAGACGTGGAGGAGGTGGCGGCGGTAGAAGCGGCGGCGGCGGCGGCGGTGGTGATGGCCCCTCCAGCGGACGCCAAGGCCGTGGCCGTGGCCGGGACCCCAATGCCGAACCCATACCTCATAGCTCTGCGCAACCACTCCGTCGGGATGAGCTTGCCTTCCAAAGACAAATGGCAATCCACTCGGCACAGTCAGTTTCTAACCGTACCTTTGGCGGTTCGCTCTCCCAGCCAGCGAGCACGACACCTGCTTCCTCATCTCGCCGAGGTAATGGTGCGCCGGCGCCTGGAGGTTCATCACGTCAAGCCCCTGCAGCTGCAGCCGCACCTGCGCCTGCGCTGCCTACAGCCGAGATGGAGCAGCTCAACGTGACTGACATTGCATCATTGCCTCCTCAGGAGAGAGCGGTGATGCTGCGCCACCAAGGCGTCGTTGAGCGCGCTTCAAACCTGCTTGGCCACAACCAGTCCAAGATGAAGGAGTTCCGCGATTACATTTCAAATTTCCGAAAAGGAAGCTTGACCGCCCCTCAACTGGTCGATGCCTTCTTCTCGCTCTTCGCTGATACATCGTCAAACGCCTTGGGCACGTTGGTCCGTGAAGTGGCTGACCTATTCGAGGATAAGAGCAAGGTCGCGGCTCTGCACAAAGCGTGGCAGGACTGGAGAGCCATCAATGAAGACTACCCGTCTCTGCCTGGCTTGGGCGGTATGCACGGCGCGACGACGGCTTCAAGCGGCTGGGCTAGTGCAGCCTCGCCGTCTCCCACTGCGCCGGCTGCCGCGCCGAGCTCGAACCAGAAGCACTCTAACCGCGTGTTGAGGCTGAAGAACAGCACCCGAGCCGGCGCCTCGGGGCCTAAACCGGTGACCCCGGCCGCTTCGACGAACTGGGTTTCCACGTCGGGCTCCTCTCGCCCTCCAGCACCATCGGCCTTCCCTGCCCTCCCCGCGGCCTCGTCATCCAAGTCATCCGCACCACAGCCATCCTGGATCGGGCCGAACAACCCCTCCGCTTCGAGATCCTCGGGCTCCGCAGGACCCGTGCGCTCGACGCCCGCTGGTCGACCGCCACCATCATCTGCTTTCCCCGCGTTGCCTCCGGCACAGAAGCCTCTCACAACAATCTTTGGCTATGGATCGGGACGAGGTGTGCGGCGCGATCTGGGCGGCGCTGCCAGTAACTTCAGCTGGGGATCAGCCCCGGGAAGCGGAGCCGCGAGCGAGAATGTATCGGAGAGGGAAGACGAGGAAGCTGGTCAGAGCGCAGGTGGTAAGAAGAAGAAGGGCAAGAAGGTGCTTGTCCAGTGGGGTTAAGAAGCTGGGAGATGCCTCACAAGGGCGTTCTGAGATGGGGGTGATGAACGACACTGTTTGACGGTGTATCGAGCCTCGCAGCGCGTAGAAGACTGCTGAACACTTAAAGGCGTTGTTGGCCATACGTGGGCGGTCTGTAGTTTTCAGGAGGTATAAAGAAAAGAAGGAGTAACAAACAGACAGAGTAGACCAGAGAAGGAAAAAAACAGGTCTTCAATGAATAGAGCAAATGTGTGCGTGCCTACCTACCGCATGTACCTTGTAGATCGTCTTGACCACTGAGTGAGGACCCGGATAGACCTTGCGACACGACCTACCAGAGGTAATTTTCTCTCGTGTCTGTCTGTGCCAGTGCGAGCAGTGGATCTTGTACACATAACCTCGGGTTACGAAAAGTAGACTTCTTTTTGCAGTATGCTTATTACTGCAGCATTGGAATCAAAGATTATGAGTAGATATGAGGAGGCTCTCCAACATGTCTTACAATTTCACTAGCGGGGTTTAACAGGTCACGGAACAGTAGAACAAGTTTGAAGGCATGGCAAAAATCATTGACTTTTATATGTACCGACATCTCAAAGACCGGCTGGCTCATAGTACTCCCGGAACCGATCAGTACTATCCCATTCCACGGTCCACACCACGTTCCAACAATCCAGTAACAGTCTAGGAAACTTGACTGTCCAGAACGCCAAGTAACCTTCTGGCAAAGGACCAACCGCTCGCTTTAGCGCGTCGGGCATATCCTCGTAGTGGTTCTTCTTATTACGCAGAGCTCTCAACAGATCAAGCAGCTTGGACCCCGTGTATTTGCGCTGCTTGCCCAAAGAGTCCACAAAGTCTCGCGGCAGAAGCCGAAGGAAATCTCCCTTGGTGATCGCCGGAGCATGCTTCTCCAAATGAACAAGATGATCACTTGGTGGGTCTCTGGGTTCCTTCTCAAAGTGATCCGAGACGTCGCACAAGAAAGCAAGGCGCTTCTTGGCAGACCAGAAGAACGGATGAGCCATGACATCGCGAGCTGTAGGGCGCTCCTTCGGATTCGCGTTCAACATCGAGCCGATGAGATCCTTTGCCTCGTAGGCAAAATCGCCAAGAGCATCCAGTGGCGCCAAGTTGTAATTGCCCTTGCGGATGTTCACCTCCCTCATGTAGCGATCGCCACAGTCGAAAGGATGGGAACCATTCGTCAAGACATAGAAGAACACCAAGCCCAAGCTGAATATGTCAATGGAGCGGGTGGCACGACGGTTGGACATCATGTCGGAACCAACCAATATAGAGCCCGATCCACTCTGGATACTGGACTCCATGGTGGCAGTGTCCCTGGCGTCATCGTCGAGTAGCAGTTCAGGGGCTCGCCAGCCAGACGTTCCCGCAGCGCGGCCAGTAGTGGCACCAAAGGAGGACTGACCACCCTCTAGCTTTTTGCAGAGACCGAAATCGGATACAAGAAGGCGCGGTCGCCCATCCTTGCCCATGTTGACCAAAATGTTCTGTGGCTTGAGATCGCGGTGGACAATGCGAAGATTGTGTAGATGGTGGATGCCGTTAGTGATTTGGTACAAGACACCTGGCAAATCCATCTTGCCTGCTTGAGCTAGTCGGGTGAAGTGATGAGGCTTTTCAATGACATCAGCCAGAGAGGCTGCACAGCGCTCGAGAGCAATGTACAGGAACCCATCGCGTTGCTGTTGAGCGTAGTATCGAATGACTAGAATTATTTGTTAGATACTTTCTTGAAAGCAGCCATCTTTCCGTCTTACCATTGGGATGGTCGTCGCTCTCTCGCAGCAACTTTGTCTCCTGGGAGGCGATGTCGTAGAACTGGATAAGCATCCGCTTGACAGCCACTTCGCGACCATCGAATCGACCGGCAAAGACCAGGGTACCATTGCTACCTGTGCCGAGTTGGTTCTCGGTGTCAACTTCGATGCCGCCCATCTTGATGATCGATTCTCCCACAGTTTGCATGTCATTTGTCATGGTCATGACATCGGGCTCCAGACCAGTAGCCTGTACACCCAACTTCTTTGCCTTATTGACAGCTTCCTCAACGGAAGCGCGTGGCTCGTCATCGCGAGATTGAGACATTTCTTCTCTTTTCTTCCCCTTGCGGTGCTTCGTGCCTCCGCGACGGCCGCGGTGAGCTGGCTTCTTTTTCTTGACCTCAGGGGTGCCAGGTTCAGGGGGGGTGGCAGAAGTCTGGGTCTCGGCACCGGGAGCCGACGGGTCCGCGATAGGCGTCTTGTCGCCATCCTTCTCTTTCTCAGAGGCAGGCTCAACAGAGGGAACCACATCCTCGGATACTGGCTTCTTGTCGGAAACAGGCTCTTCTGGTACCAAAGGTGCGGTCGCCCGCTCAGGAGCGGATGGTGGGATCTCGTCATGTACCGTTTGCTCAGGAGTGGCATCGGCACCCATGTCCTCTGTATCGGAAGCGGCCTCGTCTCGCATATACCATTTTGTCGTCTTGGTCTTGTACCAACGACGTAGATCCTTCTGATAGTAAAACAGCACAGAAACAATGAGCACAATCAAGACAGGGTTGGAGAAAAAGTCGATAACACTGTTGGAAACGTGATGAGGAATCGACTTGACTTTGTTAACGATGGTGGGCGTCTCGACAGGATCATCGTGCGGCACAGTAGTGGGCAGCACTGGGTGACTTTCAGGGTCCACCACCGCATCAGACGCTTCTGCGCGTCCGGGTAGACTGGGAGGCTGATAGATCTTGCCCCGGATGACACCATCCATGTAGTGGGTTCCAACCATTGCGCCAACCCGCTGCGTCTCGTTCAGCTTGCCCCATGGCTGGGCAAGCTGCAGCCAGTCTGGCGACGAGGTCTTGGCTACGGGAGCATCCAAGATGAGAGGATAGGAGCGCCCAGACAAGGCGTACCAGTTGCCCATGTCTGTCTGGTTGACGAATATACGCTGACTTCGGATACGAGCGTTGTTGTCATCCTTGGCTGGTGGGACAGGCTGAGGAAGGACAATGAGGTCGGGGTTGCTCAACGGTTCCAGTCCCACGGGCCTGCAGACATCGAAGACCTTGACTACAGGCGAAGCAAACTGCGCGTTGCAGAAAATGGGCAGTTTGTCCTTGTGGGCATTGGCGTAATCAACACCATAAATCTTGCCATCGTGGGTGGTAGTGTGGTAGCGCTGGTCGATGGACTGGTGGTGTTGGTTAAGCAGGTCATAGTCGTTTGTGTTAGGAGTCCAGTCAAAAAATTTGAGTGTAGCTATCGGGCGACCGTCTCTGCGGGCAATGCCAACCTCGTACTCGGTACGACCAAGCGTGATTGTACCAGTCGAGCTACACTCTTCGTTATTCTGGTCGTACAGTGCATTCGGGCGCAGGCAGCTCTCTGCTTCGTTGACGTGTGAGCCGCCAGAGCCAAACCACTTGAGCACACGACCTGTAGCGGCATCGAGTGTAATCATGGTGGTCTTCTTGGTACCAGTATAGACGATTGGCGGATTGTCGAGGGCCGAGGCGCCCTCGTCGACCATCTGTTTCATGGTCAAGCCCGTGGATAGTAGTCTGGGCTCGGTGGAGCCAGCTGGAGACCAGTAGTAAATGTCTCCATCGCGGTTGGGCTCGATGGCCCAGATGTAGTGATCGATGTGGTTGTAGTCGTCGTCCAGGTCGGAGGCGTTGAGACGGTAATGTTTGGTCTCAACCATGGACTGGTCGACCTCGAGATGCCAGCGTTCGGTGGCGTGGTTGCGATCAGTGGCATAGAGGTGTCCATCGACGGTCGCCATAAGAACGAAGTCTTCTACTTCCCAATCCTTCAGACTCCGCGCATGGTGCTGCGTAGAGATCCCACCACCGCCAACGCGGGAGGCAATGGGTCGATGTCCAGAAGGAGGTGCTCGGACGGACTGAGCCGGAGCCAAAGTTGCGATGGCGCTCGCATCGTGAGGAATAAGTATGTTGTCGGGGTTGGACCGACGGTCGTGTTGTTGTTTGTTATTGGATTGGGATTGGGGTTGCTTCGAGGTTACGGAGTTTCGGCGCCTCGGAGACTCGACAGCATTGTCGGCCTTGATGTTGGTAGCGGCCCAGTTGCGGGCGGCGGCGTCGGGGAGGGCATCACGAACAGCTTCGTGTTGACTGCTTCCAGCAGGGGGTTGTTGTTGATGGACTCTATGTATCTGGGCTACCGGCTCGATGGGTTTTTGGTGTTGTTGAGCATCGGCGAGTGGGAGGCATGAGATGGCGAGTACAGCGAGAGCAAGGAGGTAGGTTCGCTGACGAGCAACGCGCCTCCCGTCGCCTGGAGGCCGTCGCAGCATGATCTGTGTGTGTTTTATGCGGAAGGGATTTACATCAACGCTTCCCAGTGTTGTTTACAGAGCAGGCGAGACATAGGAGCAGCTGAGGGCGTCGGAGAGGTCGTGTTCGAGGTGGTGGTGTTGATGGTCCGACGGCGGCAGAGGACCATGTGAATGTGGGTTGGGCTAGCGAAGTAAATCGGAGCCCACAACGACGAAAGAGTAGGTACACACACACACACACACACACACAGCAAGTGGGATGGATGCAGCTGTGGATGCGTCTGGGGTATCAGCCAAAGGTTTGTTGATGGATGGGAGAATTAGTTGGACGGAAGTGAAGATGAAGATGAAGATGAAGATGGAGTTGAAGGTGAAGGGAAGAAGGTGGTGGTTCGTTCGGGAAGAGGGAGCAGGAGCAGATGGTTTGAATGCTCTTGCTCACTTTCCCTCTTCTTTTTTTGACCCTGTCAGCTTTGGGTTTTTGGGGGGGGGGGGGGTGAAGTAAAGGTACACGCACGCGCACCGGGGGTAAACCAAGCATGGAAGTCACTTTGAGTCTCGAAGGTCGAGTCCATGGAGAGAGGAAGGAGGGAGGAAGTTGGGGTCTCTGTCAGCCAGCCCAGTGCCCATAGTCCGTACCCTGCCATGCCAATGAATGGGAAGTCAGAAAGACCCGGTCGAACTGGCGGCGGCAGGCGGGTTCTGGATGGAAGGCAAGGGAAGCTCTTGGGGGTGTTGCAAGTACACAGTGCAGTACAGAAACAGTTTGTGGGCGTCCGTCGTACGACCAGGGCAGCGCCCGGCTGACTGGGATCACCTTTGACCGAAAGGGGGGCCTTGGGGCCTTCGCAGGCTTGTGCAAGGCCAGGAGATGAGAGAGAGAGAGGAAACACCACGGGCTACGCGCACAGCAACGGGCAGACAAACCACTGAAGAGGCCATGTATACTGTGCTAGATACGATGAAGGGTTTTTGCACTGTTCAGCCCCGCCATTCCCGTCAAGCGAGCCCCACCCACCGACACATCTCGGCCACTCAGGGCTCGCAACTTCTCCCCCAGTTTCAAAAGGGAGGGGAAAGAGCGCACCACTGCACCACTGCCTGCACCTGCCATCACCAGCAGCACTTCTACGGAGTACGGGATACGTACATCCACCCAACTTCTCCTCCTCCTCCCGCTACGAATACTTCGTGGTAGACTCTCGCAACACCAGAACCACCCCTTGGAAGCCTCAAACCGTGGCAAACTGAAATCGCGGGGATTTCCCAAGTTTCCTAACCCAAACAGCATGATCTGCCAAACTCCATAACAACCGGTGGAAAAGCGGAACACCAGCTTGGCGATCAGGTTCGTCCAACAAACCTCCATACCTTAGTCTCTGTGCTACCGCCCCATCTACCAAGCAGACACGCAGGTAGCAGTGTGGCTTCGACCCTTCGACTACCTACCTCGATTCAGCCATCACCAATATTACCAATGCTACCATAACCTCCCGATATTCAACACTGAGAATTCAGGGTCTTCGTTAGGGCTCCGCGTCCCGAACCCTTGTGCCAGCCCCCCCTAGCCGCTCGCCCAGTCCGAATCGACATGGCTCTCAGGTCTTGACCCGAGTTGCCTAGTGGCCGGTGTCGCAATCCTGCAGTTGCCAGGCTTTCTGTTACAAGGTTTCGCCCGCTCGCTGCAAAGGGATGAGGTCAGCTCAGCACAGTGCACCGCTGGACCCCGTACGAATACACACTTCCTCACCAAGCGAAAATGCCCGCCGCCATCGAGTCCTCCACCGGGGAACTTCTGTGACGGGTTGCGAGCCTGCGAATGTGGCTGAACCTGCGTTCTTGAAGACAACGATCCACAAGACCCGACTGGACTGCGACCTCGACCCTCCACCGCTCCCGGGAGCTAGCTGCTGGCCTGCTGCTGTTCACTGTGCTGCATACGAGTAGCACTACGTACTACGTACACACGCACCACGCAGCACGGATACTCAAAGGCTAGGTCTACAGTGTACACGGCGCCAGGTGGTCCCGTCACTGTCTTCAGTGTCTTGGAGAGATCATGGCTGTCTGAGGTCAGTGGTGGGTTTTCCCCCCATTCGTTTCCATGGTTGGCTACCGAATCGGAACCTATCCAGCGCCGCCCTCAAGCCCGTCGAGCCCGTCGAGCAACGGATCACTCGCCGAGTCTGTCGATGCGGAGGACCATCGTGGATTCTTGATTGACGGAATCGCTGATCCAGCAGATCAGGTGTGTCAGACACAGTGTCCTCAAGGGATGCTTCTCTTTAGCACCGCCGCTATCTGATCGTCGTCATTCGACGCCGGCTGTTCCTGCAGCTTTGTCGTCACTGGTTGGCAAAATAGGAGCGGATGGAGGTGCGGGAAGCAAGCGACGACGATGGACACCCAGAATTCGGTGCGGCGTGCCACGGGAAAATAGCCGAACCGGCCCTATCACACTGTGTCGGCATTGCCCCAGAGCTGCAGCATTCATTCGTACCTTTTTCGCAAGGCACACAAGAAGATATATCCTGTCGGCACATGGAAGACCACCCCACTACGTAACTCGCCACCCCCTGATACTTGTCCGCAGCCCACCTCCCAAATCACGACAAGCACGCATGCAAACAAACATGTTGCTATCCCCCAAGGTGTTTTGCGCGGCATACAGTATGGATACAGAGACTGACTGGATGGATTGTCGAGACTTATGGCTTGAACATGTGTAACCATGTTTTCCGCTGGTATTTGGGCCCGAATCGCGACAAGAACCGTCGTACTCGACGAAATCTTCCCACAGTCGATCAACCCCTCAGCCTTCGCCTTCGTACGGAATCTTTCCTCCATCTGGAACTTGACAAGTGACAAGACGCGACATCCCAGACATCCCGCCATCCCTTTCGTCTTGGCCCTTCTTCCCACTGCGACCGTCTCCCTTCGCAACGTGCCGACCTGCAACGCAAGCTCGTCCCATATCCCTTGCTTCGGTGCTTTCTTCGCAAGCTTTACACTTTTCCCAGTCCGAACGGCCCAAAACTCTACGCGGGTGCCCTGCGCCGTTTCTCGGTCCGCCGCAATGATACCTAATAAAAAAAGATTGAATCAAACGCACCAAAAAGACCAAACTGGCTCACGGAACAGTCCAGCAAACCTTGCCTCTGCTCCTTCAGCTTTCGAGGCTCTGACGCCCGCGCGTGTAATAAAGCACGGACAAGATGCAGCCCACGACTCGACATACTTTTCGTCCTGCAGGACTAGCACGTATCAAAAGACCCCCACGACGACAGCCTTAAGCCTGCAGACCTCGTACCTATCTTACGTTCGTGACTTTTGCACATCCAAGGCGAGCAGTGCTAACAGTAGTGGCACCCGAATGCCCCTTGATGAATGCGTACACATCTCGCAACATCCACTTACGGATTCCTGAGTACGAAGTGCGACACTGTGAGCATTGGGGAGTCATTCGAAGGTTCGATTGCCGGCACCTGCTGATGGGCCCGGGTGCGAACAAACGGTCGACGATCCCACTCAGCGGGGCTCAATATTGTGTGATTTGGATCTCAGGTTCAGGCCAACGGCTGGCTCCGGCGACCCCCGGTCCAATGTCCCAGCGGGTCGGGATTGATACGATGTTATTTCGAGTCTTTGCGAGTTTCCAGCCCGGACTCCGAGCTCGTTTCCAACTTTTCAATTCCATGTGAAATTGTCGAGTTAATTGATTGAGCTTCGCCCCTCTTGGACCCCAAGGCCGGGCCCGCCTTTGATCATCAAAATTGAGGAACTGAGAACTGAGCTTCATCTCATTCTAAGGTATCCGTAGAAGAAGACATCTTACAACAAATGTCAAGCTTGCATCTACCCTGCTACTGCGCCTTGCCGTTAGCGCCCGGGAGGACTACGCGTATGCCCAACCCGACCGCCGCCCGGAGCATCCAGTAGAGCCGGCCCCCCGGTGGGAATTTGCAACAACTGCGGCTCACAAACAGGCACGAGCTTCCAAAGCTTCCATTCTCAACAGGCAAGGATCGGGTCCTTCTGCACGGCACTGTCTCTGCCCTGTCGGACGTATTATCTGTGTCCAAGTGCCGCCCCTAACCCCCAAAATCGAATGGGCATCCCCTGGGTCGCTGAAGGTCTCGATTCCAACGGGTACGAGGGCCCAGGGCCGTGTGTCAGACTTGTCGTTGGTTGAACGTTGGGCCTTTGGAATGCAACACAGCGAGTTACTAAATGAGACCATGGTCAGTCATGTTTGGTGCAACACCCAAGTATATACCGGTTTACGTGTCTCTGGCAAAGACTTGTCTCTGCTTGTTTCCTTCCCCAACGGAACGGTTTACATGGAACGTGATTGACGAAGAAATTCAGAGAGGCACTAATCGGTGGTCTTGCATGTAGCTCTATTCTTACTGCTCTTCTCCAAAGCCCTGTTTCAACGATTCATTAACTTAATATACGTGAAGAGTCCCTGATAAGCTAATGTCTTTTATGTGTGTACTATAAAGAATGAGCCACAGGCCTTTCGGTCTGCGTTGCTTCGTAAAACCAAACTATCTTGTGTCGCCTTGGGAGGCTTTAGAGCGAACAAGCGTCCTGCCTATCTCTTCTGCTTCAAGTTGAGGCCATCTCCGGATAGTTACAGAGTCTTTCAATAATCCCTATCACATTGGAGCCATGAATCGTATAATCGGGCACTTGTTAAAGCTGAATGAATCGTGATTTCATTTCTATGGAAAAGATTGAAAACGGCAGATCTAAATGCCCTCTAATTCCCGATCCCAAACCCTGATACTAGTAATTAACCATTAAGAGAAACCGGCGCCCATACATGGAGCAGTGTAAACTCCTAGCGTAGTCGGTCCCGTTGAATAATATGCACAGAAGAACTGGGTAGTCTTTGTGGTCGATATGTACGAAAACTCTCAACTTCCTTGTTGCGACTAGCAAGTCTTGCCCTGGTTGACAGCTGGAAATCTCACTGTTAGCCATGGCTTTCTTTATTGTGTTTTGAGAGTTGAATCGACTTACCATTGGCATAGACCGCATAGGTGTCAGCGTGGTTGAGGTTCTGAGCGCTCGTGAGAGTCTTCAAGGCAGTGTAGCCGTAGATGCCATAGTCCAGTGTTCCCTTGACCTCGAGCAAGTGAGTCATCTCGTGCTGAAAAATTCAAACTGGTTAGCTCAAGCTCAATGATCTTCAGTAAAGTGCTGTACTTACCAGAGTGGTGGTCGACTGGTCCTGGTTGTGGCAGCCAGTGGTGAGCAGAGGAAGCGCGGTGAAGTACAGGGGGCAGTTGACCATGTACTTGTAAGCCGGGACGGTGTAAGCCAGGACACCAGGCGAGCAAGACTTGTAGACGTCGCTGCAGTACTGCTTGGAGACGCCCGTGTTACGGCTGCCGCACTCAGAGGCGACCTTGTTGAAGGTGTCGACGACAATCTTCTTGCTGGCGGCGGTCGTCGACTTGAAGTACTCGTTCAGGCGCTTGTCGTCCTGGGAGACGTAGGCGGCGGCGGCGCGGGCGAGCTTGGAGCAGCTGGCGAGGGCGTTGGTGACGGTGGTGTTCTGGGTGCCCTTGCAGTCGGACTGGACAATGGTGCGCTTGATCATCTGCTTGTACGAGGTGCGGACGAGGGCGGCCTTTGTGACGTTGACGTTGTTGATGTTGAGCGTGTTGCTGTCGATGCTGAAGACGCCGGCGATGGTGGTCGAGCCGGCCTGGGCGTAGGGGATGCCGCCGTTGACTCTTACTTTGAAGGCGTCGGCCGCGCCCAGGTCGTGCAGCTCGGCAAAGTCGACGGCGGATTCGATTGTCTCGCCGGCCTTGATTGTTCGGAAGGAGGCGTCGGTGAGGAGGTTTTGAGGTGCCATGCGTAGGCGGACGCCATCGAAGGGGAGGCGGTCGTCTTGTAGGTTGGGTCAGCATTTTGATATTGAATTTGTGGGAGAGTACTACTACTAACCTCCACTGAAGACTGCGACTTTCTCAACGGCGGCCGTGTCCAAAACGGTACCGGGAGTGAAGAGCTTGAGATCGTTCTTGCTAATGTTCTTCAAGGCGATCTTGACTGCTGTGTTGCCGTTCTTGGTGATGTTGGCTTGGAGCGGAGTCGCAGTGTCCCTCTGTGCGAGCTCGATGGGAGAGGCGCTCACAAGGGAGGCCAGGAGAGTGAGACCGGTGAAGAACTTCATCTTGACTTCTGCGGAATGGAGAGTGTCTCGGTTGTTGAAGCTGAGGAGTTGAGAAGTTGAGAGAGAGGGCTGTTTGGAGTTGAGAGTGATGATCCAAAACAAAAAGCCATGCAGTCGATGGAATTCTCATCGTCTTTATACAGGAATTCAAGGCTTCAACGGATCTCACCGTTCAGCCCACGATGCCACTCCGAGGTGACATGAAACCTGGACTTCTCTCCCCGATCCGGCCTAGGGAGTAGAGCGGCCGTGGTTCAAGCCACGGGAAATCGCTGTCTGGAAGGGATTGGAGGCTCCAAAGGATGGTCCGATGGCTAAGAAGAGTCCATGGGGCGGGAGGCGCTTCTGCCCATTGTCGGAGCTAAAGAATTGACAGACACACCTTAGTTGTGATCAACAGGAGAACCCTACGAAGGAGGGTGAGTGTATCATCTTCCCAAAGCATAGCACGCTGGAGCGCGGCTGCGGACCTACATCCTCCACGACAAGTTGGGCAGTGCCTAGAATCGGCAAAGGCGTCGGACTCAAGCGGTCTAGCAGAGGAAACCTATGGGTTCCAACTCGATGGGTCAGCCTGGCTGGTGTAAGCCACGACGAGCAGATGCGGAAACTTCATTGAGGTGATGGACGAGACATCTGGCGCCACTAGACATGTGTCCTATGTTGTCTTCAGTTTCTTTGGAAGTTGGTAAAGCACCACGCGTGTGATTGTGCCAGGAGACCAGGAGGAGAGAAGACCTAACGACCAAGCAAAGACAAGCTCTTGCCGATCAGCAAGTGATCAGCAAGTCTCCACGAGGACCACGAGTCTTCAACTGCCGTGCCCCTTGGGTGAAAGGTTTTCCAACAGACCTAATCCTTCGGTCGGAGCGGGCTCCATGGGGCTCTGTCCAGGCCAGCAGGCCCACTATCCGCAAACGGCCTCCGGGAACGTGGGGATAAAGACCCGTGGAAGAAGCCCGGGGAGCCGTAGCCTCTTCTGTAGATGCTAACCGCACCGCGCCTTGCTGTATGTCTCCTAGAGACAAGGAGCGAGAGTGAGACATGGCTGGCACCAAAGGTTGGCCCTAGGCCGCTGTGAGACACGCGCTGGCTAACGAGTAAGACAGGGACTCTCCGTGGCCGGGGGGCAGTTCACCAACCTAGCAGCAAGTAAAGTACCTACCTACTCTTATCAATTGAAGTGTGTCCCGAAATGCCGGCAAATCAACTGAGACAAGCTGTGATGGATTGGAGTCTAGAAACGGTCTTCACGTTTTCCTCGTTCGAGATGACGTCGGCAGCAGAACGGAAACATCACCGAAGGGGTCTCGACCCTGAGACCGGTGGTCGCGCAGGCAACTGCCGTTCGGAGTGGGTCTACCGAAATTATGGGTCATCGGCGCCGGTCCCCGTATCACTGCTTACATGCAGCATTTTGGCGACCTTCCTCTTTCGTCCGTAGACCAGCGCGAAGTTTTCCTGCACCAAGCTTGAAGTCGAAGGATTGCGTCTCCATCATGCCAATGTAGCGTCGTCTGAAGTCGTGCCGCCAGCTTAATCGATTTAGAGTCTAGGTAGGTGGTCTCTAAGAGGGGTGTAAGAGCAGGGGATGGTAAGGCGCATCTCTTCCTTCGATACCCTGCAAAGTGCGGGGTCTCCCGCCGTCCGGCCGAATCTGTCATCTAGTCAAGGTAGTTCATCGCAAGTAGGCGACTTTAGCTGGCGATATGGTAGCCTCCGTCGCGGATAGAAGCGCAAACCCGATCTGCCGGGTTCTCTAGATGGGAGCTTGGTCCACCATGAATCGCATCGCCGTATACATCGGAACTCTCCCGTAGAGCATCTCAACTACGCCGCTGACACCATCGCAAGAAGGCTATGGCAATTCGTAGCTTCAATTCATGGATCGTGGCAAGCGTGGCATTTCGTCCGTCCCAAAGGAACGGAACCAAGCTTGCGTGGCTAAAGCCGCTGGGCATTCCTCGGCAGACGGCTTCTCCTCCTATTTCAAGCTTAGTGCGCGCGTTCTCACGACAAACTCATTCCATTCACCCACGTTGCCTCTTGGTTTTACCAGACATTCAAACAACAAAAGCCATCCTCCCAGCGGCACCGGTAGGCGGCCGCATTTGATCAATTGACGTCAGCCGGCATCTTCCATGCCACTTGCCCCCCTTAGGAAGCTGTTCCGCTTCAGGCGCATCCTGCTGACCACGTCCACTTCGCCTGCCTTGGGAAGGGTAGCCTTATTTCTCTCAATCCCACATAACACACATTGAGAGAGAGAAAAAGAGACCTAGCAACAAACCCCCGATACTCACTCACGCCTTCACCTACCGCCATCTTACCGCCATCTTCTACACCATCTCAACAGCCAGCCGCCAAGATCGATGAGTAACCTCCAAGCTCGCTCGCTCTTTCGGCCCATCGTCCTCATCGTAGCCCTCATCTTCGTCCTCTCAACCTGGAATCGCAGCGGTTCCTCCCGAGACACCATGGCGGAAGAGAACCAGCACGCCGGCGCGCTATCCAAGCTCGCACTCCGCATCCGTCAGACGTCGGAAAAACCTCCCACCCTATCCTTCTCCGTGGAAAACAAGCACGACGCCCCGCTGACCATCCTCCGCTGGAACACGCCCCTCGACCCCCTCGCCATCCAAGTCGGCCTCGTCTCCATCACGCCCGAGGGCAAGAGCGAACCGATCGAGGTCCACACTGTTCAGCTCCGCCGGATCATGCCGCCGCGCCCAGAGGACCTCGTCACCCTCCAGCCCGGTGAGAGCCAGGAGCAGGAGATTGTCCTCAAGGAGCCCATCGTGGCGCTCGATTCGCTCGGCAAGACGGCACGGGTGGCTGTCAAGGGCAAGTGGCAGGTTGTTTGGCCCACGACGGCGGACAAGCTTAGTCAGGCAACGCTTGAGAAGTTGCAGTTTGGCGAAGGGGTCTTGACGGGTGAATTCGAAAGTGAGACGATCGATGTCACGATTGGTTAGGACGTCTCGGCAAGTTAGTCAAGTCACACGATATCGATATTTTCTCGTTTTCTCGTTACACCACCCGTCAAACTATTGCAAACTGTCGATTCATTTCCTCCTTCCTCCCTCTCTGATTCAGTATGATATTCCTATCGTGACCTAGTCCTAAGCATACGTCCGTTTGTCGAATCCAGGCACCCTGTCACGCGAGAGCTTCTTTGCAAACATCAAAAACAACGTGTCTCGAAAACGTGGCCTGGGCATAGTCTACGGGCGAACCTGGCCGACCAGCTGAGTGTGACGACAAGGCAAATCACATTGTTCTGGAAGGGCCTGTGTAAGCAAGCACAGGAAACGTCCAAGTCAGGATGTCTCAGAGGAATATGCCGTGTTCGGACTAGCTAGCTCTAACTCTTCTAGGATCGGGAGGCACCTTACCCCATTTCTCTTCTTTGAGGCTGGTCTAAAGTCCTCGCGCCCGTGTGCCCTTCATCCTGTCCTTCCTCTCCTTGCCGACTCTCGGGAGCAGGATTTCGGCTTCAATCTAAGTCACATCGGCCGATGCCCGGGGCGGACGGGAAGATAGTCTCAGATCACCACCAACAACTAGGTATCCCGCTCCGATTGCCGTGGATCGTGGACGACGACACTCCAGTAGTCGACTTTAGCACCTGTAGAGGCAATATCAACAAGGCGCCAAACAACTACCGAACCTTTAGAGCCCGGAGAGGCGTTGCCTCTTCGGACAAAGCGGCCAATCTAACAAATCGACGGCCTCGAGACTGGAAGCCCGCCGGCCCCAATGTCTCGGTGCTGTCGTTCAAGCCCCCGCCCACACCGCCCGTCCGCCGTTCTCTTCTATTGACAGACGGCTAATACCAAAGAGCCCTGGATCTTCTCGCCACATCGCTGTCAGCAATGGGACGGTCGAGACCCGGTCCCGCCTCGTGCGGACCACGTTAGTCCCTCGTGAGAAAACGCTTTCTCCGAATGTCATCCTCTTTCTCTGCTGCCATGAGGGTTGTAAGCATGGCTTTTCCAACTTCCGCATGCAGTTCAAATGTGTCCTTCGTTCCCCTCCAATACTGATCAAAAGACCATCACGGTTCCACAGACTAGAGAGGTCGAATATAGGCCCGGACCCTGGAGAATTCGGAACCCACTCCGACGTGCCATGCATTTGAAGGGGGGTTGCCACCCTCTCTAGAGTAGGGCCGTTACTTTAGAAAAACCGATTTACTGTCCCAAGACGTACTCTCTTTCCGCATCCATCAAGCACGTTCACGCGTCTTCCACGTTCACGGCGGTCTGAGGCTAGACCCACGCAAAAGGACCACGAGCATCGTTGAAGACGGAGAACTTCTTCCAGCAGAAGTCCACGCGGTCCACGGCTTCAACTGCCGTGACTGAGACACCACGCAGACCAGAGTCGAGAACACTGATGACGAAGTCTCTTGCTTACATTTGATATGTGGTTGAAGTCGGAGTTCACTAGTTCATCGAGTAGCGGGTTTAGACAGAGAGTCCAGGGACTTGCTGCAGGTTGTTTTCGTCAAGTGCGACGGTTAGCAACTCAATGTAAATGGCACTACTGTATATTTCAAATCCATTAGGTATACGTTTGACTAGCCCCTAGTCTCTTTCCAACTTGTCTCTTTGCAGTATCCTTTTCTAGTCAGTATTCAATTGTTATTACGGTCGTATCTACTAGAACCTGTTACGATAGCGCGAGACCCATCAGTATCAGTACCCTGCAAGACCTGGGTTTAGACCACATACCATCACGACCAGGCCAGACCAGCGGTGTTCAAGCCTCTCAATCTTCGAATTGTCTTTCAAGTGTCGCGACGAATGCTCATACACGTAAAGGTTTCCTCAGATGCAGCAATATCTCCACCTATAATGATTGTACCCCTCCAATAACTTCCCAATCTTGCTTGATATTGCCAAATCGAAGAGTCACAACAGCCTCACAAGCCTACACGTACCCTCAGCTATCAGAAATTAGTCAGTCTCAGTCTCAGCTGCGAAATACTACATTGGAACCAGGACTTGTGCAACCGGTGGGATCAACTCAGATATCGTATCCAGACTTCAAGGCTGACCTTTTTCTTAGTATTATACGTGAAATAAGGTGCCAGTACTCTGCCGAGGTTCAATAACATTCTTCCGTATACCGGTGTTCTGTATGCGGTCTTGAGACTCATTATCACAGCAGAGGACTTGTTCATCAAGGTAGCTGACGTTGTCTCGCAAAGTGGCAGTTTAGTACCGTCACGAATGCACTGCGTGAGGCAAGACAACTGGAGGACTACTGACGCATGTCCAAATTGACTCCAGGAATACGATCAATATACCGGTGTTGAGATTTGCAAACATTGCCCTTAGGATAGGTTATTGGGTATTCAGAGTGGAATCAGAGGTCAGCGTGGTAAGACCAGAACTCAAAGGCCTCGGAGGGGAAATAATGGTAGGAAGATTATCAAAGCAGAGAGAAAAGCCATGCACGATGATTTATATGCATTGTGTGCTCCCTACGTGGGAAAGGTAGTCGAGACTGTGGAAGTTCTCCTGTACCTTGAAACCGCGTGACACGGCAAAGTCGACTGAAGCCCAAGGTGGCTCATATGCTGACTTCATATTGACCGGTCTCTGAAGTAGCGAGAGACAAGTTATTACGAAAATGTTTCATGCCGGCCCTCGCGGGCAAAGCACCCTCTTCTTGAATAAAATGTCGAGATGGAAATCTTCCCTCTCTGGGAACGGGTTCATGTCATTTCTTCAGGTGGGTCAACATTGACTGCGTTTTCAAGTCTTGATGCCGCTGAGCGTTTCATACTTCCCAGGTGTCTAGATCTCCAAGAGCACCTTTAAATCAATAAGGCAGGCAGATACAGGCATCAAGGTGACGGGTAGTGCATTCATTCATTCACCCAAAGAGCCTGGACAACTAACCTGACCAGACCGACACATCTTATTCGATACGTGAAACAGATTTCACCTAAAGTCGGTAACACAATGGCAAACACATGGCGCACGCCGAAAAGTCAAGCAAGACGTCAAGATAACAACACCCCCATACCACCGGCCTCGGATCCTTAAACGGCACCCCGGCCCCCTCTTTTCTCTCCACTTTCGGATCCGCGCGACCCGGAGCGGTCGGAACGGCATTACGGAAGAGGTACAATGTCATCTCGGTTAGCAACTCCCCACGAGATACACGCATGCGCACTAACGCCGAGTACCGCGTAGACGCGCGCTCACGGTCCCTATTCCCCCCCAAGCCACGAGCACCATCCTCCCGCCTGGGACCCCAGGTCTTGTCTGCCTGCCTTTTGTTACCATCGGATGGTCATTCATTGGTCCGTCCAGGTTCGAGGGCGTCCGGCGTCCCGGCGTCCGCAAGATCGCGTGCGCACCCCGCATTCTCTCCACGATCAGGATGAATTGAACCGAACCTTGCGTATTCTCTTAGCTCCAGGGCTATTTCTCAGATTCACATCACCATGAAGAAGCAGTTCCAAAGCAGCAGAACACCGATACCAGGGTTCGTGACAGACGAAGTGATCGCGGATCAGACCTTCTCCCGGTTGCTGGCGTCGGATGCGGCCTCCATGCTCATCACGTTGGACACGATTGTCAAGAGGTGGCGGTGTGATCGGAATGCTCGGAAGCTATCATTCTATTGCTTGTTCTCTCTCTTTGACTTCTGTGTCTATGGATCTATCCATTTGGTGCAGGTATAAAATGCTAACGCCATGCCAGTTTTTTTTTGCACTATATCTTCTGTACCGTCTCCAGGCCACCCTGGGCTCCCGTGCTTGATTCGACATTACCACGGCGTCCCTCGAAGATCGCACATTAAACAAGACTCGACGGCCAGGCCCAGAGCCCGAAGCACTCGGCGATACGAATCGCCAAAATCCTACACTAGCGTATGCAGAGAGGGCCATCGTGGACCAGCTCATGAGAAGACACGACCTTTCTTTCTTTCTTTCTTTCTTTCTTCTTTCAGTCGCTCAACTCCGTAACTTAGTTCACCGCACCCTTGATAGGCGCGGTGCCGAGACCGTTGTGGTTGCGGAAGAACAAGACACCCTTGCCCTCGCCCTGGGCCTCAGCACTGGGCTCAACCCACTGGCACATACGCGCAGACTTGTACAAGGCCTTGATGAAGCCAACCGGGCCATCCTTGACGTCAGCACGGTAGTGCTTGCCCATGACGGGCTTGATGGCGTCGGAGGCCTCGTCGGCGTTGTAGAAGGGAATGGTGCTGATGTAGTGATGGAGGACGTGGGTCTCGATAATGCCGTGGAGGAGGTGGCGTCCGATGAAGCCCATCTCGCGGTCGATGGTGGCAGCGGCGCCACGGACGAAGTTCCACTCACCAGCGGTGTAGTGAGGAAGAGTAGGGTCGGTGTGCTGGAGGAAGGTGATGGCGACTGGGAAGAAGAATTAGCTGACAGTCACAGAATCGAAACGAGCCTGTCGACACTTACCAAGCCAGTGGTTAACCCAGAGGTAGGGAATGAAGTACCAGACCAGGAGGTTGGACCAGCCGAACTTGTTGCCGAGGAGAGCGAGGACGGTCATAGTGATGCCGACACCAATGTCAGAAGCGATGATGAGCTTGGCGTCCTTGGCCTCGAAGATGGGACTGCTGGGGTCGAAGTGGTTGACACCACCGCCGGCACCGTTGTGCTTGCCCTTGCCGCGGCCCTCACGCTGGCGCTCGTGGAAGTTGTGACCAGTGACGTTGGTCATGAGGTAGTTGGGCCAGCCAACGAGCTGCTGGGCGATAAGCATCAGGAGGGTGTAGATGGGGGTCTCCTCAGCCAACTCGCCGACTTCGTGGGCCAAGCGGCCAGCACGGGTGGCCTGCTGCTCGCGAGTGCGGGGCACGAAAACCATGTCACGCTCCATGTGGCCAGTGGCCTTGTGGTGCTTGCTGTGGGAGATCTGCCAGCTGAAGTAGGGAACGAGCAGAGCCGAGTGAAGAACCCAGCCGGTGGCGTGGTTGATGGTCTTGGAGGGAGAAAAGGCCTGGTGACCGCACTCGTGGGCAATGACCCAAAGACCGGTTCCGAAGAGACCCTGGAGAATGGTGTAGACGGCCCAAAGAACGACACGAGCAGCCTTGGAAGGCACGTACTCGGGGGTAGCGAAGTTGTGGAAGATCAAGAAGGTGGTGGTGAGGCAGAGGATATCGCGGGCGATGTAGGCGTATCCCTTGAGAGCAGAACGCTCGAAGCAGTGCTTGGGGATAGCGTTGTGGATGTCCTTGATGGTGAAATCGGGAGGGGTGAACTCGTTGCCGTAGGTGTCGTACAGCTTGGTGTAGTTGGCCTTCTTCTCGAGGACGGCATCGTCAGAGGCCATAGACGACAAGGAGGTCGACGAAGCAGAAGGACGGGGCGAGTCCACGGGCGAAGCCATGGCAGTGGAAGGAACCGAAGCGTCGGTCTCGGCGGTGTTGCTGGTGACGGTGCGGCGGAGAATGGGGTTCTGGCCGGCCGGCGCAGACGAAGTGGTAGAAGCCATGGCGGCTGGTATTATTGTGCTGCTGCTGCTAGGGAAGATAAGAGGGACGATGAGGGCAGCTTGGTGATGTTGCCTCGGTATTGGATGAATACACTCAGAGGAACGGTTGACAAGTTCCAATGGCCCTTGGGAGAAGAGAGAGGGATACCAATTGGGTCGCGGGGAGGGAACAGGAATTAAGAATCACAAGCAGGAAAAAGGAGGAAGGGAGGGGAGTAATAAATGAAGGCACTCTGGGAAGAACCTCAGGTCGGTATCGGGTCGTGGCGGAGGCGAAAAGACAAAATAGTTAGCAAACGATGGGTCGGGACGGGGCCCGTTGTCAACTGTGTCTCTCCAGGGCCTTGGCTCGCTAGTACCGAGTAGTAACAAGTGGCCGGTCAGGTACCGTAACGGATGGAGCAAAAGGAGATCCCTGTGACTTTTTTTTCGGAGGAGTGAGTGAGTGGTGTGCAGGTAGGTACCTTAAACTGGACCATCTGTAATAAACCGAGGTGAGGTCTACTTGGTAGGTATCCGTACGGAGTAGTGGTGGTGTTCTGTGCTCTACCTTACCGTGTAAGGTATGCTGTGTGCTGTCTGTCTGGCCTCGGTTCCGTTTTTGTTGGGGACGAACTGGAGAGAGGGAAAGAGAGGCAGCTCCATTGCTTGTGGCCTGCGGGGATTTGCAGGGCACGGTGCAAGGGGAGAAAGAGCAGGACCAGGCCAGGGACGGGAGGGACGAAATGCGTGGCAGGGGACGAGGATGGGGGGGCCACCGGGGCACCGGGGGGTGTGAAAGCAATGAAATGTGTTCGTGTCAAGTCGTGCCGTGTGGTGGTCGGTTGCTTTCCTTCCTTTCCAATCCCAATTGCTGTTGGATTTTTCTGCTGGGCCTCGATGTTGATTGAGTTACCCACCAAAGGAGGACGATGTGGAGGAAGGAGGAGGTGGAGGCAAGAAAGTCAAGTAACCCGTACATCCACTACTTGGGCGAGGTACAATATTGTTGCACCAATTATCATGTGATGGGAGGTATCTTTCCTCTCCACCTCCTTCCGTCTATGGGCCAAGGTACTCCGTAAAGCCACTACCTACCTGACCTTCTATGCGAGTAGGTACCTTACCTCAGGTAGCCTTTCCGAATCCCATGAGAGGCCGGACGGAAGGAAGTACCGAAGCTGGAAGCTGCGCCTGGTCAAGGAATTGGACCTATTCCATCCCATACGGAGTATCATTCGGTGAGGAAGGTATCGCAGGTATATCACTGGAAGGCAGGAGGGGCGCATCCAGACGGCGTTTAGACATTTAGACATCGGGCTTTGGTCATGCCAGATGCCATTGAATACTCAGGTACTCATTATATCGATGGATCACAGCATACCTACTTGCCTCCCCACAGCAGCAACAACTCGACACTCACAAGCCAAAACCCGGTGTACCGATTTTTGGGTGGATGAATAGCTTGGCGATGCCGATTATGAACAAAATTCTTGCGGCTTTCCCAAACCTTTTTGGAGAAGGCACACCTTTTTTTTTTTTTCTGCGCCAGAGGGGAAGGAAAAAGATCGGCTGAAAAAGTATTTTTGGGAGGAAGTCGGCGGTCTGAAGGGTCTTGCTTCGGTACGTACCCTGATCTAGTGTAAGGCGAAGAGGAAGGAATGGGAGTCGGGAATGCATCAGTCGTGCTTTGATGTACAATCTACATCCACTAAGATTCTTCCTGCCCCAATTTCGACTTTCCTTTGCCTAGATGTATTGTAGCCGCTACCTTCCAACCCGGCCTATGCAGTCCACCTGCATCAGACGCAGCTTGCAGTGAGGTACGGTAAGGTAGGTACTTGAAGGGCTGAAGCGATGGAAAAGTGCCTTTCACTGACCGTTCCTCTCTCACGCTGCAATGCTGCATTTACCGCACAGACTCGAGGCAAGGCAATCTGAGTCTTCTATTGACCGTGCTGAATCTCGCCCTCTTTCTCTTCCTCTTCATCTTGGAGCCGCTATTGACACGCGACGGTATTTGCATCAGTCTAGATCCTCTCGCCGTCCCCGCCATTGCCACTGTTTGCATCTGGGTCATGTTCCAGCTCCCGGCAGCAAATCTACCCCTATTGGGAGGCAAATTCATGCCTGGCAGGGCAACACATGGACCCCTCCATTGCAACGCGAGACAGGCACCATATCCGCTGTTTCTTTGGCCACTGGTCTCTGGGCTCTGGAGCTCTCTTCTGAAGCTCTTACCAGGTACCCGTACCTTTCGGCACCGACATACCTCGACGGGGTTAGGAGTACCGAGACCTCAACCGTATCTCTTCGCCCAATGCCTCCCTCGACCCTCCGTTTCCCAAGCACTTTGCGGCTTGCCTCCTCGTGCTTCGCTACCGTCTGGCTCATGCTAATGCACCCTTACCTGCGGTCCACTCTGGCCATGCTCCAACTTCACCGCCCTTCGAGCCAGCCGGCTGGACTCTGGAGCTGAGAGGCAGATCAGAGCCAGACTGTGGCAAAGTCAATTTGGTTCATCATCATCATCATCATCATCATCAGCAGCAGCAGCAGCAGCAGCAGCAGAGGCAGCAGAATGCCGGATCCTTTAATCGGTCCCGGATGGCCTCGATAGTTTGACATCGGACTCAACCACAATACCTACTGTATTCACCGTTTCCATCGGAGGCCTGCAGATCCCAGGACAGCCTCTTTTGGAGACCCGAGTTGGACATATCTTGCGCAAGACAGCGTATGCTGTCACTGCTGTGGTACCCAGGCCTCCAACCTACGGGCTGGCAGTATCCAAGACACAACCATGTAAGTCGAAGCTGATTTGCCGCCCAAGCTGCACCAGGCGTCCTGCCGCTCCCGTTATGCCTCCCGGGTCATACTTGCGCTCTCTGACGTCTTGTCTTGTAGCAAACATGCAACACGCAGACTGTCCATTGGCCTTGTTCTTGAAGGTGGTGCAGCCACACCGCGCCCACCAGTCACTCCCGCAAATGTCGCCTACGTTTGGCACAAACCGGCGTTCGTCTGTGCATGTGAAGATGGCGCTTGTTCGGGGCAAGATTCAGATCGGAAAATCCTCCAGTCGTAGACGGCGGTATCGTGGCAGCGTAGCCAATATCGAGTCAGATCAACAACCGCCCCAAACCTTGCACCATTCGACCAGCGACAGCAATTCTGGTCCGTTTCGATCTCACCACATGCCCGAAAACCGCACCGCAGCAGTCACTCTGTACAATGGTTGCCGTGAGTTGAGAAGTCCTTCCGCCGATTTCCTCCGACCAATTCACGATCAGGAGATTTTACTTCATTGTGGGATGTCCCTGGGGCGAGTCTCGATATAAGTACACGGCGGAGACTCTTCTTGCGCCGCAGTAGGCCGGGGCCAACATGTTGGATTTTGAAATGTTGACAGTATTCAAAAATCATTGGGGATACGATGGATGAAAAGTGCCCGCCGTCGTTCAGCCTTCAGGGATGGGGGTACGTATCCAGGTTCCCCACGCTTCTTGGTGGGATGACAGGGATGAGCAAAGTATACGTACCATCTGCACGCAAGAAAGTGGTCCTCCATGTTTTCTGTTCCCATTCTTTCAACCCCACGAACGAAGCAGAAAGCAGAGCGAACTGGGAAGACGCGACAGACTGGAGCCTCACGATTGGCCAACAACGTCTTCAGCCTTCTCCAGCCAATCGGGAGCAGAGCAAGTTGCTGACGCGGCTAGCCAATCAAGGGCCCGCAGCTGGGGATGGGAGTTGAATCTTGAATTGACGCCCTCGCTTTTGTCGACGACGTCCAAGGAACGAAAGTGGCCAAAGATGAGCCTCTCACCAGCTAGCAACATTTCTGAATCGCTTCTCGTGGCATCCAATTTCCACACCGGATTTTTGCAATGCACAAGGGGAGACCGATGATAGACACTACGGCAATTGGACTGGACTCGACTCGAGTCGACTTGCCTCGGGCAAACCCGCGAGACAGAGGATGAAACGACCTAGGATCGAGTCGCTCGACTTCCATCCTCGACGACCTCCACAGCTCACAGCTTGAACAGGACGTAAAGACCCTGAAACAAGGGTGGGAACGCCATTTTCTGGAAGCATCATGGCATTCCAGGGTCCGGTTTTTGCCTGCTTCGCTTCTGTAGGTAGCGCTGTGGAGATCAGTCACTCCCTTTCCCCCTCTATTACTCTTTTGTTTTTATTTTCTATTTGCTGCCCTTGAAATTTTCTGTTGGGGTTCAAATTTGTTGAGATGGTTGCAGTCCAGGGCAGGGCCTTGTCGCGATGGCAGAGCTTCATTGGTACGTACTGACAGAACCCCACTCAGATGGATGAATCCCCGGTCTTTGCTCTCGCAAGTCGCGACTTCCTGCTCTCTCTAGGGATACGTACCCCGGGAACTTCAGCACACGCCAATTTTGATTCATTCTCGAGCCTTGAATCTTCACATCCGATGGACACCTTGCGGTGAAAGCACACAGCAATGCCGGCCATTGTTGTATTAAGTGGACTAGGAAACAAAGCTCCATCGCCTTCTCAGAATCCCGATTATCGTGGAGACCTTCTATCGAGGTTCCAGTTCCACCTAACGCTGAGACCATCGAGATCCTCAAGGACCAATCCCAACATACTCAATTACACGGGGGAACAAGGATTGGGACAAGCTGGCAAGCAGCTTGTCGGTAAGGTCTCTGCGGCTTACAGCCAATTTTCAATTATCACATGGTAATTGTTCGATACTGATCCTGCTCCGTCTCCCGCCCAGCCTGGAATGATATCCGTTCTGGCAGCCGACCAAGAGCACGCCAGGGGCAAAAGCATGCCTCCAAAATCCATCACTCAGAGGCCACAGCCAACGGCTATCTGCACGACGCTTCTGCAATCCGCACTGCTCATCGTGGCACTCGTCAAGTCGGGCCCACTGTCGCCTACTGTCGTGGAGTTGTGGTGTGGTGCCGTCCGCCTCTCCTTCCTAACGAACCCGAGGCCGGGCCCTTTTTCACGGACCACAGGACCGACCTCCTTCACATGTGATTTGCTCCCCTCCATAGGATAGCGAGAAGAGGCGGCAGTGACCGCTGACAGGCGCCACAACCTACTCCAAAGGTCACGACATTTCTTTTCACCCCTTGCTAGCACTTATATCCGTTCCGTTAGCTTTGCAGACGAATCAGGGAACCATGGCATTGGCACTCTGCTGATACCTCCCCATCTCGGCAAAGTGTCCTGCGAGTTGACGGACCAAGCACGACTCGGGGGCGAGAGATCGTTTGCCTAGCAGTGTCACTGGCTGGAGGCGGAACATTCCCTTCGTCCCGTCTGGCCGCGGAGGGCTAACGCTTAAGCAGGTTTCCTCCCCCTAGCCTTTTTGGAGGAAATTCAGGGTTGTGCACCGATTCCGTATCTGCTTCGCATCGTCTCCTCGAGGAAGAAGAGGAGAAGATTCGTAGTAGCACCAATCAACAGTAGCTGGTGAAAGATTTGGCTTGTTGCGGTTATAGATGACCATGTCTCGTAGGGCTTTCAGCTGACGACACTTTTGTCTCGGTTACCCCAAGTGCTAGTCCGGATGACTGACAGCTCTAGCTCCAGCATGTCACTCGAGGAGAGTTTACGAGTTGCGAGTTTTCGATGAGACATCCGCGAGAGCCACAGCCTCAAGCATACCTACCTAACTCACACTTCTCTAAGTCTTGCCAACCGCTAATTACTCACATGCTGTCTTCACTCAAAGTAGATAACCGAACTGATGAAACCGGTTCGAAATCGCAGCGAATCGTGACACAGATTGACACTACGGAGGATCCCCCCAAGTCTCAGTCAGGTCCATATTTGACCTCCTATTCACCGCCTCAGTCCCAAGACGTGGAACAACGCTTCCCTGACCGCCAATCACACGATACATGAATACCATTTCTCACTCAGACAGCTTGCTGCATAACGAACAAGCCCCTCTTCGACACCTATTATCATTCATATCCTTATCAAGAATAGCCGTCATCCAGGGCCTCGTGACAGCCTGCAGAATGATACCCAGCGCAGGCTCAATGTCACGGTATCCGACTAAACTGCGTTGCTCTTTGGCTGCCTTACCTCTCGACAGAAACGCAGATCAGATCAAAGACATGTGAAAATACACTTCCTACCCCCAAAAATGCCCGAATATCACGATCTCTGATGTCACTCGTGTCACCCTGACATGCCGCCGTTCTCAACAGCTTTCATCGTCAGGTGCTGCAATACGCTTGATACCCCCCGGTTTGCTCCGCAAGTAGATTTGCGTGGCTTTCTGTAAAGGAGACCTCAGCATAGGTCCGGGTGAGAAACGTAGCCTACATGTCACCTTCTCCAATGCTTCACCGGTACACCTACCTATCAGAAGCGCTCAGAGTCGCGCCTCCTGTCAGACAGCGCCAGCCCCATCCGTCGCGGCTGAGACACCCAACAATCCGACCCCGCGTCTCACAGGCGCCATCTCCGAGTCACAGAGGAGAGTTTGACAGGAAGTCACTGAAGTGTAGGTATCTTGGATCTCTTTGGGTGTCGTGGCATTTCACTCCTTGGGCTGGGTCAGGCGGAGTTGCTGTTCATGTGTAGCTCTCCGTGCTTCCGTATGACTGCCGGCGCTGGGAGATAGGTAGATGTGCAGCTCGGGAGGCGCTGCTTTGCAGCAGGCAGGTGGAAAGCCGTTGAATACAACCCCGATTGAAGCAGAGCTGGTGTGGTAGACGGTACGTATCGCACGTAGGTCGTGATATTTGGCAGGCAAGAGTTGAACGTAAGATGGAATGTATAGGTACTCTCAACCTCTTAATGAAGTGAATCTCATATTCGCAGCCGCGAGGGATGATTGTGTTCTACAATGGCTCATTCCATTCATCCTATCGCAACTTGATTCATGTGCGGAAATGGCCAGCATCACCAGTGTTTGAACCGCCTTCGTTCACCTGCTCATATCTTCTCATTTACCTCACAACTTCCCTACAACGTTTCGTAAAATGGCAGCAGGTTGGGTTTGGCCGTCAGAATGATCAGGCTTGCCTTGAAGAAGCCCCATTCATCGTCTAGTAGCTTGAATATCTACAGTTACTCCACGACTGGTCTGGTGGTGAACATCCGAGTTCGATGGAATCATCACCTCAGCCAGGATCGAGACGAAGTCGGATTTGCCATGGAAGCCGAGGTTGCGCTTCTACCCTCGGCAATGCTTTCGACCACCCGCCGACTCTGCTGTTGGCGATAGTACTGCATACGATCAGGAATCGTTGCCTTCGATTCCTTCAAGTCCTTGTCAAGTTCCTCATCTTCGTCTGAGGTGCCGGCATCGCCTGCATCCATGTAGTCCTTTGCTTTCCAGTATCGTTTCCCATTAATATACTCTTCGTCGTACAAATCAATCTCGTTGCCCATGAGATTGAAATGTTGCAGAGCCGCTTGAAGTTCCTGTTCTTCCTTCTCCGAAGGACCAGCGTTGGCATCATCCTGACGTAGTTCGACTCTGCCAGGGCCCGTCTGGTAGGAGAGACCCGATGCTTCCAGACCTCTCCGTTGCTCCTCCGGCACCCAAGAACCATGGGATATAATCCACGCGTTGAAGTGAGAAGTGTTTGGTTGGAGCAGGTAGTCGTAGGGGCGCTTCAGATCTTCCCGTACAGGTCGATAGTGGTCTAGCCAGTGACGTGAAACGTATCTTAGGAATGCCCGACGAGGATCGTTGCGACACTCTTTGAGATAAACGCTCGCTTCGTGGTGGTCCAAGACAGTCTTATTGAAAGGCTCCTCTGACTGGATCAAATTGATGTAATCAGCGCAAAGTTGAAGCATGTACATGTTTGCATCCGCCAGACTGATTGAATGTTGCCATTGCGAGACAAGCTCCGAGCTTCCTGATTTCTGCCTGTCTTGGTCTGTGGCTAGAGAACGCCTTTTCCATCGAAGAATCATCTTGAAATCGAGCTCGCCATCTCTATCCAGAAGGAATTGGCGGGCTGTCTGGTGGACTAGATATATTTTCTGATTGCGAATCCTGACAAAATGGCCGCAAATTTGCCGTAGATGATTGATAAACGGCCTGTGCACCAAAATTTGTAGCTCTTGCAGATTAGAAACCGTTCGCATCTGCGTTGCTGGCTGTCGATTGATGGTAGTGTTATTCGCCTTAGGCCGGAGGGAAGCAGCCGTCATACCTCGTCTCTCAGTATTCTTCAGCTTTGGCGTGAGATTTGTTGATTCCATTATACTTCCGGTTCTAGTGACGACTCTTCGTCTCGTATTCTTCTTCCCTGGTCTAACTGCTGAAGATGAGGAGTTTGGTGATAAGACCGTCGTCGTGGCCCTGGCAGTTCCGGGCTTTTGGAAGGCCTGAAGCTCTAACACCTTCTTCTGCTGACCGAGCTGTTCCTCAGAGAGTCTCAATTCTGAGTGGTTCAAAGCTCGTTTTGACTCTTTTGTATCTGGCTGTTCGTGGTAGTCTTGATTGACCTCCACAGCTCCGCATAACTCATCTAAAGTCAATGGGCGAACGGCTGCAAGGATGAGTAGTAAAACCTTTCTGGTCTTCAAGGGTGATGCTCGACCGGACAAAAGCTTTTCGTAAACGTCTTCGAGCTTGGTAGTCGCCAAGATGGCTTCGATCTGGCCCATTGAAATTCCGTCAACTTCAGCTTCTTTTACGATGTTCAAGACCAAAGACACCCAGAGGAAAGTGTAATCGGCATTGCTGATAAGACGTTTTTTCAGTCGATCAAGAATTTCAGTAGACAATTCCGATTGCTGACCAAGATCCGAAACTTTTGATATCACGAATTGAGCGATATCCTTCGCAACGGAGACACTCTCTTCCTCGGCACTAAGCCTGAAACTGCAACCATTCTTGCTGTCCTGTGAGCCAATGTTAAGATTACCATTGCCCAACCGGAGTCCAAACCTGCGTTCGAATGAGTTGAGCGGTCGGCTTAGGAGAACGATTTTACAGGCTGGCCTCGAATCGGCGGTTAATTCTTTGCGAGACTGGAAGAAGTCGGCCAGAGCTTTGACGAACTCATCCAAGGACTTCTCTTCGCACTCATCTAGACCATCTAGTATAAACACCATGCTTTTTGTGTTTCTATCATCCATTGCCGCTAGTAGAATAGACCAAAGTGTGGGAAAGCGATTGAAACTAGTCTTCGGCATGCTGAGGTATTTGGCCATGGCATGGTGCATTACCCGACTTTGTTTGGAGAGTAGCTGGTGAAGGACCGCCGAAACAGCTGACGAAGCATTGTCCTGGTTTTCTAGTCCTTCCTTGAAGAAGAAGTAGCAGACATGGGTGTGGAGATGTGCGCTGAAGGTTCGTTTTTGGAAAAAGTCGACGAGATACTTCGCTACTACCGACTTTCCACAGCCAGCATCGGCTGAGATCCATAGGAGGGCTGAGCCTGGTACCGAGTCCCATAGAGTCCATATCTCATGTGATGTAACCCACTCGCAAGTCTTGGGTATCGGGTCGTCGATCTGGTCAAGATGGTTTTCGTATTCCGAGTTCAATTCCCTTAGACAAGCCATTGCCGCCGGATCGAACCCTCGGGTTCCATTAGTCGATATGTCGATGGTCAATGGCATTTGCCGTTAGTTATACTCACGAACATCACTTCTTGATCCCGATCTTCCCACCGCCTCGCGGATGGCTAGAGAAGCAGCCTTGTATCTTGAGTCTTCTGATGACGGAAACTTGCAGATGGCTGAGTGGTTGGCGTTCGAGGCAATGGGTAATTCTTTAGGCCAGTTCAATGTGGCTGATTCTTTTTCGACGACCTGGAGTTCTAGTTGTCAGTTCCACACAAACCACCTTACAGGGTATAGGAGGATCCTAATGCCTGGCTGACCACGGTACCTTGCAATTCAGACCCTTCATCCGCTCAGTCTCATAGAAGCTTCTGACTTCAAACTCTTCCCCGCGGGCTGCGAAAGACTCTGATACACTTTTAAGAAACTTTGAATCGACTTTCGGGTTGCTCGATAATTTGCTATTGGTCGCGTATCCAAGTGTAGTAGCTTTGGCAATGCGAGTGCCGATTTCGTCCCACGTAGCTAGGCTCGAGCCGCGATGCGGGGTGCCGAAGAAAACCACACCGCGAATACGGTCCAAGATACAGGGGTAGTGGCGATCTTGCACATGGGCCATGATTACGGCCTGACTCTCTGTCAGCAAGAATTTTCTCGTGGCTTCGCAAAGCAGCGAAATCCTGCGGAAGATTGCAGAGGAAATGTGAAAAGAGGATAAGGCAGGAAGAAAGGGCCGGAACAGAGGGCACTGCGCGTACCTGTTTGAAAACCAGACCCCCAAGACTATGGCAAATGAAGACAATGGGGCGTTGTCCGTCCATGTCTCTTCGCGATGACCGTTAAGCCCGTGAATGGCCACAATGTCCACGCAGCCTGTCTTGTCCGGTGGTTGCGGGACTAGGATCTTGATGCCGTGAGGAGATGCATTTGGTTTCCTTGTAGCGGTACGTGCAATAGATTTACCCGTCTTTCGTGAGGAGGTCATTTCTTCCCTTGCAGGCGCATCCAGATTGCCATAGAATTTGTCCTCTGCTGTTCCTGCGGTGTCCTTGGAAGATGGGCTATCATTCCGAAAGTCGGTGCCAGCATCTGAGCGACAGTCGCTGTTTTCAGAAGACTTGGTGGACTTGAGGAACGCGGATACTAGCGATTTGATGCTCACGATTGAGAAGGCAGAACAAGAGGCAAGGACATGCAGCACTGGAGGAGCCTCGTCCTGAGGGTGAGTAAGAAAATGTGATCAGGCTATAGTTTCGCGTCGGACGAGAAATCAGTAAATTGCCAGCTTGGGATCGCAGTCATGTCATTACACCAGCCTACGTATTGCATGAACAAATACGGTCAAGAGCCGGCCGAACCTCTTGCCTGCTGCGGCAGTTGCCTCAATGTACCTTAAGGTGCCAATGGGAATAAGGTAAGCCCAAGCAAATTGTGCAGGCAGGCGCTTACCCTGTCACTCCTGCAGATGCGGCAAGTCCAACCTTCCAATCAGAGCTTAGAGACACACTGAAGATTAGGTATGTTTTGTAGAGGTACTGGATGTCAGCGGATAGAGTGAGCGGTATCTCGGTCTGAGTGCATGGAGGATGGCTGAGTCGAAACTCATAGTTGCGAATCGATGGCCGGGAGGTTATTATCGATACTGAATTGGGTATACACAGCCCAATGAATCAATGCGAAAGCCGATTATAACAACTCTGATCAGAAGACCTTAGCAATTTACAATGATAAATCTGAAGAAAACCGACTTGAAGTGCCACATGACAGCGATGTCCTCATTTATGTGCCTAAGGTGGCCAAAAGCCGCTACCTATAATCGTGTTCGTTCCTCGTTATCCCTAGATGCTCTATCAATGGCATGTCAAGCATGAGCCAGCCTTCTGATCAACCCAACGCCGGATGCCCAGTTCTTATCCAAGTTACGCCATGCATCCAATGCTATCGAACCGGTATTGCAATGAAGATCAAGAAAAAAGGGGTATTTCATCAAACCGCAAAACCAAGTTGATCTCTCTCATCGTCCACAAGCCGTCCCCATTCCAGCAGTAGCCGGAACATATAAATACGCATGTCCTCTCTCCGGAGCGCTTTGCGGCTCCACGCCCTGCCTTCTTCCGCAATGGCCTCTGCTCGCCTCTTGCCTTCCGTGTCAATTCCAAAGTACGAAAGGAGATCCCACAGCTCGTGGAGTCGCACATCGACCGGGACGTAGTGACGCCACGCGTGGACCCTCTCATTGAACCAAGTCCGGAAGAGGCCGGAGCGGTATACGAGACTCTTGCTGCGGAGGAAGGGGATGAAGCGCCCGCTGAATCCCGCGCCGTCGAGGTCCATCAGGTGTGCGTACTTCCAATGGTCAGTGAAGGGGACCTGGGACTTGTCGGGCGAGTCCTGGCCGATGCCCCAGAAGGTATCCTTTTCGCTTTGGCAGTCCTCTCGGTGACACTTGGTCCATCTGCTCACGAAGCCAACATCAACATTTGGCAGATCATCCGGTCCCAACACCAGCGTCCGACCATCCTGTTGGAGTTTGGTGACCCTCATCATCGAATTTGCAGCCTGGACAAACCGAGCCCTGAGGAAACCCTGCCACGAGCCCCAGGCTGCATACCCATCCGACGATGACCCCCTCCAGAACATGGTATTCTTCTTCTTGCTCCATTCCATGTCCTCGTTCTCATCATACGCAGCCTTGTCATCATAGTTCCAAGGCGAAGGCACCAATATATCGGCAAATCCTGACGTCCTGCTTTGACTGAATACGGGAAACGCATCTCTGGTGAAAAGGGCCGGCGCCGGAGACAATAGAAATCCATGAAGGTACGCCAAGTCCGGCTGGTGGCAGAGGTCTGTAGCTGAGGTCCAGTTCGACACAACGGGGTTCTCGAGCGCCTCAAAGACGCGGATAGCATGCGGCAGGAGACATCCACGGCACGCCTCTTTGCGGCTCCACCATCTCGTGTTCCGGGCGGCCGAGTCAGGCGGACAGGTTGGAGCAACAAAGTCGTAGTAGTTTTGATCTCGGATGCGGTCTTCGAAGAAGGGGGACCGCTGCTCAGGTCCCTTAACAGCATCGTCGTCACCCCAGACTGCTGACTTGGATCTGTCAAATGTCTTTCGGCCCTTCGAATTAAGGAGCTTCGTTCTCGATTCCAAGCCAACGCTGTGAAGCCCAGACATGTCTTCGAAAGGGATCGCCACGCGAGGCTCATCGTTCAGGTTGATGGCAAAGTCCATGTCGGGGAGATGCTCGGCAAAATCCTCAATCATGTTCTTCATAGAGGTCATCATCCACATGTGGGATCCAGGCGTACCGGGAGCCACGTTGACTTTCCCCCCACGAATCCGAATGCCTCCAATGCCAAGCCAGGGGATCTCCAAGGAATGCTTGGTACGATCGCGTAGGACCTTCGGCTCAACGCCCCAAAACGGGAGTAAATCGTCGTTTATCTGGCTGAAGTCGTCGATGATGGGCGAACCGTTGGCGACAGCGTACTCATACCATTTATCAAAGTTGGGAGGCGGCGCCACGCCATAACGCTGTTGATATTCGTTCGCCGCGACCTCGAGGGTGGAGCTCTGATTCGCTCTCGCGATCCAGGTGTCGGATTTGGTATTGGCCGCAGAGAGAAGATCGGGGAAGGATAGAGTATCGGTGGAGTTAAGGTCCGGGTAGAAGATGAGGTAGGTTCCACAGAGGACGCCAACGAGGACGACGTACCACATCAAGAGAAACCTAATGAGCCGTGGATCTCCCGGCGAAGATCCAGAGGCGCTGGCGATGTCCTTCTCGTACCGCAAAAGGAGGCCGACGCCGACTATCGTAAGACCACTAGCTATCATGTAGGGCCAAGAGCCGTCCATGGGTAGCGCGGCCTGCAGCATGCGGACGAGCTGATGGGCATAAACGCCTGAAGCAGTGACAATCATGCCCAACGTGCTAGGATGCATGTCACTCATGACATAAAATCCCAAAATCAGCCCCAGTGACGCCACTGTGCTATCCATCAGTAGATCTCTGATTTCGACAAAGTGAAGTCCAAACGCCCAACGGGTGTTTCGAGCGTTATGGAGGGAGAAACAGGCAAGCAAAGTCAGAACACCTGCGGAGCCTAGAAAGAGTCTTGACACGAATCCCCAAGCCTGCGGTGCATCATCCACAGTGTCCTGCCGCCATTTCGACAGGTAAAACAGCAGCAGTGCATCCAAAATGACAGTAACGACCTGGGCTATGGGGATTTGTCTCTCCCACCGAAGAAAGCCTGCGGGACATATTGCGCCGGCCGACTGTGTTGATAGGGCGAGAGTGGCCCTCGTGGCGCAGGCCCAAGCGATGGCGATGACGAAGTAGCGCAAGTGAGCAAAATTGCAGCAGCGTCGAGATCGAGCTTGGTCGCCATTGTGTTGTTGGAGTCGTATGGTGGAGGGAGAAAACGTTGTGTAAAGGACGACAAGAGCTGGGAGGAATACCTGTGCGCGGCGTGTTAGTTCTTCACGGCCATGGGAATTCTTCAGCTTTGCGACAGCTCTCGGTCTACGAACCTCGAAGCTCTCCCAAGAGCAGTGGATGGTGCGGATGGTGCGCCAAAAGAGCAGTGATCGCAGTACGATAGCGCATCCTAGGAAGAAATAGGGCGACAACAAGAACCGAGGGTTGCGCGCGACATCGATGCCGGCTTGGAATCGTCTTTGCCAGTCATTTTTCGAGGTTGAAAAGGTTGCCAGTTGATACCCGCTGCTGCTTGAACTTTTCCAGGGCGAGATCTGTCTGCACCATATCGTAATAAGTAGACCGGGCTCGAGGAGCGTCAGGATAGAGAAGTGTATTGGCCGCTCTGCTTGGTGTTAGAAATTGTCGTTTATGCAATGGTTGTGTCGCAATCTGTAAAGAAGGCAAGGTAGAGAGTCCGTGGGTTTACTGACCAAAAGCAGCGCTGCTGTTAAACCGTGAGGATATCCATGCTGTGCATGCAAGTAGTAGAATACTGGGAACAGAGTCAATGTCAGCAAATGTCACTGGCTAAGATCCAAATACGATTGGGCGAGACATGGGAGAAATTGTGTCAAAAAGCTGCAGGTTTTGAGACTTTTTCTGATGCCATCTGAGACCGCATAGCAGGTAAAAGGTACGGATAATGCAGCAAGGAATGAGGGCGTTTACTCACCAAGCCGCCAAGATGCCATGTCTCTTCAGCGGGGCCGCCATCGGCCTTTGTCAACTTGCCCTACCCAGCGCCGGCTTGGCAAGCGGAGAGACGTCGACTCCAGATGTAACAGGATAAATAGATGACGGGGGAATGATCTGGGATGCGAGAAGAAGAACCAAAGAAGAATGCCCAAAGGATCATGCTACTGTGAGGTAAGCAAAATCCAATGCGACCATGACGTTCCTTGGTCCAATTCTTACACTCGGAGGCAAACAGGACTTTGCTTGAGTGTGGTGTAGCGGCACGCGCCTATGGAAAGGATGGAAGCGGCAGGCAAGGTGACAAGACAACCCAAGGCAGACAAGTAGGCAGGTAAGCTGATGGGGGGGTTTAAGGCTAAAGCAAGGTCAAAGCTGAACCAAGCCCAGATCAGAAATAGAGAAAGGGAAGAGAGAGAACAAGGACAAAGACGAGGGGGATGGGGAAGAAGGAATAGAAGAAACATGCAAGACAAGGCCGGCTCGAGGGTAGTGCTTCCTGAAGAATGGCTAGCGTACGCCCGACACACACACGAGTGACAAACAGAGACGTCCACCCGATGGGATACTTCGATACGGAAAGTAAGGTATCAGGCAATACCTACTATCTGGTATCTTGGCCTGCTTGGCTGCAGTCGCTACTGTCGCTACACACACCTAATAGCCATCGAGCTACCGAATGAGGCACTTAATTGCTGTGATTGCTGTACAAGGTAATTACAGAAAGAGGTAGGTAAGGTAGGTAACACGAGGCAAACAGCCAGACGGGAAGGGAAGCAAGCAACCACCATGGCACCAACGACGACTGCCAAGTGCCAAACCTTTCCTCTTTCCCACCTTTTAGTTAGAACTCGGGAAACTTGGAGGGGCTGGGAGAGTCCATCCAGCGTTTGCTGTGCCTTCTTTCTATCTCTGACCAAGGTACGGGCCAATCATGTTGTAGCGGGCCTCCCGTCCAGTACGGCGTAGCATTCTACCGTCATTGTGCCGTACAGCCGGTCCACACACGAGGGTGCACCAAGAACCTTGGTTGGAAGCTGCAAATCCCCGTCTGGTACGGAGTAGGTAGTAGTCTCTCCGACTCTCTGGCCCGTATCGTGTTGAGCACTGGTCCATGGTCAATGGTCGTCCAAGGAACGTGGCGTGGGACGCGACGGGTTGGGATGCTTATGGGCCTTGGCCTGGGGCCTGGACCTGGGCCTGTGTTGTCGCTTCGCTACGGAGTACAGAGACTGCGTACAAACGGGGCCGTTTGTATACTGGGGTTGAAGAATATGAACAAGTCGTACGGAGTATGGAGTACCAGAAAAAAAAAAAAACGGGAAAGACAAACAGACGAAAGCATGGCGTCATGTGCGCGGCTTTCTGTAACGGTTGATGTGGCTTTCCCAGGAACGGGATGCGTAAGAGTACTCAGGTCCGCCGTACCTTACCTTAGCTGACGGGTTCATCAAGCCATGCCCAAGTAACTGGAACCGGCAGAGAGAATAGGAATAGGAGTCGAATCCTTACTTGGTACGCCTTACTCCTGACTTCAATCCGGAGGGATGCTTTCTGCACGGCCACAGTTGTACGTGTACCTCGTACCGCACATATTGGTCCTTGGTGAGAGCGGCTGTGGTTGTGTGTGGAGAAAAAAGAACGGAATCAATGCGACTCATGGGCAATGCTTGCCCTCCGGCTCCATCCCTCGACATTCCGATCTGCGGGCCCGGTGGACCTGACCTTTTATGCTGCCATCTTTCTCTCATCTTTTTTGGACCAGAAACCCGTGGCCTGTAATTTTGGGACAATACAAGAGACGGAAGGAATGCTGGTATGGATGGCAAGATTGAGATGAACGACGTTGGTCAGAGTTCGGATGTCATGAGCGTAAACGATGGAAGGACGAAACTCCAAGTACTCACCATTCATTTGCTGATACAAACACGAGTTCCTGGTACTTTTGCAACTTGCACGGACACCCAGAAACTCAACTTCTCAACCAAAGTCGTGCGGAGAAATCAAGTCATTAATCCTTCTGCCTATTTCAATTACCGTGGTACCCCTAGCTGTCATCGGCTTTCCGCGTCGATCATGCACATGGAAACCTTCCTCTTCCTCGCCAGCCAACGGCACCGCAAAGCTTATTGTCGTCCCATTCTAAGCCGCATCTTTCCCGTCCGATACGGTAGGGCGGAGGAAGCCTCACATTTCAGCCACATGTCAGCTACTGACCTCGTCTTGTCCGATGCCGGTCTCTTGCTCTCATCGGGAGCATCAAATCTATGAAGAACACCTTATTCGGCCATCACACATAGTGTCGACATCCTGTCAAGTCACGCTGTAATCATCGAATTTCACCCATGGACGCTCAAATCGCTCATGACACTGCCATTGATTCATTCAGCCCAAGATTGATCCCCTCCGGTCTATGGTATTCACTTTTTGTCTTTTGACCCAACGTCAACATGCGAATATGACTTTTTTTTCTTGCTCTCTCTTGACCTCCCATTCCTGCCGAGAAAAACTCTCATGTGCTGCCATCACTGGCATGTCATTTAAGCGCGCTGCCGTTGTCTAGGAGCAGCGCGAATGATGTCGTCTACGCGGAGAAGAAGCTACTGTGTGTTAGTCGTTCATCCCAAACATTTTCGCTCAATCAGCGCCAAAGGCGTTGCTAGGCCGGTATGGCACGTACCTCTGCTGCCTCACTGGCAGACGAAACAACCGCTCTCTTCAGCTTGTAACTCTCAACGACACCCAAGTCGCGCATGTCGGTGATACCACCACCGGGCGACAGCAGGTCCAATCCATAATTCGTCATGCCGTCGTAAATCGCCTTTCTCAGACGGGCCACAAGCTCGCCAGAGTCGAGACCTGCGTTGTCGGCCAAAATGGTGGGCAGCTGGCGCAGCGCAGTCGCAAAGCTGCTGACAGCCATCTGCTTCTTGCCCTCGACGCGAGTGGCGGCACCCTCGACAGCCTTTGCCATAACCATCTCAGCACATCCACCACCCAGAGTGGTCCATGGCTCCTTCACCGTCTGTGACAGGACGGCAAGCGCGTCGTGGAGACTGCGCTCTGCCTCGTCCAGAAGCTGATCTGTGGCACCACGCAGCACAATGGTGCATGCCTCGCCAGCAGCGACACCGGAGAACTTGATCAAGGTATCCTCGCCAATGATGACCTCCTCAATAAGCTCGCATTGTCCCAACTTGACCTGGTCGGGGTGGTCAAAAGTTGAGGCAATCTCACCGCCCGTCACCAACGCCAATCTCTCAATACCATCAAAGTCGGCGTGCTCGATGGACATGATGCCGGCGTCGGTGAAAAGCTGCTCGGGCCAGTTGTAGATGAGTTGTCTGTTGATGAAGCAGTTGATGCCGTGCGACTTAATCTTCTCCACCTTTGCCTTCATCTTCTCCTTCTCGGCCTTCTCGAGGTCGGCCAGCTTGCTCGTCGTTGACACCTTGACGCGAGCGCCAAAGATCTTGATCTTGTCTGTGTCCATAGAGGTGTTGGCGACCAGGATCTTGGCCTTCTCGAGGCGCTTGGGCTGGTTCACACCAATCTTCTTGTCGAGAATGAAACCCTCGTCGAGGTACGAGTCGCTCAACTTGCCACCGGCCTTCTTGATGATTTGGATATGGCTCAGATCGGAGGAGTTCTTGAGTCGCAGCACGGCATCGCAGGCGAGCTTAGAGAAGTGGTCGCGGTCCTGGGCCAGGACCTTGGAGCTGAGGGTTGTGCGGGCAATGGCCTGCAGGTCTTTTCTGAATGCCTCGGGAGTGTTGCTGCGGTCGACGGCTGACTCCTTCAGGGCCTTGAGGGCGGCCTGGCTTGCTATCCGGTATCCCTCGATAATGGTCTGGGGGTGGATCTTCTTGTCGACGAGCTTCTCAGCTTCGCGCAGAAGCTCCGCCGCAAGGACGGCAACGGAGGTGGTACCATCACCGACCTCATCGTCCTGGACCTTGGAGATGTTCACCAGCACCTTGGCCGCCGCGTTGTCGAGGGCAATAGACTTCAGAATGGTAGCGCCGTCGTTCGTGACCATGATTTCGCCAGTCGATCTGGACGTTTGTCAGCCATGTCAGTGGATCAAGGCGGTAAATGGGGGGTTATTGAATTTGGCGGGGTTCAACATACGCAGACTGCAGAATCTTGTCCATACCCTTGGGGCCGAGGGTGCTCTTAACGAGGTCGCCGACGGCGATGGCGCCAACGAAGGCGGAGAGACGGGCATTCTCTCCCTTCTCCTCGGTAGTTCCGTCCTCGAAGATTTGTGTCGGGCTGAAGGACGACTGGAGGGGCACATAGTTGTTAGCATCTTGGGCCACATCCAAGGGGGTATAGGTGTTTGAGACGAACCATGATGAATGTGTATTATGCAGACACTCTGTATCGAAAGTCGAATCGGCGACTGGGTGAGTGGGGGGGAAAGCAAAGGTATTTGGGTTGTACGGAATCCTCAGCCTTGGGAGAGCTTCACCGAGAAAATCGTCGTAGAAAATTTGGGGGGGTTCAGCCTGGCGAAGTGGGGTGTGCTGGGCAGGAGCTTCCAGGCAGTGTGGTCAGCGAAGCAGAGCTGCTGTGGTGTTTCTACAGACGTCCATCCTCCACTGTAGCAATTACTAGTGGTCAGTGCGCGCTACCGGTCATGGCAGCAATTGGGCACCTGGCGGGGTACATCTTATGGCGGGAGCTTAGGATCTCTAGGCGGTAAGAGACCTGACCCTGGAGCAGTCCGATTGGGAAAGTGTACCTGACGGTGACGACCGGCAGAATCCACACGTGACCCTCCTAGAAGTGGCCGTTGCGACGAGGTATCGCAGTACCTTCCTTAAGGACCCAAGGCCCCAGGCAGTAGCGAGGGGCTCTCTCCGGGGCCGGAACAACCGAATAATCCAGCCCACACGAAAGTGCCATATCACCAAAAACTTTCCAAAACGAGGTCCAAATTGTGTGCGCGATAGTTGTTTGGTCCCCTTTGCCACCCCTGTAGAACTTCCCTTCAAGACATGAAATCCATTCAGTCAATAAGCCGCTAGCATCCAAATCTCCAGAGCCGTTTCATAGAGTTTGCACCGAATTTGCCCTGCACCCAGAGCCACATTGAAGCGCTCCGCAAGCCGAAAACCCTCACAAAAAAACCGAGAAAATCGCGGGGCACTTTTCAACCACTGGAAAGCCACCCAGACCCCACTCTATTTGGCACCTCTTTTTTTCCTCCCACCACAGAAAGGCCATCGCAACGCTTCCTCACCGAGAGACACGCACCCCCTTCCCCTTCCGTCCCCCGATCCGAAGAATTCACAACCGCCACACCTCGACTGTTGACTGATCCAGTCGTCGCAATCATGGCGCCTTCTTTCGACCATCTGCGCGAGGCAGATCTCGACGACGACGAGTACGATGAGGAGGAGATCGACATCTCCGACCTGCGCGAGAAGTACGAGGTCCAGCTGGAGCAGGGATACGACACCTTCGTGGTCATCGATGGCCTTCCCGAAGTCAACGAGAGCTGGAGCAGGGATACGACACCTTCGTGGTCATCGATGGCCTTCCCGAAGTCAACGAGGACCAGAAGCCCAAGCTGGTCAAGTTCTTGCTGAAGAAGCTGAACTCTGTCGGAAAGACGAGAGAGGACCTGATTTACATGCCCATGGGCGACAATGGAAAGTCGCTGAGGTACGTTTGGCCCAGTGGATCCCCATCTCGGATCTGACCCAAAGAGATGGAGATCGCGCTCGAGACAAAACAGCGATGCTGACCATGACCGCTCAGATTTGCCTTTGTCGAGTACTCCTCCCCCAGCGAAGCCGCCGCTGCCGTTCGTGGACTCGACCAGGTCCCTCTCGACAAGAAGCACACCCTCCGCGTCAACAAGCTCACCGATGTCGACCGCTACGGCCGCGAAGGCAAGGTCCACGAGGAGTACACCCCGCCTCACATTGAGGAGTTCACCGAGACCGAGCACCTGAGATCATTCATGAAGGACCCTAGCGGACGTGGAAGAGACCAGTTCGCCATGTACCGCGGTGACACCGTTGGCGTCTTCTGGAACAACGAGAAGGACGTCCCCGAGAACGTTGTTGACCGTCAAAACTGGACAGACAGCTTCATCCGGTGGTCACCACAGGGAACCTACCTCACCTCGGTCCATGCCCAGGGTGTTCAGACTTGGGGTGGCCCGTCATGGTCAAGGCAGAAGCGTTTCCCCCACCCCTTCGTCACCTTTGTCGACTGGTCTCCTTCCGAGAAGTACCTGGTGACATGGTCTGCTCGCCCCATCTCCATCCCCGACGAGGGCCACCCGGCCTTGTCTGTCGATGATGATGGCAAGAACTACGTTATCTGGAGTGTCGAGTCTGGCAAGCCCATTCGTTCCTTCGCCAACCTGGATATGGAGGGTATGGACGAGGCAAAGCAGCGCAAGCTGCTCTGGCCCGCTTTCAAGTGGTCCGCCGATGACAAGTACGTCGCGCGTCTCAACTACCAGACCGGTATCTCCGTCTACGAGCTCCCCCGCATGAACCTCCTCGACAAGACTTCCATTAAGATCGAGGGTATCATGGAGTTCGACTGGGCCCCGGCTAGCGTCCAAAGAGAAGGTATCAAGACATACGAGCAGCTTCTTACCTACTGGACACCCGAAATTGGCAGCAACCCCGCCAAGGTTGGTCTTATGAGCATCCCCAGCAAGGAGGTTGTCCGTCAACTGCCCCTCTTCAGCGTCTCTGACGCCAAGCTCCACTGGCAATCCGATGCCTCATACCTCTGCGTCAAGGTCGACCGTCATTCCAAGTCCAAGAAGTCCCAGGCCACCACTCTCGAGATCTTCCGCATCAAGGAGAAGGGCGTTCCTGTCGAGGTTGTCGACACCATCAAGGACACAGTCATTAACTTTGCCTGGGAGCCCAAGGGTGACAGGTTCGTCATCATCACGACAACGGAGCCCGTCGGCGCTGTCGCCGTCGCCCCCAAGACCTCCGTCTCCTTCTTCTGCCCCGAGAAGGCCAAGGGCAACGTCGTTGGCAACTTCAAGCACCTCCGCACCCTGGAGAAGAAGAACAGCAACGCCATCTACTGGTCCCCCCGCGGTAGATTCGTCGTTATCGCCACCGTCCACAACCAGCAGAGCTCCGACCTTGACTTCTTCGACCTCGACTTTGAGGGTGAGAAGCCCGAGTCAGACAAGGACCTGACCGCCAACCTCCAGCTCATGAACACTGGTGACCACTACGGTGTCACCGACATTGAGTGGGACCCCTCAGGACGTTTCGTCGCCACCTGGGCCTCCGCCTGGAAGCACTCTGTATGTGATCATGCTTTTTCCCCTGACTGAATGAATGCAAGTACTAACGAAACGGACTATAGATGGAAAACGGATACCACATCTACGACTTCAAGGGTGAGGCTCTCCGCGAGGAGCCCATCGAGAAGTTCAAGCAGCTCGCGTGGCGCCCTCGCCCCCCGACGCTGCTCACCAAGGAGGAGCAGAAGCAGATCCGCAAGAACCTGCGCGAGTACAGCCGCGTCTTCGAGCAGGAGGATATGGACCGTGGTGCTTCTGCCGACCGCGAGGTCGTCGAGGCCCGCCGTCGCCATCTCGCCGAGTGGGTCGCCTGGCGCGAGTCTATCGAGGAGGAGGTCGCCGAGGAGCGCAAGGACCTCGGCTTGCCCTTGGACATTGTCGCCTACCTCCTCTCCCAGAAGACGCAGACCAGCGAGGGCGAGGAGCAGATCATTGAGGAGATTGTGGAGGAGGTTCTCGAGGAGACGGAGGAGATTGTCAACTAAAAGGGTTAGTCAAGGCAAGAGATGACACATGAAGAGGCTGGGTGATTTTTTTTTCGTTGTGTTTTTTAGATGAGGACGGAAGCAAACCAGCCATCGTCCGCCCACAAGTTGTCGTCGCAGTTCCTGGAAAAGTAGCCAAAAAGGGGGGCCATGATGAGGAGTGAAAAGTCTAAAGGGGGCCCGTCACAACAAGCCTTTCCCAGTTGTTTTCCCATTTGGGCGGTTAGGTGAGGTTGGGGCATCTGCACAGGAAGGTTAATTCACGGATTTGAAGACACACGTAATGCGTGATGCTTGTGAGTGCAACTGAAGTCAAGCTGTTCATGATGTCCATCGTGACTAAATGTTTTTTTGCGGTATCTCGGTGATGGCATATACGACGATGCAGCCCAAGATATTTATTCTGCTTGATGCGCGAGATGGACGATACTCTTGTAGAGCCAATGGTAATCGAACACTGCATAGATAAGATCGAAGGATATCTCAGCTCAGATGAAGTCTTTGACCGTTTGCCTTGCAACAGACCCTCATAGTCCTTGCAAAGCTACGTCACAGTAGCGCTGTCACGATTGTCTCACTATCATTCTGGACCTTGGACGCAGATTCAAGTTGTAATGCTAGTACACACGGGTTCTTCTACAATACGACTATGATACGAATGGGATATCAAAGAGGTGATCGACACCTCTGGAAAGAAAAAAATAAGCCATGAACCCCGCCCGGTTCAAGAAAAGAAAGCAAGATGCGGATCGCTAGCGACGCCAGAAAATGTTTGATGCTAAACTCCAACCCCTGGGTCGTCTGTCTTACGGGGTAAACGATGTGCCCCAACACGACGACGCTGTAGAACCAATACAGGTTATATCCTCTATCCGGGATCGTCTCTCGTCCCAGGAGAAACATGAACATTGGTTTATCCGCAGGAAAAGCCGGGCCTGCCATGTTCCGCATGGTCAAGTTCCTCGGCGTCCAGCGTCTGTATATCTACATGCCACAATAAGAATGTCTGTCCTTGTCCATGAGGATGCTCGCGCACTGCGAAACATCCAGGCGACAGATGAGAATAGTATATATCCCTCCCAGGCAAAGAGACGAAAGAAAACAACAAAAAAGGTTGCTACAAAAAACCAGCTCCCACAGGTAATGTCCATCGCGCCGCGGACGCCGGTTGCTCTTTATACACACCCACTAGTGGACAGCTTGCAGCCGACTGCCTTGTGTGAGTTGAGTTGAGTGCTATTGGATTTTCGGTGTATGTGCGATTGCCTCCGATGGAAGGGCCGGTACGACACCGGCCCAGGAGATTAGATATAAACAGTTAGGATCATGTCGTATTTTTCCAAAGCCGAAATATTCATCAAGCGTAAAAGGACTTTTCAATACGAGACCGTTCGGAACAGACTAGGCTTTGCCCGCTTCCCGAACGGATCGCATCCACTGGTCTTCGGCACCATCGTCGCCAACTACAGCCTTACGGCCATCCTTGTTGGCGCTGCTTTCGACCAGCTTCTTGGCTTCTCCAGCCGACTTGGCGCCAAGGAGTGCCATTTCGTGACGCATGAGCGTGGCTACAGCTGCTCGCACCAGGACCGCATCGCCCTCAAAGACGTAGACGTCCCACAGGCGAGCGGCTTCGTCCATAGCCAAATGCGTGGTTCCGAGTCCCATGAAGAAGTTGCCGAGGTAGAAATCCGCGTCACCCTCGGAAATATCTTTGGTCAGGTGCTCGTGAAGGCGGGGAGCCTTGACGCTCAGAGTCTGCATCACGAGGTTGTAGGCTGAAGCCTTCGCACCGGGATCTTCTGAGTAAAAGCTCAGAGGCAATGGGCGATTCAGGACGTTGGCCAGAGCGATGAAGGTTGCGGACGGCGAGGGAAGGTTCAGTAAAAGAAGGGCAGCGACGGTCTGCGAAGTGAGTTAGTTCATGATAGCACTCCAAATGATATTTGTGAGGCTTGCGATGGACTTACGTTGCAGCCCTTGACGTAGCCGATATCGCTCCGGTACAGCGCATAGGCGAACAGGACGTCGACGAGACTCTGGTGAAGGGGCCCGCCAACTTGGAAAATTCGAAGATCCTGCCATGTGTGTTCGGCCACGTCTTTGCGTATAGCTGATAGCCATGCGGCTCTCTGGATATCCTCCGAATCGCCCTTGCCAGCCTTGACTCGCTCCTCAAGCTCCTGGGACCGGCCGAGAGCGGCCTTGTAGGACTTTTCCGAAAGGCCAAGTTCGTTGCCAATGGCCCTGGACCATACCTGACCTCTGCTGCGCGGAGCGATTCCCTTCCACCACAGCTCACGGGTGCGACGTTCGCGGATCGCGTCGGTCCATCTCGGAATGATGTCGTCCTCCCAAATATGCATCAAGCTGTCGACCTTCAGATCGCGTGAAGACTTCCGCGCGAGACGCGAAGCCTCACGGCGACGATCTGCCTCGGCGCTGCGTGCCATCATCTTCTTGTATTCACGCAGGTGACGCTTCTCTTCCGCGGGATCCTTGGGAGGAAGCCATGATGGTCTGGTGCGGCTGAGCACAGCCTCCTTTTCCTTGGAAACTGGAAGTGGGTCGATCATGATATTGGTTTGACTCCGGAGTGAAGGAAGTTCGGGAAGAGCGGACTTGACGCGGGGCTTCTGGGCGTGTTGTTCGAGAGATTTGCCATTCCACGTGTGACGTCCTGTAGGGTTGGCATTTTCAGCGGCCTTTTCACGCACATAATCCGAGTGCTCCTCGAGCTTCTCCGTCAAGTCCTTGGCATCGGCATTGAGTTCTGCCAGTGCGAGATTCCAGCTTCTGGCCCGAGTCTTGAGCGGTTCAGGCCCACGTTCGCCAATCGAGGACAGAGCAGTGTCGGACTTCCACGACGGTGAACGCAGGCATCCCGTCTCAACTGGGATTGGAGATGTTCCGTTACCAACGCTTCGAACACGTTCCTTTGGCGGCCGGTTGGGAGATGCTCCAGAGGAAGTTGGCCTGCTCGGCGTGCGCTCAAGCTTGGGTCTAGGAGAGATGGGGACATTGTCGAGAATGAGGCCGTCGGGAATGTCGTCCGTGTCATCCTCGTCGCACTCTTTTTCCAACTCAAACGTGGATTTTCTGTCTTGGTTCGACTGCCAGCTGCCCCGACGCGGTTTCAGGGGCACATTTGGATCTCTCGGCAATAGTGAGAAGTTCGGGCTCGGGCTGCGGTTCTTGCGAGGGAATTGAAGGGAAGTCGTCGAGTGGCTCGCGAAACCTCGAGGGTTTACCGGGTTCACCGGGCTTCGACGGGGATCGGGAAGGCGGCCAGCGCTTGGGCTGCGGCGGTTGAGAACGTGGCTGTCGGTCTTCAAGCTCAGGAAAGGGGGTCGAGAGGAACCGCGAGAGTGGGGAGCGAGGTCTGCCGTGGGACCTGAGCTTCTAGGCTTCGCGAGGTCTCGTGTCACTGGCGGAGAGCGGGAATGGGGTGGTTTCCATGACGGAGGGCGGAAGTCGTTGGCGTAGGACCTCGAGTAAGGTTGAGAGGGCTTCGAATGGGACTCGCGAGGGCGTTGTGTATCGTAATGAGAAGCATCGTCGTCTAGACCGATTTCTTCAAAATGGCTAACGTCGTCCAGGACGCTATTGTCGTCGGAATGGAAGGACTTGAAGGAAGAGGACTTTGACGACTTTGAGGACGTCATACCTGGCGGTGAACCTGGACTGGGACCCGCGAGATCAACGTCTTGATGCCCGTATATCATCATTGCATCGCCGAGTATCGAGGAGAAGGGAAAGGAAGGAAACGAAAGGGAGGAAGAGAAAACAAGACAAAAAGCTTGTTTGGCGGTATCTCTGGTCGAGATTGTCGTGGCCAGGCCTTGGAAGGACGGGGCAACAGTCCAGAATAGGGTGGATGGTGGAGGGCCCCTTGGGCAGGTTGCTTGGGATGGGTCTGGGTGCGGGTTGGTGGAGCAAGGGAAATGGGCCAGGCTATGCTGTAATGATTGCTGGGATCTGGGCGTTGGAACCTTGAGGTGGGAGAGTGGTTGCGGGTTGCGCGGGTGGTTCGCAAGGCGCAATTATGCGTAGCAGGCAATCCCTGGCTCAGGGCTTGGCTGGTGCTTGGTCGTCTTGTCTTTTTGACGAGGGATGATGAGACGAGACGAAGGCAGACTGTCTGTGGGGAGAGACCCCTTGATGCTCAGCGTGTGCGAAAGCCCAGGTGAAGTGTCTCGAAATGGCTGGGATAGTGACGGCGGGGGGGCCGGTTGTCAAGGTCACAAGACGTGTTGTATCGACAGCACACAGTGACGGGAGTATGCGTCGTCAATCAGGACAAGATGAGATGATGGCAGCTGAAAGCGTTGACCTCGGGTTCGGTTATTGATATTGTACGGGACTTGTTGTATGGTATAATACGCGATGGAAGAAGATTGTGCGTGTTGACGGTTGTTGGTGCGGTGCGGTGCGGGCGAGTGAACGAATGTACGGATACGGATAGAGGAAACAGCGATGTAAAGTCCGTGAACGGCGACAATCTAGCGGTAAGAAGAGCGGTAATAGTTACTGGTGCGGTATGTCGAGGTCTAAGGTATGGATGCGTTGTTGGCAAGGTGAGGTAGCGAGCGACGGCATGTAATAGTGTATGAAGACCCGGACAATAATGCAGAGGTGTCAATTGATAGGCACGGACGGGATAGGGCTGGAGGGGTGAGTGAAACGAAAGGGATCCAAAGAATACTAAGGCAAGGTAAAAGTAGCGAGCGTGGGATGATGGATGGGATGCCAGATGAGACTCGAGGTAGGTAGATGACGAGGCGAGTCCAAGACTTTCGAAATGGCAGAGGATCAAAAAAAAAAAAAACAGATGATGGGAGATGAGGAGGGGTGAAGACGCAATGGGCAATTGGGTAGAGCCGAAATGACGGCAGATTGGAGAGAGCAAGCAAATGAGCGGCAAATCAACGATGAGTTGAGCTATGCATACAGCAGACAAGAGTGAAGTAAGCAGGGACAGGGAAGACAGCGGACGAGACAGGACGAACAACCTTCCGGCGGTGTTGTCGAAGAAAAAACCAGGGCAAAACGGGGCGAAAGGGGGGGAGGGAAAACAGGATCCGATGCAGATGCCAATGGGGAAGAATCAAGGAGAGAGAGAGAGAGGGACGGGATAGGGATCATGGATGGGAGGAGTTGGAAGAGACACGGAGACTCGCGGTTGAGGGAGAGCCTGAGAGGTGGTGGACGTGGAGAAGATTTTCTTCCCCTTTCTGATTGGGGGCGGAGATGTCGGCGGTACCTGGACGGGACGTATCTTTTTTCCCCCTTCCTTCCTCACTTTCCGCAATGCAAAGGTCTCTCCTCCCAGGTATTCCGTAGGGTAGATACCTATTTACTCACCTTGAGGTACTATCTGTGAGGTACCTACCTATCTCGATAGGTTCTATTTCCACAACGGGTACGTACTCTGCTAGTGGTCAAAACGACTGCAGAGCGCAATGTCCGTGGTGCATGTACACAACACTAACATGGTCTATGAGAGAATACTCCTTCCACAAATCCCAGAAATCCCGACTCCTAGCAGCGTGATAAACAAGAGTTGCAATCATGATCTCAGTTTATGCAGGCGGCAGATTGGACGAATGCAGGCTGTGTCAAAGTGGGTGTGGTAGCCCTGGATCATCACTGCAGCCATCCAGCTGGGAAACCGAAGAAAAGAACAGGCTCTCTGGCTGCAGAACCTCGCGCGAAACATGGCACCGCCAGGAGACACACACACACACACTCACAGTCAGTCGCAGTCACACACCAGCACTCGACCTCATTGCGAAGCTGCATGGGAGGGTGGGAGGTTAATCCTGGACCTTGAACCACTCAGAGGCCGCCATGGCAACGGGGAGACAATGTCCTTGATCCACCCGGACATTGTCAAATATCAGCATGCAGACAGCAGCCGTGGTCTGGCCCGACATCCAGGATCACCTTACTCGAGAGTCGAGTGAGCTCTGAAAGATTGAGCTTCTGACATGGAGAGAATATGCACTGTCAAAATTGGCCAGCTGTGCGCAGGCTGTCAATCCAACTGTCGGTCTGCACTCGGCAGAGGGCAACAATCAAAAGGAAATGGAAAGGAAATGCTGCAGACAGTGGCCAGATGAGTCGAGAGTCGAGACCTCCAAATCCGCCCACAGCTGCAGATGTAATTCTCGCTTAGGTACAAGATCGCAAGTACCGCCCACCGGGGACTCCACCCACGTCAATCTGGCTCGGGTCCGCAAGGATACCTCCCCCCGAGTACCTCCACCTCTCGCGACTCAGTCACTCGCCAGAGTCGACAAGACGCACACTACCTTACTTGCACCAGTAACATCGCATCTACGGCACCCACAAGTCTCTCAATCGTCAAAAAAGTTGTCGGGTTCCTGCCTGCTCGCCATGCCCATCGCCGCCTGTCCAGCTGTGATTGTCACCACACTTCAGCTGAGATCAACGGCCCGGCGTCGAACCAGGCCCGGGTTTACTATCGGCCGCCCTCTCACTGCCTCACTGGGACCCATCGGAGGTCCGATCCACTCATCTCCCGTCTCCAGTGTCATTTCCCGTCCCCTCACTCACTCTCATTGCACCTGAGACTCTGAGTGAGTGCTCACTCTCACGCCGCAAGTGCCGCTCCCATCCACACTCTCACTCACTGACCACTGCCACTGCCACACACACACACACACACACACACACACACACACACATGTCACTCACAGTCCACACCTCTGTGACATGACACTGAGTTCATGCACGTCTTCCTCCCTTCCTTCTCGGGTGCTTACCTAACAAAACCTCAGACGATGGTCGAGCACTGTCAGACTCACCACGAACTGGAGGGCACGTCAATTGAAACGCCCCGGCCGTTTCTGATTGTTTCTCGCGCTGAGGAGTTTGGAGGCCTGCCGTCATTGCACATCATCCAACTAACCTTATCCTGTGATGCGACGGTTCCTCGAACACGCCTCTTTTCTTCTCTCCCTCAAAATTGTTCAATGCCGTCGCATTTCACCTCATCCGAACAGCGAGTCCGCAACGCGAGACGTAGGTGCCCTCACCATCGGTATCGTCCATCTGGATCGGCTACTCATTCGCGTCTGATACGACCTTGGGCATAAAGTAACCGCCGCGATGACCTCAGTAAGCGCCTGCACCAAACACGACCAATTGCCATGACGGCATCGTTTCCTCGGCTCACTCTCATTAAGGTAACTTCTCGTCCTCAACCTCTTCGAGTATATCTTTGCAGTGTCAGTGCACTTGGCTTTGGTCATCCGAAAGCAACGACACATGATTATTTTGGCCATCTGTCCCGGGCACAATGACGTCCAGCCAGCCGCAGCACTTTCATCCCATCTTCATGACCCGAGTCATCATCACCCGCCCTTATCTTTTCGTTGGTAACGTAGGGCAAAAATATCATGAAGCACGGCCTAGCACATGCTGAGAAGACCCGCGAAATGGGTCATAGCTGTCGGCGACCTCGGGGTCGTCATCAACACCAAAGTTTCTGAAGCTCCTGAAATTCCTGGATTCTGGCCCCAGCCTCCTCAGAAACAGTTGAATGAAAGCTGCCTATGCTGACAGAACCCAAACTTCTCGGCAAGTGCCTTCCAATGGTGTCGATAAGCGCTGCACCAACCCGAGCCAGGCGCAACGCCGTTGAAAGGGTTACTGCAGACCGCCAGCGCTTATCCGTACTTGGTTCTATGGAAATCGCCGCTAGAGCTGCCGGCATCGCGCTTCCCCATCTGGCCTAAGAAAAAAATGTGTTGGTTCCTCATGTCTTTCGCGTTGCGGTGGCTGGAAACCACTACCGACCGAGCTCCCAAGACGCGAATTTCAAGGCGTCTCTAACGACTAGCGGGACACGTTCTCTGCATGTGCCAGCTGTCCTCCGTGACGTTGCTGATGCATGCAGGGCAATGGGCTAGTCACTTCACCACGAGCTGTCAGAGTCGGCCACCGAAACTTGCATTGGCAGGAAGCAGCGCCTTCGTTGAGGGATTCAATCCATCTCTTGTGTTTCTGGTGAACAACGAATCAGCCTACATGTTCGCCATATTCCAGAGCAGTTTGAAGTGTTTTAGAGTATCCCGCAGCATCAGCATTGATAATTATTGGCCCTGGTCGACGACCTACTTCATGGCCGTACCCAGTAGTGATGTTTGACGTTATCTAGACATCAATCCTAGCTCGCAGTGTTGGTCACATTATCAGGCTACCAGTCAGCTGTCGCGACATCGTCGCCAGGGCCACGGTAAATGGGATTACAGGCACTGCCAGAACCTCTCAGATGCGGCTCTACTTGGGCGATAATGACAGTGATGACATCAAATATGAGACATGCCTGGCCAAAATTCCATCCAAGTCTCGGAAGCAAGTCGATCAAGATTAGGTTGGCGGATGGCACAACAATCAATTTAGGCGCCTCATTCTCGTTCTTCTTTCTTTTTTATACAATGCTATTAATAACCAAGTATTGCATTCCCCATGCCCCGATCTAGCCGGTTCACAAGGCAACTCTCCCAATTGATGCGTGTGTCTCACCAGTCAGAGCACGAATTCAGCAGATCTGAATCAAAAGGTCATTTACTTCTACTGAAGAATTCTGTGCGACAAAATACTTTTGAGATCTAGCTTAGTTGGCCGGGACCCTGACCTTGATGACGATCTGCGGGACGAACTGGGCCGAGCGACAGATGTGTGTGGTGTGTGTGCGCTCCTCCACCATATCCGTGGTCGTGATCCAGGTATGCAGTCTAATAGAAAGGAGATCCTATGTTCAATCTACCCAAATATCGAAGTCCATGTTCCCGGTGACACCGGAAAATTCGTGGTCGCTGTCTCGCGGGTGTTTGTACTCAAACACTTCTCTGCGACACGGAAAAACTCAGCCACACCCCTTCGCGACAGTCACGAGATCTGGCGTGCGCAGCCTCAATCATCGACATGGGCTACTTGACAACACTTCAGGGGCATCTCAAACCCAGCGCTGGTGAGAGATGAGTGTTTTACAAGGACAAAGATCTCAACACCGTAGTTACCGCTGAAACCTGGATGAAGAAAGGGTTGAGACAGACCAACTCCAATGACATTTCTTATAGCTGTGGAGCACATCAGTTGAGAGCACATGGCGCGTGCAACGAACGGGATGATTTCAAGCTTAATCGCAGTCAGGTCTCGCAGCATGCGAGAAGCGCCTTCAGCTTTTCAGAACACTATGTGTGTAACTTCACTCATCGTTGGAGGGGGTGCATGCTGGCTGAAGAAGTACTTCAGGTTTATGATGAGCTTTCCGAATTGCAGTGTTTGATCAATGACAGGATGTAAACCCTCATGACACATGTACGACTTACATCGGTCGTATGCTCTTGATCTGTCCCCCAATTTTATGAGCCCATCAGAAGTTCCCAACATCCTTTGCGAGTGCGAATACCACGTGCCTCGTCAATGTTGTACGAAACGGCCTCCTCGGCGAGATCCTGGCCGTCCTCCTCTTCAGCTGATCTGGACCTCTTCTCTCTAGATGTGACGGAGCATGAATCAGTTGGTGGTTGACCAGATACGCGTCACTCCAACTTACTAGGCGGCGTAACTTCGTACGAGCTCTCATCGAATCTCCATCAAGTGACCTCTCCCCTCCGTCTAAGTCATCCGTTCCCGCCTCCGTGCCGCACATTCGCCATCGTTCCCCTCCCGGCCGTCTAGTTTCATGGAAAAGCACTAGATGAAAAAGTTCGCACAACTTTTTGACTCATCCCACAGTATTGAGGATGATGTATGTCCTGGGCACCCGTTTGCTTCTCCATGTCTAGTGTGCTCTGCTGATGCTGGACCCATCGGAAAATGCTCCGCCTCTGAGTATATAATGAGGCAAAGAGTGGTGGCAGGGCTATCAGGTCTATTACTGGGAAGACTGAGGCAGCGGGTGTCCAGAGACGAGAATACTAGGACAAAGGCCGGGCCTTCAAGGCACGATGAGACTACATCTCATTACGGAAACTCGCCCAGGTTGGCGGGACCGGCAGGGACACCTTCCGCTATAGTGGTACTCAGCCTCCGTTCAGACAAGCATTTCGGCATATCACAGCCAGGCCTGCGTGCAGAGACTGAGTAAGATGAGCCCGAGGTCTGCCGCTCCGTGCCACATGGTCGAGCCCACGTCGGCTTCGAAGCCTTTCATCCCAACTCTCTCTTGAAAGTCGATGGTGTTGTGATAGTGATGGGCCCCCAAGGGATCCATCTGTGACATGAATATATAGAGTGGCTTCGGGGCTTCCAGTCTTCCAAGGATGTCTCTCGCCGAGGATTCAGCCGGAGATAGTAGCCAGCCTTTCACCCACCAAGTATACATTATCTCTGTGAGAACCCCCTAATCTTGCGGCAGACCTTGGAAGTGTAGTATATCAACTACTCAGATACACCCTGCCGTTTGGAGCTCAGAGTGAGCATTCGAAACGTGACGTTGTTACTGTTATGGCGCAAGCCCAAGGATCGAAGTGCTACGCTGTTGTAGCTCTTTCACGACTTCGTCAATGACGGCCAGTGCATGTATAAAGAGGGCTCTGGGGGAACCTGTCAACGTCGTGATGTCGAGAGAAATACTAGTGGTTTGTCTTCCTTTGTTGACGGGATTTCCGATGGGCAGTTGAAGAGATGCGTCTTAAATGGAAACGGTAGTACTTGCTAATGTTTTCGAAGGAGTTTCAATAGTTATTGTCGACCGGTAGGACTTTCAACGTTTCGGTTGAATGACTCTTATGGCTCTCGGAGGGTACTACCTTACAGCCGTTCTCACGTTCTGTCTACTTCTTAGTAAGAGAAGAATAGATCAGACGAGATGAGAGGGAGGACGTGGCTCAATGGGGTATTCTCATCCTTCTGGATAGTTACGGGAAGCAAGCATGGCGTCAATTACATGAGAGGTTGCTTTCACCAAGAGCCCTCCGCGCAGATTTCTGGGTAAAGCTGGTCAGCGACAGAGGCTTTTGAACAAGAGACCGCGGTCAAATGTCATCAGACAGAATTTACCATGTTGTTGTTATTCTTTCAAGTTGAAGGTAAGTGTGGCTCATTGGTACTTTTTGGGCCACTTGCTTAACAAACTCTCATTTCCATATGGATAGGCAGTGTTATCCATGAAGTGAAATCGTAGACGATGATCTAATAGTCCTTGACAGAAGTTGAGCATAGAATGGCAAATGGCAGAGGGAGATTCGGAGGGAATGGCAGTGCTAGAACAATAACCTCTGACTAATGAGTGAGATGCTGGTCAATAAGACGCAACACCAGACCGATTTCCAAATCAGTGAGAACGGCATGGAGTGGTGAACCACCGGTACGGTTGGTAGAACCCTTATATTGGAAAGAATCATCAATGATCGGAAGATTTTGGCACAAAAGTGACACGATAGAAGACAATGTGGCGCTAGATTTGATGACATTACCATTCAGCCATAGAATTGAAGTGACTAAATCGAGAGTAGATGTGAGGCCAGAGAATGAGAAATCATACTCAACTCGGCACATCTGACATCATATCCCACCCTGTGTGCTGCTAAGCCACGTCCGTCTATGATAAGGAGCAAAAGGGAGGTGTCTCTGATCCTTGAGGACGAACGCTGGCGATATTCCGACATCGCGGATCTCCGAGAGCAACCGTACGACGCGCATGCAATGACAGTGACATTCACACATCTGCTGGAGTAACCGGCCGGTTCTACTACTTCTTGGCTTAGAAGGGTAGCGAACTGCGGGCTGCAGCATGCATATCTGTGTGAAAGGCGGCGGCGAAGACAAACTTGCCACAGCCTCGGCGCATGAAGCAGAACATCGTGTCAGTCGGTTGGACTGCGTCGAAAATCATCGGGTTGCTTCGGTTTTGACGATCTTGAGTTTTGACCCCCGTTCTCGGTTAAGTTCCTCTAGAACCGGTCCAGCCACCGTACTTGACTTTCCACCCCTTTACCTACTTGTTTGGGTCTGAATACACTCTTATCATCGGTAACCTGAGCCGATCCAAGAGTGGCACAGTACGTCAGGGTCGAGGAAGGCAAGAGACTGGGGGGTTCGGAGGGACGTGGATGTCATGTGCGTCTGTCTCTGCAATACCACAATGGTACCAACCAGCCGGGTCTACTTTCCTGGATTCACCTTCTTTTGCTTCTATATGTCCAGAGGAGACAGTGACAGTCTCTTGATAGGTACTGGCAGAACTCGCTGTGCAGCTCAGATGCCACGGCGCCTGATCAAAGCCAAGCAGCATGTGTCGTTTATCAAGCTCTCGTATACCACAAACTCGTTGCAGTGATACATGAGCAAGGGGCTACACAACTGGTGGCAACGACTTCGTCTTATCTGTTGTCTCGACCGACGGAGAGTTCATAATCCGTGGAGACTTTGCTGGCTGGTGTAAGCATCAGCTTGGGGGTGCCATTCAAATGGCTGAGTGTTGCAGAGCGTTTCGAGCGACGGCGGTATCCTGTAATCATCTATACATGTCAGTAGATTTTGACTCTGATACCACCAGACTGCATTGACACCGTACAGCTGTACGATACCGAGGTCCAAAGAGAATAGCGTTGGTTGAGACAATTGGACGCACACCGCTGCACCTGCGGCGCAGCTGAATGTCTGCGTGATGCGGCTTCTGGGCTAGAATGCCACGACTGCTAGAACAGGAAGTGTGCTCCGTCTCTCGTGTAGGTAGGGGTTCGGATTGGCCAGTTCGCAACACGATATGATGGTAGAAATCGGCGAGACTACTCAAGCGACGACCTTCTGTGTAGACGCAACTGCACCCAATACCATCATTGCCGTTTCGTCTCGCGTAATGTTTTGAGTGAAGATCGATGTGGCAATATTGGAAAAGGTATCAAGACGCAACCATCCACCGTATGTCGGCTGATACAACTCTGTCCTCTTGCCTCTCAAATGGACTATTCGGATGTTCCCGCCTGCAGAAGAGACGGTCCACACGGAAATTGTGATGATGGTGGGCAAATGCCAAATCGACAGTCCCCATCGTGGGAATTGGCTCCGTCTGGCGCGGGTCAAGAAGCGTCCTTTCGTAATCTACGAGGTGTCTGCTCCAGAACCCAAGAGCATTCGTCTTCAACCGGCACGCAGGGACGCGGGATGTGGGGCGACACTCTCGAAGTTGCCGCTCATAGTCTGACAAAGTTGACGCCAGGATTGGACTGCATGGAGCTACCTGAGGTAGGAAGCTCGTGGAACGGCTGGAGGGGGCCACTGAGATCAGCTGCAGTAACCGTACCGCAGATTCGTTGCCATCGGAGGTTGGGTCGTACTATGGCGATTGCGAACCGGGATACAACGATTCCAACAAAGAGAAACCCGCTCAGTCTGGAGCACCAGGGGTCATGATTGCTTGGCGAGAGATTGCGATAAGCCCGGGGTGATTGACGAATAATACAACAACCGCGGTCGACGTCAGCTGAACTCGACTCGCCTCTCTCCTTGAAATCTTCCAGAAAACCTTCCTTTTCTGCGAAGAAGCCAAGAAACGCCACTTGCAGCAGGACAAGACGGGAGACGTCAGCTATCCGAGATGTTGATCGATGCCATTGCGAGGCGCAAGCTGGTACCTGTTCCCGTTGGCGCTGATGGTGTTTGACTTTGAGGTGGGTGGGAAGAGGGAGCGTGTGCACCGCTCGTGACTCGTGAGGGGTATCGCGCAGAGGGGAGGTTCCTGGCGAAGAGGAGAACGATAGCAGAACGTGCCAAGAAGCCAAGGACGAAGAAAATGGCTGATAGCGAGAGTGGATGAGGATTAATCGCAGACGGTGGCTTTGTTCCAAGCAAATTCCAAGAGAAACCAAGGAAAGCCAAGAGAGTGGTGGTGCCGTTCTTATATAGAGCGGGTGTTAACCTCCTGCCTGAATGGGACGTTGAAGGTACGGCTGGACAACTTGCGCGCAACGAGATGATTCGACTGGTCCCGAGCGAGATCTGGGCACTGCTGACAAGGAGTCTCGAGGAGTGGGAGAGACAGGGTGTGAAGCAGGGGTTCAGCAACGGCCGCTAGAAGAAAAACCACCGAGAACGAGACCCTTTTGCGGCTTGCCTTGCCTTCCATGAAGACGGCATTGGCCTGTCGTGAAATGTTTATTCCCCGCTCTTCGCAGTCATTGCGATGCGAGGCAGGCCTTCCTAGATAAAGTAAGCTTGTGAGTGACTGGCAAAAGTTCCCGACATGGCGCCTAATTGAGGATTGCAAGGGGGGATCGTATCATTAGCATCGTCAGCGGACAGGTCTCGCATCGAGACGGAATTCCGACAAGTTGGTCGTGTTATCGCAAGTAGTGAATCTGGACGGAGAAGAGCAGTTTGAACATAGGTAAGGTACGGAGTAGAGATGGATGCAGCTGGGAAAAGGCGAAAGCTGTCACCAAAAGGTACGTAGACTGCACCAGCCACATATGAGCTCTACGCCACAGAAAAGAGCCGGATCGGTACGTTGGTGGTCCGTGCTAGCACCAATTTAACCTTAATTTTCCCCATACAGCCACACGTGACAATGCTCAGTGCCCATTTTGGGGGGCTTCTTTTCGTCCCTTTTTCCTCATCTTTGTCTATTGTGCTGTGAGCGCTCTCTTCCATTTCGTCCTTACCTATGGATATCTTTCCGGCTTATATGCTTGTCCAAGAAAGACAAAAGTACTCGTCGGCCTTTTGTAAGGCTGGGCAGAACTGCATTTAACTCAACTCAAGCATGCACCCCTCCGAGCTAACCACTTCTCTGCATCTTGTGGCTGAATCCCTGCTCCAACATTGGGCTCCCTCCCGTTTCTCATACTTTGAACTTTTACACGCTTCTCTGGGAACCATCAGACTTGTCAAGGCATCCCTATTCACAATATCCAACGTAAGGGGCACTTGGATCGCGGCACGGAAAGATAGCACGATCGACTGGGCGTCTAAGTCAACTTCCTCCTCCTCTACCTCTGCTAGGCAGACTGGACCCTTATAATGAACTCATTCTTTGCTACGATGACGGCATAGCAGGTTTTCATTCATTATCACCGTGACCTGTCGTCAGAGCCCTTCGATTTCCCCTGCTGATGCCGGAGGTTGATCACGACAAGTGTAGTCTTTGGTGCTCCTGCTTGCTGCAAGTCTCCGAGAAGAATCCATAATCCAACAACAAATTCCGCCCAAGTCACACCAAACACACATCCACTCTCTGGGTACAAAGTACGAGAGCTTGGTTGGACCCGTATCCTCCCCCGTGTGCACAGAACGTGGCAAGCAACAAGCGCGTACCACCAGCCTTGTCGTTAACCTACCATCTTGACCCTCCCCCACGTATCCGACTGTACTGTGCAAGGATCTCGTTCAAGACCCTGCTTCTTCTGCGACCACCCTTCCCTGTCGCTCTGTTCCATCAAGAGGAACCAACGGTTGGGCTATCGTCTGGCAACCCAAATGCTTTCCCTGCCTCCTAGTCTGGTGGCACCGCGCGCCGAGACTTTGTGGTCGCCGTCTTCGCGACTGAAAACCAGTGGCCTGGCTGTACGGACCAATCCTCGTTCTCTTGCATATCTGCTGTCCACCCCATCTCATCGGTTCTCTGCCTGACCGAGAAGGTCGATCCTTTCGACCAGACAGCCAAGATGTTGCCCAGCCGGCCTAGACTGGGGCTGCCTCCGAAAATCATCTTGGATACCTTGCCACCTGCCGACCTGTTCGCATCATCCAAATGGGGCAGCCCATCATGTGTGAGGTACCCGGTTGGCATCTGGGCGCCGACCATGTGGTACCGCTGATAAGCGACCTCGCCGTCTTCAGTCTTCTCAAAAATGTTTATTTATCGCTGTGTCCCACGCTACCGGGTTTGGGTTTTGCGTCGTGGCTTCTTGCTCTACACCCAGGTCCAACTTCACAGCCGCCCAAAGCGTGATGGCGAACGACGAGAAGAACGACTCGCCGGTCTCTCCCATTGACATTGGGAGGGACCAGGGCGTCTTGACAGACGAGAAACTTGCTGCTGTAAGTTCCAATGGCAAGAAACAGCACGGATTGAGTTGACCAGCTTGTGAAGGGCGCACATACCGAAGAGCTCCACCGTCTCAATTCCGAGGAAGAAGCCTTTGAATCGTGAGTTTCTCAACAAACGCCTTGATCATCCCCGTGACTAGCTAGAGCTGACGAATCCTCAAGGCACCTCAATGTCACAGAAGACGATCTAATTGAGGCCAAGGCCGTTGCTGCCACCCTCTCCTTGGAGGGAGTGCGCAAGGTATGTCTAGACACGGCCTCAATAGCACGAAGAAGTCTTTAACACAGGACAAGATGATGGAGACTGTCCTGAGAATCCATAACCGAGACCCGAACTTTCCTCACAGTGTTCTCATGAAAATTCACGAATTCCTTGGTGAGTAAAGCACGCGCAACGATGGCGACTTTCGGCGCGAGTTGGACTGACGCGGCGGCAGACAACCAGGACGTCTTCGAGAGACCCGAGAAGCACGAGCAACTGATTTGGGAGATGAAGCTCGAAGCTGCTTTGATCACGAATAACAGCCCCTACGCTGAGGTGCGAGCCGTCGTTGACAACAAGGACGACCCTTCCCTTCCGTGCGGAACGATCCGAGCGTGGACCATTGGCGTCTTCTTCTCGGTCTTCCTGGCCTTCATCAACCAGGTAGGTTGCCGCTCCGCCAGTCCGCACCACAATACTAACGACAGGAACAGCTATTTAGTATCCGCCAGCCCCTCATCAGTATCGAATCCAACGTTGCCCAACTTCTCGCATTTCCCCTCGGTAAGGCATGGGAGAAGTTCATGCCGAACACTATCTTCAACGTCTTTGGTTACAAGATCCCCCTTAACCCAGGCCGATTTAACAAGAAGGAGCACATGCTTATTGCCATTATGGCCAACACTGCCAAGAGTCTGCCGTACACCCAGTACATTGTCTGGACTCAGGTCTTGCCCCAGTATTTCAACCAGCCGTACGCCAAGAGCTTTGCCTACCAGATCCTGATTGCGCTCTCTACCAACTTCATCGGCTATGGTCTCGCTGGTGAGTGATGTACGGCGTGATTTTGATGGAAATTTGATGCTAACAGTAGAGCAGGCCTCACCCGTCGGTTCATCGTGTACCCTTCGTACTGCGTGTGGCCGGCGTCTCTCGTCACCATCGCTCTCAACTCGGCGCTCCACAACGAAAACAATATTGCGGTCCCGGGACCATTCAAGAGACTGTACTCGATGACTCGATACAAGTTCTTTCTGTGGTCCTTTGCCGCAATGTTTGTGTACTTCTGGTTCCCCAACTACATCTTTGAAGTCCTCACCTTCTTCAGCTGGATGACTTGGATCTCGCCCGACAACCACAACTTGGAGATTTTGACAGGTTTCCGCAATGGCTTGGGAATGTTCAACCCCTGGCCTACCTTTGACTGGAACGTCATGTGAGTGGACTCTTCTCGGCTCACCATGCACTACTTCTTACCCAAATGGACTTCTCGCTGACTTGAGTCCCTCGGCATAGGCTTTTCGATAGTGTCGATCCCTTGGTAAGTGCTATCTTGCGCTCTCATGACGTCTTACTCCGGGCTTCGCTGATCTTGAATAGATGGTCCCTGCCTTTTCCACTTTCAATCGTACCCTCGGCATGTGGCTGCTTGGATTCGTGATTATGGGTCTCTACTACACGAACGCCTGGAACACCGCTTACCTCCCGATCAACTCAAACCGTGTCTTTGACCATTTCGGAAACCTCTACAACGTCTCGCGCGCTCTCGATGACCGCGGCATGTATGACCACGAGAAGTACATGAACTACTCAGCTGCCTACCTCGCAGCCGCCAACACCTTGGTCTATGGCGCGTTCTTTGCCTTATACGCTGCTGCTGTCACCCATGTTGCGATTTTCCACCGCTACGAGATCGTGATGGGCTTCAAGAATATGTGGGCGAGCATCCGCCGCCAGAAGAAGACCGTTGCCGAGGGCGAGGACTCTGGCGAGTACAAGGATGTCCACAACCGTCTCATGGCTGCATACCCCGAAGGCAAGTGCTTCCCACAGCGATTGGATGCGGCAAACACTGACTATTTCTCTAGTTTCCGAGTGGTGGTACCTTGGCACGCTCATCGTCGCTGCGGGCTTCGGTTTTGCGGGTGTTGCGGCGTGGCCTACCTATACTACGCCAGGCGTTGTTCCCTACGGTATCTTCTTAGCTGTTATCTTCGTCATTCCTATCGGAATCATCAAGGCCATGACAGGTATTGAGGTTACCCTCAATGTTCTGGCTGAGTTCATTGGTGGTATGTGGGTACAGGGCAATGCTCTGGCCATGAACTTCTTCAAGTCTTTCGGGTAAGTCCTCAAAGCCTCTCGCTCCTTTTGTTTACGCCTGATTCTAATAGCGTTTAATTAGTTACGTGACATGCGCCCATGCCGTCCACTTCGCCAACGACTTGAAGGTGGCTCACTACCTTAAGATCCCTCCCCGTCAGACCTTTGCCTGCCAGATGGTCGCCACTCTCATCTCCACGTTCGTCTGCACCGGTGTCATGAACTTCCAGATCAATATCCCCAATGTCTGCACTCCCGACGCGCCTATGCGTTTCTTCTGCCCCGGTCCCAACACCTTCTTCACCGCTGCCGTGCTCTGGGGTACCATCGGACCCATCAAAGTCTTCGGTCACCAGGGACAGTACAACTACCTCCTGCTCGGATTCCCCTTGGGCATTATTCTGCCGGTCCTGTTCTACTACCTGATCAAGTTCTACCCCAAGAACCGCTATCTCCGCCAGTTCCACCCTGTTGCTCTCTTCTACGGAGGCATTAACTGGGCTCCGTACAGCTTCTCCTACGCCTGGCCCGCCGTCCCCATCGCCTGGTTGTCCTGGATCTACGTCCGAACCCGTTACTTGGCCTTCTGGTCCAAGTATAACTTTGTCCTGTCGGCCTCTTTCTCCGCCGGCATTGCACTTTCGGGCATCCTCATGCTCTTCACTGTGCAGTGGCTCGGCGCGGAAGTCAACTGGTGGGGCACCTCTCAGATCGGCGCCGGCTGCGAGGGTTCCGCATGTACTCTCAAGTCCCTGGCCGAGGGCGAACGCTTCTACCCTTGGTGGAACCCCTCCCAGGTTCCCGCCCCCTAAGCTGCTTCATCGCTGCTTGTCCCACTGGGCGTTTACTGCTTCTGTTGGGCACGCAATGATGAGAGCCGCGGCGGGTCTCACGTCAGATCAATCCTTTGATTCACATACACTCGTTAATTAACGTCTAATCATGACTAAGACAGATATGAGAGAGAAAGAGATGGATGAGCCTGCGGGCTAATATGTAGCGTTGAGCTGGATTTTCTTGATATCCCTCTATGTTAAGCGCAGAGGATCCTTCCTCATAGAATAACACGATAATACCAATTATGGTTGCAATACCTAGGCTCGTCCCTCACGCCGGTGCATTGAGCACAACTGACTCAATACTGCATGTGACTGTGTCGCCGCTCACACTTGCACTCGTGCCGGTGATGGTATAGTTGGTGGCGGAGTTGTAATTCTGCGGCAAGCTAGTGCACCAACTTGAATCTGAACTGCCAGTGGAGGTCTAAAGGTTGTCAGTTGGGTTCCCTGATTGACGCTGGGATATAGTTGGGCATACAATTACAACGTTGTCGAATGCTAATGGACCAAAGTCCCACGAGACGTCATACCTAAAAGACATTAGTCGATAATCCGTTGTTTGACATCGGGTGAAACTTACAATTCAATGGCAAAGAGCGCTTGATTGAAAGATTTGTCGGCTGCACATCAAGTCAGTACTACACGGCCTCACCCATCATGCAATGGTGGCTTACCCAAAGCGAAGTCATTGGTAACAACCTGGCCTCCAGTTTGCCTCGTCACAGTGCTGGTCCACGCCGAATTGTCCGATTTCAGGATGTTCTGGAACAAAATCGTCTCCCCGCCATACGTGTTGAAGCCTCCGCCCCAAGGGAGACTCGGGTTGGAGCAGCACCACCCGGAGCCGAGCCACCATGTTCCGCTCCGGCCGTCGAGTACGTTTTGGTATACGCCGCTGTTATCGGTCGGTTGCAAGCCTGGCCAGAGGTAGTAAACGCCGGCGCGCGGTAGTGATGGGATTACCATCTCGCCCGAGAAAGAGGTGAACTTCTGACCTGAAGCGGGGTAGTAACGGAGGAAATACCAGGTCACCGCCGATACTGGGTTGGTCAAAAAGAGCAGAGGGAGGATGAAAATGGCGCGATGCATTTTGGCGGTGTGTTGTTGTTGGGACTAGATCTCTCAAGCAGAGGATGAAAGCCGCAATGTCCTTTACCAACTGAAACGAGATGGATTCACGTACCCGGATGCTGTACTCACCTAGGCCTTTTATGCCTAAAGATGACCAACTTATCTTGACATCTGCTGCAACCAGTCTCACAGGAAAATCGGGACGATGCCATGGGTGGTTGCAACGGCCGTGCCCCATAACCCATTTCAGGAAGTTGAACATATCTCGACCAGGATCAGCTACTCTTCATCCATCTGAAGTCACCCTACGTTATCAGCGATGTTTGGACGGATTTTGCCCCGCCAGTTCATTGATACTAGGATGCAACGTTTGAATGCATCCTGGCCCAAATTCAGAACCTAGTCTGCCTTCTGCCGTGCGGCAGTTGTCAACTCCCCTGCATCTCGCGATAAGAAGACTGCATGTGATAAATCCGCAAGCGGACTTTCATTGGGACGCTTAAGCCTTGACGATGACAAGGGTCCATTGTTGGAACGGGATGGAAGGAAGCTCAGATTAACCTAGGTAGAAGACAGTGTTTGACGAACCAGTCGTATCTCATTTACACCAATGCCATAACAAAGGGAAGAGTCGTAGTAGGATATGACATAATGGCAGCATAGTCCCTGAGTCTGCTCAAGATTCCCACTTCACATAAGGTGCGCCTTGGTGCCACCGCCGAATCGCCGAGTCGCTACCTTTCGTCCGCATCGCTGGCAGCTGTGAACGACGTCCTTGAAAGGCCTCATGGCATACGGAGCGAACACACCAACACCAGTGGTGAAGAACAGCATGACGGCCATCCAGCTACAGAAATAAAAGTATCAGTTCAAGACCTTCAAGTAATGATGAGAGACACGGCTTGAGGACGACGTACTGCGCTCCTTTGCCAATGGTATGGTCCGTTGTAGTGGGAGTGACGCCCTTGCAAGCAGGGCACTCGATCAAGGCCGGCCATCTCTCAACGAGGGCGACAGGCACGACGTTTGCCCGGGAGCCCTCACCAAGAGATTCTCCATGGTTGCAGTGGACGACGTGACAGTATTTGACATTAGGTCCGGCGATATCGTGGCTGCCGATGGCAGTTGACGCGGGAGTATGCATTGCTTGGTATTGAGGAACTGGAGATCGGATGCTGAAATCTTCGGGAGCGTTCGACATCGTTTCTGATGGTCCGCATTAGCCTAAGTCGTGGAAGCTGCCTTGAGATAATATATCTTACCAAATTCACTCTTGCTCATGCCTGGGATTACAAACAAAACGAGTGTTGTATTCGGTTGAGAATTGAATGAGATAATTGATGAAGAGTTATGATCAAGGGCCCGGGAACAAAGCATTCATATAGACATGGAACACACACTCGAATAACATGGAACCCAACCAACGGATAGCAACCCCGTTGACCAATAATCACGACAGCTGTGGGTTACTTCCCTGATGAAACACGGAATCTGCCATCTGTAGTCTACCAGACGTCAGTTGCATATCGCCGAATGCATCGCTGTAAGTCATTGTTAAGGCTCTACCAGCCATGTTGTCCGGCATTATCAACAGGATCCAATTACATCGTGGCAGAGACACTGTTGGCCAGCAAACCAGACCTGTGCCAAAAAGCTGCCTCATTCGTTGCTATGAGCCCGTTCCCCGTTTTGGCAGTCGAATCCTTCGGGGAAATGTAGCGCTCTAAATGCTGCTGCCTGGCCGTCTCAAAATAGCACCCAGAGCTCGTGTTCCCTCCCTGCCGATCGCCGAATCCGTCTTCAGTTCCACAGCCATACAGGAACTATGATTTAGTGGATTGAACCGGCTTGGATATCAATGAGGATTCAGAATTCCTGGGATATGGCTCTCCGCACTTCCAAAACCCTGGTTGGAGATGCTTTTGAGGGTCTGTGGTCCGTGGCCATGAGGCCTCGTGACAATGATCACTAGGCATTCTCCATTAGAGTGGTCCCTGATATACTCGAGGAAGCAAAGAGACGTACAAGCAGTGCTTGGGTTAAGAAAATTACTCTAAATGCTATATGATAGGGGTTCGACGAGACACAGTTTCTGCTAGTGGATGGATTTAGCCTTGTCATGACTTGAAAGAGGCTAGTCGCTAGTATTAGAATCAAAGTTAGAGTGACAGACCTAGCTCTATACTTTCTGGATTCATTCTTTTGTTGATGGGGAAAGCTGACGCGGCCTCTAATGGTCTGCAATGGCTCGTGGCCTCGGGCCCGGGGAAGCAGGCTGTGTTTTGGGCCTAGCCTAAAGCCATACACATGCTGCCAAGACGTATTTCCTCCTCGTATCAGTCGAGCATGGGAGTGGAACGCTCGTGCTGCCGTGGGGAATGATTTGAAATTACAAGCTGGAGCCAATGAAGTAAGTTGAAGACCGTGAAGCAAAAAATAATATCATTATTATAAGCTGAAGCTCTTCCCGAGTCCAGCTCAATCCTTATAGAACATAGATTCGTTAGGGCGACATGTGTATCTCGTTGTCCGCAGCTTTTCATTCAACATGGTATCATCAATCATTGGAGTGAAGGTATGGCTCAATATCTGTTGCGAGATGAAGAGTTAAGAGAATGGTAATCAAGATGATTGAGCACCCTTGCTTGTCCATATATCTTGCCCCTCAGATCGATTCATTGCTGACAACAGCGAAAACTCAGTCGAATGCTAAAGCAAGATGTAATGATCCGGAACCAAGTACATTCGTTGGAGAAATTGTATCGAAAATTGTGATTGAAATGAAAGTAATATCGTACAGCACATCGGCCCTTTGAACTAGAGAGGTCCGCCACCGTCCTGCAACACTTCGTTCCACCACTCATCATGTCCCTCAGACTTACACAGACTGTCCCAATCTGATTCTGCCAATCCTTGTTCTTTGAGATCCTGTTTCTTGAAGATGCGGGGCTTCCTCTTCTGAGCATCTGATGCCGGTGCTGTGTAAACCAAGTCTTCCACTCCATTGCGACCCGGAACTCTGAACAGCGGCTCCAGGGCCTCTCGTGGTTTTGAGTGTAGCTCTAATAAACTTCGGAGATAAGGAAAGAACCAGTTGTTCTTCCACCAATCGCGCAGTCTCTGGCCTTTTAAGCCATTACGATGGGCATTATGGTGTACCACAACTGGCACTGAAGTACTCCAGAAATCGGTATAAAGCGGAAGATCTTGCCATCCCATGTTCTTGTCGATGGCAGTCTCTTGGATAGGACTGCGTAAACCAAGCATGTCTTCTGGAATGCCAGCTACCCTTGGTGGATCAATGCCTCTATCGGCCGCGGCTTGTCGGAGTCCAGGACCATCCGACGACACAACGTATAGCCCATCATCTTCTTCGAAAACGGTAGGGGTGAAAAGATCTTGGACATAGTCTAGACCGACACTGAAGTCATTTTGCTGAAGTTCCTGAGCAGCCTTTTTAGGCTGATCGGCTTGGAGTTTCACCCATTCATCGTGGTTTTGTCGCTTAGAAGCCCGCCAAATCTCTTGCTCGCCGAAGATCTCCGCAAAAATACCTTGGTCGCTGAATATACCTGCGCCAGCAGACTGCTTTTCGTCGACTTTCTCTTGGGCACGACGGAACATACGCTTCATATCTCCGACGGGGCCCATAAGACTGCCGCTGTTGACATACCGTGGGCGGAGGTCGTGCATTTGCTTAGGACCTTCGTCCGTATGGGGCCCGTACATGTCCTCCCGTGCACTAGACTCGGGAACATCGTCGCAGTGGGGATCAGAGCCAAGACTAGCATCGGGCCAGCATTTCTTCTGGGTCGAGATGATGATAGACTGCCGCGGTACGAGATTGTTCCCTGAGTCTGACGAGAACCAAGAAGGGCTTCCTGTCCACTCCTTTCGAATGCGTTCGTCTGCAGCGTAATTCTGCGCCATGTATCGTCGAATGAGGATGGATGGCGGGAGCTGAAACCAGACATCGTAGGCGTCGACGAGGAGAACGAGATCGTCTGGTCCAAGGCGTTCGTCGTCTGGGGCTTCTTCAGAAGTGATTGAATCAAGGAACTCGAGAGTACCATCGATCTTGCCCAGATGAGAGCCTCCAAACCAGCCCGGAGACTTTTGAAAGTCGCGGCCCCAGTTCACAATGACCGAGCTGGGATAACCGGATGCAATACCCGACATAAGCATCTTGCATAATTCTGGAGATGGACCATCGGCCGGCACGACGATTCTGAGACGTCGCTGACCACCTTTTTCCACAGGGGGCAATGACGATAGTGCGTTTCTGTTCGAATCGGGTATGTATTGTGTGATATCTGTGTGGCTCTGAATGTGTTAGGGCTGGTGCTGGCACTTGGTGAGGCAGAGGGATACTAACAACGGCAAATAGTAGTCCAGAGAAAAGAATGACAGGAACAATAAGCTTTACCAAAGCCTTAGGGGACATCCTATGGAGTATATGTGAGGAGGTTTGTTTATCGTATGACCTAGGGGATCGTAATGCTTCAGCATCAACCTCGGCGTTAAGCTTTCTGTAGGTCTGGGTGCGCGGCGTCCTCGTCCACGCCATGATGCCAGATGCTACGTCCTTGAGGACTGGCATTTCGGAATACTTCTTGCTGAGTAAAGAATGTTAGGAATAACCAACAGTCCAATCAAGTGTAAAGAGAGTGTGTAAAGAGTCCGCGCCAATAATAACGCAACTGGACTGAACGCTTGATGGGAAGAAATGAAGGAGAGGGCCTCTTTATCGAACCAGTCAACCCGCGTTGCGATCAGTCTGATATGACATTGATACGGTAAGTATGCAAGACGTCAGGCAAAGTGAAATACATCTCATTCACAGATACTCCTTGCTGAATTGCTGACTCCCTAGAAAGCTGAGGTGACGTGGCGTTTGCCCTGCGATCAGGCTTAAAACAAGTCAAGCCGAGGCGGTAAGAAGCCGAAATTGTGTGGCCGATTCGCCTTCTCATAGGACAAAATGGTGTGCCAAGGGGCTCTGGCTCGCCTTGGAGAGACTTTTTGTATGATATTGAAGAAATGAGATGGGTCATCGACGATAAGGCACGCCGCACAATGACCGGAAGAGGCCGTTACACCCCGACCTTGGGATGCCGTGGCGGCTGACGGCAGCTCGCAACTTGGCAGAGACACTTGGCTTTGGGGTTATCTTAGAGCTTAAGACGGTTTGATCAACTTGTTTTTCATGCTATCTCAGATGACTACTGCATATTATGCAGTGATACATGATCGTAGAATGAATCGTCTAGTAGATATTGAGGGCTTTGCGTCGCAAGTTTCGCAAGAAGCGCAACTCGAGAGCAAAATGCGAATATGTACTGATCAGAAGTCAAGTGATCTCCACGGCTTGGCTCGTACCCGGGCACACACTTAAGCAAGTCTGCGGCGCGGGACGTATATAAAATAACAGCCACGTCTTGGCTTCAATTCCCATCTAAGATTCCGGACCCTTGCCTGATGGAACGCTGGTAGACCAGCTCAACTCAGGTCCCCGATGATGGTGCGATATTGTCTCGGCACCTCTCAGGCACCTTTCATTTTCCGAAGCGAGCACATATAACTCCGGATAATTCCCATCGTTAGATGTGGTAAACTCGTGCAGCATAGGTCTGCTCCAGTCTGCTGGACGAAATCTACCAATCTCAAGACCAGTTGGCCGTCGGGTCATTACCAGCCTGGCCTTGTCCAAACCCAAAACCGTACGTCTCCGGTTGCAAAGGTTGAGATCCGAGTGGGCTACCAGGCTTGCCACTCTCAAAGGGAGTACCAAGAAGTTGCGCAAGCCTCATTGTGAGATTTTGATCTCGGTTGGGCAAATTTCCCATCAGTCCTTGGACAAGATACATCGGATGTGTTGCCGTGCCGAGCAATGATTGCAAAACCTGAGTATCAAAAGAAAAGAAACGTTAGTCTGTAGTCGTGGCTTCAAAGCTCGCACTTCAGCTCATGTCTCACCTGTGCATCTTCACTGAGACTAAAACCCGGTATGAGTGGCACACCGCCGCCGTTGTTGCCGACCAAATTCTGGGCGCGCATTATATTCTGGGCATCATCGACGGCATATTGCGCCGTCCGTTGCATCATGGCGCACGCCGTCAATACACGCTTCAAGTCGCAACCTTCAGACTTTTCGAACTTTTGAAGGAAATGGGCGAAATTTCTCGTTGCTGCTAAGTCCCCTCGAGCACGAGCAGAGCCTGGAGTCTCGAGCACATCCGTCAAAAGAGTAATGCTTGCGCAAAGGGGGTAACACAAGATTCGCCTGCAAATGTGAGTCGAGTGTCTCAGACCGAGGGTGACAGCTTCGTGCGCGGAGACTTACCATAGGTCTGCATATTGCGGCGTTGAAATGGTCCTAAATAGTCCCAAGGTCGCGTGCGCCGCCATGCGGCATCGCTTCTGCGAAAAGGACAGCTGAATGTAGGGCATTTCGAAACCAGCGGGCGTTCCCATGAGGACAGCTACAGTCGAGTATTGGTCATGCCGTCTCGCCGCCCAGTGCACCATCATCGTGCACCTATAGAATGCCAACTGCAGATTCAGAATATCCGGTGCAATGTCTGACCCCGATGCAGGGGCTTCATATGATGGTTGGAGGTTTGCGGGCATACTTGACCTCCACTCCTCAAGAAGAGCATCTAAATCGATGATGGCCTTAACCAGATCAGCGTCGGTAAGGCGGAGTCCTTTCGCCGTGTACAATCGTCTTCGGATTGAAGACTCTACCATCGCAAGCTTCGCTCTGAGGTTTAATATGTCAACACCTTCTCCCCAACCGCTGGGCAGTTCGGTTTCAATGTCGTCATCATCTTGTATCGAATCCAGGCCATGGTTGAGACCCGTTTCTTTATCCAGTATGTAGGCCGCCCAGAACACCCGACTCCGTGCTTCAACATCCTGAGCACACATGGACATCATTGTACAAGGCTGCCGATGTAGCCCGATGTTTTGAGACAGTCTTACTGCCGCAGAAGATAGCATAGTCGCAGTTCTGGTGCATGTAGTTCCTTGCATGAAAACCGCCATGGCGACAATGGCCTGTACAGAGAGCAAGTCGCCACCCTTCACCATCAGCTCTGTCAGGACAGAAAATGCATTTTTGAAGAAAGGCCAGGCAAGTTGGCAAACTTCCTGGAACGCACTGTTGATGGTTTTCCACCGCGTCCCCACAGAGATGACGGCGTTCATGTATGCCCATCCCGACGTACTATTGAAAGTATCATCCGCTTCCGGTAATGTTTCGAAGTGACGCACAAAGTAATGAAAGTTCAAAAGCGGGTAATTGCTGATGACGTCGTCGTAGAGAGGCATCAAAATAGTGATGGCCTCCTCCCTTTCGAGTCGAGGAGTGAAGACTTGTCTGTTGAATGTAGAGCAGTAAGAGGCGGAATTGACCTCTCTCATACGGCTTGCAATTACGGCAAAAACTGGCATCTTCCCCGAAAGTTGTGACGGCGGTTCGGGGATCTCCCGAGGCTGAGGAACGGGTGTCTGGCTACTTCTTGAATTAGGCGCCGACGATACGGCTTCATCGCCCATTGGGTGATCTGACGGAACATGACTGGCTGCAGCTTGTGCGGCATCCAGTCGGTGACTCGGTATAGGAACTGTGCTGTTTGGTATGGCCGGGCCTGCAAACACGGAAACGGACGCAGCGTCAGTTTCTGACGGTGATATTCTTGTCGGCGGTGCCCCTGGTCTTGGAAGCCCAGCTTGATTGAGTACGGCTTCCATTTTTGATAGCCGTTCTTCTAAAGCTTGGATGTACATTTTGCTAAAAGATTCAAGTTAATTCCTAGATTCAGTCGAGACAGGCGAGAGCCATGTAAGTGAGCAGGGTATTATGAGATGATCGCACCTTCGACCAGGCCCACGGCGCCTCTGTACCTGCTGGTACACGCACTCCTGACTGCGATTGACGCAAGGTGTACATGATGGAGTCCTTCCATCGCACTTGATCTTCTTCGATTGGCATCGGAGACAGGCCTTTGTTTCTACGCGTAAGTATTCATTGTTGAACGTCCTCACTTCTCTGGGTTTCACAAACCTTCGCAATGCGAGAAGCTTTGTCTTGGGTCCGCCCGCTCTGGACGGACTCAGTATCCATAGCGTCCATGGCAAAGCATGTATGTTGGTGTGCCACACCCGGTGCGCGGAGGTGTGGGGATGCCGGAACGCCAACACCCCGGACGGTTCAGTTGAGAATCGGACGGCTGTTTCGGGAATGAATCCGGACTGAGCGGCCCACTCGGCCGGGCGGCGCGTTGCGATATGCTAATGACACCTCGGCCCCGAATAGCAGCCGGCAGTCCGCAAAAAAGAAATAGATTGAGAATCCGACCAAGACTCCGGGATCGAATCGGACAAAATTCAGGAAAACTTTCACTGTAGATGAGAGAGGAAGAGGAAGTAGTTTCATGATTGGCCCGGCCACGTAATTTCCGGAAGTAAAATGCATCCGTGCTAGAGGGTTAGGTAAGGAGGCTGCACAGGTCCGACTCAGTCAAACCACCGCAAAGGGAACTTCCCGCAAGTAATCTATTCCGTATGGGGACACAACCGCTTTGGGCACTCTGGAGTCTGCCCACTAGACTTATGGATCCTTCAATGGCTTCACGGAAGCAAATTATTACCGAGATATCTGGATGGGATAATTACCGTACAGAGTACGAAGTATGAATACATACTTGATTCCGCCAAGTCCATGATAAAGTGACAACCGTGTTGATTAAATCCGCCTTTACGGATACAAAGCCCAAGAACCTTATTTGCTTCCGCCGCCAAGATAATGAGGGGATATGAATACACCACTACAAACTCCGCTAACTAGCAGCGGAGTATCGATTGTACTGCAAATGTATGCTCGTAGAACAAATGGTGGACCTGTATAAGAACCAGTCTGGTGCCACCACGGCCAGTAGTCGTAGAACAATTAAAAAACAGCAACTCTATCTTAACTCACTCGCACGATTACTGTGAAATATTCCATCTAGTCTTGTGTTCAGAAAGCACCACACGCAAAATGGCAGTCATTGCAGTTGCCGGAGGCACCGGAAACGTGGGCCGAACTTTGGTCGAGGCAATCGTAGCCACTGGCAAGCATGAGGTCAAGATTCTCGCAAGAAAGGTAGGGCCCGATATAGAGAGATCGTCATTCTACTAGAACCGGTACCAATTCGTTTCTTTAGGCAAATCCCGAGTTGGAGAAGAAACTCGGAGCCTCGATCGTCGTGGTTGACTACACCGATGTAGGAGCTACAACCAAGATTTTGGAAGAGCACAATGTCCATACAGTCATTTCAGCCATCAACATGATGCCGCCACCAGGAGAAACTCCCCTTGAGTTCGAGCTGATTCGCGCCGCCGACGCATCAGCGTCTACCAAGAGAATGATCTCTAGCGGATGGGGCATCCCGCACACCGAGAGGTTAGTTTATAGCAAACGTGGACGATATCCAGATTTTCAGAATTGCACCCTGATGCTGACAATCAATGAAGTCAAAGCAGTCAACTGGGTTCTGTGCCCAACAAACTTCGCGCAGCCGCTCTGTTGAAAGAGACGAAAGATCTCGAGTACACCGTCGTCCACAACGGCTTCTTTCTTGACTACTGGGCGACACCTGCTGTTCCCTCGTACATGACCCCTTTTACCCTCTTCATCGATATTCCAGGCAATGCCGCAGCAATTCCTGGCTCAGGAAACACGCCTTCAGCTTTCACGCACACCAAAGATGTGGGGAAGTTTGTAGCTGCTGCGCTAGACCTGGGCAAGTGGGAGCCTGACACTTTCATCGTGGGCGACAAAGTTACTTTCAATGAGTTCGTTCAGCTTGCAGAAGCTGCTAAGGGTAATTTACTACTGAATCCACAACTCAAGACATGGTTCCGCCTGACTGACCATATCAGGCACCAAGTTCAACGTTGCATATGACAGCGTTGAGAAACTGAAGACTGGCCAGGCGACAGAACTTCCCAGCCAAGTGCCTGCATATGCATTTTTCCCTAAAGAAGCATATCAGGGCATGGCCGCGGTGTTTGGTCTCTGGTTTGAGAATGGAAACTTCGATATCCCCCCTGCTGGAAAGAAAACACTCAACCAGATCTTCCCTGACATCAAGGCTTGGACGGTGAAGGATATCCTGGACACGGCTTGGAAGCAATAAGCTGACACAGAGTCATGGTACGATATCAGTGAACAGGGACCTGTAAATGCTAAACTCAAATGAGGTTTTACCTACCTTACTTGAGAAAGTTCGAGAGCTGGAATCTTGAAATGTGTCTCATTCTGAAAGAAGCTGAAACTATCTCACGAAAATATAAATCATCAAATCTAAAGATATGAAGCCCTGTGAAGGCTCTAATAACACCCAATAAATAAAGATGGCTTGAAGTTGTTTAGACCGACCCCTGAATGGGGCGTCTGTATTTGCATGTCTCTTCAAATCTTTTCGATAGAATATTACATCTTGACCCTAGGAATTCCAATCCATATTGAGTCGCAGGTGACCAGTTCCATACCATCCGCGTCTTTGAGAACAGCTTTTAGCATGATCTTTTTCCCACGGATTTCCATGATTTGCCCGGTTCCTAGCACAACACTAGGCGTTTTGATGGGTTTGAGGTATTTGATGTTCATCGAAGAGGTGACTGTGTTCATCTTGAAGATTGGGTCGTCCCTCTCCGTGTCCATGTTTCTCTGAATCAAGACGCCAAGGACCTCGTCGATCAAAACTGCAGTCATGCCACCGTGCGCGATGTTGGGATAGCCATCAACCCCTCTTGAAAGCGCGAATAGGGACGAGAGTTCAGTGATGACAGATCGACCGGGGGCCTCGGTGTGAAAGCTGATGCAAGCTGGTATACCGGTCAAGTTATTGAGTGTTTTACCGAAGAATCTGTCGTGTGGGTTGGTGTTTTCTGGTATCCGGGATGGCGGAATAAAAGTTACAACTGTCGGGGTTTTGAGGAGTGCACGACACCAAGGGAGGGCCTCTAGTTCAGCGACCGTCTCTGGTAAGTTCCCGTCATTCTGAACTCGATTCATGATGAATCAAAGCTCCTGTTGTAGAGTAGTAAATGCACAGGCGTTGCTGTTGTGTATTGAATGCGAGATTGGCGATGAGCTGCTACATAGAGGTCCTAAGGTGGCTACCAAACAAGCGAGTTGGACCTCGGCAAGAATTCCGCAGCGCTTTCAGCGTGCATGTTTCACGTGAGTAAACAGTGCATCAAGCCTCATAATAGGTGCCAATCGTTTACCGATGAGCCATATGCATGAGTACTTGAACCAATGTTGAATTGACACTCAATCACATTAATCAGAAGTTTCTAGTACCTGCCGTCTTATTTCATAAGGAATGAATTGTGGATTTATTCCCTCATGCTGAATAGCGTCAGTACATTGACCTTCAGTTTTCCCTAACGCTGGTCCCTTTTGGAGTTTTCCAATTAGGCGCATCGAAAAGAATTAGAAAGGTAACAGTACAGATTACAAGGAACAATTCAAAACTTGCTATTACTCAAAGTAGCGGCTGACGCTGTTCAGCACCCGATGGGATACGTTGCGCACTTCTGGTCGACAACCTTGGGCTGAAGTTATCGAATCACGGAGTAGCAATTCTCTATTCGGAGACATCACAGACTTGAATATCAAGTTGTTGCGATTTGAAAAGTTCTGAAATTACTTGAGAAGTCATCAACTAGAATGTTACTGCATTGTTATGCGAACTCTACAGTTCTCTTCCTAGTGTGGATACAATCGCTTTCAGTTCCTCTCAAGCTGTCGGGGCAGGAACCACAGCCAAGGTAACCTCGTAGCAAGGACGGTCTGCTCTGATGACTTGATTAAGATATTCAGTTAGCTTCGAGATCGTAGAAAAAGGTTTGGTATGATGAGAATCATAGATCGAGGGATGGAAAAATCAGAAGCTCACCAGTGTTACCGGGAGGAGAGTATCTGGCCTCGTGCCTTTCACCGGAAGCACTTCTGAAGCAGATAAAACCACCTGGCACAGCGGCTCTGGAAACAAAGTCCAACTCGACCTGGACAGCATCCGTGTCTGGGTTGCATCCATACACCGGCTGGAAGAAGGCCTTGGGATCTCCGCGTTCCGTCATGAACATCTTGGTCGTGTTGTCGTCTGCGGTGTACTACAAAGTGTCAATAAAACGCCAACGCCAAACTGCTATCGATCAACTTACTTCTCCGTTAATGACGGCATGGATGATGCCCCTCGACAGCACGCCGTTGACTAGGGTCAAGTTGAAAGCAGAGTCTCCAGCTGGGCTCAAATAGAGATGCTGGTCACCACCGCCTGCTGACCACAAGTTGATGTAGCGATTGTGAATGATGGGCACTGAAGCGTTCTGAACCTGGATTCCGAAACCCTCGGTGATGTTGTTCGAGAGAGGTTCCGTCGGAGGGGTGCACGCTGATACGACAGCCGCAGCCGATAGCACAGTCTTGAGAATTGAGCCAAGCATCTTGTCGCTGAATTTGATCAAGCAAATGTCTAAAAAGTGAAGTCTACATGCAAACACCCGAATTACCCTCTACTTGGAGAGCGCGGAGGCTCGATATAATAAGCCTCGAGACTTATCGCACCCCAACTGTGCAAAGGCTGCCAAGACATAGACGAATACGAGATGCTGCATTGCTGTTGCATTGCGTCGCTGACAGGTCAGCCGTTGCAAGCTTAAATGATGTCGCGGTGATTAACATTCTGCAGCCAACAGGCGGCAGATGCCTCGATCGTCCCATGGCCAACTGGAAGATAGCACTCCAGCAGGCACAGCGGTCTTACCCCAGCATATCAGCCCTGTTGATGTTACGTCCCAGCCTGTGTTTCCTGCCAGATTGGGGCTTAGTGTAGCTGCAAGTAAGACCAGGGAAATGTTGGCGACCACTATCAGATGCGGCCCGGACAGGTACGCGTCTGACCTCTCTGCAATCTCACAAGATCAAGGGCATCCAATATGCATAGATAAGCACTATTGACTCTCCCACATGAACGCGCTGATGTGGTTCGTCCTACTTGACGCGACGAGATTCACGGAAAATTCAATTGAGTTTATTCATCCGCACCTCTTTCAATTTCGAAAGGTACTCAATCAAGGCCGGCCTTCGTTCGGGGTTTACTTAGTCGTCATTCTCTCACACACATCATGAGCGCTCAGCACTGTCTCTCACCGGCCCAACAACCCCTCATCAATGATGCAGTCAAAGCGAACGCCAATGATAGTATCTTGATCGATTGAGGAGGTTGAGACACACATCTTTCCCGGCTCCAAGGCTTCGTACTTGGTACTAGTCACCTGAACAACACGCGATGGGGTGATGTCAGTGTCTACCTAAGTGAGCTGCCTCTGCCTTGCTTTCAGGTCCCAGCTAAGGTAACCTGGAGAGGAAGGGCAACGTCTTTGAGTGGGCCCGGGAATAACAGCCAACAACACTACGTTCAAGGATACACGAGCGCCACTGTTGCACCACTGCCGACCGCCTTCGTCATTCTGTCGGCACTCTCGATTATTCCTCATATGATCATGTAGTGGGCGTTTCAATGAACTGTTAAGATCGCCTTTGAGGCTGAGGCATATTCACGTATAATCATGGAAAGATGAACAGTAGTTGGGTGTGGTATTCGCAGATACCAAGATCATGACGATTGATTCATTTCGCTAAAAAAAAGACTTCCGCTTGCTAATGCTGAACTGTTCCTGTAGTGTCCATCCTGCAAATTCCCGGCCGTAAAATGCTTCGACTTCACATTACGCAGAGTCATCGGTCTGCTTCTCAACGTAGTCGGCCTTTTGTGACGGCTTATCGCTCTCGAACTCCTGGGGCATAGCGATAGGTCGGTTCTTGGCGAACTTGACCGTGGCAAACACGGAAGGAGAGTCCTTAAAGAGCATTTCGATCTCCTCCAAGTTGCGGCCCATAGTCTCGGGGAAGAGAAAGTAGACGCTGATGGGAATGCAGGCCGAGATGACGGCGTAGACAATGTAGTATTGATAGCCGATCGTGTTGAGGGCAACGGGTGTGACCATGACGACAATGAAGTTCCTGGGCAGCCGTTAGTAAGAAGATATGATGGAAAACGAGAAATGTAGCTAGGACTTACCAGAGCCAGTGGTTGGCAGTAGAGATGGAAGACATGGCCATGCGGAGACGGATGGGCGCAATCTCTGTGCAGTACAGGAAGTTGGCACCCAAGAAGCCGATAGGCACGAAGGTGTTGAACAGGTAGATGAAGCAACCAGCGGCGATCTGGGCAGCGGTGTTGTCCTTGGGGAAGGATGTGGTGATGGCCAAGCAGGTCATGCAGGCAGCCATTCCGAAACCGCTGAAGATGAAGACGGCACGGCGACCAAACCGATCAATGGCGAAGAAGGCCAGGAATGACGAGAGGAACTTCCAGGTCAGGGCACCTCCAGCGAGGGCCTTGGACTGCTCGGGCTCCATGCCCAAGTTCTGCTGGAACAGGATGGGAGCGTAGACGGAAACGAGGTTGCTTCCCGACATCTGCTGGTAGAACTGGAGCAGGATGCAGAGTCCGAATCGGTAGGCGAGCTTGTCATCGCCCATCTTGAGCATGTCGGAGAGCTTAGCGGCGTTCTGCGTAGTCTCCTCGAGAGAGTGCTCAATACCAGCAACCTCGGCCTGGACTTCAAGGGAGTCCTCAGGCAGGCCGCGGAAAGCGGCGATGATGGAACGGGCCTCGGCGGAGCGAGCCTTCATGACGAGCCATCTGGGCGACTCGGGAAGGAAGTAGATGCTGCCCATCAGCATCAAGGAGAAGAGAATGGCAATCGCGATAGGAGGACGCCATGTGACGGGGCCAGTCTTGAACTCCCAGAAACCAAGGTTAATCCAGCTCTCCAAGACGTAACCGACGCAGGTGAAGAGACCAGTCAGGACGACCTGGCGACCACGGTTCTTGGCGCCGGAAGTCTCACTCTGCCACACGGGCACAATAGAACTGAGCTGACCAACTCCAAGACCAACGATGAGGCGACCGACGATAAGCTGTGCCAGGTGGAAGGAAGCACACTCGAGGATCTCTCCGATGAGAGTGCAGACACCGGCGAAGAAGATGACATTGCGTCGTCCGAAAGCGTTACCAGACCAGGAGCATGAGAGAGAGCCAAAGAGGGCACCAATAGTAAAAGTAGCAACGACGAAACCCTGGAGAGTTGAGTTGGCGTTCTTGGTCTCGCCGGTGGTGTTGACGGTATCGATCTGAGGGAAGGTCTTGACCCAGTCCTCAGTAGTGAGGAGGCCACCAAGGCCAGCCTGGTTGTATCCGAAGAGGATAAAGGCCGGGCAGACGACGAGAGCGATCTGGATAACGCTCAGGGCATTGCCCGTTTGGCCGAAGTAGTTTGCACCCATTATCTGGACTGATCTTTGTGGGCGCACGCACGGCTGTGATCCGAATTCTTCAGGTGACGGGTGAAGGTTCAGCCTGAGAGTATGTCCGCACGGTAGGAATGAGAACAGACAGTCGACGGGGGATGGGATAGAGAAGCCAGACTAAGGGCACACGACAGAGAGGCGAGGCGACCTCGTTCTTAAGGAATTTCATCTAGCGGACCGCGTTCATCTCAATGTGACTGTCCCTTGTGGGGAAAGGTCTGCGGAGACCCCGCGGGATTCTGACCGCAAAGGCAGATTCATAATCCAAACTCCAAACGAGCTTGCCTCTCCGTTGAGGTAAGGGTCAGCAATGTGGAGGGGCTGCGAGCAAAAGATGGAGAAAAGAAGGAGAGGGGAGATGGCCCTGGCGGGCCTGGGGAGTCTTGGAGAGGGCTCGACAAGGTATCGAGTGTACCATGGAGTAGGACGGAGTAACCCAGCCGCAGCGTAAGGTGAACCAAAGCTACGAAGTATTCGTACGGGCGACGGCGGGCCTTCCTGTGTCGTCAATGCCGACTACGCTCCGTTGTGCGTGGCCCGGTTGACTCGGCCAGGGCTAGGACGGAAGTCGACCGAGCCAGCCACACCCGTCCCGTTTCCTGGAGGGCGATAGCTTCATCACACCTCCCCCGTGGAGACGCTCAGACGAATTGTCGTTCCACCTATTCGCCGCCTTCGCTCATGACGACCCTCCCAGGTCCCGCCTTGCTGCTTAAATCCCTCCCACCATCCAGCAAGCAAGCTGCGGAACCGGTCTATGGTACATGGCGGCTAAGGGGGGCAGAAAAAGCCAAAGAAGCTTGGTCGTACGAGCCTAGATGCAGGCCTTAGAATACTACGGATGCAATGGATGGTTCTGTGTATGGATTGTGGGAAAAGGGTTCCACTCACAAACACACGGCGCTTCTGTTGAAGTGTCGTTGAACGGTTGAACCGTTGAAGATGATCCGCCCAGCACTGATAACGATGCCATGCAATGCGGCGAAAATTAAGCAACAGCAGCCAAGACGGCAGCATGCGATGCCAAGGCCCCAACGTAGGCCAAGAGTTGACCAAAAGGACCACTATCAGTGGATGTGCGAACCGAAAAGACCCCCACGTCACGAACGGCTTGCTGACTCGCGGCCTTTGAGAACACGGCGGGAACGGGGATAGTGACGACGGCGTAATACACGGCGTAACTTAGTAAGACGCGCTATGCCTTCTAGAAGGCGCGCAATAAGATAGCGGCATAAGGCCCGCGCCCGTTTCCTCTCCCTCCCCTTCGATCAGATCTCATGTGTGGAAAGGGGCCATTGGTGCAGTGTGGAATCTAGGAAGCATATAAGTCTCAGGACGGCCCTCGTGTTCCTGACCTCGCCGGCCGGACCCTGGCGGCTGACGGCACTCGCTACGAATGCGACGAGCCGATCGGCTTCGCTCTCCCTTTTCACGGCGAGCGTTGCCCAATGCAGGTGTATGACCACTAGCTGCGGCACTTGGGATTGGGTCCGTAACCTGCATGCGAGATTCGGTGATCCATCCGCGCTTCGGAGGTTTACCGAGTCCACATTGATCCTGCGGTTGCGGCTCTCGTGTGACTGTTTTGCCAATACTCATTGCAAACTCTTTACGACCACGTTACTCAACAAGGAGCAGCCAAGAGTCTGAGAACTTGAAACGTTGAATTCTGTGAGTAAGTAATCAGTCTGATGTGACTGTAAACAATGTGTCAATTGCGAGCCATGGTTCCACCTTGTTCCGTGATGAATCTAGGCGTGTGTATCTGTAATGTGCGCAGCCGAAAGCAAAACTTCTCGCGGAATCCGTGACGTGCCCAGAAAGCTTCCTTCTTCCAACCTCCGACACTCCTGTTCGCGCAACCAAGTTACTCCAGCTTTTCCCCAGACGTCGACGTTTCGAAATACGCTTTCTTCACGGTGACAAGTCCGCAATGCGCGAGAACGCGGGGGACGAACCCTGGTCTGTGACGTTCAGGTCAGCCCAAAAACCACATTTTCGGACGGCGGTATTGGATCGTCCGGTCTTCTAGCGCAACTCACTTTCCGTCTAGTTTTCGTGATGCCCACTTGTCGACGGCCAGCAACGCGAGCACGATGGAGGCATAGAGAGGAATCCCCGCGGGGTAGTCTCCCTCCCACAAAGAAAGCGGGTGAGCCATGACCACGGTGGCCGTGAAGGTTTCCCCGTACGTTCTGAATCCCTGGAGATGCTTCCCGAACGTGGAGAGCCATCGGACCCAAGTGAAGTTGTTCAGCAGCTTGATGGACGCTCGGTGCCACTGCGCGTCACCATGCACGTACCCCAACGTGGAGGCGAGCGCTCGCTGCAAAGACGTTGCCTGGAATGTGGCTCTAATGAAGGGAATATTCCCCTCGCGGACATATCCAGCCAGATGGAAGCTTCCGGCCGAGAAAGCCAATCCTAGAACGAGGTCGATCAAGTTTGGCACGGGAGGTTCACCGGTGATGACGAGAGGGTAGTAGTACCGGGCCAGCTCGATGGTCCCGAGAATGACATGGACCATGAGAGGAATCCATGGCAGCGCCGTATACTTTGCATGAGTCGGCGTCGAAACCTTCCTCCAACTTGGGACTAGAAAACGCAGGTACGTGCTCGAAATCCAGAAGATTTCGAGAAAGACGTGGTGCTTCGCAAAGAGCAGCTCTGCCGCGTCCCAGCCGTCGTTAATGCGTGCCCAACTTGAACCCATCATTGTGGGTCGGAATCCAGTTCCCTGCAGGTTTCCTGCTGTGTCGTTGGGCGCCTCGAACGGGTTGAAGGCAGCACGAAATAAACTCGGAGACTTCATCCGGGCGGTGGCGTGGGGTTTCAAATAGTTCTGGGTACCTTTTCGCAAACTAGAAAACCCCAAAGTGCATTGACGGCGGCTTTATATTTCCTTCATCCCATCCTTGCTTTGTCTGGTGTTGAAGGATTTACTTGCTACTGGCTAAATCTACTTGATCACCGGCCATAGCCATACCTGAAGGCTAGGAGGCACTTTGGTTTGAACGCTCTAGAACGTGTGACACGTACAATTTGTCCCTCTCGAAGGATTGATTTAGTGCTGACGTTATCTGGCACGAGCTTCACGAAACCGCCATACAATAAAGTAGCTCGTAAATTGCAGACGGGAAAGATTCACGCTGGTTCGGCAGCGCGTCAGCAATGTCCGTGTCAACTTTACGCCATCTACCTCATCCCAGTCGCTAGGCGTGCCAGGACTGCGTCGCCAAGATCGCCCAGAGATCGGCGCCGTATGCCAAGGTCGGGGTCGCTCGGTTCGAAAGGCAGCCTTTCCAGAAGCGGCAACAACTCGTAACTCCAAGATGCAATGCTTCAGCTAACGACGCACTGTCATCAGCGGCCGCGCGGAGGCTGCAGCTCACCCAACATGATCATCTCCCAGAATAATTCGGAAGAATTCGGCTTGAGGTCAAACCTCGCTCAACATCTTATAGCCGCAACTATCAAGCGACAGGTTGGAATTCAAGAACCATTGCCGGGTCTAACCCAGTTGAAACGCAAAAAGTACCGGAGTTTACAGAGGAACTTATTGATTGACTACCACCGATAAGACGAACCTTCTTTCAGATATTCCGGAATGATGGCAGGACAGAACTCAATTGTAAACAACGTTACAGCTCGCCTTGAGTACTGGACGACCCAAATTGCGCTAGAGTGATATTTCCCTACTCAAAGCCTGGTCGTGTGGTAAAATTCCGAGCAGCTCATCATCCACTGAGAAAAAAAGATGATTGCAATGCCTGGATTTCGACAGTGTCACGTCCTGTGGCTACTGTAGACTCATGCATCAAAAGGTGTTCTTTCGGAGCTAAGCTATGAGTGCCCAATTCCGCTGATCATGGATGGAAATGGAAATACACAACGAATAGATGAGGTGTTAAAAGATGATCACTATGCGTGAACGGCAAGAATCACGATTAGGTCTTGAACAAGACCTTGAGGAAGGCTGACTATATGAACCGATTGTAAATTATCCAACATCGTCTTGTGGACCACTTGACTATGTGGCATTAAAGATCATTACTGCATCTCTAGCAGTGCCATGATTACGGCTGCCAAAATCATTTTGCATGATGTCCTGACTACTCACACCTCAAGCCACAGGTATTGAAGTATGTGTGAAGACGGTTTTCAACATTGGTTATTGAGCGACGGGATCTGAGACAGGCGCAAAACGTCATATTGATTTCGTCACAAAATAAAATATAAAATTCGCTTGCAGAGTCAACGCTGGCTCGCTTGCTGTATGGAGAACAAATATTATATCAATATGCCTTCCCTTTGACTCCCACTAGAAAGAACCTCCAGCCCAGGGGTATTTCCTTTGCAAGAGACGATCCCGGACCCAAGCCCCCGAATCCAACGCCGATATCTACATCTACCACGCACACTTTGCAACGATGCCCGTAGGCCACTTTCGCACAGCAAACTTTCTCGCCTCGTCAATGAGAAGAATACCCAGACCAAAAGTCATCGGCAAGAACCAGTACTCGACGGGGACAGGGGCCGTGGCGAGCGTCGTCTGGAACTCGGGAACGTACAGCCAGAAGATGGCCATCAGGAGCGCAAAGACGATGGCGGGGAAGAGGTACAAATTCTGCGTGCGCTTGTTGCCGATGGGCGGGTGCTGGAACAACGACAACCGACGGGTGCGAATGGCCAGAAGGTTGAACCACTGCATGACGACAAGGTTGACAAAGTAGATTGAACTGGCGACATTGAGCTTCTGCTGATAGTAGTCCGGGTCGATCGATGACGGCAAGTTGCCAAAGGAGAACCAAATATCGCTGAACTTGATGCCGTTGCGCTCCAGGTACCAGTAGGACATGGCAAACGAAGACAGAGTCTCCAAGACACCCACCAGGCCGTAAGACTGCACGACGAGCTGCCAGTCAACGAGGCGGTCCTTTCCGGGCACACGCGGCTTGCGAAGAAGCACGTCGGCCTCGGGCGCTTCGTAGGCCATGGCGATGGCGGCAGCGGCGTCGGTGAAGAGACAGATGATGATCATGAGGAAACTGCTGAGGATCTGGGGAATGCCGAAGAGAACGTTGGTCATGACTGGCCAGAACTCGGAGAAACTACCAGCTGGGAGGAGATAGGCGACGGTCTTCTTGAGGTTGTCAAACATCATGCGTCCATATCGCAGGGCCTCGACGACGCTGGAGAAGGAGTCAAGCAGAACCATGTCGGCGGCCTCGATGGCGATATCGCTTCCGGAACCGAGGGCGATACCAACATCAGCGGCGCGAAGAGATGGTGCATCGTTGACGCCGTCACCGGTCATGCCTACGATCTCGTGACGGGACTGGAGTTCGCGGACGATGCGGAGTTTCTGCTCCGGCGTCGTGCGAGCGAAGACAATTTCCTGATATTGAGCCAGCTGGTCCCACTGCTCTTCGTTGAGGGTCATCAATTCGGGGCCAGAGAGGACGAGGGCTTGACGCGGGGAGGACTCGAGGTCGTCCACGATGTGTTTGATCGAGGGGTCGACGTGGTTGACGCGCTGAAGAGCTGAGATGTCGTCGACTTGCGAGCGGGGAACACTGATGATATTGCATTCGGCTGCGATGGCCTGAGCAGTAAGAGCGAAGTCACCAGTAACCTTCACGTTGTTAGTCTTCTGCGTAACCTAGAAGTGCAACAGATTACCGGGAGAAGCTTACCATGAAGATGCGGATGCCTGCACCACGGAGGGTGTTCATAACCTCGGGGATCTCGGGACGAGGAGGATCGACAATTCCGACAAGACCGACGAGCGTAAGGCCGGATTTCGCCTGGTTATTGATTTCCATCTCGTACGCGCTGTCAGACGGGTGACCCTTGAGGGCAGATCTTGAGATGGCCTTGCGAGCGAGCAGCAGCACACGACGCCCCTGAGCTGACCATTCGTCCTTGATCTGCTCGATGGATGCGCGAGTTGAAGGGTCCAGAGCGGTAGTGTATCCGGCAGGGTTGACGTAGTTGCTCAGTCTCGGCATGAGCACATCAGGAGCACCCTTGATGGTCAACAAGCTGGTTGCCCTGTTAGATTATGCCCTTTCTTTGAAATCGTGTTCGACATGGAAACTTACACATCGCCCGGCTGGAAGACTGAAGCAGTATCGGAAGGCAAAGCAAGCGACAGTCCATCCGGGTGTGACATGCCGAGAACGCGAATCATGTACTTGTTCTTGCTATTGAAGGCAAGTTCGTACTTCGTCTGCCAGCAACGGCGCAGCTCAGCGGTCTGCCCCAGGCTCTCAGAGAAGCGCAGGATGGCCTGGTCCGTGGCATCACCGTGGATGACGCGCTCGTGGAGCGGCAAGCGGACGGTGGCGGCATCGAACTGGCCGGCGTTGCAGAGACCGGCGAGCGCACGAAGCTGCTCCAGGGAGTTGTTATTGGGATGGTTGTGTCTGTCGACTGCGATCTTATCCCGAGCACCATCGGCCGTCATCTTCATGGTACCGATGGCACACTCGGTCACAATCATCTTGTTCTGCAAGGTGATTGGTTAGTTGTCATACTATAACGAACTAGGTATGGATAATTATGCAACTTACCTGGGTCAGTGTACCCGTCTTGTCGGAACAAATAATCGAGACAGACCCAAGTGTTTCCACAGTCTTGAGCGACTTGCACAGAATCTTGTTCTTCCGCATCATGTTGGCGCTGATGGTCATGCTGGCAGTCAAAGCAACAGGTAAACCCTCAGGAATGAATGCCACAGCGACAGAGACGCAAGAGATGATCAGATTGGGAACGTTGATCCAGTTAGGATACTGTTTCCTAAGCCATGCACCCCTGTCAATGGAAATTAGGAGTTAGCGTTTACCCTTTGTACAAAACATGTATCTGGCCTGATGGCTTACCAAACAATCAAGACAAGCACAATCATGAGGAACATGATGGAGCAGATGATCAGCACAAAGTGCAAAACTTCGCGTTCCAGAGTTGTCAGCCCTTTTTTGGGCTCGTTGGTTAGCTTGGCGATGCGTCCGAAAATAGTGTTGTCACCGGTGGCTACGACAACACCAGTGCAAGTGCCCGAGACACAATGTGTGCCTTGAAGACCGATGCATCGAGTCTCGAGGTAGTTGTTATCGGTCGAGTCAACAGAAGCGGGCAAAGGGACAGACTCTCCTGTTGTTTTGTACTTTGTCAGTGATTATTTCCAACTTGAAAATGGAAGGGAACCACAAGTGCTTGACGTGACGAAAGCCATAAACAGAAAACAACTTACCAGTCAAGATGGCTCTGTCAAACTTTGCATCAGAAGAGACCTTGAGGAAACGCACATCAGCAGGCAATTTATTGCCTGACTTGACAATGAGAATGTCACCAGGGACAATGTTCTCGGCCATGAGCTCAACCTGGTTGCCATCACGGATAACCATGCAGTTCTCAGGCAACATAGTCTTGATGGAGTTCATCACGCGCGAGGAAGACCAGTCCTGCCACATGTTGAAGGCAGCCTGGATGAAGAAGACGGCAAGCAGCACGATGGCCAGCGCCAAGTTAGCCACGGCGGGCGGGCTTCCTAGGGGCTTCCATGCGATGAAGACGAGGATGGAAGCCACGAGGAGGACTGTACCGAAGCCCTTGAAGAAGTATCCGAGAATGCGTTTTGTGTGGTTTGTCGGGGCCGGCGAGGGCGCGTTCTTGCCATAGTGTGCTGTGCGGCGCTGGACTTGGTCCGCGGATAGGCCGTCGGCGAGGGAGGACGACTGGCGTCTGAGAAGCTCGTCAACGGAGAGGGTGTGCCATTCGAGTTCCGAGAGTTCTGCAGAGGTGCAGATGGTATTAGTCGCTGTGCTTCACTTTGTTCTCGAAACACAATACATCAAGACGAGGGTTGTTTTATGACTTTACGAACCTGTTGCGACATTTTTGGCCTTCTTGACGGCTTCAGTTTTTGTCTTGTACTCTTCAATTTCAAAGGAACTTTTCGAAGAGGGTTGTTAGCCGAGAGAAAGATGTTGATGAGGCATTTCTTGTCATTTGTTTTGTCGCATGTTGTTCCACACTTACACCGTGCGGTACTGGATAGGAAGCTCAGCGGCAGCGTCGATGGAGTTGCGTCTCGACCGGACCGAGTGTATAGACATTGACGTGTTTGACCGGGCATGATGAAGAGCCGGACCAGCGTTAGAGCGGTGAGCCTTCCTGCCGGCCTCCTCGTCGGCGTCCCAGCGAATACGGTCACCGGCCGCCTCCTTCTGGTGTTTGAGCTCAGATTCTTCGTCCATTTTGTCTATGCGGTGTTTTTCCTTCCGAGTTGACAAGTTTCGTGCACCGTGATCTCAAGATAAGAATAAGGGTAGGGTAGAATAGGGTTTTCCGGGTTGTCAGGACAGCTCAGAGTAACAACGACAACAGCAGGAGGGAGGCCTCACTCAGAGAGAAGAGGGAGAGAAGGGAGGGAAGTGAGAAGTGAGCGAGTCTGTGAGCAGATCTGCAATGCAACGTCCTGCAAAACATTCAGGGTCTTATATACGAAATGGACGAGGCAGGGCCACGAGACAATAGACGGGACGGGAAGTCCAGAAGAGGGTATCCGTCTTAACCCTCATGTCTATCATGAGCTCTTGGCATTTGTGTATGCAAATGTTTACGAGAGACAATCAGCCTCTCCCAAAAGGTACGGTACCGTACACGCCGCACAGCCATTGCGGAGATTGCGGCATCCGCATTTATTCCATCACATGGCATGGGCTGGGACTCGACGCTTTGCTTGACTTGGATCGACTTGGGATGGTGTCAAGTAAGAGGAACACAATCAGAGCCTGTTTTGGTCGCAGGAAAGGGAGGGGGGGGAGACACGGGAAACACCAAGCGAGCGGCTTTTTCTTCTGACTCCCGAGGAGTCGGTTGGATGGGATGGGATGGGCAGGGCGTATAGTCAAGAGAAGGAGGAGGGAATGGGGGTGCAGGTTCACAAGTCGTGTTCCCAAGTTCAGGGCAGACGATACAAGAGACAAGACAAGGCATGGGCGAGGAGACGAGCACGAATGTGGTGAGCAATGACAAACAGGAACAAGGCCCCAAGAGCCAAGACCTGACCGTTAAAGGCAATATCAGCAACTACTCTTACGGAGCACTAGACGAACGACTCGACGAGCAGAGCCGACGGGCGACGTGCGAAGAAGGATGGAGGTTGGACGGCGGTTGTATCTACGGCGCCAGGAGGCGGTGAAATGGCACTGAGAATCCAACGTGCCGAGCGTACTGTGGCCGACGAGTCTGACAGCCTACGGGAACACGGAAATCTCATGCCTCATGCGCAAGACTTTTTTTTGGCTCCGGCGCGGCTAAGCCAGGCCGGGCTGTTTTGAAGTGAGCAGGGCCAGCGAGCAGAAGAGAGGTGTCCAAATCAAGAGCGAGAGGCGTGTCACAGAAACAACGTTGCGTGCGGCCGCACCAAGGACCAAGGGGGAGCAAGGCACCGCCAGGAGGAGGCTCGGTTGCGCTTTGGAGGAGACGATGATGGGGTGGACGAGGGGGTGGTTGGTTGTCTAGCTAGGGAGGGAGGGCGTTTAGAACGGGAAAAGGAAAAATAAAATAAAAATAAAAATGGGAGCAGCAGAATTGAAAGAGAGCGGCTATGGTAGGTAAACAACGGGCCTTGTTGAAAAGGTTAATGAAAGGAGGGAAAAGGGTGCAAGTATTGAGGGTGATAAATCGCTCATAGAAAGGGTTGGAGGCGTTGATGCGAAATTACACGTTGGTGAAGTCTTGAGAGTTGGATATCCAAGTATCTCTTGGCGCAAGAGAGGCTCTCAAAGGACTTTGCCAGTGACAACCAATCAAGGTTTTGGCGCATCCTGCCCCGTGCCCGCGGCACTACGCTCGATACCCGTCCTCTACCTTGCCTTGGGTCCTTGGTCCCTTGGTCCTTTGGTTTATTTACCTAGCCCTTCCTGGATCTGTACTATAGACAGTTACACTACGGAGACGGAGTTGGTATGGATACCTACCACTGACCACTGACCAGCGATGGTTGACCAGGTTGGCGATGCTGACCACTTATTACTCGGCTTGGCTTTGGTGCGGGTTGTGGAGAGGATGTGTGGAGGAGGAGGAAGAGGGCTCCCGCGCCCATGTGCGTCCTGGTCCATGATCCATCCTCTGATCTTGTTCTTGTTTCTGTTCTTGTCTCTTGACCTCCCTCGGCCTCCATCATCTCTCCCGAGTCCCAGAGTCATGAGTAGTCCATGACAAGACTCACTGAGACACACAGGAAAGGTCCCCTTACCCTCCAAATGCTCCCCTACCCACCCCTTCAAGAGTCCACGTTCACGCCCCTCCCTTCCCTTGCCCGCAGAACCCGTTACCGTCTGCCCTCCTCTACAGCCCTGCATCTAGCTTTTGCACTCATCTCACTGGCTGAACCATCGATCCATCCGTCCATTCGAGATCCTCTCAGCTAGCTTACCGTGTAGCTTGAATCCAGCTTTGCTGCCCAGTCGGCAGAGTAAGTAAGTAATAACTCGGTAAGATTGAAGGCAGTGAAGCAACAAAGCAAGTTGTGCCCGCTAAGAGTTTCCATCCCTGATGACTGGCTTCCTGCTGCCGGTGGCTTACAGGTCTTAGCTTGAGGATATGCAAGAGACACTGCTGCAGTGCCGCTGCAAAGTAGTTGAAAGTTGAGGCGATCAGAGAGGAGAACTGGATGGAGGAGGGGAGACTCGAGAGCTTGCTGGCGCTGGCACTGCCACAATCCATCAGTCCCCTTCTGGTGCAAGTGCTCGACATGCTTCTTCTTTCACCGTTTCTCCAACAACAACACCATTCCCATCACCAGCAACACTCACCCACCCACCACCACGGGGGACCGGCCGAACAGGCACGGCGCAGGAGCTGACCGCCGCTGCAATGTGAGTTGTGAGGTGTGGAGAAAACAGTGGCCATGTCTCGGTTTGCTGCAAGCAGTTAGCGGTGCCCGCGTCCGGGATGCCCACATTCAGAGAGCTGCTGGCTCAGGGCTGGCGGGCCTGGCTGGCCTGGCTGCATCCTCTTTTCGTCTCTGAGCTTGCAGATGCGCGCCCAGGTCGCTGCATTCAAAGTGCCATCCATGATCGCAACATTCCAATGCGACAGTCGTTACACAAGAAAGCTGGGGGGAAGCTAAGACGAGACGCATGCCGAATCCAGTCCTCACAGATTACCCCCAAATTTTGTCCGCTCAGCTTCAACATCCCGCGCCGCGTCATTTGCCCAATCGGAGAGTATTCAGGAGCCAGCTCCAGTGCAGCTCGAGCTAGCTATCCTCATGTTTCTCTCTCGTCATTCTTCGTTGTGCGCCTTTTTCTGTTCATTCCGGGATACGGATACTCATCTGCTCTTCACGAACTCATCATTGTGCGACTCCACAGCCCCCCCGGGAACACACTCCAAATCCAACCCGGCCCTTTCGCCGGCGCCCATGCCGGTCATCAATCTTACATTTTCAGGAACTTTCAAGTCGGCATGTACCGACTTTGGGGGAAGTTATTTGGAGAAGCAGAGCCAACCTAACTCAGTGAGGTGTCCAAGGCGATAGCCAACTCTTAGAGGCTGCGGCGGCCACCACGCTTTGCCCTCCAGCCCCCATGATCCGTCGGTGCTTGTTTATTGCGCTCTCCCACAGTAAAGAAGCGGTGATGCCGCATCGCATCGTCAAACAAGCTCATTCCGCGTCTTCGGCGGTCTGTAAGTCTGCCGCTTGTTAAATCAGCCTGGCTTGCCGCCTACCTACATACATTCCCATGTGCCGACTCCTTTGTTGTTTAGTTCAATGCCTGATTCTGTTCTTGCTCTTTCTACCATAAGCCAGCTCTCGTGCCGCGACTTGAAGAGCGAAGCAGAGACGTACTGAGTATCCGTGCTGCGTATGTACTGAATTACATGTCTAGATGGCAAATCAGTGTGTACGTACTTTCACTGCCACTCGCCTGCGATTTCCAAGCCCTCTATTGTTCATCTACCGTAAAGCGGTGCTTGCTGCCTTTGCACCTCAGTCATTCAAAGAAAGGCGAAAACGAGAGAGATCCAAAACGGCCGCTCAAGATACACCCAAATCTGGTCTCTGACCGGCGATCGACCACGAAGAGCCTCCAATCAATACAAATCACCGCCGCGCCCTACTCCGTCCTGCGTATGTGCCAGTAGTGATTGCCGACTTTAGGGCCTGGGGCTGTGCCCGTTCATCAGTGTAATAACTGCACTGGGCAGACAAAAAAAAAAAAAAAAAACCTGTCAAGCCGAAGTCAGGCTTGCCCCGTTGCTCTCACGCTCACTCTCACTTTCACTTTCACTCTCATTCTGCTGCCCAGGTGTGTGTACTGGTCGGCGCCGAAACCCTGGAAGGAAGGGGAAAGAATCTAGCTACTACGTACGGATCATAGAGCACTCGTGCTGCTCCCTCCTCGGCCGCGCTTAATTTGGATGGGCGGTCTTTTTTCTCGCGCTGTTAATTTGGCTTCGTTTGACGTTGACCACAATCAACGGCATTTCCCTCAGACGGTGAACCCCCCCCACAGTGAGGTGTAAGAGTGAGAGTGAGTGATAAAACCCGCTGGACTAAGGTAGTGTCGATCCCATCACGCGCGCCCCCCTCCAAAAACTGGTCTTCACTGCAAGATAGTGCCTTCTGCGAGAGGAAAAAAAAAAAAGTCCAAGGCCGGTAGACCCAGTCCCGTAGGCGGCCTCCAGCTTCTCAACCATGGCTCATCCCAGTTCTTCTTCATCGTCGCGCCCGCGCCCGTTGGTTTGACTGATGGGGATGGTCTCCACGTCCCACGAGCACCAGCACCAGCGGCGGCGGCACGAAGCACATGCCCCGGACACAAAATCCCTCTTACTAAACCCCCTTCAGCAACCAGCTACCGATCCCGGGAGCTCCATCCTCCATTCTGTGTGCCAGAGCCTAGAGGATCCCCCATCAGAAATGCACAGAGCCCGGGCAAACCCAGAGGAAACAGCAGCAGGGCCTGGCAAGAGAACCCTGAGCAGACCCTCGGCAGCTCGCGTGAGTGAGAGGGGGGACGGACCCGACAGAACAGAGCAGGACAAGAACCCTGGGATGCCGATGCCCAGCAAACCCAGCCACGAGAATGAGCCATCAGCAACCCCCAAACCGGTCAAGACATGCGCCTACATACACAGACGTTCGGATACAGATGTAGAACGCCGTACTGAAGCAGACATACATAAAGTATACTTACGTACTCACAGACAGCGCTATATAACAAACCCCGAGGCGCAGCAGCTTCACAGTAAAGAAACTGGCTTGGGCCTGGCCTGGCCGTCTCTCTCTTTTCCTTTCCTTTCTTGTTCTTAGTCAGTCCGGCCGCTGGTTTCTGCATCAGCAGCAGCGTAATGGATCCCCGATCCATCCCCCTCCCATCCAGTCGTGGGCCTTTCCCCCCTCTCTTCCGGATGGAGAGACGAGAGGATATGGGGTAAAGGGTACGGCACTGCACTGCATTTGACCACCACACACCGCAGAAACGCCCGCACGCACTCGCTCCGCTCCCAGTTTCTCCTTTGATGACTGGCCACTATTCACTCACTCACTGGAGACTGACTGGACTGGACTGGTACTGGTATCGGTACAGGTGTATGATCTTTATTTTTATTTTTTTACTTCCCAAAATTTCTTTTGTTCCTGTTTCTGTCCGTGTCTGTCTCGGGGAGCTAACGGGGAGGCTACCGAAGACTCTGGCTCCGCGCCACGGGCCACAGTCAATGCTCTCTCTTCTCTTGCTGCCGCTTTGCTTTGTAGTGTAGGTAGGTAATTACTTTTGCTGCCGCTTTGCTTTGTAGTGTAGGTAGGTAATTACTTGGAATTAGACACTTCATCAGTCAGTCAGTCGCATGGACATGGGCTCGAGTGAGGCGTAGCATCATCCATCATCCATTGACAATTCTCCAATATGGTCAGCTCGGCTCGCTCCAGACCGAGTTGACCTACTTTACCTTGCAAGTAAGTTACTTACAGCTGCTCCTTGGAGCAAAGGAACCCAAGCTGAATCAAGCACAAGCACGTACACGCACACGCACTTGCACTCGCGCGTACGCAACCTCGCCCTCTTCGCCATCAACTTTTTCAACGCGAAAGAAGCAGCACGAAGCAGCACCCAAAAACTCAAATCCAGAACGGAAGAAAGAAAACTATTCCCCTGCATCACACAGTTAGTTAGTCAGTGGCGCTGCAACTTACTACAACACGCATCGCATGGCAGCCCATTTATCCCATCTCCTTTCCCAGATGATTCCTAGGACCTGGTAGATGGCCTCGTGCACAACACCGACACCGACACCGACACACGCACACACACAATACCTTACCCGGCCCACCCCATCCATCATCCATCCTCCCGTTCCCGTCTACCGTCTCCCATCGTGTCCAAGTATCCGAAAATTCCCCATTACTTTTTTGACTTTCATCGCGCCTTTTTCGTTGATTTGGTATCCGGCTTTTTTGGTCTCTCGTCGGCCCCCTCGAAATTCTCCCCATCTTCCTCTTTTTTTTCTGTCTCCTCCTCTTGGCCCGCCTTCGCACCGTCGAATGACGTCGTTGGTCAAAGGGCCGACTCCGCTGCCGCTGCGAGCTGCGTGCTGCGCCTCACTCGACCTCGAACCCCGACTTTTCTGTGGTGCCTTTTTCGAGTAAATTTTCGCCCTCCACGACTCGACCGACTTCCTTTTGGCTGCCCTGCTGCTTGCTGCTGCAGGTGATACCTGGTAGTCAGTAGGTCAGTCAGGGTCACCGTACCTTTGTACTATACCTTTGTACTAGCAGCCAGCCCAGTCAGTCGTCCTTGACCGTCAAGACTCTTCCTGCGTCTGCATCCCGTCTGTTTCCATTTGCTGCCCGCCGTTGCCACCCGACCCCATCGAATTTCTGTCGATTAGTCCTGTTCCCTGCCCACCACCATTGCACACTGCCCACTGCCCACCCCCTCTCTGTGCGACACTCTCACCCAAAGTGTCTGTTCGTCTCTCCAGTTGTGCGGTTGCGTTTGTATAGGCAAATTCCCTTTTTTGCAGCAAACATCAAAATCGCACAACACCACAACAGCAAACATGGTCGTCGGTTTGCTCAGCATCCCGCGGGAGATTCGCGACTTGATCCTCGGCGAATGCATCTTCCTTTCCGACCGCCAACCGCCGCCCAATCCCTCAGTCAGCCAGGACCGCAAGAGGCGCGAGTACAAGGGCAAAGGTTTTTTCGATGGCCACGACATTTGGGTTGAGAAGAAGGTTCGCTCCCCGCCTTCCGGCTCCCCCAACACCAACATCTTTCTCGTCAATCGACAGATACACGCCGAAGCCAAGGCGCTGCTTGCGACAAGGGGGACGCATTGCCGTCTCGATGTCATGTATGTCAAAGAATGTGGCTTGTGGCCGACTTGGCTCGCGGTGCCAAGAGCGACCCGCCATGCCGACAGCGTCCGAGTCCAATTTCGAATTTTCGACCCCCCCTCCGATGTCAACCCGGACTGGAAGAACGAGGAACAGTTTCGAGGCGGTAGCGGCGGTCCGCCCTTCATCGTCTGGAATTTCTACGCCATGCTGTCTGGTTATCTGCAGTATGGCCCGACTGCCTTCAGTAGTATCGTCGCCGACCCGGCAAAATTCACCATCAAGAACCTCGTGCTCGACGTTCTGCCACCGCCCCCTGGCCAGAAGCACGATCGGCTCGTCTCCGGCGGTGCACCGCGGCCGCCCGCTCATGACATGTTTGAAAGGTTCACCACCATGGTCATGGACGCGGAAAAGCGAGAGAGTCGAGGGATCACTTGGCCCCGTCCGCCACAAGGCAAGGAGCACCTCATCCCGGCCGAGAAGCTGGCTTTCTTCATGTGCTGCCAGATCGGAGGTCTCCTGTCCATGTATCGTGATTGGGCCGACTTCGGCGCCGCCCTGTACGAAGGCATCGGGACCATTCAGATCCGCGTCAACGGCGAACTCAGACGCCATTTCGACCTGGACGAGATGCTCGCCAGGCTACCCATCCAGCCGATCGCGGCGTGGAACGAGAAGGAACAGCAAAAGAGACAGAAGCGCTTCGACGACTGGAAAGCCCAAGCGATAACAACGAGACAAGGTTGGAAGAAATGAGGGAAAAAAGACAACTTGGAATGATGACATGAACTGCCTTTTCTTTTTTTTCTTTTGCTTTGGCCGTACTGGCCACTAGAGGGGAGACTCCCTCTTTTGCATTGGGCAGCGATACCACCGGATAGAGGGCTTCCTTTTGGGATACGTCTTTTTTGCTTTGGAGCATGGTGCAAGGTGCATGGTGCATGGTACAACCAGGCCGGCGGTGGTCGATCTCGGAGGGTCGGGAGAGAGGCGTTCGGCACGGTACCGAACGCCGAGAATGGAGCCGGAGTCGGAGGTGAAAGCCGGTCAAGAAATGTTGGTCCTGTTTTTTTTTTTTTTCTACCGAGATAGGCCTTCTACTGCAGTTCGGAGCCGAGCAATGTCAGCGTGGCTTGCCTTGCAGCATCCGCCCACAACAATCTGTTTCCACAATCCTCGAGATTCGGCGTTAGAGACCACTTGTGAGAGTTGGGCTTCCCATGAAGTGGTAGGGTGTTGTGATCCTTGGGGAAGCTCCCACTTTTGGGTCGTCGTGTTGTAGACTTCCCCGTTAGTGCCATCCGGATAGAGGATAAGTGCCGGAGCGGCGTCGACGGCGCCCTCGTGGACGAGTTCCTTGACAGCGGATTCATAGCTCTGGATGAGAGACTCCAACTTCCACACCTTGGTGCAGTTGATGCCGATACCCCAGGGATGGCTCGTGGCAACATCACGGCTGAGCATGGCCGTCACAGCCTCCTTGATGGAAGATCCATCCGGCAGCAGGCCGTCCTCTCTCGGGAAAAGCGTCGCGATCCAGAAAGGAATGGGGGTCTCAGAGGCCAAGACTTTGGTCTTATCCAGGGCCTGCCTCACGGCCTTGATCTCATCTGTGCGCGGGATCGTCTCAATGGCGACATAACTGACGGGGGAAGAGAAGGCGGCGGCAGATTGGAACAGCTGGAGCCGCTCGGCATGCCAGTCACGGAGCTTCTCGAGAGTATCGTGGTCGGCGTCATAAGCGCCGCTGTACTCTTGGCCAGGGATCATGCAAGCTCCATAGGGACCGATGCTGAGAGCTGTCTTGCTTCCTTGGGAACGTCCCGCCTCATCGGCAATGCGAATGGCGTCCTGGATGAAGTTGCCAATGTTGGCTTTGTCGATACCGTTGGGGAATTGGGCAGTGCGGGTGTTGGCAAAGCCGTGGATGGATAACTGGTAGGTGGCAGTGAGGATGATGTCAACGGGTACATCTCCAAAGTCTTTCTGGCAGGCGAGCAGGGTGTCCTGACCATCGACGAGAAGATGGGTAGACCAGAGAGGCGTGGTAGCTGACTCGAACTTGATGCCGTACTTGTCTTCCAAGGAAGTGCCGAGGCCACCATCGAGGATGAGGACCTTGGATTGCTGGGAAGAAGAAGAAGAGGCAGCCATAGTTGGTATGGGTGAAGTGAAGCGAAGCGTGTACTTTGAGGGTGTAGTTCCAGGAAGGGCGAAGTGCGCAAAACAAGGTTCGGACCGGAAAGGGAAATCTGACAGACAGGTAGACGGGCTACCTGATCTCAGATAGAATACCTAAGATGAGATTAGGTTAAAGGTGAGACTGAATCCGGGGCCGGCGTGATCAAGACGAGAACGAGCACAAGAGAAAGAGAGAAAAAAGAGGTGAACGCGCGGCGGGACGTTGCAAGTCTTGTCGCTTGGAGGGATGAGTATGTGTGTGTGTGTGTGTGTGTCCGAGTAAGTCGGGAATGGGGGGGAAACAAGAAAGTCTTGGGGTCTTGGGTCCTTGGGGCGAAAGCGAGTCGGGGACTCGTTGGTCTTGGGGGTCTTTGGGGCGGGATGAGGAAAGGCGAGGCCAGCGGAGACGCGGGCAAGGCGCGGGTGGTGACTGGGACAATGGAGGAGGAGGAGGGTCCGAGGGGATCCACACCTGGAGAAAAATTTGGGAAAGCATTACGACGACTTCTGGCTGACTAACACACCTAATTCCAGCTGCCAAGAGCCACCGGCAGCAACTTCCGTGTATTTTTACTCACCCTTACCATTCCTGCCCTTTCTTCCTTTCGTGCCTCCCTCAATAATCTCGTCCCTTCCCTTGCTTCATCCAGTGCCCCAAGCATCCCGTGATGTGGTACGTCACTGCAGTTTTACGGCAAGAGCCCACGCACAACTTCAAGAAGGTACGAAATACCCCTCTTGCCGCAATGGAATTGAGGTGGTCACAAGAGAACAAATGGAAGCATCGTGACTGGCAAGCGCGCCTGCCGAATGCCAAGACGGGATGGGACTTGCTCGGTTTAGCATACCCGTATCTCATACGTACTCCGTACTCCGTATTCCTCCTACCTTAACCAGGGCAGGTACCTCAATCTCGCTTCCAGATTCCGTCACAAACCGGATGACACCGCAAAACGGCCGTCCTCCAATTCAATCCAATCAGCATTCGCCTGATTCATTCAGAGGTTGAGACGCGCAACATGAGATCATGTCCAACCGTGAAGCCCATACGTTAGTAAAAGTACGGAGTACGGATGCTGCCATGGACGTAAGGTTCTGTCATCCCATCTCATCCGCCCTCAGAGTATGGGGAAGATCTTACTTCAGATGCGCTAGGATTCACGCCGTGTAATTGATGCTGTCGGTCTAACTCATTCTTGCCCGATCCAAACCTCTCCATCCCACCGGCACATTCTGTCTCCCAACGACCCTTTGTGTATTGGAGTTTTCATAGTATTTGTATAGACATGTGAATTCTCACTTCCGACGTCATGTTTTGACGATTTTTGTGTGTGATACCACGTCAACATGCATATGAATTACACCTGCCCTGCTAACTGTTTTATTTGAAAGAAAATCAGTAGCAACTGAGGGATATTACCAGGCCAAGACTATCCCCACTTGATCAACCATCATTCTTTCAAAAAGACTCAAGAATCCCAAGAAGCCCAATAATACTTTTCACTGCGTTCATCACAACGGCACCATTCCAAGTTGCAACCCCAGAGACTGGCCGGCGCAAGTTACAGTTTCCTAGCTCCCGCTCCTGTCCTGGCGGTTGGCAGGGGTCCTCCGAGCCCTCGCTAGCCGATTTCCGAGCGGAATGGGGCTGCTTTTTTGGGCTGATGCAACGTCATCTAACTTTAATTGGTGACGAATCTGAAGAACCCCGCCATCGCCATCTTTCCCCGCAGCATGGCGATCTCACAGACAAGCTTTCTGGATCATGTACTTCGTATCCGTACGAATACAGATAATGGTGGGGGTTTTTCTTTTCTAGATAGCGTTGTAACTTAACATTCAGTGGTAGATCAAAAGATGTTTCTTGAGGAAAACTCCCAGAAAAGATGGATGCTTCTCACTTACACCGGCTCCCTGAGCTCGGTATCGGTTAATTATCCCCACAAGCACATGTCCCAAGCTGCATGCATCCATCACGACACTAGTGTGGTGCTGAATGCTAACGAACATCTTGGCTCCATCAACTTAAACCCGCGCTCAAGTCCCGGCACCCCGGAAGATGGGAAACACAGTCCAACGGACCTTGGCGGGCCCACGGTCAATTCACTCGGCGTCCGGCACTCCCCCGCCGAGCCGGAAGCTAATTGAAACGGAGCCTGTCAACGGAAGGGCGCGCTGGGCGTTGGTGGGGCACACTGACTTTTGACATCCATTGCTGACCTCGCTTTTCGCTTCTAACACCGATATATCTTCTAGGCTCATCACATGGTCTTATCTTAAAGAGAGCACAATCATGTTGGACGGCAAACCATCGATTCTTCACATTGGTCACAAAAGGCTCAATCCAAGCCAATACCCGCCGCCATGTCAACAACCACCACAACAGCAACGGCATCAGCCTCAGCCTCCACCTCAGGCATAGAACTCCATCCCCTCCCGGCCAACATATCCCAAAAGCCCTCCCCCTTCACATCCACATCCCGAAACGTCGACGACACCACAGATCCAATCCTCCAAGCTTCCCGCGAAGCAGACTCCACCGTCCCCGAAGGCGGCTACGGCTGGGTTGTCGTGGGCGGCTGCTTCGTCGTCGCCTGGTGGATCATCGGCACATCCTACTCGTGGGGCGTCATCCAGGGCGCCCTCATCGAAGATGGTCTCGGCACGCCCGCCGTGCTCTCGTTCGTCGGGTCCCTGGCCGCGGCGCTCATCTCGGCGTTGGCTATTGTCAACTCGCGCGTCATGAGGCGGATCGGGCCGAGGAAGACGGGGTTATTGGGGATTTCGCTGTTGGGGGTTAGTGAATTGCTGAGTAGCTTTGCGGTCAAGAATGTGGGCGCCATGTTTGCTACCAGTGGTGTCATCATGGGGTTGGGAATGAGGTACGTCGTCCCTTCGTGGAGCTTCTTTACGAATCTTTCATGCTAACAAATTGTCAAGTTTATGTTTCACGGTGAGCCGAGCCCCGCAAACTAGCCCAATGTTTTAAACTTTGTTGCTGACGAGATCATCCAGATCGTCTCTGTGGTCCCGGCACAGTACTTCAGCCGCAAGCGCGGCCTCGCCAACGGCATCGTCTTCGCCGGCGGTGGCCTCGGTGGCGCCGTAAACAGCTTCGCCCTCGACGCCCTCCTCAATCATCTCGGATCCGCGTGGGCCTACCGCGTCCTGGCCCTTGTCACCCTGGCCACGGGACTCCCAGCAGCATGGCTCATCAAAGAGCGTGTTCCCGTCCGTAGTACTGGGTTCGTTGAGTGGTAGGAAGCCCTCTTTTCCCGTTCTCGCCATGATCTCCAACATGGAAAACTATAGCAGCCACTGACACAGAAATGCAGGCGCCTCTTCAAATCCTTAACCTTCGTCCTCGTCTTCCTAGCCGGCGCAGTCGGAACCTTCCCCCTCTTCGTCCCGCCCTTCTTCCTCCCACTCTACTCCAAATCCATCGGCCTCTCCTCTTCCACGGGCGCCGGCCTGGTAGCGGGGTTCAACTTCTCTTCCGCCATCGGCCGTATCTGCTGCGGTGCCTTTTGCGACGCATTTGGCGCGCTCAACGTGCTCTTCGTCTCCCTGTTCCTGTCTGCGGTTAGTATCCTGGCCATCTGGCCCGTCTCGACGTCGCTTGGTCCCATGGTTGCCTTTGTCATTATCAATGGCGTCTCGAACGGTGGTTTCTTCTCAACTATGCCTACGGTGGTCGGGAACACGTTTGGATCCGCTAGGGTCTCTGTCGCTATGAGTATGATTGTGACTGGATGGGCTGGCGGCTATCTCATGGTGAGTTGCGCGATTCCAACGGGATCTTTCCTTGTCCAACAACAATATACTGACAAGGTCGATTAGGGCTCGCCAATTGCGGGATATCTTCTGGAGGCCTACGGTGGCGCCGAGGGAGGTCTTCAAGCGTACCGTCCAGCCATGTTCTACGCTGGCTCTCTGTCATTGGCGGCGGCTGGCCTAGTCGCCATGGTCAGGTTCCGCATCAACAGCAGCATCTTGGCAAAGATCTGAGAGTGACATGAATGGCAATGTCGCTGTTGCATAGCACACTGTACCAATATTGTAGTAACACGATGGAAAGCATGTTTCCAGGTTCATCACCAGTGACCTCCTTCCAGTCCAGCCGTTGACCTAAAGTCCGGCCGGATGAACGGTACTCGTAGACACCGTAGACCGGCCGGCCGGCGAGTGATGCAAAGGGGCGGTGGATGTGACATCAGCCTCTGGAGTCTCGTATTCATCGGACCCCTGGATTCACGCAAAGACACCAGATTCGCAGCAGGCACCCGTGAAAACGCACTGGTATCTCTTCATCTCGCCATTCGTCCAAACTTATCTCCCCCGCACGATCCACCTCAGACAGGGCGAGAAACATCGGCCCCGGCGCAGCTGCTGCCTACGCGGCCCCACTTGGCGCCTTCAGCCCGCCGATAGCCCCGGGCGGGGATCTCCCGTGTCAAGATACAACAGCAACAGCTTCCCAAAGTCCATCCTCAACAGGCAACGTCCCTGACAGACATGATCTAAACGTTCAAAGATAGCAGACATTCTCGTTCGCCTTACCCAGAACCCAGTTACCCTAATTACTTGGCATCAATAGCCCCCATCTGAGTCAGACCGACACGACTCTAGTGTAACTCTTGTGCTCCTCCTAGACTCGGCGGCTGCTTGCGGTGATACCTGGTCCCCCGATTTCCCCTCCTTGCACGTGTATTCGCGCCTCCTTCGCGACGCCATTCCAAGACGGAACTTTCCAATACCCGTGAACTAGCTCACGCGATAACGTGTTTACCAAAGGGCTATTGTCTACAAAATACCCCGCCAACCTCCCCTCTTCTCCCCTCATCCTCTTCCACTATCACTGACCTCACAATTCATCTAAACATCCAAATCCGACAATCTTGTCTCTCTCATACCTCAAAGACACATACTGCGTACTTGTTCACTACATCCAACATGTCCATCGATCACGTCGGCCTCTTCGTCCCCGCCTCAATCTACAAGGAGACGGTAGACTGGTACCTCGCTGCCCTGGCCCCCCTCGGCTTCAAGAAGTTCGTCGAACCAAACGAGTACGCCTGCGGCCTCGGCGTGCAGCGGCCCGATTTCTGGATCGCCTGTCACCAGGTCGACAAGGCGAACATCCCGCTCCACATTGGCTTCAAGGCGGATAGTAAGTACTTCATCATGTATCTGGTGCCTGGGAGTTGGTAATGCTGTAGAAGTTTTTGACTAATAACATACCTTCAACATAGACCGCAAAGTGATTGACGAGTTTCATAAGGCTGCTCTTATGGCAGGAGGCAAGGATAATGGGGCGCCTGGGTTGCGGCCGCAGTATCATCCTGATTACTATGGCGCGTTTGTGATTGATCCATCTGGGAACAATGTCGAGGTTGTCTGCCACATGCCGGAAGTGACAGAGTAAAAGATCGAGGATGAGGTACTTGGCGTTTGGTTTCACCGCGGAGTATGGCTGGAATGGTCCATGGGAGTATCGTTCGCGATAAGAAGCTAGTTGTCGTTCAGCTTGCTGTAATCTACTACTGAGCTTCGAAGAAATAGTACAGTCGTTCTTCCTTCCATGAGACTTGGCGGGTTACATTAAGCCACAAGAGCTTGGAGAGGGCTAAAATTGCAGTGCTCACTCATCCACTCATTGCGCACAAAAGCAATCTTTCGAATTCGTTCCACAATCTAGGTAACTGCAATGCATCCTTAACCCATCATGAATGGCTAGGCCTATGGCTCAATATCTAAATCATCTACCCGTTCCCCCTTCCGTCCTTCCACTGGCACAAACCTTGTTACACATCTTCTGGCGTCGCTTTCATTACGCAGCCAAGCAGGACATCACAGCCAAGGAAAGTCAGTCCTGGTTTACAATGTTTATTAGAATTGATGGAATCACGCCATCCGATTTCTTTTCAACTCAACTCACGATCGGCTTGATGGCGTAAGTCACATTAACACTACTCCACGTAAAGCCGAAGGCATGAGCAGCCGCAAGTACATTCTTAATGATATAGCTCTTCTAGCTAAGCAAAGCTGTCGATGAGCCACAACTACACGATATATTGGCCTATCTCATACCTTTATCTCGGCACCCATGAGATCTCAAAGGCACATGATGGTCAACATCCCCTGCCAAGTCATCGCCTTTCAATCCCGGGTGACAATTTCACCGAATCACTTTAACTAGGAAAGAAAAGGTCTTGAGCCACCTGAGTTCTCTCTCAGGGTGACTTGTCTTCGTCTTAGCTCGACGTTCTAGCCTCCATCTAATTGAGGCATCGCAGACTACCTAGGCACACACAGGATGATACGACGGCCCAGTTTAAAACCATTCTACGGGATGAGGAGTCTATCAAGACAACGCAAGTTTCCTGAACGTCAGCCACTACCTCTGTCCAGCCACCGTTCAGACTGTGGCAAACTTGACCGGGATCACGCGTTCACTGCATTTCTAACTCAACCCGTATGGATAACCCCACGTCTGTCGCGCATAGCCTTCAAGCAACACAGGAATCCTAGGCCTTTCCAAGTTGTCTGCTCTAGCATCAGCCCGTTCCTATCCTTGCTCAACTTTAGGCCGACTCGACTCTCACATGCTCATCTCAAATCAATCTAAGAATTCGATCTGACCAGCTTGCAATTCAATTTCTCGTACTCAGGACATTTCATTATGCTCGCCATCTATGTCAGTCTCGGAACACCAAACGCCTTGTCCCAAGTATGCCCGCGCAAAGTCTAGAACGTAACGTAGCGTGTAGTGTAGCCTAGTCCAACCCCTGCCCGTTCATCAAAGAACTCATCTTCCGTCTTTCGTCTGTCTGGTTGCCCATGTACAGCTCGCGCGAATTCCACCACTCGTAATAAGATCAACGTATGAAGTCGCCTTCAAATGCGCTCCACCAGAACTTGCAATAGAATACCGCCCACGAAAACTCCATACAGACCCGTTCTATCCGGGTATTTCAAGGGAAAAACCTGATCCATTCTCCTTCGTCATCGGTCCATTGGTCGCTCGCTAACGTACCAAACACGCCCTGGAACGAAACGGTGCGCACCGTTCGCCCCAGAATTGTAATCTGCACCGAGCCTCTGGTGCCCAGTCCGATGAGTAGATGTCCAACATCCCTCCCAAGCTCCGAGGTGCCAACGAGCCAAACGTATAAAAGTTGATTCTACTAGGATGCGATGGTAGTAAAGATACCAGCAAGCCTTAGTAGACCACTTTAACCCCAAATCAGCGTAATTTGGGGTATCAATCTCATAGTATTGCAATATTGCAAATTTGCTTAGGAATCACCACCGGTGACAGCAGCAGGGCGTGATCGCTGTGCCACCACTTCCCGCGCGTAGAACTCGACCAGCATGGTCGCGTACGCCTCAAGATCTTCGACGGGAACCGCCAGGCGGAAATCGTTCAATAGGAGGAACTGAAGCTCGAGATGGTTGAGTTCGGCTAACGGAAGACCACCGACCTAAGACATGAGAATCAGCACTGGGCAAGACAAATCGGTCTACTTGGACTATTTACATACCTTGGCGTATCTGGAGTTGGTGTAAAATACGTCTGAGAAGAACTTGCTCGCGCAAGTTACGCCCGCAATGACCAGTCTATGGATATTGAAGCTGTCGACAACAAAGTACGTAGCCGGGGGCGCGCCAGGAGGTGTCGGCTGAGGCACAATGCTGCCGGTACTCTCGCTCGCCTTGGTGTTCTGTTCGTCCGCATCGTCGTCGTCGGCAAGATCCGAGTCGGTTTCGTCATCTTCGTCACGCATTTCGACGTCGGCCGACTGTGCCTTTGGAGTTGACTGCGAAGTGGACACCCTCCGCGCCTCCTCGTGCTTGACCACCATCTCGTTGACTCGCTCCGTCATGCGGTCAAAGTAGACTAGCAAACTCAGAAAGACCTCATAGGTGGTCGGGCAGTATTTGTGAATGCGGGACAGGTAGCTCAGAATTGTGATAGCAGGGATGTTCTTGCCGTGAAAAGCAAGCACAGACGTGCTCAACGGGCTCATTTGCGAGCCGTTGCCTGACTCGTTGTTCTGGCTCGCCTGCTGCTGATGCGCAACGTTGCGCTGCATGGCATCATGCTGCAGATCGTTGGTGGTGGTGATCTTGGTGAGAAGGGCAGCGACCATTTCAATAATGTCGCCAATGGGCATCGCACTGATCTCGTACTTCATCGCCTGCAGCGGCGGATCGTTCAGTATCCCCGGCCCATTGCCCGATAATAGGTCGGCCTTAGCGAGACTCTGGATATGGGCCAAGTCGCGAATGTGAATTGTCTGGCCTTGAGGTTGCTGTACGGGAGATGAGGTATCGGAGAGGGGGTATGAGTTTGTGGCGCCGGCAACACCATTTCCATCAGACGCGGGCGAAGGTTGCTGTTGTTGCGGCTCTTGACTAGGGGCGGCATGAGCCTGTTCAGAGGCGGCTACGGAACCAGCATGGCCGGCGTCGCGAGAATCGGTTGCCATGTATGCGGGGCTATCGGCATGCTGGGGCCTGGCACCTGTTGGCGATGAAGATGATGGAGGCGAGGGGAAGCGAGATGCACCTGCGCTAGGGGGCGCGGGCTTCTCGACCGAGTCCTGTTCGGGGCGCTTTTGACGCGTGGACGGGGTGCTCGTAGAATGTTGGTATCTCGGGCTCGCAGGCGCGTGGTGTGCAGGGACGTCTCTTGACCGACTCGAGGATCGGTAGTGAGAATCGTGCGAGTGTTGGTGTTGAATGCCCGGGTTGGCAATCATGTTATGGAAACGGGAGGGATCAGAGACGTAGTCACCGATTACAGCTGCCATAGCATCGTATTATTCCAGCAAGACTGAATTACAATTAGGATGGTTGGAACAGGCAACTGCAGGAACGACGAGTTAGCATCATGTTCGAGTTGCATTCTGTGGTTTGGGTGTATAGGAGACGAAAGTAGTATTGGGGCAGCAACGGTTGCCGTGTGATGACATTGGCGCCCAAGACTGCCAACCGACAAAACGAGCGCCGCACAAGGCCGGTTTTTTTCGAACCTCAGGCTGACTCAAGACCTTGTGCGAGGGCAGTGACGTGAGGTAAGGGCCGTACTCGTGGGGAAGGAGAAGGGGAGTGCATATGGGCAGCGGAGATTGGGCAAGCAAGGCTGAGTGTTTGCACATGCAAGTCAAGGCATGGGAAGGGCAGCCCGATGGCAGACGAACAGCCGGAAGCCACCAGTAGGAAAACACCGACCCAGGCAAGCGCGCTGAGATCACAGCCCAACGTCATGATCGTGATGGCAACAACCTTGGATGTAGAGCTGATGGCAGCCTTGAGCATCGCGCAGGCACGAACGACGTCACAGGTGCGCCTCTCGTTGCCAGGACGAATCAAGTGAAAAGCGACATGGGTTGTAGGGGAAAGACAGGGAAGATGGAGAATTGCAGAGGCGGAAGGCAAGACAGAATGAACTCACCTAAGTCGTCCAACAAAGAGGCGGAAGGGCCTGTCGACAGGCGATGGATCTACTAGATACAGAGTATTCGGGTAGAGAGGCGGGAGGATCGACGCGATGAGGGGGCAACGGTGTATGAGTGCCGCGGTCGCAGGAAGTATTCGTCGGAGATAGCAACGAGGTGTCGAGTGCGAAGACGTCGAAGGTAGGTCGGATCGGGTCGAAGGGAAGTAGGCTCACAACGAGACGCGTTAGGCCTGACAGAGACGGCTGGGTGATGTCGAAGGAGGCGGCGATGGCGACCTTTTGGCGGAGCAGGAGTCTTGAGGCGGTAAGAGGGCTCGTCCGACTAAGGTAGGCGACTCGAGGATCTGTTTCTGTTCTGTTTCGCAGAGCGTCTGCGATGTCGAGTACCGAGAAACAATCAAGGTACCGGTGGAGGGGGGGGTCGGCGAGATCAAAGGAAGAGGAAGTCGTCGAAAGAAGCCCCCCTTGTTGAAAAGACGTCCAGTCTAGAGAAAGGACGAAGCAAGACCAGAACAGAAAAGCAGACTGGGGGGAAGGAAGGAGGAAGAGAGAAAAAGGGTCGGAGGAGAGCGGGTTGGATGGGGGTGTGTGGATGGATGGATGGATGGTGGATGAAGGATGAATCGGGGGAGAAGCGGGCGCGGGTTGGCAAAATGGGCGACGGGTAATACCTTAGAGATGGGGGGGAATGGGAAAAGAAGGACGGCGGGAGGATTTGGGCGCGACGGCGGCGGCGGCGGTGGGTGGCAGGCGGCAGGCAGGTGGGTGGCACTTTACTGCGCAGGAGCGAAGGAGGGGGGGAAACTTGGTGAAGGCAGGATACAGCGCTCAATGCTTAAGGCGGGCAGCGGGACCTTAGAGGCACGGTAGAGGGGCCAGCGGGCTGGTGGAGAGAGAGCGCTGGAGACGCAATGGCCGATGGACTGGGCCTGGAAGTTGGGCTACTTGGTAAAGTGGATGCTGTAGTTGCTGAGGATTGGTACCTTGCTTCACCTATCTGGATTCAGATAATGTCGAGTAAAGATGATGGTATCAGGTCATGAATGTGAGTTACTTGTGTGGCTTGGTTGGTCTTTACACTCGAGATGTATGAGAAGGGAAACAGTTCTCTTACTTTGGTGACCTGATGAGAGAGGATAGATACCCAGAGTGAGTGAGATGATTATAGGGGACCCTGGATGAGATTGGCGGTCTGGTGGAGACGAATGAGGTAGATGGCAAAAAGATGGCCGCCAGAAGGCTCAGCTGGGTTAAGTCGATTCATGGATGGGTGGATGAGAAAGCATTGAGAGGACCTTACCACCTGTTGATGTGCAGCAGCTCCCCGAATGACGGCACACTGCACAGATGCATCACTCCAGACTCCAGACTCCAGACTCACTGTAGACTGTTCCCAGAGTCCAAACCGTTTGTTGTCGCTCGTCACTCACGGTGGCTGACGGGTTCGAAAGTAAGGTAAGTAGTGCCGTGCAGCGAACTGGTCCATTTTCATTACAGCGCAGCGCAGCGCAGCTGGCAGCATGCACGCTCAGTTGCGATGCCACGGCCGTGGTTCCCCGCGTGTCTTGGATCCGCGCGTGAGTTGTCATTCACAGGCATGTGAGCTTCACTCTGAGATTCACCCTACGACTCGGTGAGATTCCAGTGAGCCGTGAGTGATTCTCAGCCAAACCCAAGTCTCATCTCTCTTCACTCATCACCTCTTCCGTCTTTTCTCAAAACCTGCAAAAGGTCTACCTGTACAGCTAGTGACCATCATGGATCTCATCTCGACTGAATGTCTCACTGCATCTCGTGTGGCGGCATGGCAAAAAAAAAAAAAGATGAGGAGCCACCCGAAACATGACATGACAGAAGCCCGCGCTAGCCATCAACACCCACCTACGGCCACGAGCAAGCAAGCACTGACAAGCAAGCAATGGAAGGTAAGGTGAGGTGAGGTAGCAGCCACTCACAGCTCCCGCAACAGCAACACCCGTCACCCGTGGGCCAAGGAATCCAAGGGTCCTCCGTGCCTCCCAGGCTGCCCCCCGAATCTGGATCTCTGCTCGTGCCATCGTTGCAAGTCGGAAACTCCCAGTTCCTAGTCGGCGGGCCCAACCGAACCAAGCACAGCCTCATTGCGATCCTGCTCTCGCCATCTTTCATCCAGCTCTCACTCTTCTCTGTGCTCTCTCTCTCTCTCTCTCTCTCTCTCTCTCTCTCTCTTTCGTCCCTCGCGCCGAGGTCCTGGAGGCTGGAGCTTCACCTCGACATGGACCTAAATTGCGCTCCTCTCCAGCCGCAACCTCACGAGCCCCGGTCCTTGCTTTTCCCGAGCTCCCAACTTGGGGAGTACATACGAAGTCTCCAACATTTCCCGATGGGATGGATGGCTGCCCAACGAATACTATTCTCGCTATACAGCATACCTCTCTGCCTTGTGCCTCAGACCTTGAAAGGCTTGGATGCTTCCCCAGCCTGCGACCGTGCTACCACTTCGCCTCAACAGAGACTGACCTAACAGCTCGCACTCGCAGCACGTCCAAGCAAATTGGCAACAGCCTCGAGTCGGAGCATCTGCATAGAAGAACGCAAAATGAAAAGAAATAATAGAGAGAGAGAGCGCTTGCAAAAGACGGCGGACCACTGGAACCGACACGCGGCGGAAAGACAGACGACCCATCCGCATCGTCGGGAGGAGAGGGTGTGCCCATGCCCTTCTCCCATTGGTTTCTCTGATACGCGATACCGCTGATAAGAAATTTGGCGAGCAGGGGCCACCTGAGCCTGGCAGGGGAGACCTGGAACCTCGACTTTTCGACACTTTCATCCCCCTGGCACGTTCTGCCGTTCTGGTGTCTTATCGGATAAGATAAGGTACGTATCTCACTCTCCTCCCCCCCTCCCCCCTCCCCTCCTCTCCGCCCGCCAGCCCTGCCACCTCCCTTTCTGACCTGACCTGAACACCCACCCCATGGAACCAATCGAGCACCTTAACAATACCTAAGATACCTGGGTACGGAGCATTCGCATCGTAATTCCAATCGCCAATTGCCTGCCGTAATACGACACGCTGGACCCGAGATGCCCTTCCAGCTCCACCAAAATAACTGCAGCATGCAACTTTGGCCATGGCACAAAATGGATCTCGGAGGAAACATCGACAAGCTTCTCCCATTTTACGTACTGCAAATTCGCAAACACCGTGCAGTGGCACTCCATGCCCCTCTGGTATCCTGGATTTCTATTCCAGTACCCCCCGCTCAAGTCCCGGCCGAATCTGGACCTCACTTCCGTCCAAATCAAGCAACATCGTCGTTGATGACTCCATAATCGCATAGCCAGCCACGCTCTCCCCATTATTTCCCCCTTTCCACATAGCATCGCACTATGTACTCCAAAAGAAAGCTGTCCTGAGCTCTGACAATAGACACAGAGGCCACGGCGACTTTAACGACCGGTCATTTCGGGGCTCAGAAAATAGAAACAGACAGTCCGTCGTTCCTGGTCGCCTACCTATCAGGTACCCGCCGGGCCCGTCTAACGCGAGATACCTGTCAACACCAACCGAACGTTGACTAACAGCACATGAGACGACCAAATGCCCGCCGGATCGTTGCATTCGCGCCAAAGGGTTGTCTGCTGCTTACACCGCTAGCAATCTACAAACACTCAGCTGCCGCTATCCCACCTCCTGACACCCATTACCTACGGACTACACTAGGAGTACCGGTAAGCTATTCAACGGCAATAATGCCCATTGCCAATACCAAAACGTCCAAAAGGGGCAACACAAAAACAAGCTTTCATCATCATCCATCCCACGCCCAGCTGCTCCCCAGCAGTAGCACCACCACGGCACCAAGGACCTTGTACGATGTTGGCTGGCCGGGCCCCCCCTTTCCCCCTTCCAAGACGCCTTGACGCCCCCCCCGGGGCCTGCACGGATGGTGACTTCCGGCCAATACCCGGCGTTCCCTCCGGCACGAGGTCTTGGGATCTTGGGGTTTGTTTCCAAGAAATTCCCCTATCTAATCAACACTACTCCATACCTTCCTTACCTAGTATGGATACAACACACATAACGAGGCCTTCACCGCAATACCGCCCCGGCCCCCAGAAACGGATACCCTAATGATCAATCTGGACGGAGCAAGGCATATCGCGCAATCGCCAGATATTGCAAGCCCATGGCAGCCATCGTGGCACACCCGCAGCCCGCAGCCCGACAGCCCCGTCCCACGCTTCTATCCACCGCCCTTCCATGACCTTTCCTAAATCGTTACCGACGGCCAACGACTTGGTATCACCCTTCCGTCATCACTCTCCAACTTAGTCATGCGCTTGACTTGCTCGTACAGTACTCCGTACCTATGTTACAACTTGGATGACTTTGCTTTGCGTCGACTGGGTACTGTGTAGTCGATGTTCTCTCAGCGTCAAGATTCTCAAGAATCATACTCAGCACCCGGATGCCTTTGCGCAAGTAACACACCATGCCATCAAGCGTGCCTCGGGTAGACAAACTCATCTTTAACCTCACCTACAGGTTAAGCTATCATCACATCACATATCCTCCAACGAGAAGCCAAAGGCACCTCCCGCCCCCGTCCTCCCCTCCCCGCACCCGCCGTTAACTTAATCCCGCTCATCACTCACCATCCCGCAGAACCGAGCTGCGCTAAAATCCCCTTCCTCCCCCCCCCCATACCATCCCTCACCGCCTCCGAATCCGAGGCTTCGACAGTGATAGTGACAGTGACACTCTGACACCCCTTATTTTTAATCTACCATGCACTCCGTAGAGTGACTGTGCCATCCTCCCTGCATCGTGCATACGAGTGGCAGCGTTCGCGTGCCGGCATCTCCTTCAGTCACTTCCTACCAATACCAGGACTTGAACTTTGAACCTTACCCCCAGACTCTTATTCTCTCGCTCGTCCATTGTGGCGTTGCAGCGCATCGCACGCAATCGCATCTTATCATATCGACCGCGCGAGCTACCCGTACCTACTCCCGTTCCATGCTGTGTAGTACCGTACCTTATCGCAATCTTCTGGGGTGTCACAGTCTCACAATCCATGGAGTAACCCTCGGGCCTCTCGTGAAGAAATCGCGTCTTGCGGGTAATCTATTTATTGTACATTCATCGTTTGTCGCCAAGCCCGAGATCTCGCCCCGGCATGGACGTTCTTCGCTCTGTCTTCTCCTCCCGGGACCCGGGGGGCAACTTCGTGACCGCGCGGCAAACTAGCCTGTGTGACGTCTTGTTGCCCATCATGCCCGGCCGATGTCGATGGAGGCGACTCGTTGGCTTTCCTCAGGCCACATCACAATAAACGTCTCCCTTTCTCTACCTCTTCCTCTGGCTTTCCCACATTCAACTTCTCCCATCTAGTGCTGCACCTTGTAGTCCTCGTCGGGGAGGTACAGATGCCGCACGGCGCCCTTGGCGGTCAGGACGACCATGCGAATGACACCACCGGAGCTGCCATCCCACTTGATGGCCTCCTTGAGCGATCCCTTGACGAAGTCGACGGCCTCCTTCTCCTCCATGCCCTCCTTCCAGTGCTCGTCACAGTATCCGTAAATGTACGTCGAACCCGAGCCGCCAATGGCATATGCCTGCTTGTGTAGGGATCCGCCGAGGGGGATGGAGTAGACCTGGCCGCCGTGTCGCTCGTCCCAGCCGGCAATGATGAGACCGGCGCTGTGAATCGTTTCGAGTTAGTTATAATCCAGATGCTGCGGCCCTGACGTCTCATGGTCGCATGGAGACACTTCCGCGACAGCAGAAGGCAAGAAAACTTACGTCAAGCGGTCCTTGTTGGCGTAACAGACCTCCTGGAAGATGGCGGCGGCGGTCTGGGTCATGGGAGGCTTTCCGTTGCGCATGGCGTACAGGCCAAGCTGGTACTGGACAATGTCGGCGACGGCCTGGGTGTCGGCGGCGGAGCCTGACCGGCAGCACCAGATGGTATCGTGGACTTGTGTGAGCTTGTCGGTGACTCGGTTGGCAATGTAGGCGCCCGTCGTTGTTCTGGAATCAGCACCTAGATGGAGTGACTCGTCGTCAGTTGTACGTTCCTCGTATGGTCCCTGTTTGTGTGCCCCTCCAGAAGTGTCCAGAGTCTACTGTGGCCACCCCGGGGGCATATGCGTTTGGTAAGACATGTAGACGTAAATCTGACGTACCGAGAATAACACCGTCCTTGAAGGTGACTGCCATACTATCGCGAGTTGTCAGATCGATGCGGAAGGGGGAGGGGCGATCGGAGGGGTAGCTTACATTGAGGTTCCGAGGCTATGACATAAGTTAGCTATGGTTCTGTGGGGGACCGAGGATATAGCATCATCACTCACTTGACCTCTCCCTTCTTTAATCTCTCCATGTCGATGTGAATGCCATCTGTTCGCCCGCAACCGTCAGCTCCAGTGTTCCATTCTGGGATGTGTGATCCCGCAATAGCATCATCCAAGCTTCTGCCCGCCCGTACCTTCGTTCAGCTGTCCGGTGGTGGTGAACTCCATTTTGATGACTTTTGTGTGTTGTGTATCTCGTTACTTCGTGTGCGAACTCGGTATGTCGAGGGTTGGAGGTCGGAGGGAGGGGGGAGGATTCGGCGTAGATATCGAAGGGGGGTGAATTGGTTTGATGTGTCGTCGGTGGAAGGCTGAATGGAGCTTGACGAAGCTCAGGCAGCTCCAGAACGCGTTGGCCTTGTCCGCCCGGGACGCTTGGAGGAGCCACGTGACCGATGACATAATCAGTCATCGGTGACACGCAACGATGCCATGCGCATTTGAAGATATTGAGCTGATTTTGATTCAATTCAATGGAAAACTTGATCATTCAACAAAACTCATATTCTTATACAGAAAACCCCGTACAGCTTGGTTGTTAGGGTCATAGTATGGCCGTTTCAATAGCTGTTCAATGCTATTCCGGAGGGCCCCACGTGAGGACGATAGCTTCTGAGATGGAGATACTGCCACGAACTACAGATACTGGCATACGAAACTTTACCCCAATATAGACGATTCCCGTTCCAAACCTCATCAAAGCGAATACGTCCAAAACCTCAAATTCAATTTGTTCCGCTGGATCCGGTGGTCACCCACAACGCCGGCCCAGGAAATGCATCTTTGTACAGGTATTCTTGTAGATATGGTACAACAGTCACGCGCCTCGGATATCCAAAATATGTCAATCAAGCAACACTTTAACCGCCCTTGGTGAGACTGTCAAAATGTCAGCAAAGAAAATCCCGGTCGCAAGACTCTGCCACAAGCAACATAACTCACCCGTCCTTGGCCAGCTCAGCGCTGGGCTTATCACCACCGCCCTCGGTCTTCTTCTTATCCTCATCGCCGCACCCGCAGTCGTAAAAATCGCCAATCTTGTTACAGTCAAACAGCTCCTTCTTCAACCGGGTGTTGACCTCGTTGTGCACGAAGCAGGCCCAGCCCGCGGCGGCGTTGCGGCTGCTCGTTTGGGGCGGGTACTTTGCCAGCAGCTTGCGGAAGTGGGAGGCGCAGTCGCCGCAGGGGTAGAGGCGGGCAAAGAGTTGGATGTACGTCTTGAGAGCGAGGCTGTCGTCGGGGGTGGGCTTCTCGGGGAAGCGGGCCATCATAGTGTGGAAGAGCTTCCACGAGGCGCGGCCGAGCTCGGCTCTGCGGGGAGGAGAATGTGTTAGCATAACCTTGAGAACCAGGAAGACCCGAGGGAACGGTCCCGGGAGGTGGGTATTCTTCTCATGCAAGAGGGCGGGAGGCTTACTTTGCCGTCGCATTCTCCAACTTGGGCGCAATGGATTCGCCGGACAGGATGCTGCTCGAGATGTGGCCAAGATCGGGGGTGTCACCGCTGGAGGATACGGAATCGCCCTTTAGGGGTACGGCGGCGGCTGGGGGCGCGGGGGATGAGGGTTCGCTGGTGCCGCTCGAGAAGAGGTAGGAGACGCTGAAGAAGGCGACGACGGCCAGGAGGACCATGAGCGTGAAGTGTTGTCTCCGCGCCATGGTGGGCGATTGGCTGTCGCTTGACTCTTTGAGGGCGAGTTTGCGAAAGTCAAGTATGCGCAGAGGTAAGTGATAAGGTACTCCGTGGAAGATGTATGTGGTGAGGAAAGGACTGAAGAGAAGAAAGAATCTCCTGCAAAAAGGAGGATGCGAAACCTCGGACGGAAATCGCGTCGTTCTGGCAGCTCTTTGGTTAGGTTATCTGGGCTTACCAGGGCCAGGAAGAAACCCTCCCCCAAATAATCACCGACGAGGAGGGGAGACTCGGCGAGGGACGACAGAGTCGACCAGGGGGGGTGTTCATCTTTCAGACTTTCAAAGGGCTAAGGTACGGTGGTACTGCGTAAGGGGACATTTGGTCGGCCCACGGCGCAGGGGTCGTCAGACGAGGCTATTTTGCTGCCGCCAATCCCGTCGCCGCAGTTTGGGCGTAGTGCCACCTGTCGCATGGCCCCTGGCGCAGTCCGCCGCAGTGGTGAGATTTCAGAGCACATGGATTGCCCCCAAATTGCCCCCAAATGCTCCAAATGGCCCCAAAATCCCATCTGTCAGAGCCCCAGAGGTGTCTCGTCAGGTTCAGGTCAGATTCCCCTCCAGCTCGCTCCAAGATTTGCTTATCTAATGCCACCAACGTTAAGGGGTCATGGTCGCTGACGGTCGCTGATTGAATCGGCCCAGCCCTGTGGGATCCCTGGCCCGTGCAGCGTGCTACCCCTTAACTTTGATTCGGGCCCACTCCACTCCCCTAACGCCTGGCAGCGGCCAGGGGTGCCTGCGACCTTCCCGTCCGCCGTCTCCAGTAAGCTAAGGTACCTACCTAAGGTACAAGTAAGTTGCAATTGCCAATTGCATGTTCAAAGTGACAAAATCCACCCATTTAGCCTCACGAAAATGCAACTATCTACTAACAACCGCATTCGCTCCACCAGGTGTTCCCCGAATGACTCATTCCTCAGCCTCAACTCTAGATATCTCATAAGTAACTCAATAGCAACCTCACTCTCAGTTGATTCCACACCAGCATCCCTGAATCTTTTCGAGTTTCCACTGTGAACGCAATCCCAGCATCTAAGCCCGCGACATTATCCAACAGCCTGTTTTTAGCTTCTTCCATACCACAACACCAACCACCACAGCAAACATGGCATCCCCCGTCTCAATCATCGTCGCCTCCAAAAACCCAGTCAAAGTCCAAGCCGCAAAACTCGGCTTCGAATCAGCCCTTCCAAACGCAACCTACACCGTCCGCGGCGTCAGCGTCCCCTCCGGCGTCCCAGACCAGCCCCTCACCGACGAAGAGACCCTCCGCGGGGCTCTGAACCGGGCCCGCAACGCCCGGGAGGTCGAAAAGGACGCAGACTACTGGATCGGCCTCGAGGGCGGCATCGACATGCCGGCCGACCAGAGTGCCCCCATCATGAACTTTGCCTGGATCGTCGTCATCAGCCGGGACGGACGCGTGGGCAAGGCAAGGACCGGCGCGTATTACCTCCCCGAGGAGAGTGCTGCGCTACTGCGCCAGGGCATGGAGTTGGGGCATGCGGACGATTTGATCTTTGGCCAGACGAATAACAAGCAGAGCAAGGGGTCTGTTGGCATGTTGACGGATGGTGTCATTGATCGGACGTCGTACTATCACCACGCTGTCATCCTAGCTCTGATTCCCTTTAAGAATAGGAATTTGACGTTTGTCTGAACATTTCGGGCAAGTGCAAAGCAGGGGTTGTCCCTCCAACGTTTGGATATCAGGCTTGATGTCTTCTTTGGTCTCTCTCGACACTTGATATCGAGGCAGGTGAGATATGCATGAAATATAAGCTCAACTGGAAGCTATCATCCAGTTCTGCATACACTAGATATGATCCTATTTAGCAAGGCATGCTCTTTGCCATGACTCAAAGGCGTTCTCTGGTACTTCCTACCAGGTATTTAAACGTCTTACTACCTGTAATAGACACCGTATCTCATCTTTGCGCGAAAGAATCTTGGTGCATCGGTTGCATGCAATTGCAACCTTTTGGACGCCATTCACTGCAGAGGATGTGAACCGCTTAGACCACATGTACCCAACCACCTCTCATCCCCAACTTCCCAACCATAGCGCTTTTCTCCTCTGTGAACGCTCAATCTCGCGTTGTTTATTCGTCATCGAATCCTCACGTAGAACGTGCTTCCGAGGTTGAGGGACACTCGCATTTTCTTTCACTTCTTGGATTCTTCCAATTAAATTTTCTTTGCAGACTCAGTCGACTGAACTTCCTTATCAGTCTAGCCTCTTCAAATACCTTCTACTTACAGGTGGCACGATCGTTCATTCTCTAGACATTCTAGTAAGTCCTACTCACAGCAACTCTTCCTGTGAGATTCCCAAGGTAGGAAGAGTTGGTCTTAGTCCATGATTAGAGTTCGACCCAAAGGCAAGCATTTACAAAGGTAAGTCGTCAATCACTTGCTTCTTGTTCTCAGTCATCTCATCATCTCCCGCAGCGCCTACCGTACAGTCCGTACATCTAATGGTTAAGTTTGTTGAGTTCCTAAGCAAGGCTCACTCATCAACTATCAAGCCCATTCTGCTACTCGACGCCAGTTCGCCTAAAGGCGATCAATAACATCTCTGGAGCATTCTGGCAGGACTTGATCTCGACCCTGGTCAATGTGTCACTATCTCCTGGACTTCCCAGTCAGCACGTCTGGATTGACTACCGACTCTATCCCACCAGAATACTCCATAGTCTTCCTTCTGCTTTCGCGAGGGCAATAAAAAGGGGTCTTCTGGCGGTCCATCTCGATATGGAATCTCTCTGCGCAATAAAGTTCTCCATAGTGGTCGCGGCGAAGATGCCAGCGCATCTCATCTTTGCGGGAAAGACTTTTCAAATGAGGATATCTTGGCATGGATTGTATGAGATGTTTTCTTTGAGCGAGCACTTAAACCCTCTTTGCCCCCCTCTGTGATCGCTCGCTCACGCTTAGTTTATTCGCTGTCGAATCGTCACGTTAAATATACTGACGAGGGTCTACGAGAAATCACATCCAGTTCATTAAGTTCTCAGTCAACACTTCTTTATTAAGCTACCAAACAAACTCCAGGACCATCCCCAAATCCTTCCACCCTAATGACGATTACTTAGGGCAATCGAGAAGGGCCTGCTAGCGGCCCTTCTCGATATGGAATCCCTCGGGATAATGCTTTCCATAGTGGTCGCGGCGGAGATGCCAGCGCATCTCATCCTTGCGCGAAAGGATCTTGGTGCATCGATTACATTCGATCGCGACCTTCTGGACGCCATTCACCATTCTCGGGAGCTCCCGGCAAGGTGGTCTCGGAGAGACATCTGCCAGGCCATAGTGCGCGGGGTCAGGGTCGGGCGTTCCGTCGTTGAACTGGGAACCTGCAATGGTTCTGGTATGCGAACGTCTCCCATTTCTGGCCCGAGGAGCTCGAACGTTGGCGGCGGGTTGAGGATTATTGTCCTGTCCGAGCGGGTTGGGAGCGGCGGCGGCGTCGTTCTGGGCATTGTCTTGCTGAAGAGGGGCATCCTCGTTGTGGCCATCATGGTGCTGCTCCTGCTGCGGCTGATCGAATGCGTGGTTCTGGTGAACATGGTGATGATGCTGCTGGTGAAGATCTTGGTCGTGGTGGCCCTGTCCATGAATATGATATCCATTCTCTTGCGCGTACTGCTGGAAAGGCATCTGCTGATACTCCTGGCCCTCATTGTGCTGGTCCTGATGATACTGGAGCTGCACGTCCTGATAAGGCATCTCCTGAGCCTGCATGTCGACCATTTGCTGCCCATACTGCTCGTATCCCTGGTTGTTGTATCGCTGCCATTGCTCGTGCTCTTGAAGGAACATCGCGGGATCGCCAAAGTCGGCGAAGGGTGCAGGGACCGGGCCCAAGTCAGGGTACGCGTTGTTGAAGCCATCCTGGAGCAAGTTGCGGATCTGGCCGGCGTGACCTGGCTGCATGTTCATAGCAATAGCTCGAACATCGTAGATGTAATTGGGAGGAGGATCGATGAAGTTCGGATGCGCGGGGTCGACTGCGGGAGCAACGTGAGGCTCGCTGAGAGGGTGTCCGGCTGGCTGAAAGGCGTTCATGGCGTTCATGGCGTGGTTTCCGAGCTCGGGGTCGATCGGAGGGTAGAGCTCGGCTTGGGAGGCGTCGTTTTGGCCCTGCTGAGCGGCCGGTCCAACGAAAGCGTTCTCGGCTTGCTGGGGAGGCATGACATTCTGGTCCAGGGGCTCGATATAGAACGGATCCTCGTGGGCGCCTTGAGCAGCCTCGTGGTAGTTGTCGTGAAGACGGGGATCCTCGATCTCGTTGTGGTCCGCCAGAGCTTCGGCCGGGTACGCTTCCTCGGGCCTATGTTTCTCGCATCAGAAGAGGATATCTTGAGAGAGTCTCGGGATGAACTTACGGGACGTACTGGTAAGCACCAGCCATTCTGTCTCTTTCGGCCCAGTAGTACTGCAGGCGCTTGCGCTCCTCTGTCATATATCGTCAGCATTATTTCTTGCGCTTCATAGCCACGGGAGGCTAATCTCCCATGGCCTCTGGGGCCGAGAGACCGGTGTCTGGTAGCCAAGAATCGAGCTGCGAGGAGGGAGAAGAGGGCTCCTTTTATACCGCCATCGAGGACGAAGCCTCAGAGGCAGTGGATCGGGGGCCCAATGCCCTCGGTCAGAATCTCGAGGGGTCCAGAAACACTAGAATAAAAGAAAAGTAGGCAGACTTACCTTCGTGGTACTGCTGGTCCATCTTGAATGGACTTTTGATGTGGATGTGGAGGAGAAGTTTTGTTAACAAGGCTGAAAGGAAAGAAAGCTCTTTTTGACCGCTCACCCCGCCTAGCTCCCGCCGTATTCGTTGTGGATAATATCATGGGCCACGGGATAGGGCGAGATCTAAAGGGGCGGGAGCTAGGAAGGGGAGAGGGGTGGACGAGAGAGGCAGCACGGGAGAGAGAGGCAGCACAGACAAGGGAGGCAGCACGGACAAGAAAGGCAGCACGGGAGACAGAGGCAGTACAAGAGAGAGCGACAACACGGGAGAGAGAGAGAGAGGCAGCACGGGAGGGAGAAACAGCACAAGAGAGAGAGACAGCACAGGAAAGAGATATTATAAGAGAGAGAGATATTACAAGGAGGAGAGGCAGCACAAGAGAAAGAGGTAACATAGTAAAGAAAGATATTATAAGAGATAGAGACAGTATGAGAGATAGAGAAAGCAAAAGAAAGAGAGGCAGTACGGGAAGAAGGGACATTATAAGTGAGAGAGGCAGCACAGGAGATTGAGATAGAACAAGAGAGAGAGGTAACATAAGAGAGAAAATCAAAGTAAAAGAGAGATGTGCTATAAGAAAGGTAGTATGAGAGGGAGTAGAACAGAAAGAAAGGATAAGATAGATGATACAAGAGAGACCGCACGAGGGAGATAGTATGAGAGAGATAGGACAAGAGAGATAGCACAAGAGAAATAGCATAAAAGAGATATTATGAGGACTATATCATAAGTGAGAGAAATAGAACAAGAGAGATGGCACGAGAAGATTCCCTTACGGGAAAGGCAGTACGAAAAAGGGGCATGAAAAGGTAGCACGATAAATGGGGAGAAAAAGGCAGCATGAGAGATGGGTTGAGATTTGGGAGGGCATAGAGGGCGAGAGCTTCCAAAGGCTGGCGCAAGGCAGTAAATAGCATCATCAGGCATAGCGTAGCCTTACAAGGCGAGAAGTCGGAGGGCAGAGTAGTCTCAAAGAGCGGGAGCCAGGCAGGACTGTTGCCAGGCTGTGAGATGTCACATTAGGTATACAGTGGGTTGAGAGCAGGTGCCTGGTCTGCTATGTACTATCCTGAAGCCGATTGGAGCACTTACTCGGTGCAGGAAGACCTGTTCTCATGCCAGCCAGAGATCATTACACAGGTGGCTGCCAGGCTGTGAAAAGCATCATGGGCAAGGGCGAGGGCTAGACGGCCATGGTGGACGACTATTGATGAGGAAGAGAGTTTTCTCACGCTACAGTAAGGCAGTCATTGTTGGAGAAAAGAGAATTCGATCTCTATCGAGTACAAAAAGGTCTTCATAACACCCTATTGTAAGCAGAGCGGACTTGATGAGGGCGTGTAGGCAGTGAAAGACACATGGTGGCAAGGCACAGGCTATGAATCAAGTGGCTAAAGTGACTTCGAATGGCGTGGGCTTGGTAAGCTGTTGCCAGGCACCGTAAGGTAGTGAAAATTATCATGAGGTATGGTCTAAAGCGAGCGCTAGGCGGGTAGAAGGGTTCCGACGAGAGAGAGCTCCCGAAATCTGTTACTAGGTAGTGAATGTGATAGTGAGGCATGATTTTGAGACAGTGCAAGGACTAAGGGAGAAGAGTGGTCTCAAAGAGTGGCAGCTCGTGGTTGCTAGGCAGCGATATATGCATGGGGCGGGTTTGGAAGAAAGATGGAATCTTTAATTTTCAGGAAGTTCATCATCGGCACCGTCGGATCCGGACTCTTGGAAGAGCTGGACTGGTAGGCTGGGGTTGATCTGGGCAAATGTTTTCACAGATAGTCATGAAGCCTACTTGCAAAGCTCTTAAATCAATTGGATTAAGAACTTGAGGTAGAGCTAGAATAGTGGGCGCAAGACCTTGCAAAGAGAACCGGTAGAGAGGGATAGTCGAATAAGGAAAGATGTAGATTTTCTTCATCTTAGAGGGAATTGAATGGTCAAGTCCTTGCTAGGTACGAGGGTGAGTTGAAAGGGATCAGGCTACACCATGTTGGAGAAAAGTGCATATGACCTCGAAAGTTCGAGTTTGGGCTAGAGAGCAATGGTGTCTTGGAGTGACTCGAAAATGATCATGGTATCTCCTTTGTTGATATTATGACATGAGGCTTATCAGAATACACTTGAGATGCCTCTGTGATCCTGATGTTGCGATATTCTATGGAGGGTACAAGTACTGTAGCGAGGTACCTAAGCGCCATCCAACTTGCACCTGGCCAATTTGACATGAGATGGATTTGTTGGGACGTCTCGCCATTTGAGCTCATGCATGGATAAGACAACATGAAGAAACTGAAGAATGAATGCTCAAAGCAATCTTCAACGTTTGTAGACGTCCCATTTAGCATGCTATAGGAGTGTCGCCGTCAACTAGAAGCCGGAGCGGAGCGGGGTGACCTGGCCGAGTTTCAGTGGAGCAGCGCCGAGACAATCGGCACGGAGTGTGCCGGAGACGGGAATGCAGCGCAGGGCCCCAGGCGGCAGATCAGCTAATCAAGTGGTCCTACCTTAAATCTTGGCAGGACTCAGAAAAAAGAGAGAGGGAAAAAAAAAGGTAAGACGGGAAGCCGGATGGTCGGCAAGCTGGTGAGACCTTGTGTCACGCTTGTTCACCTTATCTTGGTTGTTGCCATCATCTCTCCACATAAGATTTGCGCAGATGCTTGAATTCTTACGTACTGGTGGTCCCGGTGGGCGCTCACTGGCGACTGCAGTACCTGTCATGCAAGGGGAGCGGCACAATGTTTACCAAGTCTTGCAGGTTTACTGTAGGGTAATAAGAAAAGGCAAAGTTGGAAAAGGCTCGTGATGGTGAAACGCTGCGAGTGCTGGCGGCAGCATCCCGGGCATGGCTGGCTACGGCGCATGGGAGCTTACTGTATGTACTTTGCCTTACTTCAAGGCTCAAGGCTCAAGGCTCAAGGCTCAAGGAACTTATGCTTGCTGATGGCTGGAATGGGGGCTCGAGATTAGGATGGCAATTGGCTCAAGCTGGGCAGCATGACCCCGGCTCCGGCATCTTCTAGCCGCACCCTCGACGCCAAATCTTGGAGGGGGCCATGACGTCAGGCGCAGGCGCGAGTTGCATGTTGCTTGCGACGCTTTGTTGATCTTGCTGCGTTCTATGGTTCCGTATCTTATTCTTTTCGTATTGTGTGATGCTGGATGGGTGTGTAGGTACTCACTATGCTGACATGTTGGCTCGGTCTCTCTCTCTCTCTCTCTCTCTCTCTCTCTCTCTCTCTCTCTCTCTCTCTCTCTCTCTCTCTTTTCCTCACTCTGTACCCATGCAAGCCATGCCTCTAATGATGATCTATCTGTACGGAGTACAGGGGAACAGAGGCTGAGGATATGAACAGGGGGCAGGGTCCCTTGTTTTCGCAAAGAGTCCTAGTCTCTATTCGTATGTACTATGCCTACACATACGGAGTAGCTAGCTCGCGCAAGAGTCAAGGATCACGTCTAACCCAAAAGAGGGCATTTTTGATGGTTTGGACTGCGGCTTGTGATTTCCCTCGGACCCCGTCTCTGTTACCCCCCCAGCCCCTCGCATCGTCTTGTCTGTCTGGTCAGTGGTGGTGGTCTGGTCTGACTGAGTCTTTCTCTTCCTTCTCGCTCCATCCGGTTACCTCCCATTTCAAAGCTTCTTTTCTCATTTTTCCTTCCTCCAAACAACTTTCTCCTGCCATTGTCATATCTTGTTCTTTTGGATGCCCCCTTGGCCGTCAGCATAGATACTTCTCCTTCAAACACAACAGACGAATAAGCGCCATCTACCCTACCTAGCACCTCGAATCCCCTTGTCACTTCGGCCAGCGCATCTTCTTCAACAAACCAACGTTCCTCCCGCCCGCCGCCAAAGCTTCGCTTCGTTTGCAAGCGGACACCACGGACCCCATGCCAAGCTTTTGGTGATCCCCCCAAAGACATCATTGGACACAGCTCTCCAAACCCAAACTCAGTTCCCGGTTCAAGCTCAAGCAAGCTCATCTCGGTGGAAGTGAAGTGAAGCTCAGCCCAGCTTTGAGAGACAGAGACAGTAACCGAGAGCTCGCACTCGCACTGAAGAAAGACACAGCAGCGCGCTGCCCCTCCACGATTTGGAGGGATCGACACTCTCGGGTCTTGGCAACGGCCACCACGGCGCTGCAGGGTTTTTCTGACAGGATCTGGCGCTATCCTGTTCGCTCCATCTGCGCCCTACGGATCCTAAGAAATTGAGATACACGAGAGAGAGACACAGGGACTTTGTCTCTTCCGCAAACCAACACTTGCCGGGGTTCCCAACGCCTCTCTCCGGCCCCCCCGACGGGCGCATTTCAAGCCACCATCGCCGTCGCCGTCGCTGTCGCCGTCGCTGTCGCCGTCGCGATCGCAGACATTCTCCCGTAATTCCAATCAAAAGTATCTCTTATTTCAATCGCGCACTATAACCACCATCCGCACCATGTCGGCCGCCGACGAACAAAGGCCCAACGGGCACCCACATTCCGCCGACCCGTCCACCTCTGCCGCCGCCGAAACTTCCACCACCACGGCCACAACGTCGGCGCCACCAACAGATCTCGGCGCCGCTCAGCCTGCGACAACAACAGCAACAGCAACCTCTGAGCCGATTGAGAATCTTAACGGTCACACGGTGAATGGCACCGCAGCTGACGGTCCCTCGACAAACGGCCACGCACCCAATGGCACAACTCACGCCCCGGCGGCCCTCAACGGCAATGCTACCACCCACGATGTGTCGGACCTGAACGGGCACTCGTCACCTTCAGCCAACGGCGCGCCCGCCGCTGCCAACGAGCAGATCAATGATGGCACAGTCCCATCAACATCAACAACAAACGGTGGGCCGCCAACCAACGAGCATGAGCCCAAGCACGGAGAGGGAGCAGCCCTCGAGAACAAGATCGAGGGCGTACAGAACCCGGATGCTAACGGTCACAAGCCGCCCCACGAGAAGCCCCATCATCACTCTAGCGATCTCAAGGGCCTGTACTCCGAGGGCAAAGAAAAGGTCAAGGACAAGACTAAGCCCTCTGGCGGCTTCGATCCGACTCCCTTGCCCGACGCGCCTCCCGGCTACACCGTGCGTTTCATCTTCCACAAGGCGAGCAACCTCCCCGCCGCCGACATTGGCACCCAGTCCTCCGACCCTTTTATCCACGTCACCCTCCGCGCCGCCGTCCCGAAGCGCCACAAGGAGGACCCGGACCTCACCCTCCGCACCCAGACCATCCGCAAGACGACGGAGCCCGTATGGGATACCGAGTGGGTGGTGGCCAACGTCCCCGCCGACGGCTTCATCCTCAAGTGCCGCCTCTATGATGAGGACTGGCCCGACCACGACGACCGCCTCGGCAACGTCACCATCAGGGTCCCGCACGTCGGTCCGGACTGGAAGGGGTACCCGCGCCCCGGCCAGGAGTTCACGGCCAAGAAGCGCATGGGCAGCAAGCGGGCTTACTTCGTCAAGGCCATCACCAGCCACTTTGATCCGCGCGTCGACATGTCACCCAGGCTGTGGATCAGTATGGAGCTCCTGGGACAGTCTGACCCGCCGCATGCGCAGATGTGCACCCTTGGGCCGACCACCTACTTTAAGCACTTTAGTCCCATGATTGGGCGTCTTACTGGTATCAAGGTCAACCGGGACGAGGAGAACGATGCCCGGTCCGATTTGTTTGACGAGGCTGAAAACAAGGAAAAGGACAACAAGACCCAGAAATACGAGTAAGTCTTCTGAGAGTATCTCACGGTAAATCAATTGCTAATGAACGTCTTAGCTTCCAATCAAACGAGATGCAGCTCTCAGGACCCGTCCCTCCCGAGCTCTACCACCGCTACGTCGAGTTCCGCCCCATGATCGGCCTCATGTTCGCAAAGAGCGGCCTGCGCGGCCGCATTCTTAACAAGGCCCTGCACAAGCAGCACAGCCGCGTCTATAATTTCGACAGCTCGACAGAATACGGCGTCTTCAAGGCCCGCTCCGAGGAGGCCGCGCTGCAGTTCCTCAAGCTCGTCCACTTTGACCAGGGCGGCCGCATCTTCACCTACGTGTTGACGCTCGACGGCATGTTCCGTTTTACGGAGACGGGTAAGGAATTTAGCATCGACATGCTTAGCAAGCATACCATGCACAGCGACGTCGAGACGTACATCGCCTGCTCGGGCGAGTTCTTCATCCGGCGGCTCGAGAAGCCTGATGCGTCGGAGGAGGCGGACCCGCCCGAGCGGACGCACCCGACGGAGGAGCTGCCCAACGGCCCGCCGAACGAGCACCCGCCGCACAACCCGTCGTACTACCAGCTCTACATCGACAACGACTCGGGCACCTACCGACCAGACAAGTCGATCCTCCCCAAACTCAAGGAATTCCTCGAGGCGAACTTCCCCGGGCTGGGCATCGTGGTGATGCACTGCGAGGACGAGAAGCTGCAGAAGCTCAAGAAGGAGCAGGTCGAGGCCAAGAAGAAGGAGGGCAAGATGATCAACATGGTGGCGCGGAGTCCCAGCTCGAGCTCGCTCAGCTCCAACGAGAGCGCGCTGGAGCACATGGACGAGGCCGGGTATGATGGCGAGCCGGTCAAGAGTACGACGCAGAAGGCGCTTGATGCGTTGGAGGACCCGAGTAGTCTGAAGAGGATGCTGAAGCCGGGACATCATGGGGGAGGGGAGAGTTCGACGGCTCATTAATGGTGGGGGTTGCGGTGGTTGGGTTGGACTTTTTGACGTTATATCTTTGATACCTTGTTGTTTGGATTTACCGCAATGGTACGGCGTTGACTATTTCTACTTGGATATTCCCCGTCTTTGGACATTACTATACTTGGATCAGAGGCTGGATAGTCTGCAAGATCGACTATAATTGAATTTCACAACATCACTGCTACCTGAACTAAAAGAAAGTACGAATCTCGTTGCGATTCCATTCCATGACCTCACATCTCACAACATCGGACTCGAGGTTATCCGCCTCATTACTCAAGGAGATCAAAGTCTAGAACCTGCGCCCTCTACGAGCCCAAGGCCACCCCGGACTCGGATTAGGACGCGGGAAATCAGATGCCATGTTGGTCTCCTTCTGCCGATCGCCAAAGTAGGTGTTGGCCGGGAACTTGTTCTGGCTGACGCAGTTGGGGTTACACTTGTCGAGGGGTCCGGACTTGCCGCGGGTGAGATCGAGAACGTAGGTATCGTCCTTGCAGTCGGGGAGGACTGTCATCGTTAGTATCTTTAGCAACTACTCTTCTTTCTTAGACATATGATGATGCAGCGATTGGATTTGTAAGAAGCTGGTTGGGCTTACCCTTGAGGTCGTTGAAAGGGATGGTGTTGAGATAGCAATCTTTGAACTGGGTCGAGTAGGCCGTGTAGAGGCCGTTGTAGTTCCAGTACCAATTCCTTATTTTCTCATCAGTACTCTCAGAGCTATTAAGTCAAGGTAAGGAAGACTATGATGCACTTACTTATTGGTGTTGTCGGCAGCGCAGCCCATCATGATGAGGGCACCAGCGGGCCCAGTCTTGACAAGCTCGGACTTGGTATCCGGGCAGCAGTAGGTTTTGACTTCGGCTGTGGCCGTACAGTTGAGGGAGGCGAGGGCGCCTGAGATGGTGGCTGCGATAATGATGGACTTCATGGCTTGTGTTTTTGAGTGTTTGGTTTAGGTTATGTGGTGAAGGGCCTTTTGGTGGCTTCAAGTGAAGGTCTTTTATCATCTCTCTCTGAAGACGATTGTGCACTCTATTTATACTCAAAACTACAGAGACATAAGATATGAATGTCAGATTCTTGAACGCAATAAGCATCATGGCTCACGCCGGCTAAGCGAGTATGCGGCATCGAGCTGGTGGTATTGTTCAACTACCGAGTTTGCGGGGATTTAGCCTATTGCCTCTTTCATCTTCCTAGAGACTGTTCATCTGTCATGCTTCATTTAGAAGCTACCACAAACGGCAATTTGGAAAAAAGTTCAGGACAAGTTGGGGTTCACAAATTGAAATGGGGAGGCGCCAAGACGAGAATCTCTATAGGCCAACCGGATGTTCACCTGCAGATATTTGCCGGGTCTTCATGTATCGAAAGTTCCGATGCTACGTTGAAGTGTATCCATCCCGCATTTAAGCTAGAGGCAAATAGTTTATAGCAATGATGATTATGAAAGACCAAGAACAGTTGGATTGTGATAGTTTCGCGCTGCGTAATAGACGTGTATGCCAGATGAACTCAATCCTCCAAACGGCAAATCACCAGACTGAGTCCAGGTAAGGCTACATTGTTGTCACGGATTACAATAGGATTGATAGCATTGCGGTGTGGAATCAACCAATGAAACAACTCTTAGTGCTAGGTTAAAGAGCAGATGACCCCTTGGAGCGAAGAATGCTCCTTTGGCAGGTGACGATGTTTATGCCAAGACAGGTTTTGCCTGAAATGCGTGTTTTATGAACACCACCTCCAAGTTGAAAACTGATCGGTCAAATGGATTGTCACCTTGGGTACCCAAATATTGAAGCAGATCGTTGCTAGTATCGAGTTGCAGCTGGTTCAGAGAAAGGCGATTCTATCTTCACTGTTCTATGCCTAGGTAGATGGCGACACAGCTGGGGCGAGATGTTTGACGCAAAGATAGTTTTCAAAGAATCATCCTGAGATTATGCCGTGATTAGACGAAGAAAAGCAGGCCTACTATCATCCTCCAGTACCATCACGAGGCAACCCTGTTACAGACAACTGGGAACACGGCCGGCCTACGAATTTCCCGATCTACGCAACACAGTGAACTCCGCAACAATAAACCCAACATATCCAATCCACATAATACCACCCACCACCCGCTGAACACTCCCACTCAACCACATCGACCCCGTAAATAGTGCAGTACTACCCCATAGAACAGCCAACTCAGCGCCCGATACGCTCCCCGCGCTCCCCAACGCCCCTTCTGTGCCAACCATGACAATACCCAGGCAAAGCGTCAGCAAGAAGACGTTGCTGCCCACCGTATTAGCAACCAAAATGCCGCTGTGCCCGCGCTGGCCGCTGAGCACGGCGATGAACTTCTCCGGCAGGGTTGTGCCGATGGCGAGGACGACGATACCGAAGAGCACTTCGGAGGCACCGAGGGCGTCGGCAATGTTGGTCGCTGCGTGGGAGAGGATGTAGCCTGAGAGGCATATTGCGAGGAAGCCGGCGAAGAGGCAGGCGATGTGGTAAGTTAGCCCGCGGCGACGGCGTAGGAATCGATCCGAGGGACGTAGGAGGGGTTGTTGCTCGCCGTCGGTGTCATTAGTTTCTGGTGCAGGTTGCGATGCTTGAACGCGGCCGTTTCTCCGAGAAGAAATGGAAGAGTCTGAAGACCTGGATGAGGTGTCATCTTCATCACTGGAGCTATCGCTGTCTGAACCTTCCGGTGCTATCAGTGTTCCTCGGCTGATTGCCCATCCTATCGATAGTAGGTAGACCACAAATACAACAATCAAGACGATGCCGGTAACTCGCCAAAGGAGCATACGTGGCAAGTACGTGATAGGAATGACAGCAGTCGTCATACAGAACAACAGCAGCGAGTAGATGCGAGCGCTGCGGTCAAATTGCATCGATTCCCCTTGCTTGCGAAAAAGGAGGCCCAGCGAAAAGGCACCGAGGATGTTGGAGATGGCTGAACCGACAATGTTGCCGAGTGCAAGCGATGCGCGGCCTTGCGCCAGCGCGCTGACGACCACGGCGAGCTGGAGATGACTTGTTAGTCCGAATTGTTCTCGACGAAGACGATGTGGTACGAGATATGAAGAGATATAGGATGGGGCCAGACTCACTTCTTCCCACTCGGCGCCGGCCGTGATTAGGGCGATGAGGGTGTCCGGGATACCGGTGCGCCGAGCGACGATGGCTGTATGATCCACGAACTTGTCGGCGCCGGCCTCGAGGAGGAAGAGGGTACTGATGAAGACAGCCGCATTGTAGGTCACCGCGCTACTAACAGTCATCTTGAGAGAGCCGTGGGGTTATGGAAACGAATATTGAGTCTCAACCAAGCCGTGCTTCAACACGGGTGGTGAAGTCGTGAAATAAGAGGAATTAAACGTCTCCGCCGAAGATGGGATGACGGGCGGGACTGACTCGTCGGAAACCGTAGATCCACCCACCGTGGGGTATGGAGGTCCTCGGCATTAATGAAGATCGAGCCGACAGAATTTCAATTGTCTGCGCCAATCAGTATTATTTGTGCATCGGGATGTCTGACATACGAAAATGCCAAAATAGCCCGCGTGATGTTGTCAAAGTCCCTTGAATCATTTATCAGGCTGACTATGATTATACGGAAGTATGAGCTAGGCTCAGCATGTCGAAGGAAAGTACCTTGTGCTGAGCGAAGAGCGAGGCTAATGAAGCTGTTGAGAGATCAGAGATTGGATCGATAGTTGTATATTTCTACCTCTGATGGTTTGATACTACGGTGTGTTACCTAGGAATAGGGGCCGGCTCAATTCGTCTAGGCCGAGAATGAATACTGTAAGTCATATTGTCAGAAATTAACATGGGTTAATGAAGAGTAATGAAAATAAAACACTGAAGCCTGGTCGTTGTAATATCAAATTTAGTCTCCATGAGCTTTACGCGGATATACAGGTTGCGATCTTTCGACTTCGGATAGTTGAAGGCCTCGTTTCAATGGTTGGGCATAAGATCCACGAAGAGAGTGAGCAGAATTTCGATCAACTGAACACATCGGAAAGTCAATCGACTCCCGTCTGAGATCGGCAAGATAACGGATCTTCGCGCTGAAATTTCCAATGTTATGTGGATACAGGCCGAGAGGCCGGGCCATCTCGTGTCTCATGCACAGCACATGAACTCAACGAAGGGCAGAAAAAGCTGCTGTCAATTTGCTAGCCTCTGATAACCGACACTGGCATTTCAAGATCTCGGAATAGTATCTCTACTCACGTCAACCGAAGGCACTTTATTGAAATTAAAACATCAGAGAAAAAAGGAAATTTGAGTTTAAGAACCCAACGAAGCCCATACTTGGCACGCATTGCACTCATGATAGAATAAGAGGGTCCAGCATGTCACAACAAATCAACGCCAATCGTTACATTTCAAAGTTTGGAAAGAACAACTCAGACTCATAGCATTGAAAAGATAAATCAGAAATAGCTAGCTAAAAACAAAATGATCCCAAATTCGCAACAATGGTTGACCAAAGAACACATTCATAAAAATCGTAACGTAGCACCCACAAAGCTGTTGTGCCATTTGTGTAATGCCCATCTATTTGAGAGCCTCGCGGACCTTGCTCTCGAAGCTGCCATCCTTGAAGGGAACGTTGGCCTTTCCGAAGTTGGTGTCCTGAAGAGCGGTCTTGGCGGCGGCGGGGAGAGCATCCCAGTCGGAGATGGGGTAGGTCTTGCCCTTGGTCTGAGTGAACTGGAGCTCGTGGTTTGTCGGGAAGGTAGTGAAGTATTCAACCTTGGGGCTGTTGCCGTCCATGGGAGGAGCACCGTTGGCCTTGCTGTAGCCGCTGTGGCTGGAGGCAGCTCCGCCGATGATCTTGGGGGTAGCCGCGGCCGGGTCGTCGATCTGAACGACGATATTCTCCCAGTCGTGGCGGTGACCTCCGGCGACGTCACCGCCGGTGGGGTGGTCCTTGGGAAAGTACCAAGAGTACATGATGACCGTCTTGCCGTCGACTGTGCCGGCGCGAGCATACGTTTGACCCTTAGACTGATCGCGGCAGCCGCCGGTGGAGCTGCCAGTATCCTGAAGACCACCGCTGGTATCACCGTTGTCGGCAACGGCGGGATACGGCTGGCAACCGTGGGCGATGTGGAGAAGGGGGTTGAAGGTCTCGATCACCTTGCCGAGGCCGCCAGTCTGGATTCTCTGGGCGACGGGGCTGATGGAGTCGTGAGCCACAACGGCGCGGGACTGAAGGAGCTCAGTAGGCGCGGCGGCAACGGCGGCAGCGAGGGCCAGGATGTTGGAGACCTTGAAAGAAACCATTGTGAAAGTTGGGAATCAAATGAATGAAAAGTGAATGTGGGTGTGCTGTAAAGCGAACGAAAGTTGAGTCTGAGTGAATGGAAGGAAAGTGATGCGATGGGTGAAGAAGAAAAGATAGCTTTGGAAAGGGACGAGGGCTTGCTCTTTATACTTGAATATCTGATGATGATGATGATGATGATGATGATGCTTTGCTTGTATGATGTCTTGATTACTGTCTTGAAGATCACCACAGCATCTGCCAAGCAGTTGTGCATTTATAATCCTCGTCTCACGTTGAAAATAGCAATTAAACAAACTTCTAGACGTCTCTAGTTGGCCTGATCATGTTGAGGGCCGTGAGTGGCATCAAGGCCAACCAGTCGCCAGACCACAATGTTTAACCAAGCCTTCCAAGATTGAGGCCTGTCTGATCTTGACGTTCAAGACTCCATATTGGGGGCAGTGATTATTCAGGGGAAAAGTATGAAAGTCTTATTGAAGGCCCTCTAAGGCAACGAAGACAAGGTCGTCAGTCTTACCGGACTCTCGGCGCGGGTTTCGATTGCTCGTGACGTCCGAACACCCTTCGGTTAGGTGGCTCCATGAACCTCATATTGATTGATCCAAGACTATCTTAAGGTCATTTTGGGCTGGTGCGGCTCGGCGGACGGTCATTCTGAACAAGGCCGATGATACTACCTACCCAATGCTGCTTTGTAAAGCTGAACCATATTACCTGGCCCTGCAGTAAAGAGCTGAACATGTCAAGGCCAGTCACTCAATGCATTGTTTCTTGGCACTTGGCCCCTCTGTGTATGTTACGTCCCCCACACGCACCCAGCCCTACTGAATACCTTAAATGGCTCGAGAGCCCCATGTTTAGACTGTGTATCCATGTCAGACCGGGTGACCTTAACAGACGACATATATGAGAGATGATGTGCTATGCTGTAAAGTGGCTTTAAAACATGCTATTTTGGGTCACGAGCCATGTGGAACTCAGAGAAAAAAGTGGTGGCGGCCTTGTCGTCTTCTTCAACAAATCGACATATTCTACGGATAGCATATGCGAATGATCATGTTGCTCTGAGATGATTTGCCTTAAGATATTTTTGTCATACTGGAAAGGCCTTTGCTACTTACAGTCAAATCATCAAATCATAGGCGCTGGAGAAAGTCTGTCCATCTTCTGAGGTTTCCCATCAAAGGCCACCCGAAACAATTTATTGGTTGTTTCTGTCGGAGTTTGCGGGCTTGGACTGAAACAGCGTGCTTCCTCGCTTACACCCAAAACTGCTGACAGGCTGCTAAAGAAAGTATGCTCACTGACTCGAGCAGCCATTCTAGACCGCTGTCCACCTCCCAAATAGGCTCATTCGGGGAATAGGCCGCCGGCGAATCACGGAATTTATTGGTGACCAAGCTTAACCCAGCCCCCCAACCTTCTGACAGGGGGCCTTGGCGGCGCTGTATTTGCGACTTGATGCTTCATGGATTAGGCGCGCCTTTCATGCGTTGATGGAAAAAACCAATGAAACCTCCCCAAAGGCCAGCATCGGTATTTCGATTGGTCATGGCTTTTGAAGCTCCCCACAACACCATCTCGGCCGGTTCACGGAGTCCGGGGGACGGGACTGTCCGCAGCGCCGCCGACTAATCGTAAAATCAGAGGCCGACCTCTCGGAGACAGGCCGACTGCCAAGATCACTTCAGCCTTAAGGTTTTCCCAGGCTGCAGGAACAGGCTTAGTCGAGTGCCATCATGAAACTCGGCGTCTCCTATGGCCTCTTGGACTGGGTGTCCAAATTCTTGGAACAGGATTGATGTTTCTTTGGAATGCCCACCGTTGTGCTCTGTTCTGCAATGTGAGCAATTCATTTCTTTGAGCACTGAGTTCTCCCTCTCGCCGTTGGAATCTGTAAAGTCGGGGTTGGTGCTAATCCAAAGATCTCTAGAGGGGCGTGGTAGACTTTCACTTGAGGGGTAGCAATGTGACCACTGCAGACACAATTAACACGCTACCCCGAAATACAGGAGGGGCCTTGACCACCCTACACATGTCTCAAAGGTGGGAAGATGAGAGCTTGGCACCTACACTTGGTCTTGAAGCCTTTTACTCGAACGAGTGGCGACAATGCCTCAAGCAGAGCCCCTCCATGCTTGACGATGACGTATCACGGTGATTTCTTCTATTCTGGTGTACTAACGACATAAGTGCCCTAGGCAAGGTGCACAAATTTCCATTTGACGAAGACGATAAACAGCGACGAGAGCCTAGTTTATTTCGAAAATGCTATCCTCCAGCCAATCTATCTCAAGATCGCAATTCCTGGAGCACGTTGAATGAAAAGCTCCTGTACTCGCGTGTGAATGGATGAGTAAACTAAACCCCCCTGTCGGTGAGGCATCGCCGGGGCCAAAAACCATGGGAGAATGCGACGAATCCATGTTGAGAAGGAGAGAAGATCTTATGTACACGTTAGGGCAAATACATATATCGGCCAGCTAGTTGACTCGAATGTTTCTGACAAAATGTGCAGCCATATGTTGTTCATTCATAAAAAGGGCATCCCTTTTCGCGGGCCATTCTATGTCTAACCTTCGACCAGTTCTGCAATGCCAATACAAACCAGAGAACCTGGACAACAATATTCGCATACCATGAGACCAAAGCTTGAGTTCTTTCTTACGAGTAGAGTATCAGATCAACTCCACTGAGCATTCTTGTTAGACTTAGACCTTTTTGTATATTGAAGAAGCAAGACGAAAAAGACTATTTTAAGCTTTTGACGGGAAGACTTCAGACCGTGCACCTATCCTCATGGCTGGTTTGGTAGGGACCTATTTGTATCTCTGCGAGCTCAACGGAGTATACTATAGGGGCGCTGCTCTAATTCCAGTCCTTAATTCGAAACTCGTGTGGACAAACATGGCAAGGAGCCAACTTTCAGTCACATGTCCGTATTAGCATCCATCCATGTATATAATGTCGCAGTGCGACATTAAGAGTCAGGGGCCAAAGGAAATTCTTATAAGAGACTAAGTAGTCACTCAGACTGTAGGTTGTTTAGGTGCCAAGCCTCAGTGGGTAATAGCACCAAAGATGGATGATAGGGTTCTCTGGTTTGTCCAGACCAAGTAAGTTGTTCGCAGCAGTGGTATGTGTCAAATTACTAATTTAGTACGCTGTTCCATGAACAAAATCTCCTTTAAAGGGAGGGAAGAATTCTCTTCTCAGTGAACTGCCAAAGCAGGGGAGAGTAGTCAGAGCACCAAGCGTTGCCGGTGTAGTATGTGTTTCTCTTGCCCTGAAGAGCGTACAAGTCGCGGTAGAAACCGGCCTTGACAGCCTCTGTAGAAACATGAAGCTGGAGGTTGGAGTGCTCCTCCCAAGCGGCAAACTCGCCGCCAGTCGCCGAGGTGCTGTTGGAAGAGGCTCCGACCTTACGGACGGCATCGGTGACCAAGCCCTGGGCCTTGGTTGAGTCAGCCTCACCGATGACCTTGACGGTCTGGTAGCCAGGAACGCCGACGGTCTCCAGTCGCCAGACGAAGGGCTTGGAGGGGAGGGCATCAGGGGCGGTGATGTCGACGTTAAGGAAGTTGGTCAGGTCAGGAAGACCGGAGTCAGAGACGACACCAACGTAGTAGGGGACGTTCTCCCACTGGTTGAAGACGGAAGTCTCAGAGTCGTCGAGGTCGAAGGGCGCGAGGTTCTGGACGGTAGGAGGGATGGTGATAAGGAGCTTCTTGGCCTTGATGAGCTTGCGGCCCGTGGAGGTGGCAACGACGGCCTTGACGCCATCATCAGAGCGCTTGGAGGCAACGACAGTGCTGGAGTACAGGACATCGTTTCCGAGGAAAGCGCCGGCCTTGTCGTACACCTGCTGGTTGCCACCAGGGGCGTACAGGTAGCCGCTAGACAGACCGAGCAGATGGGGCTGGCCGAAGTTCTGCAGGACATACAGGGTCGGGGTCTCGAGAAGGTTGCCGACACCGTGGGCGAAGATCCAGACGACTTGAACGACCTCGGTCAGGTTGTACTTCTGGACGAATTGGCCAAAGGGCAGAAGAAGATCCTCAGGGACGTTCTCGGGGATATCGTAGGCGCCTTCAGCCAAGAAGTCAAAGTTGAGAGTGGCGAAAAGGTAGTTCGCCAGGGGCCCGACGAGGGTATTAGGGTCGACGGCCGTGGCGTTGGGGACGACGAAGCCGGTCTTGAAGTCGACAATCTTGCTCGGGAAAGGAGACAGAGCGGAGGCGTTCAGCTGGACGTTGAAGCGCTCGAAGAACTGTGTTGTCTGGTCATTCTGGATGAATGCCTGCACGCCGTAATCGATAGGTGCGCCGGTCGCGGGGTCGCGGAAGGTGTTAACGTGGCCTCCAAGCTTGTCGGCGCGCTCTACGACGGCGACGGTCTTGTTCTGGTCCCGAAGACGGACGGCGGCGTAGGTTCCGGTAGCTCCACCACCGACAACGAGAACGTCGCGTTGGATGATGTCCTCGGGCTTGAAGGCGGACTCATCATAACAGCCGAGGCCGGAGGGAGCAGCACTAATTAATGTGGCGCTGAAAGCGCACAGCGACAAAAGGTGAGAACGCATTGCTAAGAGAAGATGTGGAAAAAGAATGACTAGGTGATCAAAGGAGTGACTTGAGATGTGCTTCTTTCCAAGAGCGGTTTATTAAGGCGTGGCGACTATAGAAGCTAAATATCCGTACATGCCGTATTCCAAGGCAAAAGGTGCCGACTGAGCCCGGCGGTCCGGTAAAGTTGGGAGCCAAGGCCAATCACCAAGGAGAGTTTGACTCAAAGAGGTAATGAAGTCAAATTGATTAAAGAGCACGAACTCTGAATGACGGGCTCCACATCAACAGACGAACATCTTCTGGGTCTCAGGCCGGGCCCGGACTCTGTAGGGGCATTTGTTAACTACAATCCTGTCTCTACCGACTTGATCGTCTTTCTCATATCGTTTGCCCTGGTCGAGAAACAGACTGTGTGATGGTGCTGTTGCAGCATGTTGGCCATGCTTGTGTGCTTCGAAAGGCACTGCATCCCGGACCGTCCGGTGGATTACAACCTTATTGAGCAAGGATTAGGTCAGGATGCTCTCTCTTAGAGTTCAACGCTTTGATTGACCAGGGCTGAGTGACAGCTAGAGAAAGAAATGCCAATTTACTAGTTCGCGACCAAGGTGGGCTGAGTAAAATGAGCCTGAACTCACTGTAAAAACCTTTGCATGCGCCCGCTATTTTCGCCGGCCTCGCAAGCGCAATTCTCCGTCCGAGACAAGCTTTCACATCGTCACGTCAACTCATTATTGTGATTAATCACAAGAAGTCGTTTCGAACTTCTGATCAAGGCGCTCGCTCTCGCATTGAATGCGCCATATATTTTGCTGAGCAGTTGATTTTTGAATCTCTATACGCTGCCTTCAAAGCTTTGCCATCCACCGCCGGTTCAAGACTCTTTCGCAGGGCGATGAATTGCATTTTGCTGCTGTTGATCCACTACCACAGCGGATTTCGTCACTCACTTAGCCGTGAGCCATGAAGCAAAAGGCACCGACGCTGCATAGTGATCATACGCAATTTGTACCATCCATGGCAACAGCGCCAACAATGAACAAGGTTCCAATGGAATGCCGACACTGACTCGGTGGGATTTCCCGGTGGCCAAGGCCCCCGTGATTTTCAGACCCCAAATCCACTATTGAAGGATGATTTGACTCACAACCGTTGTGTTTACGCCCCGCCTCCCGCCTCGGGTTTTGACGACGCAATGGGGTAAGTGACTTGAGTACAAATTGTAAGAAATACATCGTCCAGAGGGACAGAACCCAAAGTCGCTTTTCAGGAAAGATTGTCTCGCCAAGAACTTGACAAGATAATCAGAAATCCAAGTTCAGTAAAGAAGCAATTACGGAGCAGACGGGTCACGGATAGCATGGAAGTGATTCGTGCTAAAGGTGATCAAGTCTTGCTAGAAAAAGTTTATTGTAACTTTCGTTTGTACAGAGACGACCTCTCCTGGGTCTACTCTAGCGCTGCTGGCCAATTACTGTTCGGAACGCTACTGCAATCATCTCCAGTCCGCCTCTTCACAGCTTGGGCATTAGTTATTGCTCATCTCGCGATTTCAAGCATATTTCCCTCACGTTAGATCAAATAGGAGTGACCAACAGCCGCTTATACAACCTCTTCATTCGCAATAGGAATGAATCGCAAGAGACACCGTTGTCCGTATGGCCGGGCAGAAATGATCTGGTCGTGAGATCGCATACTCTCGGGAGTGATGGAAGGATCTGGTACAGTGGAGTATCGTCCGTATATGCCACGGAGCAAAATCCTCATCTCTGCCAATGCAAGGCTGTTTCGGTATTAGCATAAGCTCGCGCCCATAGTCCGTGGGAAGGTAGTGTAGGCCCTTACTGTTTTCCGACACAGCCTCTTCCACCATGAGCAAAAGCAAACATGTGTCTCTTCCTCTCGGCTTCTCCGGTGGGGGATAGCCAGCGTTCAGGGCTGAAGGTGTCAGGGTTGGGGAAGACTGCATCGTTGTTGCGGTGAACCGAGTAGGCCTGGCTGCTCACGATGGTACCCTCGGAAATAAAGTAGCCATCGACGGTCTTCCCTCCCGGTGGGACCACGCGAGGTAGGGACATTGGGATCGCAGGATAGCATCGGAGGCCTTCTTGAATCACGGCGTCAAGGTAAGAAAGCTTGTCAAAAGAGGCGTCTGGATTCTCTCGAATCTCCTCCCGGAGTTTCCGTTGAATCTCAAGAGATGCAGGCTGTGACAGTTCCCACAACAAGAAACACAGCGAATCACCGGTTGTATCAATGCCAGCTACCATGTGATCCGTACATTCCGCGGCGATGTCAATGGCGTCCATCTGGTTGACGCTGCTGCCGCTTTCCCTCTTGTCTTGAAGACGGCTTAACAGGGTGAACGGCGCGGGATCAATTTTGGAAGTAGCACCAACAACGAAGTCCTTAGCAAGAGGCGTGGTTCGTGGATCGAAGAACAGGTCAAGAATCTTAGAGAAGTACTGGTAAAAGACGGGATAGTGATGCTGGATAAGGCGGTCTGATTGGTAAGTTGAGAGTTAGCAAGCATCCACTGCACATCAACTCGGGCGACCTCACTTCGTAGACTATCGTCCGTCGTGACTTGCTCCATCATGTCCGTGTCTTCCTGTTTCTGGAGACTATTGGTTCCGTAAGGATGGAACAAGTGATGGGTCACGCAGTCACAAGCGTAAGAGTGAAGCTTGACCTGGTGATCAGGGACAATAGTGTCAGTTTTGTTGATACAGGACTCACCGCCACTTCTTCGTGCTTGGACTTACATAGACATTCACACTTCTACTTGCTGCGTCTGCACACTGCCTAACAAACTCTTCCGCACGCTTCTCAATACCGCTCAGCGCTATGGGCTTCACCACATTGCTATTAGCATAGCGATCGGCAATGATACGCTTGCGCTTCGCGTGCTAAGTAAAAGTCAGATTTTCTGTCTCAGGCAAGTCATTGAGCTAGGTAACTTACATCGCCTTTCACAAGGGTTGAAAACATGGTTCTAAATCACGAGCACAGAACTCACGATCAGCACCATCACAAGATTTTCCATGTAATATCGGCCCTTACCTGCGCCCGAAAACCTTGAAGAGGTTGTAGAAACGATGCTTGTCATAACCACTTCCGAGTGATCCGTAAATCTCCTTGACAGCCTCATAAGACGTATATGAAACTTCGTTGGGAGCGATCCGCACGACCGGGCCATACTTCAAGTGCAAAGAGTGAATGTACAGCGTTCGATTGGCGCCGAACTCGTGCCATCTCAGGGCAATTGAGGTGACTTTAGACAGGGCTGGCCCGGGGATTTTCCACAATGGGGATGAATAGCAGCGTGCCAGGTAGAACACCAACAGGGCTCCAAGGATAGCCGCCCCAGAGAGCGGATTCAATAACATGATGCAAGTTGTCGTTGCTGGTAACACTGCCTTGCTGTGAAATGTGAAGTGTCAATCACGCCAATTTGTAAGAGTTGGGAATGATGCTGAACATAAATACCCCGTAATAATACTACAGCTTTGCCGCGGGGTCGGCTGGGGAAGAACGGTAAAATCGGGGCAGATAAGGACAGAACAAGACGAATCAAATCCCCTCCAAATCAAACGAGACCTTTGTTGTTGAGTCATGGGTGGTTTACCCCGCCTATTTAGTTCAATTCCGTTCCCCTAATGTTAAGAATTGGCGAATTCCGGATAGGCGGTCTTGTTTTGTGGATATGAAAACAACGCCTGCTCCGGGCTCGGCCCCGCATTCTGATCGCTAATGTTAAGAAGACCCGAAGATACGGATCAGCCGAGAACCCCGGCCACAAGACCAACCCCCGAGTCAACCCATATTTCCCCTAATGTTAGGCGCAGCCGTAATTCCGTGATTCACATTCCATTATCCATGAATTTTGCACCTCCGATCAGCCTGTCTGTGGTGACAACCAGCGAAGTACTTTCTTCCTACACTAGTCCACTTCGAGGCATAGCGAAGCACGCCGTGCAGCAATGCTTCTTCAACTGTGGCCTTCTCAAGGCGATCCTTATCGTAGTGCTACCTGCATCTAGTGTATAGCCGAGATCTCAGACTTGAGGTTTTGGGTAAGCTGCTTGGATCTCCGTCTCTCGGTTGATGCCAAAGTGTTTCCAGTATCGGTAGTCCTTGATAGACACGACCGATGTCTGGAAGGCAAGAACACTGGTGCGAATATGTCAGCGTGTTGATTTCAAACAAAGACGAACCGGCTTTTGGGTAGAGGCAAAGAAACCTACATCAAAACCATGACGATGAGTGTCACAATCCAGCTGAGAGCACAGCTACCACCCGTGCAGAACCTTCCATTCGCCTGGCACAACAGACCAAAGGCGACGAACCAGAACACAATCTCCATTGTATTGAGGATAGCGTTGGCTTTGAGCGAAGCCCACTTCTTGAAGCGCTCCTTGTGAGTCGTCAGAAGTTGGTAGCCGATGATGATGAGAGACTTGAAGCCCTGTTTTCGCCTGATGTCAGTCTCAATCCTCGGCAATAATGATTACCAAAAGGAACGTTGCAAAGTTTTCCCCGCCGCGAAGAACTCACCATTGTAAGGGCCATGATGTTGCCGCGAGTGAAAGGGACCGGCATGAGTGAAAGGGACCGGCATGGCCATGCGCCAGATGGTGAGGATGATGGCCAGTGCCATCAGGGCGACTTGCGCGATGTGGATTTTGGTCTTGTATCTGGTATCGAAAAATCGACCGTCAAAGAAGTCGCGGATGCCCATGGTGACGAGGATCGTTTTCCTTGCGTTTACTGAGTAAGATGTTCGTGCTGATTCGGCGGGTTTGACGGGCGGTGGTTCGGATTTCAGTCTGATTGTAAAATATCGATGAGCGCGTTTCTAGGTCTGATGAGGCGGTGAAGTTGAGAATTTGTAGAAGATTTGAAAATGAACAATTATTCATGCATATTCTTCGACTTTTGTTTACATGTATTCGTTATGGCTCGGCAACTGCTTTTTGACATATACGCGGAGTTTAGTGAGGACGTATACGCGTATAAGGTTCGAACGCCAATTGCATCGCCACAATAACTCGAGACAATGGCTGAGGAACTCCACACCCCAGATTCTGTATCGAGTATTACAGGTGAGATTAGAGCCGACTAGCTAAAGGGCGATTACCCGTAACACCCATAATTGAAGTTGCCGCGTGGCATGCATGACCCGATTGCTTGGCTCGAGGCTCTAAGAAGTCGCATAGATTCCAGATTGCTGACCAAGGGTTTAAAGGGTCCCTCGACGCTACGTATGCTGCGGCGTAGAGACCGTAAGGCATCAATTGTACGCGTTTATCATAGATCTTGACTTGGGGCAGTGCTTGGGTTGGCGCGCTCTTGACTGATTGCCAGTCATTCGCTCGTATAGATGGGATTCGAAACCACCGCACACATTGCCTTTACAACGGTTGATGATTGGCGCGACGGAGCTGACAAAGGCGCTCTCTGCGTTGCTGCTTGAATTGATGATCGCTTGTGTGGTAGAAGCCGTCTTTGGAGAAGATCTCTGAATAGACTGATTCGCCGAACAACAATGTTATTCACACAACTTACTAGATAGACTTCGCTCACGGCTTGCTCCCTGAGTTCCTGACTGGATCCCTCAATCAAGGAACATTCTTCTTGGTTCGTTGAAGGTATTGGGCGTTACAAACAGCTCTTCTACCCACTTACTTCTACTTCGGTGAAAGCAATAGGCTTCGCCTCTCTCTCCCTTTCGTGCACATCGGCAGTTTAACACCAGAGTATTGAGCTTCGCACCGGTGCAATGCTCGGCCTACTGACGTGTAAACCGACACTTGTAGAGTGAGGAAAACCTTGCTTCGAATGATGCATCTTATTGGCAGGAGCGCAGTATGCAGCCCATTGATGCCAGGCTGCCAGCTTCAGAAGCTGAGTAGATTTGATCTCCAAGTTGCCTGCCGGATTTGAGAAGTCCACGTGAATTATCGCCAACATATATGAACTCGGCTGTCATATAAATTCATATTACAGTCTCCTGGGTTGCTTGACAAAGTCTTGCTTTACTCTCACCTCAGGGAACATGAATAATGCAACCCCCTGTTGCTGGCAAGAGAGTGAGACGTGGTCCAGTGTCCGCGTAGTTTGCGAGTTGGTACTACTAGTTGTTAATGTCTAATGCATGTGTATTAAACATCCAAAAACTGGGCCGTATCTGTTCGTACGCATTACAGTTGACACTGATAGTGACGGATAGGTAGTGTCACTGCCTCCTTCACAACGGAAACGATGTTGCTGGGACAGACGAACGCGAGTGGTCAAGTCAAAGCCTAAGATCCTTTCTTCCAAGAACAAAGCACGAATCAGGATCTCAACAGTCTCTCCATCAGATCAAGTCTACTCAGAAGATCATGGACGCATCGCGATCTTATTGTACGTTGCAGGGCGTTAAGACGGCCTCCGTGGAAAGCCGGCGCCGGCACCGGCGCCGTCGTGCCATTTTGCCGTCGCTCAGAGCATGAAAGTATACCGGAAGACCCGGGATGCTATCAGTGTACGAAGCGTTCGGTCTGCTATCGTAAAAGCTTAAATCTCATGACTCTTTCCCGAGAGATTCGCAGAGGGCAAAGCTCGCCGCGAAATGGGCCGGTAATTACCAGCACCCATATATTAACAGCAGACTTTTGACAACACAGGTGAACCTTGTCCAGCCGGCATCCCTGTAGTACACGTCCAACACACCCGCCCGAACGCGTTATTAAAAAAAAAAAGTTGATAATGCTAATCGCAAGATATAATTGCGCACTTCAATCGGCCCATGGCCGACTTCGCACATGTTATCATCATGGCGAACCCTGAGCGGCGGAGAATGTTGAAGTAGACGCTTTGTCTGCAAAACAAGTCAGACTCGACAAACACCCTCCAGAACATGGCTTCGCTGCCTCTCGAGCTCGTGGAGCAAATCTGCTCATTACTCTGCCTCCACTGTCGACACCCAGGGACTTTTCCCGACGCCGAAAGCGACGACTATCGACTCAGCAAAAGGGCACTATCACGACTTTGTCGCGTTTCCAGAGGATTTTGCGCTGTTGCTCAGCCGTTCCTTTTCCACGACTACGCCACGGGTGGGTTACTTCAACGGCATGATTGCGGTATCGGAGCACAACCTAGCAAGCCCTCGCAAGACGACGAATACGACGACAAGCTGCCCGTCTTCCTGCGCAGCATCATACGGCGTCCGGATCTGGCATCTCACATCAGAACGCTACAACTGGTAGAGAACGACGTGATCAGAGGGTGCACGCCAGAACTAGCTCCTCTGCTCATCAAAGCGACCGAAGATGCTGGCGCGCTACGGCACGCTCCGAGCAGAAGCTATCTCCAAACGAAGATATGGAGTGGGTTCTCAGGTCAGCCAGAAGCTTTGTTGCGAATCCAGCGGCGGAAGATTCATCACTGGCTCGGGGAGTTGGCGATTCTGCTATCGCCGAACCTCACTATGCTTCTCACAGCCCGGGATAGCTTTGTGGACTATGAGCATATCAGAGACAGTCGGGCTTCCTTCCCTGCACTCCGAACAATTGCTCTCATGGGCGTCAGGAAGAATCATCACATTTACGAGGCCTCTGCGCTCTTCGCTGCGGCGCCAAACCTTGAGAACCTGCATTCAATGCAGTGCAGTCTCTTCGACGGTCAAAGTCCTTGGACTCTCGTGAAGCCTTGGACGCTGAAGTTGGGGAATCTTCGGAGATTGTCGCTGAGCGAGATAGGCTTTGAAGATCTCAATCTGCTGGTGAAGTGCTGCCCGAATTTGGAGGAGCTGGCAGTCACAGCAAAAGAAATCTACCGCAACTCGGGATTCGACTATTGGGATATGTCAAAATTGCTCCAGGCATTTGACCCGGTTCGCCATACCCTACGGAAACTGCGTCTTTCTCACGATTCTAGTCGGTCGCCCAGGGCAGACTCCCGGCAAATTGCGTCCGGCGGAATAGCTTGGTCTTTCCGCTCCTTTGAGCATCTAGAGGAGCTTGCACTTGATCAAGCGTCAATCGACAATAACCCGAGAGCACATCGCTTGGAAGATGGAGTGGACCTATACACCGAATGGAGCTGCGCCGAAGTCTTGCCAGCGTCCATTCGTCAGGTTGAGATCTTGCATGCCGGCCATGATTGCAAGGAAAAGCTCCGGCGGCTTGCCGAAGAATCTTTGTTCACGTTACCCAATCTAAAGGTTATTCAGGTCAACTATGACAAGGTTATAGAGGAAAGCGATCTTGATATGCATTGCGTAGACACTATGAATGCCCGATCCCAGTCGCGAGGCATCGAAATGATATGGAATACAGGGTGTACCAAGGAGGAAGTAACGGCTTGACCTTAGTTGCTGTCGGTCTACCTCGAACCAGGGTCGATTCATGGATCAGGACCATAATTGCATGAGAAAATGACTGTAGAGTCTTAGAATAGATAGACTAATAGATAGAAACGGCAGCATGGCATAGCATTGTCAGCCCGCATATAGAGTTGATGAAGAAGCCATGGGCCCCTCATGCCGGGCATGTAGAAATAAACATCGAAGACAAAGCTGTTCATTACAACTCTGCCAGAACGCATTGGATAGACGAGGTGTGTTCCGACGGGCTTCGACGAAGATATGCCGACTGTCGAGGGTAAGACAGGCAAGTGACCACGATACGCCCATCTTATAGGAAGCATGGATAGCAAGCGAGGTCGGTAATACCCTAAACGATATTCAAGCTCCGAAGCGGTTGAACAGTCCTGGGACCGTGGCCCAAAACCTCGATCTCGGTATGTAGCTGGCACAAACGTTAGCGGGCCGGATACGCAAATCAAAGACATGGACTGAGATGAAGCAAACGCTTCAAGCGACGAGAGATAACATCGATGTCCGCGTATGCGCTGCAAGTGATGCTTGTCAAACCTCGCCGTGCAAACCGCATCCAGCGGATACAACAGACGACCGAGTGTTCCACACGCACATTCAAGTGCGACCGCCATTGCCTCATCGGATCATTTGTTTGCTCGTCAGTCAAGGACAACGGCGGGCATGCCGGCAGCCGGGGTTGACATCGCTGTCGATACTGATGTCCCTCAGTGGTTTTTCGCCAAATGCCCGCAATGAGCCGAGTTCTGGAACAGTCTCGTCGCCGAATACATTGCTCGATCATGTCTCAGATCAGCCGCAATAAGTGGACGGAGGATGCATATGGCGGTGGTTTTGACAGGTGCGCCTGCAAAGGAACGCAGCGACAGCAGCCACTTGTTTCGAAACGCCTCTGGCTGAACCCTCGCATGGTGTCAACGGCTTTGTGGACAGGGGGACGGGTTGAGCTAGAGCTGAATAGGGGCGATAGAGCGAAAGACCGGCTTCGAAGGTAGAGATGTAGACGACCTAGAATTTGTTGAAAACTTTGTGGCGGCGCCAATGGTGTCTTCGACTCCCGAGACATTCCTAGTTCTGGTACTGGGGTAGTGCCGGCCGCCGCCGATAGCGTCTTGGAGTAAAGGCAACGTTGATTTGATGGTAAAGATGTCCCGAGGCCGAGTCGGTCCACGACAGAGGGCTTGTCGATGTTGATGGCATGAAGCTGGTGCAGTGAGACGGCGTAGAGACTCGTGGCAGAGCGCGAGAACCGGGAAAGCGGTTACATGTTGGAATTACGACGCAAACATTCGAGGTATGTGCCTCGATCGAGGTGTTGTGTCTCGCGGACTTCTGGGAAAACGGCATAGAGTAAATGTCGAGTACCATGCCCCACGCGGGACGATAAGGATAGGACGAGGCAAGATTGACTGAATATGAGCACTGAGCGGACTAAATGCATGAACATGTTAGCATCGTGTTTGTGTCAAAAGGAAACGTAGCGCCGATCCCATCTCAGTAGCAGAAGCGCGTGTCGTGGTGTCATGGTGCTGTGGACGTAACCTCCCATCGATCTCGAGCCACGTGCGTCACCGCGTTTATGGATATGCTCCCTTGTCTTTTCGTGGAAATAAGAAACCTGCTATGATGAGGGTTGAGTCGCCGAGTTGACGATTATTGATGCAAGAAGCGCGAGCCTGATCGTCTTCTACATTGATAGCTTGATAGCTTGATGGCAGTCAGGGCGAGGGGTAGATCCTTGTCAAGGAGACCTAGAATGCCGATGGAACAAACGAGACGCCAGCGATTATCAGGGCAACTTGAAGAGGAGATGGCGACAGTCGTCGCACAATGGGGTGGCACATTGAGGAACAATCGAACCCAAGTCGGAGACCCAAACGACCCAAGTCGGGTTGACAGAGCGGCAGGGTTGCATTTCGGTCCCGCGAAGGCAGCGAGGGTTCTCCCGGTCGCAACCGAAACTCTGGAAACTGTTCCAATGGTTGGACAATCTGGGGTGTCGAGTCTGCGGTGCGACTAGATCTGATAAGTGACAAGAGATGGGCGAGCGTAATTGTGGTCCTTGATTACTTGGAGGACTCCCTCCGTGATGCTAAGCCTCACCGCCGAATGAGAACTGGGGGGACTCCGTCTGGCCGCTTGGATCTAACGGCTTCGCTAGAACCTGTTCGTGTTGGTCTCGTGCGGCGTAGTTTCTCGCTTCCTAGCGGGCCATTCGAAGATGCCGAAGAAAAACACTCAGAAAATTCGAGACAGTCCAATTTCAAGGTCCGGATGGAGAAGTCAAAGGGAACGTGGCATTTGTGCAAAGCAATATCGACGGAGTTGTTGGATGCGCACGGAGGGAACACACCTCACCTTCCTTACCTTAGTCATCATTCAAGTGATGACTAACGGCAGGATATGGCACGTGACCAGTTCTGGCTGAGCGGCGGTACGTACCTGTCTCCCGGAAATGGACGCAGAGCAAACGGAGGACGTTGCGCGTTGCCATTGACATCCATCAAACTGCACGTCAACAGCCTTTGACCAATCTATCGGGCACATGCATTCAACAGTTCAACGTCAGGCTGGATGCGTCAAGTGAGCGGCATCTAGGACCCTCGAACTGATTGCAGCATCGTGCAGAAGAAGCAGCCTGCCGCTCTTTCTCACTACTTGAGGCCCTCGTTGTGCGACTTGGAGATGCCCTCGCCCATCGCATCACATCACTGAGCAGTTGTCTTGAGCCCTGACCCGTCTCGTCTCTCCTGGAAGCCCCTTATCGATTCTATCTCGTCTGGTCTTGTCTTCATCCGCCAACATCCAATGGCTCGGAGTTTACGAGGAACCCGCCGATGACGCTCTCTACCCGTCTCTGGTCTTGGAACCTCCCGTCTTTTGCCATTCCGTGTGGGTGTCGCGTCCTTCCGCTACCCTTACTGCCTAGTCTTAAGTGCGACGGGGAGGGATGATGTTCTTCTACCCCAGTCCAAGTACCGTGTGCATGCTCAGTGCCGGCGCTTGCTATGTTGCCTTGTTGGCTAACGTCCACTTACTGCATCCTGTACTAGTTCGTCATCATCACCCCGACTACGCCACCAGGTATGGCTCCAGCTTACACAGCACACCGTTCGACGCATGGAGGAAGAGCCCCCAAGACATCTGAGACAACGTCTGGCCCCCTCCCAGGGTACCGTCTCTTGTACAACACCAAGAGGCCGATACTTGGCGTCCGTTTCCCGTTCACCAGCCAGAGTCAGAGGCAGCGCGACCTCACCTTCTGTACTCCTCCCCTTACCGGAAGCAAGCCGGTGTGACATGGGAGCCCAGACAAGTGTCTCGGGGACTTGCGCTCTCTACTCTCCCAGCGCGACCATCACCGTCTGCTTCCGACCCCAGCATCCACGTCCTCGGCAAGGCCATGGGCTGGGTCGGAAGTTCCCCCAAAGGATTGACACGTTCAACACACGTAACTTGATCTATATAGAATCCGTAATCGTCTCCTTGACAGTATCCTTGTTTCTCAATCTCCTCATCAGGATAAACAAACAAGATCAACAGAGTAGCGCTGCCATCTCATCTGCCTTCCGCATCGTGTCACTGCTCCATCCCGAGTACCCGACTTTACTTCACTGGCACTTGTAGACCTCCTCAACCCTCTCTACAGCATTCGACCGTCTCGTCGTCATCGCCAACATGTTCGACGCTCAGAAGGCCGCAGTGCCGTCCTTCATGGCTCCTCCGACATTCCTGCAGTCAAGAGCGTCAACCCTGACACCAAGCGACTCGAGCTCAAACTACGATGAGATGGAAAAGGACATCACGAGCTCTGCCGCATCGTTTCAAGATATACGAATCGATCCTATCCTACTCCCTCCTGTCCCGTATAGCGAGCTATCAAGAATACCTTCCGTAAAGTCAGAACAAGCCGAGATCGTAAACAACGAAGATGATCTCGATTATCCCAAGGGAATGAAGCTGGCTTTGATTGTCATGGCATTGTGTTTCAGTGTGTTTTTGATGGCTCTTGGTAAGAAACCCTCTCCCCCGAATTCCACAACCGTTCAACAGGGAAGAGCCACAGCTGACCACAGCCAATACCTAGACAACTCCATCATAGCCACCGCCATCCCGCGTATCACGGATGAGTTCAAGAGCTTGAACGACGTCGGCTGGTACGGTAGTGCCTACCTCCTAACAACAGCCTCTCTCCAGCTGCTCTTTGGCAAGTTTTACAGCTTCTTCAGCATCAAGTGGGTGTATCTCATCACCATCGCCATCTTCGAGCTGGGCAGCTTGATCTGTGGTGTTGCGCCCAACAGTATCGCTCTGATCATTGGCCGCGCCATCGCAGGAGTAGGTTCAGCCGGCATTTTCGCCGGAGCACTCATCATCCTCGCCTATAGCGTGCCCCTCGAGAAGCGTCCCATCTACACTGGTGCCGTCGGTAGCATGTGGGGTATCTCGTCAGTCGCTGGTCCTTTGCTGGGTGGTGTCTTTACGGATAGTCTCACGTGGCGGTGGTGTTTCTACATTAACCTGCCGATTGTGAGTTTCCCTCAATTTCTCGTCTTTAATGGCACTATACTAACGCCGTAGATAGGGAGCCGTCACCATCTTTGTCATTCTTTTCTTCTTCCCTGATCCCGTCCGCTCCATTCCCCAAGAGACATGGCGAACGCGCTTCATCCAGATGGACCCTCTCGGGAACATGCTTTTCATGCCAGCCATCATCTGCCTCCTTCTTGCTCTTCACTGGGGTGGCGTCACATACCCCTGGGCCTCTGCCCGCGTCATCGTTCTGTTCCTGATTTTCGGCTTCGGCATGGCGGGCTTCCTCTACTTGCAGTACCTTGGCCAGGAAAACGCCACAGTCCCGCCGCGCATTTTCAAGCAGCGCTCAGTCTGGTCATCCTCCTTCTTCGCCTTCAACACCGGCGCCGCCTTTCTCTTGTCTGTCTACTTTCTGCCCATCTGGTTCCAGTCCGTTCAGGGCGTCTCCGCCGTCAACTCGGGAGTCAGGAATTTGCCCATGCTGGTCAGCAACATCATCGCTTCACTAGTTGCCGGTGCCGCTGTTACTATCTGGGGCTTGTACACCCCGTGGATGATTCTCGGCTCAATTCTCATGGGAATCGGATACGGCCTCATCTCCACCTTCAACCCCAACACATCCTCCGCGATGTGGATCGGCTACCAGATTCTCGCCGGTGCCGGAGTCGGCGCCGCTATGCAGCAGCCTCTGATGGCTGTGCAGGTGGTCCTCGACATGGCCGACGTGCCCACGGGAACTGCCATCATCATCTTCACACAAACGGTTGGCGGTGCCATCTTTGTCGCCATCGGCCAGACAGTCTTTACCAACAAGCTCGTGGAGAGCCTAGTCGAGTACATCCCGACCATTGACCCCCACTCCGTCATCGCCGCGGGTGTGACAGCCATCCGCAAGACCATCGATCCGTCCCTACTGCCCGCGGTAGAGCACGCCTACAGCGACGCCCTAGCACAGGCTTTCCTAGTGAGTGCTGTGACGGCCTCGGCGACCATCATCGGCTCCGTGTTTGTGGAGTGGAAGAGTGTCAAGGGCAAGGATGTCCACGTCGGTATGGCGTAGTCGAGGCTCGGAGATGTAGTCGAGCTTCTCGGCGATTTCATTCCTTCGGCTCGGGGACTTTCGTGTCCAGAGCTCATCATTTCTCTATGTTCCTTGGCGCGATTTTAGAATGTAAGCTATGAATTGGAAGGCGTTACGGGTTAGGAGCATTTACTTGGTTTGATCGGAACTGAATGGCGGTATTGGCGGGGAACATCCGTCTACTCGGGATAGCATGCCGCATCTTTTGGAGAATCCTCCGATCGAATGCGGAAGAAGAATAAAAATAGATTAAATGTCAGTCATCATCTGCGAACCCACGTGGCGAAAACCATCAACGCGCAAGCCGTAAGCACCTTAAATAAGCCAAGCAATTTTTTGATCTGCATGCTGTCAACTACACTACCAGTCACATCTCGCCAACTAATTGCCGTCCGCAACACGGATAACCATCTTCTTGGCGCGGACGGTACCATTCTTCAACCCATCGAGAGCCGTCTTGACGCCCTCGAGGCCCTTGACAACCTCATACGGGTGCGCCTTCATCCACCCCGTCCTCAGCGCCTCCGCAAACACCCGCGCCCAAATCAGGCCAAACAGCCTGCCCTGGCCCTCCTCCTCGTGCACGAACCCGACGCTCGTGACAACGACCTCGACGGTAGGATCGACGTCGCTGAAGTCGTTACCGGGCAACACCGTTGTGATTCTCGGCTTGAACCCCGTGCCATCCTCGGGCGGACCGGCGATGGCCTTGCTGAGCATCTGGAACGATCCCTTCTCGCTGACCGTGTCAAAGACCCTGAACGATCGCTGTCCGGTCGCCTTGATCACCTCCCTCAGCTTCTCGGCCAACTTGTCCTGCGAATCGAACTGCGTGTAATCCAAGAACACGTCGCCCTTGGCTTCCTCCAGCAGAGGCGTGACGAACGCGCTGTTCTTGCTTCCGATGGCGATGAGGGGGTGCACGCCCGCCTTCTTAGCAAGCTTGATACCAAACGCTCCAATCGCCGTGCTGGCGCCGTAAATCACAACAGGCGTCTTGGTCTCCCTCTTGCGATCCCAGGGCGAGGGGATCTCAAGCGAGTGGAACAGCGCGACGGCAGCGGTATACGCCGCCAGCGGCACCGTCGCGGCCTCCTCGTAGGACACGCTGGCGGGGAGGTGGAAGGCGGTGTAGGCGGGAACAATGGCGTACTCTGCGAAGCTGCCGTTGGCGGTGCGCATGATGTGGAACCCGGCGACGCGATCGCCCTTTGCGAACTCGTAGACCTCGGCGCCGACCTTCTCGACTGTGCCGGCTACGTCATCGCCCGAGTTGGAGGCGGCTTGGAACCAAAAGGGGAGTTTCCAGTCCTTTGGGTTCGTGCCGGAGACAATGACTTTGACGAGGAGCTCTCCTGGGCCCGGTTCGGGGATGGGGGATTCCTTGATGTCGACCGAGAGGTCTGCGTTGACGATGGCTTCTTTCATGGTGGGTGGTGGTGTGCTTTGCTGGTGTTTCGGTGGCGTAGTAAGTACCTTATTCAGGCAATGTTTCTGTCCGGATGAGACTTGACTGTTCTCAGATTCCAAAGAATTGTTGCGGTGAAGAACGGTTCTCTAATGTATAGAATTGAAGCTCTAATATCGAAGCCAGTGACGTCAAGACTTCTGAGGCCTGAAGCTCTTCTTTATACTTCTAGATTCCATGCATCCAGTCTCCATCCCGAATACGTTCCCAAAAAGAGGATACCTCCCAATTCCTTACACCATTGTGCAAGGCATTAGGTTCCATTTCTCTCGGACAAGGAAACACCCGCTACTACCACATGGTCCCCCTCCTCAACATCTTCAATACTCTTCCAATCAACAACGGCGGCCTCGCTTCGGCGATGGGAAACGCAGGTCCGGGCGAGCCGCTTCCAAGGGGCCCCGCCCGGGTCCCCGCCCCGTGTGTGGTGATCGCACCCACAGTCCATCACATCAGATGAGGGGCAGAGCATGGGCTTCAGAGCGGATTACAAATCCAACGTCTGGCAATGTTGCACCCACTAGGTGAGTTGTGAAAGTCCGCTACCCAAACTCCACTACTTTAGTCATCTATCGTTATGAAGTCGGATAGTTGAGACAAATCTCGGTCTCGCTTTCTAGTGAATGCATCGTTAGTTACTAGAAATCTGATGTGTGTCAGTTGAGGCTAGTTCAGCCATTGGACATCGGGAACGATCCAACGCCCTAGAGCACCGGCGCTTTAGTACTAAGTCCTTGATAGTATTATGCCTGGCACTTAATTTCATCTGACAACAACAGCAACTCGAAATTACCGTATTCTTACTTGCAGTTTGAGTCTGTTTGTAAGCCAATTGAACTACAATATCGTAGATACCGGAGTTAATACTCGGGCTTAAGTCATATCATGTACGACTACATCAATTAGGACGGACTTTTTGTTCGGTCCAACAAGTCTCCTGGCATCACTGTTTAGCCGCAGCATAGAGGTATAATCTTGCGGTACGGGGGTTATCTGACTCTGACAGGCGTCAGGAACAATGGTAGTATCAACCCAATTTACTATTTATATGCCCTCAATATTTCTGGAAAGACATGAAAGTTAAATACAGCTCCCGGGAGCCTCTGCAGACTGCTCAAGATCAATCTTTTGCCCACCTACAATCCAGGTCCATCCCCAACTCTGGCATACATGTCATCAATATCGTCCTGATACAACTTGAGAACCGCCACCCTCTGGACGTTGCCCTTCCCAGCAATGGGGAACGGCTTTTCCTTTTGACTGAACAAGACCCTCTCCTTGGCTAACTGACCAGCCGCATCCAAGATCTCGTTACCCTTTTGCACGAAGGGCCAGATACTATCCAGCATCTCCTCTTCCGACGCCCCTTGGCCGTCATCCACAAGATCAATGACAGCACAAATATGCCGCCTCCCCGTCCCGCCAACAACCACATGCTTCACCGCCGGATGCTGCGCAATCTCCCTCTCCAATAACATGGGATTCACATTCCATCCAAACTTGGTCACCACAATATCGTCCCTCCTTGAGTAAAATTTCCAATGGTGCGCCTTCGTAGGATGCTTCACAAACAAGTCGTTGCTCCGGAAGACGCCGTCGACGACGTTGCTGTGCCAGAAGACGTGCTGCTGCTTCTCCACCTTGGGGTTCCTCACAAACGTCATCTCGTAAACCTGTTCTTGCGGCTCCCCTTCAGACCCGGACCCCTTGACCTCGCAAGCTTCCCAGACGATCCCGCTCTCCTCGTCGTTGAGGCAGAACCAGTCCCAGTCCTCGCGGTCCGTCTCGTGGCCCAGGGCGGCACCGGCCTCGGTGGACCCGATGAGCTGGTCAAGCTTTGTACGGGCTGAGAGCGCGTCGCCGGCGGGTTTGCTGAGCGCGCCACCCGCGTAAAAGATGAACTTTAGTTTCTTTTCGACGAGGGCGAGGCACACCGGGGATTTTGCAACCATTTCTAGGTAGATCGGTACCCCAGCCAAGCAGTCAAAGTCGCCGTGCTCAAACATTAGTTCAAGGGTCGATGGCGGTATGGGACCGAGGGTGTTGGGGCCCAAGACGAGGACCTTTTTCCGGAAGAGGGGGTCGGTGACGGCTGAGAAGAAGCCAAAGGGGTGAAAGATGGGCATGGTCTGGTAGCAGCGCTTCCCCTTTGAGAGGACCTTGTGATAGGACGGTCGGCCGTCGAGATCTGGGAGGAAGCGCCAGACAGTATTGACGACGACAAAGGATCTCTGCGTCCAGGTGACGGGCTTAGGCAGTCCCGTCGTGCCCGAGGTGTGTCCCACGGCCGCAGGATCGTCGATGCCTTCCTCGTACGTCCGCGTGTAAGGGTACGGCTCTACATCGCCGTCGTCGTCGAGAAGACTGTCTAGAGATGGCGCTGTGAAAGTCTTCATCGGTCTCGCCGCCAGCAACGGATCAACCATGCCGTCTACGCCCTCGCTCCGCATAACGTTGTGACAATTCTTCTTCTCGCAGAGGCTCAAGTTGTAAATGAGACTGTTGAAGTGAGAGCACAGTAGGATCTGGTGGCCGGTCTTCATGGCGGCGATGATGTTGATTGCGTATCTGATGTCGGGCAGGCCAAAGTAGAGCAAAGTCTCGAATGTTGTGCTCTTTCCGATGTTGGCCTCAATGTGCCACGCCACTCTGTCTACTGCTCTTGACAGCTGACGGATGGTGACATTGCGGAACCCGTCGTTGGCGATGTCCTTGCTGATGGCGCATGAAGCCCAAATGCGGTCTGGGTCCTGCGCAACCTGCTCGGCCACGACGTGTGGGATGAGGCGGTGGGTGGTTTCGTCTGCCATTGTCATGAGGCTGATGTTGCCGCCAACTTGAATGAATTGAGCACACCCGAATATGGATTGCAAGAAGCATGCCAAGAAGATCCCAAGTGAACGTCCAGATGCCAAGGTAACTTATCTGCTTTATACATCATGAACACCATGCGGAGAAGGGAGTTGTCGTCACGGATCTCAATCCTTCTAACCCACATTCCTCTCACGTCAGCTAGGTTGTGCATTAGTCCACTATTTAATCAAAACTTGGAGCATTTGGGGACTTTGGAAGACAAAGACAATTTCTGGGGTTAGCCTACCTATGCAGAGGTTGTAAGCTTAGCTTCGTCTAGCGGCCGGTAACGTCCAGATTGGACGGTGCTCCGAAAGATCGTCATAAAGTCTGACATGATGAAAACGTGGATAGGCCAGGACTGGCCGGAGACTCTGACATAAATGAGCCGCATTAGCCGCTTACTAGAACCGATGTCACCTGTTGCACTAACACCTCAAACCTCGAAATCGTACTAAGTGAAGTGTCCAGTCATCTTTGAGTATTATTTACGACTTTCCTCGATAGTATCTACGCAATCTAGATGTGACTCCGGAAAAAGTCCACATAGTCAAAAAAGCTCCTCTTCACCCACCTCGTCAACCCAGGATCCGACCTATTCACACCCATCATCCCATACTGCGCCTCGAAGCTACCAAACTCATTATTATCAATCCAGCTCCACGCCAGCGCCCCAATAACATTAACACCGTCCTCGTGAATAGCTTTCAAAGTCTCCGTCAAGAAGTTCTGATAGTACATTGTCCTCTCAAAATCATACCGCTGCGCATCATGTGACGTTTCCGCGTCCGCCAGCTGCGGAAACCCAAACTCCGTGACCATGATGCCCGACGGCCGGTACGTGTTCCAGACGAAGCCGAACTGCTCTCGCACGTACGACGGAGCGATGAGGGCGCCGCCTTCGGAGATTGCGCCCATTGCCCAGCCGTTGGCTTGGATCGTGGTAAGCGTCACGCACGAGGGCCAGAGGGGGTCTGAGGAGTTGGCCGCGCAGGCTTCGTAGCCGCCTGGTGGGTTTGTGGCGTATTGGGCGCCGTAGGGGTCAAAGGCCCAGTAGTCCATAGTACCGTTGATGTGGGCGAGTTGCTCGTCGGTCAGGGACTTTGTCAGCGTGGCGTTCATCTTGGGCGTGTTGAGGACCACTTCGGGGAACTGCTTCCCCAAGAAGAGGGGATTGCTCATGATGCCGAGAATGAAGTCTTGGTGGCGGTAGGAAGCTGCGACGTCGTCTGGGTTGCCCGGGTCCAGAGGCACAGCAAGGTTGTTTGCGAACTTCATGGTGATCTTGCCAGTACCGCCGAGAACGTCCTTGTACCAGCGATAGACGTCGGCGTGGGCGAGGAGGAATGCAGTCAAGCCATCATAGCTGGGCAGGGTGAATTGCACGGCGATGTTTGGCTCGTTGAAGGTGACCCAGTAAGGCACTCTATCCGCATACCGCGCCATGACTTGCTTGGCATAGTAGGCATAGTGACTCGGGAACTCGTCGAGATTGTCAAAGATGCCAACGGGGTTGTCTATGTGCATCAACGTTGCGACCGGAGTGATGCCGTACTCTATGCAAGTGTTGATCACGTCGTCGTAGTGATCCAACGCCTGCTGGTTGACCGGCGAACCTGCTCTGCCAAAAGGCACGACACGAGTCCAGGAGATGGAGAAGGAGAAGTACGGGACACCGAGAGCCGCAAGCCTCGCGATGTCCTGCTTGTACAGGAAGTAGTGCATGTCTGCAACATTCGAGTCATTAGTACCGAGCAATCCCTGGCCGTTGACGCCAACAACGTCAAGCACAGCAGGGCCGCGCCCCTCGACTTGGAGACCTCCCTCGATCTGCCATGCACTGGCAGCCACGCCCCATACAAAGTCGGAAGGGAACTTGAGGTCGATGTTGTCATTGAGGGGTCTGGCGGGCAGTTGAGGGGGGTATACTAGCTCGCTGGACGGGATGGGTGTCGGGGATACGGTTGTCGTGAAGGGAGGCTCATGCGTGTAAGTGTAGTTTGCCCAGAGAGCGGCGTAAGCGCTCTGGCCGTACTGGCCATCGGGGGACGCTGTAGCCGACGGGTTGAAGGCATATGTCGTGTAAGTAACATTATCTGGCAACAATGTCGAAACCTCGGTAAAGTGTGGTGCGTATGGGGTTGCGATGGTCAGAGGAGATGGCAGCGGTGTCGGGTATCGGTTTACCGTCAGCTGTTCATACGTAAAGGTGCTGTAGGACCACGAAGTTGCTGCAGTTGGCCGGACGGTTGTCGATGGAGCACCGGAAGTCTCGAGCACAGCGGCATATGCCCCAGTCAGGGAGACTGCTGCTAGACCCAGATATGCTTGCAGCATTGTCATGATCTCTGTTTGACTGACTACTTGCAACGCAATTGAGCTTGCAGAACATCAGCCATCGAGGCGAACGGGATATGGAAAGCTGGACATGAAGTCTCTTATATACAAGATCAATTGAGGCACTATTGCCCGAAGCCTGCCATAAGCAACCGTATTCAAGCTGTCGACCGGATATCCCGACGATCCAATGCCAATTTCCTTTACACCCCACACTTTGAGCAGTTCCCCAAATCCCCGCACATGCAAACGATGAATAGTCGCATTAGGCCATGTAAACCAACGAATTGCAGGTCACATTCAGTCACTTGCGGAGTGCGAGATCTGGGGTCTGGGGTACCTTTGCAACCCATCCCGGCGAGCACTCCATCCCGGCTTTCGGTTCGGGAGGCGTCGTCCAGCGCCAGAAACCCGAAGTTGTCAGTCTCCTCGTACAAACAAGCCTGACGTATCGACTTACTGTGGAAGTGAATTTCGAGCCATGATGGGTAAGGAATGGGCAATGAGAACCCTTTTAACCGGACTTCAGAAAGAACAATTTACAGATTAGCCACTCATTGAAGAGTTGCAAAAAGCGGATGTCGAGCTAAGAGAGATTCGGGAAAGGCAAACACAAGAGAGAAAATCGAGGTCTATTCATGGAACGGAGCGGTTCATGGGATGAACAGTCAGATGATGCACTGACCTGTAATAGTCCGAGCCGAGGAGGATGGCCACCATGGATCTCTATCCATCCGGGAATCCACACATCACCCGCGTACTTACTGTATACAATCGGCCCTAAAGTGGATCGAAGCTCCCCCACACCCGGAATATCCAAGAATCTCTCCCCGAACCATCGGCTGGGCTGCGGTAACTTGTGAGCTTCTCAATAACCTTGATCGACCTTACCTTACTGTGTAGCTAAAGAGGCACATGCTCGGAACATGACAACGGATCAAGCTTGAGGCCGACACAACGGTAAGCTTCGATTAACGTCTTACAGTTCTATTTACTGCTAGTGGCAAGGAATGCTACTTGCGGGAGTCGTTGCCATTCTGGTAAACACTACACGTGCTTCGTGGAAAGTAGCCCACGGTCCAAAACTTCACAGCGTATACCATACCTGATCTTCGCCGGTAGAGTCTCAGACCATTGAACGTGCTCATCGGACCAAAGCCAAAAATCTTTCTACCGAGTGAACTCTCTTGATTAATCTAGTCATGTTTAACGTGCGTGTCTCTCTACATCTCGGCGCCCGGTAGTTCCCGGTACTGCAGGAGTTGATCAAAGGATGGGACTGGAATGGCCGTGATCAGATTGGGCGACGGCTTCTGCAACATCAAGAGGCGTGAAGTCGCGTTTACACTGACTCGGCTTTGTGGCAGGTTGCGACCGCTTGAATTCGATGTTCTTGACGACTGGATCGAATGATGCGGATCGCCGGATGCTCTTCGCGGCCGCAGACCGCTTCTTCGATGGCATGCCCAGCGTGTCCAACGACGGAGTGCGCTTGGCAGTGTTGGCGGAGTCAATCAACATGAACCTGGCCTCAGGCGTGTTTAGGAGCGCTCGCGCTCTAGCTTTCACCCTTTTCAACAGCTCCGGGTCTGATGTTGATTTGGGAACTGTTGATGCCAATGGCTTCAAGAGGTTGCACTGAGGCTGGCACTCTTTACGAGACTTAACCTCCTTCGCGGGGTTCGGAACGTAGAGCTCTCGTCGAGGTTGAGGACCATTTCCGCGAGACACCGCCAGACCAAGCTCTGGTATGCTCCACTTCGCGGCCGCGGCATCCTGTAACTTTGCATCGTTGACGGCTGCTGAAGGTCAGCACAATTTCCAACTGAGAGTGAGAAAAGAGATAGCGTACAAGAGACGAAATTGTCGGTTGTAGAGTCTGAGGCGTCTAATGAAATCAATGGTGCTGCACCCCCATTTTGTTGGCTCTCTGTGGAGAAACTGCTTGGGTCAAGGTCGCCATGAAGGTGTTTGCCACCCGGGGAATCCCAATACATGGGATGTAATGGTCCGGGGTTGTGAGCAGGTAGACCAGTGGTATCTTGATGCATGAGGTAAGGGTACGCTGCGCTGACTGAGGCGGGCAAAACACCGGTGCGTGATGGATTTCGACGGATAGCGCGACCCTGGGACTCTTCTTTAGCACGCTGAACGGAATCTTCAGTCGAATGGAGTTGGTCTGAGGGGTTCGCTGCTGTTTGGAAGACTGGCAAGATCGTGGGCGCTGGGGTTGAAGATAAAGGCAGTTGGGGCGGATCTCTCACAAGTCTTCTAAGCCATTGCTGAGAAGCTAGATCGTGGCCTGTCGAATAGACTGCTGAGGGAAAGCCATGTGCCGGCGCGGCAACTTCCCACATGCGTCGGTTCGGCCAGGCAATGGCAGCTTCCTCGAGCGTCTCTGTTGCATTAGAAATGATTAGCCCGCAGTCCAGACAGCGAACCAAGTCACTAGCTGCTACCGACCTAGTGGAGCGTGGCAGAAAGAAAAAGCAGCGACATTTTTGATGTGGTCCAAGGAAAGAGTCGTCGGATCACGCTGGATTGCTTCCGTGACGATAACTTGGATGCGGCCAAGGGATACGGCAGGATTCCAGGAGTATTCTTGCAAATATTTCTCGTTGAATGCAGGGAACCTGATTAGATCGCGGTCACCGTGTTTGTTTGGTTCTGTAAAGAGTCAGATCAGCGGCATATTCCTCGGCGAGTTCATGCATCGGCAACTGTGTCGACTTACTGAGACTTTGAGAGATGGGAAGAGGCGTCCGTCGACTTTGGTTGAATACGTCCTCGCTGGAAGTCCGTTAGAAGCTGTAAGCGATACCGAGATCGACTGCAAAGTTCTTACGCGACGAGTTCTCCATCGATGTAAACCCGAGCCGCAAAGACCACAAGGTTGGCGTTTGGATTTGGGTTGCTGATAGAAGGGACTGTCCAAGAAAAGATGGAAACCGTGAGCGGCATGTTGCGGGGAAGACCGGGGACGAAGCCATGAACAACAGGCAAGCCAAAAGGCCCCGGAGATGATGCCGGTTTCGATTCTGTCAGGGAATCAATTAATCAGCAAAGAAACGTCCATGACCGCAGAGCTCGTCAAGACTGACCAAAGTCCGGGATGACGGAGCAATCTGTCTTGAACTCCTTCAGCGGCACCGATCCACTGCTGGGAAACAACAGAACGTCCCAATTATCGTAACGCATGTTGGAATTCCCCACGCTATCTAGCCGAGTGTGACGATGGGTGAAGTCTCTGTTGACAGAAACGCGAGCAGACGATGACGGGGACGACAAACGTCGAGTCCGATGATTGGGATTAGTATGCTGGAAACACTGGATACTGTAGTTGTGTTGTTTGACGTCGAGTCTGTTCACCAACGGAAAGTAGGCAGAGAAGGAGACTTTGGCACGGCGAGGTATCGTACCTCTTTCGCCCAGGAGGCAAGCGGAGAGGGAGATGAGTTGCCTCGGGGAAAGAAGGAGCTCCCATACACTTCTCCGCCATTCTACACCAAGAGGCCGAGGCCAGCCGGGCACTTGCCCTTCTATCGTGAAGGACTGGCCGAGGAATAGCCACCCAGGTACCTTGCGTTCTTGCCATTCCCGGCGGCAAACCTGTCGCGTCTGCGTCCCACTCCGCCTGTCAGATGAGACCACATTGGTTATCAGGCCAGCATGCTTAATTTCACTGCGGATGATTCTGACTGGAACATTGACTGAAGACATATGAACTTGTTGCTGGTGGGGTTCCCAAAGGATTTCTTCTTCTGCTCTAAAATACACACATGCGTCACCATTCGTAACCCCCGACATGTCACACTTTTCATGGGTCAGCGTCGCCAGCCTTTCTCGCCTGTCATTATGTTAGTCTCGCAGTTTTGGCCTCATATATCTGTTGCAGAACCTACCCGCAGAGCGCTAGCACCTCCCAACTCCCTCTCAAGTCCGTCGGGGAATTCTCTCGGGTATGAAGCCTTGTCGGGGTAGCTGGCCTTGACGACACCGCAAACACCGAGGAAGACGACGATAAAGGCACCGATCTGGGCCAGACCCTTGCCGGTGGTGGTCCAGGTGTACTCGAAGGGGGAGAACATGCCGAGCAAGTCGTGGTCTTCGTGAACAGGCTCGCCAAAGTTGCGGCGCTCCTGCTTGTCCCACCAATCGCCGTGGGGATCGCGGAACTGTCTCTTGATGAAGGGAGGGTTGATGTATCCGCCGTTCTACGCGTCTCCAAGTTAGCCACGGCTATCGAGCCTCTCTCTCTTTTTCTCCTTCTGTCTCCTCTCTCGCCGCCAATTGCCGTATCACTGACCATGTTGGGATCCTCCGCGTCAGACAGAGTCGGGTACTCGGGGTACTTCTCCTCGAGAACCTTGCGGTCGTTGAACTGAGGAGGGAAGAAGGTACGTTGCTGGACAATCGGGGTTCGTCGGGCGGCCTGGACGGCGCCGCGGACCGTCGAGGCCCGCGCAAATCGTTGGGACAGCATCTGCGGAAGAGGGGGATTAGATTGCCACCATAGTCTACGATTCAATTGAGGGTCGAATGGTCATACCGTGGCCGAGGTTGTGGTTCCGATGCGGGCCCAATTGCTTGGTATTTTGAATGTGATGTCGTCGCAGGTCTGAGCCGAAGCTTCGGTCGATTGATGATTGCTAGCCAAATCCCTCGATTGTGGTTGGCCAGCCTGGATGGAGTGAATGCCTGAGGCGTGCAATGTTCAGAACTGGTCACTTTTTTGAGGTGCGCGCCAGCCAGAGACAAATGTGGGGCACTTTAGTCAAATCCGGGCGTCTGGTTGGATGGACTTGCCCTGACTCCTGTCACCCATTTCCTCGATTCAAGGGAGCAAAGTCCCCCAAACAGCGGTCGTCATTCATTGGTGGTTCGAGTCACCGTGGTGTGTAGGTACCTTAGCTGCCTGCCTGTACCTCAGGGCAGCATCAATCGTCCGCCGTCACCACCCGAACGGCCTCTATGCCCCTACGCCCCCCGAGTCTGAAGGTCTGAGGCCAAGTACCAACGTTCTCCTTTCGGCTAGCCCAGGCAAGGTCGGAGCTGCATCTTTGCAAAAAAATCTATCATCAAACTTTTTGCTGGCGACGCTGGTTTTGCATCCTTTTTCCAACGCAGCCGGCCACCAAGACGTGTCATCATGTTCAAACTCGAAACTAGAATTCTCTGAGCATACACCATTCCATAGACGTTAATTTCGACGCTTCAGATGCCGGCCCCGTCGAGATCACGGCCCCATCTCGCGTCCGCCCCCCGTTGCTATTATGAACAAGACCGCGTCGCCCGACCCTGCGCAACCCACCAACGAGGTCATCGACTCCCAACGCGACGAACAAACCGCGACTGTACCTCAATATGATACCGATCCGCCCTCATCACCGCTGGAATCCCTCGGATCCGACGATTTCGAAGGCCAACTGACCCCTAACGGTAACGACTTCATCGGCCTACCCCTCCGCTCACCATCACCTACAACACCATTATCTCCGTCAACACCCTCACCCTCGCCTCCTGCTCCCGCGCCCTCTTCCGACATCGATGATGAACGCCCTTCCAAACGACGTCGCGTCTCCACGCCATCTGCGCCCGGGTCTGGCCAGAAAAAGAAACAAATCTCTCCGCCATGGAAGAAGATCACCGCCGAGGGTCCGACCTCTTTCATCGATAATGGCAGACGCAAGTCTGGTCGAATTAACACTATCCCCCTCGAGTTCCATCCGCCATCCGGCAAGCGAATGACGAGAGGAGCTCTTAACAGTAGTCCACCCTCCAAGAACAAGTATGCTTCTACAAACGGCCACGCCGCGACGCCCACCCCAAACGGAACTGCCAAGTCCAAAACTCCCTCGCGAAAACCATCAGCACCAAAGCCCGCACCGCCTCCGCCCAAGACCTCCAACCGAAAGTCGACTGCGAATGAGACCAAGTCTACCTCCCGATCCATGCGCAAGCGAAGTCCTTCCCCATCTGCTCAACCAACTAGGCAGTCAACGCGGACAAGGCGGGGCCGCCGCAGCTCCATCGACGATGAGGCAGCAAGAACTTCGGCGGGTAGCCCGAACCGTACGCGGATTAAGTTACGTGTGCGCGCGACCGAGCTACCCGTTGTACATCCGGGACAAGTCAGCAAGAGGCTAAGAATCGGCCCCAACTTTGAAGAATACTGGGAAAAGGCGCAGGCATTACCCGTTGAGGATGGTGGCATGTACATCCCAGAGGAGGGGCCTAGCTACACTGATGAGATGGCCCAGAAGGATGCTCAAATTGTCTTGCGCATTGAAGAGGCTGTGGAGCCTGGCGGTATCCTTTCACAGGAGCGCTGCACCCTGTTTGTTCCCGAGGCGGAAGAGGAACCACCACGCCAATGGGCTCATGCAGATCACATGGCCAAGGCTGTTACCAACTTTCGCAAGCTGATGGTAGCAGAACAGCAAAGACATCGAGCGCAGGCCAAGAAGATTGCCGAAGCGTGCAAGGACGCTTGGCTCCGGCGCCAACCAAAGTCAACAGAAGAACTCGAGGCTGAGGCGCGCTTTGTGTGGATCGGGCGATACAGAGTGGTTGTCAAAAGCATGTTTGGAACCTGGGAGAACGTTCGGTACGAGATCAATCGGCGGAGGATTCAAGAATGGGAGGCAGAGGAGCAGCGCCGGGTCAAGGCCGCGCTTCAGGAGGCCGTCAATTTGTCAGAGCAGAAGCTGCAGGCAAGAAGAACACAGGCAGATTCGGACATATCCGATGAGGATGATCTCGACGATGATGACAACGATGACAATGAGGACGACCTGGACGCCCTCGACAGCGACCTCGAGAACAGCCAAGCGATGTCGGTAGATGCGGATGATGATGACTCCGGCAATGATGACGACGATGTCATGTCATCTTCAGAAGAGGAGGAAGCAGGCGACGATCACACCGGCGATGCTGGCGATGAGAAGCTCACTATGGAACAGCTTCGCGCCAAATACGCCAATCTACCTGAACTTCCTCCCGACGAACAAGCCGAAAAGAAACTCACCAATGGCGTCGAGTCCGAGGCAGACTCGAAAGTCGTGGCAACCAGCCCCGGAGAAGATACCAGCGATGAGTCCGTCGACATGGATGACGATATGGGGTCCACCGATATGGACGACAGTGATGACGGCTCTGCCGCAGAGGAAGAGTCGGAAGAGGAAGACGGCGACGAGGAGCCATTTGGATTATTGGGCATGCTCTTTGGGAAATCCGAGTTGAAGAAGATTAAGGATGAGGCGCCACCTGACGACAAGGAGCCACACGAAAGCACTGCAGCCTTGGTGGCTGATGGCGCATCCCCACAAGCAGAGGCATCATCGAACTTTAGGGACGACATTGTGGAGGATGAGGATGAGGATGATGAAGTGTCTCTGATTCAACATCCCGGTATCTTTTTGGATGATGACGAGATGGAGGTTGACACAGAAGTACAAGCTACTGTGCCACCAGGCGCTGGCGACCAGGATGAAGGTGTCGAGATTGCAGCCTCAGAGAAGGAGCTGACCATGCCCGTACAGTCGCCCAAGTCGGATGAGGCCTTGGTCAATGGCATAGACAAGGAACCAACCGTCACGAGTGTGGAAGCTGCCACCAACGGGATACCAGAGGCAGTGGAATATGCTGATACGGAAATGCAAGATGCGCCATCGAAAACAGCAGAGGCGGCAATGCCCTCGGCGCCATCTACCGCTGCTATAGTCCCAACAAAACATGTCACTCCTGATACCGATATCGTTACCGTCCCGCCAAGTCGAGAACAAAGTCATTCGCCCCCTACATCCGACACAAAGCCTTCAGATGTGGACACAATGTCTCTGGCGACCCCAGGGGCAAAGGATGTTGTCAGTCGGTCAGCTTCACCAAACCCCAATTCACAACAGACGCAAATCCCGTTTTTGCTTCGTGGTACTCTGCGTGAATATCAGCATCATGGACTGGACTGGCTGGCGGGACTGTATGCCAACAACACCAACGGCATTCTTGCAGATGAGATGGGTCTTGGCAAAACCATCCAGACCATTTCGCTACTTGCTCATCTTGCTTGCCACCATGAGGTTTGGGGACCGCATTTGGTGATTGTACCAACAAGTGTAATGCTCAATTGGGAGATGGAGTTCAAGAAATGGTGTCCTGGCTTCAAGATTCTCTCCTACTACGGCACTCAAGAGGAGAGAAAACGCAAGCGACAGGGATGGAACAACGATGATGTATGGAACGTCTGCATCACATCTTACCAGCTTGTCATCCAGGACCAGCAGGTCTTCAAACGCCGGAGGTGGCACTACATGATTCTTGACGAGGCTCACAATATCAAGAACTTCAAATCCCAGCGCTGGCAGACGCTCCTTGGTTTCAATACTCGAGCAAGGCTTCTACTTACAGGCACCCCGCTCCAAAACAATCTCACCGAATTGTGGTCGTTGCTATTCTTCCTCATGCCAGCGGAAAATGGCGTGGGTGGATTCGCAGACTTGCAAGAGTTCCACGACTGGTTCCACAAGCCAGAGTCTCAAATCCTGGAAAACGGCCGCGAGACGATGGATGAGGAAGCGCGAGCGATCATTTCCAAGTTACACAAGGTCTTGCGACCGTATCTACTACGAAGACTCAAGGCCGACGTCGAAAAGCAAATGCCGGCCAAGTACGAACACGTAGAGTTCTGTCGCCTGTCGAAACGTCAGCGCGAGTTGTACGATGGCTTCTTGGCTCGCACAGACACCCGGGAGACGCTGTCCTCTGGCAACTACCTTTCCATCATCAACTGTCTGATGCAGTTGCGGAAAGTCTGCAACCATCCCGACCTGTTCGTGGACCGCCCCATCATGACGTCCTTTAGGATGCAGAAATCCGTTCCAGCAGAATACCAAGTCACCGATCAGTTCCTACACCGATCTTTACTTGCAGTAGAGCCAATGTCTATTGTTAGCCTGGGCGTTCTCAACATGATTCCTACACAACACGAGAACATGTCCAACACAACAGCGGAGCGCATTTCGCAGCTCAGCCTTCACAGGGTACTGATGGAACTGAGAGAGGCACAGAATACCAGAGCTCATCTGGCTCGTACAAACCTCGACCCTTCAACAGTTGAGTCGAACATTATGTATCTGGACAGCCTGGCTCGCTGGCGCCGCTTCGAGGAATTGCAGCACAGCGTGTACCTGAACGCTCTCCGCGGCCAACGTCGGCCCATCTATGGCAAGCGCCTGATTGATTTTCTGACGCTCGGGTTAGACGGCAGACCCCGGAAACCCAAGCCAAGAGTTCCTAACCAGATCTTGAATTGGTTTGCGGAGGATTCCGACTTCCTCCGTGCCGTCATCCATCCAGCTGACGAACGAGCCGATGCCATGCAGACGATCATTCAAAAGTTCACATGCGTCACTCCCGCCGTCATCACTCGCGACATGAACGAGGTGATACTGGGAAGAAAGGCGGCTCAGGCCTTTACGGACGAGGACCTCAAGCTCTCAGCGCCTGTCCGGTGGGCTCCTTTCATGCCCAAGCAGCCACCCATTGACCCGTGGCACGAGTCACGCATGCGTCACAGCATCCAGTTCCCAGACAAGCGTCTGCTTCAATACGACTGTGGAAAGCTTCAAGCCTTGGACAAGCTTCTTCGCAAGCTTCAAGCCGGCGGCCACCGTGCCTTGATCTTCACACAGATGACCAAGGTTCTGGATATTCTCGAGCAGTTCCTCAATATCCACGGCCACAAGTACCTTCGACTTGACGGACAAACAAAGATTGAGCAGCGGCAGATCCTCACGGACAGGTTCAACCATGACCCACGCATCTTGTGCTTCATCTTGTCTACGCGTTCCGGTGGATTGGGCATCAACCTTACTGGGGCCGATACCGTCATCTTCTACGACCAAGACTGGAACCCAGCGATGGACAAGCAATGCCAGGATCGATGCCATCGTATCGGTCAGACACGAGATGTACACATCTACCGACTCGTCAGCGAGCACACGATTGAAGCCAATATTCTTCGTAAAGCGTCGCAGAAGCAGATGCTAGACGACGTGGTCATTCAGGAGGGTAGTTTCACCACGGACTATTTCAATAAACTTTCCGTGCGGGACGTTCTCGGCACTGAGGGAACAGACCTGGTCGATGATGCCGCTAATGCCGCCATGGACCGCCTTCTGGGTGGAGGAGATGGCGGAGCGTCGAGAACCGTGGCCGAGGACCTTAAGCAGGCCGAAGACCAGGAAGACGTGGAAGCCGCCAAGGCTGCCGAGAAGGAGATTCAGGACGACGACGCAGAGTTCAACGAAAAGAGCGGCGCACCTTCTGGCGCCTCTAGCACCCGCCAAGGCACGCCGCGGGAGGACGCCGCGGGTCAGTCGAGCGGTGGCCCCGGACCCTCTGGGCTAGGCCGGTTCTCGGAATCCGTTGCCCCAGATGAAGCGGTAGAGATTGAACACAACGCGTGGGGCGAGAGAATATATAATGTGGACGAGTACATGCTCCGGACGATGGCGGAGCAGCTCAAGGGCACGGCGCTAGACCTGCCCAAGGACAAGAAGAAGAGTAAAAAGAAGGGTCGCGACACGCGGAAGCGGTAGGCTGTGTGTAGAAGGGCGACACCTTGTGTAATTGGACGATTGCTTTCCTTTTCTGTACTATATGGTTCGATTTCGAGATGGTCTCGAGGAATAGACCTTTGCATGTATGTATTGCTGGGAGGGGAAGAAAACGGCGTCTCAGAGGACTTTGGCCGTGAACGAGGCGTTTTGGGTTGGTGAGGGGAGGTCCCCATGGAAGCATAGACATGGACGAGAGCAAAAATATCAAGATAAATCTCCAAGCATCTGTTATCTGTCACTCTTGATGTACGTGATCTGTAGTGCCTCATTACTTATCTATGTGAACCTGAGTGAGTCTTTTCTCAAACCGACGCCATGGACATGGACCCCGCGACCCCCTTCCTTGCAACTTCCTCACGCCAAGCCTTCGCCTCTATCCTCAACTCTCTCTTCACATACCAGAATGTCGCAACTGTCCAGATACCAGCCCACACGAACGGCACCGACCACCCAACAACATACGCGGCCTCCCCGCTGCTCAAACCAAAGATCAACGCCGTACAAAGCACAGCACACCCCTCAGCGCCAACAGCCCAAAACACACCCAACCGCCTCAGCATCGCGCGAAAGACATGGCTCGCTTCGTAGCGCCTGTCGAGCGCGACGCGGAAGTCCGTGCCGCCGGACCCGTCGACGGCGCAGACGTCTTCGATGAGGGAGTAGATTCCTGGTCGGAGCTGGGCTCTGCAGGGCACGGAGGAGATACGGAGTGGGGAGGGGATGTGGAGGGCGCGGAGGGCGTCGATTAGGAGGAGTTGTGTACCGAAGACGAGCAGCATTGTTGGGACGGGCATGGAGAGGAGGCGGATTGGGGGGTTTCTTGGGACGGTGCCTCTTGGATGGTATCAATAATGTGACTTGAGATAACTATGAGATTGATGCGAGGGGGTTAGACACTTACACGATAAGTTCAATCATGATGATTATCCAGGCAAACGAAAAGTTCCAATGAAACCAGTCGAGGTACCACCTATGCGCCCCGATGACACGACACTTGCTCCCCTTGCGCCAAAGTCGCCAGAAGCGCACAAAGTACTCTACAATGCTAGCGCCACCCACGGCCGCGGTGACAATGGAGAAGACGGCGTTGGGGGAGAGTTTCTCCTTCTTTTCCGTGAGGGTGTTTGTCCCTGGGCCGACGCCGTACCAGAGGCCAAAGTAGAGGGCTATCGGCATGGCGATGGAGTCGAAGAGGATGAGGGTCCAGAACAAAGTGATTGCTGTCTTGCGGGTGCGGAGGGTGTAGTTTAGTGGTGGGGGAGTTGGATGGAAGGCCGGGAGGGTTCGGGGAGGGTCACCGGCCGTGCCGGGGGCTTCGCCGGTGTGGGGTGCGTTTGGGTCCGTTGATGGCCGTGTGGGTGAGAGCGAGCTTCGCCGGGTCATGGCGAGGCTTGGCCGGCTGAAGGGGCCGTCGTAGCGACGGTCAAAGTCATGGCTTGGTCTGGTGGTGTGTTTCTTTGGAGATCGTGGGGATGAGGGTTGGTAGTGTGGTGCTGATGCCGGGCGGCGGGATGTGTCGATGTCTGGCGGATTCTGTGGTTGTGACCTCTTTTCATCGAGAATGTCTCCATCTCTCGTGCTAGGAACGATCCCGTACTGTCGTTGACCTTCAGGCTGAGACCCCGAAGCAGGCTGTGGAGCCTGACTGATCTGTAGGCTATGACGACCAAATGCTGTAGGGTCATACTGATGAGGATGGTGACGTTCAACGTTGGCATCACGGACGCGCGGATGCCTCGGATTAGGGGGTCTGTCGGCCTCAGGAGCTGCTTTCTCATTCATCATTGTCAGAAGCCAGCGAGATCGTAGACTTCTACTAAACGGAAGCAGAATGCAACACCTGTGAAGAAAACTTTTGCGATGAAAAGATGGCCATTATAGATTCCATGTGGATAGTTAAGCAGTAAATTAAAATAGATAGCAAGACATCACGTCGCCAAGACTCCAGAGGGAGACGATCATGACTTTCCGGGACTTCCAACGGAAAGTCATACTGATCGTACAGGCTAACGGATGAGGATCCACAACTAACAAAGGCAGATAGATGGATCTAAGGCTTCATTTGTTGGACGAGAGATGCCGGGTGGTGACATTCGGGGGGGCTAGGAGCAGAGGCTCCGCCGGGGATTCAGGGATGATGTCAGGATGAATCCTGTGGCAAAACTGAGAAGCTTCCATGTTTGTCCAACTTAAGCACGTGAGAGCTTCTTTAGGTGCGATCAGGTCGGTCGTACCGGCTCTAGAAGTTTAATCTTGAGAACTTGCCCGGTTCACAGCGGAGGTGGCCGTCAACACGCGGAAAGGGACGTTGGCTGACTCTTCCTTCGAGTACAATTGAGACAATGCGACAAAAGCACTGCACAAGTAAAAAGTAGGGACTTCCCAAAAGATAAGATAAACGTGTTCTTGCCGCTTAGTCATCTAACCATGAGCTTCCAAGTGATCAGGCTGTCCTAACTTACTGGATGCCTGGGATACCCCTCATCCCAAACACACCTCACTTCTTTACCCTGAAGCTCAGGGTGGCCTTCTCATTATATAGATGTGAGCTTCTATGGTGAGTGCCACCATCTGTCCAGTCATGCGTCTGATTAATACGGCGACACTGGAGCTCGAGGAGTTTATTGACCATACCCGCACCCCACCGTACGCCATTCTTTCCCATGCATGGCAGGACGGAGAAGTTTCGTTCCAAGAATGGAACCACCGTGAGACTAGGATAGGAAAGAAAGGCTTTCTCAAGGTCGAATCGTTTTGCCGGCTGACCTCGCAGGACGGATACACCCACGCTTGGGTAGACACCAACTGCATCGACAAGCGTAGCTCCGCCGAGTTATCTGAAGCTATCAACTCTATGTTTGCCTGGTACCGAGAAGCAGCGTTTTGTTACGTTTATATGGCCGACGTATCAATCTCAGGCACGACCATTGATCAGCGCGACCTAGAGATCCAGTTTCTAAACAGCAAATGGTTTACTCGTGGTTGGACTTTGCAAGAGCTCATTGCTCCCCGCCGCATTCGCTTCTTCGCTCAGGATTGGGGATTCATTGGAACAAAGCAAAGTTTGTTTGAAGCAATACACCAAGCAACTGGAATTGATAAAAAGTGTCTTCTAGGCATCACATTCTCTTCCGAGTTCAGCATTGCCAAAGTCATGTCTTGGGCGGCTGACCGTGTTACAACTCGCCTCGAAGATCAAGCATACTGTCTCCTTGGTCTCCTCAATGTCAACATGCCTCTTCTCTACGGAGAAGGCGGCAAGGCTTTCTTCCGGCTTCAAGAGGAAATAATCAGAGTCTCTGACGACCAGAGCATCTTCGTCTGCGACATACCCGCCCTGTCTATGACGGCACCTTTGGCCAATTCACCTGCGCTCTTCGCTGATTCTCTGGACGTCGGCCGCAGGCCCCGTCCGATAGCTCCGATGGACACAATGCCACAATTGCATACGATGACCCACGCTGGTCTTTCGATATCTTTGCCATTAATCCAGACTTTGTCACCCCAGTTTGTTCTGGGCGTTTTGAACTGCAGAACGCTTCAGGGGTCTATCGACAACTGTATTTGCCTACCTTTATCATCTCACTTCAGCCGTTACCGGCAACAATACACTCGAGTATCGCTCCCTGGCCCATGGATATCACTGAGTTTTTCTTCGGTTGAATCTTTTCTTCCCTGGCATGGAGAAAATGCGGCTCGTGCCTGTGGCTGGCGCTCAGATCTTACACCCGAAGAATCAACGAACATCATGATCTCCATGCTACGTCCCCTAGAAAGGGAACACCTCTCCATGCATATTTTCGAACCTGTCAAGCGAATGGCGGGAGGGAGCGCAAGGGCTTTTTGCTTCGTAACGTTCCCGTGTGGCCTCTTCGGCCATCGTCTTTACGCCTCAGACCCCCCTGAGACAGTGGACCAGCAGAATAGTATGATGGTCATGCTTGGCCAAGATGTTTTTGATGAAAAGGGCCGTGGCCTACTTGTATTCAGAGCAAAGGGTCCCGCATATGATACCGGCCGATACACAGGTATCTATCTCGAAGCGGCACTGAAGAACGATGGTGCCTTGCAAGATTGGCCTCGAGCATGCCGCGTGTTGCAGAATTGGAATCCCCATGACGGTCTTGACGCGGCCGTTGAGCTCAACAAAAGCTTTCCACCTAGTCAAGCAAGCTGGGTTGGAAATATGATGGTAATGATGAGGACCGTGGTACCAGTCAAACCTGCTTACACAGCATCAATGAAAGTCGTGTTAGTGGTGGAAATCGTCTTCGCCACGGATAACGTTCGATATCCTGGAAGATAAGAGGGTTTTCTCACTTATTGATGGGAACGTCGCAGTACAGCAGAATGCTGTGGGACTCGGGCGAGTCTGGGTGAGCTTTAATGCCACCTTCTCGCAGAAACTGGCACCAAACCAAGGGTGATGGAACCTGTTGAATACAATTGTCTAAAGTCAAGTCTCGATGTCACAATACAGAGGACAAAAGAAATGGAAGAATTCCAGTTCAATTGAACAGAACAGACTACTTATGCAGCGCAGCTGCTCCGGCAGCTCAGCTAACCATTCTGTCTCCGCCTATCAATACACTACACAAAAGGAAACTCGCTAATAATCTTCATATAATCATCAGATCTCCATGGGAGGATCCTGTACCATCTTCCTCCTCGAGACATCGCGTCTTTAGGCCATGACCTCGGCGTGGAACTGCTCTTGTGCGCCGGCGGGAGCGGCGGGAGCGGCAGGGGCAGCGGGGGCTGCAGGAGCAGCACCACCGGCAGCACCACCAGCGGCATCACCGCCGAGCTTCTGAATGCCACCGTCCAGGGACTGGGTAACCTGGTCAACAGATTGCTGAGCAATGCCCTGGCCGATGGCGGGAACCTTGGAAACGATGGCACTGCTGAAGTCACCGGCAGTCGCCTTCTGCTGCTTGAGCTGGTCAACGGCGATGGAGGTGGCGCCAAGCTTGTCAAGCTCGGGCTTCTTGGCGACCAAGTCATCAACAGAGGTCTGGACAGCGCTGGTCAGGCCACCGGCTGACTGCTGGAGGGTGAGGGCATCGGTGAGGGAAAGCTCCTGGGCGCCCTGGATCTGCGTGGTACCTTGCTTCAGCGAGGTCTGGACCTTGTTGGAGGCATCAAGCAGGTTGGCGGCGGTGTTGGGGTCCGCAGCGTTGAGAGCCTATACAAGTGCGGATTAGCTTCGGTCACTGAATAATGTTCGAGTCTTGTCTCGTACCTTGACAGCAGTGTCGAGCCCGGTAAGAGAGTCCTGGACGTTGGTCAAGGCAGCCTGGATGGGCTGGAGTTGACGCTTGCTGGCGAGAGAAGCGGGGGCTGCAACGGCGGAGCCGGCAAGCAGGGCCTGGACGAAGACGTTGGTGAAGTGCATTTTGATTGGTATTCGGTAAGCGGAGGCTTGATTTGATTGAAGCGACGGATGGAAGTTGTTTAGAAAGGTGTTAGGAGATCGTTGTAAGCTGAGAAGTCTGGATGCTGATGAGATGGAAGGGAAAACCTCACCTAGACCAGGAAATCCACCGTCTTAATATACCAGCTTCTAGACATTGACGACGAGTCAACTTGGTCTTTACCTTCCCGTCACCGAGACTTCATCCGAGCCATTGCAGTCTCAGCCTACCTAAGAAACATCGAATACCATACGACTTATCGGCCTCTATCCTCAGTACCTAGACTTGCGGTACGCAAAACCGACTTCTCTCACAGTTACCATCGTCAGAATCTGTCAGTACTTGCCTAAGCTGTTGCAATTGGCGCCGCGGGAGCCTCATTCGGCTGGATGTAGTCACGGCCGAGGATGAACCCTTGAAACGCGCGCAGACGGCACGCCATGCAGCGTGGTTCGGTCGTCGACCAAAGATCACGGCTTTCGCGGTCAGACGAAACGAAATGTGGATTCACGGACCCCGGCTAGAAGCGTCAGTCTCTCGACACGGGCAATAAGTGATGGACTTTTACATTCAGTCTGCATGGCAACCCTGGATTCGAAAGGATGATCCCTTCTATTTTCATCCTCCGGCAGCGGTGCTGTTCATTCCCCATGGTGTGTGCGTTCATGATTCGCACCGCCTAGACCATACTGCGATCGCGGCAAGCTGCGATACCTACCGAAGCATTTCAGATGGCACAAATCATTATTGTCTTTCCCCTCAATTTGTCAAGATATCGTGTCAAATGTTTCTACTCGACAGCTATGATGGCTCCGAGGTAACACTGAGAGCCTGGGTTTCGATATCAGGCTCGCGGTCTTGGCCAACGTACTGCACACTGTTGCGCCTCTCGGCCCGCATACTCTCTCTACACTAACGCAATAAGCTTACTTAATGGTTCAAGTATTTAGTAGACTAATCAGTGGCGCAGACTGAGTTGACTTCACTCCTGCAGAACTTCAGGTAACTGGTGCGGGAACGCTAGCACACAGCAGCACCTCGGGGTGTTCCGCCTGCACATAACATGTTAGCGTTATGTGTGTCAGTTGCCTCTAGTGCCTAGCAAGGCGGAGTAGCGCTAGACAGGCGTCTTCCAGAGACACTTTGTCGCCTGTTTGGCAGCCGCTAGTGCGGCACTGAGTGTCATCGTGCGTTTACGTCTCGATGAGAGCCTCCTCGACGTCTTAGCACCCAATGTCCCAATGAATGTGGCAACGATCCCGGCCAGTGCCAAGCAATCAAAAGCCGCGCATTCGGATTCGACTCAGCATCCTGTGCCTCATCTGAGACAGTGACACAGTTGACAAATGTCTGCCATATGTCACTTCGCCGCAGATTTCCTCTGCAGAGGTCCGTGCCAGGCGCGGCTATGCGCTTGGCTAGGACTCTGGAGCTGCAACCCTGTCACTAACTTGTTTCTGGGATGGGGGTGGCTGAGGATGGGTTATCCCGACATCGACATGAATGACTGAATCTGCCATTGTTATGGTAGTGGCATCAACTGGTCCTTCCCCCGGGTCAGTTCGTCGGATGGTAACAGGATTTGTGGATGCCAGGGGCCAAGTGATCGTGGACCATCGAGTGGTCTTTGGAACGGGAGGGGATGCGTGCGAGGCAGCTGGCACCTCTCACTCGATGTCCAGCTCTCGTTCGATGTCCGATGTTTTCAAACAGGGTACGGCGGCGCGCTGTGCCCCAAAGTTGGCTGGTTCACGAGCCTGGGCTAAGAATGGCGAATCACCGAGGCTGGTTGGCTTGGACCGCGGATTCGTCACATCCGATTCCACCAGAACCTTCTCGGTCTGAAAGGCCACTGTCCTAACAGTTCGGTGTAGCTCATAGTCTCAAAGGTCCGGACCCTTGGTAGTCCGGTCCCCATTTGCCCAGAATATTTGACTCTGCAGGGGAGTTTCTGAGCTGCATCATCTCACAATCCTCTTGCCTGATCAAGAAGGTTCTGCTGATTTCCTTGCTCTCTTGATTTTTTCCCAGGCCGAGTATTGCCCAGAATGGATATTTGGAGTTTGTCTTCTCACTGGCCAGATCAGACGTCCAAACAAGAGGCCCTCATATCAACAAATCCCCGCCGCGCTTTGAGGTCGACCACTATTCAGAGGCACGAGCGGAGTTCTAGGATATTCGGCAGATGATTTTCGTGGAATGAGACAGTTATTTGTGGCTTACCTTGGGGAGAAGGCTGGAGAAATAAGTAGGTGACTGGACATCTGCTTTGACCTCAAAACACACATTTCGAATGCGATTCGCTCTTCATCGAATAAGCTTATTCTCCGATGCTTTCTGATAGCAATGGAACTGGTTTATCACACGTTTAGAAGTGGCGAACTATGCCTCGGTACTTTGAAAGAGTGATCGGTGTGGCTGGTGGCGAATGGAAGCAATGAGTAGATAAAGGCAGCCAAGCCCCCAGATCACCAGTGTGACCTTTTTCTTCTTTTGGATGATGCATCATGCAGTCCGGTGTAGTTCATGTGGCGATGCAGCATTGTGATATAAGTCAAACCCCCCACTTCCCGGCACCCCCCTGTTTCTGGCACCCACAAAAACGCGAAAATCCACCACAACGCAATGCCCACCCCCAACCTCCTTTTATCACAACATTTTCAATTCGAGTCCAAATGGGCTCATTTTTTGCACATACCTTCTTCTATATCTAATGCCTCAATATACCGAAGATCAGCTTCGTCAGGCTCTCGAGGACATCTCAAACGGCAAGAGTCAAAGAGCCTCATTGGAGTATGGGATACCACGATCAACCCTCAACTACGTCTCCAAGGTGGTCAGACTAGGAAAGTGGCTTTTGCTGACTGGCAGAGGCTGTCTCCTGACCAGGAGAAAGCTGGCACAATGGGTTCGCATTCAGGCTTCGCTGGGCCTCGCACCAACGCACCAACAGGTGAAGGAATTCGCAGAGCGAGTTCTGGCTGCTGCTGGGGATACCAAACCATTAGGAAAAGGCTGGATCTATGCCTTCGTGAGAAGGAACCCTATCATTAAGGTTCAGAGAAGTCGTTCCATCGATTCTAGACGCGTTAATGGGGCATCTACTGAGGTCATTAGGAACTGGTTTAAGTTCCTTGCTATCCCTGAGATCAAGGACATCAAACCAGCCAACAGATATAATATGGATGAGACTGGCATCGCATCCTCGAGGGTCAGGAGCTAATGGGTTAGTGCTGGGCATGGCTGAGACGACGTCTGTTCGCAAGAAACAACCTGGGTCGAGGGCATGGGTCTCTATCATTGAGTGTATCTCAGCCTTGGGTAGGGCACTTCGTCCTCTTATCATTTTCAAGGGAAGACGGTCCAACAACAGTGGTTTCCATTACATCTGGTTCCATACGATGGGTGGGAGTTTACAGCAACAGATAATGGCTGGACTACAGACTTAACTGCCATTGAATGGTTAGAGAAGGTGTTTATCCCACAGACTATGCCCGAGGCTGAGGGCGAGGCTCGACTGTTGATTGTGGATGGGCATGGAGTCATACGACGACAGACTTCATGTGGAATTGCTATATTAACAATATCCATTTACTGTTCTTACCACCACACTCCTCTCATGTCCTCCAGCCACTTGACCAGTCTGTCTTCAGCCCTGTTAAGTCAGCCTATCGGAAGGAGCTCGGTTACTTGTCTCAATGGAACGACTCTACCATTATAGGTAAAAGGAACTTCCTGGACTGTTACCAGAAGGCTCGACTTGCTGGTCTATCAGTCTCGAACATCAGAAGTGGTTGGAAGTGGACTGGTCTACACCCTGTAGCGATGGTTAAGCCCCTGATGAACCCTATGGTATTACCTGAGCCTTCTGCTAAGCCCACCACACCCAAACCAACCAGTCGGGGCAAAAGCGATGCCATAATGGTCAACAAACTACCCTGTTGAGCCATGGATTCTGCTTCCTCTGCAGTGGTCTGGTCGACACCCAGGAAGCTGGCAGAGCTCAGCGGTCAACTGCACTTATACACCCAACTCGACAATGATACCAGCACTCAACGGCTGCTGTTCGGGAAGGTGAAAGGCTTCACAGAGCAGGCCTGGCAACTGGCAGCTGCCCAGCAGCAGCTGGCTCACCTGAGGCTCAAGTTACCAACGCTGCAGTTAGGAAGAGGAAGACTGTTCAGATCGATCCCAACACGAAGTTTGCGAACATCAGGGATATCCATCGGGCTCAAATCGAAGCGGGTGAAAAGGAGGTTATTACGGCTGAATCCAGCGACTCTGAATGCCCTAGTGAGGCTGGCAGTTGTATTGTAGTGGGTGTGGTTGAGGATCAATAGTTAATAGTAATGAGGAGGTTGGGTTGTGATCCCATCGTTTTTGTGGGTGCCAGAAACAGGGGGGTGCCAGGAAGTGGGGGGTTTGACTTATTTTCACAGATTCTAAGTGATCCAGTCAAGCGCCAACAGGATGGCATGGAAAGGATCTCACAAGGAACTCAACCCGTAAATCGACAAATTCCAAACTATGCCCACTCGAGTTGAGAAAGACTTCCTGCTCTTCCAGACGGACCCTGGCGGACTTTTGCTTTGCAGGGTGTTCCGGGGCGAACTTCGGTGGTAGAGTTTGTGTTGTTGAGTAAAGATGAACGCAGCCTGCAGGGCCGAAAGGCAAATCGCGATGGGCGTATGACGAAAGGGGTAAAGTTAGCTGATGGAGGGGCGAACCCTTTTTTTGAGATCCGAGCTCGGAGAGTCTAATCAAAAGAACTTGAAGGTCAATGGTCCCTGATATTAGTAGATCCCCAGTATTGTCCTTTTGTGATGTACAGGGTAGCTTTGGTAGGTAAATGTTGCAGAATTAACTGAATCCCCGTGAAAGTCTCAGCCGCCCTAAGTATGAAAATATGTCAATCCTTCTATCTTGATTGAGCCTAGAACTTCTTTGACAGACTCACATGAAATTGTCTTGGGTTGGACGACCATAACTGACTGGTGTTTGCTCACTTGAGCTGCGCTGTCCAGCATCGTTTTACTTGTCCTGATCGGAATTTGGATGCCACCCTATATGTCTCAACATATGAACTCAACTACGATTTCGCGTTGAGTTTCATTGATTCCATGGTCGTCGCTCCATGTCACTCGCATTGAATTCGATGGTCTCTGATGACTCGGTGTCTGCTTCTCGGTATCTCTTGCTCTCAAGACATGGTCAATTGCAGAGATTTGACACTATAAAAGGGGCCGACAGATAACTCTGGGACGGCGATCGGCCGGTGGGAAGTTGAGACTGAAATCTCGAATTGCTCGGTGTGGGATGTGGGAAAAGATGTGGCTACTTGAACTCACTCTGTGGTAGGCTGTTCCTGTATTTTTCGTTCTGTACGACCAGTATAAGAGCTCGTTCCGATATACACTCACTATCCCACTTCTCGCACGTATTAGAAGTTGAATACTCTGGTAGCGGTGGTGCCGAGACAATGAAACGGTCGACTGGTAGAGGCTTAGCTGGCTAGCCGTTGTCCGCTTCCCACTGTTTATACCAGCCAGGCTGACCGATCGAGATTACCTCCATCACCACCATGTGCAGACAGGCTCCATCCCGGCTGCTTGATGCTTGCATGCTGCTTGCTCTATCGCTTCGTAGACTACGTACGGGCCTACTTATATTGAGCCATCCCATAGAAGATGCAGAAGTGAATTGACATGAACAAGTACTTGGTCTACGCACGTCTTCAATCACTGGCAAAGATTACTACACTGGATCCTCAGGCGGTCGTTTCTTTCTTGGAGAACTCCAATGTTTTTGTGTTTTTCCGTATGCTAGGCTCTATACAAGCAACGGTCGATGCCCCCTGTGCCCAATCGAGCACCCAGCATCAAGTGGCCCTGCCGTCCCCCCAAGACTGGCTATTCTTTCCGCAGAGATCATACATCATCCTTTTCTCGGAAGATTTCAAATTTCCTGCTCGTCACGCGCAGTAAAGGCGCTTCTTTCGAATGATGTAATCGGCCAGCGGACAAAATCGGGAATGACACCGGCCGCAATCCCGTAAAAGAGGAACCTTGACCGGGCCCCGAATCCTCAGAGCACCTCCGATCCGGCCCGCTCCGAGTCAGCTTTCTATCCAGGCCAGCCCCGTGATCTTGCCTTGCGGAACATCTCGGGCTAATTCGATGCTCTTATCAAGGTCAAGTAGCTGAAACTGTTGCAAACCCAGAAGCCGCAATGAAGTTTTCGGTGCCTGTGGTATTCAGTCCCTTTAAATCGCTGTGGTCAGCTCACTCACGAAACGAGTACCCGCCCATCTCAACATCATTGTGATCTCGTGCGCTTTCAACAAGATCAACTTGCCAAACATGTCTGAAATGAAAGTTGCCGTCCTGGGTCTCCCCAGAACAGGCACACAGTGTACCTCCCACCTACCATCCACGTTGACAAGAACCCTTCTAACACTCCCCAGCCCTCGCCGACGCCCTCGCAATCCTCAAAATCGCCCCCGTATACCACATGCGCGAAGTCGCCAAAAACACCCACCAAGATCTTTGGATCGCCGCCATAACCGACAACCTCCCCGTCTCCAACCCCCTAAACCCCTGGTTAAAATCCCAATGGGATGCCCTCCTCTCTCCGTACGAAGCAGTCTCCGACTTCCCCCCCTCCCTCTTCCCAACCGCCCTCGCAGAAGCATACCCCACGACCCCAATAATACTAACCACCCGCTCCTTCGACTCCTGGGCGTCTTCGATGCGGGATACTCTGATCCACGCACACCTTCACCGGGGTAAGCACCAGACCAAATCGCCTATGGAGGAGTTGGCGAACGCGTACCACTCTGCCTGCTGGGACAACGACTTTGAGAAGAATGGAGAGGCGTATTTTCAGAGGCACCATGAGGAGGTGAGGGCACTTCATACTGATGGGCGTAAGTGTCTCGAGTTGAGACCTGGAGACGGGTGGGAGCCGCTTTGTGCGTTTTTGGGGGTCGAGGTGCCAGATGTGGCGTTTCCGAGGAGCGATGATTGGGTTGAGTATAAGAAGAAGGTTGAGCAGGAGAGGGGGGAAGTAGGTGCTGTCGAAAAGTAGATAGAGAATCAAGGGTCCATTTGCACGTCAGCACATTAGTGCGCAAGGAAACATTTATACTGTGGGTTGAGCTCGAAACATCGAGTTCATTTTATTGTGTGGCAAGTTGGGGCCGGAGCAAATTCTGAACAGCCAAAGCCTGATAGAAAAGATACTAAAAGAGTGTGACGAAAGCAAACGTATCACCAAAGCCCGAAAGCCTGCCAGACTCATGTTGAATAGCCCCATTCTGCCTAATCTCCGTTACCGATGTTGGATCCGATATCAATCCCGCCAATACTCCGCACCGAGGCGCCGATTACCAGGGAACTCCCCATTCATCTGACTACAGCCTGCGCAGAGGCATCTGCATTGCAGCAGAATCATCGTCAATCTAGCGCGCGGACTAGACCTGTCCTTCGGGACTGCGTGCAATCATGCCGAGACCCATGTGACGCTTTACAGCCTTCCAGGTTTCAATGAGAGCAATGTAGACGACCAGGCAGGCAACAACAATGCCCCACTCCCAGGTAATCATGCCGTGCTTGAAGACAGCGCGGTTGACGACAGGTAGATAGATGACGGGGAAAGTCATGATGAAGCCGCCGGCGACGGCCCAGAATAAGAATCGGTTCTTGAAGATGGTCTTGAACACAGCCGTTGGGCCGGTCCACAACTCAGGGTTCATGTTGAACAAGCTGCGCTGGAAGTGCTTGACCTCCCAGGCAGTGACCAAGAGCAGGAAGCTCAAGGTGGCGTAAACGGTGGACCGGGCCCTGAAGACGACGTCACAGGTTTCGTTCCAGCCGTCGTTGCAGTGGCTGCCGAGATCGCCCGCGCCTGGTCCGTACGCAACGGAAGTAAACGCGGCCAAGCAGAGCGAGCCCATAAAGAAACCGTAAATCATCTTGTCGCGGATCAAGTCCCAAGTGAAGACGCCAACGCGAAGACTGTGAGGTGCACGCAGGAGGATATCGGGTTGAGCCTCCTCCAGACCAAGACCGATAGCCAGGAAGGAGGAAGTAATAAGGTTGACCCACAGAATCTCCAAAGGAGATAGAGGGAATATGGAGGTGCCACTTCTGTCCTTGAAAGAGAGACCAATAAGGAGAAGAATGACCTGGGAGATGTTTGATATCAAGAGATGAAGCAAAAACTGACAACCTGGTTAGAAAAGTGTCTCGAATGAATATGTATGTGTGGATAAACAAACCTTCTGGATGTTGTCAAACAAGCGGCGACCTTCCTTAATGGCGGTAACGATGGAAGCAAAGTTGTCATCAGTAAGAACCATGTCCGCTGCCTCTTTGGAAACGTCACTGCCTCTCTTGCCCATGGCAATACCAACATCGGCTTTCTTGAGAGCAGGGGAATCGTTGACACCGTCACCAGTCATGATGCAGTAGGCCTTGCGACGATGCATGGCCTCGAGCATTCTGACCTTGGTCATAGGACTGCATCGAGCAACCACAAGAGGGAGGGCTTCGAGAGCGTCAACTTCGGCGTCGGTCATGGCGTCGAATTGTCCAGCGGCCATGACTGCAGTAGACGGCTCGCCGCCACGCAGGATACCGACCTCATGAGCAATGGCAGTAGCAGTCTTAATGTGATCTCCAGTAACCATGTGGACTGAGATACCAGCCGTGTTGCACTTCTTGACGGCTCCGAGAGTCTCGACACGAGGGGGGTCGTACAGGCCAGCAAGACCGAGGAAACGGAGCTTGCACTCCGTTACGTTTCTCTCGCTAGCGTTGTCAGCGTCTTCGAGGAATCGTTGAGCAACGCAGAGGACTCTGAGACCCTCTGAGGCCAGCTCGTCAGCCTTGGCCGCGATCCTCTGCTTGACGTCGTCCGACTCGGCCAATCTCTCAACCATGACTTCGACGGCACCCTTGGTAAAGACCTGGCGGGGAGCGCCAGGGAACTCGTAAACGACACTCATGAGCTTGCAGGTGGAGTCAAAAGGGAACTCGTACAACATCTTGGTCTTTTCGGACGAGATGAGGTCTGTCTTTCCCTTTCCATATCGCATAGCAAAGACCTGAAGGGCAATCTCGGTGGGCTCGCCAATGGCGGTCCATGAAACCGGCACCTCAGTAGCGGTGGTCATAGACTCAGTATCGGTCGAGGCCTTGCCATCGGTAACAGCGGAGTTGTTGCACAGGGCAATAGCCTTGAGGAAGGCACCAAAGGATGAAGAGATGATAGTATCGTCAGACTTCTCAACCGTCGGAGTCGACGCTCCACTAGAGCCCGAGCTTGATGCGGTCGATCCAGGCCAGCGCACTTTGCCGCTGGTCGGGTCGTAGGGGTCGGTAGTGCCCTCTATAATGGCGGTCATATCTTCGGCCAGCCAGATCTTCCTGGTAATCATTCGTCCCTGCGTGAGCGTACCTGTCTTGTCGGAGCAGATGTTGGTGACACCACCAACGGCTTCGAGAGAGGAGAGCTTGCGAACAATGACGTTTCCAGACGCCATTGCTTTGGTACCAACAGCCATAGTGATGGTGAGGACGGCGATAAGGGACTCGGGAATGACGGCGACACCGACGCAGATACCGTAAATGAGAACCTGGTCATCAATGTCGAACTTGCTGACCGCGAAGACAATGATGGCCAGAAGGATAGCCAGACCGAACAACAGAAGAGCAAACTTGCTAAGCTTGACCTGAAGCGGAGTGCCCTCGAGACCAAGGATGCTCTTCATGGCAGCCTTGAAACGCGCGAGAGCGCGGGCGGGGAGTGAGGCATTCTCGTCTCTCTTACGAGTAGTGCGAAGCATCATGGCGATCTTGCCCACCTCGGTTTCCATACCAGTGGTGGTGACGATACCGCGAGCGCGTCCTCGAGTGACGGTGGTAGCCGAGTACACCATGTTGATGCGGTCGCCGAGGGGAATATCAGCCTCCTCGAAGAGTGCCTCAGGGTGCTTGCTGATGGGCAGGGACTCGCCGGTGAGTAGGGCCTCGTCAATGGAGAGGTTAATTCCCTCGAGGAGACGAAGGTCGGCTGGGACGACATCGCCGACGGCGATCATGACAAGGTCACCCTTGACCAGAGTCTCGGCTTTGATGGTCTCCGCGATTCCGTCGCGGACGACCTTGCACGTCGGGGCGGACAGCGCGTACAAACTCTGGATAGTCTGTTCGGCATTGTAGTCCTGGACAAAGCTAGAGAGATGTCAGCCATGAATGCTCAGCGACTGAAGTGCTGGGTAGGGAAAGGTGTGTGAGACTGAGTTGGCTCGGGGGCAGGGGTAAAGGATGAGCCACTTTGCCAAGAAACTCGCGAGCAGGGTACATTGAGTGCGCGGTGCCACAGGAGCGGTCAGCAGTCACCCAACCCAGCCGTGAGGCGGCAGCCAGGTGAGTGGCCAGTCGTGCTCTGCAACGACTCAAGAGAATCATGAAGTCGGTGGGCCAGGCACGAGGAACCAGAGGGAAGCAGACATATGGCAGTGCGAGGGAACAGGGTGAAGGCTGGCGACGTAACTTACCCCACGACGATGTTAAGAAGGATAACGGCGGTGATGACACCTCCTTCAATGTAATCTTGGATAGCAAAGGACAGAATCATGACAATGACAAGAACCAAGGTCAGACTGTTGGAGATTTGTCTCATGACAATCTCCCAAACGGATAGGCCCTTTGCGCCCTCGATACGATTAGGCCCGTCCCGTTCAAGACGGGCGGCAGCATCGGCCTTTGAGAGACCATTTTCAAGGTCGGTTTGCCAGAGGAGACCTATGTCCGTGACAGGAACCGAATGGGCAGGTCGCTGAGGGACCGGGTTGGGAATGGGCGGGGGCCGCGGTATAGACGGCGGCTCGTCCTGCTCGGGATTCACTTCCGCGGCAGCTGTGTTGTGTTCACCATGCCTGACGGCTTCGGGTTCTCCCATCGGATATCGGTAGGTAACGGCTTAAAACGCGCGCTTGGGGGGTTTGGGTGGTGTGTGTTGGTGCTTTCGGTAAAGCCCTGCAGATATCGATCTGGAAAGAAGTCTGTTAATAGAGAACGGGCAAGCTTAGAGCTTGGGGGTGGTGATGAAGAAGAGAAGGGAAAAAGAAGAGGGAAGGGTTAAAGAGGTGTGTGCTAGGAGGCAGCGTTAAGTTATACTTTTGTGGCGGGTGGAATGCGTGCCAAGGGAGGGGAGCGTGGATGTATGTACCGGAAAGACGACCAAGCCTGGAGGAGGATGGATGGATACTGGATGGGATACTGGAAGATCTGGACGTATCTCCGCAACGGACGAACGAGAGAGACCTGGGGACTGAGACTGAGAGAGAGAGAGAGAGAGAGGGCGAGGTACCTCTTACCAAGCGACCCCCGTTGACTGTCCGAGGACTGGGGTGGGAGGAGTGGAGGGATGCAACGCGGGCGCGGAACGGTGGTGGGAAAATAGCTCCGACCGAACGGGACGACGAGTGGATGGGCCGAAGAAGTGAGGACCGAAACGCATCCGTTGGGCGACTTCCTGTCTTGGACTTTGTCTGGGGAGATGGGGCCAGTCAGGTATTCGTATCGTGTCCGTCATGAGCTAAAGTAGGGCCACAAGTGTTAGTGACGGCACGAAGGAATGCAACAGTTGAGCAGAGTGTGGGAGGAGGACTTGCATGGAGGGCTTTGGGGAGGGTGGATTGGATGTGAGGTATCTTCTGTTACCTGGTATCAACAAAAGCTGCGGGGTGTGCCTTGTAGAGAGATAGGCACTTTGGGCCAGGTACCTACATAAAGTAGGTAAGGTACTTTGCGATATACCTTGATCGAAGATATGCTGGATATTGAGTGACAAAGTGGGCGGGAAGCTTGGCAAATCGGGGGAGTGAATAGGTGACAAGGTTACGCAGTAGACGTGTCCAAGATGGGTGTGTGTTTTGAGTCTTGACTTTTTTGCGGCTTGCAGCTGTACACGGTAGATGAGACGTCAAGGTTGTGCTTGACAGAAGAAACGATAAACGGGAAAGGCGTAACGATAAGGTAGGAAGCAAATCGAAGATGATGCGGTGCGGGGGGGATGGCTGAGTATACCGAAAAGAACGCCCATGGATGCAGATGCGGCAAACCAAAGGGGACGGGAGGGAAAGGTACCTGATACTTTCACGGATGCTCCTGCCTTCCATGATTGCGATGCAGCTGCAAGCAACGGGAAAGCACACAGTTCCTTCGGGTTGTCTGTTTCCTTCCCATTCCAATTCTATTTCCATTTCTCCAAGGTACTGCGCAGGCAAGTGCCGCCAACTTGGGAGACAGAAAGAACCGGCTGCCAGAGTGACGGGACCGACAGGCCAAATTGAACAAGAAAGGGAAAGCACTAAGACTCGAAGCGGCGCAAACAACGACAAGTGAGCAGTTGCCAAGACGAGCTTCCTCCAGTCGCCGTCAGCGCCTCCGTGTTCCCCAGCGGTCTCGTGCCGGCGAAACTGTGGAAACGGTGCAATCCAGCCCACTGGACTGACTAACAATGACTGCTCTGAGGTACCTTGCCTAAGGTACCTACCTGACGGCGCAGTCCGCAGCATTATTGTGTGACGCATCAGCCGTCACGGCCCCTGAAGCATGGTGGCAATCACTGGAAGGTATGCTGTAGCGTCAGGTCAGGTCACCCAATTAGGTACCTTACGCAGCTGAGAGAATGCCTTGGATCCTCAAGGTAAGGTAAGGTAAGGTGAGGCGAGGCGAGAAACGGTGCTGATGATGGGAACGCGCAGGCCCGGGGTGGAGAAGCAACGCAGCGGCGCCGCCAAGGAGCACCGATGTCCGCCCAGCGCGGGCTGGTCGTCGTCATCAGGGAAGGAGGGAACCCGCCATCCAATCATGGCTCCGGCAAGTGGCTGGGGTGTCGGGGCCGTTTCTGGCCAGCTGATAGCTGATAGGGGCGGCCACTGTTACCAGAGTGGCTGTGCAAACCATTCGCTTCATCCAAACCGTCTTGCTCTCTACCTAGGAGGTAAGGCCAAGAACACCGAACTCTTGGTCATCCAGACTACCAGTCGGAATCTTTGCTTGTCAATCCTGTCAGTTGTAGCATACAGATACGCTACCTAAAGCTTCTGATCAGGTACCTGACTTTGGACACAAGCACGCAATGATCCGTTCGTTTTCCAGTCCCAACTTCCACGGCCATCATCCTCACTGCGAATGTGATCCCTGCTCATTTGAGTCAGTCGATTGGTCAGATGGCACGCGGCTCTTGGCAAGCTACGCTAGTGCCTCCAGCCCCACTACCCTGATTCCGTTCGAGAAGAAGGAAGGAAGCAATGCCTGGCAAGTTGCAACTGCTTGACTGCATCTTGCAATTGAATGTCTCGTTGGCAGCTGCTCTTTCTCAATCCAACACCTTTGTGCGCTTATCTGCGGGTATTCCTCTTCTACCTTATCCGAGTCATGTACTTTTTTTTCCCTCTTCCCATCCTCTACGCACTTCATTGGGCCCCCAAAATGTGCCTTGTCCAGAGCGACATCAGATGACATTCGTTCCTCCCCCACCAGACCAGACATTAATGGACAGACGAAGGACTACCCTTGCAAACCTTGCGAAACCTTGCGACGGCCAGCTCGCCTTCGCAATGGTATGGAGTACGGAGTACGGAGCAGTCGCAGCGTGTTCCGCCAAGCTTCACCTTTCCTCATCGTATCCTCTGATAGACGGCCACAGACCGACATCGTAGGTATCTTACATCATACCAAGAAGTCTAGCCCGCGTGCCTTGCTTTCCATTGACCAACATTACGCATACACATACACCAACCGCATCACAGTCAACTCGCCTCGCTTTACCGCGTTTTCTTCCGCCCAAGTTGTTTGGTTGGTATTGTCTTCTCTCACTATCGTGACTGGCTTGCTTCCGCTATCCAGCAAAGACGGAACCATGCCAAACACACCAAACAATAGGAACGTCCAGACGCCCATGGAGAAACTAGACCCAAATGTTGGTTGGAGTAACTGTCTCAATTCTTGTGTGGTCTTTCCAAGGCTTGTCGACACCCACAGCCAATCGCGCAATTCCGCACCTCATCCACTTACCCTCCCAAAGTGGTAGGTGAGCAGACCATAAGGTACCTTAGCAATCCTTATCCCGACACACATCATGCCCCAACCTCAGGGACCTGCCATTTGGATCGAAACGGAGTGCCTTGGACGATTACTTCAACGCCCGGCGGGATTGCTTGCTGACCTTGCATTTCCAAACACCGCTAGAACCAGTCTTCTCTTCTCCTCCTTCCACCAACTTCTGCGCAGACGTACAAAGTACACACAAAGTTCCAACCTTCAGAGAAGCGTACGTGGTCTGCAGTGTCACGTTTGGGACCACTCCCGCCTCGACTTGCCCTATCGAAATTCAAACGCGAAATGCTAAACGCCAAGAAATATGCGTCTCCTCAGCTTCATGGTAGCCACTGGAGCCGAGGAAGAAATGCCTGCTCGAATTCAATTATCCCAACGTGCATCAGGATACGAATGCATACTTCCCCTAGGTCTACACGTACCGGTACACTACTGCGAAAGAAGCGCCAACCAACGACGGCAGCTCAAGCATTGTCGACGCAGTGGATCTCTTCTGGGCCAGCCTGCTACGCCGAGACGAGCCTGCATGGCAATTCTCAATCCTCTTGCAGTCCCACGTTCACATGATATCATGAGTAGCCACTCAGCTCAACGATACTATCAGATCATCAAGGAATGCAGAATGGCCAAGTTTCAGCAATGTACACGCCATACCTGGGGAGCCGGTAGCAAGCGCAAACGCCCCGGCAATTGCTGCCACGTATCGACCAGTTCGCTCTACCTTAGACCATGACTGTGGACAAGTTACAACCAATCCACCACACCTTGCAGCAGCCCCGTTTGGCATTTGCTAAGCTTAAGTGCCCCAAACTTTTGCACCAATCCGACGGCTCTGTTCCCGGTACGGACCTTAGATCTGTCTGCCGCCAGATGCAAGTGTGGGGGCCCTCCATGCTGCCAACCTTTGGCTAACCCTCACTGAAGGTCTCGTCTGCCTGGGAATGGAAACATTTCGAGAGGTCAAAAAAGGCATATGGGACCGCATACGCTATTCCAACATGAACCATGGGCCCATCCAAATGCCGGGGAACCTAGGGAAAGAGGAGGGGTAAGAGGAATACCGCCCAGGAAGACGCGGGGGAGCAATGTCCATGAGCCATGGCGCGCCATTTCGCACACGATGCCCTGGGATGGTCTTGGAAGTTGATGTACCTTACAGTCTCGGAGCCCAAAAGTTGAATGTTAGACGCCGAACATTCGCCATCCCTTGATTGACTGTCGACGCCCTTCAGCACTGCCCTGCGGGGTCATTTCTCGGCACTCACCAAATGTCTGGGCATCGCCAGATGATCTCAAAATCCAACATGTAATTATCGCCGGACGATATCGCGGCGAAAAAAGAGTCGTCGACGGCTACAGAAACGGATGTCGTTGAGATTGACGCTTTTCCGGCCCTGAGCCTCAACATGCTCTTGATGAGGGGGATTTGCGGTCCAGGGCCGGGGAGGAGAAGCGAAGGGGGGGCAGGTTCCGGGGCGCTGGGCAGCGAACTTGTGGCATGGGGCGCAAGGTGGAATGCGGCCCTAAAGCGCACCGCAGGAAAGGTTGAGGAGCAAGGTCCAGCCTCCAACGGCCCCATCCAGATTCCAGTGGCTGCCACCTCAGGGCCGGCGACGCAAGCTTCAGTTAGGGGCGGTTGCGCCGTGAAGCCACGGTGCTAGGGCCAGGGGGATGTGCACACAGCGTTGGTGTCACTAGCAATCGGCTGGTGGGTAAGGCAACCTGAATCTTGCCGACGTAACATCTGCCTGCCATCATGAGCGGAAGTAGTCTTTCAGGCCGTTTGTCGATGTGACCAGCCTCGGATGAGGACCTGGATACTGCCAATCTGGAAGTGTCGAGTATTCTGTCTCATCATCCACTGAGGCGTACCACCGTTAGGCACAACGCAAAGGCATCCCTGACGCCGCGTTGCCCCCGTTTTACGCGCGAATGGACGAAGTAGACGGAGTACCTTTTTGTCAGCCCAGCTCACGACACGTAGCAGATGAAGACGGAGGGCCGTGGTGCGATGATTGCAAAGATGTCCTCACCAAGTCCAACGTCTCGCGCATGTTCAATATGTTTTACATTATGCAGTTGAACCAGGGTTCTCATTATCTACTTACAGAACCACGTCATTACGTCTTCTCTGCTCGCTGGAAAGCAAATGGTATCATAGAGGAAAATTCCCCCCCCAGCTGATAACGAGACAGGCCCAGTATCCCTTCAATCAACCTCGGACGAACTTTTCCTATGCTGAATGACTACGAAGCCAGCGTCCTCACCCTCTCAAATGGCTTCTGCTCATCAATCTCTTCTTCGCTAAACCAAGTTCCATGCAATCCATACGGTACGCGCTGCGGCAACTTGATCCGAGCCACGACCTCCTTCATCTCTTTCGCGTCAATTATCCACAACTCGCTCGCGGCCTCGGGCGCACATTCGCCCTGTTCATCGAGCTGAGCTTCGTTAAACACGTATGTCAACAACCAACCGTCATCCTCGGAGTCTGGTTCACGCCGAGGTACAAATCTTGGCTCTTGCGCATACCACCCGACGGGCATGCGAAAGAGCTTGATAGGGTCTTGAGGATCCTGGCTCTCCATGACCTGGGCAATGCTACGTGTATCGACACAGCCTTTGACCGGCTGTGGTGGTTGTGCGACGCCTCTTGCTATCAGTGTTTGAACGTCGAACTTGGCCAAGTGGTCAATCTTTGCAGCTTTGCCAAGGGCAACTGTATAAGATGCCTCGCCGGTTGAGCATCCGTAAACGTATCGAGCTTCCTGCATTGAGTACGCTGGTGCAACGGATGGGAACTCCAAGGAGATGGCCGATAAAGCCCACTGGTGTCTGATGTTGTATTGAATCCCGGGGATGGCCGACAGTGGGAAACTGTAGTAGTACAATCGGCACTGCTCCTCCTCAGCGTACTCGGGAGGCACTGGCTTCATCTCTGGCGTCGGAAGGTTGCCGGCGCTGAAAACCATGGATGCGGAAGTAAGCCGACAGGCCACGAGATTGACCGACACACGAGGACCATTGACATCTGTCTGCGATGAAATCGAGTCCCAGCAGTTGGCGGTGTGAAAAATTGTGCACGGGTTGGTCTCGAACCATTGAACGGCGTCCGGCTGGTGTCGTGGGAAGACTCCGAAGCGTGACCTGCCGGCCGAATCGTACGACAAGCTTGGGACTCCGCGAATCAGGTTCATGGTATCCAGCGACAGCGGCAGGTCCATGATAACGCTGTGTTGTCTTGATACCCCAAAGTCGTGCATCATCTTAGGTGACTCGACTCCAGGAACCGGTAAGTCGAACACCGGAGAGCGGCCGGCTCCGGACTTTGTCGTCGCTGGCACGACGGAGTAACGCACAAATGGCTGGACGAAGGTCGCGTGGAACGTAATGAGCTCCTTCGTTACCGGATCAACTCGTGGATGAGCAGTGGTCCATTCTCTCATGAAGGATACGACACCTGTACCCCCAAAGCCACTCTCGGTGCTTTGTCGCGGTTCATTTTCTGCTGTTCTTCCGTTGAACCAACCAATAGTCTCCAAGCTCGGCAATGCGAATCTGAGAGGCGGGCCGCTTTCACACGTTGCCAATGCTCTCCCATTGTGGAATAGGACGCTGGTGTTGGCGACGCTGATCTTTTTGATAGGACGACCGAAACCTGGGAGTCGCGAGAGGAATACCAGAAACACGGTTCGGAAAACCTCGAAGATGATGCGAAACATGCTCACGGTCGGATTCACCAGCGTCGCAATGCTTGGAACTACTGGTCGCCGCAGGTATTTGTTGGTTTTTGCGTGGCAGTAGACGTCGGTCAGCAGGTATTGGTTGACAAATTCCGGCTGGACCAAAGTGTTCTTTTCACCTGCTCGGCGGAATAGAACACCACTCAGCATGCCATCCCCATCGAACCAGTGCGCCGCTCGGCTCGCATCATCGTTCGTCACCGGGTTGCCTCCATTGCGGACATACTGGCCTCCTGCTAGATCAGAAGGGATCGTGCCCTCATGGCTGCAGGGAGTCAAGGGGAGGCAGGATTGAATCGGCGCAAAGTTTCCTGACAGATAACTACACGAGGAAGCAGTCAGAGATCAGCTATGAGTAAGAGGGCTAAGCAATATGGACTCACGGATGACGAGCATTCTCGTCTCTCCGACATTCGTCTGTCATTTTCTCGTGTAGAGCAGACGTTGCCTAGCCAAGGTATATGCGATATTGTCTATCGAGAACATGTAGGCTCAACTTCAGCGATGAAGTGCAATGTCGTCAATAACGACCGGACGACTCAGACAGCAGGTCTGAATTGTCTTTTGTGAAGCTGACTAGAGTTCAGGGACGGCTGTCGTACTTCAGAATTCCAGGCACAGTTGAAGGTGGGTTGTATCGCCTGGCCGACGTTGGCCGGGATGGTTTCCTGATTGCGCTCGAACATTGGACCACCATTCCCATCCGTGCTCGAACTGCCGACAGACTGCCCATCAATCGATTCTGGCTTGATGACGACATCAGACGACGAGGAACTCGGAAGTTCGGAAGTGCTTAGGACTTTTCTCCTCTCTAGTGTGCGGTCCAGGTCGTCTACGCAAATAATTTCGGATCCGGTTCGAGTTGGACGCGTGGAGACATGCCGCAAGCTTGCCTTTGCTCACGCCCTGCTACAGCTATGGCAATCAGTCAACGGAATGCGATTTGCCAATGCCTCCATAACACATGCGGCCGCCAACTCGTCAAAGAGACTTCGCTTGTAAGTTCGGCTCGTAATGATCTGCAACTTAGTGCGAACCACGACTGTGCAGCACATGGTCACCAGACCTGTTTTGACACAAGGGTGGCAGACATCGTGGACATGAGACAGATCGCGCACACAGCTTGGCGATCGGCGAACCAAGCAGAAGCCAAATTTGTTTTCTTCTTATGGCTGCCTCTAGAATAAAGCTAATGATGTCTTGCCAGCCGTTGGAGCGTTAGCCTGAAGAAAAGCTGGACGGGCTAGACCTGCTGTCCCGTCTGCTGCCAAGTCTTTCGGGCTTTGCGCTGCAGACATCAAATCACTTGCCGGCGCTAGCTCCGGCTTAGTGGGGCCGGGAATACCACTCGGCAGCTTCCGGCCTAGAAGCCGACAAAAGTGGTGACTTCATCGACCTCGAATCCTTTCTTGTTGCGCCAACCGCCTTACGTGCCTACTACGTCGGAACTTAGTCACAATCGCACTACTTTGAGGCGAAGAAAAACAAACTATTTTCAAATCATTCCACAGTCGCACTGAGTGAATTACTTTGAAAATGGGTCGTTTTCGTTCTGGCGCGGAGCAATTCTCCGCTTCAAGTCTGACAACCAGGGTTACAGCCTCCTGCCGTCATGGACTCGTCAAGGATTTGCGCGGGGAGAGAGTTCACAACTCATTTGATCTTATTCGCCTGACCCCGCTTCTAGGCTGAAGGACGAGTGGCAGGAATCCCTTTGCGTTACAGTCGTTTCTGGACGGTTGACACTGTTGACAGGGACGGCTCGAGCTTGGAATACCATAGCGCCCGTCTTGGCCCAATAACCGGTGCTAGCCTAGTCTCATCTGCGAGGGTGTCGCGCTGTTTGGGCTACGGCGAAGCTACTCCTCCATCGCGATGGTGTCCTCGCGTCGACGACTAGCCTATCGTCTACAACTTGCGGTAGGTTGGTGTTTCGAGTCTAAACGTCATCCAGAGCTCATGGAAATCTCAATACCACCTATCCCCTCTTCGTCTGGGTGAAGTCATCCGACATGGCTAGATGCGGATCAACCGGCAGGGGCTTTTGGGATCGCGTTAGCTCGGGCCTAAATCTGATGTTGGCCGAGGACAACAGATGAAGATATATGGCATGTAGCAGCCCCCTCACTTAGTAGACAAGAGAAGAGAAACCAGCATCACAACATTTCCTGCCACACATATTGGCATACTCAACCAGCAGCGCCTCGCTCGAAGTCTCCCGCCAGCTTGCAATTGACACAGAAAACCGAGCTGCGAACAACACTCAAAATGGCGAACGACGCTCTCAACACCAACTCCCGCGTCGGCCAACAAGCCGACCTGGGCATCTCAGCCCGCGCTTCGGACTGGTACTTTGCTGTCTGCGCGATCATGGCGTTTTCCACCCTCGTTTTTCTGGGAATGGGTTTTACCAAGCGAGAGACGCACCGTATCTTCCACTACATCACCGCCACGATCACCTTTGTCGCTTGCATAGCGTACTTCTCCATGGGCGCAGGGCTGGGCCAGGTCCCCATCCAGGTTGAATTCCCCCGCAACAACAGCCAAGTTGGCGGCGCCGGCACACGCGAGATCTACTACGTGCGGTACATCGATTGGTTTATCACTACACCGCTACTGCTCCTGGACCTGCTTCTCACTGCCGGTATGCCCTGGCCTAGCATTATGATCGCCCTCCTCGCCGACGAGATCATGGTTGTCACAGGCTTGGTTGGTGCCCTCACGAGCACAAGCTACAAGTGGGGTTACTGGGTGTTTGGCATGTTTGCCTTCTTCTACGTCGTTTACGCGCTCGTGATTGACGGACGAAAGCACGCCGGTGCGCTGGGCGGGCAGGTCAGCTCCACGTATCGCAACTGCGGCGTTCTCACCATTTTCTTGTGGTTCCTGTACCCCATTGCCTGGGGCGTCTCTGAGGGTGGTAACCTGATCCACCCCGACTCTGAGGCTGTCTTCTATGGTATCCTGGATGTTCTTGCGAAGCCCGGTTTCGGTTTCCTCCTGCTCTGGGGACACAGGAACATTGATCCCACCGCTCTGGGACTGCACATCCGCGAGGCCGGCCAGCCCAAGAACCGCCCTGTCGGCAGCCACGACGGAGATCACGGACACATCGGAGGTGCGGGACCTAGCAACGGCCTGTAAAGCCACTGGGCTATCGCAGCCATTGTTTCGGGGGTACGGAAAGGTATCGGTTTTGAGGAGAGCCGGGTGCATTGCATCTACCTATCAGGGTAGCCATGGGGTTTGGAAAAGTTCCTTGGGTCTTGCTAATCAAAGGGTTACGTTTCTTATTGTTGAAGGACATTGGATCGATGCTGTTCACTCGCGGGCGCTTATACGCGTTGGCTTAATATCTGGTCATGTAATGCTCACACGAGGAGTTGTATGTAGGGAAATTCATTTATACCCATACTTTACGTGACCGACTTTAACGTGAGTGTAGCATTTGGCCGCATGCAAATTGCCTGGCGATTTGCCAGGCGATGGGCTTCGGTGTGGCCTTCTCAAAAGTTGCATGTTCAGCAGGACGCTAGATAACAGAGTCTTCGTGTTCGTACATGAGAGAGCATGACAAATGTTCCAATGTGCATGGATGAGGATCCGTTTGGACTTTTGAAATGATAATCCCGTTTCATCTATGAATCAGGTAGGTAGGCAACTCACCTCATCAATCAAGCTTTGCGGGGTCAAAAAGGCTGGGTGTAAGTCAAAAATGCTCCACCTGGCGAGCATTAACTCTGAAAAAGGAGAACTCGGGGCAATGGAATCTCCGAACAAAAGCATGGGCTTGGATACGGCTTGCTAAATGTAGAAAACTTTGTTGTGACAAGACGTGCCGTATCATAGCCGTCTGAAGATTGAGAAAAGTAGCTTGGTGCGAGAATTCTATGTGTTGTCCTTGAACCTTTTCGACGATGTTTGTAAGCATTTTGTGAAGATGGATGTGGATTTAGAAAAGCTGAGAAAGCTGGCGAGTTCCAAAAGCTACCGATATGACCTAAAATACAGAAATAGAAAAGTTAGGATCTAAGAAAATAGAGCTCCGGGGCTTTCTTCAACTGTATTGCAAAAGACCGGAGTAATCTCGAATCTGCGAATACATTGCTGTAGCCCAGTCAGAAATAAAACCTCCAGAATGATGCCATCCCTTTTTCCATTTTCCTTTCTTCCGAGACATGATCGACATGTCTGTTGGTGCGATTGTACGGCAACGGAAAATGTTGCTTCTTGTGATTAAAGATTCGTACTATTACAACACCCAATTGATTTCATCACTATCTTCAGGGAACGGTGAATACTTGGTGATAAGAATTACGAGACTTTCGCAAAGAGTGGGTTTTTTAAGCACCTATGATGCGTGGATTGTGAAAAAAGCTTCAGAAGACGAGAATCCTGACTGTCCTGTTTGGAGTTGTATCTACTGGGCTAAGGATCTCACGTCTACGCGAAGTAGAATCAGAACCTCCACGCTTCTTCAGACCACAGTATCACGGCGCAATTCTCTGATGTTCTTTTGCTTTCTTCTTCTTCTTTGCTTTTACGGATTTTGCATCTCGAGATTCATATCGAAATTCATCCCCGCCCAGAAGCTATCATCCATAAAACTCAGACCATTCTGCTGGCCAAGTTCACCGATAGAATCCGCCAGAGCGAATTGCGTGTTGAAAGCTGACTCTGATCCGCCGTTACTCAGCAACGCCCCCTGGAGCGCCTGCTCTGCCGCGCCGGACTCGTCCCACGCGAAGTCTTGGTCAATCATATTAATCAAGGGACACAGGCTCTGCTCTAGTGTCGGCTGAGGCTGCATAGAACTTGATACTGCACCATTCGTGTCGCTTTCTACCACCGCCGCCGATGCCGGTGCCGTTGGGTCCGGATCCGGGTCCTTACGGCCATCTTGCTCCTGTAGGATGGAGTTTGGCATCCGCTCCGGGTATTTCTGGTGCAGGTACTTGATCAGATCGGACCGCATCTTCGCGGCGGGACGCCAGGAGATGCCAAGCTCCGCCAGGACCTCGAGGCACGCTTCAATGTAGACGGTACAACACGGCCTTCCCGTATTCGCAAACTCCGGGTCGGGGCTCGCGTACTGAATAAGCACCAGCGCCGCGGTGAGCGTGCAGTGCGTCGCGGTAATAGGGCTCCGCCGGAACGAGCCAAAGACCTGGCGGTACTTTTTGCCGGCGTGGCAGATGCGTTTGGCCGACTCGATGCAGAGGACCTCTGCGCGTTTGGCCGTGTCTGTTTTGAGGGCCGGGGGCGTGTCTTTGGATTTGAGGAGGAAGGGCTTGAAGAGGAGGATGCAGCAGGTGTGGTAGACCATGTGGAGGGTGTAGACTTGGGGCAGGTCGTTGTGTTTGTCGATGCGGAGGTCGGCGGGGAGTTCGTAGAACCAGGTTTTGAGCTCGAGAGTGCAGGATTGAAGGAATGATATCCTTTGGGGGCCTTTGTAGAGTGGTTTTGGGGCGTATCTGAGGGGTTTGTTAGTTGCATGTTCGCCAAAGGGGGTTGTGTGGGTAAAGGGAAGCTGACGTACAGAGCCAGGAGGATGTTCTCGAGGATTCGACAGAGGCCTATCAGACCGCGGTGTACGAGAACCTTTTTATTGCATCTATTTACGTCGCATGAGTCGTTTGCTGCTCCTGCACTCATTTGTTCCGGTGTGTATGTTGATGGAAGATGGACAGCGCCTTGAACATCCTGTATCGAGAAGTCAACACAGACGGCACTCTCATAGTCGTTTGCATATGTGACATAGTGAAACTGATCTTACCAAGAGACTACAGACTCGCCCCGTGTATATGGCGGCAAGTTTGTCGTCGCAGTATAGGGCCCAATAAATCTGCCGCCTCAACTCTACTTCTTCGCTGGACATGTGGCACGTGCCAGACAATGACGACGCGTCAAGGTTGAGTCCCATGTCAAGAGCTAGTCGATTTGCCATTCCTTGGTGTAGCCATCCGGCAGCATCGCATCCGTAGGACTACTTGTAATGAGCATAGAAAACTTTGACACTAGTTCCTTCCAGAAACATACCACATAGACCCCGACCAGAATGGACATTGACTGAATTGTCGTGATGTTCGGTCGTTTCATGTCATAATGCAGAAGGACTTCAGCTTTCTGGAGAAAAACTTTGCCGGCCGAGTTTTGGTCGTCTGGGATGGAACGGGTGTCGATCCTATCTGAGTAGCGTGATCCCAGAGCAAGTATACAGTTGAGTAAACAAGGACTAAAGAAGCGGCCCTGCGTTCTCATACTCTCTCTGAATAGCTTCTCGTCAACCACTTGGCACCAGGGGTTTTGATACTCAAAGAACAAGTCTATCAGTTCTGTGGTAAGATCCTCCGGGTAGACGTCTGCCTCCAGAGGGAGGATGTAACGGTTAGTCTCCATGGACTTGGATGTCAATGGGCTGCCATGATCGTCGGACTCGGGCGTAGATTCTAGAGACTTGTCAATAACCATCCCAGCCGGGGATAATACTAAGCGCCCGATACGCACCACTCTGGAACTCTAAGCGGCCGCTCGCCGGGCCGAAGTATCGCATCTCTCCATCCTGATCATAGTTTACCGATTCATCCAGTGAGAGAGCTCCTTCAAAGGTGGCACATAGGTCGTCAAAGGCTGAAACGCTGAGTCCAGCATCGCCAGCGGTTGCTAAAGTGCTGGCGATGGACGGTAGTTGTGGTGCTGATCCGGTGGCCGAGAGCTGGGCGACGGCAGCCTCAACATCGATGGTGTTGGACTGCAACACTGCTTCCAGGAGATCGATTCGGTTTCTCAAAAGTTGTACATATGTCTTGGAAGCAGGCTTACGGCCGTCCTCTTCACTCCTATAGAGACAATTGATGGAACGTTCGGAACATCGGCCACAAATAGGCCGCAGTCCATCACACTAAAAGTTGGCACCTTTCAGTCAGCATCATAGACTTTTAGCCAGAGCATCAGCCCATTGTCTATACGAGTATCGTAATTTGTGTAAAGCCCGAACTCAGCCGTCATAAAGGTGTGGGCTGATCGACCGACTGGAAGGAAAATATATTCCACCCACCTTTGCCCTTCGGCGCCGACACTCCTCGCACGCCTTTGACGTGTACCTGCGCTTCGGTTGGCTTGCGGCCCGCTCCGACGACGCTTGGGGCATTACAGCGAAGGAGAGGAGACACAAATAAGATGGGCAAGGGTCCTCCACCACGAATGATATAATCCTTTCTGATTCAGTCCGCGGACACCTTCGATTTTGGTTCAATGAGGAAAGTCGGACGTACAACGGTTGGCACTTGGTAATAGTTCGCAATTTCTCTTGCCCAACAACCACGGCACTGAGATAGTCAAGGGCGGGGCCAATCACATGGACTAAATTCAATGGATGACTAAGGAGCGGGGGAGGAATTCATATTCCGCCCTCTGCGTCATGGCACGAATATCTTTTCATGACTTTTGAGCTAGAATTCTGTTGACAAAGAGTCGAATACCACTTCTTACAAGCCAATCCATGGTGTTGCTATAGAGAAACCCTTCCGTTTACAGAGGCTCTGATGCTACCATCAAGGTCTTGCAAGATCTGCTAGGCTGTGATGGCTTCCAGCTCTCCTTCCAGCTCTCCGTCTTGGAAGTGTATCCGGACGCTTTGATCACGCCGGGTGGGGCCGCGACGCGCAGGGAATCTTCATCGAGTTCTCCTGGTAAGATGCAAGTCAAATCCTGTAATATCTGTATGTTGAGAAAAATACACGGGAAGCTCTGATTCTCAACACTGGTTTGGAAGATGCGATAGCGAGAATATGATTGCCTAGACAAGAGACATCGAGTCCCAAGTCCGAGAATAAGACCACCTCCGGCCTTGGCCCGGAGATCAGATCGCGGGAAACCCAAAATAGAAGTCAGAGAAGACCCCCGTGCGGATCAACACCGTGTCGGTTCATCTTATGCCGGGCCACCGACTTGATTACTCCCGTCTTTGTGAGGGAAGGATTCCAATGCGCCTGAGATTATCTGATGCTCTGATTTGTCGCCAATTTCAAATTCTCGGTACGCATGAACGAAAGGCGAGCTGAAGTGAAGGATTACCGGACCTCTGATAAACCTGAAGGCTCTATCGCGTCCCTGATCCCCCAGAGCGCACAAGAGTATAACCTGGACCCCTACCTTGAAGCGCATGCTGAGCGCATATTGGCGACGCGGCTCAGCCAGGGACACTGATACTCGATCGCAACGCCCCGAAATTGACATTCGCTTTCACAGCAACAACGAGGTGCAACCGTCAGCGCCATGACCGGAAGACACGGACAGACAGCGGGTCTACGTTTTAGCGCGCGTGGAACGCACCGACGACACCTCAAGCACACCCTCGGCGCAGCGAACTAGCCGTAATGTCGATCATAACAACGTCTGGCCTTACGTGGACACCCAGACGTTTGTTTTGAAGACTGGATTGGGAGGTGATTTATTGGTGTATTCTCGAAATTTTCGGGGGGAAACGCTTACTTGGAACGACTTGATAAGTGTAATCTCGGCCCGCAACGATCCCTCCCTGATGGCTGTCAACGGCTTACGCCGCAAAGGAGATTTTCTATCACCAGGTCATGCCTCCTTCGACGATGGGGCAAACCTGGGGATATTTTGAGCCTTACATTGACTTCAATGCAATCTATCGTGGATGATCTTGCAAGCGCAGGTCTCACTAAATTGTGGTTGGGACGAAATTAGGGGTTTTGACGACCTCCAGTACCTAACCTCCAAGCTTGCGCAGGTGCCAAGCAGGGCTACAGCTCGAGTCCGCAGGCCGTGTGATGGGAATGCGGAGACTGCTCTCCAGAGACACGCGCAACTACGACTCTTATGCAACAAGATGCATGTCTCGGACGAACACCTGGGTGATGGGCATGTCTCACGCAGCATTCGGGAAGATGGTAGGAGCTTCGCGTCCAAAGCTTCGGGACCAAACGCAAACAGCGAGAGCCAGCGCAGCCGAGCCAAGGTTCGAGAGACATGGTTTCTGGACTGAAACATTTCCAAGAAAACATTCCCATCGAGACAACTGTTCACTGTTCCTTCTCTCAACGCCACATGTCTATCATACCAAGTCAAATCCCTCTGTTTTCGTACCGATATCAAGACTCTGTTAATCTTACCTGCGTTAACTAGAGCCCCCCACGGACTTCTCCACGGATGCCCGCCTCCTCTTCCCCTGGGCCCCTGGAAGGACAGACAAAATCCGAGCCCATCAGCGTGCAGCATCGAGGTCTCCTAGCGTCATGCTTCAACGTCCGGCTCGGCGGGAGCACGGTCGGGGCACGGCCGGCCCGATGCCACTTAGCCTCCCTACTTGCGTCTCCTGCTACTTGCCCCCCGCGAACCATACCGTCCTGAACCGTCAGCGGCGCAACGGTCGGTTCACCCTTTTCGTGGGGCTCCGATGGTGGAATTCAGAGTTAAGGATGAAGAAAGTATAGGGGGGGAGAAGGGGGGCAGACGGGGTTGCGAGGTATGGAAACATCCAACCGTCCGAAATGATTGAGTTTGTTGCTGGCCTGAGCGAGGTCAAAGAAAGACATCTATAAGAAGGTTCCTGCTGGTCTTTGGTCATCGTGCATCACTGGCCTCGCCTTTCATTACATACTACAGCTAGCAACTAAACATACTCACTTCCTCGCGATTTCCCCAATCTTCAACCACCACCAAAATGCCTTCCACCGTCGTCTCCACCCCCGTTCCCGCCGGCGTCGACCGCAACGCCGTCCTCTCCGCCATTCACAACCACGACCTAATGGTCAAGACCCTCTGCCCGGCTCTCATCTCCTACAATCTCGAGTCCGGCTCCGTTGGCGTCGGCCAGTCCGCCACCTACTCCGTCACTGACAAGAAGCCCATTGGCCAAACCACCTACCAGCTCACCATTACCAACCTCGAGGACGGCGTCGATACCCTCGTCAACGCCAAGCCCCCCGTCGGAACCCTCGTCATCAACGGCAAGTGGCGCATCGTCAACGAGGCTGCCGGTCTCATTCTCCGCGAGGAGGTCGACATCGAGGCCAACATGCTCATGAAGAAGATGGCCAAGGGCAACGTTGAGAAGACCCACCCCGAGCAGCACGCTGCTCTCCTGGTTCAGGCTGGCAAGGCATAGATGATGTGTCAAAGCGACTATACCCCACTGGCTGTGTTCATCGCCTTTGGAATCCGCTCGGTGTGATTGGCGTTCAACGGATACTGGGATCTTGTGATGAGATTACCTCTGATACAATAATGGGAATATGACTTTTTGGGATACTATAACATTTACTCTCACATGTGGAGCTGCTTAAAATCTTGTGTGCCGTACTTTCGTGACTTGATCATTCCTCATGACGTAGGTTGGCGAGAACTGGTTCTGAATCCACCCAATCTCAACGCTCATGCCTTCGAAGCTTCTTCGGGAACGTGAGCGACAACTTCGATCTCGACCCGCATATCGTCCTCTCCAAGCCTCGGGACTCCCACGCACGTCCAAATCGGCTTATGGTTCGGCATCCACTTTCTAAAATTCCGTACCATGGCTGCCAAAGCTTCGTCGTTAATCGGCACATGGTATGAGTTGACTCGGAACACCTGTTCCCAGCCTGCTCCACCGGCATCTTTGAGGTTGAGATCCACATTGGCGAATGCTTGATCGATTTGGGCGTTAATCTCCTTGTAAAACTCGCCCGTCTTGGGATCCCATCCGCCTGAATTATCGTGTTAACATGTGTTTGGATTTGAGAAGACTATTGGAAGCACGACATACCTTGACCAGAGCACTCAATGCGGTCGCCAATTCTCACTGCCTGGTTGTAGCTGAAACCCGCGAGATTTCTCTGGCCTACGCCTTCATATGAGTAATACTTTAGATGAGACATGTGGGCAATGTTTTTGGGACTTCAAAGAATTGAGATGTGGTAACTAGGCTTTGGCTCAAAAGGATTCAGTACACGTAATGGCAGCGGCTCCAAATTACGTCCTCGCGATTCGACAGCTTTTTATATATAAGAACCGAGGCAAGCTGCGCAGACAATAAACCCCGACGTCATGTAAAGATAGCGGAAACTATATTCCTTCACATGCGGAGCGCCCTAGGCTCTCGTAGCGCCTGACTCGAGCCGATCCGACTACCTATGCGGGGCTCTTCCGACTACAGAGTAGACACATCTACTTTCGGAACCTTTCTACCTTGGCTGCTTTGTTACAATACAATTTCTAACAACCTCTTGCCTGAGAGTCGATTACTAATCCCACAATGTCACACGAAGCATATGAGATCGTACCGCTCTCTATCATTAACCATTTCTCTTCCCAAAAGGCAAAATCTTTCTTTTTGTGTGTATAATGTCCCTCTCCGGGAGACACGAAACTTTTTCATGAAGGGTTGAACCTCACCTAGAATACGACTTGACTAAACACACTGGTTGAGCAGTGCAGTCGGATCAAAGCTGATAGAGTACGAAACCAAAGACAAGTCGAAAGTCAAACATAGACAGAGCAGACCAAGTCAAAACAAAACCAGAGACGAACGACTTTTGAGTCTCCATCTACACGCCATCATAACCTTTACAGCAGAATTACCCCTCACCGGGCATACTGCTAGTTCTCATCCCTTCACTCACTCACTCACCCTTGCCAAGCAGAACCAAGTTAGCCACGTTCATCGCGGCCATGATGACCCAAACCAAGACCGCAAAGCCAGCAGTGTACCATGAATTCGCCATCTTGACGGTACCGTCAGTAGGGGTTGCCGTGGACTCTTCCTCGTCAGTCCCAGTATTACCGACCCTGAATCGGGCGCCGCCTCCCGGCCCATCCCGGACCGTCATGAACTTATCTCTGCAGGTAAAGTAGATCAACGGCGCAGTGACAAAAGGCAAAACGACACTAAGAACAACCTGCGAAGCATTCAGCGCCTCGCTGACGCCCTTTCGTCCCACGGCGCCGGCAATAACAATACTCGGCGTGACGCTGATACTCCGCGTCGCCAGACGTCGCAGCCAAGGACGGACTTTCCAGTTCAGTGCGCCCTCGCTGACCATCTGCCCAGCAATGGTACACACGATACCCGCAGAGACTCCAGAGAGAAGCAGTGCGAGAGCAAAGATGGTGCCCGCCGCCTTGGAGATGGAGTCCTTGAGGAGTTGGTGGATGCTAAAGATGTCGGCGTCCGGTGCTTCGGGGTTCCCGTAGAGGGAGACGCCCGCGACGATGAGGATGGCTGAGTTGACGAAGAGGGCGAAGGTGAAGAGGGAGATGCTCAGCTCAGCGGTCGAGGTTTTGAGGGAGTGCTTGATTGCTTTGGCGGAGGGCACGTAGTAGCCTTTATCGATGCTATCGCCGTTGAGGTCGACTTCATCCATTTCCGGGGGTAGGAGGTTGTGTTTTGTGTCGTACTCTCGGAGACGGGCTTGGACGATGCCGGAGCCGAGGTAGAGGCTGTGTGGCATGACTGTTGCGCCCAGGATGCCGCAGGCTTGGTATAAACTGCGTGCTGTCAGTAAGCCTGTTCTGGAGGAGAGGAGGTGGGGGTTGTTACCCTTGCGACTCGACCACGGCATGCGATGGCAGATATCCCTGAAAGACTTCCCCAACCGGCGTATCCTTGATGAGCGATAGCTGAATACAGAAGCAGACAACCACGGCCAGCACCAGGCCGATGATGAAGTACTCAAAGATTCGCAGGCCTCTCATGGATCCGTGGGGCCTGTAAAAGATGAGAATGATCATGACGTCCAAGATGGAGATTGCGCATCCTGCAACGAGAGGTATGGCCGGCACAAGCAGGTTCAGGCCGATTGCGAAGCCAATCACCTAATCAGCCGCATCACTTTAGTAAAACTGAGGCCTTGGAGACGGAGACACAGCAAGTATCGGCCAAACTCACCTCGGCAATATCTGTTGCGATGATGGCAACCTCTGCGAAAACGTAGAGGACGTAGTTCATCCATCGCGGCAAGAAAGCCCGACATGCTTCAGCCAGGTTGAGTCCTGTGACGGTACCAAGCTTGATACAGAGGCTCTGGAGGAAGATGGCAAAGAGGTTGGACAATAGTACGACAAAGAGCAATCTGAAACGGTAGCTTGCTCCTGCAGCGACATCTGTTGAATAATTTCCGGGGTCAACTGTGAAAGGTGAGGAGGGATGTTAGTCAAGTTCATTCCTTTTCGCGGGTATTTACGGAAGGAGAGAGCCGGGAAGAATCTCACTATACGCAACAGCAATCATGAACCCGGGCCCGATAAACGAGCCAAACTTCACAATGGCCTTCTTCACCCGGCTGTACAAGACCTGATGAATCTTGGGCGTGTCTCCTCCATCACTAGGGGGAAGTTGACGTGAGTGAAGGGTAGGGAGAGGGGTCGCGGGGACCTCCTCTCCCTCGGGTAGACCAAGTCCATTAGACTTGGTCGTCGCGGCCGCAGCCGCGGGACCGGAGCCACCTTTGCCCCAATCCACATCGTGATAGGATCGCGATATATCCCTGTCGCCCGTCCCCAATTCACCCGCCAGCGATAGGCCCTTGTCATCCTCCCCCGGCTCTAGGGCCCTGGCGTTGACGATGCCGTTGAGGTCTTGGTTGGTGGTCAAATCATTGGACAGATCGTTCGGGCTCTGATTGTAGCCTTCCCCTTCGTAGGGTTCGTCTGTACGAGACGGACGATTCATTGTTTCGCTGCACTGTACTTCAAAGTAAAGGGCTAAGGAAAGAAAGGCGTGAATGACTTCATGACACGCGTTGTCGTCAAATCTAGGGTTGTCGGCTAAGCGGCTACTCAAAACTCATGACTAATCACAAGACACACCTAGCGGGCCCGTCTAGTTTAACGTCGGCTATTGTTGCCATTATCTACAAAGATGCATCTCAAACGGTATTCACTCATTTTCTCTAGATACTCATCACTGTTTGATATCGGAAGCCGCCGTAAGATGAAAAAGTGGTTGTTTCCTAAAGCGGCAAGTACGCTATGAAATCCACTTTGCCAAGCAGCCAAGCAGCCAAGCAGACTAGAGAACTCATGGTTGCATGCAGTCCATTACTTCAAGTGACCAGAAACTCGGGATTTTATAACGGTTACAAACATTTCTAGATCTTGTGTATCTTGCCTCTCCATACAAGAGAAGAAGCTCGTTGTACGTCAACTTGATTCGCGGCTTTTTGACTTTCATTCCAGGACCGTGAGAGAAAGTGATTGACAAAACTACGGATGATGAGCATAGACATGGATATCAATACGTCAAGTTACATGGGAATCGACGACTACTTATAAAGTAAAAACACCACAGGTATGCATGATGGAAGCCATCGTTCTGCATCTGTATCGACTGATTTTACGAAAGTTTTGCTTGCCTGAGCATTCTGTCATACGTGGTAGAGTCGCAGACATGGGGCCTGATTTAATAGGCATGAGCCCCTTGATCACATTTCATCCGAATCAATATGTTAGACTCGTGCAGGTGATTACTTACAGGAACTTCGGAATCAAATTCCTACCTGAGTGACGAATGGCTCTCGTTTACAGATCCCGTATCGTTCAGCATGCCATGCAAGATGGGAATCAATCCTCTAGACCAACAGCCCGGAAGCGGTTCCAGCAGATCTATATCGAGTTTTTACGGATAGCTGGTCACAAAAGAGGAAACCACTTTCATTAAACCTGGTCATTCCGACACCAAATTCAAAATAGATAAAACAAAGCAAAAGTTGATAGTAGAACTGTAGTACCGATAGCCTTTGTATCCTATAGGCTATGGCTGGCAACCTGGCTACTCTGTCAACTGCTAAGTTGGCTCCAATATGAATATGCGGAATTTTGTAGGGGCAATAGCAAACTACCCATCAATCTGATCATATTTCCCTCAGTCTACCTATAAACAATCTCAAAATAGAGCAGAACGAGGAGAATGACTGCACTCAGATGTAGTGACACCATCCAGGAGTTTATTTCTGGGTGAATATCGCAACCTACATCGCGCTCTTACTCGTCGAAAGGGCATAGAATTTGTGTTAAGTAACAGGAGATTGATGTTAACAATTTGCCATGAACAGGCAGCTATACTGGGTTCTTAGCTTATGGACGATGAATGACTGCTTAGCGTGCTAGCCTACCTTACCCAAAGTTGCATGTCGTTAATACTTTTTCGCCTATAGCCACCAGTCAACTCCCGTGCACTCATTTGGCGTCAGGTCCTCGTCTCAACAGACCCAAATGTCATTCAGGAATCTTTAAGCTGACGAGCCCTCCCAAATTCAATTCTTTCGCCCCACTCCAAGCATCCGATACTGCAAAGCAGCAGACATCGAAAGCCTCTGCCACGAACCCGCGTCCCGGACCCGATCGCCGCTCCCGTAAGACCGATCATTCCTCACATGTCGTCAGCTTCCACCATCCCACCAACACACATACGAACACCCCCTCTACCTCATCTCGATGCTCATTCGGTCTTGTGGCGGCTAGAACCGCCAATGGCAGCCTTCTTCAAGCACCCTCTCTCCGACGTTTGACGTAGGCTCATCCTCTGCCGTCAGGTTGCCTTCTCTACAACCGTCTTTGATTAGCTCCATGTCGATCCATAAGCTCGGTGGGAGCTTCGTGTAACCACCATCGCACAACGTCGCGCTTGTATGGCCTCGTGTAAGATGTCGTAAACCCTTTCACCCCTCTCCAACCCGTCCCAAGGCGTTTTTGACAAATTGTCGATAGAAATGCCTGGAATCGAGCCTTACTCGACAGAATCTTTCCTCGTGTGCAACTTGGTCCCGTAATACGAATTGTCCCGTAATACGAATCGATGGTGGGTGCTGTGGGCGACACCGGTAATCGGTGGCAAATGACGTCGGCGTGCTTTCGTTATGTTCGGAAGTTGGTGAGGGATCTTCGTGTGGCGCAGGTCAACCACCACAAATTTCGCAGGCCGCGCTCGTTCGTGACTGAAAACTATTGGGTATCGTCAATCTTACAAAAAGTGGTCGAGACTGGAAGCTGTCACTTGATGGCCCCATTGTGATTGCGGAAGCCAGGTCGATACGGATGGATGAAATAATTTCCTTTGGTCAATTCGAGGTCGATACCTCTCCCCGCCTATGGCGAGGTATATAAACAATATGCGAACGTAACCCCAAAGGCCGTAGCCCTATACCAAAAACCCGAAACGCCTGATGCTGTCCTTTGCCCAATATGTCATTTGACGGTTTGTCGAAACCCCCAATGATGATGATGTTCGTTAGTGTACAAGTCGCGAGCCGATGCAAGTTTTTTTTTCCTCTCCAAATACCGTGTCCGTGCCGTAAAGCCATAAACGAGTTTTCAGTATAACGCTATAGGCCATTTCGGCCACAAGGGGGTATCATGCCCTTCGCGGGCGGTGTCCGATTAGGCGGTGTAGTGGGTGCTCGAAGAGCACTTCCTTGGTGTGATTGTTCCTGAATGGCGTCAGGATGCGCGTTCCCCTTTATAGGTGATCAAGCTGTCGCGGTCTGAGTGCGAGTCCACAATGGTAAGGAGCGATTCAACGGGGGTGATGTGGTGCAATCTGTATCCTCCTCTTCAAGCTGGAAGTGTTTGTAGGATCCTTATTTCTTGCCCTTGGTTGGCGCGGCAGTGATTTTACTCGTGGTCATGAGGTCGCCAATGTATTTTTGGAGGAACTTGTTATTGTTATCGAGCTTGTCATGTTCTTCTCTGACGGCCTCGATGCGGTTGAAGATGGTCAAGAGCGAGTCTTGCAAGGCCTTTGCGTGTCTGTAGGGAAAGGTGCTGTTAGTGATTGGCGCGTCTCGAAGTGGCAGAGGGTTTCGGTTACCTCTTGAGCTCTTCTCGCGCTTCCCTTCCAAGTGCTTCGATGTCTTCACTGGTCCTCCGTGGGCTCATAGCCCTCACGTCGTCGGGTCCAAACTCTGCATCTACTGGGCCCACTGCCGAGCTGTCCCGGGGTACCACCAACGGCCCGCTGCTCTTTCTGCTGGGCAACCGAGGTCGGATAGGAGTTGGCTGGTGGATGTGGTGCTCGTCGTGTTCGTGATCGACAGAAGAAGAAGACGAGCTTGATTGGGACCGCTCGATGTGAGGAGGGAGATGCGATTGTTCGCTGAACTGTGCCTGGTGCTCGTTGTCCATGTTGACAACGTTGTCGAGTTGGCTGCTATGATTGTGCTATGAAGTGGTGATTGTCGGTGAGAGTACTTCGCGAAATTGCTGGCGTTTAGGGGACGGTGTTGATTGATTCGATTGCCAAGGGGCAGGAAAAGTTGGTTGCTAAAGAGCGAGGAGGGCGGCTCAAAAGGCAAATGTGGTTTTGAATGGATGCAACTCCGTCACCAGACTCGAGTTGAGAAACGGGGTCTTGCCACCTTGTAAAGCAGGGTCAAGGCTCTCTGGAGCAGGCTCACAGTGGCGGAGGAGTCGAGGATGGCGGCGGAAGAGTCAGGTGGTTGCAAAGGTGGTATTAGTAGCGGTGATGGCGGCGGGTGGTGGTGTATATGGGGCGTGGATTATTATGGAATGTAGGGGTATTGGTGGTTGTATTCCGGAAGCAAGTAGGGTCCTACCGGTCTCGTAGGCAGGGACAGAGCCGGCGGCGGGAGGAGGAGGGAAGAAGAGCAGATGAAAAGGAACAAGCCGAGTGTCGAGCAAAGGGGAAGAGGAAGAAAAAAGGCGCGGTGGGCCGCAACGGGTAGTGTATGACTATGAATGGGGGGCAGACGAGGTCTCGTGGGTAGTGGGTGGGTTTTTGGGCAGCCTCTGCCTTTTTTTTTTTTTTTTCTGCGCTCAATTTTCCCTCTTTCCTTGTCACTTCGTCTTTGGGGGAGGGATTCGTATGGGCTCTGGGAAGAAATCGTCTCTCGCGCCGATTACTTCTCTTTTGCTGCTCCTTGAAGGTGGGGGTCGTATGGCAATCGGAATTTGGGGACCGAGAGAAAAGAGAATAGAGACCCAGAGAATAGGTGACTGAGAGTGGGAATGTCGTGGAAGTAATACGGGATTGCGACGGTAGGGAAGACCGAGCGAGAGAACGGAGGTGATGAGCGACAGCACGTCGTAGACTCGCAGGTATGTATGTATGTATGTACTCGGTAGCGTGCGGTTGCGTCGACGGCCGTGGTAGCTGTACATACAATGGAATGCGATCTGTGGGATTGGCAGAGAAAGAGGTGAAAGGGTCGCAAATAGCTGGCTTGGCTTGGGTGGGTTTTGCTTCAGGCGTTGACGTTTACAGGCGGCCAAGTTGTCGCGATCTGCGGTACTCAGGACCAGTTGCAAAGAATGGGATGCCCTCTTTGGCCCTTTTGGTTGGACTTTGGAGGCTTTGTGGTGTCGATCGAATTGGGGCCCTTGCCAGACTCCCACCCAATGTCGTAGGAGTCGAGGATTGAGTCTGCGGCAAAGGCAGAACCGGGGGCTTGGGAGCTTGGTGTGCGAGGGCGCCTTGAGTGCTGCTGGGGGTGGTGGAGAGTGACGATGGACACGACAGGGGTTGCCGAGAGGGACCGCAACACAACGACAGGGGCGGGACAGTAAAGGTCGAAGTGGCAGTCGTCCGTTGTAACTGGTTGTTATTCGTAGAGTGGCCCGGTCAGGCTGAAGCGGTGTGGAGAAGGATGATGTTATCGCAACCGTTTTGTCGCCGTGCGTGTGTCGTGGGTTGTTTTGCCTCTGCAACTCTTTCTTCTGAGGGGAGGGGGCTTCTACTGGGACTGGGTTTGCTTACTTTGCGAGACTCGAGAGGTGTTGCGTAGCTGGGTGCCTCTGTCATGCCGTGCGGCTTGGATGGTATTCTTTAGGGTATTCGCAGGTTCGCCTGGTCGGTGCGGTGCAAGCTGCGAAGAACTTGAGTAGCCAATGTAGTCAGCTAGGTAGGTAGTGGCTTGGAAGCTGAATATTGGGAGACGCAGCTGGGGGCCGTGATGCTGTGTTGCTGTATCCAAGCACGGTGTGGATTGCGCGTGGCTATGTAGGAATGGATGGCTATGGCATGTATGGGTTCGTACTAGTATTTCCGGGTGTGTGGTGAGGAAGCGGCAGCATGGACGGCCCCCATGTGATGTTAGATTGACCACCGAGTCCAGTGGAATTACGGGAGGGTCGAATCGGAGATGGTGAGAGCAAGCTGCCACACTGCTCCGGTGCCACAGTGTCCAATAGTGCCTATGGTAGATCTTGAGCGTAATCGAGTTCGTGATGCTGCTTCTGTGGTAGCGGTCTGCTCATTACTAGGGATATGCAAGCAGGAAAGATGGCGGCGACTGTGGTCTTTGGACTATGTAGTCTGATGTGCTGACTAGAGACTCAAGTCGAAAACAGATCGTGCTTGAGCCCTTGAACCAGCCATGCACCTATGGAAGCAGAAACACGCCGAGCAGGAATAGTGTAATAGTGCGCAGCGGGGTGGCACGGCCTGGTTGGAATTCGAGATTGACGACAACCTCAGAGGGCGACGGCGTGTTTGTGATTGTTTGCGCCTGAGACGGATGAGACTGATGAGACGGACGGATGCCAGAGAGGGGAAGGGCGGTACGTACCGAAAAGCTCTGGTCACTGGGCTTGTCCGTCAGGGCACCTTCAGAAGTTCAACCTGGGGAGGAACACCCAACTTCCAAGTACCTTGGTATTGAAGCAGGTAAGGTGAGGTAAGGTACCTAGGTAGGCTGTTGCTAAAAGCGTCCAAGTGCCCGGTTAGAATGGAAGGTGAGAGGAAGCATTTGGGGGGCAACGATGAGGCAAGGAACCGCGCAAAAGATGGGGAAAGCAGGGAAAGACCTGACGTGGGAAAAAACCTACCTAACAGGGAGGCTACCGCATTTCACCGAGGGCTTGGTGTACGTACCTCAGGTCTTTCCATTGGATCCAGGGAAAGTATCCCCGTACCGCACCGGCGGGTCCTTTAATTCGGTGTCCCTGACCCTGCGCTTGCAAATTGGTGTATTTCTCTATGTATCTTGGTACTTGTCCACTTGACCTGAGGCATTCTTTTTCTGCCCACATGTCACGCTGGCCTTCCCCACACATTGTGACGTTGGTCGGGCATGTCAGCATCGCACCCTGATACGTATCCAAAGGCACATGATCCCCTACCTGCGTAGATACGTATCTACGTACTCTGAAAAGACGGTCTCCCTTCCGTTGCTTTCTCTCCGGCTTCCACGTCCACTTCCACTTCCCGTCCCGTAGCCAATTGCAATTTGCTGGGTGTCACCGTGCCACACCGGACGAGCTTCCGTTCTTCTCATCCTCATCCTCGGCCTCTCCTTCCATCCTGATTCATCGTACTCCCCGTCCTCCGGGCCTTTCTCTCCTACGGTCCTACCGCCTTTTTCACGATGTGTTGACGATTCTGTAGCCTGAACTCGCAGTCTGGTCTATGCTTGCCGACTGCCACGCCTGCCGCCTGCCGGCGATTTGCAATTCCACCTACTTACACTAGTAGGGTGTGACAAGACACTAAGGCAGGTGGCCCGGAGTCTTGCCGACGTCGCTCCATGTAGCAATCCATAGCAATAAGGCAGCATGCGTCTCGCTGAGAATGTTCAAACTTGAGACTACAGCCTTTCCCATATCATTTTATCACGATCGTGGACCAAAAAGCCCCCGCCTGCACAGTCATTTGTGGTGGACGAGATTATCCATTTCACAAATGCCACCCCTCGCATCCATCACTCCTCCCTCTTGACTCCTTGAGTCGTAGCACTGCTGTGCAACAGTTAATGCCGCCGATCCCCTCCATTACTGCTTGCTTCTGCTTCTCTTCTCTTCTCCTTAGCATCGTCCAAGTAGTCACCCACCCACCACCACCACTGAGCGATCCAAAAGAAATCCCTAACGGAGGAACAAAAACAATTGCTTGCCAAGATACCTCACCGATTCATTGGCAAATACCTATCAGAACTTCCACACTCACACTTGCTAATCACCTGTCCAAATGGGTAGCAGAGATATTGCTTAGGTATCAGGATTTGTCTTCCCTGACCTCCCACAAGGACCCTGAATCTTTAATCAACCAACCAACCAACCCAACAACAAACTATACTACATGGAAGCGAGCTGAGCAAATGCTGCTCAGAAGTCAAACGAAACCTACCCTTTGTGTCTACATTTGTGCCTACGCTGTGCCTCTGCACCCGCCGCCCGCGTCTCGTGGGACCAAGTACCCATGAATGCCTACCTCACCTACCTTAACGTAGGCAAATGGGTACGGAGTAGGGATAGTAGCAGTATAGATACAGAGTACGTACGGAACCTGCACAGAGTGTGCATTTCTGCCTGTCAACACAAGTAGGGATACTTGGGACTCTCCGCCGTTGAACCCCTACCAGCCCAAATTGGCTGATCAGCGTCTGTGACGCCATACCCTCCAAGGTCAAGACTGACACCCCCGATCTTCACCATCCACGACAGAAACTCGAGAGCTCGGAGTTGGGGCTACGGAGACGTATCCATCCATCCCATCCACAATCCGAGCATACGTTAAGATTTGTCTGCCGCCAAGCTCAACGCCTGACTTCTCACTGGCGCGCGAACCTCTCCGTCGTCCACTCCCGGCAGACAGCAGCCGGTTTGGCGGCGTTGGCGCCCTCCACCCGTCCCCGTCTTACCACTCTTGACTCTTGAGTCTTTACCTACGGATACTGCCAGGAGACAGGCGGTTACTGTCATGAATTCGTCTCCAGTACAAGGGCGGATTCTAATTCCCATACAACTGCCTGCCTGCCTGCTTGCCTGCCTGCCCGTTGGGCCAAAGAGGCGTAACTGCTCAACTGCTCAACTGCTCATTCAGCAAGACTCAAAAGCATCTCAAGTAACCACGCTAAACATCCGCATCCGTACAAAGTATATGGAGTATATACGGATACACCACACTACGCATCGACGGGGCATTTAAGGGCGGCAGGTCGCGATCGAGGTGGGGGTTTACGGTCCCTTTTTCTTCTCACGATGGAGCAACCGTCCCGCTTTCAACCGTTTCTTCCCAATCCTGATCCTCGCGTTTCTCGTGTCACGCGGCCAAGACGATGAGAAACTCGCCCCAGGACCAACATGTCGTGACAATGACATGGCGAAGAGAGAATTTCTTTTCTTCACCAGCGACACTCTGCCAGGTTCGAACCTCACGTCACCAAGCCCCGCAGAGCCGGAAGCCGAAACTGCGCGGCTTTGGGCATCCACGATGCTTATTCCAAGACACTGACTAACATCAGCAGCCGCCAGCGGTCGAACCCACGATACCTACCACTCTGTCACATCTCGGGATACCGACCGCCGTCCGCAAAAGATGACAGGATCCCTTCCCTCCCACTAAGGCAGGCCCCCAAAACTCAGTCGTCCAGTGAGTCCCCACCCACCCAGGACCCTCTCGGCCCCGTTCCTACATTAGAACAACCGCCCGACCCAGGTAATATTCAGCGCGACGTTGTACAGGATGGTATACTAGTTTGTTGCACTTGCACACTACATTAGCTTGGCCAGCGCCACGGGACCGACTGGGACCAAGAGACGGGGAGCACTGCGTAAGGCAGGGACAAAGAAGGCAGCACAAGGCAGAACTAGTAAGGAAAGGCTCACCGGCCAGGTAACCGAGAGAGCAAGCCGCTTGCTCGCCTGTTTGCTTGCTGTACTTGCTTGCGCTGACCGCAATGGAAAACCCAATGGCTGAGGGAGAAACCGAGAAAGAAGCATATCCTTTGTGTGTATCCGATGCAGGGACCCTGGAGAGACAGGTTGAGATCTCGGAAGGCTTTTTCTTCTCTCTCGCTACGCTTCCACGCTTCTTTCAAGGGCCACCTTTTCTCCCGGTTACACTAGTCCTCCTCCCTGCTCTCTGGAGCCTACTGATACCTTACAGTACGATAGATAGGTCGGCCTCAGGGATGTTTTGCCTTTTCTTCCCAAACTATCGACAAACCTCGCCTGTACGGATATTTACTCTTTTACTCGCCCTCAAACACAAAGATTGGTGCTTTGAACCCTCAGCGAGTACAAAGTACTTCGTGCCCCTCACGTAGTCTACCTTAGCTATGACGCGTTTGCTGGCGGCTGAGAACACACCCGAACGACTGCTCCCCATGGATTCTGGCATTCTGCCTGTCTGCGCCTCCAAGAATGATCCCGGCGCCACAACCGTCCATCTTACAGGCTGTGAACTCTCAACTCTCCTCCTCCTCCTCCACCACCACCACCACCAGGAAACCTGACGCACCGAGAGGGGCCTCGGACAAGGTACCCCGGAGCCCCTGGCATCGGCCGAGTGATGTCATCGGATCAGCGGCCGAAACTTGTCTTTCATTTCATCAGCCTCTCAGATCGTCTGCTTCGTTCCCTCAATTTTGCCTCTCGCCATGCAGCAACTGGCAGCCTGTCTCCTTGCACTGCTCCGACAAATCACGAGTCAATCCTTCTGCCCATCTGTCGCCGTCATCCAACACTTACGCAGCACACGACGTCTCTGACCTCTTGAAGCGTGTTACCGTGGATCCCGACTTCTTTTTCATGCTGCCCACCGGCGCCGTTTCACCACCTCAACTACCTACAACACGTCAACGTTCTTGGGCAGAGGAAGCAGAGCAACAGACACGCGGTATCTGTACATGTGCTATGGGTATCATAGGCATTCACAAGCACGGCCATATAGGCATGAGAGCCCTCGTCAATTCCCCGCAATAGAGCAACAGACGATCCTCTCTCAAACCTGCGCGCGAGTGGCTGTATCCAAACGCTTTTCTCACATGGTTCAACCTTTCAGCGGGGACTAAGTGAAGGCCTTTGCTTGGTACTGACCGTCTGGGCTAGGACTCGCACAATTGTACCACCAGAAACACGCTTCTCTCGGGTTTGCGGTTGGTGTCCACCGTTGGTAAAAGCTAAGAGCAGATCTCTATTCGCTAAGCTGCCACCGCTGGTGAGGAGCAGATCATCATTGTCAGCCCCCCGTTCTCCGGTGTTGTTCGATACTCACGTCCCAAACGGTCATGTACACCGGGCATGGTGAACAGACGGATCATCACTGCGTCCCGTGCATATCGTCAGGCGGTCTGAATTTCGCAGCAATAGCATCATGTATTGGTGGGCTGCCAATCTCCAATGGTAGGATGAACATAAAGGTTCCACTTGCGAAATCCCCAAATCCACTTCTCCATCGCACAACCTTTGAGTTATCTCCATCCGTCCACTCCTGAGTCCTGGCTATTCCAACAAACGCGGCCAAGCGTCCGGTTTTTTGCTCAACGCACAGCCTGCCGTGTTGCAACTTCGCCTAGCATTCCCCGGCAACAGACCAGCATCTCTCTTGTGTTCAGTGTCCGAAACTAACATCTTCTCCGAGTGGGAGAATGTCAACAACAAGGACGTACCCTTATCAACTGCCTGTAAGACACCTGGCGAGGGCTCCAAAAAGCAGGAATGTGAGCATGGCATTTTGAAAAGGCCCAAGGTCCCCAAAAATTTCCACCATCTTCTAAGCTCGTACAGTGTTAGCGCAACCGGTTTCTCACAATGTTTCCGTCTCCCCTGTCACCTGGAGAGGACCCTTTCCCTTTTCCTCTACAACCTTTTGCCAAATCAGTCTCCCCCCTTCCCCCTCCTCAGATTCCGAACGAGGTAATGGGAACAAGCGATCGGCGGTGCCCAGCATGAAGAGCGACGTCCGGCACTCAGAACAGCAAAGCGACGATCCCACAATAAGCCCGACTCAGCCGATCGTCTCCGGCCAATGGCATTCCCGGTATGGGGATCGTCATCCAGAAGGAAAACCCAAGGGGTGGTTGTCAGTGCTGCACTCTTCCATGTCTGCGTGGACGGGTCAAGTTCCGGGAGGATATTGTTGCAACACTACAACGTCGCTCGCACTACGATGCCCTATCATAATTCCTACTCACATCTCATCAGCAGGACATATCAGGAACAGGATGTCTCCTGTCCTACTCGTCCACGATCATTCGACAGAAAGGCTTCAAATCCCCTTTCAGTCGCATGTTCGACCACCAGACCAACACCGCACACACCGCTCAGCTCCGCCCCCAAGCCGGGGAGAGACTCGGGATATCCTACGAATTTCGGGCCACGGGCAACATAGTAGTGGGATCATGGCCGTACCTCTTGCCGCTCACCCGTGTCAGCGACTTCCCTGCATTATCGTTTGTGCCATGTTTCGTCCCCCGCGCAGGTCCCCTTATCACACGGTTGTATCTATTGTCCCTCCTTCTCCCTAGCGACTCTTGGGCACAATGTCGTCCTGAATAGACATCCGTGTTTCCTGGTTCTTCTCCGCCGTACTTGTTGGGATTGGGGTCACCGCACAGCACATTCCACACAACAACATGCAAGCGCGTATCGGACGGCATGAATACCGGGGCCACGGAACGGGTCAGATGAGACCGGACGGCGACTTCCTATGACCGTAGACGCGCAATCTCCCTTGTTTCTTGGTTCTTCTTCCCCGCCCGCCGGGACCAAAGCCCAGTTTGCGAGTTGGTCACAGATTTGCTGCCCAGCGGCGGCGGCGACGGCGGCGGAGGAAGGCAACGGCGATTTCGCGAGTCCCCGTTTCTAGTGTTACCGTCGTCACCCTGCCTCTTGCCGTCCGGTGCTGTGGCGCCGCCTTGTTGCACATTGGCTTGGCTTTTTCTGCTTTCGGCTCGTTTTTCTTCCATTGCCACGAGGTGAGTAAGTACGCACGGTAAGTTGAGCGTTTCTGCCCGCCAAGGGACGTCGCAACGTCAACCTCGGATCGTGACCAGCTCCTCAGTGCCACCCCACCAACAACGTGTACTTGCTCGCCGCTTCCCGACCCAAAGCATTCGCCGCCTCGGATTCTTTCTCGGCGGTCGGGGGCGGCAAGGCACTATCTGTAAAAAGTATCTCACGTGCAGACATCTACTTTGCTAGGAAGCCCTCCGGGATTTTGCTGAACCGGACCCCAGTAATTCCTGTTCGAACAGAGTACGGATACAGACTACAGGTGAAGATCCAATTTTTGAGCCAAAAAGAAATGGATCCCCTAGAAGGAACGCGTTGAAATTCTGGCGTTTGCGTGAGATTCGCGTCGGCCCCGCGTAACCATGGAGAATAAAGAAACTGGGAAATCTCTTCAATGGCAATCTCATGACCCCACGTGGATTTTCCCAGGTACTACTTATCAGGAGAGTATATGGAGGCCGGAGTTCCGATTCCCAGCTCCGCGATACGAGTACCTTCGACTCTTTGAGGGTTTCCCGGATTCATACAGTCGTACGTGCCCTCCCCTGTGGAGAGTTGAAAGTTTTATTGCAAGTTTTGCAAATCGTAACGAGCTAACCCGTACGGATCTTTCCGGTTTTCAAATGGGAAAAGCCTGGTATTGAGTCGCAAGTGCAACGTTGAACGGTCTTCCAACGTGGTAATGGCTCAATGGGTTTTCAAAAGCTTGACTCAGCTGAGAGTCTGAGCCCAAAGCTGGTGGTGACCCAGGTGGGTAAATAGAAGACAAGCAATTTAGCAGCTTTACTCCATGACTGTTTGTGTGTATTCTCTCTTCGGAGGATTTCACCCAGGCGGTTCCATGGGAGTTAGATATCGGGGTTTCCAAGTCGACTTCCCCCCATCTCCGCCATATGCAGAGGGAAACTTTACGATTGTTGTAGGCAACGATCTTCCTACCTCTGGAGAAGCGTCAACGGCGTCAAGGGTGTCGCGAGTGAAGCCCCTTCAAACACGAGATATATGTTTTCTCTTGTCTGCGTATATCGCGCCTGCATGTTCTGGAGGTGTTGTCGTTAGTGGGATCGATGGCTTCGAGTAGGTTTTCCTTACGGCTTGGCTGGCTGGTCGGTGTTATCATCGGCATCTAGGTTCAGTTTGCTTTCCCGGTGATACGCGTCATGAAAATGTGGGATAAGCGCGCGGGACTTCAAACTTGATGGTTTGAGTGACTGGAGTGAGTTTCATGGTTGAGTTTTCCCACGCTGAGACGAGATCAAGACTGCCCACGTTCAGTCAGAACGAAGGGAGAATATTATACGCTGTCCCTCATCCAACAGAGCAGGGTGAGATGAGTGAGACATCTTCGAACCGGAGGGTTAATGTGGTGGTGTAGCGGTATTCTTTCATGACGACTACACTCCCTCCCCATGGTTTGGAGAAAGGGGTCCCAAGGGTTCGATGCTGGCAAACAGCAAGAGGATGAGCATGTTTAGTATGAGGTAGCTAGGGGGGTCATGCTGACGCCTTTGGGTTATTATACTTTGGGCCTGCGTCTTGCATGTGCCAATGTGCGTGTTGTCCGCTTGGCAGGCTCCTGGGGATCTTTACTGGATGTACGATTCTGTGTGAAGGGGTCCAGTGGAAAGTCAATTCTGCCCGGCGGACTCAACTCCTAAGTTTCTTGAGACAGTGGGTGGTAGAAGTTTCAATTGGCTCGAGGTTTCCCCCCGGTCTTGCGTCTGCATGTGGTCTTTAGGTTTGGGGCCGATTTGGAGATATTGCGTGATGGGTTTGGTGGATTTTGACGCTTACTAGTTTGGGAGTTACGAGCATTTGGACGTTGATGATGACGAGAACGGAAACTAGGGAGCATTCTCATACTGGACCCTGAAAAGCCGTGTGAGATGCCTTGGCTGAACTCAAAAAATCACCTATGAGTTCATGCTCTGGCGCGGTGTGTGTGATTTGTGGCTTTAATGGCCCATATGATCATTCGATTAGGATCACCTTTCACATCAATTTGTCAATGTCATGATGTTGCGTCGTTTCCGGCTTTGGAAATATGAGAATACCATTTTCGCATTCGGTCTCAAAAGTTGCCAGGATTCTACGGCAAGATTCACTTACGCTACAAGACGCGGTTATGGAAAATCGAATGTTTCCAGTTCGTATAAACGTTTTGAATAACTCGTGCTCTCCCGTGGAAGAGTTGTGTCTAGAATTCACTTGGGTTTAGAAGTCGTAGCAGTATGGCTACACCGTAATTGCAAATTGCGCAAACTCGCAACCCTGGACCTATGAACAGTAGCCCTCCTCGCTGAATTTTACAACTCTACAGAGCTATGATAATAAGCTGTTTCAAATCCTGCAGTTCTGAGAAATTCATGACTGTTTAAATCATGAGCATTTCGGGAAGCTTTAAGTAGAAGATTACTTAGTGCCAAGGGCCATCTTGAAAATATGACAGAACGCACATCAAGAAACGGGCTTGAAGCATGTTCTGCAAACTGTTAGTCTAGAAAATAGCACTCAATAAGTATAGACCTATCTGGAATTGGTCACAGGCTTCATGAGACGACCATGTTGTGGTCACTTGTTTGGTTCGAAGCGCTTGTGAAGCTGATATTGGTCTCCGGTATTCGGCTCCCAAGATACAGAGAGGGCAAGATGGGTCATCAGACTACGCCCAAAGTCAAATATTCCTTCAATTCTAAGAGGCATGCGTAATATAATTCTCATGATGATTTCAGTGACTTGAGAAGGGGTTCTGTTGCTTCTAGTTGTTCAAGGTCTACCTCCCATATCTACCGTGAACCTGATTCGAAAAGAACAAATGTCTCCGTATACTCGAAGTCACTCATGATAAGCTATGTAGACAAGAGAATCGAGATGACTCTTCCAGAGCTTTCCGATAGCAAACATTTACAATTATCGCAAGAATCTCACTGGGTAAATCAGGGAGTTGTCCACTATGTCTAATGGGCGTCATATTCGACACACTCAATTCACCTACTTCTAACTACCCTAGCTACGCCACAAAGATACCCTCCTCCGTTTTAATGTATTAAATATGAGAGTGACCTTTATCTGAGTGGATCTGCCCCCCTTACTTCTTCACTTTTCTTCGAAGACTTTACGGGTCACGGACACACAGCCGCAAGCCCTTGACGTCGAATGCCCTCGTCTTGCCATCTTTCGTATACTCCTTAATGAAGTGAACCAGATTCAACGGAATTTCCCATCTAAAAGAAAGCGTTTGAAGAGAGTCCCTACCGTTCCTCTCTTTGAACACCCTAGCTTCATATCCATCACGTTCTTTGCAACCTTGCAAACAAACCGATATTGTCACTAACAAGAGGTGTTCTTAAACCTTTGACTCTTGCTGAAAAGAGGTTCATTGTTTCTTCCGAGAAGAAAGTCTTCAGAAGCCTTCAAATTCTGTTCCTGTTACGCAGTAATAGTTCCTTTCATCAATGAAGCCTACAGACAACGCCAAAATTCGCCCTTTCTCTATCACCAACGCGGCAACGCCTTCGTCTGCCTTCTCAGAAGGGTCCCGGGCTTTGTCGACAATCATCTTTTCGTTGTCGATCTGATGAATTATGGCCATGGCCGGTCTCCTTATTAATTTGGGCGTCTATCCTAGGCCTGTCAGAACTGGTCCAATGTTCCGCAGATTGAAGCCGATATTGGTATCCTCTTTTTCGGAAGCTAAGACAGCTACTTAAAGAACTCGTCATTGACGTTGGCACAGAGTCCGCCCATGTGACGCTGGGCTACACGGACAGAAAAAGCAAGAAGAATGTCCCCGATGACATCTCCGACCCAGGCGCGCCCGCAAGGAGCAATGACCGCGACTTCCCTAGAATCACCAGCATCCTGGATGACCTCCGTTGTGGCGGCTCTAGTCACCACCTGGAGAATACCTGCAGATCGAGTTCCTGATCTATCAACATGACAGGGCTTTCCTCCGGCGAGCCGCCAGCATCGATATTCCCAGAACATGTTGCCGACCGCATACAGGTTATCTTCCAGAACAAAATGAAGGGCTGAGAGAATCCCTGGAGAGTTCTGGCTCTTGGCAAGGCACCACACCCCCCCATTGACGAGTACTTGAAGTCATTGTTCCGGTTCGAGAATGAATGTAGTCTGCAAGCCTCGCTACGCTCCGACGACGGCATAGACTGCCGCTTCACGACCGAGAACGGCACTTACACCCTCTGTCAGCTGTCCATGATAGGGAACATCTGTGTCCATGAGCTCACGCCTAGGTACTTTGGTTCTAAATTCGAGCTCAAACGGGGTGACTTTATGCTTCTTGGCATCATGGAACCTGAAGATAAACGCAAACTATGACTGGAAGCCTGATAACCTAAGGAGTCTCAGCAGCTGGCCTGCCATCATAGATATTGTCAGGTATCTCAACGATAAGAGCGCGATCCGAATCACAGAACAGGAAGTTTCGGGACAACTGGCCATCATACCTTATGATAGTAGAAGCCACAAAAGAGAGACGATGTGTATGGATGCGTACATTGGGCCCCGTCTTAAGGGCTTGGCGACTTTGTCAGCGGTTGTGGAGAGGGTGGTCTGGTTCAGATAGACTGTTGATAGCACCTTTGAAGTGCCTCTTTGGCAGTTGAAAACCAATTCTAAGCCTGTCATACCCATCAAACCATGACAGCCACCTATCGAAGCTCTTGATCAGTCGCTTATACATGGAAATGTAGCGCTGTTGTCTACTTCCGGCGGTCTTGTGCAAGTCCGCCCTGCCGTGAACACCCTTCTTCAGGATCCTAACCGCCAGATACTAGATATCATGATTCAAGACTTCGATAGTCAATGACGTGGTAGAAAACGAAGTAGGCTTCAACGGCCCCGACGAGGGGATGCAGACTCTTTGATTGTTCATTGGGAGAAGTCCCTGTAGTTCAAGATATAGATATCTCGCTCTTCTTAACAAAGCCCGCCCTATGCACCTAATTAAACCCATGAAAAAAAAATAACAGTTAATGAAATGGATAGACTTTGTGCCGTCGTCTCATAAAACCCAAACGCTGATAACCACGCCAGTTGGCCCCTGCTTCTCCTCCTCTTTGCTCTTTAATCTTTCTGTCTCGTCTGGATCTGGGATCATGTCCCTCGCTTCTCGCAGCTGTCTGTCTCGCTCTCTCCCCTTTTTCTTCTTCTACAAACTCCCATGGGGCGTTTGTCCGAAATACGTTTCGTTCAGCGTTTTAGAAGAAATCGAAAATCATTCTCATTGCACTTCCTTCTCCTTTCCCTTCTCGTTCGTTGCTGTGTCATCTTCGTTGTAGAGGCCGTGCTCGTCGATGTACTTGATGACTTCAGCAGGAATGAGCTAGAGATATATTAGCTGTTGGTTGCCTCAAGACGTTTGCAATGCTTTTGGAAAACTCACGTAGTCAATGCTCATATTCCTCCTCAGCAACAATCGAATTTTGGTACTGGAAACATCGTTGGGAACGACTTGTGGAATGTAGTAGATCTGGTCCTCGTACTCCTTAAGATTACCGAGTGCCTCGTCAATGTTCACACCAGCCCTCTCGAGCACGAAAGCACCAAAGTCGCCCAGGATATGTCTCAAATCAGAAGGCGACCAGACGCCGGGCTGACTCATCGTGTTAATCAGGTCGGCGCCAGCAAGCACGGCAATACGCACGCGCTTACCGTTGCAGCCGCCGCGCTTGACGTTGATCTCGTGCTCGAAGTGGTCGAGGACGAGGGCGGTGGGCACGTAGGCCGTCTGCTCGGCCTCCCAGGGGTCGACCATGAGGAAGCGCGAGGTCTGCTCAGCGGCGATCTCGCACATGCGGCGGCGGTGGCAGGCGGGTGCGAGGCCGCGCTTCTTGTAGGCGTCGGAGACGGGGGAGAGGTAGGAGCCGATGAGCTCAAAGTTTGTGTTGTAGCGGACGTAGTCTGCGGCCATGACGGCCATGCGCAGGTGGAGGAAGGTGATGGGGCTGTAGGAGCCGGGAGCGACGAGGACGAGGGGCTCGCGGTCGGGTTCGGATTGCTGGAGGCGGAGGCGGTGCTCCGGGAAGGAGTAGCCGGGGGGTGCCATGGCCTCGATTTCCTCCGGAGTGGCGACCATTGTGAGGGTTCGCGGGCGGGCGGCGGCGGTGATGGACGCGGCGAAGGGGTTGTTGCTGCGCGGCGTGCTGAGACGCCGGAGAGGAGGGGTCGGCGGACGGTGGTAGTAGGCTGGGGGTGAGAAAAGCCGAAAACCAGCTCTCATCAACTTTTCGTTCTGTTCCCTTGGGTTGCTGGGTCTCTGTCGTCGGTCGTCGGTCGGATGACGAGGTTGCACGGTAGGAGGTCCTGTGAGAGGAGAGAATGGGTATCGACTATGGATAGGGCGGGGAGAGCTAAGGGAAGGTCGGCGAGGGCTCCGTGATGTTCCTTGAGGGGTTCGGTGTCTCGGAATGCGGCTATCGGTTCGGTCGGTGCCTGGGCCAAAGGCAGCAGCGGGCGGAAGGGGACGGGGGACGGAGAATGACGGGATCTGCCTGTGAAGAAAAAGAAGAGGTGGAATTGATCAGCCTTGCGCCAAGTACGTCATGCAGCGATGGTAGACAAAATAGGGGATGCGATAAAAAACGTACCTTTGTTTCCTTTTGTTGAATTGTTGACGTTGGTCAGAGTAATTGAACAGTGATCTTGGAAGTTTTTCTTGGGATGACGGTAAAAAGGACGTTTCTGGTTGCTGAGGGGTGTGTTTTGGAGTTTCTGTGTTCCGGACGGGGATTGCGTGACTAAGGTTAAGAATGACACTGAGACTGTCCTTCCTCTGGGGGGGTAAAATATCTCCTTTTCGTTCTGAACAAGCGCAAAGGCCGGGGGGGAGGGAATGAAGTGGGAGATTCGACTGGAAGTGGGAGAGGGAAGTGCGTGGGTGCGTGGGACAGCGTTGCGGCAGTGCGGCGTTACGGCCTTCGTCGCAGTTGGTGGTGCAGGCGGGACGCAGGTGCTTCGCATCGAGGGGTTAGCGGGGCTGCCTACCTGGACGGTAAGGTACCTTACACAGTACCTTAGGTTTAGTCATCCAAACACCCCGCCGCGGGATACTCTGTGATTGGCGGGGCTGTACGTCGGCCACATCGGAGAAAGACCGGTACCATTGCGGAATTGCTCCAGGCCCGGCATCTCCGTCTTCGGGGCTTCCTACCTTGTCAGTAATGATAAGTAATTGCTCATATTATACTATCCTCTGTTTCTCTGATATTTTTATTTCTCAAATTTGATACAAAAGTATGCATTGGCAGATATTTCAGCAATCAGAGGCAGTTTTCTCCAAAACCTACGATGTATTTCACGGCGTCAAGTGCCGAGGTGAGGGGTAGGCGATGTGCGAATGGTTGACCGGCAAAGGCCGTTATCACCGGCAGGTTGCGCTTACCCATTACCCAACCTTGAAGTAAAGTAATCAATGGAAACCGCCCGGAAAAGACCTGGCTCATGAGTTCAGGAACTTCCGATGAATAAACTCTGTCAGCCGCTGAGGATCCCTCATCACAACCGTCAGCTCTGCAATGCTCTGGTGAAGCTCAGAGGCAGGCACAGAGCTACCTCGCACTGCATCCGTACGACGCTTTTCGTCCTGCCATGAATAACATCGTCCAGCCGCATATCAGCTCTAGCTATAGATTTTAAGCGGAGGCATCAATCTGTCATTCAAGCCCTTTAACTATGGATATCGAATAGTAGCCTCGGTCAACACAGTCAATTCTCAACAATTTACTCAGTAGAGCATTCAGTCCTGTTTCTTGTGCCTGAGAGATCGACATACCCAAGTCTGAAGAACACGTGCCCCAGCTTCCTCACCCGCTTTATGCTGTCTCAGTCTCACTACCCCAACCAACCACACCAACCTGTCGTGCGTGTGCGTACGTGCAAGGGAAACTGAGTCGGTCGAGAGCTTCAACATCTTTCAGCCACGTGACTCACGCAAACGGCGCGTGACCGCAGCGCATTTGAGGAAGCAAAGGTTTTTTTTCCGCATTGCCATCTTTGACCGCAACGTCTCCCCTGCCTCCGACATCGCCGCTCCCAGGCTCTAGCCACGGTAATACTACCACCTATGAATCCGTACGAAGTAGTCTCTCAGCTGTTGCTTTGGGGATTTCCTAGCGCCTCTCAGCGCTCCAATTGCCATGCTGCCGTTTCACTCGCCTGGGCCAAGACGGTCCCCAAGCTTCCCCCGGCACGAGCTGTCCGATTTTGCCAAGCAAATGCCCAAGGTGAAAAAAGCTTTTTCGGCGAAAAGGCCAATCGCCGCACTCACTCATATCTCACCAAACGAGTCAAGGTTGACCAGATTGCGTGAGATTCCGAAGGTTGTCGGAATAAAAAAAGTCTTGCTCAGCCACAAATTCGAATGAGCCACATTTACTGGCCACAATGTCTGAAGTGAGATCGGATGGCAGGCACGCAGGTAAGGTGTGATGAAAACCCTCATGGCGGAATCTGAAGGGTAACCCTTGATGTAAGAGGCTTGCCGCCTGAGGTGATGGCTTGGGGTCTTACTCATCGCAAGAACGCGTCGATGAGACGATGATGAAGTGTGTCGTGTTCACAGCGATTTGGTCCCCTATTACCCCTTCAGGCTGTCATTCCGGTCGTGACTGTCAAAACGTAAAGCCAAGTCACGAGAGAAGGGCGCTCAAGTCATCGGCTCTCATTCTTGTAGGCTATTGGTTTTCACGATTGTCGCATCACAGACCTGTACAACTCATGTATGACACTATCGAGAATGGCATCTGACAGGTGGGAAAGTCATCGGCCGAATGATGAAGAGTAGCATTCCTATCCAACCTTGATCCAGCATCTCACTTTGTACTACGTAGATTTACCACCATAGGTGTGTACCGGGTATTCGTACGTAGTATGGGAACGGGACATGCGCAAGGCCGAAGAGCACCTTCCTTTAACCCATTCCACTTTATTACTTTACCTATGGCCTCCTTGCAAGCAAAGAACAGCCTCTCACTCTGCGCACTCGTATCTCACAAACAAAGCTGATGTCCACCATGTAACTCCAAAACAACTCTCCGACCACCATCATCAACCTGAGAAACAAAAATCCTCCGCCGCCCGCCGTGAGTCCACCACACCCCGGCCCCGAGTGGCCCCGTCCTCTGCCCCTTCAATATCACCCAAACGCCAGGGATTCCCCACCATTTCTGCCCGTTTCGGAGGACGCCTCCCGTCCGCCGTCCCCCTTGGGAGCTCAAACTTTCTGCCCATTTCCCACCAATCGTCTCCAGATACATCCAATTGTAGTCCAAATCAGGCAGGCTAGATGTGCTCAGTGGATTGAATTGTCTGAATCCTCCGTGAGTGACTTCACATTGGGAGGTGATCACCGGGACTAGATCAATGGAAACGGGAAAAACAATACACCATGTGCAAGAGTTCTCTGCTTCTTGACATCACCTTCCGTGCGGCCAAGCACCCCCGAACCAGCTACCACGGCCGATGTCTGGCTCAATGCCACCAACAGCCTACAGGCGCTGACCTCCGTCCCGTCCCCATGTGCGTACACGCCCCTTTCTATTTCCCGTAAACTGACAGGGCGGAATGGATCATGGGGATGGGTGGTGACAAGCAATAGACCACCCCTGAGCAACCACCACACCACCCACCCATCCCGGTGGATCATCACCGCGAAGAAGCTGTCCATCAAGAGTGCTACACAAGTAACCAAGAAACGAAACTTACAAAACTAAACCCGGGACCCCTTTTTTCGTCCCATTTTTGGCACTGGGTTCTCCTCTTGAAGTCTTGGAGATCTCGTCACTATCTTGCTACGCGTGCCGTTCCATCTATTCCATCCCTTCGGCTTCCCCCTTGTTATAGCTTCTTTTCAAGCTTCTTTTCTATCCAAACCCATTTGTTTGGTTTCGAGATTGTCTGGTACATTCGCTTCCGTTTCGCCTTTTTTCACTTTAGCCCTCCACCACTCGCTTCAACCTTCCCACTTTCCAACGATCCAACACACACCATGAAGGCATCCGCGACATTGTTGGCCGCGGCCGCCATCTTTTACCAAGGCGCGGCCGCCCTCCCCGCAGTCGGCTGGACCGGTACTGCCAATACTCCGGCCAAGGTCGTCGAACGTGCCGACGCCGCTCCCTCAGCCTTCCCTGGCGCCGAAGGGTTCGGCCGAAATGCGATTGGTGGTCGGACTGGAACGGTGTACAAGGTTACCAACCTCAAGTAAGCACTCATACCACACAGCCCCGGGTATCTAAATTAGGACTCTCTCTGACTTTTGTTCTGTGATATAGTGACTCCGGCACGGGATCTCTTCGTGATGCCGTCTCTCAACCCAACCGAATCGTCGTATTCGACGTAGGCGGCGTCATCAAGATTGACGCCCGGATCGTGGTGTCCAAGAACGTTTACATTGCAGGACAGACAGCTCCTGGCGGTGTAAGTGACCACCGAATCTAAACTTCAACGCAACATGACGACGAGCAACTAACACCAATAAAAACAATACAGGGCATCACAGTCTACGGCAACGGCTTCTCCTGGTCCAACGCCAACGAAGGCATCGTCCGCTACATCCGAATCCGCATGGGCAAGGGCGGCGACTCAGGCAAAGACGCCATCACTATCGCCGACGGCAAAAACATGATCTTCGACCACGTGTCCGTCTCTTGGGGCCGCGACGAAACCTTCTCCATCAACGGCGACGTCTCCAACGTCACCATCGCGGACTCCATCATCGGCCAGGGGCTCGAGACCCACTCCTGCGGCGGGCTCATGCAGACAAACGAGGGCGGCGTCTCCCTCTTCCGCAATCTCTACATCGACAACAAGACGCGCAACCCCAAGGTAAAGGGCGTTAACTCCTTCATCAACAATGCCGTGTACAACTGGGGCGGCGGCGGCGGCTATATCGCGGGCGACTCCGAGGGCGCGAGCTACGCGAACATCATCCAGAATTACTTCATCTCTGGTCCCTCGACCTCCGTCACGGCCTTCACGCGTGGCAACGCCAACTTCCGCGGCTATGTCAAGGATAACTTTTACGACTCCAACAAGGACGGCGTGCTCAACGGCGCCGCCCTCTGCGTCTCGACAACGTGCTACTCCAACATGGCCATCCAGACCACCGCCTTTGACTACCCTGCTCCCGCGAAGCTCCTCTCCGCCGCCGACGCCGTCGCGCACGTTGCGGCCAAGGTCGGCGCCTCCATCGCTCGTGATAGCGTCGATGCCGCTTTGGTGAAGGAACTCCTCTCATACGGAAAATCAGGCAAGCTCATCTCTGATGAGGCCGACATGGGCGGCGCAGGCGACATCGCGGCCGGCACGGCCAAGAAGGACACCGATGGCGATGGAATTCCCGACGACTACGAGACCGCAAACGGCCTGAACCCCAATGATGCCTCGGATGGTATGAAGATTGGTGCTGGCGGGTATGCGAACCTCGAGATTTACGTCAACTCACTCGTTCCCGCCGTGTACTAGGCTGTTTCTAGTCTGGCAGGCTGATGCCGCGAATGAGGATGATTGGAGGTTAAGAGGGACCGAATCTCTACGGAGAAAACACCTTGGCTGTATATAGCACACACTTTTCACATATTTTCTTGTGTATACCTACCTAAGTTACTATCCACCGTCGACTTTTACGACGAGGTACATATTTTCTTTCAAATGGACATAGTCCGTGGCCTTTTTCCAACTCTTGCTACTTTGCAGAGCTTCTTAACGTCCAAGTCGCAAAAAATGAGCGCTGAATTTCGCTGTGTTGCTTCCCACAAAGTGTCAGCATGCATGCTCGTTTGCTGAAACCCGGATCTAGAGTACGGCGCCGGCCCGGACGACTGGAGGTGGTGGGGCACCGGAGCCACTCGCTTCCTGGGCTAACGAAGCATTTATCTCGCGAACACCCGGCCTTGACCTCCGCCCGAGAAGAAGTGGGCCTGTCACAATCCGAAGAATGAGCCTTCTGGGACACACCTGCCGTCTTGCAGATTTGGCGAGAAACTTAATGCCCGCATTCAAGGGAGATCAACTCGAATGCCTGTCGTTACGGACGAAGCTAATTGCTGATCATTCAAATAGAAGCAGCTACAGGTTGGGCCATGAGAAACTTTGCCCCCGCGAACCCAGAGCCCGCAAAGGCTAGAATGGCCAACGCTGTAGGTCGCGAATCTTCCCAGACATCTCGTTCAAACGCATCCATGGCTTGTTCGAAACAGGATGGCGTTTTGCCATGATTAACATTGTATCGCCGACATGGTCAGGCAGTTTGCAAGTACTTGGATCGCGCGCACGTGACCGACCGCCACGCTTCCGATTAATATACAACTCCAAAATCTTCCGTGATATGTGAACGTATGTTGGTATCCTCCTCGGTCAAAAAAGTCCCGCTCACGTGTTTGCCGCCCCCTACCAAAGCATTTCCCATATTGACATCCAGAGTCATCCCCAACCACCCAACAATCAGACGGTGTCTCTTGGGCGGCAATCTTCATCTGAGGTCCATAAACTTCCGGTAGGTGCAATCGACGAATCATATACTAAAAGATCCTCTCATTGCTCGGACGTTACCGATCCCCGAAGGGACTGTTAACTCCAGTTCACTTGTTTGATCGCTGCCGATAGCTTTCGTGTGACCATAGCGACCGTTTCGAAACCTGTCATGGTGATCACTTCGAAGGACCTCGATCCTCACGCCGGCTTGGCGACTTTCGATACCGCAACTCCCAAGTCGGACCTGGTGACGACAACCCCTATCTTTCCACTCTTCTCTGAACGTCGTCCAGCTAGTCATGAAGAAGATGACGGCATTCCATACTCCTTGGAGTGGAAGGACTGTGGCGCTGGCGACGTTCAGGCCAAAACTGACAACTTCGGGCTTGAGAAGATTGACTACTCTGTTGATTGAGCTTGGTGTCCATGTCACCAAAACAGAGATGGCAAAGATGAAACTGGTTCTGAGGTATGCAAGCTTGACAGGATCTAGACGATCCAACCTGGCAGAGAACTTTGTACCAACGCGCCCAATCCGCTGAAAAACAGATCGACGGGGTTTTGGTGGCGGGGGGTCTGATGTGCACGTGGTTTCGAAGCGAGGGCTTGGTGTATAGTGTCCATCCTCTTCACTCGTACGCCATGACTGTTGGTGTCGGGGCTGTTGATCGTCCGACCCTTTTGTGATGGCTATGGATGGCACCTGAGGAGTCCAAGGCCTGGGTGCCATTGTTGTAATTTGTATATCCGTCACGGCGGTTCCATAGAAAAACTCGGTACGGGTTGTGAGGTTCTGAGACTTGTCAACTTGACGCCATGTCACAAGTAGCTCTGGCTGTTTGACAACTTACCTTTTCTGCTGAGTCTCGCTCATCCGAACACGATGTGTCTTTGCAGTCTCTTCCGGCGTTGCTGAAGGTGAGGTTGTGGAGTTGATTGCGGTGATGGAAGACGTGGTAGCCGACGGCAAAATAGATAACGCACGACCCGACAATGCAGGTCCAGATGGGAATATAGTAAGTGAATATACGAAGCTTGGACCAGTCATGATTTATCCAGCACCATATCTGCGAACGTTAATCACCGTACTTCGTGGCGAGAATGCAGAAGGATCGTCTACGTACGGTGGCATCTCCGTAGATAAGGTCGTCTGGGCCACGAGGTCGAACTAGGAGACAAACAACGGCTGGGATCATGGGGAAGCCAAAGCAGATAGCGCAGTAGACCCAAATGTAGCGTCGGAAGGAAGAAGGATTGGCACCGGCGAAGAAGACGAGGTAGACATTGACAGCCATGGCGAAAGACCACCACGGGTCAGACTGCATGAACCTATTGCATCGAGTCATCAGCACTGTCTGTCCAGAAAAGGCCAAACGAAGGAGGGGACGAACATTTCGAGCAAAAATGCCTGTGCTTGACACAGAGCCGATCCTGCTCCAGCTCGCATGCCGTCGTAGCCCATGGCACAGGCAATGCTGGCACCAACATTGGCAATAGACGCGAAGACGATGAAAAGATTTGGAACACTTCGAATGCGCTTGAACTGCCAGTAGGTGATAAATATTAGGGTGACTCCGACCAACGACAGGGACGCGCCAATTCTTTCCAAGGCGATAATAATGTCGATCTGAGACTGGCTGAGGGACTGCACTTTCCCGCCCATGTCGGCAACTGGCCCGTCCTGATCGTCCATGAATTTGGTTGATGATCAAGGTCTTCGCTTTGACGTAGTTTGGTAACTTTGGTAAGTGATCGAGCTGTTGATCGAGGCAGCGACTCGAAGACCGGCTGGGTCATAAGGTCAGTCATCTTTGTCTCCTGCGCAGGGAAGTGCATCCTGGGGAAAGAGCTGCAAGCATACCTGCCTCCGTATCTCAACAGCTGAGATGCAGTCTGCAATGCTGCGAGACCCGGCCCCCTTGATGTATATGTGAAAGGACCGAAAGATGAAGCGTAGGTCGTGGCTCGAAAGGCAGAGGTGGCACAAATAGCGGCCGTGGCACAAAGAAGAACCGAACTTTCCGGTCGATAAGAATCCACAGAGACTGAGTCAATGAAAAGGATTGGCCGACAGGAGGTACAAGCCTCGAGGATCCAAAGACCAAAGTAATATGCCGTGTTGCTGGACGGCAGCTCTGTGTGACGAGCTGCTGGCCTCTGCAGCACCAGCGAAGGTGAATAGGGAGCGGGTTGGAGAGATTCGAGCGTATTCGAGAAGGAAACAATTGCGAGGTCAAGAAAGAAGGGCAGGCGAGATCATGTATTAATTTCAAGCAGCCCAGACTTGTAGCCACTTTTGGTCGAGACGCTGAGGTGCATGACCGACGGCGGAAATCCTGGCTGTGGACGGGGAAGAGAGCCGACGCAAGGAGATGTTACACGAACGAGAACGGGCGAAGAAGAAGAAGGGATATGAGCGGACAGATCGATGGCGAGCGGCGACAGGTACGAGAGGATCTTCTCTGAGGCGGCAGGGGGGGGGCTTCTTGGTCGAGAGAAAGTGCAGAGGACGTTTGAATGCGGGGATCGAGAGACGAGAAGGAAGGAAGCGGTGACTATTTCCGATTCGAGGCAGACCTGACGGGATTCTTCTCTGATTGGAATTGGTGTCAATATCAAAAAGGCTGTGGCTTGCAAGTTGCAAATGTTGACACGAGGGAGGAATATCCAGGATGAGGTGGTTGCGCGTGGGAGTGGGAGTGAATGAGCGCGATGAAAGGGCAGGGGTCAAGGGGAAGCAGGGAAGGACGGAAGAAGGGGGGAAAGGACAAGAGAAGGAACGTATACATCGGGAGGCAGTTGCCAAGAGATGAAGTCAAAACAGAGCACTGTGGAGGGGAGTTACGGTAGGGGTGGATATGAGGGATGAGAAGTGGGAAGGTGTGATACTCGCACACAACCTTGTTCGAGGAGGCAACTGCAAGACGACCGAACCTACCTTAGCTTACCTTATTCAGGCAAAGTAGGTAAGTGCCGTCTTCCATTCGTGGAGGTGAAGCTGGAGGCGAAGGAACAGATGACTGAGAATGTGTAGATGGCTTACCTTACCTGCCTCAACGGGCCTCGATGAGATGCTCTCCGGACGAGTTCCTTCAGGATATGAGAGGCCCGCAACCCTCTCCACACGGGATGTCGGAGTGCTAGTTTGAGATAGGACGTGAGATGAGATGCAGTAGTCTGAATTTGGACTGACTGGGGATGGAGGTGATGAATGTTATCTAGATGGGAGTAAAAGGCGGAAGAGGGATCACAGCGGGATAGTAAGACGGCACGACGGTTCGGTGAGCATCTCTAGGGCACAGCATCTGTAAGGCGAGTGAGATGGAAAACCCCAACCCACCTGCATCATCTTGGCTGCCACACTGTAGTAAGGTCAACCAACGAGACCCAACCAGACATGATGTGCGGATATGCATCCTCACAAACAGCCTCCACAGGCCAACGCCAGGCTCTGTTCTACACAGGGCTGGGCAGGGCTGGGCACGGTGGCAGTCAAATGGAGGTGGTCCGGGCAAACAAAGAGAATTGCTGACGAGGGAGAGGGAAAGAAAGCTCACCAAGCAAAATGAGATACCGGTAGCATGAGAACGAGATTAACATGAATGATGCTTGCCACTGATGTTTCCGGAAACGAGAAGAATAAGTGAGAAATAAAGTGCCAATACCCGGCAATCTCTTCTGAGCCCCAATTGGGATCACCTCAGTGTCCAGCATCGTCATGATGCGGCCGAGAATAAGGTATCTCGCATTAGGGAGCGAAGCAAGGTGAAGAAGTTGAATGCGCCTTACGGATATTATCGACGAGTAGGCACGTAAGACGGGTAGAATGTCTCTCACCCTTAATTATCTGCCTGCCCCGGTGTCTCACTACCGCGTCGTGGCGGCAGTGTACCCGTTGGATGTGCGCCCCAAGACGTTGATCGGATGACTGCCTGTCCGGATCTCAATTTGGATGAAGTGAGAGATGAGACGACTGGGGATGACTGGCGAGACCAAGAGCCGCGGCATTCGATCCTTCCACTCAGTTCACACATCCAGGCTCACAGTGCAAGAGGAAGTCGCATTCGGCTGGACCCCAGGTACCTCTTTCCTGCCTCAGTGCCTCCACATCCTGCCTCCTGCCTCCTGCCACCTCCCACTTCTTCCCTTCCTGAGGTAGGTACCTACCTTACCTACCTTAAGGAACCTCATGGCAACCCCAGGTACCTAGGTACCTTAGGTATTCATGGCAGATCAAGAGGAACCGCATGGAAAAGGAAGAAACAAGATGTCGATTCTTTTGGTCACTGCATACTAGGTACCTCAACTTACTTTACCTGCAAGACCGCCGCTTCAGCATGTTGGCCTTCTAATTCTCTGACCGCCCTTCGTGATGCACTTTATTTCCCGGGCGGATGTGGCTTGAGGACTTGGCTACGTTAACGGCCGAAATATCGAAAATTTATTCGTCATCCTTCTTTGTATCTTGCATCTTCCTACGCAGCCCGCCGTTTTGTCGGTTAGATCGGTCGGACCATGCGGTCCTGAGGCGTCATCATCCAGCACACGGTGCGGTCCCCTCCAAGTCCACGGTAAAGTGAACGGATCCGAATCGTTGCTGTTGATCCCTCACCTCGTGGCCGGTTATCGAGACATGAAATGCCATTGATTGGGAACGAACGAATTGAGACAACAGGCCCACTGACGGCTCATGGTCCGATCTTCCTTCAAAGACTCCAAGGGTGTTGTCATTGTTCTCTTCCCTCGAGACTGCTCTGGTTATGAGAACTGACGAGATTGCCTAGCCAAGTCACTTAGTTTGGCCTCTGCATGCCTGGAGCCTGGATTCGTTGCACCCAATCTTGTATGCGATCGTTTGCCTGATATGCACTGTCTATCTGGCTGTGCCGCAGCTGGGGCTTCCACCACGGATGGCTGAGCTGCCAGCAGGCCAGCAGACCGAAAATAGAGGCAAAACACCACGCCAATGCCACAGGGACCAGCCTGCATCGACGAGTGCCAGCAACCTGGGACGCAGTAATTGGGGACACCCTCTCCCGTCCATATCAACTGATGTGATGGACTACGAATACAACGTGGATGCGTGGAGGTGCAGATGAGGTTCAACGGCGCAGCAAGAGCAAACGACTGGCCCCTCACTACGATGCCCAACCAGACTCCAAAGTGCACTGCAGTGTTGTTTGCCTGCCTATCGCGGGCTGGACTTGACTTTGTCTCCACGAATCACTGATCACAATCCGCTCCTACACCTACTCTTTCGTTTGCCGGGATAGCCTTTGGAAGCCGAACGAACTCCCCACCCGAGCTCGAAACCCGCAATCAAACTGTCTGACTAGACTCGAGAAATCCGGCAAACGCTGGCATGGGAAATTCGAGTTGCTCAAGGCTCTCTCTGCCCAGCTGCGTTGCGCTGGACCTGCTTCTCCTACATGTCCTTCTCGGGCCAGGACAGAAGCGAGATGCGGACTCTCAGTGGGTGTTGCAGAGGTCGCAGAGTTCGGTAGCGATCCAATCGATAGCGTGTTCTGTCTTTTGCAAATGCATCCCGCCTGACTGCATTGTAGTCTTTTGGCCAACGATCGACCAGCGACGGATTAGAACCAACGCATGTAAGACCATCTCAGCGCAACGGTCACCAGCCTAAGCGGTTGCGAGCGGGACGTATACCAAAAGACATCGCTTGACAGGTACTTGACACTGGAGACGCCAGTCCGCGTGTGATGCAGAATGCAAATCCTGCACTGTCGCTTGTTACTCCCCAACCAACCCGCAGTGCCCTTGTTGTCCACTCGTACCGGGAGCGAACCTCAATTTTCTGCGCTCACAACACTCTCTCCAAGTCCCTCCGACGGCCGAGACACACAAGCAAGGTATCCCCAGGTTGACACTGAGAGTCACGCCATTCCTCTCCCTCTACCGCCAGGTCTCGATGTGGCGTCTGCAGTTTGCTGTGAAAAAGGGCATGCGCTCAAACCCTGCGCGTCGCTGCCTCCCTTTTTGAGCAGTCGTCTTCTTCGTCCTCATTTTAGTTTGCCAGAATCACTCAATCCTTTCTCTGCTTTCGTACGGCTTGTTTGCTTCCCTCGCTGCAGTTAACCGGCGAACCACTATTCGTCGTAGCGATGCCAGTCTAAGACTCACTATCCACCCTGATGAACCCTCCGGATATTGTTTGCCGAATCGATTCTCTCAAACGCTTGAGCTTGCCATCCACTCGGAGCTCGTATCATTTAGCCGAAAGCCCACTCGATGATAGCAGTGGTAAAGCGTGATGGCCATTCTCATCCAAACCGCGGTGGACTACTGCCAACAACGACTCCCAGAAACACAATTCAATACAGTCATCACAGCTCGAGGGTCCAATTTATGCCCATCCTTGCCCTCATTCTGAAACATTAATGGTATCTTATTCGTAAGTTCCCCATCACATGGGAGGATTTCTGTCCCATATTCCGACCGTGACTCATGAGTCCATAACCAAAAATACATGCATTTTCACGTGTCCGATTTCCTAGCTTCGTGAAATTCCCAGCCGTTCTGTCCATTTCCCGAATACCTTTCAATGTAGCTGAAGGCCACTCAGAAAAGGTCTTGAAATAAGTCCGATAGATCTCACCGATAGCCTGTCTCAAGAGTGGAACGCCTCGGTGATCTGAAGCAATGCCTTCAAGCACTCGCAGCTTCTACACCGAGTCCAAACCCCGATTCCGTGGTTAACTCCAGCATCTTTTCTGCCACCCACCTACCATTATGAGGGCCTGCGAAACATGAAGTGCGTACCATAACCATTGGCCAGAACATTGTCATTGTTCTGTAAGCAATGCCCTCGGTTGGCGCCTCTTTCTTCCCTTCCAGGCCGAAAACCGTTCGGATATCTTCGAGAACGTCTTCAACGACAGAGACACCATCCGACCAACTCGGCATAGGACCCAAGCTAGTGGCGACTTTGCCGCTGCTCTCTTTTAGAATGTTCCGTAACTCGATAATCCTCTCTAGGAGGTATACGCGAAGCGAACGGTAATGACTTCGCGCGATAGCAACGGATGACTCAGACGAAAGTGAGAATAGACCGTTGAAGACTTTTTGCTGCTGTCCGGAACATGTCGAAGCGCCAGAGAAACCGAGGAATGCGACGGCTGCCTCAAGATCGCTGCTCAAATCGATGCCGTTTCGGATTAGATCTAGCAAATCCTCCGGGGGACTTTCAGTTATCTTGGTCAAGCTACCTTGAACTTGCACCTTGAAGTCAAAGGCTCTCTTGAAATCGACTACCTGTCGAACAAGCGGCTCGAGAACCGGGCCTCTGCCCCACGGAGTTTCCACTTCTTCCAGCATTGACCATAGGGGCGTTAAGTGGTCTCGTTGTATGAACATCTCCATTAACTTGTCATAGAAAGATCAGCTAAAGGGCTCATGGCAGAAAAGATCGAAATTACTCACCGCCGCATGACAGAAGAAGGTGAAGCAGGCTTTGTCGACTTCGTTTGTCAGGCCATGGTCTGCCCGGAACTTGAATAACTGCAAACCTCCAGCCCCGTGAGGAAACACGTTCTCTTGCAAGTCGATTGTGCTTGTGCCTCGCTTGCCATTGATGACCTATTGGGTTCAGCTAAGGAATATTTGGAGAGTAGTTCGAAACATAACAGTCGCCAGCCTCCAAGGAGTCAACTCAGGCTTACCTCGAACATGCCAAACAAAAACAACGTGACCAGGTTGGCATCGTCTCGCACAGCAACTGGGTCTTGCAGGGCTTGGTTCAGTGTTGAAATGGCTTTGCCGTAATGTCGACGAGCTTCGACCATGAGCCCTGACTGACGGAGTGATCGAGACGCACTCGCTAAAGCCACAGCGTGTGTGGCGTGTCGTGCATGGCTGGCATCGGACAGATCGACATCGTAGTACTCGGGAAGCCGACTGAAAATCAGAATACTCGCTTGCGCGGCATAGTTGGTGTAGAAGCGGTTCACCGATAACACTTCTGGGCCGACTTGGATGGACTTTGGAAGGACTAGTTCTGGTTCCTCATCCGAATCCAGCAGTGTTTGGGAGGATTCTCTTCGAATAAGGACCAGTGGCCCGGGTGAGCTGTCCTGCGGTTCACTATGAGGTCGGATTGGTGAAGGTTGATGGCGATGTTTCCATCTAGATGTCCATGATGCTGGATACCCGGAAGACCGTCGTTGATGGGACGCAGAGATGAATGCCCTTCGTGGTTTGGGGCCGTCGCGCTTCATTCACAAATTAGCCTGGCTTGTATCATCTCATCGCCGGGGTCTTCGAAGCTTACCGTCATGCGCTTCTCCTCGACCCTCGAGTGGCCCTGTTGTGATTTGGCCAAGCTGGCCATTGCGACTAAGTCTCGTCAATCCAGCGGCGATGTGGGCTCGACATTCGAGCGACTCTTTCATCAGCAGTACTCCAACAGGACCAAAGCTGACGCGCCTGAAGGGAAGTTGCGGACATTGAAGCTATGTGAAGAGGTTAAATCGTATTGGTAAGGTTGGGGAAGCTCCCCACGATAAATGTGGAAATTTGGAGAATGTTTGATCTGGCTGATCCCGGTTAAGATCGCTCGTAGCCGTAGCGGCATATCCCATGTAGTTGAGGTCGACCACTCATCCATCCTTGGCAACGCGGGCGAACACGGCGCGTGCAGTAGCCCCTAGGCCAGGCGAACGACCTCGGTGAGTTGGGTCAGGACAAAGCCTATTGGTGTCCGTCCGGTGGTGGCGGAAGTGACTGAGACGTCACTTTGACTTGCCCCGAACCGGTCAAACTCTAAAAGCGTACAAGTAGCGCACCGCGCTTGTTACTAGAGCGCCCAATGTCTCACACGGCGCCCTCGAAGAATCCTCCGGGGCAGGTTCCGGTGGTTACCTAGCTGTCTTTGTTCGTTGGCTCTTCTTTCTTGTTGGGAATCCAACTGTGGACTGAGCTGTCCCACACATGGTCGTCAGCAATTCGACCTCGAGGACAGACTTTGCTGGCGCAGAGGGATGCTGAGCCCAATGCCAAACCTGCAATTCTAGCCGTATTGAGGAAGCAAGCCGAGTTGTCAAAGGAACCCATGATACGCCGAGTCTAAGGCCGAAAAACTATGAGCTCAGACTTGAACATGAGGCTTAAGTTGCACAGACGACACCTTGATCTCGTGCATCAGGGTCTCTGCCTGCTGGACAATCGCTCGCACACGTTAAAAGGGTCTCGTTCCGTTGGCGCGTGCTCCCATCGAGCTGCAGGACGTTGGACCCTGACAGCGGCCAGATGATCTGCGGCATACGATGCCGCTGGATCCACAAGCCACGACGAGCCAAGACACCATTGCTACTATTTCCAACCAGAAGGCTGTTCGCCATGGCAAAGTCTCTTCAATTGGATGGATGGATGGCAAAGTCTCGGATGCCAAAACGCGGCAATTCATATGAAATCGAGGCTTGTCGAACCTTGCCAGGCACCGAGGGGCTAGAATTTCCTACTAGGCCAAATCATTATATTTGTAAATCAGGTACGAAGCTTACCAGAGTTGGCTGGTGGCACAACCCGTAAGACCTAATTGTCATCCATGGGGCTCCAAAAAGCAGCTGATGGTGCGAGCTGACACCAGCATCGAGATTCCCTTTACGTCTTATTCGGTGGTTCAAGGATCAAGCAGCATCACTTACTCGAGAGAAGGTGCCTTTCGTCCCGTGAAAACCTATGGGGGCAAGGCGCCACAGGCTTTTAGCGTCGTCAGCAACCTTCCGATCGATGCCGTTACTGGACCTCTGCTTTGAGCTATAGAGTCTGACGTCAAAGATTCCTCATAGCTATGGTGGGGGAGCCGTTGCGTTGGGATTCCGAGAGGGGTGAGAGAGCAGAAAAGGAGCTTGGGTCTGATGTCAAACCCCTCATCTTCTTCCGCCCTTACCCATGAGTATGATCTCCCCGTGGATGGAGCAGCACAGACGAATTTCCCCAACTTTCCTCGACCTTGACGGCACGCACATCACAAGAAGCGAAGAGCTCGGATCCTCGCAACGCAACCATGGAGAGGGACGGCAGCAGACTCGTCCAGAGTTTGCGACGGGATCCTAGACAAGGCCGCCACAGGCCGACCTCATCGCCGACGGACTTAGTCGGCAAGTTATTCATGCGACATGACACATCCAATTGGACGGACGGCATTCTCACGGCCACTGCACCGCCGCCGGCGGGTTGCCGTTTTGCTGCCCAGTCGTCCGTTCACACACACAACGCAGCCAACGCTCCAGCCACCTCACTCACATTGGAAAGCCCGCCTAGTCCTCCTCCATGATCCATCCCCGCCTTTGCCGCTGTTTGACGCCGCGACAGTGAGTGCGTGCCGGCGTTTGACGGCAATGCTGGCCGGAACTGTGGGACCTCGGCGATGCCCACGATGAGCGGCTCTTACACGCCCAACTCTATCGCGCTTCCGATGTCAAGTAGTCCGTCACCAGTTTTCAGCGCCGGCTACTGGCCCCATCCTCCATCGGCGACGGACTCGACTACCATCCCATGAAACCCTAACGCCGCTTCGGTCGGCAGGGCTAATCAGATATCACTTCCACTCCAAGTCATGTATGTTCGAGACCCCAATTGCCGGATAACTCGATGGATGGGAGTTCGACTCATTTGCAGACCAACTAGTCAACTACATTCCAGGATGCGCGACACAGACTCGTGAGGAACTGAACCCCTTTATTGTGTTTGTGCCTGTGTTCAAGGCGAGACCAAGGTTGTTTAAGGTTATCAGAAGCAGGGCCGAGAATGGGGCCGGCAGTCCCCTCTCACAGCCCCGTCACGGTGCGTTCCATACCATCCCGTGAAGGACCCTTTACCGTCCGCGTCGCGGCCGACAGTCCGTACACTATGAGTGCTGCCGGCACTTGAACCTGAGCCCCTTCCAAACCACCCAACACACTTGACTAGAAAGCTGGAACACGACCTTGCACTCATGACGCCGCGCCAGCTTCTATCGCCGGCAGCACGCCGATCTTTTGAAACCACCTCTCTAAATGCCCATTAAACTCCTCGCTCTCGAGCTGGTGAAACCAGTGGCCCTTGCCCTCGATCACCACAATCTCATCCAGCGCCTCATCGCCCTTCGGCAGATGATCACGATCAGTACTAACATACCAATCGTTCGAACCCAGTGTTAGGCGTGGGCACTTGAGCTTTCCCGCAAAGGCCTTGACTGCGTTCTCTTGCCTGCCCAGGCTCTCCGCGTCTCCCCAGCCGCCCCAGCACAGGGCGTACATGACGGCCTTGTCGAACTGTGCCATGCGGCGGAGGTGCCACGTCTTTTGCCAGGCTGGACATTCCGGGGAGTAGCAGTATGTGCCGAAGAATTCGATGAGAGTCGGGATGATCTTGTGCTGGGCTTCGGGATCGTCGAAGAGGTAGGTGTCGCGTTCGCGGACGACGTTGGGGAAGGCGTGAATTGGGTCTACACCGATGGATGCTATCACGAGGTCCGGACGAGTGGTGGCGATGTAGTACCCTGCCGCTTCACCTAGGGAATGCGAGATGACGATGAGGTTCTTGGTGATGCCTAGGTGTGATAGCATGGCGAGCATGTCTTCGGCTGTGGATTGTGGGTAGTAGTCTATCACCTCCGCGTCGGCGGATTTCTCGACGCCGGGCCAGGTGCGGATTTTGGGGTCCGGCGCCGGGGCGGAGGATTTGCCCTGCCCGCGGCTGTCAATGGAGATTACGCGGAGGTTATGGTATAGGAGGAAGGGGACCTGCCAGGACCAGTCGTGCATTTCGCACGAGAGACCTGTGATGAGGAGGACTGTGTGGGATGCCGTACGGGGGCCTTCGTCTAGGTAGAAGAGGTTGAAGGAGGGATTTCGGGAGAAGTAGGGCATTTTGGCCGTTGGAGATTTGGGTCAGGGGAATTGGGTTAATGGAGTATGCGAGTCAGACGGATAGATGTCACGATGGGTTGCGTGAGTGTGATTGAGGAGTTCCGATGTAGGCGGGTTCAATCCCATCTTTTATTGCGTAGTGCGTGATGATGTTGGCGGGGTTCCTTTGTCAAACGCTGATCTGGAGGCGTTCTCCCTTCAGGTGTCGGCACCAGGGCGAATTGCAACTGACGTAGCCACAATAGGAAATAGTAGGTAGGTAAGACATCTGTCCTGCAAGTCGACCCCACGAATTTACGATACCCAACCAATCTAATTGCTGAATCACTACTAGTTTTGATGGCTATCGACGGTATGCTATCGTGGAGGCTAGGTACGTTGCTTGATTCGGGAAGTGCGTCTTACGTGAGATTGTTCGGTCGGTCGGAGAACCGGCCACTTTGGTTCACATGCACAGAGGGAAATTCCTTAGGGTGAGTAGCTCTGCCAATTCAGCCCAACATCTAAGCAGAGCATGCCTCAAATTTGAATGTTCTATGGGCTGAGATGGTGTTCACCTAAGGTATGCACTTGGATAAGTGTCATGTAACAGGGATGAGAACCGCAATCCACAAAGTGCTCGTCACGTGCCGTGTTACATGTATATCACTTACATACTGTATTTAGAGCTTCTCTTTTGTCTATTACTACTTTGATAGGTTAAGCTACTTTACCATACTCCGTATGCCCATTGCTGCGTGCCATAACTCGTAACAAACAGAGAGTATGGAGGCTCGGGCTGCGAAGTTCGGGTTCGGGCTCGGAGCCGTGGGTGGTATTGCGGGGGGGTCGGGTTTGGGATGATGGGGTTTGGTGGAGACTTTTGTCCGACTTTCCGAACCCAAAAGTTTAGAGTTGGGATTCAATTACGTCAGACTACATACCTTCGACTACGCCTGAGTAGGTAATTAGATGAACAGACTTCTGTCTAATATGAGAACGAGGGGATATCCGCGAGAAATATCCGTGGTGCATTGTGGGAGGGATTTCAAAGTCTTATCAAGTAGACCAGGTATGCAGTTAGGCAAGCCGTTCGACTATCAGTTCTTTGAATCTTGAACAAGCTCATGACATATTTGGCCTCAACATTTTAAACGAACTGCGTACGTCAGAAAGAAGGCCAAGAAGTATGGAGTTAGTAGGTAAACGAGCCAAAAAAGGAAAAATTCTCCATACTAAGACAAAGCCGTAAGTGCATTTAGGCTGAGGAAACGGACACTGGGCCGAAGGCAGAAGTAAAAGAATAGAAAGACAGAAAGTCGTATCAAGCCTCCCCAGTATCCTGTCTAGATTATTAAGGATGTCCTACTGAAAGCATTCCTGTCCAAAAGCCTTTCACCTTCGCCCGATCTCGTGCTAGCCCATCCAAGTGGTTGTCCCTGGCTTCTTCCTGTCGGCGAAGTTCTTTCATAAGCTGTACGAATGTTTAGCTAAAGCAGGTATCTCAATACAAAGACCATTACTAACCTTAAGTCTGGTCTCCTCCATTTCTCTGTCCCGTCCGAGCGTTTCATATAATGCCATCATGGCTTGGAGAGCGTTTCGATATGTTTCGGCGTAGGTGAAGTTGCCGAGATCCCACTTTGATGCCCGATTCACTGCCAATGTAGCCTGTTCTTGGGCAAGTTCAAAATCACCTATTGCTGTATGTATCCTTGAATCATATGTAGCAACCTTAGCGATCGCCACTTGATGAACCTCCGGGCTTGACTGTGTCTTGAGGATCCAAGCACCGCCAATGGCTAAAGGCAGAGCCTTGGCCGCTTTAGCATATTCACCTATTGTCTCGTACATGTCCAATAAGGCGAGTACTGCATCCAAGTCGGTAGGTTCAAGGTCCACGTATTTCTGCTTTAAGTCTGCAGCTTCCTCCCGTTGACAGGCTAGGAACATGACATCTGCACGCGCGGATGCGCAAAGCCTGTCCCGATCATCTTCATAATCATAGTCATCGTCAGGAAAGAGAGACTCGCTTATGGCCCGCATGCGGGATATGAACTGGTTCGCGACGTCGAAATTTCCCGTTCTTGCGTAAGCTCGTGCCAACTCGGCCAAAACCTCGATGGTTTCTTCTTCTCCGTCTGGTTCGCTGTTTTGGTACCAATCCCAGAATTTCGAAAGGAAGACTTCTGCGTCGCTGTGGAAACCTTGCTTGGTGCATGCTTTTGACAGGGATCGATAGAGAAAGGCATATTCGTCGGGGGAGTCAACTCCAGTTTCTTCGAAAGAGTGGAGGAATTCCCGATGGAGGCGCTCTGACTCTGGCCACATTCCTAACTTTTGGTAGATGATGAGAAGACTTTGCTTGACTGCGAGCGAGAGTTCGTGGACTTCGCCGAGTACTTCCTCTGAATGTGCCAAAAGCTTTTCAGCAAGCTGGAGTGCCTCTCGGAACGACTGAGTCGCCACCTTTGCACTGATGAGGCTCTCCAAAAACCACAGAGTTTCCTCTGCATCTTCGCCGAGTGCTTCACGAGCCAGATCTACTGCTAAGCTATGGTTTTCGACGGACTCTTGGGGCTTATCGGTATTTTCGTAAACCTGTCCCAGTAGATGATGGACGCGACAGGCCATGTCAGGGCGGGTTGTCCCATAGACCTCCGGCGACGCTGCCAAGATCTCCAGCAAAACTGTCTCAGCTTCTTGGAAGTCTTCGTTCCCAACGTGGATTGCTGCCAAGAGCCTCATGGTATAAAGTGAATCATCTGAGTGCACACCATCGCGACTGTCAAGCCCAATTTCAATAGAGGCTCTATAAAACGTACTCGCTTCGTCTAGTTCATCTTGAAGCTCTTTGGCGTATCCGAGACAATGATATGCTTGCTCCAAAGCTTTGCTGGACTCCGGGACCTCGCCGCTGATCTTAAGACACTGGTGTGCTGCCTCCTCGGCCTCTTCAAAGCGTTTGGCCTTAATATAGGCTTTGACCAGGTGCAAAGTTGCAGCCCTCGTCTCGGTGTGTAATTCGCCAAACTTGCGAGCCACGATGTCCAAATTCTGTTGTAGAAGCTGAATAGCATCATGAACCTTGTCTTGATGCGAGAGAAGCATGATTGAGGCAAGTGCGTATTGAGTACTAACAGTTGTATCGTGCTCTTGACCGAGGTGAGCTTGATACTCTTCAAGAGCCTCACGCCCGTATTGCTCCGCACGGTCGAGCTGCTTCTGTTTCCTAAAATTCACGCACAGCATGACCTTGACACGGGAAATATTCGTAGGGTCAGGTTGGAGGCAGAGTTCATACCCCTCAAGAACCTGTTCGAGAACGACGCTTTCTTCAACCAACCGCTGCAAGTTCTTCAATGAGATGGCTAGGTTGATCATCTGAGTTAATGCTTCGTGGTCTCCCGCGCTCGATGCCGATTTAAGAACTTCAACCAGCGTTTGGCGCGTTTCTGACTCTTGCTTCCACAAGCACCGAGACTGATAGCTGTTGGCAAGCTTCTCTAAGGCAAGCCGGGTGCAGTACGCGTTCTTTTTCCCATGCGTCTTGATGCACATTTTGATTATGGCGCCATAGACAGAGTCGGAATCCTCAAATCGCTGATAGAATTCGAAGGTGGCAGCAACGTTGATGATTGCGTCGAATGTGCGGAAAAACTCTCTTTTTTTGACATAAAGAAGCGTGGTTGGCAAGGCTCTGGCTATTTCTGCCGCCTCATTGAATCTTTGGGCTTTGCAGTAGTCAACCGCAAGGTTACATCTCAGCTCGAGCAAGGAATGTCTATAGCCCCCGAACTTTTCGTCTTCGTCCAAGTCGTGATTGTCGTAGCATTTCAGGATTCCTTCTGCCATGGATATCGCAAGGTCGAACTGCCCAAGAATGGAATATGTACAGGCCAGAAAGGCTTCTGCTTTGAGCGTCACGGGATGTGTGATCCCGAACGTATCGACTGCCCTTTGGTGAATGCTCTGAGCATCCTCGTGGGCTTCCTGAGTCTTGGCTTGACCTGCAAGGACACAAACCCTATCTAGCAAAGATTCGAAGAGCTCCGGGCTATCCGAAGGCAGCTGGGCTTCTCTGCCTTCGAGGATTTCTTGATTGAGCAGTGCAGCTTCGTCAAACCTGTAAAGCAATACAAACAGGTCGCAGAGGGTAGTCGCGGTCTTCAAAGTTGTGAGATGAGTGGCCCCCAGTCTTTGTCTTTGCGTCTCAAGAGAATTTCTTAGTTCCGTTTCCCTCTCCAAAGGTGTTTCGAATCCATCACCCAATGATAGACGGATTTCATTCCGTTCGGTCTCAAGTTTTGAGAGGGCCTTCTCAAAAGTCACTCTCGCATCCTCAATGCTAAAGTCTGCGTCGTCTTCTACTGAGAGATCCTCCAGCATCTTCTCGATGAAATCTGGTTCCTCTGAACCCCGTGCTATTTCTTCAAGTAGCTTAGTTTGAATGTACTGCTGGAGGAGCCGCAGGTTCTCTTGATACTCCGGGTCGTCTCCATTCCGACTCAGACTGTCCAAGTCTTCTAGGTATGCTGTAGGCAGGAGCTTTTCTTTATCTCCAACGCAGATGCGATAGCCGTGACGTTCGACTAGCTCTATAACTCTTGGTCGGTTGTTTAACTCAGTGGCAATGTGAAGACTACTCCTCCCGTGACCTGGGTTTGCTTTACCCAGCAGGGCAATGATGATATTCTCCATGTCTAAGCGCCACTTGTAGAGACTCTCTTCATTGATGGTTTTATTTTCCCACAAAGGACTGGTTTGAGGACGTCGGCCAACATTAACCGCGAGTTGCAAAATCGAATCTAGCGCGTCTCCAGTCTCGACAAGAGCTCCGGCTTGGAGAAGGGCGTGAACCGCGTCAGGATTTCCGGAATAGACTGCTATATTGAGAGGCGTGATACCGCGGTTTTTACCACCGAAATTTGCGGTGCTGTTTATCAAATTCCGGATCTCTGGGTTTTTAAGGAGATGAAACAGAACATGGTGACCATTGACTCGGGAAGCCAATGAAGCTGCACGATGTAGCAAGGAGAAGCTGCCGTATACTAGACTCGCGCCTCGGGCGATTAAGAGATCAATGGTCTCAGCGTCGCACTTCTCTAAACTGATTGCCGCTTCCAGAGGCGTTCGTCCCCCCCACTTGGAATTGATGTCGGCTCCGTGATCGAGGAGGAGTTCGACAGTAGATGCATTCCCGGATGGTGTCGCGAGGAAAAGTAAGGAAAACGACTCGTCATCAGCTATGAAAGGATCTTTGGCGTCGATTCTTTTCCCATCACTTTCGAAATCAAGAAAAACGGATGCCACAGCCGTGTTGCCTTGCTCCAAGGCGACCGACAAATTGTCAATCGTTGGCGAGAGCACCCCCTTTTCTAGCAAAAGCTTCACTATGGCCGACCCGGCGCGGTCTTCCCTTTTGCAGATGCGTAAGACGGCATTCATCATCGCTTCTTTGCCGCGAAGTGTACAACGTGCCCCGCGATCGATCAGAGCCAGCAGCAGATCCGTAGTGAATCTGCACGGTGCAGCGCTCAAGGCTTTCATGAGTATGGATGACCCACGTTGATCCTCCTCAGCACAAGAAGCCCCATTCTGAATCAGTAAGTCAATCGTAGAGTCGAGTGCAACTCGCGACATCTGGCCATGGATCAACAGTGGTAGTAGAGCGTCATGGGGGCAGAGGAGACAGAAGAGACTAGATGACTGAGCCGATGAGGTTGTCCATTGTGTCGTACGGTAGTTCTGTTCTGGGCCAAGTAAACTCGGAATCAGGCCATGAAGATGCAGTGAGCAGGCCAAAGGAAAGGTGTTCTGAGTCCATCCAATTGTGTGGAGCTGGTAGTTGGAGGAACTTTTCGATGTGCGTTTGATGAACAGGTCAACTAGTGGGCCATTGTTCGCGGCAATGGCGAATTCGAGCGCGGTGCCCAGAAACGAGCAGTTTCCCACTTCAATACCAGGGCTTAGCACGCTGACTTTGAGATCTTCTTTGAGATTGTTGTTTCTCAAAAGCAAATTCATGGCAGACTCGACCTGTTCAGGCTCAAACATGCTCAGCCAGTGGAAGGGTGTTTCGGGATGGCTCTCGGTGAGGCGCGTTGGCACATCCTTTGAGAGGAGGAGCTCGAGAATATCGAGATGGCCCCCCTGACAGGCGATCGTAAGCAGACTGTCCGTCCAAATTATCCGGGATTTGATTGATTCAGAGGTCTCTGAAGGCAACAGAAAGTCGACCAGAGGCTTGATGCCCTGGCGCACAGCAACACTGAGGAGACTCTCTCGCGTTGGTACATTGCCATACTCCTCTATCTGAGAGATACACTCCAAATTTTCGAGTCTGATGTCTCTCAAACTCAAACGTTTCAGACTGTCTTCAACACGATCCAAGGATATGCCTTCGAGTATAGGGTTGCCCTCGTGTAGGATGTCGAAAGAACGATTCAAGGTATCTCGCTGTTTGCATCTCTCGTGTAAACGAAGACGCCTGACAAAGTTGTCATCGCCTTTGATGCCTAATAACTCCTTTTCGACCCTAACGAGCTGATGGGGTATTTGCCACAAGCGAGGTGGGGGGTTGACTCGGAGGGCATCAGAAAGGCGAAAGATAAGCCCAAGAGCTTTTGCACTCTCAAGCTGTGCAGACTCCGTGAGCAGATCAAGGGCCTTGCTCAAGTCCGGTCTCTCCATACCGACCCCGTGAATGTAGCACATAGCAAGTTCGAAGAGAGCAGTCCGTTTTTCGGTCAGCGATGAAGCATCCCCTGAGATGCGGAGGAGTTGGTCTATAAAGTCGATTTGAATGATACGTGGCATTCGGGGAATAGCCTTGTCGGTCAGCATACTTCAGAAAGACTCATAAACTATTTTAGATTCATAACTTACCGATCTGGTCGTCAAAGCCTTTCCTGAACTCGAACCAGGGGCCTGATCTGGTAGTGAACTGAGTGTGAAAGAGCTTGTACCTGGCCTCCTAACGCCGTTGTCAGTAATAATACGCTTCGGCTAAATAATATCTGGTGCCTACATCCAATCATCCCTAGTCAAGTCTTTGTGCTGTCTAAACCCGGCCAGAATGACCTCGATACCACGTCTTCGCTCGGGATCATCCCTCAGCGAAGCCTGCAAAGTGCGGATGATCAATTGAATCAGGGGAGCCTCATTCTTCTCGGACAACCCTTGCAAGTATTTCAGACTCTGGAGAAGAAGTTCGTCTTTTGAGAGGTTGCATAGATATTCCATCATATCGGTGCTTTCGTCTTTATGCTCAGCGCTTTGCAATGTAGTGAAGTAATGTTTTCCATCTAACAGAATCTCCCATATCAACAAGCCGAACGAGAAAATGTCGCATTTGAAGAAGTCCTGTGCATGATGGAGAGCATGACGTCTAGTTCTCACCTCAGGAGCATTCATAAGCGGTGTCCCAAGATAAACTCCCTGCGGTGCTTCAGAATCGTAGAGATCGAGAATCGAATGCCCAAAGTCAGAAAGCTTTGCTATCAGCTGCCCTTTGTTCCCGTCAAACACAAGGGTGTTCTCCAACTTGATATCTCCATGGGCAATGCCGCAACTGTGCAACTTAGCTAGCCCGCTGGCAATGTCATACATGAATCGAGCCTGAGCCACTAGATCGAAGTTTTCATCACCTGAGTGGCTTTTGCAGAAGTCCCTGAGAGTTCCGTGTGAGCCATATTCCATGACCAAGGAGACATTCGTGCTGTTCTGAGCGGATATCGACGTATACTCAGATCTAAATCCCAATAAAGAGACAATATTCAAATGCTCCTCGATGGATGGAATCGAGAGAATGCGGAGCTCCTTCAACACCGTCGCGACAGAGCGATGTCTCGTAGCGGCACTCCAATCACTTCGGGATTCAGAGTTGCCGAACAAGTTGATCTTCTTAACCGCAACAATGATGGGATTTCCGTCATCTCTTTTGATGCTTAGCGTGACTTTATCAACAGAATAGGACGCGCCATCCCCGAGATGAACTGGGCGGGCATCCCAACTGTGATCAAAATGGGCATCTTTGAAGTGTGTGAGTTTGACGTAGTCGTCCGGCGAATCTGAGTTTTTGATTGTCTCATCTTCACTTAGACTGACCAAGAAATTCCACACATCGATCGGCTCCAGCTCGGCCGTTGTTCTGGTTGTCGTCGGTGATTCGGGATCGGATTGGTTGACTGTCGAAAGTGCCTCAGAGGCAAGAACAGTGCGGACGTCCCATATCAAACTCATCTCGGTTCGACTTTGTTATCCGTAATAAGAGGTGAACTCAGTTGTACGGTTATCACCAGGCCTAGAAATGGGGGGACAGGACGTGACTTTTATAGGTAGTCTATCTGTTCAAGTGCACCATTCCCGCGCATTCCGATGGTCTGACTTGATACACTTCGTGTTCAGCCGCACCCCAATCTAGAATGGCTTGCACCACCTGACGCGTTGCAGCCTAACATGCAGGAAAATCTTGACAGAGTAGGAATAGCGTCGCAGCTGAGCCACTGAAGTGTCGCGAAATGGGCTAGGGTCTCTGAATGAGCTACCCTCCCGACGGCTTATTTAACATCTCAATTGTTTCCTCTCGGCATTCTAATCATCTTATCTAGCCCGCACGAAAATCGGTTCCCCGCATCATGGAGGCCGCTGGACTAGTGCTCGGCGCTGTCGCACTGATCAAACCTATATGTTCCACGATAGACAATACCCTGACCAACTATAGCAACTTCGGGAAGGATGCCGACCGCCTCCGGCTGCGGTTTTCGATTCAGCGAACCCGCCTAGGCTCTATGGAACGAGTTCTCTTTGAAGACAGCAAGTTCGCGCCGGCCATGCCCGGTTGCTTGATCGAGCACCTGCCCAAGACGGTTTGCGATGATATCCTTGGCCTGTTAAGAGAGCTCTATGGACTCTTGATGGAATATGCTGCGGTGAGAGGACAGTACAAAGTGCAGGACCGAGCTGAGAGCCTCGAACTTGGCGACTTGGCATCCATGTCGGAAGAGGATCGCGTCAAGAGTCTTTCATCGTCAAAAAAGGAGTCGGCTATTGCCCAGCAAAAATCTGTGGGATGGGCAAAGAAAATGCTCTGGGTAGCCTTCGACAAAAGCAGCACCGAGAAACTTGTTTCTGAGTTCGAGGCTTGGACCGAAAGAATACAGAACTTACTAGAGGCAGCGTGGTGGCCATCGACTTTCTTTGAGACATTGGAAAGACTTCAGAAACTGGAAAAAGATGTCGATGCGGGATCCGTAGGGCTTTTGCGAGGAATTGAACTGCGGAAGCTAGTCATCACGCCACCCGCAGACATCTCCCCTGGATCATACGCCAAAGAAGCACTCTTGAACGACTTGTCCATCATGTCCAAATTGCCCAACTTTGAGCTCGGCAACCTCAAAGGCTCGGATGGGTGCTATCTGATCGAGTCGAAGGGTTACACACCAGACTCGGGCAGTGCTGTGAGTGCGGTCGTTATTCGAGAGCGCGTAATTCAATTGGCCGCCCTACTGCATGATGCACCGTCGAGCGACCCAGCGTTGGCAGTCCTGCCATGTACGCATTACTTTGAAGATACGCCAGGTCGGAGGTTCGGTCTCTTATTCAAGCTCCCAAAGCCTACTAATCCATCGGCACCGCCCCTTACTGTTTCAAACCTTCTCGATGAACGATCTAAAGCAGGGCGGCCATCCCTCTCCGCCAGATTGCGCCTAGCACACAGGTTGGCAGCCTGCGTACAGAGGCTTCACACGTACTCTTGGGTCCACAAGTCTATCCGCTCGGAGAATATTCTACTATTTCCTGAACACGCTGGGATGTCCGCAATACTCGAGGGCGCAAGACTGATTGGGTTTGAATACTCACGGCAAGACTCCGACTTTTCCGACCAGTTTGGCGAATCAGAATTGAAACGAAACATTTACCGGCATCCAGAGAGATGGGGTCAGCCTACGAAACGGTTCGGAAAGATTCATGATATCTATGGTAAGTTGGATTGGCCGGGGTACTGATGAGTGCTAATCGGCTATGTGCCTAGCTCTTGGTGTCGTCTTACTCGAGATTGGGCTTTGGTCTCGCGCTGATCAGATTGATAAGGGAGCTTTGGTAGCGCCAGAGATGGAGGACAAGCCCAAAACAACGGCCCAGACGAGACTCCTGAAACATGCTGAACAAAGGTTGGCTTTCTTCGCTGGGGAAACATTCCAAAATATTGTTGTTGGCTGCTTGGCTGGGAAGATGGGCGATGTGAGGGTGGTAGACTGTTTTGCCACGATCGTAGGAAAGCTGGAGAAGCTGGCGAACAGCGTTTTCTAAGCTAATGTGGTTCTGGATGCGCTATCAAGCCACCACTTTCGATGATAATACTCTTTCTGACCATGTCAGTTTATCTAGTATTTGTTGTCTTCAGAAGCTTCCGAAGTACATCGTACACATCTAACTAGGAAGAGGAAAAGTGTGAGGTTTACCACTTGCCACACAAGATGACATGCATCTATGGATACCTCGTTTATTGCGCCCCTGCTAAGCCATTCAGCAGTGAAAAGGTTGTCTACATTGTCTATACTTTCGTGGAGTGCACTAAGGTAAGCGAGAGGACTGCGTCTCCGAAGTCCAATGCAATTATCTAAATTTAACATTTGATGATACCGTACCACGTATTGTATGAGTTATTCTGCGTGTATGAAGCTATCAGGGCTGGCTTTTGATCACAACATTCTTCATACATAGCGACTCTGTTCCCGTATCCCGGTTCCTTGCACAAAAAGTCTCCGCGCTCACCCAAGCCCACCTCCCAGCAGGTTGGAAGTGGTCAGGGTCAACGAGGCGACGTATCAACAAACTCCAGATACATCGACCAATAACCATCTTAACACCGACTGTATGACGAAGTTAGACGTATAAGTATAATGCTCCATCCGTCATGTCGCTTCGAAAGGATCTGCTGCATTCATTATTCTTGCTTAAAGATCAAGTGACCTATGGAACTTCTGTGATGTACGAGGTCATGGTACCTCGAAGTACCCTAGACGACACTACTAGTAACGAAGATGGTGATGAAGATCAGACCTTATCTCAAGATGGCTAGATTTGACAATGTCGGTAATTGAAATTGGTGAAACAGCCGAATCGATTCTATCTCAACAAAAGTTTCCCATCGAATTGGCTGAAGACAACATTCCACCAAAACGGCCCCAGCTTGTTGATGCGCACACGTATGATAATCCTGTCAATGTGACAGTTGCCATTGGAGTAAGAACTGTCAGGATATTTAATTGCGTGGACTCATACTTGAACAGAGTTTGCAAGTACCAAGGACCAACCGACCTAGCGCCAGCCTTCAATATCTATAGTGCGTGAATCGTGGAGAAGAGTAAGATCGGATGCTAAGTAGCTATCCAGCGACATTGTAGATCCATAATCCCCCAAACCGCAACGGGCAATGGTCCCAGAATAGGAGACCCAAGGTACACAAAGCTTAGCGAGCCAAGACACAGTCAAGATAATCAGCATATCTCTATGCCAGAGCCAGGCACATGGTTAATTACTCAGTAGTCGAGGAATAGCACCTAAGTTAAGTATAACCAATAGATGACATGATCTTTTGCTAGGTATGCACATGAATAAAGATTCCCATAGAGCGCGACGTCTCCCACAGCTTATTTCGCCGCTTGCTTTCCTTGCCGCATTCTCTCATCTTATCAACTTCAAAAAGCATGTAGCCTACGAAGCATGAAATCCTTTACACCTCAAGATGAATATTCTTTCAACAAAGGCCATCATTGCAATTCTGCTGGCAGTTGTACTTCCCCCCGAGATGGCTGTCTTTGCCATAGATATCGAGACCTTGGAACCAGCCGTTGAGCGTCTGGTGTAGATAATCCAGATTCTGAGGCACACCATTGCTTTTGCCCTCGTCAGAGCAGGGGTAGGATAGCGTCAGGCCCTTGCCGCCGTTATAGCCCCACTGGTCCGCTGCGGTAAACCAGCCGTTGTAAGCGCCGAGGGCGCGGACGGCGTTGCCGTTAGCGCGATCAAGGCCGGACCGCAGAACCCAAGCTCCGCAGTCGACTTGGTCCTGCAGAGGGTACTGGCAACTGGACTTGCCGTTCTGGCAGTTCCCGGAGTCGCATTGCATGAGACCAGGAGTAGGACCTCCCTCGTCTGCGTTGCAGGTCGACTCTTGTATGGCGAGGAAGGCTAAGATGGCGGGGTTAATGTTGTACTTCTTACTGGCGGATTGGAAGTATTTATTATACTTTTGGTAGGGTTTGCCTACGCTTTGGTAGTAATCCTTTAGGGGAATATGGACGAGCTTGTTTATGTTGAGATAAGGCGGCTCCTAGCTGCCACTACTAATGCCCGTGTTTAACTACTCCTCGGACCCGTTAGGACTACATGTATCCTGGCCTCCTTGTGTCGGGGAATAGGCGTGTTGCGCGTCGGGATTGAGGTCCCCAGTAGCGATTGCGGTAGCTATGAGGGTGGTAAGAAAGGTTCTAGGTGGGAGAGGCATTGTGTTATAAGGAACGGATACTAAGTGTTTGGTGGATAGTTTATGTTTGAGTAGCGCGCTCTTATGGTATTGGCCGGGTGGGGTTAAGGCTAGGCTAGGTTATAAAAAAAGGGCGGTTAGATAAATAGAGTATAAAGAGAGCTAAGAGGGAGGAAAAAAGGAGGGTAGGGGGAGGAACGGGAGGGATAGTTAATAATAAGTTTAAAAAAGCCCCCGGGGGCTTTATTAAAACTATATAAGAATAGTTAATAAATAAGCCCCTAATATCTATTATTTACGTCGATAGCCTACCGATAATTAATTTTATATAGGAAAAAATTCGGTATTAGTAAGATATAGGGGTTATAACGATTAGGATTAAAGTCTAGCGACGATTAGCGGTCTAGGCGCTATACGTATCGGGGTAAGTTAAAAATAAGTAAGCTTATTAAAAAATTAACTACGAGTCGATTAATATTAATAGTAATATATCTAATAGTAAGTACGGTTGCTCTAAAGCTAGTTTGCTTTTTAGCTAGTTATTTAATAGTTATTAAATAACGGTATATATGAGTATAGATTAGTATATTATAGCTAATTAGGTTGCTATCTTAATTTATAAGTTTAATAGTGTTACGGCCAGCTAGTCGTAGTGAGTATGTTAGCAGAAGTTGAGGCTGCGATAACTAAGTAAACAGTGTCGTAGTCGTGGATAGCTTCCCTGAAGCTATGTCTGTAAATCGTAAGGTGGGTAAGGCTTCGGTGATCAATCGTAGTCTTGTCAGAAGGGGTTCTCAGTGAAGATAGCTGAAAGCGATCGTAAGATCTGATACTGTTGATTGCTGAAGAAGTTATGGAAGTCTGTCCTGTGCCCGGCTCAAGTCCACACTATATACAAGTCTCGTTCCTGAACATATTCTTTGTCCGTATGTTTACCCAACGGTTCCCGTGTTCTGAACATACGGGTTCCGTATCGTGAAAGGACGGACCCCGTATCTCGAACGTACGGAGTTCCTTATCTCTTATCGTCACGTGACTTGTCCCATAGTTCTTCCGTCCCGAGAGGAGTCGCCCTGAGTTCGTGTTCCCGCATATATGGTGTGGTAGCCGCCGTAGGTCCTGTGGGGCAGGCCCTGGCCTTGTCATGCGTGTTGGGTCGTAACATCAGCTCCTCCTCTCAAAGGTCTAGTCCTCTAGGCCTATAAGTAGGTCCCTTGTTCCCAGGTTGGGGAATCATCAAGCTTGCCTTTCTAGCGCAATGTGCTGACACGATGTCAGGTCGTGTTGAAAACGTTCTTGAAAAACACTATCTCGAAACTTCGGTCGGCTTTGTGACGACGTGTTTGATCGTTTTGGTTCTAGCGACGTTATGCCCTGCACTCGGTGTTTTCGCGCCAAACGTCCATGTCGGATGGCTGATGGCGCCAAAACGTGCCAAGGCTGCAAAACCTGAAGCGTTCTTGCGATGGTCTCGTTGTGGCATCGAGTCGTTCGTGCTTCCGCCGTTGTTCCGGTTTCTTAGGCTGACTATTTCGTAGTGCAACGGCTGAGTGACCAGCGTCAAGAATGGAAGAGAAGGAGGAGCAGGCTAGCGACGCCTTGCTCGATCTTCATGAAAACTGGCTCGGATACAGTCAGAGGTTGCTGAGGCAGGCCGTCTTGCTCGTATCCGGGCGATCCGAAAGAAAGTGAAGGAGAGGCATGTGGAAACTTTTGCTCGTGGTATGCAGGAGTTGGAAGAAGAGGATGGTGTTCTTCCTGCGCTGGATGCTCACGAGCGGTGGGTCGTGAGCGATCTCCAGGCTGCTGGCGTTTCTAATGATGCCGACTGGCCTTCTTTCGGGATTGGCGACGAGTTCGCGTCCCTGGGGCCGTTGGTGTCGTCTTCTGGCAATCCTCGAGAAGCTGTCGAGAGTTCTGGAGGTTCGTGACGGGTTCCCATGTGTTTTCCTCGTGTCCGTAGTTTTTCCATTTGATTAAGAATTCTTTGTTTCGTTCCTGACTCTATGGTCGATGATTTTTCGACTTCGTATTCTGGTTCATTGGGTTCCACGATGATGCAATCTTCTGTGTGAGCCCTTAGGTGCTGGTTCGAGAAGTGAAATGAAAGACTGGATGACACTTCATCGTGTCTGGTAGTCTCAACTTGTAGTTGACGTTTGAGACTTTCTGAATGATTTCGAAAGGTCCGAGCTTTTGTAGTCCAGTTTGTCGCTTGGTCGTTTTGTTTTGATGTTGCGGCGAAGGAGGTAGGCGCTATCATTCCTCTTCCAAGGTTGGTCCTCCAATCCTTGATCTATTCGCGTTTTTCTTCATGCGTTGACGTACAAGCTCGAGATCCAAAGATGCTCTTCTGGATTTCTTTGAGTTTTGCCACGCTGGCCACTGCTTTAACAGCTTGTGGTCCTTGTCGTGCTTCTCCGTACACTGTTGGCTGATATCCGTAGTTCAAGTAGAACGGGGATTCTCTTGTGCTTTCGCCAACTGCACTGTTGTATGCGAATTGGGCCATTGGTAACAATGTTACCCAGTTGTTCTGATCGTAGTTCACATAACAACGGAGGTATGTCTCGAGAATCTGGTTGATTCTTTCTGTCTGTCCATCGGTCTGCGGGTGGAAAGAGGTTGACAGTTTGTGATCTGTACCAAGTTGCGAGATCAGGATCTCCAAAACTTTGAAGTAAACAGAGAGCCTCTGTCAGAGATAATTTCTTCGGCGTACCGTGGTTGGCAACAACGATTTTGAGGAACGTGTACGCTAACCTCTGCGCTGCTGGCCTCTTTGTAAGGTATAAAGTGGCGAACTTGGTGAGTCGATCGACTATAACCAAGATGCTGTCGTACCATACGTTCGTGAGTGGTTCTTTGACTTTGGTAGTTTGACGATAAAGTCCCATGAGATTGATTGCCATGCTTCCGTTGGTGGTTGCAATGGTTGCAGCTCGCCATAGGGCTTGTGCGGGCTGTTCTTGCTTTTTCTTGCAGGTCGCACAGTCCCATTGCTTCCGCAATTTCTGCGCGTGTGGCGGATTTGTCGTAGTGCTGGCGAATCCGTTTCCACGTTTTGGTAACTCCTTGCGACCGTGTGCAGGTGCACTGTGAATTTCCATGATGAGCTCAGGGTCATCCTTCCAGTCGGGCTGGTACTGATCCTTCTGGCTATCATAAGAAGCTTCGTAGTTGGTACAAGGCTACCGTCTTCTTCTTGTTTGAGGATAACCTGTGTCTCCTCGGGGACCGTGACTTCGTGGTCGGGTCTTCTGCTGAGAGCGTCTGCTCTGCTGTTTTCTGAACCTTCCGATAAATGATTCGAAGTTGTATTCAGATAGGAACTCGCTCCATCTGACTTGTCGTTTGTTCAGGTTCTTGTTTGTCGAAGTTCGCGAGATTCTTGTGGTCTGTGTAGACTGTGACTTCATGCTTGGTTCCGGATAACTGTGGTCTCCATTCTCGAAATGCTTCGATGATGGCCATCAGTTCTTTGTCGGATTTGCCAATTCAATTCTGCTCCGTGAAATGCTTTGGAGTAGAAACAACATGGGTGAAGCTTTCCTTGTTCGTCTCGTTGTCCCAAGACCGCTCCCATGGCGAAGTCTGAGGCGTCAGTCTCGACTTCAAAGGGCTTCCGGGGGTCTGGAATTCTGGTAACTGGTTCCGAGACGACCATATTTTTGACCTTGGTGAATGCTTCTTCGCACTTGGGATCCCAAATGAATGGGGCATCCTTTCGTGTCAAGTTGTTGAGAGGTCTGACGATGTTGGCATAGTCCTGAGAAATCGTCGATAGAAGTTGACGAATCCTAAGAAATCTTGTACGTCCTTGACGTTCTGCGGTGTAGGCAGTCCCTGACTGCTTCCACCTTTGATGCTTGCATGTGGATTTGTCCTGGCGTGATGGTGTATCCGAGGAAGTCTACCTTCTGTACGTGAAACTCGCACTTGGAGGGTTCGGCGTACAGTTTGGCATCCTGAGTTTCTGAAATACCATGTGGACATGCTCTTGTGTGTTTCTGAGGTCGGGAGAGAAGATGAGAACATCATCAATGTAGACAACAACAAAGATGTCAACGAACTCCCGGAGTACGTGGTTGACCATCGTTTGAAAGGTTGCCGGAGCATTGGTAAGTCCGAAGGGCATGACGAGGTACTGAAGAGTCCTCTGCGAGTCCGAAATGCCGTCTTCCACTCGTCTCCTTCCTTGATTCGAATCTGGTTGAATGCTTCCGAGATCTATCGCAGAACCAGTTGGCTCCGTGAAGTAGGTCTCTGAGCTCAGTGATGAGGGGTAAAGGATAGCAATTCTTCTTCGTGATTTCGTTGAGTTTCCTGTAGTCGATAACTGGTCTCGATTTTCCTCCTTTCTTTGGTACGAAGAATAAGGGGAATCCTGGGGATTTCGAAGGTCGAATATGTCCCTTTTCGAGCTCTCGTCGATGTACTCGTCGAGATAGTCTTGTTCTTCTTGATTCATAGGGTATATTGATAGAACCGGGTTGCGTTCCTTCTTTGAGTTCGATTTCCATATCCCAGCTGCTGTGTTCTGGTAACCCTGTTTCTTCAGGTTCCATGAATAGTTTCGTGTATATCCGGTACCTCGGTATAGTCTGGAGTCGTTGCGATCCTCGATCGTCGGTACCGGGTGCGAACATCCTGTCGTCTTCTATCGTCCTGATGAAGGCTATGTATCGTGTTTGTTCTTGTTCTTCAGGTGTTGCTTGAAATCCGTTTGAACCCTTTTTCTTAGGTCGTTCAGTGACTGGATTTTCCCATAGGACCTGGCCAGTGGTCCAATCTATCCGTGGGTTGTGTTTTCGTAACCACGAGATTCCTAGGATGACGTCGATGTCTCCAATCTCCGTGATGTCGTACTGTAGTTGTTCTTGTTGATCGTTGATATATGTCGAAAGGTGTACGGTCTCGATTGACATATCCGTCATCATAGTCAACTCTTTCTCCTTCTACCGTTTGTAGTTTGTATGGATTGTCCTTCCATACCCATGGTAGGTCGAGTTTGTTCATTACTCTTGGTGATATGAAACTTCCTTGTGCGCCGCTGTCGATTATAGCGCGCAGTCTGTGTCCGTGTATTTCGAGTTTGACCCATAGGTGTGCGTCGTTGCACTGTCTGGTTGCACATAGGAACTTGTCTTCGATTTTCGCCTTTCGTCGTTCCTTTGCGATTGGCCTTCCTAGTTTTTTGACAGTCTGTTTCTCAGTCGTGCTTGTTCAATTTGTTCTCTCCGTTCCTCCAGGCTTGGGATTTGGGAACGTAGTGGATCTGACAATGGTCGTGTCTACATTCGTCCCATTCCATGTCGTTGCTGTTCTGGCATCGCATAGAAAGCATGGGTCTGGTCTGAATGTTGCCTTGTCGAGTCCATTGAAGTATGTGAGCGTCCAGTTCGGTAGTTGGTCGTCGACGTAGACGTCCTTGATAGGTCGGTCGTCGCGTCTTCGGGGGTAGAAGCGACTTTCTTTCTTGGGTGAGAGATGCCAGAGACACTTATCGTCGAGGCATTCTGCCCAAAATAATTCTTCGTGGAATGCGTCCTTGGTGTTGAGCAAGGAGCCATCTCCTTGACTAGTGGTGTCATAGGTACTTCCTTAGGTTGACTAGTTCCGTGGAACTGTACTGTCTGGTCGTCTTCGTACGGATCAATGTTCTTACACCGTGGTTCTTCGGGTTCCTCATCAGAGCTGGTGTCGTCCACACTAGGATAGAATCCATGGTCGATCTCCGTCTGAGCACGTCGTCGAGCGACGTCGCGAGGTTCGTCCGAATCATAGGGTGATTCTTCGTCGAAGGTGTGGCTGCTGGAGCCGATCTCAAGTTCGTCCTTCTTGAGTCGAAAGTCTACCTTTCCATTCTTGATTTCGAAGTCAAGATTGGGCCTCTTGATTACTTGATTTTGTCTTCGCGTTCTAGGTTCTTGAGTTGTTCTTTGACCTTGCGAATGAATTTTTGTTTCCGTCGTCTCGTCGCATCACAGATGGATTTGGTCGGGATGTCGTCCGATGGGGGTCCCTTCTTCCTAAGGGATTGTTTCTTGTTGTTTCGTCGTGCCATGTGGACGAGATTACCCATGATTTCTTCTGTGTCGGGGCCTCTTTCTTCGAATTTGAGGAGTTGCTCTTGTACTTGCCTGAAGTCTTTGCATGATTCTTTCTTCAAGGAGATGAAGGGTATCCTTCATGATGGGGTCTGTCTTGGCCTTCTCTTCATATTCTGGCAGATTTGAGAGAGTATGGCGACACATCTGATGTTGTTATCCTCGAGGGTGAGAGGTCGGTAGATGGGTATCTCTTCTTCTTTGTTGCCACCGCTAGGGTCTTGACAGGTGGTGGGGTGGTGTCGTATCCGGGTCGTTCGTTGTTCTTGGTTTTTAGGTACCATCCGGTTTGTTCCTTACTGTCTTGGTGAATAAGGCAGTTGTCGTCGTAGCAAGCCGTCCATGAGAGTTGTGCGTGGGGAATTTCTTGCTCGCGATATTGGCTCGTTTTTCTGGAACGGGTTGGTGTTGATGCGTTTGGGTTGTCGGCAGTCTCTAGCCATGTGTCCTGGCTTGTCGCAGTTGTAGCATTTGAAGTCCTTCCTGGGGCGGTTGTCTTCTCTGGCGACACTGAGATCCATGGACCGTCATGTTGTCCGTAGGCAGTGCTTTGTCGGTTGTTGTTCCAGTTGTTGCGAGGTCGCTGGTTCGCCTGGAAACTGCGTTGAGGTTGCCATTGGTACTTGCGTCCGGTGTTAGGTCGTTCCTTCCTTTCCTTCTTGCGTTCATAGAGTCGGTTGTCAATTCTGATGGCGAGTTCTCCGTACTGAAGGAAGTCTTCTGGTCTGTCGAGCTTGACCAGCTCGTCCTTGACTTCGTCCTTCAGTCCTGGTAGAACATGAACATTTTGGTGTCGTCAGTGAGGTCCAGTTGGGCACTGAGACGTCTGAATTCGGCGGAATATTCCTTTGCCGATTTGGTTTGTCGTAGCTGCGCTAGGTCGCGTTCAGCTTGTCGTTTCTCGTCAGGTCCTGGAATAGGGACCTGAGAGCTTCTTCGAATCCATTGAAGTTACTGTAGATGTCGCGTACTTCAGTAGAGCACTCGTCAAGAGTTTCTTTGCTGAGATATTCTTCCTGGATAGGTTCAAACCACTTGAGGGCTCGTCCCTGAGGAAGCTGGCGGCGTGCACAACTTTCTCGGTTTCGCTGGTGAAGTCTCCGTGATGGAAGTTCTGATAGTTTTGACTTGAATCAGAAATCCCTGAGAGTACCTGGGGTGCCGTCATAGGTGATGGGTGCGCTGAGTTTGAGTTTCTGTCGTCCTCCCTGGATGGGGGTACCAATGATGTTGGCAGCGGCTCGGAGAGTGTTGACCTCTCCTGAAGCGCCTGAACATTGGTACTTGCTTGTTCTCTGAGTCGGATGACTTCGTTCTCCAGGTCCTGAATGCGCTGAGGGCCATTCCCGAACTGCTGGATCATGATCTTGAGGTTTTGGAGCTCATTCGCGGTTTCGTTGTACATGGTCTGTACCTTGGCGATGTCTGCGTCTCCTTTCTGGACTCTCTCGCGGAGTCGATCGTAGGTCTCTTTGAGGGTGACCATCGTCGGAGTCGACGTTCATAGGAGCTGTCTCCATTTCTCGGCCAGGCTTCGAACAGGTTGTTTGGAAGAGGCTGAAGAGCCCGGGGTAGGAGATTTGGCTGAGGCGCGGGACGACATCGTTCGTACTGTTTAGTTAGTTTTTCGTAGAGTGAACTTACTGAACAGGAGCAATCAAAGTGTTACGGCCAGCTAGTCGTAGTGAGTATGTTAGCAGAAGTTGAGGCTGCGATAACTAAGTAAACAGTGTCAGAATCGTGATAGCTTCCTGAAGCTATCTGTAAATCGTAAGGTGGGTAAGGCTTCGGTGATCAATCGTAGTCTTGTCAGAAGGTTCTCAGTGAAGATAGCTGAAAGCGATCGTAAGATCTGACAAGTTGATTGCTGAAGAAGCTATGGAAGTCTGTCCTGTGCCCGGCCCAAGTCCACACTATATACAAGTCTCGTTCCTGAACATATTCTTTGTCCGTATGTTTACCCAACGGTTCCCGTGTTCTGAACATACGGGTTCCGTATCGTGAAAGGACGGACCCCGTATCTCGAACGTACGGAGTTCCTTATCTCTTATCGTCACGTGACTTGTCCCATAGTTCTTCCGTCCCGAGAGGAGTCGCCCTGAGTTCGTGTTCCCGCATATATGGTGTGGTAGCCGCCGTAGGTCCTGTGGGGCAGGCCCTGGCCTTGTCATGCGTGTTGGGTCGTAACAAATAGTAACCGTAGTAATACGTCTTATTTAATAGTATTTAACTTAATCTATTTTTAAAGGATAAAGAGAATAAAAGGAAGTATTATAATTATATAGTAAGTAGGTAGTTTAGGAAACTTAAGTGCGGCATTACTAATTTTAAGTATATTTATAATAGAATATTTTATATACGAACTAGAACTACGGCTTCTTTATTATTTAGGGTTAGGGTTAGGGTTAGTTGTATCAATGAGGGCAGCGTTGAGTTGCAGAAAAATGAGAAAACACAAGTGTGCCGACGCGCAGTTCGCAAGGAAGACTGATCACGTTTCGCCTGTGTTGTGGCTCATCAGGGCAGAGCTGAGTGCGGACGAGATGCGCCTACTTATGCTTCATCAGAATGGGAAGAGGGGAAAGACCTCTTCCATTCTTTGTTAGGCAGCAATGTTGTTCGGCGCGTATTTCGATCCTCCCATTGGCTTTGTTGGTTCGCGTTCATATGCAGGACTCGCGTCCCTCGTACGATCGGAATGCCATTCTCGGTATATCGGATTAACTTCTCAGTCCGTCCGACGGAAAATCCCCGCTCAACGGGGAGACCGGAAAATTGTTTTTCCATACCGGATAGGTAGGTTAGTGGTTTGCGGTTAGGGTTAGGTTATTAGGGTTAGGTTAGGTTAGGGTTAGGTTAGTTAGGTTAGGTTAGGTTAATTCAGGAAGAAGAGTCCGTATTACCTCCCGATGCAGATCCGTTGGCTAAACCACATTTGCCAGAAATGTTCAAGTCAAAGCCACGCTGGCGGCCGAACTTACTACAGGTGACAAGGCCGGGGCGAATCATCCTCAACATCCCGTTGACTTGTCCAACATCTTTCTCCACAACGTGTATGTTGTCCTGCCATGTTCGCAACGGTTGCCGAGTCCACCAGTTTGATCGGATAGCACTGTGAAGTCCACTTGGATGAACAAGACGGTTGGTGTGGAGAGACAAGTAACATGTTGACGACGTTTGCACTGTCAAGCCGCACTCCTGTCAGCTCTTGTCTGCTTGATAAATGATCTCGAGCTGTAGCAGACGATGTACGCCCAGCAAAAACCTGCTCTATGAAGTCGTCTGACCTGCGGTTGCATATATTGCACCCAATATCTAAACGGCAAGTCGATGGACGTTGGATATGTTGTGGCCATCATTTGTTGACACTCATCATAGTCCTTTCCTACATCCACTTTAGCCGCAGTTGATTTCCCACGTACGCAAGAAACTTTTGTCGCTGGGCATCTTTCCCTGGATTTTGAACTCCAAATCTACATCCTCCCTCCAATATATACACGAAGTCTCAATTATACCACAAGACGTCACTCAGCCTTCCCTAGACTTTCAAGCTGCCGTATCCCGAAGATACGCGGCAAGGACGCCTCCCCATCCACCAGTGTTATCGCTCGCAAACACCTCCCAGATGACGCCCCCAGTCTTGTCGTACAGCAGCGCGGTGGTGCTCTTGGTGCTCAGGCCGAACCAGTACGTCGACTTGGCGCCGTCAGCGTAAGCCTGGTTGGTCATGCAGTTGCCGCCCGTGTTCTCGCACTGCGCGTTCTGCCACTGGTTGTCGTTCATCTTGTTGAAGAACACCCACAGCGCGGAACCGTGGATCACCACTTTGGAGCTGCCCGTCATGTAGTGGCCCCACGATCGGTAGCACCGGTCGTCCGGTCGTTGTTGCCCTGTCCCTGAGCCGCGCAGTTGCTGAAATCCGGGTCGCCGAAAGCTGATTTTACGCTGTGTTGGAAAGGGGTTAGCAATCCAGAGTATCGACAAATTTTGGACCAAGGGTTGACTTACGACCACGGGCTGGGCGCTCTTTGAGGAGTCCCCTCACCCTGCCAATATGCAGACTCCGTCTGCTCCAAGCTGATATACACATTCTGCGCGTTGTGGAGGTTATACTGATACAAGACGCAGTGCTCGAAGCTCGTTCCCACCAGCCACGTGGGCTTGGTGCTCTCAATGAGCGCGCCCCTGCCGACGGCAATGTTCTGCGCGGCGCCGCCGTCGAGCGAGTGGTCCGCCACCCAGCCCCACACGTTCTCTAGATACGCGCTCGCCGTGGAGGTGACGTGCATGAGCGCAAAGGCGGCCTTGCACGCGCCCGGGTCCGCGCCGCCGCAGTTTGTGTTGGTGAGCGAGTGCTTCGTGCCGCCGACGCGGAAGACACTGCTCCAGATGCCGACGTCGCCGGGCCGCGCGCCGGCCATGTTAATCTGGACTAGGGTCGCGCCCTGGAGGACGTCGGCTACCTCGACCGTGATGTCGGTGATTTGGGCGACGCCCGTCTCGCCGGGGTTGCCGACCTTGAGGATGGGCTGAGGGTCGTCCGGGTTCCAAAACTTTGATCCGATGCCTATTCTCAAGTCAGTAACCGGTTTCAAGGGACTCTAGTGGTTCAGGCATGGCCTACCGTTGATGATGCTGAGCGTCTCACCGACCAGCCGGGTTCCGGGGGGCACGTAGATCGTCTCCTCGGTGCGGTAGATGCCCTGCGGCACAAAGATGATCTTGCACCCCTTGTACTTTTGCAAGATGGCGTTGATGCTCGGCCCGTCATTGTGGCTGTTGTCGCCGTACGGGGTACTGCGCATCACCCTTCAAACTCGAACTGATCCAGCGCATACTTCTCATACTGCGGCAGCGGCGCCGTAGTACCGGTCTCCGGAAACCAGCGCGGCGGGCCGGTCGATGGGGTACACGGTTCCCTTTTGCAGGTTATTCGAGTTGACGTACCCCATGACCCACGTCTGCCCGGCCGCCACAGAGTCCTTGCGCAGCGTCGATCCGTCGCTCGCAGACTTGACGGCCGCGGTGCTCCCGCCGCCGACCTGGAAGTTGTCGAGGACCAGAGAATTCTGACCGTAGCCCGTCACGAGGTTGTTGACGCCGGCGTTGCAGGAGGATTCCACCCTGGAATCGACGACAGAGACCATGCCCGCCGTGTTGCGGCCCATGTCGATGCCATAGTTGCAGTTGGCAAAGGTGGCGCCCTGGACGACGGCGACCCAGACGTGGTCGACGGAGATGCCGACGTTACATCCGTTGAAGGAGAGGTTCTTGAATTGGTACTGCTGGCCGTTGACTTTGATGCCGATGGCGCCGCCTTCGAATTGCTGGGGCGTATTGTCAGTCTTTTGCATAAGCTCGAGGGCGTCCAACACATGTCAAGTCGAGGACAAGGCCATTGACAGCGAAGGGAATAAGAGACAGAGACAGGAGAAAATAAGACTTACACAATCGCTAATCAAGATCCCAGAACCGCCCTGCGCCATTGTGACGCCAATATGGCTCGAGAAATTCGGCATGCGCACTTTGACATTCGTCAACGAGCACCCCTGCGACACGCTCCAGTCCATTCCAACGGCCGCGACGCCGGTGCCGATCTCGGTGGTGTCAATCACCAAGTTCCGCACCGCCATGTAGAAATTCTTCGTCGCGGACCCGTCGCCCTGGTGGGAGTCGTAGCCGTTGATCACGGGTTGCTCGCCGAGCGCCGGATCGGCGATGAGCACGGGCGGGTTGAGGGCGTCGCCGACGAGGTAGGTCGTCACGAGCATCTGGATCGGCTTCTTGATGCGGTACCGGCCGGGCGGGACGTAGATGTAGGCCGGGCGGGTTGTTACCGTGTTGCCGGTACGGCTCCATGCTGTTTGTACGTTTTGTCAGTTTTCATGTATCAGACCACAATGGCTTGGGGTGTATATATATATCGAAGCATCAGATAAGGCAAGGCAAGGTATATATATATATATATATATACACACCTTCAATGGCAAAGTTAAAGGCATCAGACGAGTCCTGGACGCCCGTGTTATCGGCGCCGTACTGGACCGCCGTCCGGTAGTACTGGTACGTCGAGTCCGTGCTCGTCGGCGCCGTGCCGTTGTGGCCGATGGCGGCGCGCCACCAGATGGAGGGGTTACTCTCCACGGGGCCGGAACACGTCTGTTGTCTCGAGTCCAGGACGGCGGCGGCGGCGACGGCATCGTGGGGGTGCTGCTGGTGCGGGTGGGCGGCCCCGATGCCCAGGAGGGCGAGGAGGGGAAGCAGCAGCTTCATGATGCGATGTGATCCAGAGAAGCTTCGTCCTTTGTGAGAGAGGGCAAAGGTCCTCGAAGGAGTGAGTAGACGGTGCCTCTGTCTTTTCGGGTCATTGAGTTTTCAGTGGTAGGGACATGGCCGAGTCTTTAAAGAGGCGATTTAGGATCGCGCGCCCACCCTACAGGATTTCTACGGCTGCGCTGGTGCCGCTCATCGTCATCAAACTATTCCGTGCCAAATTCCGTATCCTGAGATTTCTGTCCGAGTCGCACACGCACGCGAACCACCACCTGTGCCATGTATCCGTAGTTCTTATTTCTTTCCTGCATGTGTATGAATAATCGCCCAAACCACGCTCATTACCGCAAATCTGCAGCAAGGGAGGCGGGTAGCTTAATGTGCTGGAGCCAGTCACACTCACACTCCTCGCGCGGATATGCCCAGCAGCCCAGATCGTGGCTGCGACGGCCCCACCTCACACACACGGGTGCGAGATGGGGTTCGTCCCATTGAAAGAAGAAGCGCACCAGAAAACTAAGAATTTTGGGGCTGATGTGAGATGCTTGGTGAATCAAGACCCGACTTCTTTTCAAACATCCCCCCCTGACTAGTATTACTGAGCTAGTTTTACTGCGGTAGTCTCACTAGCCTATTACATGCAGGTCTGATAGCCAATTCGGAGCGGGTACGGGCATACTAGCTTTGCGGGTTTAGGTTGCTTCTTTTGCAGTTAGGCTCTAGGCACCAGAATTTCGTTGACAGGGGTTTGGTTCCTTTTCGATCAACGTCTCTTTTGCAAGACTGCCGACGAGCAGGGCCAGAAGCTGAGGAAGAAGAGTGAGGGCGAGAAGAGAAAGGCGGTAATGATTCTTGATTACTTGCCTAGTCCGACAAAGGCACAAGGTAGAAGTCTATTTTAAGAAATGATTATGGGGAGGGAGGGAAAGCTTAGTTGAGAGCTTTTTTGACCTCCTTGGAGAGGTCTTGGCGGGTTAGATGGGTTCGTCAAATCGTGCGGGAAACGACTGATGACTTGGAGGGAACTTGAACCACGTGAGGGGGATTTTCATGAGGTTACAATATTGAATTTCGTGCATACTTTGATCCAATTAGAGTTGTTCGCTCGTTTGCGCTGACTTGTGACAGTTGCCTGACTTGTGATCATGGCTTCTGGATGTCTCTCGGCTACCTTACCTTGAGTGATCAGTCAGTTGACAACACCTACGGCTTTTGGACTGATCTTGGGACATGGAAGCAGCCCGTGAAAGAACGAACTTACCTTCCACTTTTGATCAACGTTGAAATATGCCTCACACCCATGCGGAGGCTTCTGCGAGGTCATCGTTCGTCCTATCTATTTATGTCTACAGCATCCGCATCGCAGATTCTCGGGCAATTATAGTCCCGTGGTGTCGGTTGGGATAGTTTCTGGGCCGGAAGCGAGGGTGTAATCATGTATTTACTCTGACTTCAAATTTGCGTAGCTATACTTGAATCAACTTGATTTATCAACACAGCATGATTTTACATGGGATTTATGGGAAATTGGTAATTTCCGAACTTCAAGAGTCAAAGCTAATCAATAACCCTTTAGCTAAACGTTGGACCTTACTCTCCATGTCGAACGCAACTTGATAACTGGGTACATCTCTGCGATATTGTACTTCAACGGTTGACTTTTGGCAATAGGTCCAGCTATTTGTCTTGTTTGTTTCTTGCTCGCGTGACAGTATGGTAGTTTCCTTTCCACGAACCTGGCCATTATCTTGGGGTTCGCAGAAACGAAATAGCAGAAAGCCTATATTCTTGCGCATCCGTCGCGGACTTGCGCTTCACACGTCAGACCACCAGACATCATACTACCCAAAATCCTTCAGAGCTATATAGTCTCATTGGCTTCAATTCCGGGGCCTATTTGTAGCGAGCCTCGACATAATTGCGCATGATCTCGAAAGCGCACAACAACGGTATTCATCCTTGATCCAAGTTCTCGGGAGCATCTTGGGCGTCTTGTTCTACTGGTTGGGGGTAGTATAGTATTCACCACGGAATCATTGGCCTGTAGTTCTAAGCGGCCAAGAAAACCGTCCTTTGATGAGGTCCAGGCTAGACGGTATGGGCGAACGCCAGTGCAGTCGACTTCGACGCAACGCAGAGAGACGAGGCATTGAGACGCGACTGTCTGAAAAGGGACGGCGGGAAGTGCACCCTTGACCGCTGAGGACCAGCGAGGCAAGTCTTAGTATTTGTATCTCCTTGGAGGTTGGGCCAACGAGCCGGGCATATAGATCACTGGTTAGCCGCGTATCGGATATCCCCTTATCCAGAATTCCTGCAGGAATACGTTGACACACTGAACATGCAGAGACTATTGTCCGCAAAGTTGTTGTCTAAAAGAAAATTGTTGACATTTGTTACTTGCTGTCTGGAACAGAGTGGTTTGTCTATCCGCAACCCTACCTCCACCCTTCTTTTTGTGACCCCCGAGCCCCGTCATATGCTTTTGAGTGCCCATCCTTCTACTTATGCCGCAGTAAAATACAGTAGTAGTATACAATCCGGCGCTTGCCGCAATGCAGCCTCTGACAAAGAATTATCGACGACATTGGTGCTGTCTGCCAGGCGAGGTACTATACAAGTCCGCTGTGTGTGATTCGACTCAAAGATGCCACTCGGGAGAGCAAAGTCTCGTCTCGGTCCTTTGGCCAATTCTCCGTCCTGCAGAAGTGAAGAAAGTTAGCAATTGTACGATTTGAGCATTGTTTGAATGAAAAGATCCATACCTTGTCGTCAAGAGAACCGTCATGCGCTTCCTCCTCTCCGCACTCTCCTCAGCCTCCGTCAGGCGCAGCCACTCATCGAGCAACTTCCTCAGCTCCTCATCCCCGCGACCGGCGCAGTCGATACCGCGCTCCGTAGCCGCAATCTTCACCTCCTGCTCCTCCAACGCGGCCGCGCCCCCATCGCGCGCCAGCAACCTGTCATCGCCTTCCAGGAAAGCCATCCGCAGCTTGCCCTTGGTCGCCCACATACCCGGCGGGATAAAACCAATCTTATCCCACATCATACCGGGCATATGCAGACTGCAGCACATGCTCGCCGGCGCCCTCGCGGCCGTCCCCTGCGTGCCCGCGACGCCCAGCGGCGCAGCCCGCTCAAAGTCGGCAAACGACTTGTGCCGGCGCTCCTCAGCCTGCGAGAAGCTGGCGTCGATCTGCCGCGGCAGGCGACACGTGTACGGCACGACGCCGTCGACGAAGATGACGATGAGCGGGGTGAATTCCCCACACACCAAGAGGACGAGGCCGAACAGGGGCACGCGGAGGACGTCGTGGCGCACGCGCCAGAGGAGCACCCAGTCGGCGCGCGAGAAGCCCTTGGGGATGACGCCCGGCGTGAAGACGGAGGGGGCGCGGAAGCCTTCAACCGAGGTGCTCTTTGCGCGGATGACGTCTTGGATGTGGCGGTTGGAGAAGACGGCTTTGAGGCCCGTCTTGTAGAACTTGATGTAGGCCTTGCCCGTCTGGATGAGGTGGCCAAACTTTGAGGCGTCGGGTTTCTTCTCGGGGAGGTCGAGGGCCGCTGGGCGGGAGGAGGCGATGGCGTTGACCTTGTCTCTGTTCGCGGTGGAGGAGTAGGAGGGTTCGGAGGGCGGAGGGAGCCGCAGCCGACGGTAGGGGCTTGTCGCGCGATCGAGGTGGTGAGGAGGAAGGATGTGTGGACGGAGCTGCTACTGCTGCTGCAGAGAGAGGACGGAGCGCGCATGGCGCGCAGCGTCGTGCCGTGGTTCATTGCATGAGACGTGAGAAAAGTTGTGGTTATTAGGAAACTTCAGGGTTGAAGGTTGCGGGTTTGAGGTTCGTGAAGGGGGTTCGGACCGGGTCGCGCGGGACGCCAAAGGGCATGGCCAAAATATCGAATTTAATTAAAGAAAAATGGGCAATTGGTTTCGTCACTCATTACACCTACAAGCTTATCGCTTATCGGAGTGCTTACCTTGCCTCGGCCCCACCCGCAACTCCACCCACCGCGTCGGGTCCGGGAGCGGCCGCTCTCGCCGAATCAAGCTTTGCCGTTTCCTTGGCGTGACTATTCAGTTCTGGCTATTGGACAATCGAGCTCGATTGTTGGGGTGATCATCAATCTCTTTGAGTATGGTCTTCGAACATTTCCACGTGCTACAACCGAAAGCTTCTTTCCGGCATTGGGACCTAATTGTCTACCTCGAATCAGCCAGGCCAATCGAAGAGTCCCTCGTGCCGCGAGTCTGCTATGTCACTGAGCTATCGAGCTTGAAAACAGATGTTCACAGAACCACCAGAATCGTTACTCTGGGTTGTCGCATATGAAAAGTCATAATTGTCTCTTTATGGCAATCATACTGTATTCGCGTAGACAAATCCGTACGTGCCCGGTTAGGTCGCTGACCTAAAATGGACTGTCTGCAAAGAGCCGAAATCACAACCCTAGAATTGCGGATCAATCTGTGGGTCAACGCAAACACTTCTTGAGGCATTTTTTCGCGCAGGCCTTCCACACCGAGCAAGGCTCAGCCTTGGTCACTCCCCTTGGTGTAGTTGGTTCATCACGTTCGACTGTAATTGTTCATCTCTTGTCATCGAAAGGTCTCTAGTTCGATTCTGGAAGGGGAGAACCAAATCTTTTTGCCTTTTTGGCTGTTGACGATGTTTTAGTTCTGCTTTTAAGCGATGTTGAGTTGTGTGGGCATGTTTTGAGTCGTGCTTTGTGGCTATTTGATATGTAATATCAGTTATCGTTTAGCTTGAATTTTATTCAAATATCTTTGGTTGACTTTGAAACTAGCTTGTAGTTACTTGAGCTTCTCGTGCCCGCCAACGTTTTTAGTCTCACATATGGAGGATATCAAGGGGAGGTTGTGAGCCTCGCAACATCAGCAAGCTCAAATTCGATCTGAGTCCTATCATCACCGGAACCTAGTATACTCGCTTTCAGCCTGTGCGTACATAAAGTGAAAGACAGAAGACCTGTAGCTACATTAGAAGTGTGATGGAAAGGTGACCCGCGTCAAACCAATCTCGATCAACCATTCCTGGTCCCATTCCAACCCATCCCATCCCGTCCCTCACTCATCGACTCAAGCACCAAGCCCAAACCACCGCCGAAACCACCCAACAGCCTGATCCTCCGCCCTCATCCCGAACTCCGCCTGCCGCTGATCATTCGGGTTCCTCACAGCAAACCCGTGCGTGGCACCGACGTACTCCACAATCTCAAAGTCCTCCCCCTTCTTCCCCAGCACGCTCTTGGCCTCCGCCATCCGCGCCCGCGGCATCATCATATCGTCGTCCCCGTTCGCCACGCTCAGCGGCAGCACCACCTTCTCCAGGTCGCCCGGCAACGTGAGGAAGCTCGGATGCGCCGTGAAGCCGCAGTCGATGAGCCTCTCACCGCCAAACGGTCCCGCGGCGAGCTGTGAGAGCAGGACGGTGAATTTTCCGCCCCAGCAGAAGCCCGCGACGCCGATCTTGGTGTCTTTCTTGGCGGATGTCTCACCGGACGAGGAGGAGGACGTTGAGGTAGATGGACGGGGAGGGAGGGGAGACGGCGGCGAGAGGCGGACTGCACGGAGGTAGTTCTCTATGCGCGGGACGACGACGCTGGAGCGGGTGGCGATGACGAGGGGGATGAAGTAGCGCAGCATCGTCGCGACCATGACGGGCGCGATAAGGAGGTATTTTCTCCACCACGACTTTTCGGCCTCCATTTTGTCGGTCATGGCGAGCGCGGTCGCTGGGATGGCGTAGCCTTTTTTGTTACACATTGTGTCAGTAGCTTTCGTAACGTTGTGGGTTAGGGGGGGTGTCTCATGTGAGTTCACGATGCCGCGTCCTGGAGCACTATGATGTCTCAATCCCTTCCTTGTCTGCCTGCTTGCCCGGGACATCACATCGATCACCAAAACAGTCATGCCGAGGACGAGAGGTTACAACGTAGAAGTCCAAAGCAATCCCGCATACCAAAGCCAACAAAAGAAGAATGAAACTTCTCAAAAAAACTCACCATTCATTAACTCAGGAAGCAGTACCACCGCCGGAATCCTATTCGCATACGCATCCGCCAGCGCGCGCGTATTCTGCAGCTCCCACCCCATCGCGTCTGGCAAGATCACGACGACGCCCGCGGGCTCGCCGCGGCCCGGCTCCGGGCGCGCGACGTACGTCGGCAGGCCGTAGACGGTCTCGACGGTGCCCTTGAGCTCGGTGTCGCCGCGGAGCGTGCCCTTGAAGCAGTCGGCGCAGAAGCGGGGGGCCTGGTGTTGTTGCGGTTCCGACGACATTGTGTCGATGTAGTAAGTGGGATGTGCTGCTTAATTGGTGGAGGGTGAAAGGGTGAAGTTGTTGGTTATTCGGGGGAAAGTTGCCTTATGGACGGGGTGAGCTATTGGGTAGGTTTGAGCTCTCCCTTGATGCGACAGCTTCTACTATAGGCCGGAGGTCAATTACAAGTTGACCAAATGTCCGAAAAACGAAGATGCCCGCAATGTTTGACTCAGTGAAAGGAAGAGTAGAGGCCAAGGCGGGAAAGACGTTATCTCTATACTCTATAGAGACTACCTCAGGTCCTAAACACCTCAAGCTCCTGCAGAGCTAACCTCAGCTCAGCTAAACTGACCTCGCAAAAGGGAGCTGTCACACCAGCGGGCACGCGGGGTTAGCGGAGAATGAAGTCATGGACGGAGTTTCATCCGAATCCGACCTCCGACCTGGATTCCTACCTCAGCGAACTTGGATACTACAGTCTACTAGGCTTGTAGGGGACGTTCGTACTCTGAGAACAAATCGCAGTTGTCAATCGGGAATGGCTGCTCCTCGGCTCGCTTCGACATCACGTTTCTCTCGCGCACGCATGTCGATCGATCTGTACCTAGATATCCCGCCGCCCGCCCGCGCAGCCGGCCTGCGCCAACCATATAGCTTTCACGCCCTACACAAGCATCTTAGCGTGGTGCTGTGCTACCCTCACGTCTCCCACCCTCTTAGCTAGGTAGGTATCGTGAGTCGGCACCCTCGGTTTGTGAGCGGGAAAGAAAGCACTTTGAAATCGGGATCGGACATAAAAAACATCTCGGAACCCGTCAAATGTGAATAGGCAGACTTTCTCCACTCAAAGCCGGCCGATGGCCCCCGGTTCCTCCGTCTTCTCCATCAAAGACGTTTAGGGCCGGGGCGGTGGAAATGTAACACTTTTTTTTTTTCTTGGGTTGCTGACAAAACTCGGGCCCGAAGGGAGGGAACTGGGCTCACCGAGGTGTAGCTCACCGGGAACGCGATGACGTGATTGGACCAGAGGATTTCAACACACAATTTCCCGTCTCAACTCAACAACCCGTCTATGCTTGGTCATATTGACTCACCAACCTAGCCTCGACTTTCTTACCTACTTTACCCAGGGAAGATAGCTTTGAGCTTGGCTTATCCCCACACTCTCATTTGTACTCAATACTGTAGATCTTCCGGCAATAATGGTGAGCACATCTCATATCCTTGAGCGCACTACCAAAATCTACTAAGCCCTACCTTACCTTACTCTGTCGGTGTATACTGACCAGAGTGAAAACGACAGGTCCACGCCGACGCCTCAAACTTCGCCAATGGCGTGACAAAGGAGGAGGCTTACGAGCAGGTCCTCATGCAAGCCGAAGGTCTCCTCGACGGTCAAAGGAACTGGGTACGTCTTGCATTCTTGTATCCTAGATACTAGAGAAGTCACATCCTGCATTCTTCTCTCTCATCTCATCTACTCAGACTAACACTCACAGGTCGCGTAAGTCAAAAGATTTCCGATATCAACTAGTCTCTCCACAATCTCGGAGAGACGGAAGGACAAGATGAAATAAAAACTTGAGAGAAAAGAAACCAAGAAACTAACTTCCTCCTTTCTCAACCTGTACAGCAACCTCGCAAACACAGCCTCCCTCCTCTGGCACGCATACCACTCCCTGCCCGCCCCCTCAAACGCAGTAAACTGGGCAGGTTTCTGTCCTCGACCCAGCCTCCTCTTCTTCTTCTTCCACCACCACCAAGCAATCCTCATCCTAGGCCCCTTCATGGGCAAAGTCGCCTGCCAACAAATCCCCTTTGGCCGCGGCGTCTGCGGCGCCGCCGCCGCCACGCGCCAGACCCAGCTCGTGGCCGACGTCGACGCCTTCCCGGGGCACATTGCGTGTGACGGGGATAGCAAGAGCGAGGTCGTGGTGCCCATCGTTATCAAGGACAAGGAGGGGGAAGAGAAGCTGGTGGCGATTATCGACGTGGATTGCGCGGAGAGGGATGGGTTCGATGAGGTTGATCGGGTTTGGTTGGAGAGGCTTGCTGGGTTGCTTGCAGGAGGATGTAATTGGTAGGGGGTGAAGATGGAGATATAGAGTGAAGATAGGATGAGGAGTGAGTTGAAGGTAGGATGAAGAGGGAGTTGAAGATGAGGATGAAGATCAGAAGATGGGATGAAGAGGGTGGTGAGAGGGTGAAAGAAGGGAAGTGATGAGTTGGGGCGGGAGTCTCATGGGATCAAAAGAGAGTAACGGAAATCGTCTACGGATGAGAGAGAGAGAGAGAGAGAGAGAGAGAGAGAGAGAGAGAGAGAGAGAGAGAGAGAGAGAGAGAGAGAAGAGAGAGAGAGGAAGACAAGATGCGGGTTACTCATAGCATTGGATGAGAAAAGGAGCAAAAAGATTTACACGGAGTTGGCGACAACAGGGTACCCGACGGAAGGGACACGGAGTTATCTCAACATAGAATCACTTGTGATGTTGATCACAGGGCAGAACATACTGGACTCAACAAAATATATTGAGCGACGCTAGAGTCAACCTCTGCGTCTTACGACTAAAAACTTTTTTTTCTTTTGGGTTCCCATCTATTGACATTCCCGCCAGACGTTCTCCCCATCCTTCCTATCCCGAGCCTCCGCACCCCTCCATGAGTTCATGAATCCGTGTCTTTTCGTACTTTGCACCAACCTCACGAGCACTGCATTTACTCGAGAGCCTTCTTGGCAAAGTTGGGCAGGACGAACGCGGCCTTGTGGATGTCGGCGTTGTAGTACTTGCACAGCTTCTCCTCCTCCTCGGCGGACCACTTGCGGAGGGGCTCCTTGACGTTGCGGCCGGCGTCCTTGGTGCAGACCATGAAGCCGATCTGGCCGCTGGGGTAGGTGGGGATGGTGGTGTAGGCGTACTCGGCGACGGGGAAGATCTCCTTGCAGTCCTTCTTGAGCTTGGAGATGAGGGGCATGTGGAGCCACTGGTTCTCGGCTGTTTGGTGTATGCTGTTAGCACGTCCTGGTCTCTAGATTTAACAGTAGAGTCGTCAAGAATCAGAAGCGCCTTCTGACAGAGAGTCAGGCTGGATGAGCGCCGACAGAAAAGGGGGAGGAAGGAGAATAACAGTCTCGAGTAGGCGCAACACTTTGAAAGAATAGACAAAGGAGAGTTCAAAGCGTATCCAGGTTCACACAAACATGCCACTGGGCAATATATCGGTATCTAGGGAGAATCGAGGACAGGCCCAAAGAAAGATAAAGAAGCAGGCACCACTCCCAGGTAGTAGTGGTGTCTGCGGCGTTGTCTTGTCTTTTCTTCAGAGACCCGAGACTTCCTTGATTCCCCTCGATATTCCTGAACAAATGGGAACGTACAACCTTGGGTAGTGATGACACCGCCCTCCCTCAGGGCGTCGTGGAGGAGCTGGAAGTAGGGCTTCTGGAAGAGGGACTCGGCGGGGCCCTCGGGGTCGGAGGAGTCGGTGATGATAACGTCAAAGGTGTTCTTGTACTCCTCGAGGAACTTGAAGCCGTCGCCGACGTGGGTCTTGGACTTGGGGTGGTCGAAGCCGACGGCCATGTTGGGGAGGTACTGCTTGGAGAGGCGGATGACGGCCTCGTCAATGTCGCAGAGGATGGCCTCCTCGACGCACTCGTGCTTGACGACCTCGCGGAGGACACCGCCGTCGCCGCCGCCGATGACGAGGACCTTCTTGGGGTTGGGGTGGGAGTTCATGGCCAGGTGGGTAATCATTTCCTGGTAGGAGAACTCGTCACGCTCGGTGGCCTGGATGACATTGTCCAGGACCAGGACCATGCCGTAGTCGGTGGACTCGAAGATGAGGACATCCTGGTACTGGGACTTCTCGTGGTGAATGACCTTCTTGACCTTGAGGGTCATGGCCTGGCCTGTGGCAGGTTGTCAGCATTGCCCGGCGTCCTCTCATTCTCACGATGTCACGATGCTTGAGTTGAGGGTGTGGGTGACTTACCGGGCCACATGTTGGAGATCTCACGGAACCAGCCATCTGTACATCATTTCATCAGGTTAGCGCGCGGTCTCGACTCGTTCATCTCATTTGTTTCCAAAAAAGGGCATCATCTTGTCGCATCCACTCTTGTCAGTCAGTCTGTCTGTGTGTTCTGTGTCATTGCCGATCCCGAAAAGTGCCGTGCCCGGAGCAGCCATAAGCCGGCATATTTGCAATGTACAAATGTCACCTCAGCAAGAGAGGTATGCCATATTCGACAAACGATCTGCAAAACCAAGAGGCGAGGTTTCTCGGTTTCTCCTGACGAATTGCTTAACCGAAAGTGGCATGAAGAATAGTGCATGCGCGCTCAGACGGTGGAGGAGCCAGGGCTGAAGGTGTTTTTAGGGGACCCGGAAGAGGACGGATAAGCCACCCGTCAATAGTTGCGGGAGGTTTCGTTGGCGATTGACCAGGTGCAGGCAGTCCGCACGGCACAAAATCCGTCTGCCAGTTGAGCCAATGAAGGGCGGTATGGACGAACGAGACAAGGCCGCTCATGGGGGCCCGCTTCCCGGTTGCGATATTCTCCGTCTTCCGTTGCGTGGGCTCTCAAGGCCTCATGGGGGCCCGCTTCCCGGTTGCGATATTCTCCGTCTTCCGTTGCGTGGGCTCTTAGCGAAGAAACCCCCCCAAGGTTCCCAAGGGCCCCAAGGTGACGACAGGCGGGGTGCTCAAGACATTTTTTGTATGGCGGGGTATTCTGAGACGGGTGCGTACAGAGGTCGGAAGAGCCAGTAACGAGCATCGACCAGCAGGACAGAGTAATAAGTAGCATACACCCAATGCCAACGATAGCAGACGGATGCCGGGCAGCCGCAGACAGAAAGGCAGACAGACAAACAGACAAACACACAACAACAACAACAACAACAACAACAACAACAGACAGAGATCTGTTTGAGTAAGAGAGGGGAGGGATGGATGGATGGAAAGACGGGGATTGGACCGCACGAACCTTGGATGGTAGGATGGGCAATTTCGCTCATTTTGACGGTAGACGGGGGTTTGGCAGGGCTACTGTGTAGATTGTGTAGATATCGACAGGTCGGCAGAGGCACAAGCAATCGAGGCAGATGATGCTGGTGCAGGCGCAGTAGTTGAGAAGGGAGGGGTGTTATATGACGAAGAAAAGCCAGGATGGAAAAGTTGAGATTGTCCGATATCAAAATGTGCGTTGACGTCGTGAGAGAAAGAGGTGTTGTGTGGTTGGCCTGCCGATGTGCGGTGTGTGCTGGGCCTGCAGAGAGAATCTGTACCAGTAACCATGGAAGCGCGCGCTCCCCGCCGTCAACAAGCGCTGGTGCGGGCAAGGTGAGCGAAAAAAAAAAAAAAAAAAGGCGCTGCAAGAAAATTTTTGTGGCTCCGGGGGTGGCCTCGTTTTGAAAATTCGGGGCTCCAATTTTCCAGTGCATCACGGACAACTCACGGTGAGGCCTATTGGCTCATTGGCTAAAGCCCACCAGATGGCACTTTGAATGGAGCATCGAGATTTCCTCAATCTCTCTCACCATCACCAGACGCACTTCGATCCGGTTCATGTCAGTGCGCCAGTCAGGTTCCTGACTCTGCCCACATCAGTGTCTGAATACCAGCGCAATACATTCGTGACCTTGCCTTTAATTGCCCTGCCAGGCCCAGCACGTACGTCGTATTCGACGTTGTCAACAGTAATAATGTCAACCAGAGTCATGGATCGATCCATTATCCGGGCGCACACAAATGCCATGTTTCCATGGCTCTGGGTTGAACGGTTAGCAATCCGACCTGGACGATTGACAGCCCAGAGATTCCCAGACCGTCTGTCGGTATCCCTTCCTTCGCGGACTGTCTCACGAACGCGGCCTGTCAACCCCATATGCCGGCCCAACTCTTCCTGCCCAGTCGGTCCGTTGCACACCAACAACGACGCTTATCGCGAAGGGAGCACCTGTTGGCCGGTGCTGCCAACGACACGAAGCCAAACCGGGATTTCGTGCTTGTGAGTTTGGAACCCGGAGCCTGAGTCCTCTGGGCTCTCGGACTGAGCCTTGTCCAGAACTTCACCAAGCCTTCGTCATCGGCTTTGCGGGCCACTGCCCAGAGCAAACAAGCCCTGAGGAATTATCCGCTGTTGTACGGATACTGCAGGCATAGAGAAGGAATATGCGGCGTACGACGTGCGACGTGCGACGTGCCTTTGCAGAAAACGTGGCGAGCCAGGATTAACAGCCCAAACCTCTTTGGTTTTGTCCTCTTTCCTTTTGGCTTCTTGTCCCTTCCTCTGCCTCTCGCTTGCTGCTTGCTGCTTTTCTTGATACTGAACGGGATGTCAAATCCGAACAGTCCCCCACAGACCTCGCCTCCCTGCTCCACCTGCTCACCGGCTATCAACAGCGTCCATGTCTCGCCCGGTTGTCGCCGGATCAAGATAGTAAAGATCAGCTCTCCACCACCCGTCAGATGTGACAGCTTATTTGGTTTTGACAGCCCGCCTACGGATAGACGAGACGAGATGAAACGGAACTATCCTTTTGCAACTGGGTATCCGTAGTCAAATAGATGGTCTGGTATCCGTACCTAGGGATCCGTAGCCTATGAAGTCAAGACATCAGCCTGCCCCACTGACTGTGCTGAGGTAGTAGGTAGGCTGCTATGGACCTTACCCAGACCAAGTCAAACAGGAAGTCTTCGGACTTTGGTAGTCGAGGCTGAGGAACTCGCCCACAGACGTTATCCACAGCAGGTTGGGTCAGTCTGGTGGGCTAGTAGACAAATACGCTCATTAAGCGGTTCGATTCTTCAGCAGTAGCGAGACACAACAGCCAAAGAACCTGCCGCCTGAGACAAGACCTGCGCGTGCCGGGCGAGAACTGGCCGAGACTAGCCATGAACCCTTCGCCGATGTAAAGATATAGGCCCGATATGGGCCCATCCTTACCTAAGTCCATATAAAAGTACGCTTTTCCTGTTTCTTACCAATGCCATGGCTATTTCCATGCTGCCGGCCGCCGTGGTTTGCACCAGCTGCCGCGACCGAGCGACGGCTTCGCACTACGTGCCGAGGTCGAAAATTAGTAGCCTTCGGTTATGCAAGACATAGAAACCCACTGCCCACCGTCTCCAACTGCATCGCGACTCTGCCTCTTTTTGTCCCTTATCGGACATGTCGTTTAGTATGGGTATTGGAAAAGAAGCCGGAAACTTTGCAACCGTGATACAGCGTGTTGCAGGCCATATCGTCTCATCTCTCCTGTCGCAGCCGCCATCATCAGAGAACCTTCTTCTCGGAAAATAAATGCCAGCTTGAAGGTCTGGCATCTTGAGTGTAACACAATGTTCAGCCTCCATCACCTCAGCTCCCTCAGCTTCCCCTACCCACCAGGAACGAGGGTGAGAGCGATAGGCACTGTTGACACAATGATCAGCAATCCCACCCCAAAACATCGTCTGCCATCGCAGTCCTGAACTCATCGATGTTGCTCTGATCCCGCATGAACCATGATCGCCTTTGGCAGGGCCAGTCCCGAAACGAGACATGAAGAAAAACTCTTTCATAACATGCAACGTCTCTTCCGAGAGCGGTGTCTGTAAGATCCAATCGAGTCCCATTATGGCTGATGCAATGTCATGCCAGACGCCGGTGCAGAAACCTTGACCCAATTGGGAGAAACAAAACGTTTGGTGCAGGATGCTAGTCTATGCGGTGCAGCGCGTGACAGAGCCTCCCATTCCAAAGTTTACTTCAAAGTGTTTGAGGTCAATCTGCGGGCACTTCTGCCTCTCGTGGAGTCTGGTTGTACCTGTTGCTTGCCTCCGGGGCCCTGGTCCTGTGCGACTAACCCATCTGGCGGTTTTCTGTCGTCCATCATACCACTCCTCCGGATCGCGGCTTGCCATTAGACGGATCTGAAAATTAGTTCCACCGTCCTACACGCCATCTGCTCATTCGACTATTTTGCTTTACCGTCGTCTTTGTTGCCCTTTACACTGTGATATAACCGTCTGAGGGGTGGTCTGGCGGGGACCTGTTCGTTCAGTAATGTTTACTCTGACCGCCCGCATCCGGCAGGGACTTCGTCGCCACGTGGTGAAAGGCGCTCTCGTCAACAGGGCTTCTTGAGACGTCGAGACCGCACCACCTCGGGCGATGTCAAGAGTAATACGGGCTGATATCTTTGTTGAAAAACTTGCCCAGCTGTGCTGGCTCTGGTAAAGCCTTGGCCGTTGCTTCCACAAGGCAGAGAGCCTAGCCCTAGGGCCCAAGCAATCCTTAGCTGCTGCACAAAATTTCCGGCGGCAAAGTACTCGATCTTGGTGTAGCTTCCGTTGGACTGCGGCTCTGGCGCGGACAGTCTTCCTGCAGCGCATCTGAGTCCATTCTTGCTCCTGTCAAGTCTCCGAGAGACAAAATCTAAGATGTCCCGTCCATTTGGTCCAAGATCTTTGTAAGGTCCATGCTCGCGTTGCGCCAGCTACTTCTCGAACGTATTGGGCAAAGCAGGTGCGGCTCAGGAAACGTGCGTTGATCTGGCTCATCGACGTTCAAGGATCCCCGTCAGAAAAGCCACGAGTTGTGCAATCCATCCACAAACGGCCCCCCTGTCGAACAAAACGAGCTGCTCCTCTCATCCTTGCAAAAGCCACGCCAGGAGGCCCGGGATCATGAAGAAGGATCCCAGCCCACTGGAGCATTCGTTTCTGCGGGACTCTTCCGTCGATGCTGCAGGCCCCCTTTAGCGGCCCGCAGAATCAGCGCTCATTTTCCCACTGGAGCCTGCAATGCTGATCTGAATTATTGTTGGGGAAAAGTCTAGCAGAATGCGACCCTGAGGCAAGACGAGAGACTGCCAGAGTCGTGTTCTACTGGCGGCGTTGCAATTGCATGAATCAGGGTGTGACATGCTTTCCCCGAGAGCGGACGTGTTCGGCCAGGACCCCCGCTATTCGAAACGAAAAGCTGGCATCCATGGTTGTGCCATGCATTGGAAGAAGGCTTGACTGCAGAGAGAACATTGTTACCTATCGAAAGCGGAAGCATTGGCCAAAGCTCTTCGCGGAGAGAATGTCGTCGTATGGCAGATGGAGGAAAGTCCGATACTTGATGTGGCTGCGTGGCGAGCCGCTAGATATGGAAGCAACGAAAGAGGCGTCGTCGAGTGGGACGTGTTTCCGCAAGCAACGTGTGGCGATGACCTTCTGAAGGGCGAGGCGCGAGCTGGCTACGGCTGCGGGTGCGACGGCGGGTTCGCGCACGAGAAGGAGGCAGAAGAAGAGCTCGGTCCACGAGGCGTTTCCGGAGTAGGGGCCCAATTGGGGTTTTGTGGCAGCGATCTGGTGTCACGCAGGGGCCTGGAGGATCGAAGTGGCTCTGTCTTTCCGTCTCTTGTGTGGAATGCCACGATGACGCTCCATACTGAGAACGGATACTCAGCCAAATTGAAGGCTCAACTGGAGCCTTTGATTGATGCGCTGCCCAGGTGTTATTTGACAGCACGGCCAACAGTAACTGAGCCATTGATTGGTCCATGGTGTGAACGGGATGGCCGCGGATCTGTCGCAGTCCTATGTTGATTGTGCGGAGCCCGTTAATCTTTGAGAGCATATCGAACAAGTCTTTGAAGGTGGTGTACATAGGACATAGGTATCCGCAGGTGAGGGCAGGATGAGACAGGCGACGCGGATTGGGTTGGTGTTTTGGCGGCAGACCAGACGGTTCGAGATTGAAAGTTGTTTGAATCGACGCAGCCATGTGCCATTGTACTCTGAATCTGCAAGAGTCTATTGGCTTTCGACTTGTTTGCTGTGACCGTTGGCTTCTCTCCTTGTGCATCAAGGTATGGGGCATGAGAGTTTGCAGCTCGCAACCTGTATTTCTGGGACACTCCGGCCCAACATTGTGCATGCGAAAGGGTGTACGTCAAACCATGACATAGGTCTTCTTCGAAAGCACGTCCAGACCGGCAACTGGAGATTATTCGAGTGGCTGCTAGCACCTAGGGAACTCAGCCAGAAAGCTTAGGTGATGGTTGCTGAGAGGTAAGTCTTCGATATGTAGATGCATTTGTGGTGCCTTGACGAGCATGACATGGGTGTCGAGAGGGTTGTGAGGGTCGCGTGCGAAGCACTGGGGGATGCGGCGAAGTCGGTCCTCGATGAGGGTCAAAGAGAGGGCATTCATGAGATGGTTCGTTCGGCTGGGTCCCGAGGAACTGCCCGGCTCCGAAGAAGAAGAAGTAGTTTCAACGAGCCAGTGGATTGGTTGAGCGACGGGTGAAATGTCTGAGATGATGGCGGACTGAATATCTGACCAAAGAGAAAGAGGTATCAGAGGTGGTGAAGCCTGAAGACGGCATTCGTAGCTTTGCACAGAGGAGACGAGGATTGGCGTGCCTTCGTGCCTGTGTACTAAGGCGACCGGAGTCACTGAGCAGTGGACGGTTCGACGGGGAACTGGAGGTGGCTTGCTAATGCAAGTGCAAGGAAGGCGCGGACAGACTTGAGTACCCCAGCACAAGTACCTGCCAAGTCTCGTGAGCTGCAATTCTGCGGCAAGAGCGGGCCGGGATGACAGGACAAATCAGACCGGCGATACAAGCCAGATACGTCAGAAAATGGACCCACTTACATCCCGTCCTTCTCTTGCCTTAGGTGGGAATCTAGAGCAAGGTACGTACTCAGGAAATGCAAGTTGAGGCAGGTACTGCTACCACCCCGGCTCAAAAGTTCCGCATGTTCCTGTTCCCGCTCTCCTGTTCATGTCGCATTTCTTTTCTTTTTGCTTTCCAACGGATAAGCTATGCTGCAGCTCTAGCTCTAGCTAAGGTCTGTTGGTTAGAATGGATTTGGTCATATGGGTACAGCGACGTAGCATCGAATGTGGTCGGACTGGCATTCTATAAAGTCAGGGTCGTGATCGACGTCGTGGCGGTGGTGGTGGTGGTGGGCGTTTGTTGTGCGGCTATTCACCTTTGCAGTGCAGCAGTTCAGAGTCTACTCAGTACTACCACAGTGCACCATGCATGGAGGAACACGGGTACAGAGAATAATCATTCAATCGAGACCAGGTAATCCATGCTTCCATAGTGTAGACACAGCAAAGTCGCATCAACCCTGTTCTGTTTGCTTGCCCATGCCATTGCCAGGAGTCAAGCCCAAGGACAAGCATACGTACCCATACCCGGGACCAGCACTTGCGTGACTCTCTTTCCCGTCTAACCAATGTACCAAGCGAGGTACCTTTACCCTGCCTGACCACCACAAGGTACTTTGCGTATCTAGCCGTCCTCGGTTCATACCTACTCTATCCGTACATACCATGGCCACGGCAAGTGATGGAACGGGGCACGATGATACCTTGTCAACGGAGACCATCGACGGAGGCAAGGACGAGGGAGGCACGGAGGGTACCAAGTGTTGACAGCTAATGAAATTGAATCAGGTAATAAGCACATAATGTACTTTGTATCTTACGGATACCATGAGGTGTGAGCATGGAGCACAGAGCACGGAGCGCTCCAGATGGATGAGGTGAGGTGACTGAGCAGGTCCCAGGTCCCAGGAGCAGGAGCAGTAGGTAGTGAAGAGGGCGGTACTTCATAGTTTGCTCTTTGTGCGTTTGGGTACCAAGCATCCCTACGGATACAGCACTTTGGCTTGTTCTTCTTCTTCTGCTGCAGAACAACCTGTCTGCTTCGTCTACTTCGACTTCTCTTTCTCGCCCTTCCTCCTCTTCTCCTATTTGCTTCCAATCTTCCTTCCCGTTCCGTGCGTGTCCGCCGTCTTCCCCAATCCTTCTCCCAGCACTTGGCTGCCCTCATCACATCAATCTCGCTTGGTCATCACCAACATAACTTAACAGCCTCTGTGTGTCACTGTCACGTCTCGTCTCGTCTGGCCTCAGCTTCTTGTCTGCTCCTCCTCACATCATCGTCGCCATCGTTCCTTTCTCCAATTCCTGCGCTAGCCCGTTAGTTCTCTCCCCTGACCCGCCATTGGCCTCGCTGGGCAGCAAAAACACCTAAGCAGGAGGATTAACATTAGCAACCCGCAGCTCACCGGGCGTCCGCTACGAACGCCCCCAAGAGTCTTAGCGGTTTTTGTTTTTCTCTAACCTGCCAGCGGGATCAAGAACAAAACCGACAAAAGCTTCCTCCGCCCACTCCCGCCCGTCCCATTCCTCAAACCTGGACCTCCAAAAGGTGCACAGCCAGAGACAGGCACGCCGCAGAGCACCGCACCACACCACACCACACCGCACCGCACTTCATATCTACGGGCAGGCATTGCATTTCGATTCTTCTACCCACGCCATCCGTCCTCGCCGTCGCTCCCGTCGCCTTGTTGTCTCGACTCGACTTCCAATCTCTCTTTCCCCCCATCCTCCCGCCTTGCGCCTTGCGCTTCACCTGCGTCACGCTGAGATTACGATCCAAATCGACCCTTTTCTTCCATCCCGGCCCGGTCAACCTCTCATCGCTCTCCTCTTCATCTCTTCGTCTGATCTTGCCGACCTTCAACGCCCTCGGACCATTGCGAGACCGTTCCAATCCCACCTGGACCTCGACGCGAATTCCTCCAAGAACCCTCCTCCCCGGAACTAGCTGCTCGCATTTCTTCTTCCACCTCGTTTTCGCCTTAGACCGTTACCATCTCCACCGGTCCGCCTCATTGATTGTTTCTCGGTTTCTGCCCACAGTTTTTGATTACCGACTGAACGCGTTACTTTCTTTTCTTTTTTCCCCCAACACTTGTTCAGCGTCACCGCGCCGGCTCCTTCGTGCACCCAAATTATTCGGCGATAAACGTCCCTACACCAATATGTGTTTCGGGGCTCGAACAAAAGATGACGGCGGTGGTGCTCGTTCGCGCGACCTCGACCGCATGATCCGACAAGATGAGAAGCGCCTATCGAAAGAAGTTAAGCTGTTGTTGCTGGGTATGTTGACGCGATCGCTAACTAGCACAATGCATCTGTTCGTGCGCTGACTTTGTTTTCATTTGCACAGGTGCCGGAGAATCTGGAAAATCCACTGTCCTCAAGCAAATGAAGTTGATTTACGCACAAGGTTTCAGCAAGAACGAAAAGCTCGAATGGAAGCCGGTCGTGTTCAACAACATTGTCCAATCATTCCGTTTGATCCAAGATGCCATGACCGAGATGGGAATCGAGTTCAGCAACCCCGAAAATGAGGCAAGCGACCCCCGATAAAGCTCATGTTGACGCCAATTGCGTGCGACAACCTCGAGACATCCTGTCACTCTTCTTGCGTGCAATGAATAGAACGACCCGGCTAACACATGGTGTCTCTTACAGAAGCACATGGCGCATATCCTGGTGGAACACGAGATCAACGCCCAAGACCCTCTCCCGCGCGACTACCTGCAACCTGTCAAAGAACTCTGGGTCGATAGTGGTGTCAAGCAGGCAATAGCAAAGGGCAACGAGTTCGCCCTTCACGACAACCTGGCATAGTAAGCATACTGTCGCACCACCTGTCTTTGCAGACAATATGGCTAACCGGTATAGCTTCTGTGACGATTTGGACCGCATTTGGGATGCGAGCTACGAACCCACAGACCAAGATTTGTTACGATCAAGACTGCGAACCACGGGAATCACCGAAACGGTTTTCGACCTGGGTCAACTGACATACCGCATGTTCGACGTCGGTGGCCAACGTTCAGAACGGAAGAAGTGGATCCACTGCTTCGAAAATGTCAATTGCTTGCTCTTCCTTGTCGCCATCAGCGGATACGATCAATGTTTGGTCGAGGACAAGGACGGCGTAAGTGTGATCGAGTCTATTTTTCCTCGCTTTCTGTCAAGCTGACCAACCCAATAGAACCAAATGAACGAAGCGCTCATGCTCTGGGAGTCGATTGCCAACTCGCACTGGTTCACGAAGTCTGCCCTTATCCTCTTTCTGAACAAGATGGATCTCTTCAAGGAGAAGCTCCCTAACAACCCAATCACGTCGCACGGTTTCACGGATTATCACGGTCCCGCCGAAGACTGGAAGTCTGCCAGCAAGTACTTCTTGGACAAGTTCCGCGCCCTCAACCGAAACACCGAGAAGGAAATTTACGGACATTTCACGAACGCCACTGATACGAACCTGCTCAAGATCACGATGGGCTCGGTCCAGGATATGATTATCCAGCGCAACCTCAAGCAGCTGATACTATAAGGCAGAGCCAGCGATATTGGGTCACCAGGTGGCCTAAGATTATCCTCAACCCCCCACCCCACGGCATGGATGAAACATGCCAACTCTAATCGATACCCGCGGTCTTTCCGGCTTTCCTAAGCTCATCACGGCCCCGCCCGGCGGCGCTAGTCATTCACGACGATTGCCACTTTGTCGTATATTTGCGATTACACGCCTAGGCCTCCCGGTCGCGATACATCAGCGAGTCCATTGCGGACGCCGGCACCGATATGGATGTATATTACTCCACTTCCTTTGTGTCTAATTTCTCGTCATCTATTGTTCATATGCCGGCGTTGGTCTGAACAGAGAGTTTGGCAAAAAATTGTGGCTGGATCACTCGGCTATTTTTTTGCATATCATCATCATTACAGCGGTCGTTGGTACCGCGCAGCCGAGGCCAGTAGAAGAGCAGTAAACAAACCACTGAGAGTGGTCCCAACTTGGAGCTTCAAGGTTGAGGCTCAAGAAAGGAAAGAAGGCGGAGCAGGTTGCGAAGGGGGGTTAGTATGAGACGAAACGGGAGCGAGTGGAGAGAGAGGCCGAGCAGAATTGGATTCGCGTAACGATGGATTGATACCTAATCAAGTGTTTCAAAGCTTTGCCGCTCACATTGGGGTTTTAGGGGAAAGACATGTGTGTGGATTTATGCTGCGAGGCGGAAGCGCCGCGGGCTACAGAGCACGCATCTATCTCATTTACAAGAGAAAAGGAAAGAAATCAGATAAAACATGTTAAAAATTCCGTCTGATAACCGCCCAATGCGTATGCTCTAAATATGTGAAGGGATCTTGTTCGATGGAGTTTATTTTCGGTCGAGCCTCCAATGCCTGACACTCTTCGCATTGAAGAAACATCAGCCTCAATTTTAAGCTTTCATGTAGGAGTGGCATATCCGACCCGAGGAGTTGGGTTGGGACCAGACTGCAACGGTCATTGATACTACGTCGTGCTCTCACCGATAACTGGCGTCCGGGAGAATCGGACTGGGCTGGGCTTGTCATGGTTTCGGATTTTGTGATACCCCAAACATGAGCTTACAAAGAAGATGTTTCACGCGGGGGAAGCAAGAGCTGATTTGACCGGACGAACGTCGCCAGGCAGGTTGCCGAAAGAAAAATCAGCTGTAGAGTTGGGTGGAAGAGAGATTGGGGTAAGTGAGGGCGCGTACCTGTTACAACGTCGTTGGGGATTTCTGTTTTTGCTTTCTTTTTGCATTCTATCTAAGCCCGTCGCCTGGTGTAAAGCAAGAAAGACGGCGGTGGACGGCCAACCGGTGTATCGTGAGGTTTACCGATTGCCTGGGTTCGTTCGATGGTATGTAAGTTGACCTGGAATGGGTGTGGCACGGGAATCGCAAACGAGTCTTAGTTAGGCCCCGATGCTGCTGGGCTAGGCGGGTTCAGTTTGCGTGCCGCGGCAAAGCTGTATCCCGGTCGTTGAGACCTGGGATCTTTGTTGGGGTATGGAATGTCTGTTCTGAATTGCTCCCTAGCTTGTAAGCTATGTAGGAACATTCCTTTACCTCCTCGGCCCGGGAGAGTGTAGGTGTGAGGGTATTCATCACCATGGGGATGGTAGGCATGGCGATGGAGTCTATGTGTCTTGTGTGGTTCAGGGATAGGAGATGGACTTGAGAATTGAATCGATTCTACTTGATGAGGTCTGTTGTGCTTCGAGGTGGCATACTTCAACTGGTCTTGTAGATCTCAAAACGACAATGAGCATCGGAAGACACTAGCCGTATATCAATACTTGAGATAATACAATACTGCGTACTATATATGGAGGCGTGATGATGAGCAAGGATCCTTCTTGATCAAGGAGTAAGGAATGTCCAAGGAGAAAACAAAGTGATTAGCGGCGGCTGGACGCGGGGGAGTCCAAGGTAAAGGCCGATCGGAGCCGGGCCGAAGCAATCCATTTCCGATAACGGATCGGACAATTCGGGGCCGTAAGAAAGAATTCGTACTGTACAGATTTGTCGCGATTGCTTGGGGAAAACACAGTGCGAGGTGTCGCCATTAGCCGAACCTCAGGGATGAGCTCCGACCGCGAAGCCCGTCACGGCAGCTACCCCGCCGTTATCGTTCCTCCCCCCACCACCACCACCGCGCCGAACCAAACGTCACTCGCAAGTCGCAAACCCCCTCTGCTTCGGAAAGCACGTAGCCCTTTCTTCCAACATACAATGCGCCTCGCCCTCCGCACCCTACGCACCCTATCAACGACAATCGCCAACTCTCCTACCCACCGCCTCGTCCCCTTTGGAAACTTTCATCGCAACGTCCGCAAGATGTCGTCCCTCCCGTCCCCGGTGCTCAAGAAGCCCGTCAAGCTAGCCTGCATCCAACTCGCCTCGGGCGCCGACAAGGCCGCCAACCTCGCCAACGCCCGCGCCAAGGTTCTCGAGGCCAGCGCCGCCGGCGCCAAAATCGTCGTCCTGCCCGAGTGCTTCAACTCGCCCTACGGGTGCGACTATTTCCCAAAGTACGCCGAGACGCTGCTCCCGTCCCCGCCCACCAAGGAACAGAGCCCCAGCTTCCACGCGCTGGCGGCCATGGCGAGCGAGAGCGGGAGCTACCTCGTCGGCGGCTCCGTCCCGGAGCTGGACGCCGAGACGGGGAAATTCTACAACACGAGCTTGATCTTTTCGCCCGAGGGGAAGCTGCTGGCGACGCATCGCAAGGTGCACCTGTTCGATATCGATATCCCGGGCAAGATCACCTTCAAGGAGAGCGAGGTGCTGAGCCCCGGCGACCAGGTCACCGTCGTGGACCTGCCCGAGTACGGACGGATCTCCGTGGCCATCTGCTACGACGTGCGGTTCCCCGAGCTGGCGGCCATCGCCGCGCGCAGGGGGTGCTTCGCTCTCGTGTACCCGGGGGCGTTCAACCTGACGACGGGGCCGATGCACTGGCGGCTGCTGGGGCAGGGGAGGGCGGTGGATAACCAGATTTACGTGGCCATGTGCAGTCCCGCGCGGGACATGGGCGCGACGTACCACGCGTGGGGACACTCGTTGATTATCGACCCGATGGCGAATGTGCTTGTTGAGGCGGAGGAAGGGGAGGGGACTGTTGCGTGGGAGTTGGAGGGTGAGAAGATTGAGGAGGCGAGGAGGAATATTCCTATTAATTCGCAGCGGAGGTTTGATGTGTACCCTGATGTTAGTCAGGGAAAGCAATGAGGACGGGATGGGATGGGATGGATGTTTGGTGTAAGAGTTTGAAAGACAAGATGGAGTGTGTTTTGTTGAAGCTGGCGGAGCAGATTAGGTGCATATAGAAAGGGTTCCGAGGTGTGTCGGCTCCATGTATACCATTGTGGCGCATACAAAAGATGGTTGGGTGGGAGGAAAGACTTCAGCTTAGGTATTACGTGCATCAATGATATCTGCCTTACATTTCAAGCATAATTCTTTGCGGGCTATCACGGTGTCTCGTGGATGTTGACCAAACCAATTGAAGCTCGAATTAATGTCAGCCTCGGGATATCGAGGGCTACTCACCGTCATCCAAGCAGGTGATCATAATGATTCTCAGCCCTCAATGCGGAGTAGCCACAGTCTGGGCCTATCTATCGGTTATAAGAACATGAGAGTCACTCATATACCAGCGATTCTGTCTATTATCTTTGTCCAAGATAGAGGGACAGAGAAAACCAGACGGATTTAAGACCACCAATGCTAGGATCCAAAAACAAACAAATCGCCGGGCATCGAGTTTAGCTTACCAGAAAAGGCAGAAATATGTGGTCTTCATTGTATAAGCGTTTTCACATCAACTCAAGAACAGCCCTCATGGCAGGTCTGAAGGAGTTCCTCTTCTGCTGTCACAGCTGCAAAGCAACCGCTTTGGCATCCTATTCGCAGCCGAAACCACCAGTTATATCGAATCTAAGAGCAACACGTTTTATCCATCTCATCTCTTCAAAGCCGTCTGCACCCTAGTCTTACACTCATAACACAGACTCGCCCCATTCACCCTCGCAATCGCCGCCTCGTGCGGCATCAACGTCGCCATCTTGGCCTGGAACGCAATCGACGCCGCAACCACAAACTCGCTCGGCAACTGGCCCGCAAGCCTCTCCCACGAAGCCGGCGAACAGTTCTGCACAAACAGATCCCGCAACCTCTCCATCAACCCTTCGACGTCGTCGTCCCGCCTCCGGTGAAGACTCGCCAGCGCGACGTAGCCGTTGGCGAAGTTGAAGACCCACCACTCGGCGCCGTGTTGCTGCTGTGCGTCCCCAACCCCGCCGCCGCCGCCGCAGCTGCCGCCGAGCTTCGTGGCCCCGACGTTGAGCGTCTCGCGGATGGCGGTGGATACTTTCCCCAGGAGCAGGTCGTCGTGGAAACGGTCGCAGAGGGACCACATGTCGACGAGCTCCGTCAGGTCGTGCGGGGTGTGCATGTCGCAGGGTTTCAGGGAGAAGGGGGAGACCTCGTAGTAGACGGCGTCCTCGCCCGGGTGGTCCGCCGCATTGCGGCGGCAGCGTTTGACGCGCTGGGCTGTGAGGCGGGTGAAGTAGCACAGTTTCACATAGGTGCCCAGGGTCAGCGGGCTGATGCTGACGTTGACTTTGGCGCCGTCGTCGTCTGCGTCTGCGTTGCCGTCGGTGTCAGTGTCGTTGAGGTCGATTGTGTTTGTGTGGGACTCGGCAAAGGGCCCGTCGAGGCAGCGTTGGAAGTATTTCGAGGACTCGACTAGGAGGGACTTGTGGATTGCAAAGGACTGGTCTGAGGTCTTGAGCCAGATTATTATTTGGGGTTGCCTTGGTCTCGGGTAAGTAGGAATATCAGAAGAAGGTGTGAGTTTTGCGATTGTGATTGAAACGCCTTGCCCGATGCAGAGGTTCTCGACTCCGAGCACTTATTCGAGGATAAATGAACATACTGAAAAAGACCGAAAAATCATGAGTTCAGACAACAGGCTTTGAATGAGAAAAACAGAAGTGTGGCATGTAGTCCAAGAGTGCCTTAACTTCTCTTCTATCACGGCTTTCGGACAAGACGAGATGATGCTATGGCTTCACTCACAACATCTCAACAGCATACACATAATTACAGTTGGATGTCAAATCCAATCGTTATCCAGCTCCTTCACTTACCTCAAGAGAGAACCCACATCGCTCAATTCATCAGGTCTCGGCGCTCCTCGGTCAAGCGTGGTATTCATGGTGCTTCTGTTTCTGCAGGTACGTCTGCCAATCTGGGATCAGAATACGAATGTGAGAGTGAGAGGAAGAAGCAGTAAAAAAGCCAATTCAAAGTGACGGACATTGCACGGTCGACCCCGCGCGGGATACGGCCTCGGTAAGAGAGCTTGTTCAACTCATCTGATGTTTGGGAACCAATCGGGTGGGTTATCTTGACTCGATCATGCGCGGGTGAAGGGATGATATTTCAGCTACATTACATTTCCATCGATGAGCTTTCGCTATACAGCTAGATTACAGCTTCCTAGAGAGCACCCTATGTTCTGACGTCACAGCCATACGATTCTTCGGCAACTCTGCACCGTGATCTGCCTTCGCCTCATCTACAAACAGCTGTCTCCAGTCACGGTCTGGTTTGGGTAGAGCTTTGATGCTCAGAGGCTGTGTTCTTCGTTAGCCGATGCATTCAGTTTCTCTGGCGATTGAGATACTCACGTTCGCGAAGAAGCCCTGGGGATCGTATTTGGACTTGACTTGAGACAGCTTTGCGACGTTGGCGCCATAGTAGGAATCAAGCGGAGGGGTAGAAATCGTGTCGTCCATGTAGCCCGAGTAGCTCGCCATTCTGTTGTCACCCCGTCAGTCACATAATGCTCATCACCCAGATTTAACAAGAACGAAAAGGAACTCACCCAACAAGCGGACGCAGGTAGTCCTCCAGGCTCTTGAACCACTTCACATAGCCAGCATGGACCTTCTCATCCGCGGAGCTGGACGATAAACTCCATGTGCGAATACGCCTGCTCGCGCCACGCAAACGCCGCATCGCCCGCGACCGAAATGTTCCATGCGTGCCATTCGATCCACCCCTGCGCCGCGTCGTCGAGCTCGTCGATCCGCGAGATGGCGTTCCTCATCGTCTCGTCCGTGAGCAGCTTATCCTTTTGGACCATGAAGGATTTCGACAGGCGGATGAAGCGCGCCCAGGGCTGCGCGGGGGTAGCTCGGGCGCCTTTGTCGTCTCGTTGTAAGTGAAGTTGGCGTAACCCGGGATCTGGACGAACGGCTGCTGGATCGTGTTGACGACAAACGGCGCGACTTGCGCAACGGCCTCGTCGGCGCCGCACTCGTTGACGCCGTAGCCGAAGAGGCGGGCGTTGATGGTGTTGCACCCGCCCGAGATGTACGCCGCCGGCTTCCCGATGCCCAGGAGCCCGGAGGCGTTCACCATGCCCTGCAGTTTGTCGAGGGTGCAGCCGTAGCACCACCCAATCACATCAGTCCGGTTCTTGTACAGGTTCACCTGCGAGCTGAGGGCGCTGTCCGCGCGGGGCGCCCACCCGTGGAACGTCTTTGCGATATCGAACCGCGTGTCGGAGCCGTTCCACTGCAGGTACACCATGGCGGAGCGGGGGAACTCGTACATGCGCAGCGTCCACTCGATGACGATGCCGTAGGATCCGCCGCCGCCGCCGCGGATGGCGAAGAAGAGGTCGGCGTTCTCGTCGCGGGAGGCCGTCACGACGCAGCCGTCCGAGGTGACTACCTTTGCGGACTCGACGTTGTCGACGCCGAGGCCGTTTTGGCGCATCTGCATGTTGAAGCCGCCCGCGGAGAGGAAGCCCGAGATGCCGACTGTGGGGCAGATGCCGCCCGTCCAGTCGAGGCCTTGCTGGCCGAGGGCCGTGTAGAGGGCGCCGAAGCGGATGCCGGCGCCGACGGTGGCGGTCTTTTTGTCTGCTGCGATGTTGACGTAGTCGATGTGAGTGATGTCGATGACGAGGGCGTCTTGGAGGGCGGAGTATCCGAGGAAGCTGTGCAAAGTGAGTTACCTTGAACTCACCGGGGCTAGGTTTGGAGATGTTGAATGCTTACTGGTGACCACCGGTTCTGGGGACTGCCTTGATGCCACTCGTCTTTGCGCATTGGATCAAGGTGCAACTTCAGGGCTTTTCCGCGTAAGCAATCAACACTGGCATCTGTGTAAACCTGTTGACCATATGGTAAGCACTGTGCCCTGAACTTTGGGGCAGTATACCGATCTCACTGGATGGCCTCTCCGATTCTCGCATCGTGATATGTAGGATCAGTCGGCGTCACGATGCGCAGAGCCGCGTTCCTCCAAAGACCTCCTCACACATGACTTGAGGGCTCTCTCTTGATCCGAGGTGCGGCGAGGACTGCCTGCGCAGCGCAGCGAAGAAGTGACAGCTGCATGGCGAGGAGCTATGGCGGGTTGGCTGATTCGTTGACGAGGAGGATGGTCTGTGGTTGCTGGATGGGCAGGAAGGAGTTCTTCCGGAAGGTCGCGGGTGACTGTTAAATACATTGCGGCGATGATCTTTTGGACAACCTTCTCCTGCTTCGCAGACCACAAAATGGAGGATATGTACAGCCCTCTTTCCTCCGTCTTGGTCCTTAGTTGGCAAAAGTATAATACGAAGCACAATCGGTCGATAGTCAAACGAGACGCCAAGGATGAGATTAGCGAAATGGACTCCCA